>NW_027671255.1:0-1285000 GCF_964165515.1 Mesoplodon bidens | reverse complement strand
ACTTATAGGTGTTACCTAAAAACGGATACCAGGGCAGATATTTCCACGGAGAAGGACAATCACAGATTCATTAAACAAACTTATGGTTCACCAATGGAAAGGTGTGAGGATTGGTTTCATTACGATATTGGGGTTAACAGACATACAAACACAGGTGACATATATAATCACCAAAGACCTATGGAATACCAAGAGAAGACGACTCAACATCCTGTCATAACGTACATGGGAAAAGGATCCCAGGAAGAACAGACATATGTGTATGTGTAAAAGAAGCACATCTTCCACACCTACCACAAGCCAAACATTGTAATCACACTTGCTGTAATCAAAAATAAAAAATTAAATTAAAAACACGAAGAAGAAGTAGTGAGACCAACTTGAGGGGCTTTCTCCTGGCACATTCCATTCTAAATTCCAATCTAGAACACGACTTCCATTGAGGCTCTGTTGCCCTAGTAACCAGATTTGGTAAGGGAGAACTGCTGCCACCTTGTGGCCGTTTCACACAACAGCAGCTTTAATCCCAGCGCTCATGGTCAGTTGATATTCAAAATCATTGCAGACCTGTAAATGACACCTGCCCTGAAAACAAATCCTGGGGTCACATATCGACCAAAAAATTCAAAGGACGCCCATATTTCAAAACGACCGTTTCAAAAGGCATATTTTACGCACATTAGTGTTCTGCTTCTTTTTCTTTCTTTCTTTCTTTGTTAGAAAAACAGGAATGGAAAAAGGCATCCCTCAGAATGGGCGAAAATATTTGCAAACGAATCAATGGACAAAGGTTTAATCTCCAACATATATAAAGAGCTCATGCAGCTTAATATTAAAACAACAAACAACCCAATACAAAAATGGGCAGAAGGTCTAAAGAGACGTTTCTTCAAAGAAGACACAGAGACGGCCAAGACGCACATGAAAAGCTGCTCAACATCACTAATTATTAGAGAAATGCAAATGAAAACTACAATGAGGGATCACCTCACACCTGTTAGAATCGGCATCATCAGAAAATCTACAACCAACAAACTCTGGGGAGGGTGTGGACAAAAGGAACCCTCTTCCACTATTGGTGGGAATGTAAATTGATACAGTGTCTATGGACAACAGTATGGAGTTTCGTTAAAAAAACTTGAAATAGAATTACCATATGATCCAGCAATCCTACTTCTGGGCCTATACCAGAGAAAACCATAAATCAAAAAGGCACATTCACCACAATGGTCAGTGCAGCACTATTGACAATAGCCAGGTAATGGAAGCAACCTAAATACCCACAGACAGACGAATGGATAAAGATGTGGTACATATATAAAATGGAATATTACTCAGCCATAAGAAGGAATGAAACTGGGTCATTTGTAGAGACGTCGATGGATCTAGAGACTGTCATACAGAATGAAGTAAGTCAGAAAGAGAAAAACAAATATTGTATATTAATGCATATATGTGGAACCTAGACAAATGGTACAGATGAACTGGTTTGCAGGGAAGAAATAGAGACACAGAGGTAGAGAACAAACGTATGGACACCAAGTGTGGGAAGCCATGTGGTGGTGGTGGTGGGATGAGTCGGGAGATTGGGATTGACCTGTATACATGTATATGCATAAAATACATAACTAATAATAACCTGCTGTATAAAAAAATAAATAAAATTAAATTTCAAAATTTTATAAAATAAAATTTAAAAATAGAAAAAAGTTCTTCCCTTCACACAGATGTATTTATATGAATGAACTATTGCCATGCTTATATCAATAAATACACAAAAGAGGAATAAAACCTAACTTGAACCAAAAAGGAAAAAATACCTGAACCCACCAGTTATACAGAGGAAAACCCTATCAGGGCACTTTCTCCAGCGGTAAACAATTCTGAAATTGGTCAGAGGTGGGGAATCATCTCCCATACAGCCAGCAGCCCACCCCCCATGCAAGGAGCGTCCTCATTGCAAATCTGGGGGACAATGCCGAGGCATCTGTGAGTAAACGTGAGCAGAGCCCCAGGCCAGCTGCTGCTGAACTGTTCCCACCCTTCCCAGGTAAAACACCTGAATATGTACAAGGGCTTGAAAGCCTAGAGGAAGGGCCGAGGAGCCGCACAAGCGGCAGCACGCAGGCCAACTTGGTGCCTGCAGGACAGCCAGGATTGTCCTGGCCCCGGGTGCTCTTCTAGAAGCTTTCCATTGCCCTGCCTGAGACACCCTTCTTGTCCAGGCACCCACTGCTTTTTTCCTTCCTCACCTCTGTCCGGAGAGAAATTCCAGCGGAAGGTATGGGTGACACATCCTCTTCTTTACAGGTGGCAGCCTGGCAACCCCTTCAGAAACTCCAGCAGAGCCCCACTCACAACGGGCCACCCACAAAGCCGTGGCCCCTCACTCCCTCCCACCAGCACAGCCCCGAGACTGCTGACGGGGCAGAGAATATGGAGTCAGGCACAGCTTCAGGGTCTATTGCTTCCTGGAGCGCTGTTTATATTGACCTCAACCCAGGCACACCTGAGGAGGGCCGGCCGGCAGGTTCTGGCTGCCCAGGTCAGCTAATCCTCAGCCCTCAGGGAATCACACTGTTGAAAATGGACCTCACTAAGGCAGAGTAGAAGCCAAGGAATAAAAGGACACAATGCCATTTGCAGCACTGTAGATGTGTCTAGAGGTAATCACGTGACTTGTAGTAAGTCAGAAAGTGAAAGACACATATCATATCATATCACTTATAGGTGTTACCTAAAAACGGATACCAGGGCAGATATTTCCACGGAGAAGGACAATCACAGATTCATTAAACAAACTTATGGTTCACCAATGGAAAGGTGTGAGGATTGGTTTCATTACGATATTGCGGTTAACAGACATACAAACACAGGTGACATATATAATCACCAAAGACCTATGGAATACCAAGAGAAGACGACTCAACATTCTGTCATAACGTACATGGGAAAAGGATCCCAGGAAGAACAGACATATGTGTATGTGTAAAAGAAGCACATCTTCCACACCTACCACAAGCCAAACATTGTAATCACACTTGCTGTAATCAAAAATAAAAAATTAAATTAAAAACACGAAGAAGAAGTAGTGAGACCAACTTGAGGGGCTTTCTCCTGGCACATTCCATTCTAAATTCCAATCTAGAACACGACTTCCATTGAGGCTCTGTTGCCCTAGTAACCAGATTTGGTAAGGGAGAACTGCTGCCACCTTGTGGCCGTTTCACACAACAGCAGCTTTAATCCCAGCGCTCATGGTCAGTTGATATTCAAAATCATTGCAGACCTGTAAATGACACCTGCCCTGAAAACAAATCCTGGGGTCACATATCGACCGAAAAATTCAAAGGACGCCCATATTTCAAAACGACCGTTTCAAAAGGCATATTTTACGCACATTAGTGTTCTGCTTCTTTTTCTTTCTTTCTTTCTTTGTTAAAAAAACAGGAATGGAAAAAGGCATCCCTCAGAATGGGCGAAAATATTTGCAAACGAATCAATGGACAAAGGTTTAATCTCCAACATATATGAAGAGCTCATGCAGCTTAATATTAAAACAACAAACAACCCAATACAAAAATGGGCAGAAGATCTAAAGAGACGTTTCTTCAAAGAAGACACAGAGACGGCCAAGACGCACATGAAAAGCTGCTCAACATCACTAATTATTAGAGAAATGCAAATGAAAACTACAATGAGGGATCACCTCACACCTGTTAGAATCGGCATCATCAGAAAATCTACAACCAACAAACTCTGGGGAGGGTGTGGACAAAAGGAACCCTCTTCCACTATTGGTGGGAATGTAAATTGATACAGTGTCTATGGACAACAGTATGGAGTTTCGTTAAAAAAACTTGAAATAGAATTACCATATGATCCAGCAATCCTACTTCTGGGCATATACCAGAGAAAACCATAAATCAAAAAGGCACATTCACCACAATGGTCATTGCAGCACTATTGACAATAGCCAGGTAATGGAAGCAACCTAAATACCCACAGACAGACGAATGGATAAAGATGTGGTACATATATAAAATGGAATATTACTCAGCCATAAGAAGGAATGAAACTGGGTCATTTGTAGAGACGTCGATGGATCTAGAGACTGTCATACAGAATGAAGTAAGTCAGAAAGAGAAAAACAAATATTGTATATTAATGCATATATGTGGAACCTAGACAAATGGTACAGATGAACTGGTTTGCAGGGAAGAAATAGAGACACAGAGGTAGAGAACAAACGTATGGACACCAAGTGTGGGAAGCCATAGGGTGGTGGTGGTGGGATGAGTCGGGAGATTGGGATTGACCTGTATACATGGATATGCATAAAATACATAACTAATAATAACCTGCTGTATAAAAAAATAAATAAAATTACATTTCAAAATTTTATAAAATAAAATTTAAAAATAGAAAAAAGGTCTTCCCTTCACACAGATGTATTTATATGAATGAACTATTGCCATGTTTATATCAATAAATACACAAAAGAGTAATAAAACCTAACTTGAACCAAAAAGGAAAAAATACCTGAACCCACCAGTTATACAGAGGAAAACCCTATCAGGGCACTTGCTCCAGCGGTAAACAATTCTGAAATTGGTCAGAGGTGGGGAATCATCTCCCGTACAGCCAGCAGCCCACCCCCCATGCAAGGAGCGTCCTCATTGCAAATCTGGGGGACAATGCCGAGGCATCTGTGAGTAAACGTGAGCATAGCCCCAGGCCAGCTGCTGCTGAACTGTTCCCACCCTTCCCAGGTAAAACACCTGAATATGTACAAGGGCTTGAAAGCCTAGAGGAAGGGCCGTGGAGCCACACCAGCGACAGCACGCAGGCCAACTTGGTGCCTGCAGGACAGCCAGGATGGTCCTGGCCCCGGGTGCTCTTCTAGAAGCTTTCCATTGCCCTGCCTGAGATACCCTTCTTGTCCAGGCCCCCACTGCTTTTTTCCTTCCTCACCTCTGTCCGGACAGAAATTCCAGCGGAGGGTATGGGTGACACATCCTCTTCTTTACAGGTGGCAGCCTGGCAACCCCTTCAGAAACTCCAGCAGAGCCCCACTCACAACGGGCCACCCACAAAGCCGTGGCCCCTCACTCCCTCCCACCAGCACAGCCCCGAGACTGCTGACGGGGCAGAGAATATGGAGTCAGGCACAGCTTCAGGGGCTATTGCTGCCTGGAGCGCTGTTTATATTGACCTCAACCCAGGCACACCTGAGGAGGGCCGGCCGGCAGGTTCAGGCTGCCCAGGTCAGCTAATCCTCAGCCCTCAGGGAATCACACTGTTGAAAATGGACCTCACTAAGGCAGAGTAGAAGCCAAGGAATAAAAGGACACAATGCCATTTGCAGCACTGTAGATGTGTCTAGAGGTAATCACGTGACTTGTAGTAAGTCAGAAAGTGAAAGACACATATCATATCATATCACTTATAGGTGTTACTTAAAACGGATACCAGGGCAGATATTTCCACGGAGAAGGACAATCACAGATTCATTAAACAAACTTATGGTTCACCAATGGAAAGGTGTGAGGATTGGTTTCATTACGATATTGGGGTTAACAGACATACAAACACAGGTGACATATATAATCACCAAAGACCTATGGAATACCAAGAGAAGACGACTCAACATTCTGTCATAACGTACATGGGAAAAGGATCCCAGGAAGAACAGACATATGTGTATGTGTAAAAGAAGCACATCTTCCACACCTACCACAAGCCAAACATTGTAATCACACTTGCTGTAATCAAAAATAAAAAATTAAATTAAAAACACGAAGAAGAAGTAGTGAGACCAACTTGAGGGGCTTTCTCCTGGCACATTCCATTCTAAATTCCAATCTAGAACACGACTTCCATTGAGGCTCTGTTGCCCTAGTAACCAGATTTGGTAAGGGAGAACTGCTGCCACCTTGTCTCCGTTTCACACAACAGCAGCTTTAATCCCAGCGCTCATGGTCAGTTGATATTCAAAATCATTGCAGACCTGTAAATGACACCTGCCCTGAAAACAAATCCTGGGGTCACATATCGACCGAAAAATTCAAAGGACGCCCATATTTCAAAACGACCGTTTCAAAAGGCATATTTTACGCACATTAGTGTTCTGCTTCTTTTTCTTTCTTTCTTTCTTTGTTAGAAAAACAGGAATGGAAAAAGGCATCCCTCAGAATGGGCGAAAATATTTGCAAACGAATCAATGGACAAAGGTTTAATCTCCAACATATATAAAGAGCTCATGCAGCTTAATATTAAAACAACAAACAACCCAATACAAAACTGGGCAGAAGATCTAAAGAGACGTTTCTTCAAAGAAGACACAGAGACGGCCAAGACGCACATGAAAAGCTGCTCAACATCACTAATTATTAGAGAAATGCAAATCAAAACTACAATGAGGGATCACCTCACACCTGTTAGAATCGGCATCATCAGAAAATCTACAACCAACAAACTCTGGGGAGGGTGTGGACAAAAGGAACCCTCTTCCACTATTGGTGGGAATGTAAATTGATACAGTGTCTATGGACAACAGTATGGAGTTTCGTTAAAAAAACTTGAAATAGAATTACCATATGATCCAGCAATCCTACTTCTGGGCATATACCAGAGAAAACCATAAATCAAAAAGGCACATTCACCACAATGGTCATTGCAGCACTACTGACAATAGCCAGGTAATGGAAGCAACCTAAATACCCACAGACAGACGAATGGATAAAGATGTGGTACATATATAAAATGGAATATTACTCAGCCATAAGAAGGAATGAAACTGGGTCATTTGTAGAGACGTCGATGGATCTAGAGACTGTCATACAGAATGAAGTAAGTCAGAAAGAGAAAAACAAATATTGTGTATTAATGCATATATGTGGAACCTAGACAAATGGTACAGATGAACTGGTTTGCAGGGAAGAAATAGAGACACAGAGGTAGAGAACAAACGTATGGACACCAAGTGTGGGAAGCCATGGGGTGGTGGTGGTGGGATGAGTCGGGAGATTGGGATTGACCTGTATACATGTATATGCATAAAATACATAACTAATAATAACCTGCTGTATAAAAAAATAAATAAAATTACATTTCAAAATTTTATAAAATAAAATTTAAAAATAGAAAAAAGGTCTTCCCTTCACACAGATGTATTTATATGAATGAACAATTGCCATGCTTATATCAATAAATACACAAAAGAGGAATAAAACCTAACTTGAACCAAAAAGGAAAAAATACCTGAACCCACCAGTTATACAGAGGAAAACCCTATCAGGGCACTTGCTCCAGCGGTAAACAATTCTGAAATTGGTCAGAGGTGGGGAATCATCTCCCGTACAGCCAGCAGCCCACCCCCCATGCAAGGAGCGTCCTCATTGCAAATCTGGGGGACAATGCCAAGGCATCTGTGAGTAAACGTGAGCAGAGCCCCAGGCCAGCTGCTGCTGAACTGTTCCCACCCTTCCCAGGTAAAACACCTGAATATGTACAAGGGCTTGAAAGCCTAGAGGAAGGGCCGTGGAGCCACACCAGCGACAGCACGCAAGCCAACTTGGTGCCTGCAGGACAGCCAGGATGGTCCTGGCCCCGGGTGCTCTTCTAGAAGCTTTCCATTGCCCTGCCTGAGATACCCTTCTTGTCCAGGCCCCCACTGCTTTTTTCCTTCCTCACCTCTGTCCGGAGAGAAATTCCAGCGGAAGGTATGGGTGACACATCCTCTTCTTTACAGGTGGCAGCCTGGCAACCCCTTCAGAAACTCCAGCATAGTCCCACTCACAACGGGCCACCCAAAAAGCCGTGGCCCCTCACTCCCTCCCAGCAGCACAGCACCGAGACTGCTGACGGGGCAGAGAATATGGAGTCAGGCACAGCTTCAGGGGCTATTGCTGCCTGGAGCGCTGTTTATATTGACCTCAACCCAGGCACACCTGAGGAGGGCCGGCCGGCAGGTTCAGGCTGCCCAGGTCAGCTAATCCTCAGCCCTCAGGGAATCACACTGTTGAAAATGGACCTCACTAAGGCAGAGTAGAAGCCAAGGAATAAAAGGACACAATGCCATTTGCAGCACTGTAGATGTGTCTAGAGGTAATCACGTGACTTGTAGTAAGTCAGAAAGTGAAAGACACATATCATATCATATCACTTATAGGTGTTACCTAAAAACGGATACCAGGGCAGATATTTCCACGGAGAAGGACAATCACAGATTCATTAAACAAACTTATGGTTCACCAATGGAAAGGTGTGAGGATTGGTTTCATTACGATATTGGGGTTAACAGACATACAAACACAGGTGACATATATAATCACCAAAGACCTATGGAATACCAAGAGAAGACGACTCAACATTCTGTCATAACGTACATGGGAAAAGGATCCCAGGAAGAACAGACATATGTGTATGTGTAAAAGAAGCACATCTTCCACACCTACCACAAGCCAAACATTGTAATCACACTTGCTGTAATCAAAAATAAAAAATTAAATTAAAAACACGAAGAAGAAGTAGTGAGACAAACTTGAGGGGCTTTCTCCTGGCACATTCCATTCTAAATTCCAATCTAGAACACGACTTCCATTGAGGCTCTGTTGCCCTAGTAACCAGATTTGGTAAGGGAGAACTGCTGCCACCTTGTGGCCGTTTCACACAACAGCAGCTTTAATCCCAGCGCTCATGGTCAGTTGATATTCAAAATCATTGCAGACCTGTAAATGACACCTGCCCTGAAAACAAATCCTGGGGTCACATATCGACCAAAAAATTCAAAGGACGCCCATATTTCAAAACGACCGTTTCAAAAGGCATATTTTACGCACATTAGTGTTCTGCTTCTTTTTCTTTCTTTCTTTCTTTGTTAGAAAAACAGGAATGGAAAAAGGCATCCCTCAGAATGGGCGAAAATATTTGCAAACGAATCAATGGACAAAGGTTTAATCTCCAACATATATAAAGAGCTCATGCAGCTTAATATTAAAACAACAAACAACCCAATACAAAAATGGGCAGAAGATCTAAAGAGACGTTTCTTCAAAGAAGACACAGAGACGGCCAAGAAGCACATGAAAAGCTGCTCAACATCACTAATTATTAGAGAAATGCAAATCAAAACTACAATGAGGGATCACCTCACACCTGTTAGAATCGGCATCATCAGAAAATCTACAACCAACAAACTCTGGGGAGGGTGTGGACAAAAGGAACCCTCTTCCTCTATTGGTGGGAATGTAAATTGATACAGTGTGTATGGACAACAGTATGGAGTTTCGTTAAAAAAACTTGAAATAGAATTACCATATGATCCAGCAATCCTACTTCTGGGCATATACCAGAGAAAACCATAAATCAAAAAGGCACATTCACCACAATGGTCATTGCAGCACTATTGACAATAGCCAGGTAATGGAAGCAACCTAAATACCCACACACAGACAAATGGATAAAGATGTGGTACATATATAAAATGGAATATTACTCAGCCATAAGAAGGAATGAAACTGGGTCATTTGTAGAGACGTCGATGGATCTAGAGACTGTCATACAGAATGAAGTAAGTCAGAAAGAGAAAAACAAATATTGTATATTAATGCATATATGTGGAACCTAGACAAATGGTACAGATGAACTGGTTTGCAGGGAAGAAACAGAGACACAGAGGTAGAGACCAAACGTATGGACACCAAGTGTGGGAAGCCATGGGGTGGTGGTGGTGGGATGAGTCGGGAGATTGGGATTGACCTGTATACATGTATATGCATAAAATACATAACTAATAATAACCTGCTGTATAAAAAAATAAATAAAATTACATTTCAAAATTTTATAAAATAAAATTTAAAAATAGAAAAAAGGTCTTCCCTTCACACAGATGTATTTATATGAATGAACTATTGCCATGCTTATATCAATAAATACACAAAAGAGGAATAAAACCTAACTTGAACCAAAAAGGAAAAAAATACCTGAACCCATCTGTTATACAGAGGAAAACCCTATCAGGGCACTTGCTCCAGCGGTAAACAATTCTGAAATTGGTCAGAGGTGGGGAATCATCTCCCATACAGCCAGCAGCCCACCCCCCACGCAAGGAGCGTCCTCATTGCAAAGCTGGGGGACCGTGCCGAGGCATCTGTGAGTAAACGTGAGCAGAGCCCCAGGCCAACTGCTGCTGAACTGTTCCCACCCTTCCCAGGTAAAACACCTGAATATGTTCAAGGGCTTGAAAGCCTAGAGGAAGGGCCGTGGAGCCACACCAGCGGCAGCACGCAGGCCAACTTGGTGCCTGCAGGACAGCCAGGATGGTCCTGGCCCCGGGTGCTCTTCTAGAAGCTTTCCATTGCCCTGCCTGAGATACCCTTCCTGTCCAGGCCCCCACTGCTTTTTTCCTTCCTCACCTCTGTCCGGAGAGAAATTCCAGCGGAAGGTATGGATGACACATCCTCTTCTTTACAGGTGGCAGCCTGGCAACTCCTGCAGAAAGTCCAGCAGAGCCCCACTCACAACGGGCCACCCACAAAGCCGTGGCCCCTCACTCCCTCCCACCAGCACAGCCCCGAGACTGCTGACGGGGCAGAGAATATGGAGTCAGGCACAGCTTCAGGGGCTATTGCTGCCTGGAGCGCTGTTTATATTGACCTCAACCCAGGCACACCTGAGGAGGGCCGGCCGGCAGGTTCAGGCTGCCCAGGTCAGCTAATCCTCAGCCCTCAGGGAATCACACTGTTGAAAATGGACCTCACTAAGGCAGAGTAGAAGCCAAGGAATAAAAGGACACAATGCCATTTGCAGCACTGTAGATGTGTCTAGAGGTAATCACGTGACTTGTAGTAAGTCAGAAAGTGAAAGACACATATCATATCATATCACTTATAGGTGTTACCTAAAAACGGATACCAGGGCAGATATTTCCACGGAGAAGGACAATCACAGATTCATTAAACAAACTTATGGTTCACCAATGGAAAGGTGTGAGGATTGGTTTCATTACGATATTGGGGTTAACAGACATACAAACACAGGTGACATATATAATCACCAAAGACCTATGGAATACCAAGAGAAGACGACTCAACATTCTGTCATAACGTACATGGGAAAAGGATCCCAGGAAGAACAGACATATGTGTATGTGTAAAAGAAGCACATCTTCCACACCTACCACAAGCCAAACATTGTAATCACACTTGCTGTAATCAAAAATAAAAAATTAAATTAAAAACACGAAGAAGAAGTAGTGAGACAAACTTGAGGGGCTTTCTCCTGGCACATTCCATTCTAAATTCCAATCTAGAACACGACTTCCATTGAGGCTCTGTTGCCCTAGTAACCAGATTTGGTAAGGGAGAACTGCTGCCACCTTGTGGCCGTTTCACACAACAGCAGCTTTAATCCCAGCGCTCATGGTCAGTTGATATTCAAAATCATTGCAGACCTGTAAATGACACCTGCCCTGAAAACAAATCCTGGGGTCACATATCGACCAAAAAATTCAAAGGACGCCCATATTTCAAAACGACCGTTTCAAAAGGCATATTTTACGCACATTAGTGTTCTGCTTCTTTTTCTTTCTTTCTTTCTTTGTTAAAAAAACAGGAATGGAAAAAGGCATCCCTCAGAATGGGCGAAAATATTTGCAAACGAATCAATGGACAAAGGTTTAATCTCCAACATATATAAAGAGCTCATGCAGCTTAATATAAAAACAACAAACAACCCAATACAAAAATGGGCAGAAGATCTAAAGAGACGTTTCTTCAAAGAAGACACAGAGACGGCCAAGACGCACATGAAAAGCTGCTCAACATCACTAATTATTAGAGAAATGTAAATCAAAACTACAATGAGGGATCACCTCACACCTGTTAGAATCGGCATCATCAGAAAATCTACAACCAACAAACTCTGGGGAGGGTGTGGACAAAAGGAACCCTCTTCCACTATTGGTGGGAATGTAAATTGATACAGTGTCTATGGACAACAGTATGGAGTTTCGTTAAAAAAACTTGAAATAGAATTACCATATGATCCAGCAATCCTACTTCTGGGCATATACCAGAGAAAACCATAAATCAAAAAGGCACATTCACCACAATGGTCATTGCAGCACTATTGACAATAGCCAGGTAATGGAAGCAACCTAAATACCCACAGACAGACGAATGGATAAAGATGTGGTACATATATAAAATGGAATATTACCCAGCCATAAGAAGGAATGAAACTGGGTCATTTGTAGAGACATCGATGGATCTAGAGACTGTCATACAGAATGAAGTAAGTCAGAAAGAGAAAAACAAATATTGTGTATTAATGCATATATGTGGAACCTAGACAAATGGTACAGATGAACTGGTTTGCAGGGAAGAAATAGAGACACAGAGGTAGAGAACAAACGTATGGACACCAAGTGTGGGAAGCCATGGGGTGGTGGTGGTGGGATGAGTCGGGAGATTGGGATTGACCTGTATACATGTATATGCATAAAATACATAACTAATAATAACCTGCTGTATAAAAAAATAAATAAAACTACATTTCAAAATTTTATAAAATAAAATTTAAAAATAGAAAAAAGGTCTTCCCTTCACACAGATGTATTTATATGAATGAACAATTGCCATGCTTATATCAATAAATACACAAAAGAGGAATAAAACCTAACTTGAACCAAAAAGGAAAAAATACCTGAACCCACCAGTTATACAGAGGAAAACCCTATCAGGGCACTTGCTCCAGCGGTAAACAATTCTGTAATTGGTCAGAGGTGGGGAATCATCTCCCGTACAGCCAGCAGCCCACCCCCCATGCAAGGAGCGTCCTCATTGCAAATCTGGGGGACAATGCCAAGGCATCTGTGAGTAAACGTGAGCAGAGCCCCAGGCCAGCTGCTGCTGAACTGTTCCCACCCTTCCCAGGTAAAACACCTGAATATGTACAAGGGCTTGAAAGCCTAGAGGAAGGGCCGTGGAGCCACACCAGCGACAGCACGCAAGCCAACTTGGTGCCTGCAGGACAGCCAGGATGGTCCTGGCCCCGGGTGCTCTTCTAGAAGCTTTCCATTGCCCTGCCTGAGATACCCTTCTTGTCCAGGCCCCCACTGCTTTTTTCCTTCCTCACCTCTGTCCGGAGAGAAATTCCAGCGGAAGGTATGGGTGACACATCCTCTTCTTTACAGGTGGCAGCCTGGCAACCCCTTCAGAAACTCCAGCAGAGCCCCACTCACAACGGGCCACCCACAAAGCCGTGGCCCCTCACTCCCTCCCACCAGGACAGCCCCGAGACTGCTGACGGGGCAGAGAATATGGAGTCAGGCACAGCTTCAGGGGCTATTGCTGCCTGGAGCGCTGTTTATATTGACCTCAACCCAGGCACACCTGAGGAGGGCCGGCCGGCAGGTTCAGGCTGCCCAGGTCAGCTAATCCTCAGCCCTCAGGGAATCACACTGTTGAAAATGGACCTCACTAAGGCAGAGTAGAAGCCAAGGAATAAAAGGACACAATGCCATTTGCAGCACCGTAGATGAGTCTAGAGGTAATCACGTGACTTGTAGTAAGTCAGAAAGTGAAAGACACATATCATATCATATCACTTATAGGTGTTACCTAAAAACGGATACCAGGGCAGATATTTCCACGGAGAAGGACAATCACAGATTCATTAAACAAACTTATGGTTCACCAATGGAAAGGTGTGAGGATTGGTTTCATTACGATATTGGGGTTAACAGACATACAAACACAGGTGACATATATAATCACCAAAGACCTATGGAATACCAAGAGAAGACGACTCAACATCCTGTCATAACGTACATGGGAAAAGGATCCCAGGAAGAACAGACATATGTGTATGTGTAAAAGAAGCACATCTTCCACACCTACCACAAGCCAAACATTGTAATCACACTTGCTGTAATCAAAAATAAAAAATTAAATTAAAAACACGAAGAAGAAGTAGTGAGACCAACTTGAGGGGCTTTCTCCTGGCACATTCCATTCTAAATTCCAATCTAGAACACGACTTCCATTGAGGCTCTGTTGCCCTAGTAACCAGATTTGGTAAGGGAGAACTGCTGCCACCTTGTGGCCGTTTCACACAACAGCAGCTTTAATCCCAGCGCTCATGGTCAGTTGATATTCAAAATCATTGCAGACCTGTAAATGACACCTGCCCTGAAAACAAATCCTGGGGTCACATATCGACCAAAAAATTCAAAGGACGCCCATATTTCAAAACGACCGTTTCAAAAGGCATATTTTACGCACATTAGTGTTCTGCTTCTTTTTCTTTCTTTCTTTCTTTGTTAAAAAAACAGGAATGGAAAAAGGCATCCCTCAGAATGGGCGAAAATATTTGCAAACGAATCAATGGACAAAGGTTTAATCTCCAACATATATAAAGAGCTCATGCAGCTTAATATTAAAACAACAAACAACCCAATACAAAACTGGGCAGAAGATCTAAAGAGACGTTTCTTCAAAGAAGACACAGAGACGGCCAAGACGCACATGAAAAGCTGCTCAACATCACTAATTATTAGAGAAATGCAAATCAAAACTACAATGAGGGATCACCTCACACCTGTTAGAATCGGCATCATCAGAAAATCTACAACCAACAAACTCTGGGGAGGGTGTGGACAAAAGGAACCCTCTTCCACTATTGGTGGGAATGTAAATTGATACAGTGTCTATGGACAACAGTATGGAGTTTCGTTAAAAAAACTTGAAATAGAATTACCATATGATCCAGCAATCCTACTTCTGGGCATATACCAGAGAAAACCATAAATCAAAAAGGCACATTCACCACAATGGTCATTGCAGCACTACTGACAATAGCCAGGTAATGGAAGCAACCTAAATACCCACAGACAGACGAATGGATAAAGATGTGGTACATATATAAAATGGAATATTACTCAGCCATAAGAAGGAATGAAACTGGGTCATTTGTAGAGACGTCGATGGATCTAGAGACTGTCATACAGAATGAAGTAAGTCAGAAAGAGAAAAACAAATATTGTATATTAATGCATATATGTGGAACCTAGACAAATGGTACAGATGAACTGGTTTGCAGGGAAGAAATAGAGACACAGAGGTAGAGAACAAACGTATGGACACCAAGTGTGGGAAGCCATGGGGTGGTGGTGGTGGGATGAGTCGGGAGATTGGGATTGACCTGTATACATGTATATGCATAAAATACATAACTAATAATAACCTGCTGTATAAAAAAAATAAATAAAATTAAATTTCAAAATTTTATAAAATAAAATTTAAAAATAGAAAAAAGGTCTTCCCTTCACACAGATGTATTTATATGAATGAACTATTGCCATGCTTATATCAATAAATACACAAAAGAGGAATAAAACCTAACTTCAACCAAAAAGGAAAAAATACCTGAACCCACCAGTTATACAGAGGAAAACCCTATCAGGGCACTTGCTCCAGCGGTAAACAATTCTGAAATTGGTCAGAGGTGGGGAATCATCTCCAGTACAGCCAGCAGCCCACCCCCCATGCAAGGAGCGTCCTCATTGCAAATCTGGGGGACAATGCCGAGGCATCTGTGAGTAAACGTGAGCAGAGCCCCAGGCCAGCTGCTGCTGAACTGTTCCCACCCTTCCCAGGTAAAACACCTGAATATGTACAAGGGCTTGAAAGCCTAGAGGAAGGGCCGTGGAGCCACACCAGCGACAGCACGCAGGCCAACTTGGTGCCTGCAGGACAGCCAGGATGGTCCTGGCCCCGGGTGCTCTTCTAGAAGCTTTCCATTGCCCTGCCTGAGATACCCTTCTTGTCCAGGCCCCCACTGCTTTTTTCCTTCCTCACCTCTGTCCGGAGAGAAATTCCAGCGGAGGGTATGGGTGACACATCCTCTTCTTTACAGGTGGCAGCCTGGCAACCCCTTCAGAAACTCCAGCAGAGCCCCACTCACAACGGGCCACCCACAAAGCCGTGGCCTCTCACTCCCTCCCACCAGCACAGCCCCGAGACTGCTGACGGGGCAGAGAATATGGAGTCAGGCACAGCTTCAGGGTCTATTGCTGCCTGGAGCGCTGTTTATATTGACCTCAACCCAGGCACACCTGAGGAGGGCCGGCCGGCAGGTTCTGGCTGCCCAGGTCAGCTAATCCTCAGCCCTCAGGGAATCACACTGTTGAAAATGGACCTCACTAAGGCAGAGTAGAAGCCAAGGAATAAAAGGACACAATGCCATTTGCAGCACTGTAGATGTGTCTAGAGGTAATCACGTGACTTGTAGTAAGTCAGAAAGTGAAAGACACATATCATATCATATCACTTATAGGTGTTACCTAAAAACGGATACCAGGGCAGATATTTCCACGGAGAAGGACAATCACAGATTCATTAAACAAACTTATGGTTCACCAATGGAAAGGTGTGAGGATTGGTTTCATTACGATATTGGGGTTAACAGACATACAAACACAGGTGACATATATAATCACCAAAGACCTATGGAATACCAAGAGAAGACGACTCAACATTCTGTCATAACGTACATGGGAAAAGGATCCCAGGAAGAACAGACATATGTGTATGTGTAAAAGAAGCACATCTTCCACACCTACCACAAGCCAAACATTGTAATCACACTTGCTGTAATCAAAAATAAAAAATTAAATTAAAAACACGAAGAAGAAGTAGTGAGACAAACTTGAGGGGCTTTCTCCTGGCACATTCCATTCTAAATTCCAATCTAGAACACGACTTCCATTGAGGCTCTGTTGCCCTAGTAACCAGATTTGGTAAGGGAGAACTGCTGCCACCTTGTGGCCGTTTCACACAACAGCAGCTTTAATCCCAGCGCTCATGGTCAGTTGATATTCAAAATCATTGCAGACCTGTAAATGACACCTGCCCTGAAAACAAATCCTGGGGTCACATATCGACCGAAAAATTCAAAGGACGCCCATATTTCAAAACGACCGTTTCAAAAGGCATATTTTACGCACATTAGTGTTCTGCTTCTTTTTCTTTCTTTCTTTCTTTGTTAAAAAAACAGGAATGGAAAAAGGCATCCCTCAGAATGGGCGAAAATATTTGCAAACGAATCAATGGACAAAGGTTTAATCTCCAACATATATAAAGAGCTCATGCAGCTTAATATTAAAACAACAAACAACCCAATACAAAAATGGGCAGAAGATCTAAAGAGACGTTTCTTCAAAGAAGACACAGAGACGGCCAAGACGCACATGAAAAGCTGCTCAACATTACTAATTATTAGAGAAATGCAAATCAAAACTACAATGAGGGATCACCTCACACCTGTTAGAATCGGCATCATCAGAAAATCTACAACCAACAAACTCTGGGGAGGGTGTGGACAAAAGGAACCCTCTTCCACTATTGGTGGGAATGTAAATTGATACAGTGTCTATGGACAACAGTATGGAGTTTCGTTAAAAAAACTTGAAATAGAATTACCATATGATCCAGCAATCCTACTTCTGGGCATATACCAGAGAAAACCATAAATCAAAAAGGCACATTCACCACAATGGTCATTGCAGCACTATTGACAATAGCCAGGTAATGGAAGCAACCTAAATACCCACAGACAGACGAATGGATAAAGATGTGGTACATATATAAAATGGAATATTACTCAGCCATAAGAAGGAATGAAACTGGGTCATTTGTAGAGACGTCGATGGATCTAGAGACTGTCATACAGAATGAAGTAAGTCAGAAAGAGAAAAACAAATATTGTATATTAATGCATATATGTGGAACCTAGACAAATGGTACAGATGAACTGGTTTGCAGGGAAGAAACAGAGACACAGAGGTAGAGAACAAACGTATGGACACCAAGTGTGGGAAGCCATGGGGTGGTGGTGGTGGGATGAGTCGGGAGATTGGGATTGACCTGTATACATGTATATGCATAAAATACATAACTAATAATAACCTGCTGTATAAAAAAATAAATAAAATTAAATTTCAAAATTTTATAAAATAAAATTTAAAAATAGAAAAAAGGTCTTCCCTTCACACAGATGTATTTATATGAATGAACTATTGCCATGCTTATATCAATAAATACACAAAAGAGGAATAAAACCTAACTTGAACCAAAAAGGAAAAAATACCTGAACCCACCAGTTATACAGAGGAAAACCCTATCAGGGCACTTGCTCCAGCGGTAAACAATTCTGAAATTGGTCAGAGGTGGGGAATCATCTCCCATACAGCCAGCAGCCCACCCCCCATGCAAGGAGCGTCCTCATTGCAAATCTGGGGGACAATGCCGAGGCATCTGTGAGTAAACGTGAGCAGAGCCCCAGGCCAGCTGCTGCTGAACTGTTCCCACCCTTCCCAGGTAAAACACCTGAATATGTACAAGGGCTTGAAAGCCTAGAGGAAGGGCCGTGGAGCCACACCAGCGGCAGCACGCAAGCCAACTTGGTGCCTGCAGGACAGCCAGGATGGTCTTGGCCCCGGGTGCTCTTCTAGAAGCTTTCCATTGCCCTGCCTGAGATACCCTTCTTGTCCAGGCCCCCACTGCTTTTTTCCTTCCTCACCTCTGTCCGGAGAGAAATTCCAGCGGAAGGTATGGGTGACACATCCTCTTCTTTACAGGTGGCAGCCTGGCAACCCCTTCAGAAACTCCAGCAGAGCCCCACTCACAACGGGCCACCCACAAAGCCGTGGCCCCTCACTCCCTCCCACCAGGACAGCCCCGAGACTGCTGACGGGGCAGAGAATATGGAGTCAGGCACAGCTTCAGGGGCTATTGCTGCCTGGAGCGCTGTTTATATTGACCTCAACCCAGGCACACCTGAGGAGGGCCGGCCGGCAGGTTCAGGCTGCCCAGGTCAGCTAATCCTCAGCCCTCAGGGAATCACACTGTTGAAAATGGACCTCACTAAGGCAGAGTAGAAGCCAAGGAATAAAAGGACACAATGCCATTTGCAGCACTGTAGATGTGTCTAGAGGTAATCACGTGACTTGTAGTAAGTCAGAAAGTGAAAGACACATATCATATCATATCACTTACAGGTGTTACCTAAAAACGGATACCAGGGCAGATATTTCCACGGAGAAGGACAATCACAGATTCATTAAACAAACTTATGATTCACCAATGGAAAGGTGTGAGGATTGGTTTCATTACGATATTGGGGTTAACAGACATACAAACACAGGTGACATATATAATCACCAAAGACCTATGGAATACCAAGAGAAGACGACTCAACATCCTGTCATAACGTACATGGGAAAAGGATCCCAGGAAGAACAGACATATGTGTATGTGTAAAAGAAGCACATCTTCCACACCTACCACAAGCCAAACATTGTAATCACACTTGCTGTAATCAAAAATAAAAAATTAAATTAAAAACACGAAGAAGAAGTAGTGAGACCAACTTGAGGGGCTTTCTCCTGGCACATTCCATTCTAAATTCCAATCTAGAACACGACTTCCATTGAGGCTCTGTTGCCCTAGTAACCAGATTTGGTAAGGGAGAACTGCTGCCACCTTGTGGCCGTTTCACACAACAGCAGCTTTAATCCCAGCGCTCATGGTCAGTTGATATTCAAAATCATTGCAGACCTGTAAATGACACCTGCCCTGAAAACAAATCCTGGGGTCACATATCGACCAAAAAATTCAAAGGACGCCCATATTTCAAAACGACCGTTTCAAAAGGCATATTTTACGCACATTAGTGTTCTGCTTCTTTTTCTTTCTTTCTTTCTTTGTTAGAAAAACAGGAATGGAAAAAGGCATCCCTCAGAATGGGCGAAAATATTTGCAAACGAATCAATGGACAAAGGTTTAATCTCCAACATATATAAAGAGCTCATGCAGCTTAATATAAAAACAACAAACAACCCAATACAAAAATGGGCAGAAGATCTAAAGAGACGTTTCTTCAAAGAAGACACAGAGACGGCCAAGACGCACATGAAAAGCTGCTCAACATCACTAATTATTAGAGAAATGCAAATCAAAACTACAATGAGGGATCACCTCACACCTGTTAGAATCGGCATCATCAGAAAATCTACAACCAACAAACTCTGGGGAGGGTGTGGACAAAAGGAACCCTCTTCCACTATTGGTGGGAATGTAAATTGATACAGTGTCTATGGACAACAGTATGGAGTTTCGTTAAAAAAACTTGAAATAGAATTACCATATGATCCAGCAATCCTACTTCTGGGCATATACCAGAGAAAACAATAAATCAAAAAGGCACATTCACCACAATGGTCATTGCAGCACTATTGACAATAGCCAGGGAATGGAAGCAACCTAAATACCCACAGACAGACGAATGGATAAAGATGTGGTACATATATAAAATGGAATATTACTCAGCCATAAGAAGGAATGAAACTGGGTCATTTGTAGAGACGTCGATGGATCTAGAGACTGTCATACAGAATGAAGTAAGTCAGAAAGAGAAAAACAAATATTGTATATTAATGCATATATGTGGAACCTAGACAAATGGTACAGATGAACTGGTTTGCAGGGAAGAAATAGAGACACAGAGGTAGAGAACAAACGTATGGACACCAAGTGTGGGAAGCCATGGGGTGGTGGTGGTGGGATGAGTCGGGAGATTGGGATTGACCTGTATACATGGATATGCATAAAATACATAACTAATAATAACCTGCTGTATAAAAAAATAAATAAAATTACATTTCAAAATTTTATAAAATAAAATTTAAAAATAGAAAAAAGGTCTTCCCTTCACACAGATGTATTTATATGAATGAACTATTGCCATGCTTATATCAATAAATACACAAAAGAGGAATAAAACCTAACTTGAACCAAAAAGGAAAAAATACCTGAACCCACCAGTTATACAGAGGAAAACCCTATCAGGGCACTTGCTCCAGCGGTAAACAATTCTGAAATTGGTCAGAGGTGGGGAATCATCTCCCATACAGCCAGCAGCCCACCCCCCATGCAAGGAGCGTCCTCATTGCAAATCTGGGGGACAATGCCGAGGCATCTGTGAGTAAACGTGAGCAGAGCCCCAGGCCAGCTGCTGCTGAACTGTTCCCACCCTTCCCAGGTAAAACACCTGAATATGTACAAGGGCTTGAAAGCCTAGAGGAAGGGCCGTGGAGCCGCACAAGCGGCAGCACGCAGGCCAACTTGGTGCCTGCAGGACAGCCAGGATGGTCCTGGCCCCGGGTGCTCTTCTAGAAGCTTTCCATTGCCCAGCCTGAGACACCCTTCTTGTCCAGGCACCAACTGCTTTTTTCCTTCCTCACCTCTGTCCGGAGAGAAATTCCAGCGGAAGGTATGGGTGACACATCCTCTTCTTTACAGGTGGCAGCCTGGCAACCCCTTCAGAAACTCCAGCAGAGCCCCACTCACAACGGGCCACCCACAAAGCCGTGGCCCCTCACTCCCTCCCACCAGCACAGCCCCGAGACTGCTGACGGGGCAGAGAATATGGAGTCAGGCACAGCTTCAGGGGCTATTGCTGCCTGGAGCGCTGTTTATATTGACCTCAACCCAGGCACACCTGAGGAGGGCCGGCCGGCAGGTTCAGGCTGCCCAGGTCAGCTAATCCTCAGCCCTCAGGGAATCACACTGTTGAAAATGGACCTCACTAAGGCAGAGTAGAAGCCAAGGAATAAAAGAACACAATGCCATTTGCAGCACTGTAGATGTGTCTAGAGGTAATCACGTGACTTGTAGTAAGTCAGAAAGTGAAAGACACATATCATATCATATCACTTATAGGTGTTACTTAAAACGGATACCAGGGCAGATATTTCCACGGAGAAGGACAATCACAGATTCATTAAACAAACTTATGGTTCACCAATGGAAAGGTGTGAGGATTGGTTTCATTACGATATTGGGGTTAACAGACATACAAACACAGGTGACATATATAATCACCAAAGACCTATGGAATACCAAGAGAAGACGACTCAACATTCTGTCATAACGTACATGGGAAAAGGATCCCAGGAAGAACAGACATATGTGTATGTGTAAAAGAAGCACATCTTCCACACCTACCACAAGCCAAACATTGTAATCACACTTGCTGTAATCAAAAATAAAAAATTAAATTAAAAACACGAAGAAGAAGTAGTGAGACAAACTTGAGGGGCTTTCTCCTGGCACATTCCATTCTAAATTCCAATCTAGAACACGACTTCCATTGAGGCTCTGTTGCCCTAGTAACCAGATTTGGTAAGGGAGAACTGCTGCCACCTTGTCTCCGTTTCACACAACAGCAGCTTTAATCCCAGCGCTCATGGTCAGTTGATATTCAAAATCATTGCAGACCTGTAAATGACACCTGCCCTGAAAACAAATCCTGGGGTCACATATCGACCGAAAAATTCAAAGGACGCCCATATTTCAAAACGACCGTTTCAAAAGGCATATTTTATGCACATTAGTGTTCTGCTTCTTTTTCTTTCTTTCTTTCTTTGTTAGAAAAACAGGAATGGAAAAAGGCATCCCTCAGAATGGGCGAAAATATTTGCAAACGAATCAATGGACAAAGGTTTAATCTCCAACATATATAAAGAGCTCATGCAGCTTAATATTAAAACAACAAACAACCCAATACAAAACTGGGCAGAAGATCTAAAGAGACGTTTCTTCAAAGAAGACACAGAGACGGCCAAGACGCACATGAAAAGCTGCTCAACATCACTAATTATTAGAGAAATGCAAATCAAAACTACAATGAGGGATCACCTCACACCTGTTAGAATCGGCATCATCAGAAAATCTACAACCAACAAACTCTGGGGAGGGTGTGGACAAAAGGAACCCTCTTCCACTATTGGTGGGAATGTAAATTGATACAGTGTCTATGGACAACAGTATGGAGTTTCGTTAAAAAAACTTGAAATAGAATTACCATATGATCCAGCAATCCTACTTCTGGGCATATACCAGAGAAAACCATAAATCAAAAAGGCACATTCACCACAATGGTCATTGCAGCACTATTGACAATAGCCAGGTAATGGAAGCAACCTAAATACCCACAGACAGACGAATGGATAAAGATGTGGTACATATATAAAATGGAATATTACTCAGCCATAAGAAGGAATGAAACTGGGTCATTTGTAGAGACGTCGATGGATCTAGAGACTGTCATACAGAATGAAGTAAGTCAGAAAGAGAAAAACAAATATTGTGTATTAATGCATATATGTGGAACCTAGACAAATGGTACAGATGAACTGGTTTGCAGGGAAGAAATAGAGACACAGAGGTAGAGAACAAACGTATGGACACCAAGTGTGGGAAGCCATGGGGTGGTGGTGGTGGGATGAGTCGGGAGATTGGGATTGACCTGTATACATGTATATGCATAAAATACATAACTAATAATAACCTGCTGTATAAAAAAATAAATAAAATTACATTTCAAAATTTTATAAAATAAAATTTAAAAATAGAAAAAAGGTCTTCCCTTCACACAGATGTATTTATATGAATGAACAATTGCCATGCTTATATCAATAAATACACAAAAGAGGAATAAAACCTAACTTGAACCAAAAAGGAAAAAATACCTGAACCCACCAGTTATACAGAGGAAAACCCTATCAGGGCACTTGCTCCAGCGGTAAACAATTCTGAAATTGGTCAGAGGTGGGGAATCATCTCCCGTACAGCCAGCAGCCCACCCCCCATGCAAGGAGCGTCCTCATTGCAAATCTGGGGGACAATGCCAAGGCATCTGTGAGTAAACGTGAGCAGAGCCCCAGGCCAGCTGCTGCTGAACTGTTCCCACCCTTCCCAGGTAAAACACCTGAATATGTACAAGGGCTTGAAAGCCTAGAGGAAGGGCCGTGGAGCCACACCAGCGACAGCACGCAAGCCAACTTGGTGCCTGCAGGACAGCCAGGATGGTCCTGGCCCCGGGTGCTCTTCTAGAAGCTTTCCATTGCCCTGCCTGAGATACCCTTCTTGTCCAGGCCCCCACTGCTTTTTTCCTTCCTCACCTCTGTCCGGAGAGAAATTCCAGCGGAAGGTATGGGTGACACATCCTCTTCTTTACAGGTGGCAGCCTGGCAACCCCTTCAGAAACTCCAGCAGAGTCCCACTCACAACGGGCCACCCACAAAGCCGTGGCCCCTCACTCCCTCCCAGCAGCACAGCACCGAGACTGCTGACGGGGCAGAGAATATGGAGTCAGGCAAAGTTTCAGGGGCTATTGCTGCCTGGAGCGCTGTTTATATTGACCTCAACCCAGGCACACCTGAGGAGGGCCGGCCGGCAGGTTCAGGCTGCCCAGGTCAGCTAATCCTCAGCCCTCAGGGAATCACACTGTTGAAAATGGACCTCACTAAGGCAGAGTAGAAGCCAAGGAATAAAAGAAAACAATGCCATTTGCAGCACTGTAGATGTGTCTAGAGGTAATCACGTGACTTGTAGTAAGTCAGAAAGTGAAAGACACATATCATATCATATCACTTATAGGTGTTACCTAAAAACGGATACCAGGGCAGATATTTCCACGGAGAAGGACAATCACAGATTCATTAAACAAACTTATGGTTCACCAATGGAAAGGTGTGAGGATTGGTTTCATTACGATATTGGGGTTAACAGACATACAAACACAGGTGACATATATAATCACCAAAGACCTATGGAATACCAAGAGAAGACGACTCAACATTCTGTCATAACGTACATGGGAAAAGGATCCCAGGAAGAACAGACATATGTGTATGTGTAAAAGAAGCACATCTTCCACACCTACCACAAGCCAAACATTGTAATCACACTTGCTGTAATCAAAAATAAAAAATTAAATTAAAAACACGAAGAAGAAGTAGTGAGACCAACTTGAGGGGCTTTCTCCTGGCACATTCCATTCTAAATTCCAATCTAGAACACGACTTCCATTGAGGCTCTGTTGCCCTAGTTACCAGATTTGGTAAGGGAGAACTGCTGCCACCTTGTGGCCGTTTCACACAACAGCAGCTTTAATCCCAGCGCTCATGGTCAGTTGATATTCAAAATCATTGCAGACCTGTAAATGACACCTGCCCTGAAAACAAATCCTGGGGTCACATATCGACCAAAAAATTCAAAGGACGCCCATATTTCAAAACGACCGTTTCAAAAGGCATATTTTACGCACATTAGTGTTCTGCTTCTTTTTCTTTCTTTCTTTCTTTGTTAGAAAAACAGGAATGGAAAAAGGCATCCCTCAGAATGGGCGAAAATATTTGCAAACGAATCAATGGACAAAGGTTTAATCTCCAACATATATAAAGAGCTCATGCAGCTTAATATTAAAACAACAAACAACCCAATACAAAAATGGGCAGAAGATCTAAAGAGACGTTTCTTCAAAGAAGACACAGAGACGGCCAAGACGCACATGAAAAGCTGCTCAACATCACTAATTATTAGAGAAATGCAAATCAAAACTACAATGAGGGATCACCTCACACCTGTTAGAATCGGCATCATCAGAAAATCTACAACCAACAAACTCTGGGGAGGGTGTGGACAAAAGGAACCCTCTTCCTCTATTGGTGGGAATGTAAATTGATACAGTGTCTATGGACAACAGTATGGAGTTTCGTTAAAAAAACTTGAAATAGAATTACCATATGATCCAGCAATCCTACTTCTGGGCATATACCAGAGAAAACCATAAATCAAAAAGGCACATTCACCACAATGGTCATTGCAGCACTATTGACAATAGCCAGGTAATGGAAGCAACCTAAATACCCACACACAGACGAATGGATAAAGATGTGGTACATATATAAAATGGAATATTACTCAGCCATAAGAAGGAATGAAACTGGGTCATTTGTAGAGACGTCGATGGATCTAGAGACTGTCATACAGAATGAAGTAAGTCAGAAAGAGAAAAACAAATATTGTATATTAATGCATATATGTGGAACCTAGACAAATGGTACAGATGAACTGGTTTGCAGGGAAGAAACAGAGACACAGAGGTAGAGAACAAACGTATGGACACCAAGTGTGGGAAGCCATGGGGTGGTGGTGGTGGGATGAGTCGGGAGATTGGGATTGACCTGTATACATGTATATGCATAAAATACATAACTAATAATAACCTGCTGTATAAAAAAATAAATAAAATTACATTTCAAAATTTTATAAAATAAAATTTAAAAATAGAAAAAAGGTCTTCCCTTCACACAGATGTATTTATATGAATGAACTATTGCCATGCTTATATCAATAAATACACAAAAGAGGAATAAAACCTAACTTGAACCAAAAAGGAAAAAAATACCTGAACCCATCTGTTATACAGAGGAAAACCCTATCAGGGCACTTGCTCCAGCGGTAAACAATTCTGAAATTGGTCAGAGGTGGGGAATCATCTCCCATACAGCCAGCAGCCCACCCCCCACGCAAGGAGCGTCCTCATTGCAAAGCTGGGGGACCGTGCCGAGGCATCTGTGAGTAAACGTGAGCAGAGCCCCAGGCCAACTGCTGCTGAACTGTTCCCACCCTTCCCAGGTAAAACACCTGAATATGTACAAGGGCTTGAAAGCCTAGAGGAAGGGCCGTGGAGCCACACCAGCGGCAGCACGCAGGCCAACTTGGTGCCTGCAGGACAGCCAGGATGGTCCTGGCCCCGGGTGCTCTTCTAGAAGCTTTCCATTGCCCTGCCTGAGATACCCTTCCTGTCCAGGCCCCCACTGCTTTTTTCCTTCCTCACCTCTGTCCGGAGAGAAATTCCAGCGGAAGGTATGGATGACACATCCTCTTCTTTACAGGTGGCAGCCTGGCAACTCCTGCAGAAAGTCCAGCAGAGCCCCACTCACAACGGGCCACCCACAAAGCCGTGGCCCCTCACTCCCTCCCACCAGCACAGCCCCGAGACTGCTGACGGGGCAGAGAATATGGAGTCAGGCACAGCTTCAGGGGCTATTGCTGCCTGGAGCGCTGTTTATATTGACCTCAACCCAGGCACACCTGAGGAGGGCCGGCCGGCAGGTTCAGGCTGCCCAGGTCAGCTAATCCTCAGCCCTCAGGGAATCACACTGTTGAAAATGGACCTCACTAAGGCAGAGTAGAAGCCAAGGAATAAAAGGACACAATGCCATTTGCAGCACTGTAGATGTGTCTAGAGGTAATCACGTGACTTGTAGTAAGTCAGAAAGTGAAAGACACATATCATATCATATCACTTATAGGTGTTACCTAAAAACGGATACCAGGGCAGATATTTCCACGGAGAAGGACAATCACAGATTCATTAAACAAACTTATGGTTCACCAATGGAAAGGTGTGAGGATTGGTTTCATTACGATATTGGGGTTAACAGACATACAAACACAGGTGACATATATAATCACCAAAGACCTATGGAATACCAAGAGAAGACGACTCAACATTCTGTCATAACGTACATGGGAAAAGGATCCCAGGAAGAACAGACATATGTGTATGTGTAAAAGAAGCACATCTTCCACACCTACCACAAGCCAAACATTGTAATCACACTTGCTGTAATCAAAAATAAAAAATTAAATTAAAAACACGAAGAAGAAGTAGTGAGACAAACTTGAGGGGCTTTCTCCTGGCACATTCCATTCTAAATTCCAATCTAGAACACGACTTCCATTGAGGCTCTGTTGCCCTAGTAACCAGATTTGGTAAGGGAGAACTGCTGCCACCTTGTGGCCGTTTCACACAACAGCAGCTTTAATCCCAGCGCTCATGGTCAGTTGATATTCAAAATCATTGCAGACCTGTAAATGACACCTGCCCTGAAAACAAATCCTGGGGTCACATATCGACCAAAAAATTCAAAGGACGCCCATATTTCAAAACGACCGTTTCAAAAGGCATATTTTACGCACATTAGTGTTCTGCTTCTTTTTCTTTCTTTCTTTCTTTGTTAAAAAAACAGGAATGGAAAAAGGCATCCCTCAGAATGGGCGAAAATATTTGCAAACGAATCAATGGACAAAGGTTTAATCTCCAACATATATAAAGAGCTCATGCAGCTTAATATAAAAACAACAAACAACCCAATACAAAAATGGGCAGAAGATCTAAAGAGACGTTTCTTCAAAGAAGACACAGAGACGGCCAAGACGCACATGAAAAGCTGCTCAACATCACTAATTATTAGAGAAATGTAAATCAAAACTACAATGAGGGATCACCTCACACCTGTTAGAATCGGCATCATCAGAAAATCTACAACCAACAAACTCTGGGGAGGGTGTGGACAAAAGGAACCCTCTTCCACTATTGGTGGGAATGTAAATTGATACAGTGTCTATGGACAACAGTATGGAGTTTCGTTAAAAAAACTTGAAATAGAATTACCATATGATCCAGCAATCCTACTTCTGGGCATATACCAGAGAAAACCATAAATCAAAAAGGCACATTCACCACAATGGTCATTGCAGCACTATTGACAATAGCCAGGTAATGGAAGCAACCTAAATACCCACAGACAGACGAATGGATAAAGATGTGGTACATATATAAAATGGAATATTACCCAGCCATAAGAAGGAATGAAACTGGGTCATTTGTAGAGACATCGATGGATCTAGAGACTGTCATACAGAATGAAGTAAGTCAGAAAGAGAAAAACAAATATTGTGTATTAATGCATATATGTGGAACCTAGACAAATGGTACAGATGAACTGGTTTGCAGGGAAGAAATAGAGACACAGAGGTAGAGAACAAACGTATGGACACCAAGTGTGGGAAGCCATGGGGTGGTGGTGGTGGGATGAGTCGGGAGATTGGGATTGACCTGTATACATGTATATGCATAAAATACATAACTAATAATAACCTGCTGTATAAAAAAATAAATAAAACTACATTTCAAAATTTTATAAAATAAAATTTAAAAATAGAAAAAAGGTCTTCCCTTCACACAGATGTATTTATATGAATGAACTATTGCCATGCTTATATCAATAAATACACAAAAGAGGAATAAAACCTAACTTGAACCAAAAAGGAAAAAATACCTGAACCCACCAGTTATACAGAGGAAAACCCTATCAGGGCACTTGCTCCAGCGGTAAACAATTCTGTAATTGGTCAGAGGTGGGGAATCATCTCCCGTACAGCCAGCAGCCCACCCCCCATGCAAGGAGCGTCCTCATTGCAAATCTGGGGGACAATGCCAAGGCATCTGTGAGTAAACGTGAGCAGAGCCCCAGGCCAGCTGCTGCTGAACTGTTCCCACCCTTCCCAGGTAAAACACCTGAATATGTACAAGGGCTTGAAAGCCTAGAGGAAGGGCCGTGGAGCCACACCAGCGACAGCACGCAAGCCAACTTGGTGCCTGCAGGACAGCCAGGATGGTCCTGGCCCCGGGTGCTCTTCTAGAAGCTTTCCATTGCCCTGCCTGAGATACCCTTCTTGTCCAGGCCCCCACTGCTTTTTTCCTTCCTCACCTCTGTCCGGAGAGAAATTCCAGCGGAAGGTATGGGTGACACATCCTCTTCTTTACAGGTGGCAGCCTGGCAACCCCTTCAGAAACTCCAGCAGAGCCCCACTCACAACGGGCCACCCACAAAGCCGTGGCCCCTCACTCCCTCCCACCAGGACAGCCCCGAGACTGCTGACGGGGCAGAGAATATGGAGTCAGGCACAGCTTCAGGGGCTATTGCTGCCTGGAGCGCTGTTTATATTGACCTCAACCCAGGCACACCTGAGGAGGGCCGGCCGGCAGGTTCAGGCTGCCCAGGTCAGCTAATCCTCAGCCCTCAGGGAATCACACTGTTGAAAATGGACCTCACTAAGGCAGAGTAGAAGCCAAGGAATAAAAGGACACAATGCCATTTGCAGCACTGTAGATGTGTCTAGAGGTAATCACGTGACTTGTAGTAAGTCAGAAAGTGAAAGACACATATCATATCATATCACTTATAGGTGTTACCTAAAAACGGATACCAGGGCAGATATTTCCACGGAGAAGGACAATCACAGATTCATTAAACAAACTTATGGTTCACCAATGGAAAGGTGTGAGGATTGGTTTCATTACGATATTGGGGTTAACAGACATACAAACACAGGTGACATATATAATCACCAAAGACCTATGGAATACCAAGAGAAGACGACTCAACATCCTGTCATAACGTACATGGGAAAAGGATCCCAGGAAGAACAGACATATGTGTATGTGTAAAAGAAGCACATCTTCCACACCTACCACAAGCCAAACATTGTAATCACACTTGCTGTAATCAAAAATAAAAAATTAAATTAAAAACACGAAGAAGAAGTAGTGAGACCAACTTGAGGGGCTTTCTCCTGGCACATTCCATTCTAAATTCCAATCTAGAACACGACTTCCATTGAGGCTCTGTTGCCCTAGTAACCAGATTTGGTAAGGGAGAACTGCTGCCACCTTGTGGCCGTTTCACACAACAGCAGCTTTAATCCCAGCGCTCATGGTCAGTTGATATTCAAAATCATTGCAGACCTGTAAATGACACCTGCCCTGAAAACAAATCCTGGGGTCACATATCGACCAAAAAATTCAAAGGACGCCCATATTTCAAAACGACCGTTTCAAAAGGCATATTTTACGCACATTAGTGTTCTGCTTCTTTTTCTTTCTTTCTTTCTTTGTTAAAAAAACAGGAATGGAAAAAGGCATCCCTCAGAATGGGCGAAAATATTTGCAAACGAATCAATGGACAAAGGTTTAATCTCCAACATATATAAAGAGCACATGCAGCTTAATATTAAAACAACAAACAACCCAATACAAAAATGGGCAGAAGATCTAAAGAGACGTTTCTTCAAAGAAGACACAGAGACGGCCAAGACGCACATGAAAAGCTGCTCAACATCACTAATTATTAGAGAAATGCAAATCAAAACTACAATGAGGGATCACCTCACACCTGTTAGAATCGGCATCATCAGAAAATCTACAACCAACAAACTCTGGGGAGGGTGTGGACAAAAGGAACCCTCTTCCACTATTGGTGGGAATGTAAATTGATACAGTGTCTATGGACAACAGTATGGAGTTTCGTTAAAAAAACTTGAAATAGAATTACCATATGATCCAGCAATCCTACTTCTGGGCATATACCAGAGAAAACCATAAATCAAAAAGGCACATTCACCACAATTGTCATTGCAGCACTACTGACAATAGCCAGGTAATGGAAGCAACCTAAATACCCACAGACAGACGAATGGATAAAGATGTGGTACATATATAAAATGGAATATTACTCAGCCATAAGAAGGAATGAAACTGGGTCATTTGTAGAGACGTCGATGGATCTAGAGACTGTCATACAGAATGAAGTAAGTCAGAAAGAGAAAAACAAATATTGTATATTAATGCATATATGTGGAACCTAGACAAATGGTACAGATGAACTGGTTTGCAGGGAAGAAATAGAGACACAGAGGTAGAGAACAAACGTATGGACACCAAGTGTGGGAAGCCATGGGGTGGTGGTGGTGGGATGAGTCGGGAGATTGGGATTGACCTGTATACATGTATATGCATAAAATACATAACTAATAATAACCTGCTGTATAAAAAAATAAATAAAATTAAATTTCAAAATTTTATAAAATAAAATTTAAAAATAGAAAAAAGGTCTTCCCTTCACACAGATGTATTTATATGAATGAACTATTGCCATGCTTATATCAATAAATACACAAAAGAGGAATAAAACCTAACTTCAACCAAAAAGGAAAAAATACCTGAACCCACCAGTTATACAGAGGAAAACCCTATCAGGGCACTTGCTCCAGCGGTAAACAATTCTGAAATTGGTCAGAGGTGGGGAATCATCTCCAGTACAGCCAGCAGCCCACCCCCCATGCAAGGAGCGTCCTCATTGCAAATCTGGGGGACAATGCCGAGGCATCTGTGAGTAAACGTGAGCAGAGCCCCAGGCCAGCTGCTGCTGAACTGTTCCCACCCTTCCCAGGTAAAACACCTGAATATGTACAAGGGCTTGAAAGCCTAGAGGAAGGGCCGTGGAGCCACACCAGCGACAGCACGCAGGCCAACTTGGTGCCTGCAGGACAGCCAGGATGGTCCTGGCCCCGGGTGCTCTTCTAGAAGCTTTCCATTGCCCTGCCTGAGATACCCTTCTTGTCCAGGCCCCCACTGCTTTTTTCCTTCCTCACCTCTGTCCGGAGAGAAATTCCAGCGGAGGGTATGGGTGACACATCCTCTTCTTTACAGGTGGCAGCCTGGCAACCCCTTCAGAAACTCCAGCAGAGCCCCACTCACAACGGGCCACCCACAAAGCCGTGGCCTCTCACTTCCTCCCTCCAGCACAGCCCCGAGACTGCTGACGGGGCAGAGAATATGGAGTCAGGCACAGCTTCAGGGTCTATTGCTGCCTGGAGCGCTGTTTATATTGACCTCAACCCAGGCACACCTGAGGAGGGCCGGCCGGCAGGTTCTGGCTGCCCAGGTCAGCTAATCCTCAGCCCTCAGGGAATCACACTGTTGAAAATGGACCTCACTAAGGCAGAGTAGAAGCCAAGGAATAAAAGGACACAATGCCATTTGCAGCACTGTAGATGTGTCTAGAGGTAATCACGTGACTTGTAGTAAGTCAGAAAGTGAAAGACACATATCATATCATATCACTTATAGGTGTTACCTAAAAACGGATACCAGGGCAGATATTTCCACGGAGAAGGACAATCACAGATTCATTAAACAAACTTATGGTTCACCAATGGAAAGGTGTGAGGATTGGTTTCATTACGATATTGGGGTTAACAGACATACAAACACAGGTGACATATATAATCACCAAAGACCTATGGAATACCAAGAGAAGACGACTCAACATTCTGTCATAACGTACATGGGAAAAGGATCCCAGGAAGAACAGACATATGTGTATGTGTAAAAGAAGCACATCTTCCACACCTACCACAAGCCAAACATTGTAATCACACTTGCTGTAATCAAAAATAAAAAATTAAATTAAAAACACGAAGAAGAAGTAGTGAGACAAACTTGAGGGGCTTTCTCCTGGCACATTCCATTCTAAATTCCAATCTAGAACACGACTTCCATTGAGGCTCTGTTGCCCTAGTAACCAGATTTGGTAAGGGAGAACTGCTGCCACCTTGTGGCCGTTTCACACAACAGCAGCTTTAATCCCAGCGCTCATGGTCAGTTGATATTCAAAATCATTGCAGACCTGTAAATGACACCTGCCCTGAAAACAAATCCTGGGGTCACATATCGACCGAAAAATTCAAAGGACGCCCATATTTCAAAACGACCGTTTCAAAAGGCATATTTTACGCACATTAGTGTTCTGCTTCTTTTTCTTTCTTTCTTTCTTTGTTAAAAAAACAGGAATGGAAAAAGGCATCCCTCAGAATGGGCGAAAATATTTGCAAACGAATCAATGGACAAAGGTTTAATCTCCAACATATATAAAGAGCTCATGCAGCTTAATATTAAAACAACAAACAACCCAATACAAAAATGGGCAGAAGATCTAAAGAGACGTTTCTTCAAAGAAGACACAGAGACGGCCAAGACGCACATGAAAAGCTGCTCAACATCACTAATTATTAGAGAAATGCAAATCAAAACTACAATGAGGGATCACCTCACACCTGTTAGAATCGGCATCATCAGAAAATCTACAACCAACAAACTCTGGGGAGGGTGTGGACAAAAGGAACCCTCTTCCACTATTGGTGGGAATGTAAATTGATACAGTGTCTATGGACAACAGTATGGAGTTTCGTTAAAAAAACTTGAAATAGAATTACCATATGATCCAGCAATCCTACTTCTGGGCATATACCAGAGAAAACCATAAATCAAAAAGGCACATTCACCACAATGGTCATTGCAGCACTATTGACAATAGCCAGGTAATGGAAGCAACCTAAATACCCACAGACAGACGAATGGATAAAGATGTGGTACATATATAAAATGGAATATTACTCAGCCATAAGAAGGAATGAAACTGGGTCATTTGTAGAGACGTCGATGGATCTAGAGACTGTCATACAGAATGAAGTAAGTCAGAAAGAGAAAAACAAATATTGTATATTAATGCATATATGTGGAACCTAGACAAATGGTACAGATGAACTGGTTTGCAGGGAAGAAACAGAGACACAGAGGTAGAGAACAAACGTATGGACACCAAGTGTGGGAAGCCATGGGGTGGTGGTGGTGGGATGAGTCGGGAGATTGGGATTGACCTGTATACATGTATATGCATAAAATACATAACTAATAATAACCTGCTGTATAAAAAAATAAATAAAATTAAATTTCAAAATTTTATAAAATAAAATTTAAAAATAGAAAAAAGGTCTTCCCTTCACACAGATGTATTTATATGAATGAACTATTGCCATGCTTATATCAATAAATACACAAAAGAGGAATAAAACCTAACTTGAACCAAAAAGGAAAAAATACCTGAACCCACCAGTTATACAGAGGAAAACCCTATCAGGGCACTTGCTCCAGCGGTAAACAATTCTGAAATTGGTCAGAGGTGGGGAATCATCTCCCATACAGCCAGCAGCCCACCCCCCATGCAAGGAGCGTCCTCATTGCAAATCTGGGGGACAATGCCGAGGCATCTGTGAGTAAACGTGAGCAGAGCCCCAGGCCAGCTGCTGCTGAACTGTTCCCACCCTTCCCAGGTAAAACACCTGAATATGTACAAGGGCTTGAAAGCCTAGAGGAAGGGCCGTGGAGCCACACCAGCGGCAGCACGCAAGCCAACTTGGTGCCTGCAGGACAGCCAGGATGGTCCTGGCCCCGGGTGCTCTTCTAGAAGCTTTCCATTGCCCTGCCTGAGATACCCTTCTTGTCCAGGCCCCCACTGCTTTTTTCCTTCCTCACCTCTGTCCGGAGAGAAATTCCAGCGGAAGGTATGGGTGACACATCCTCTTCTTTACAGGTGGCAGCCTGGCAACCCCTTCAGAAACTCCAGCAGAGCCCCACTCACAACGGGCCACCCACAAAGCCGTGGCCCCTCACTCCCTCCCACCAGGACAGCCCCGAGACTGCTGACGGGGCAGAGAATATGGAGTCAGGCACAGCTTCAGGGGCTATTGCTGCCTGGAGCGCTGTTTATATTGACCTCAACCCAGGCACACCTGAGGAGGGCCGGCCGGCAGGTTCAGGCTGCCCAGGTCAGCTAATCCTCAGCCCTCAGGGAATCACACTGTTGAAAATGGACCTCACTAAGGCAGAGTAGAAGCCAAGGAATAAAAGGACACAATGCCATTTGCAGCACTGTAGATGTGTCTAGAGGTAATCACGTGACTTGTAGTAAGTCAGAAAGTGAAAGACACATATCATATCATATCACTTATAGGTGTTACCTAAAAACGGATACCAGGGCAGATATTTCCACGGAGAAGGAAAATCACAGATTCATTAAACAAACTTATGATTCACCAATGGAAAGGTGTGAGGATTGGTTTCATTACGATATTGGGGTTAACAGACATACAAACACAGGTGACATATATAATCACCAAAGACCTATGGAATACCAAGAGAAGACGACTCAACATCCTGTCATAACGTACATGGGAAAAGGATCCCAGGAAGAACAGACATATGTGTATGTGTAAAAGAAGCACATCTTCCACACCTACCACAAGCCAAACATTGTAATCACACTTGCTGTAATCAAAAATAAAAAATTAAATTAAAAACACGAAGAAGAAGTAGTGAGACCAACTTGAGGGGCTTTCTCCTGGCACATTCCATTCTAAATTCCAATCTAGAACAGGACTTCCATTGAGGCTCTGTTGCCCTAGTAACCAGATTTGGTAAGGGAGAACTGCTGCCACCTTGTCTCCGTTTCACACAACAGCAGCTTTAATCCCAGCGCTCATGGTCAGTTGATATTCAAAATCATTGCAGACCTGTAAATGACACCTGCCCTGAAAACAAATCCTGGGGTCACATATCGACCGAAAAATTCAAAGGACGCCCATATTTCAAAACGACCGTTTCAAAAGGCATATTTTACGCACATTAGTGTTCTGCTTCTTTTTCTTTCTTTCTTTCTTTGTTAAAAAAACAGGAATGGAAAAAGGCATCCCTCAGAATGGGCGAAAATATTTGCAAACGAATCAATGGACAAAGGTTTAATCTCCAACATATATAAAGAGCTCATGCAGCTTAATATTAAAACAACAAACAACCCAATACAAAAATGGGCAGAAGATCTAAAGAGACGTTTCTTCAAAGAAGACACAGAGACGGCCAAGACGCACATGAAAAGCTGCTCAACATCACTAATTATTAGAGAAATGCAAATCAAAACTACAATGAGGGATCACCTCACACCTGTTAGAATCGGCATCATCAGAAAATCTACAACCAACAAACTCTGGGGAGGGTGTGGACAAAAGGAACCCTCTTCCACTATTGGTGGGAATGTAAATTGATACAGTGTCTATGGACAACAGTATGGAGTTTCGTTAAAAAAACTTGAAATAGAATTACCATATGATCCAGCAATCCTACTTCTGGGCATATACCAGAGAAAACCATAAATCAAAAAGGCACATTCACCACAATGGTCATTGCAGCACTTTTGACAATAGCCAGGTAATGGAAGCAACCTAAATACCCACAGACAGACGAATGGATAAAGATGTGGTACATATATAAAATGGAATATTACTCAGCCATAAGAAGGAATGAAACTGGGTCATTTGTAGAGACGTCGATGGATCTAGAGACTGTCATACAGAATGAAGTAAGTCAGAAAGAGAAAAACAAATATTGTATATTAATGCATATATGTGGAACCTAGACAAATGGTACAGATGAACTGGTTTGCAGGGAAGAAACAGAGACACAGAGGTAGAGAACAAACGTATGGACACCAAGTGTGGGAAGCCATGGGGTGGTGGTGGTGGGATGAGTCGGGAGATTGGGATTGACCTGTATACATGTATATGCATAAAATACATAACTAATAATAACCTGCTGTATAAAAAAATAAATAAAATTAAATTTCAAAATTTTATAAAATAAAATTTAAAAATAGAAAAAAGGTCTTCCCTTCACACAGATGTATTTATATGAATGAACTATTGCCATGCTTATATCAATAAATACACAAAAGAGGAATAAAACCTAACTTGAACCAAAAAGGAAAAAATACCTGAACCCACCAGTTATACAGAGGAAAACCCTATCAGGGCACTTGCTCCAGCGGTAAACAATTCTGAAATTGGTCAGAGGTGGGGAATCATCTGCCATACAGCCAGCAGCCCACCCCCCATGCAAGGAGCGTCCTCATTGCAAATCTGGGGGACAATGCCGAGGCATCTGTGAGTAAACGTGAGCAGAGCCCCAGGCCAGCTGCTGCTGAACTGTTCCCACCCTTCCCAGGTAAAACACCTGAATATGTACAAGGGCTTGAAAGCCTAGAGGAAGGGCCGTGGAGCCACACCAGCGGCAGCACGCAGGCCAACTTGGTGCCTGCAGGACAGCCAGGATGGTCCTGGCCCCGGGTGCTCTTCTAGAAGCTTTCCATTGCCCTGCCTGAGATACCCTTCTTGTCCAGGCCCCCACTGCTTTTTTCCTTCCTCACCTCTGTCCGGAGAGAAATTCCAGCGGAAGGTACGGGTGACACATCCTCTTCTTTACAGGTGGCAGCCTGGCAACCCCTGCAGAAAGTCCAGCAGAGCCCCACTCACAACGGGCCACCCACAAAGCCGTGGCCCCTCACTCCCTCCCACCAGCACAGCCCCGAGACTGCTGACGGGGCAGAGAATATGGAGTCAGGCACAGCTTCAGGGGCTATTGCTGCCTGGAGCGCTGTTTATATTGACCTCAACCCAGGCACACGTGAGGAGGGCCGGCCGGCAGGTTCAGGCTGCCCAGGTCAGCTAATCCTCAGCCCTCAGGGAATCACACTGTTGAAAATGGACCTCACTAAGGCAGAGTAGAAGCCAAGGAATAAAAGGACACAATGCCATTTGCAGCACTGTAGATGTGTCTAGAGGTAATCACGTGACTTGTAGTAAGTCAGAAAGTGAAAGACACATATCATATCATATCACTTATAGGTGTTACCTAAAAACGGATACCAGGGCAGATATTTCCACGGAGAAGGACAATCACAGATTCATTAAACAAACTTATGGTTCACCAATGGAAAGGTGTGAGGATTAGTTTCATTACGATATTGGGGTTAACAGACATACAAACACAGGTGACATATATAATCACCAAAGACCTATGGAATACCAAGAGAAGACGACTCAACATTCTGTCATAACGTACATGGGAAAAGTATTCCAGGAAGAACAGACATATGTGTATGTGTAAAAGAAGCACATCTTCCACACCTACCACAAGCCAAACATTGTAATCACACTTGCAGTAATCAAAAATAAAAAATTAAATTAAAAACACGAAGAAGAAGTAGTGAGACAAACTTGAGGGGCTTTCTCCTGGCACATTCCATTCTAAATTCCAATCTAGAACATGACTTCCATTGAGGCTCTGTTGCCCTAGTAACCAGATTTGGTAAGGGAGAACTGCTGCCACCTTGTGGCCGTTTCACACAACAGCAGCTTTAATCCCAGCGCTCATGGTCAGTTGATATTCAAAATCATTGCAGACCTGTAAATGACACCTGCCCTGAAAACATATCCTGGGGTCACATATCGACCGAAAAATTCAAAGGACGCCCATATTTCAAAACGACCGTTTCAAAAGGCGTATTTTACGCTCATTAGTGTTCTGCTTCTTTTTCTTTCTTTCTTTCTTTGTTAAAAAAACAGGAATGGAAAAAGGCATCCCTCAGAATGGGCGAAAATATTTGCAAACGAATCAATGGACAAAGGTTTAATCTCCAACATATATAAAGAGCTCATGCAGCTTAATATTAAAACAACAAACAACCCAATACAAAAATGGGCAGAAGATCTAAAGAGACGTTTCTTCAAAGAAGACACAGAGACGGCCAAGACGCACATGAAAAGCTGCTCAACATCACTAATTATTAGAGAAATGCAAATCAAAACTACAATGAGGGATCACCTCACACCTGTTAGAATCGGCATCATCAGAAAATCTACAACCAACAAACTCTGGGGAGGGTGTGGACAAAAGGAACCCTCTTCCACTATTGGTGGGAATGTAAATTGATACAGTGTCTATGGACAACAGTATGGAGTTTCGTTAAAAAAACTTGAAATAGAATTACCATATGATCCAGCAATCCTACTTCTGGGCATATACCAGAGAAAACCATAAATCAAAAAGGCACATTCACCACAATGGTCATTGCAGCACTATTGACAATAGCCAGGGAATGGAAGCAACCTAAATACCCACAGACAGACGAATGGATAAAGATGTGGTACATATATAAAATGGAATATTACTCAGCCATAAGAAGGAATGAAACTGGGTCATTTGTACAGACGTCGATGGATCTAGAGACTGTCATACAGAATGAAGGAAGTCAGAAAGAGAAAAACAAATATTGTATATTAATGCATATATGTGGAACCTAGACAAATGGTACAGATGAACTGGTTTGCATGGAAGAAATAGAGACACAGAGGTAGAGAACAAACGTATGGACACCAAGTGTGGGAAGCCATGGGGTGGTGGTGGTGGGATGAGTCGGGAGATTGGGATTGACCTGTATACATGTATATGCATAAAATACATAACTAATAATAACCTGCTGTATAAAAAAATAAATAAAATTAAATTTCAAAATTTTATAAAATAAAATTTAAAAATGGAAAATAGGTCTTCCCTTCACACAGATGTATTTATATGAATGAACTATTGCCATGCTTATATCAATAAATACACAAAAGAGCAATAAATCCTAACTTGAACCAAAAAGGAAAAAATACCTGAACCCACCAGTTATACAGAGGAAAACCCTATCAGGGCACTTGCTCCAGCGGTAAACAATTCTGAAATTGGTCAGAGGTGGGGAATCATCTCCCGTACAGCCAGCAGCCCACCCCCCATGCAAGGAGCGTCCTCATTGCAAATCTGGGGGACAATGCCGAGGCATCTGTGAGTAAACGTGAGCAGAGCCCCAGGCCAGCTGCTGCTGAACTGTTCCCACCCTTCCCAGGTAAAACACCTGAATATGTACAAGGGCTTGAAAGCCTAGAGGAAGGGCCGTGGAGCCACACCAGCGACAGCACGCAAGCCAACTTGGTGCCTGCAGGACAGCCAGGATGGTCCTGGCCCCGGGTGCTCTTCTAGAAGCTTTCCATTGCCCTGCCTGAGATACCCTTCTTGTCCAGGCCCCCACTGCTTTTTTCCTTCCTCACCTCTGTCCGGAGAGAAATTCCAGCGGAGGGTATGGGTGACACATCCTCTTCTTTACAGGTGGCAGCCTGGCAACCCCTGCAGAAACTCCAGCAGAGCCCCACTCACAACGGGCCACCCACAAAGCCGTGGCCCCTCACTCCCTCCCAGCAGCACAGCACCGAGACTGCTGACGGGGCAGAGAATATGGAGTCAGGCACAGCTTCAGGGGCTATTGCTGCCTGGAGCGCTGTTTATATTGACCTCAACCCAGGCACACCTGAGGAGGGCCGGCCGGCAGGTTCAGGCTGCCCAGGTCAGCTAATCCTCAGCCCTCAGGGAATCACACTGTTGAAAATGGACCTCACTAAGGCAGAGTAGAAGCCAAGGAATAAAAGGACACAATGCCATTTGCAGCACTGTAGATGTGTCTAGAGGTAATCACGTGACTTGTAGTAAGTCAGAAAGTGAAAGACACATATCATATCATATCACTTATAGGTGTTACCTAAAAACGGATACCAGGGCAGATATTTCCACGGAGAAGGACAATCACAGATTCAGTAAACAAAACTTATGGTTCACCAATGGAAAGGTGTGAGGATTGGTTTCATTACGATATTGGGGTTAACAGACATACAAACACAGGTGACATATATAATCACCAAAGACCTATGGAATACCAAGAGAAGACGACTCAACATCCTGTCATAACGTACATGGGAAAAGGATCCCAGGAAGAACAGACATATGTGTATGTGTAAAAGAAGCACATCTTCCACACCTACCACAAGCCAAACATTGTAATCACACTTGCTGTAATCAAAAATAAAAAATTAAATTAAAAACACGAAGAAGAAGTAGTGAGACCAACTTGAGGGGCTTTCTCCTGGCACATTCCATTCTAAATTCCAATCTAGAACACGACTTCCATTGAGGCTCTGTTGCCCTAGTAACCAGATTTGGTAAGGGAGAACTGCTGCCACCTTGTGGCCGTTTCACACAACAGCAGCTTTAATCCCAGCGCTCATGGTCAGTTGATATTCAAAATCATTGCAGACCTGTAAATGACACCTGCCCTGAAAACAAATCCTGGGGTCACATATCGACCAAAAAATTCAAAGGACGCCCATATTTCAAAACGACCGTTTCAAAAGGCATATTTTACGCACATTAGCGTTCTGCTTCTTTTTCTTTCTTTCTTTCTTTGTTAAAAAAACAGGAATGGAAAAAGGCATCCCTCAGAATGGGCGAAAATATTTGCAAACGAATCAATGGACAAAGGTTTAATCTCCAACATATATAAAGAGCTCATGCAGCTTAATATTAAAACAACAAACAACCCAATACAAAAATGGGCAGAAGATCTAAAGAGACGTTTCTTCAAAGAAGACACAGAGACGGCCAAGACGCACATGAAAAGCTGCTCAACATCACTAATTATTAGAGAAATGCAAATCAAAACTACAATGAGGGATCACCTCACACCTGTTAGAATCGGCATCATCAGAAAATCTACAACCAACAAACTCTGGGGAGGGTGTGGACAAAAGGAACCCTCTTCCACTATTGGTGGGAATGTAAATTGATACAGTGTCTATGGACAACAGTATGGAGTTTCGTTAAAAAAACTTGAAATAGAATTACCATATGATCCAGCAATCCTACTTCTGGGCATATACCAGAGAAAACCATAAATCAAAAAGGCACATTCACCACAATGGTCATTGCAGCACTATTGACAATAGCCAGGTAATGGAAGCAACCTAAATACCCACAGACAGACGAATGGATAAAGATGTGGTACATATATAAAATGGAATATTACTCAGCCATAAGAAGGAATGAAACTGGGTCATTTGTAGAGACGTCGATGGATCTAGAGACTGTCATACAGAATGAAGTAAGTCAGAAAGAGAAAAACAAATATTGTATATTAATGCATATATGTGGAACCTAGACAAATGGTACAGATGAACTGGTTTGCAGGGAAGAAACAGAGACACAGAGGTAGAGAACAAACGTATGGACACCAAGTGTGGGAAGCCATGGGGTGGTGGTGGTGGGATGAGTCGGGAGATTGGGATTGACCTGTATACATGTATATGCATAAAATACATAACTAATAATAACCTGCTGTATAAAAAAATAAATAAAATTAAATTTCAAAATTTTATAAAATAAAATTTAAAAATAGAAAAAAGGTCTTCCCTTCACACAGATGTATTTATATGAATGAACAATTGCCATGCTTATATCAATAAATACACAAAAGAGGAATAAAACCTAACTTGAACCAAAAAGGAAAGAATACCTGAACCCACCAGTTATACAGAGGAAAACCCTATCAGGGCACTTGCTCCAGCGGTAAACAATTCTGAAATTGGTCAGAGGTGGGGAATCATCTCCCGTACAGCCAGCAGCCCACCCCCCATGCAAGGAGCGTCCTCATTGCAAATCTGGGGGACAATGCCGAGGCATCTGTGAGTAAACGTGAGCAGAGCCCCAGGCCAGCTGCTGCTGAACTGTTCCCACCCTTCCCAGGTAAAACACCTGAATATGTACAAGGGCTTGAAAGCCTAGAGGAAGGGCCGTGGAGCCACACCAGCGATAGCACGCAGGCCAACTTGGTGCCTGCAGGAGCGCCAGGATGGTCCTGGCCCCGGGTGCCCTTCTAGAAGCTTTCCATTGCCCTGCCTGAGATACCCTTCTTGTCCAGGCCCCACTGCTTTTTTCCTTCCTCACCTCTGTCCGGAGAGAAATTCCAGCGGAAGGTATGGGTGACACATCCTCTCCTTTACAGGTGGCAGCCTGGCAACCCCTTCAGAAACTCCAGCAGAGCCCCACTCACAACGGGCCACCCACAAAGCCGTGGCCCCTCACTCCCTCCCACCAGCACAGCCCCGAGACAGCTGACGGGGCAGAGAATATGGAGTCAGGCACAGCTTCAGGGGCTATTGCTGCCTGGAGCGCTGTTTATATTGACCTCAAACCAGGCACACCTGAGGAGGGCCGGCCGGCAGTTTCTGGCTGCCCAGGTCAGCTAATCCTCAGCCCTCAGGGAATCACACTGTTGAAAATGGACCTCACTAAGGCAGAGTAGAAGCCAAGGAATAAAAGGACACAATGCCATTTGCAGCACTGTAGATGTGTCTAGAGGTAATCACGTGACTTGTAGTAAGTCAGAAAGTGAAAGACACATATCATATCATATCACTTATAGGTGTTACCTAAAAACGGATACCAGGGCAGATATTTCCACGGAGAAGGACAATCACAGATTCATTAAACAAACTTATGGTTCACCAATGGAAAGGTGTGAGGATGGGTTTCATTACGATATTGGGGTTAACAGACATACAAACACAGGTGACATATATAATCACCAAAGACCTATGGAATACCAAGAGAAGACGACTCAACATTCTGTCATAACGTACATGGGAAAAGGATCCCAGGAAGAACAGACATATGTGTATGTGTAAAAGAAGCACATCTTCCACACCTACCACAAGCCAAACATTGTAATCACACTTGCTGTAATCAAAAATAAAAAAATTAAATTAAAAACACGAAGAAGAAGTAGTGAGACCAACTTGAGGGGCTTTCTCCTGGCACATTCCATTCTAAATTCCAATCTAGAACATGACTTCCATTGAGGCTCTGTTGCCCTAGTAACCAGATTTGGTAAGGGAGAACTGCTGCCACCTTGTGGCCGTTTCACACAACAGCAGCTTTAATCCCAGCGCTCATGGTCAGTTGATATTCAAAATCATTGCAGACCTGTAAATGACACCTGCCCTGAAAACAAATCCTGGGGTCACATATCGACCGAAAAATTCAAAGGACGCCCATATTTCAAAACGACCGTTTCAAAAGGCATATTTTACGCTCATTAGTGTTCTGCTTCTTTTTCTTTCTTTCTTTCTTTGTTAAAAAAACAGGAATGGAAAAAGGCATCCCTCAGAATGGGCGAAAATATTTGCAAACGAATCAATGGACAAAGGTTTAATCTCCAACATATATAAAGAGCTCATGCAGCTTAATATTAAAACAACAAACAACCCAATACAAAAATGGGCAGAAGATCTAAAGAGACGTTTCTTCAAAGAAGACACAGAGACGGCCAAAACGCACATGAAAAGCTGCTCAACATCACTAATTATTAGAGAAATGCAAATCAAAACTACAATGAGGGATCACCTCACACCTGTTAGAATCGGCATCATCAGAAAATCTACAACCAACAAACTCTGGGGAGGGTGTGGACAAAAGGAACCCTCTTCCACTATTGGTGGGAATGTAAATTGATACAGTGTCTATGGACAACAGTATGGAGTTTCGTTAAAAAAACTTGAAATAGAATTACCATATGATCCAGCAATCCTACTTCTGGGCATATACCAGAGAAAACCATAAATCAAAAAGGCACATTCACCACAATGATCATTGCAGCACTATTTACAATAGCCAGGTAATGGAAGCAACCTAAATACCCACAGACAGACGAATGGATAAAGATGTGGTACATATATAAAATGGAATATTACTCAGCCATAAGAAGGAATGAAACTGGGTCATTTGTAGAGACGTCGATGGATCTAGAGACTGTCATACAGAATGAAGTAAGTCAGAAAGAGAAAAACAAATATTGTATATTAATGCATATATGTGGAACCTAGACAAATGGTACAGATGAACTGGTTTGCAGGGAAGAAACAGAGACACAGAGGTAGAGAACAAACGTATGGACACCAAGTGTGGGAAGCCATGGGGTGGTGGTGGTGGGATGAGTCGGGAGATTGGGATTGACCTGTATACATGTATATGCATAAAATACATAACTAATAATAACCTGCTGTATAAAAAAATAAATAAAATTAAATTTCAAAATTTTATAAAATAAAATTTAAAAATAGAAAAAAGGTCTTCCCTTCACACAGATGTATTTATATGAATGAACTATTGCCATGCTTATATCAATAAATACACAAAAGAGGAATAAAACCTAACTTGAACCAAAAAGGAAAAAATACCTGAACCCACCAGTTATACAGAGGAAAACCCTATCAGGGCACTTGCTCCAGCGGTAAACAATTCTGAAATTGGTCAGAGGTGGGGAATCATCTGCCATACAGCCAGCAGCCCACCCCCCATGCAAGGAGCGTCCTCATTGCAAATCTGGGGGACAATGCCGAGGCATCTGTGAGTAAACGTGAGCAGAGCCCCAGGCCAGCTGCTGCTGAACTGTTCCCACCCTTCCCAGGTAAAACACCTGAATATGTACAAGGGCTTGAAAGCCTAGAGGAAGGGCCGTGGAGCCACACAAGCGGCAGCATGCAGGCCAACTTGGTGCCTGCAGGACAGCCAGGATGGTCCTGGCCCCGGGTGCTCTTCTAGAAGCTTTCCATTGCCCTGCCTGAGATACCCTTCTTGTCCAGGCCCCCACTGCTTTTTTCCTTCCTCACCTCTGTCCGGAGAGAAATTCCAGCGGAAGGTATGGGTGACACATCCTCTTCTTTACAGGTGGCAGCCTGGCAACCCCTGCAGAAAGTCCAGCAGACCCCACTCACAATGGGCCACCCACAAAGCCGTGGCCCCTCACTCCCTCCCACCAGCACAGCCCCGAGACTGCTGACGGGGCAGAGAATATGGAGTCAGGCACAGCTTCAGGGGCTATTGCTGCCTGGAGCGCTGTTTATATTGACCTCAACCCAGGCACACCTGAGGAGGGCCGGCCGGCAGGTTCAGGCTGCCCAGGTCAGCTAATCCTCAGCCCTCAGGGAATCACACTGTTGAAAATGGACCTCACTAAGGCAGAGTAGAAGCCAAGGAATAAAAGGACACAATGCCATTTGCAGCACTGTAGATGTGTCTAGAGGTAATCACGTGACTTGTAGTAAGTCAGAAAGTGAAAGACACATATCATATCATATCACTTATAGGTGTTACCTAAAAACGGATACCAGGGCAGATATTTCCACGGAGAAGGACAATCACAGATTCAGTAAACAAAACTTATGGTTCACCAATGGAAAGGTGTGAGGATTGGTTTCATTACGATATTGGGGTTAACAGACATACAAACACAGGTGACATATATAATCACCAAAGACCTATGGAATACCAAGAGAAGACGACTCAACATCCTGTCATAACGTACATTGGAAAAGGATCCCAGGAAGAACAGACATATGTGTATGTGTAAAAGAAGCACATCTTCCACACCTACAACAAGCCAAACATTGTAATCACACTTGCTGTAATCAAAAATAAAAAATTAAATTAAAAACACGAAGAAGAAGTAGTGAGACCAACTTGAGGGGCTTTCTCCTGGCACATTCCATTCTAAATTCCAATCTAGAACACGACTTCCATTGAGGCTCTGTTGCCCTAGTAACCAGATTTGGTAAGGGAGAACTGCTGCCACCTTGTGGCCGTTTCACACAACAGCAGCTTTAATCCCAGCGCTCATGGTCAGTTGATATTCAAAATCATTGCAGACCTGTAAATGACACCTGCCCTGAAAACAAATCCTGGGGTCACATATCGACCGAAAAATTCAAAGGACGCCCATATTTCAAAACGACCGTTTCAAAAGGCATATTTTACGCACATTAGCGTTCTGCTTCTTTTTCTTTCTTTCTTTCTTTGTTAAAAAAACAGGAATGGAAAAAGGCATCCCTCAGAATGGGCGAAAATATTTGCAAACGAATCAATGGACAAAGGTTTAATCTCCAACATATATAAAGAGCTCATGCAGCTTAATATTAAAACAACAAACAACCCAATACAAAAATGGGCAGAAGATCTAAAGAGACGTTTCTTCAAAGAAGACACAGAGACGGCCAAGACGCACATGAAAAGCTGCTCAACATCACTAATTATTAGAGAAATGCAAATCAAAACTACAATGAGGGATCACCTCACACCTGTTAGAATCGGCATCATCAGAAAATCTACAACCAACAAACTCTGGGGAGGGTGTGGACAAAAGGAACCCTCTTCCACTATTGGTGGGAATGTAAATTGATACAGTGTCTATGGACAACAGTATGGAGTTTCGTTAAAAAAACTTGAAATAGAATTACCATATGATCCAGCAATCCTACTTCTGGGCATATACCAGAGAAAACCATAAATCAAAAAGGCACATTCACCACAATGGTCATTGCAGCACTATTGACAATAGCCAGGTAATGGAAGCAACCTAAATACCCACACACAGACGAATGGATAAAGATGTGGTACATATATAAAATGGAATATTACTCAGCCATAAGAAGGAATGAAACTGGGTCATTTGTAGAGACGTCGATGGATCTAGAGACTGTCATACAGAATGAAGTAAGTCAGAAAGAGAAAAACAAATATTGTATATTAATGCATATATGTGGAACCTAGACAAATGGTACAGATGAACTGGTTTGCAGGGAAGAAACAGAGACACAGAGGTAGAGAACAAACGTATGGACACCAAGTGTGGGAAGCCATGGGGTGGTGGTGGTGGGATGAGTCGGGAGATTGGGATTGACCTGTATACATGTATATGCATAAAATACATAACTAATAATAACCTGCTGTATAAAAAAATAAATAAAATTAAATTTCAAAATTTTATAAAATAAAATTTAAAAATAGAAAAAAGGTCTTCCCTTCACACAGATGTATTTATATGAATGAACTATTGCCATGCTTATATCAATAAATACACAAAAGAGGAATAAAACCTAACTTGAACCAAAAAGGAAAAAATACCTGAACCCACCAGTTATACAGAGGAAAACCCTATCAGGGCACTTGCTCCAGCGGTAAACAATTCTGAAATTGGTCAGAGGTGGGGAATCATCTCCCATACAGCCAGCAGCCCACCCCCCATGCAAGGAGCGTCCTCATTGCAAATCTGGGGGACAATGCCGAGGCATCTGTGAGTAAACGTGAGCAGAGCCCCAGGCCAGCTGCTGCTGAACTGTTCCCACCCTTCCCAGGTAAAACACCTGAATATGTACAAGGGCTTGAAAGCCTAGAGGAAGGGCCGTGGAGCCACACCAGCGGCAGCACGCAGGCCAACTTGGTGCCTGCAGGACAGCCAGGATGGTCCTGGCCCCGGGTGCTCTTCTAGAAGCTTTCCATTGCCCTGCCTGAGATACCCTTCTTGTCCAGGCCCCCACTGCTTTTTTCCTTCCTCACCTCTGTCCGGAGAGAAATTCCAGCGGAAGGTATGGGTGACACATCCTCTTCTTTACAGGTGGCAGCCTGGCAACCCCTGCAGAAAGTCCAGCAGACCCCACTCACAATGGGCCACCCACAAAGCCGTGGCCCCTCACTCCCTCCCACCAGCACAGCCCCGAGACTGCTGACGGGGCAGAGAATATGGAGTCAGGCACAGCTTCAGGGGCTATTGCTGCCTGGAGCGCTGTTTATATTGACCTCAACCCAGGCACACCTGAGGAGGGCCGGCCGGCAGGTTCAGGCTGCCCAGGTCAGCTAATCCTCAGCCCTCAGGGAATCACACTGTTGAAAATGGACCTCACTAAGGCAGAGTAGAAGCCAAGGAATAAAAGGACACAATGCCATTTGCAGCACTGTAGATGTGTCTAGAGGTAATCACGTGACTTGTAGTAAGTCAGAAAGTGAAAGACACATATATCATATCACTTATAGGTGTTACCTAAAAACGGATACCAGGGCAGATATTTCCACGGAGAAGGACAATCACAGATTCAGTAAACAAAACTTATGGTTCACCAATGGAAAGGTGTGAGGATTGGTTTCATTACGATATTGGGGTTAACAGACATACAAACACAGGTGACATATATAATCACCAAAGACCTATGGAATACCAAGAGAAGACGACTCAACATCCTGTCATAACGTACATTGGAAAAGGATCCCAGGAAGAACAGACATATGTGTATGTGTAAAAGAAACACATCTTCCACACCTACCACAAGCCAAACATTGTAATCACACTTGCTGTAATCAAAAATAAAAAATTAAATTAAAAACACGAAGAAGAAGTAGTGAGACCAACTTGAGGGGCTTTCTCCTGGCACATTCCATTCTAAATTCCAATCTAGAACACGACTTCCATTGAGGCTCTGTTGCCCTAGTAACCAGATTTGGTAAGGGAGAACTGCTGCCACCTTGTGGCCGTTTCACACAACAGCAGCTTTAATCCCAGCGCTCATGGTCAGTTGATATTCAAAATCATTGCAGACCTGTAAATGACACCTGCCCTGAAAACAAATCCTGGGGTCACATATCGACCGAAAAATTCAAAGGACGCCCATATTTCAAAACGACCGTTTCAAAAGGCATATTTTACGCACATTAGCGTTCTGCTTCTTTTTCTTTCTTTCTTTCTTTGTTAAAAAAACAGGAATGGAAAAAGGCATCCCTCAGAATGGGCGAAAATATTTGCAAACGAATCAATGGACAAAGGTTTAATCTCCAACATATATAAAGAGCTCATGCAGCTTAATATTAAAACAACAAACAACCCAATACAAAAATGGGCAGAAGATCTAAAGAGACGTTTCTTCAAAGAAGACACAGAGACGGCCAAGACGCACATGAAAAGCTGCTCAACATCACTAATTATTAGAGAAATGCAAATCAAAACTACAATGAGGGATCACCTCACACCTGTTAGAATCGGCATCATCAGAAAATCTACAACCAACAAACTCTGGGGAGGGTGTGGACAAAAGGAACCCTCTTCCACTATTGGTGGGAATGTAAATTGATACAGTGTCTATGGACAACAGTATGGAGTTTCGTTAAAAAAACTTGAAATAGAATTACCATATGATCCAGCAATCCTACTTCTGGGCATATACCAGAGAAAACCATAAATCAAAAAGGCACATTCACCACAATGGTCATTGCAGCACTATTGACAATAGCCAGGTAATGGAAGCAACCTAAATACCCACACACAGACGAATGGATAAAGATGTGGTACATATATAAAATGGAATATTACTCAGCCATAAGAAGGAATGAAACTGGGTCATTTGTAGAGACGTCGATGGATCTAGAGACTGTCATACAGAATGAAGTAAGTCAGAAAGAGAAAAACAAATATTGTATATTAATGCATATATGTGGAACCTAGACAAATGGTACAGATGAACTGGTTTGCAGGGAAGAAACAGAGACACAGAGGTAGAGAACAAACGTATGGACACCAAGTGTGGGAAGCCATGGGGTGGTGGTGGTGGGATGAGTCGGGAGATTGGGATTGACCTGTATACATGTATATGCATAAAATACATAACTAATAAAAACCTGCTGTATAAAAAAATAAATAAAATTAAATTTCAAAATTTTATAAAATAAAATTTAAAAATAGAAAAAAGGTCTTCCCTTCACACAGATGTATTTATATGAATGAACTATTGCCATGCTTATATCAATAAATACACAAAAGAGGAATAAAACCTAACTTGAACCAAAAAGGAAAAAATACCTGAACCCACCAGTTATACAGAGGAAAACCCTATCAGGGCACTTGCTCCAGCGGTAAACAATTCTGAAATTGGTCAGAGGTGGGGAATCATCTGCCATACAGCCAGCAGCCCACCCCCCATGCAAGGAGCGTCCTCATTGCAAAGCTGGGGGACAATGCCGAGGCATCTGTGAGTAAACGTGAGCAGAGCCCCAGGCCAGCTGCTGCTGAACTGTTCCCACCCTTCCCAGGTAAAACACCTGAATATGTACAAGGGCTTGAAAGCCTAGAGGAAGGGCCGTGGAGCCACACCAGCGGCAGCACGCAGGCCAACTTGGTGCCTGCAGGACAGCCAGGATGGTCCTGGCCCCGGGTGCTCTTCTAGAAGCTTTCCATTGCCCTGCCTGAGATACCCTTCTTGTCCAGGCCCCCACTGCTTTTTTCCTTCCTCACCTCTGTCCGGAGAGAAATTCCAGCGGAAGGTATGGGTGACACATCCTCTTCTTTACAGGTGGCAGCCTGGCAACCCCTGCAGAAAGTCCAGCAGAGCCCCACTCACAACGGGCCACCCACAAAGCCGTGGCCCCTCACTCCCTCCCACCAGCACAGCCCCGAGACTGCTGACGGGGCAGAGAATATGGAGTCAGGCACAGCTTCAGGGGCTATTGCTGCCTGGAGCGCTGTTTATATTGACCTCAACCCAGGCACACGTGAGGAGGGCCGGCCGGCAGGTTCAGGCTGCCCAGGTCAGCTAATCCTCAGCCCTCAGGGAATCACACTGTTGAAAATGGACCTCACTAAGGCAGAGTAGAAGCCAAGGAATAAAAGGACACAATGCCATTTGCAGCACTGTAGATGTGTCTAGAGGTAATCACGTGACTTGTAGTAAGTCAGAAAGTGAAAGACACATATCATATCATATCACTTATAGGTGTTACCTAAAAACGGATACCAGGGCAGATATTTCCACGGAGAAGGACAATCACAGATTCATTAAACAAACTTATGGTTCACCAATGGAAAGGTGTGAGGATTGGTTTCATTACGATATTGGGGTTAACAGACATACAAACACAGGTGACATATATAATCACCAAAGACCTATGGAATACCAAGAGAAGACGACTCAACATCCTGTCATAACGTACATTGGAAAAGGATCCCAGGAAGAACAGACATATGTGTATGTGTAAAAGAAGCACATCTTCCACACCTACCACAAGCCAAACATTGTAATCACACTTGCTGTAATCAAAAATAAAAAATTAAATTAAAAACACGAAGAAGAAGTAGTGAGACCAACTTGAGGGGCTTTCTCCTGGCACATTCCATTCTAAATTCCAATCTAGAACACGACTTCCATTGAGGCTCTGTTGCCCTAGTAACCAGATTTGGTAAGGGAGAACTGCTGCCACCTTGTGGCCGTTTCACACAACAGCAGCTTTAATCCCAGCGCTCATGGTCAGTTGATATTCAAAATCATTGCAGACCTGTAAATGACACCTGCCCTGAAAACAAATCCTGGGGTCACATATCGACCGAAAAATTCAAAGGACGCCCATATTTCAAAACGACCGTTTCAAAAGGCATATTTTACGCACTTTAGCGTTCTGCTTCTTTTTCTTTCTTTCTTTCTTTGTTAAAAAAACAGGAATGGAAAAAGGCATCCCTCAGAATGGGCGAAAATATTTGCAAACGAATCAATGGACAAAGGTTTAATCTCCAACATATATAAAGAGCTCATGCAGCTTAATATTAAAACAACAAACAACCCAATACAAAAATGGGCAGAAGATCTAAAGAGACGTTTCTTCAAAGAAGACACAGAGACGGCCAAGACGCACATGAAAAGCTGCTCAACATCACTAATTATTAGAGAAATGCAAATCAAAACTACAATGAGGGATCACCTCACACCTGTTAGAATCGGCATCATCAGAAAATCTACAACCAACAAACTCTGGGGAGGGTGTGGACAAAAGGAACCCTCTTCCACTATTGGTGGGAATGTAAATTGATACAGTGTCTATGGACAACAGTATGGAGTTTCGTTAAAAAAACTTGAAATAGAATTACCATATGATCCAGCAATCCTACTTCTGGGCATATACCAGAGAAAACCATAAATCAAAAAGGCACATTCACCACAATGGTCATTGCAGCACTATTGACAATAGCCAGGTAATGGAAGCAACCTAAATACCCACAGACAGACGAATGGATAAAGATGTGGTACATATATAAAATGGAATATTACTCAGCCATAAGAAGGAATGAAACTGGGTCATTTGTAGAGACGTCGATGGATCTAGAGACTGTCATACAGAATGAAGTAAGTCAGAAAGAGAAAAACAAATATTGTATATTAATGCATATATGTGGAACCTAGACAAATGGTACAGATGAACTGGTTTGCAGGGAAGAAACAGAGACACAGAGGTAGAGAACAAACGTATGGACACCAAGTGTGGGAAGCCATGGGGTGGTGGTGGTGGGATGAGTCGGGAGATTGGGATTGACCTGTATACATGTATATGCATAAAATACATAACTAATAATAACCTGCTGTATAAAAAAATAAATAAAATTAAATTTCAAAATTTTATAAAATAAAATTTAAAAATAGAAAAAAGGTCTTCCCTTCACACAGATGTATTTATATGAATGAACTATTGCCATGCTTATATCAATAAATACACAAAAGAGGAATAAAACCTAACTTGAACCAAAAAGGAAAAAATACCTGAACCCACCAGTTATACAGAGGAAAACCCTATCAGGGCACTTGCTCCAGCGGTAAACAATTCTGAAATTGGTCAGAGGTGGGGAATCATCTGCCATACAGCCAGCAGCCCACCCCCCATGCAAGGAGCGTCCTCATTGCAAATCTGGGGGACAATGCCGAGGCATCTGTGAGTAAACGTGAGCAGAGCCCCAGGCCAGCTGCTGCTGAACTGTTCCCACCCTTCCCAGGTAAAACACCTGAATATGTACAAGGGCTTGAAAGCCTAGAGGAAGGGCCGTGGAGCCACACCAGCGGCAGCACGCAGGCCAACTTGGTGCCTGCAGGACAGCCAGGATGGTCCTGGCCCCGGGTGCTCTTCTAGAAGCTTTCCATTGCCCTGCCTGAGATACCCTTCTTGTCCAGGCCCCCACTGCTTTTTTCCTTCCTCACCTCTGTCCGGAGAGAAATTCCAGCGGAAGGTATGGGTGACACATCCTCTTCTTTACAGGTGGCAGCCTGGCAACCCCTGCAGAAAGTCCAGCAGAGCCCCACTCACAACGGGCCACCCACAAAGCCGTGGCCCCTCACTCCCTCCCACCAGCACAGCCCCGAGACTGCTGACGGGGCAGAGAATATGGAGTCAGGCACAGCTTCAGGGGCTATTGCTGCCTGGAGCGCTGTTTATATTGACCTCAACCCAGGCACACGTGAGGAGGGCCGGCCGGCAGGTTCAGGCTGCCCAGGTCAGCTAATCCTCAGCCCTCAGGGAATCACACTGTTGAAAATGGACCTCACTAAGGCAGAGTAGAAGCCAAGGAATAAAAGGACACAATGCCATTTGCAGCACTGTAGATGTGTCTAGAGGTAATCACGTGACTTGTAGTAAGTCAGAAAGTGAAAGACACATATCATATCATATCACTTATAGGTGTTACCTAAAAACGGATACCAGGGCAGATATTTCCACGGAGAAGGACAATCACAGATTCATTAAACAAACTTATGGTTCACCAATGGAAAGGTGTGAGGATTGGTTTCATTACGATATTGGGGTTAACAGACATACAAACACAGGTGACATATATAATCACCAAAGACCTATGGAATACCAAGAGAAGACGACTCAACATCCTGTCATAACGTACATTGGAAAAGGATCCCAGGAAGAACAGACATATGTGTATGTGTAAAAGAAGCACATCTTCCACACCTACCACAAGCCAAACATTGTAATCACACTTGCTGTAATCAAAAATAAAAAATTAAATTAAAAACACGAAGAAGAAGTAGTGAGACCAACTTGAGGGGCTTTCTCCTGGCACATTCCATTCTAAATTCCAATCTAGAACACGACTTCCATTGAGGCTCTGTTGCCCTAGTAACCAGATTTGGTAAGGGAGAACTGCTGCCACCTTGTGGCCGTTTCACACAACAGCAGCTTTAATCCCAGCGCTCATGGTCAGTTGATATTCAAAATCATTGCAGACCTGTAAATGACACCTGCCCTGAAAACAAATCCTGGGGTCACATATCGACCGAAAAATTCAAAGGACGCCCATATTTCAAAACGACCGTTTCAAAAGGCATATTTTACGCACATTAGCGTTCTGCTTCTTTTTCTTTCTTTCTTTCTTTGTTAAAAAAACAGGAATGGAAAAAGGCATCCCTCAGAATGGGCGAAAATATTTGCAAACGAATCAATGGACAAAGGTTTAATCTCCAACATATATAAAGAGCTCATGCAGCTTAATATTAAAACAACAAACAACCCAATACAAAAATGGGCAGAAGATCTAAAGAGACGTTTCTTCAAAGAAGACACAGAGACGGCCAAGACGCACATGAAAAGCTGCTCAACATCACTAATTATTAGAGAAATGCAAATCAAAACTACAATGAGGGATCACCTCACACCTGTTAGAATCGGCATCATCAGAAAATCTACAACCAACAAACTCTGGGGAGGGTGTGGACAAAAGGAACCCTCTTCCACTATTGGTGGGAATGTAAATTGATACAGTGTCTATGGACAACAGTATGGAGTTTCGTTAAAAAAACTTGAAATAGAATTACCATATGATCCAGCAATCCTACTTCTGGGCATATACCAGAGAAAACCATAAATCAAAAAGGCACATTCACCACAATGGTCATTGCAGCACTATTGACAATAGCCAGGTAATGGAAGCAACCTAAATACCCACAGACAGACGAATGGATAAAGATGTGGTACATATATAAAATGGAATATTACTCAGCCATAAGAAGGAATGAAACTGGGTCATTTGTAGAGACGTCGATGGATCTAGAGACTGTCATACAGAATGAAGTAAGTCAGAAAGAGAAAAACAAATATTGTATATTAATGCATATATGTGGAACCTAGACAAATGGTACAGATGAACTGGTTTGCAGGGAAGAAACAGAGACACAGAGGTAGAGAACAAACGTATGGACACCAAGTGTGGGAAGCCATGGGGTGGTGGTGGTGGGATGAGTCGGGAGATTGGGATTGACCTGTATACATGTATATGCATAAAATACATAACTAATAATAACCTGCTGTATAAAAAAATAAATAAAATTAAATTTCAAAATTTTATAAAATAAAATTTAAAAATAGAAAAAAGGTCTTCCCTTCACACAGATGTATTTATATGAATGAACTATTGCCATGCTTATATCAATAAATACACAAAAGAGGAATAAAACCTAACTTGAACCAAAAAGGAAAAAATACCTGAACCCACCAGTTATACAGAGGAAAACCCTATCAGGGCACTTGCTCCAGCGGTAAACAATTCTGAAATTGGTCAGAGGTGGGGAATCATCTGCCATACAGCCAGCAGCCCACCCCCCATGCAAGGAGCGTCCTCATTGCAAATCTGGGGGACAATGCCGAGGCATCTGTGAGTAAACGTGAGCAGAGCCCCAGGCCAGCTGCTGCTGAACTGTTCCCACCCTTCCCAGGTAAAACACCTGAATATGTACAAGGGCTTGAAAGCCTAGAGGAAGGGCCGTGGAGCCACACCAGCGGCAGCACGCAGGCCAACTTGGTGCCTGCAGGACAGCCAGGATGGTCCTGGCCCCGGGTGCTCTTCTAGAAGCTTTCCATTGCCCTGCCTGAGATACCCTTCTTGTCCAGGCCCCCACTGCTTTTTTCCTTCCTCACCTCTGTCCGGAGAGAAATTCCAGCGGAAGGTATGGGTGACACATCCTCTTCTTTACAGGTGGCAGCCTGGCAACCCCTGCAGAAAGTCCAGCAGAGCCCCACTCACAACGGGCCACCCACAAAGCCGTGGCCCCTCACTCCCTCCCACCAGCACAGCCCCGAGACTGCTGACGGGGCAGAGAATATGGAGTCAGGCACAGCTTCAGGGGCTATTGCTGCCTGGAGCGCTGTTTATATTGACCTCAACCCAGGCACACGTGAGGAGGGCCGGCCGGCAGGTTCAGGCTGCCCAGGTCAGCTAATCCTCAGCCCTCAGGGAATCACACTGTTGAAAATGGACCTCACTAAGGCAGAGTAGAAGCCAAGGAATAAAAGGACACAATGCCATTTGCAGCACTGTAGATGTGTCTAGAGGTAATCACGTGACTTGTAGTAAGTCAGAAAGTGAAAGACACATATCATATCATATCACTTATAGGTGTTACCTAAAAACGGATACCAGGGCAGATATTTCCACGGAGAAGGACAATCACAGATTCATTAAACAAACTTATGGTTCACCAATGGAAAGGTGTGAGGATTGGTTTCATTACGATATTGGGGTTAACAGACATACAAACACAGGTGACATATATAATCACCAAAGACCTATGGAATACCAAGAGAAGACGACTCAACATCCTGTCATAACGTACATGGGAAAAGGATCCCAGGAAGAACAGACATATGTGTATGTGTAAAAGAAGCACATCTTCCACACCTACCACAAGCCAAACATTGTAATCACACTTGCTGTAATCAAAAATAAAAAATTAAATTAAAAACACGAAGAAGAAGTAGTGAGACCAACTTGAGGGGCTTTCTCCTGGCACATTCCATTCTAAATTCCAATCTAGAACACGACTTCCATTGAGGCTCTGTTGCCCTAGTAACCAGATTTGGTAAGGGAGAACTGCTGCCACCTTGTGGCCGTTTCACACAACAGCAGCTTTAATCCCAGCGCTCATGGTCAGTTGATATTCAAAATCATTGCAGACCTGTAAATGACACCTGCCCTGAAAACAAATCCTGGGGTCACATATCGACCGAAAAATTCAAAGGACGCCCATATTTCAAAACGACCGTTTCAAAAGGCATATTTTACGCACATTAGCGTTCTGCTTCTTTTTCTTTCTTTCTTTCTTTGTTAAAAAAACAGGAATGGAAAAAGGCATCCCTCAGAATGGGCGAAAATATTTGCAAACGAATCAATGGACAAAGGTTTAATCTCCAACATATATAAAGAGCTCATGCAGCTTAATATTAAAACAACAAACAACCCAATACAAAAATGGGCAGAAGATCTAAAGAGACGTTTCTTCAAAGAAGACACAGAGACGGCCAAGACGCACATGAAAAGCTGCTCAACATCACTAATTATTAGAGAAATGCAAATCAAAACTACAATGAGGGATCACCTCACACCTGTTAGAATCGGCATCATCAGAAAATCTACAACCAACAAACTCTGGGGAGGGTGTGGACAAAAGGAACCCTCTTCCACTATTGGTGGGAATGTAAATTGATACAGTGTCTATGGACAACAGTATGGAGTTTCGTTAAAAAAACTTGAAATAGAATTACCATATGATCCAGCAATCCTACTTCTGGGCATATACCAGAGAAAACCATAAATCAAAAAGGCACATTCACCACAATGGTCATTGCAGCACTATTGACAATAGCCAGGTAATGGAAGCAACCTAAATACCCACAGACAGACGAATGGATAAAGATGTGGTACATATATAAAATGGAATATTACTCAGCCATAAGAAGGAATGAAACTGGGTCATTTGTAGAGACGTCGATGGATCTAGAGACTGTCATACAGAATGAAGTAAGTCAGAAAGAGAAAAACAAATATTGTATATTAATGCATATATGTGGAACCTAGACAAATGGTACAGATGAACTGGTTTGCAGGGAAGAAACAGAGACACAGAGGTAGAGAACAAACGTATGGACACCAAGTGTGGGAAGCCATGGGGTGGTGGTGGTGGGATGAGTCGGGAGATTGGGATTGACCTGTATACATGTATATGCATAAAATACATAACTAATAATAACCTGCTGTATAAAAAAATAAATAAAATTAAATTTCAAAATTTTATAAAATAAAATTTAAAAATAGAAAAAAGGTCTTCCCTTCACACAGATGTATTTATATGAATGAACTATTGCCATGCTTATATCAATAAATACACAAAAGAGGAATAAAACCTAACTTGAACCAAAAAGGAAAAAATACCTGAACCCACCAGTTATACAGAGGAAAACCCTATCAGGGCACTTGCTCCAGCGGTAAACAATTCTGAAATTGGTCAGAGGTGGGGAATCATCTGCCATACAGCCAGCAGCCCACCCCCCATGCAAGGAGCGTCCTCATTGCAAATCTGGGGGACAATGCCGAGGCATCTGTGAGTAAACGTGAGCAGAGCCACAGGCCAGCTGCTGCTGAACTGTTCCCACCCTTCCCAGGTAAAACACCTGAATATGTACAAGGGCTTGAAAGCCTAGAGGAAGGGCCGTGGAGCCACACCAGCGGCAGCACGCAGGCCAACTTGGTGCCTGCAGGACAGCCAGGATGGTCCTGGCCCCGGGTGCTCTTCTAGAAGCTTTCCATTGCCCTGCCTGAGATACCCTTCTTGTCCAGGCCCCCACTGCTTTTTTCCTTCCTCACCTCTGTCCGGAGAGAAATTCCAGCGGAAGGTATGGGTGACACATCCTCTTCTTTACAGGTGGCAGCCTGGCAACCCCTGCAGAAAGTCCAGCAGAGCCCCACTCACAACGGGCCACCCACAAAGCCGTGGCCCCTCACTCCCTCCCACCAGCACAGCCCCGAGACTGCTGACGGGGCAGAGAATATGGAGTCAGGCACAGCTTCAGGGGCTATTGCTGCCTGGAGCGCTGTTTATATTGACCTCAACCCAGGCACACGTGAGGAGGGCCGGCCGGCAGGTTCAGGCTGCCCAGGTCAGCTAATCCTCAGCCCTCAGGGAATCACACTGTTGAAAATGGACCTCACTAAGGCAGAGTAGAAGCCAAGGAATAAAAGGACACAATGCCATTTGCAGCACTGTAGATGTGTCTAGAGGTAATCACGTGACTTGTAGTAAGTCAGAAAGTGAAAGACACATATCATATCATATCACTTATAGGTGTTACCTAAAAACGGATACCAGGGCAGATATTTCCACGGAGAAGGACAATCACAGATTCATTAAACAAACTTATGGTTCACCAATGGAAAGGTGTGAGGATTGGTTTCATTACGATATTGGGGTTAACAGACATACAAACACAGGTGACATATATAATCACCAAAGACCTATGGAATACCAAGAGAAGACGACTCAACATCCTGTCATAACGTACATGGGAAAAGGATCCCAGGAAGAACAGACATATGTGTATGTGTAAAAGAAGCACATCTTCCACACCTACCACAAGCCAAACATTGTAATCACACTTGCTGTAATCAAAAATAAAAAATTAAATTAAAAACACGAAGAAGAAGTAGTGAGACCAACTTGAGGGGCTTTCTCCTGGCACATTCCATTCTAAATTCCAATCTAGAACACGACTTCCATTGAGGCTCTGTTGCCCTAGTAACCAGATTTGGTAAGGGAGAACTGCTGCCACCTTGTGGCCGTTTCACACAACAGCAGCTTTAATCCCAGCGCTCATGGTCAGTTGATATTCAAAATCATTGCAGACCTGTAAATGACACCTGCCCTGAAAACAAATCCTGGGGTCACATATCGACCGAAAAATTCAAAGGACGCCCATATTTCAAAACGACCGTTTCAAAAGGCATATTTTACGCACATTAGCGTTCTGCTTCTTTTTCTTTCTTTCTTTCTTTGTTAAAAAAACAGGAATGGAAAAAGGCATCCCTCAGAATGGGCGAAAATATTTGCAAACGAATCAATGGACAAAGGTTTAATCTCCAACATATATAAAGAGCTCATGCAGCTTAATATTAAAACAACAAACAACCCAATACAAAAATGGGCAGAAGATCTAAAGAGACGTTTCTTCAAAGAAGACACAGAGACGGCCAAGACGCACATGAAAAGCTGCTCAACATCACTAATTATTAGAGAAATGCAAATCAAAACTACAATGAGGGATCACCTCACACCTGTTAGAATCGGCATCATCAGAAAATCTACAACCAACAAACTCTGGGGAGGGTGTGGACAAAAGGAACCCTCTTCCACTATTGGTGGGAATGTAAATTGATACAGTGTCTATGGACAACAGTATGGAGTTTCGTTAAAAAAACTTGAAATAGAATTACCATATGATCCAGCAATCCTACTTCTGGGCATATACCAGAGAAAACCATAAATCAAAAAGGCACATTCACCACAATGGTCATTGCAGCACTATTGACAATAGCCAGGTAATGGAAGCAACCTAAATACCCACAGACAGACGAATGGATAAAGATGTGGTACATATATAAAATGGAATATTACTCAGCCATAAGAAGGAATGAAACTGGGTCATTTGTAGAGACGTCGATGGATCTAGAGACTGTCATACAGAATGAAGTAAGTCAGAAAGAGAAAAACAAATATTGTATATTAATGCATATATGTGGAACCTAGACAAATGGTACAGATGAACTGGTTTGCAGGGAAGAAACAGAGACACAGAGGTAGAGAACAAACGTATGGACACCAAGTGTGGGAAGCCATGGGGTGGTGGTGGTGGGATGAGTCGGGAGATTGGGATTGACCTGTATACATGTATATGCATAAAATACATAACTAATAATAACCTGCTGTATAAAAAAATAAATAAAATTAAATTTCAAAATTTTATAAAATAAAATTTAAAAATAGAAAAAAGGTCTTCCCTTCACACAGATGTATTTATATGAATGAACTATTGCCATGCTTATATCAATAAATACACAAAAGAGGAATAAAACCTAACTTGAACCAAAAAGGAAAAAATACCTGAACCCACCAGTTATACAGAGGAAAACCCTATCAGGGCACTTGCTCCAGCGGTAAACAATTCTGAAATTGGTCAGAGGTGGGGAATCATCTGCCATACAGCCAGCAGCCCACCCCCCATGCAAGGAGCGTCCTCATTGCAAAGCTGGGGGACAATGCCGAGGCATCTGTGAGTAAACGTGAGCAGAGCCCCAGGCCAGCTGCTGCTGAACTGTTCCCACCCTTCCCAGGTAAAACACCTGAATATGTACAAGGGCTTGAAAGCCTAGAGGAAGGGCCGTGGAGCCACACCAGCGGCAGCACGCAGGCCAACTTGGTGCCTGCAGGACAGCCAGGATGGTCCTGGCCCCGGGTGCTCTTCTAGAAGCTTTCCATTGCCCTGCCTGAGATACCCTTCTTGTCCAGGCCCCCACTGCTTTTTTCCTTCCTCACCTCTGTCCGGAGAGAAATTCCAGCGGAAGGTATGGGTGACACATCCTCTTCTTTACAGGTGGCAGCCTGGCAACCCCTGCAGAAAGTCCAGCAGAGCCCCACTCACAACGGGCCACCCACAAAGCCGTGGCCCCTCACTCCCTCCCACCAGCACAGCCCCGAGACTGCTGACGGGGCAGAGAATATGGAGTCAGGCACAGCTTCAGGGGCTATTGCTGCCTGGAGCGCTGTTTATATTGACCTCAACCCAGGCACACGTGAGGAGGGCCGGCCGGCAGGTTCAGGCTGCCCAGGTCAGCTAATCCTCAGCCCTCAGGGAATCACACTGTTGAAAATGGACCTCACTAAGGCAGAGTAGAAGCCAAGGAATAAAAGGACACAATGCCATTTGCAGCACTGTAGATGTGTCTAGAGGTAATCACGTGACTTGTAGTAAGTCAGAAAGTGAAAGACACATATCATATCATATCACTTATAGGTGTTACCTAAAAACGGATACCAGGGCAGATATTTCCACGGAGAAGGACAATCACAGATTCATTAAACAAACTTATGGTTCACCAATGGAAAGGTGTGAGGATTGGTTTCATTACGATATTGGGGTTAACAGACATACAAACACAGGTGACATATATAATCACCAAAGACCTATGGAATACCAAGAGAAGACGACTCAACATCCTGTCATAACGTACATGGGAAAAGGATCCCAGGAAGAACAGACATATGTGTATGTGTAAAAGAAGCACATCTTCCACACCTACCACAAGCCAAACATTGTAATCACACTTGCTGTAATCAAAAATAAAAAATTAAATTAAAAACACGAAGAAGAAGTAGTGAGACCAACTTGAGGGGCTTTCTCCTGGCACATTCCATTCTAAATTCCAATCTAGAACACGACTTCCATTGAGGCTCTGTTGCCCTAGTAACCAGATTTGGTAAGGGAGAACTGCTGCCACCTTGTGGCCGTTTCACACAACAGCAGCTTTAATCCCAGCGCTCATGGTCAGTTGATATTCAAAATCATTGCAGACCTGTAAATGACACCTGCCCTGAAAACAAATCCTGGGGTCACATATCGACCAAAAAATTCAAAGGACGCCCATATTTCAAAACGACCGTTTCAAAAGGCATATTTTACGCACATTAGTGTTCTGCTTCTTTTTCTTTCTTTCTTTCTTTGTTAAAAAAACAGGAATGGAAAAAGGCATCCCTCAGACTGGGCGAAAATATTTGCAAACGAATCAATGGACAAAGGTTTAATCTCCAACATATATAAAGAGCTCATGCAGCTTAATATTAAAACAACAAACAACCCAATACAAAAATGGGCAGAAGATCTAAAGAGACATTTTTTCAAAGAAGACACAGAGACGGCCAAGACGCACATGAAAAGCTGCTCAACATCACTAATTATTAGAGAAATGCAAATCAAAACTACAATGAGGGATCACCTCACACCTGTTAGAATCGGCATCATCAGAAAATCTACAACCAACAAACTCTGGGGAGGGTGTGGACAAAAGGAACCCTCTTCCACTATTGGTGGGAATGTAAATTGATACAGTGTCTATGGACAACAGTATGGAGTTTCGTTAAAAAAACTTGAAATAGAATTACCATATGATCCAGCAATCCTACTTCTGGGCATATACCAGAGAAAATCATAAATCAAAAAGGCACATTCACCACAATGGTCATTGCAGCACTATTGACAATAGCCAGGTAATGGAAGAAACCTAAATACCCACAGACAGACGAATGGATAAAGATGTGGTACATATATAAAATGGAATATTACTCAGCCATAAGAAGGAATGAAACTGGGTCATTTGTAGAGACGTCGATGGATCTAGAGACTGTCATACAGAATGAAGTAAGTCAGAAAGAGAAAAACAAATATTGTATATTAATGCATATATGTGGAACCTAGACAAATGGTACAGATGAACTGGTTTGCAGGGAAGAAATAGAGACACAGAGGTAGAGAACAAACGTATGGACACCAAGTGTGGGAAGCCATGGGGTGGTGGTGGTGGGATGAGTCGGGAGATTGGGATTGACCTGTATACATGTATATGCATAAAATACATAACTAATAAAAACCTGCTGTATAAAAAAATAAATAAAATTAAATTTCAAAATTTTATAAAATAAAATTTAAAAATAGAAAAAAGGTCTTCCCTTCACACAGATGTATTTATATGAATGAACTATTGCCATGCTTATATCAATAAATACACAAAAGAGGAATAAAACCTAACTTGAACCAAAAAGGAAAAAATACCTGAACCCACCAGTTATACAGAGGAAAACCCTATCAGGGCACTTGCTCCAGCGGTAAACAATTCTGAAATTGGTCAGAGGTGGGGAATCATCTCCCGTACAGCCAGCAGCCAACCCCCCATGCAAGGAGCGTCCTCATTGCAAATCTGGGGTACAATGCCGAGGCATCTGTGAGTAAACGTGAGCAGAGCCCCAGGCCAGCTGCTGCTGAACTGTTCCCACCCTTCCCAGGTAAAACACCTGAATATGTACAAGGGCTTGAAAGCCTAGAGGAAGGGCCGTGGAGCCACACCAGCGGCAGCACGCAAGCCAACTTGGTGCCTGCAGGACAGCCAGGATGGTCCTGGCCCCGGGTGCTCTTCTAGAAGCTTTCCATTGCCCTGCCTGAGATACCCTTCTTGTCCAGGCCCCCACTGCTTTTTTCCTTCCTCACCTCTGTCCGGAGAGAAATTCCAGCGGAAGGTATGGGTGACACATCCTCTTCTTTACAGGTGGCAGCCTGGCAACCCCTGCAGAAAGTCCAGCAGAGCCCCACTCACAACGGGCCACCCACAAAGCCGTGGCCCCTCACTCCCTCCCACCAGCACAGCCCCGAGACTGCTGACGGGGCAGAGAATATGGAGTCAGGCACAGCTTCAGGGGCTATTGCTGCCTGGAGCGCTGTTTATATTGACCTCAACCCAGGCACACGTGAGGAGGGCCGGCCGGCAGGTTCAGGCTGCCCAGGTCAGCTAATCCTCAGCCCTCAGGGAATCACACTGTTGAAAATGGACCTCACTAAGGCAGAGTAGAAGCCAAGGAATAAAAGGACACAATGCCATTTGCAGCACTGTAGATGTGTCTAGAGGTAATCACGTGACTTGTAGTAAGTCAGAAAGTGAAAGACACATATCATATCATATCACTTATAGGTGTTACCTAAAAACGGATACCAGGGCAGATATTTCCACGGAGAAGGACAATCACAGATTCATTAAACAAACTTATGGTTCACCAATGGAAAGGTGTGAGGATTGGTTTCATTACGATATTGGGGTTAACAGACATACAAACACAGGTGACATATATAATCACCAAAGACCTATGGAATACCAAGAGAAGACGACTCAACATCCTGTCATAACGTACATGGGAAAAGGATCCCAGGAAGAACAGACATATGTGTATGTGTAAAAGAAGCACATCTTCCACACCTACCACAAGCCAAACATTGTAATCACACTTGCTGTAATCAAAAATAAAAAATTAAATTAAAAACACGAAGAAGAAGTAGTGAGACCAACTTGAGGGGCTTTCTCCTGGCACATTCCATTCTAAATTCCAATCTAGAACACGACTTCCATTGAGGCTCTGTTGCCCTAGTAACCAGATTTGGTAAGGGAGAACTGCTGCCACCTTGTGGCCGTTTCACACAACAGCAGCTTTAATCCCAGCGCTCATGGTCAGTTGATATTCAAAATCATTGCAGACCTGTAAATGACACCTGCCCTGAAAACAAATCCTGGGGTCACATATCGACCAAAAAATTCAAAGGACGCCCATATTTCAAAACGACCGTTTCAAAAGGCATATTTTACGCACATTAGCGTTCTGCTTCTTTTTCTTTCTTTCTTTCTTTGTTAAAAAAACAGGAATGGAAAAAGGCATCCCTCAGAATGGGCGAAAATATTTGCAAACGAATCAATGGACAAAGGTTTAATCTCCAACATATATAAAGAGCTCATGCAGCTTAATATTAAAACAACAAACAACCCAATACAAAAATGGGCAGAAGATCTAAAGAGACGTTTCTTCAAAGAAGACACAGAGACGGCCAAGACGCACATGAAAAGCTGCTCAACATCACTAATTATTAGAGAAATGCAAATCAAAACTACAATGAGGGATCACCTCACACCTGTTAGAATCGGCATCATCAGAAAATCTACAACCAACAAACTCTGGGGAGGGTGTGGACAAAAGGAACCCTCTTCCACTATTGGTGGGAATGTAAATTGATACAGTGTCTATGGACAACAGTATGGAGTTTCGTTAAAAAAACTTGAAATAGAATTACCATATGATCCAGCAATCCTACTTCTGGGCATATACCAGAGAAAACCATAAATCAAAAAGGCACATTCACCACAATGGTCATTGCAGCACTATTGACAATAGCCAGGTAATGGAAGCAACCTAAATACCCACAGACAGACGAATGGATAAAGATGTGGTACATATATAAAATGGAATATTACTCAGCCATAAGAAGGAATGAAACTGGGTCATTTGTAGAGACGTCGATGGATCTAGAGACTGTCATACAGAATGAAGTAAGTCAGAAAGAGAAAAACAAATATTGTATATTAATGCATATATGTGGAACCTAGACAAATGGTACAGATGAACTGGTTTGCAGGGAAGAAACAGAGACACAGAGGTAGAGAACAAACGTATGGACACCAAGTGTGGGAAGCCATGGGGTGGTGGTGGTGGGATGAGTCGGGAGATTGGGATTGACCTGTATACATGTATATGCATAAAATACATAACTAATAATAACCTGCTGTATAAAAAAATAAATAAAATTAAATTTCAAAATTTTATAAAATAAAATTTAAAAATAGAAAAAAGGTCTTCCCTTCACACAGATGTATTTATATGAATGAACTATTGCCATGCTTATATCAATAAATACACAAAAGAGGAATAAAACCTAACTTGAACCAAAAAGGAAAAAATACCTGAACCCACCAGTTATACAGAGGAAAACACTATCAGGGCACTTGCTCCAGCGGTAAACAATTCTGAAATTGGTCAGAGGTGGGGAATCATCTGCCATACAGCCAGCAGCCCACCCCCCATGCAAGGAGCGTCCTCATTGCAAAGCTGGGGGACAATGCCGAGGCATCTGTGAGTAAACGTGAGCAGAGCCCCAGGCCAGCTGCTGCTGAACTGTTCCCACCCTTCCCAGGTAAAACACCTGAATATGTACAAGGGCTTGAAAGCCTAGAGGAAGGGCCGTGGAGCCACACCAGCGGCAGCACGCAGGCCAACTTGGTGCCTGCAGGACAGCCAGGATGGTCCTGGCCCCGGGTGCTCTTCTAGAAGCTTTCCATTGCCCTGCCTGAGATACCCTTCTTGTCCAGGCCCCCACTGCTTTTTTCCTTCCTCACCTCTGTCCGGAGAGAAATTCCAGCGGAAGGTATGGGTGACACATCCTCTTCTTTACAGGTGGCAGCCTGGCAACCCCTGCAGAAAGTCCAGCAGAGCCCCACTCACAACGGGCCACCCACAAAGCCGTGGCCCCTCACTCCCTCCCACCAGCACAGCCCCGAGACTGCTGACGGGGCAGAGAATATGGAGTCAGGCACAGCTTCAGGGGCTATTGCTGCCTGGAGCGCTGTTTATATTGACCTCAACCCAGGCACACGTGAGGAGGGCCGGCCGGCAGGTTCAGGCTGCCCAGGTCAGCTAATCCTCAGCCCTCAGGGAATCACACTGTTGAAAATGGACCTCACTAAGGCAGAGTAGAAGCCAAGGAATAAAAGGACACAATGCCATTTGCAGCACTGTAGATGTGTCTAGAGGTAATCACGTGACTTGTAGTAAGTCAGAAAGTGAAAGACACATATCATATCATATCACTTATAGGTGTTACCTAAAAACGGATACCAGGGCAGATATTTCCACGGAGAAGGACAATCACAGATTCATTAAACAAACTTATGGTTCACCAATGGAAAGGTGTGAGGATTGGTTTCATTACGATATTGGGGTTAACAGACATACAAACACAGGTGACATATATAATCACCAAAGACCTATGGAATACCAAGAGAAGACGACTCAACATCCTGTCATAACGTACATTGGAAAAGGATCCCAGGAAGAACAGACATGTGTATGTGTAAAAGCAGCACATCTTCCACACCTACCACAAGCCAAACATTGTAATCACACTTGCTGTAATCAAAAATAAAAAATTAAATTAAAAACACGAAGAAGAAGTAGTGAGACCAACTTGAGGGGCTTTCTCCTGGCACATTCCATTCTAAATTCCAATCTAGAACACGACTTCCATTGAGGCTCTGTTGCCCTAGTAACCAGATTTGGTAAGGGAGAACTGCTGCCACCTTGTGGCCGTTTCACACAACAGCAGCTTTAATCCCAGCGCTCATGGTCAGTTGATATTCAAAATCATTGCAGACCTGTAAATGACACCTGCCCTGAAAACAAATCCTGGGGTCACATATCGACCGAAAAATTCAAAGGACGCCCATATTTCAAAACGACCGTTTCAAAAGGCATATTTTACGCACATTAGCGTTCTGCTTCTTTTTCTTTCTTTCTTTCTTTGTTAAAAAAACAGGAATGGAAAAAGGCATCCCTCAGAATGGGCGAAAATATTTGCAAACGAATCTATGGACAAAGGTTTAATCTCCAACATATATAAAGAGCTCATGCAGCTTAATATTAAAACAACAAACAACCCAATACAAAAATGGGCAGAAGATCTAAAGAGACGTTTCTTCAAAGAAGACACAGAGACGGCCAAGACGCACATGAAAAGCTGCTCAACATCACTAATTATTAGAGAAATGCAAATCAAAACTACAATGAGGGATCACCTCACACCTGTTAGAATCGGCATCATCAGAAAATCTACAACCAACAAACTCTGGGGAGGGTGTGGACAAAAGGAACCCTCTTCCACTATTGGTGGGAATGTAAATTGATACAGTGTCTATGGACAACAGTATGGAGTTTCGTTAAAAAAACTTGAAATAGAATTACCATATGATCCAGCAATCCTACTTCTGGGCATATACCAGAGAAAACCATAAATCAAAAAGGCACATTCACCACAATGGTCATTGCAGCACTATTGACAATAGCCAGGTAATGGAAGCAACCTAAATACCCACAGACAGACGAATGGATAAAGATGTGGTACATATATAAAATGGAATATTACTCAGCCATAAGAAGGAATGAAACTGGGTCATTTGTAGAGACGTCGATGGATCTAGAGACTGTCATACAGAATGAAGTAAGTCAGAAAGAGAAAAACAAATATTGTATATTAATGCATATATGTGGAACCTAGACAAATGGTACAGATGAACTGGTTTGCAGGGAAGAAACAGAGACACAGAGGTAGAGAACAAACGTATGGACACCAAGTGTGGGAAGCCATGGGGTGGTGGTGGTGGGATGAGTCGGGAGATTGGGATTGACCTGTATACATGTATATGCATAAAATACATAACTAATAACCTGCTGTATAAAAAAATAAATAAAATTAAATTTCAAAATTTTATAAAATAAAATTTAAAAATAGAAAAAAGGTCTTCCCTTCACACAGATGTATTTATATGAATGAACTATTGCCATGCTTATATCAATAAATACACAAAAGAGGAATAAAACCTAACTTGAACCAAAAAGGAAAAAATACCTGAACCCACCAGTTATACAGAGGAAAACCCTATCAGGGCACTTGCTCCAGCGGTAAACAATTCTGAAATTGGTCAGAGGTGGGGAATCATCTCCCATACAGCCAGCAGCCCAACCCCATGCAAGGAGCGTCCTCATTGCAAATCTGGGGGACAATGCCGAGGCATCTGTGAGTAAACGTGAGCAGAGCCCCAGGCCAGCTGCTGCTGAACTGTTCCCACCCTTCCCAGGTAAAACACCTGAGTATGTACAAGGGCTTGAAATCCTAGAGTAAGGGCCGTGGAGCCACACCAGCGGCAGCACGCAGGCCAACTTGGTGCCTGCAGGACAGCCAGGATGGTCCTGGCCCCGGGTGCTCTTCTAGAAGCTTTCCATTGCCCTGCCTGAGATACCCTTCTTGTCCAGGCCCCCACTGCTTTTTTCCTTCCTCACCTCTGTCCGGAGAGAAATTCCAGCGGAAGGTATGGGTGACACATCCTCTTCTTTACAGGTGGCAGCCTGGCAACCCCTGCAGAAAGTCCAGCAGAGCCCCACTCACAACGGGCCACCCACAAAGCCGTGGCCCCTCACTCCCTCCCACCAGCACAACCCCGAGACTGCTGACGGGGCAGAGAATATGGAGTCAGGCACAGCTTCAGGGGCTATTGCTGCCTGGAGCGCTGTTTATATTGACCTCAACCCAGGCACACGTGAGGAGGGCCGGCCGGCAGGTTCAGGCTGCCCAGGTCAGCTAATCCTCAGCCCTCAGGGAATCACACTGTTGAAAATGGACCTCACTAAGGCAGAGTAGAAGCCAAGGAATAAAAGGACACAATGCCATTTGCAGCACTGTAGATGTGTCTAGAGGTAATCACGTGACTTGTAGTAAGTCAGAAAGTGAAAGACACATATCATATCATATCACTTATAGGTGTTACCTAAAAACGGATACCAGGGCAGATATTTCCACGGAGAAGGACAATCACAGATTCATTAAACAAACTTATGGTTCACCAATGGAAAGGTGTGAGGATTGGTTTCATTACGATATTGGGGTTAACAGACATACAAACACAGGTGACATATATAATCACCAAAGACCTATGGAATACCAAGAGAAGACGACTCAACATCCTGTCATAACGTACATGGGAAAAGGATCCCAGGAAGAACAGACATATGTGTATGTGTAAAAGAAGCACATCTTCCACACCTACCACAAGCCAAACATTGTAATCACACTTGCTGTAATCAAAAATAAAAAATTAAATTAAAAACACGAAGAAGAAGTAGTGAGACCAACTTGAGGGGCTTTCTCCTGGCACATTCCATTCTAAATTCCAATCTAGAACACGACTTCCATTGAGGCTCTGTTGCCCTAGTAACCAGATTTGGTAAGGGAGAACTGCTGCCACCTTGTGGCCGTTTCACACAACAGCAGCTTTAATCCCAGCGCTCATGGTCAGTTGATATTCAAAATCATTGCAGACCTGTAAATGACACCTGCCCTGAAAACAAATCCTGGGGTCACATATCGACCAAAAAATTCAAAGGACGCCCATATTTCAAAACGACCGTTTCAAAAGGCATATTTTACGCACATTAGCGTTCTGCTTCTTTTTCTTTCTTTCTTTCTTTGTTAAAAAAACAGGAATGGAAAAAGGCATCCCTCAGAATGGGCGAAAATATTTGCAAACGAATCAATGGACAAAGGTTTAATCTCCAACATATATAAAGAGCTCATGCAGCTTAATATTAAAACAACAAACAACCCAATACAAAAATGGGCAGAAGATCTAAAGAGACGTTTCTTCAAAGAAGACACAGAGACGGCCAAGACGCACATGAAAAGCTGCTCAACATCACTAATTATTAGAGAAATGCAAATCAAAACTACAATGAGGGATCACCTCACACCTGTTAGAATCGGCATCATCAGAAAATCTACAACCAACAAACTCTGGGGAGGGTGTGGACAAAAGGAACCCTCTTCCACTATTGGTGGGAATGTAAATTGATACAGTGTCTATGGACAACAGTATGGAGTTTCGTTAAAAAAACTTGAAATAGAATTACCATATGATCCAGCAATCCTACTTCTGGGCATATACCAGAGAAAACCATAAATCAAAAAGGCACATTCACCACAATGGTCATTGCAGCACTATTGACAATAGCCAGGTAATGGAAGCAACCTAAATACCCACAGACAGACGAATGGATAAAGATGTGGTACATATATAAAATGGAATATTACTCAGCCATAAGAATGAATGAAACTGGGTCATTTGTAGAGACGTCGATGGATCTAGAGACTGTCATACAGAATGAAGTAAGTCAGAAAGAGAAAAACAAATATTGTATATTAATGCATATATGTGGAACCTAGACAAATGGTACAGATGAACTGGTTTGCAGGGAAGAAACAGAGACACAGAGGTAGAGAACAAACGTATGGACACCAAGTGTGGGAAGCCATTGGGTGGTGGTGGTGGGATGAGTCGGGAGATTGGGATTGACCTGTATACATGTATATGCATAAAATACATAACTAATAAAAACCTGCTGTATAAAAAAATAAATAAAATTAAATTTCAAAATTTTATAAAATAAAATTTAAAAATAGAAAAAAGGTCTTCCCTTCACACAGATGTATTTATATGAATGAACTATTGCCATGCTTATATCAATAAATACACAAAAGAGGAATAAAACCTAACTTGAACCAAAAAGGAAAAAATACCTGAACCCACCAGTTATACAGAGGAAAACACTATCAGGGCACTTGCTCCAGCGGTAAACAATTCTGAAATTGGTCAGAGGTGGGGAATCATCTGCCATACAGCCAGCAGCCCACCCCCCATGCAAGGAGCGTCCTCATTGCAAAGCTGGGGGACAATGCCGAGGCATCTGTGAGTAAACGTGAGCAGAGCCCCAGGCCAGCTGCTGCTGAACTGTTCCCACCCTTCCCAGGTAAAACACCTGAATATGTACAAGGGCTTGAAAGCCTAGAGGAAGGGCCGTGGAGCCACACCAGCGGCAGCACGCAGGCCAACTTGGTGCCTGCAGGACAGCCAGGATGGTCCTGGCCCCGGGTGCTCTTCTAGAAGCTTTCCATTGCCCTGCCTGAGATACCCTTCTTGTCCAGGCCCCCACTGCTTTTTTCCTTCCTCACCTCTGTCCGGAGAGAAATTCCAGCAGAAGGTATGGGTGACACATCCTCTTCTTTACAGGTGGCAGCCTGGCAACCCCTGCAGAAAGTCCAGCAGAGCCCCACTCACAACGGGCCACCCACAAAGCCGTGGCCCCTCACTCCCTCCCACCAGCACAGCCCCGAGACTGCTGACGGGGCAGAGAATATGGAGTCAGGCACAGCTTCAGGGGCTATTGCTGCCTGGAGCGCTGTTTATATTGACCTCAACCCAGGCACACGTGAGGAGGGCCGGCCGGCAGGTTCAGGCTGCCCAGGTCAGCTAATCCTCAGCCCTCAGGGAATCACACTGTTGAAAATGGACCTCACTAAGGCAGAGTAGAAGCCAAGGAATAAAAGGACACAATGCCATTTGCAGCACTGTAGATGTGTCTAGAGGTAATCACGTGACTTGTAGTAAGTCAGAAAGTGAAAGACACATATCATATCATATCACTTATAGGTGTTACCTAAAAACGGATACCAGGGCAGATATTTCCACGGAGAAGGACAATCACAGATTCATTAAACAAACTTATGGTTCACCAATGGAAAGGTGTGAGGATTGGTTTCATTACGATATTGGGGTTAACAGACATACAAACACAGGTGACATATATAATCACCAAAGACCTATGGAATACCAAGAGAAGACGACTCAACATCCTGTCATAACGTACATGGGAAAAGGATCCCAGGAAGAACAGACATATGTGTATGTGTAAAAGAAGCACATCTTCCACACCTACCACAAGCCAAACATTGTAATCACACTTGCTGTAATCAAAAATAAAAAATTAAATTAAAAACACGAAGAAGAAGTAGTGAGACCAACTTGAGGGGCTTTCTCCTGGCACATTCCATTCTAAATTCCAATCTAGAACACGACTTCCATTGAGGCTCTGTTGCCCTAGTAACCAGATTTGGTAAGGGAGAACTGCTGCCACCTTGTGGCCGTTTCACACAACAGCAGCTTTAATCCCAGCGCTCATGGTCAGTTGATATTCAAAATCATTGCAGACCTGTAAATGACACCTGCCCTGAAAACAAATCCTGGGGTCACATATCGACCAAAAAATTCAAAGGACGCCCATATTTCAAAACGACCGTTTCAAAAGGCATATTTTACGCACATTAGTGTTCTGCTTCTTTTTCTTTCTTTCTTTCTTTGTTAAAAAAACAGGAATGGAAAAAGGCATCCCTCAGACTGGGCGAAAATATTTGCAAACGAATCAATGGACAAAGGTTTAATCTCCAACATATATAAAGAGCTCATGCAGCTTAATATTAAAACAACAAACAACCCAATACAAAAATGGGCAGAAGATCTAAAGAGACATTTTTTCAAAGAAGACACAGAGACGGCCAAGACGCACATGAAAAGCTGCTCAACATCACTAATTATTAGAGAAATGCAAATCAAAACTACAATGAGGGATCACCTCACACCTGTTAGAATCGGCATCATCAGAAAATCTACAACCAACAAACTCTGGGGAGGGTGTGGACAAAAGGAACCCTCTTCCACTATTGGTGGGAATGTAAATTGATACAGTGTCTATGGACAACAGTATGGAGTTTCGTTAAAAAAACTTGAAATAGAATTACCATATGATCCAGCAATCCTACTTCTGGGCATATACCAGAGAAAACCATAAATCAAAAAGGCACATTCACCACAATGGTCATTGCAGCACTATTGACAATAGCCAGGTAATGGAAGCAACCTAAATACCCACACACAGACGAATGGATAAAGATGTGGTACATATATAAAATGGAATATTACTCAGCCATAAGAATGAATGAAACTGGGTCATTTGTAGAGACGTCGATGGATCTAGAGACTGTCATACAGAATGAAGTAAGTCAGAAAGAGAAAAACAAATATTGTATATTAATGCATATATGTGGAACCTAGACAAATGGTACAGATGAACTGGTTTGCAGGGAAGAAACAGAGACACAGAGGTAGAGAACAAACGTATGGACACCAAGTGTGGGAAGCCATTGGGTGGTGGTGGTGGGATGAGTCGGGAGATTGGGATTGACCTGTATACATGTATATGCATAAAATACATAACTAATAAAAACCTGCTGTATAAAAAAATAAATAAAATTAAATTTCAAAATTTTATAAAATAAAATTTAAAAATAGAAAAAAGGTCTTCCCTTCACACAGATGTATTTATATGAATGAACTATTGCCATGCTTATATCAATAAATACACAAAAGAGGAATAAAACCTAACTTGAACCAAAAAGGAAAAAATACCTGAACCCACCAGTTATACAGAGGAAAACACTATCAGGGCACTTGCTCCAGCGGTAAACAATTCTGAAATTGGTCAGAGGTGGGGAATCATCTGCCATACAGCCAGCAGCCCACCCCCCATGCAAGGAGCGTCCTCATTGCAAAGCTGGGGGACAATGCCGAGGCATCTGTGAGTAAACGTGAGCAGAGCCCCAGGCCAGCTGCTGCTGAACTGTTCCCACCCTTCCCAGGTAAAACACCTGAATATGTACAAGGGCTTGAAAGCCTAGAGGAAGGGCCGTGGAGCCACACCAGCGGCAGCACGCAGGCCAACTTGGTGCCTGCAGGACAGCCAGGATGGTCCTGGCCCCGGGTGCTCTTCTAGAAGCTTTCCATTGCCCTGCCTGAGATACCCTTCTTGTCCAGGCCCCCACTGCTTTTTTCCTTCCTCACCTCTGTCCGGAGAGAAATTCCAGCGGAAGGTATGGGTGACACATCCTCTTCTTTACAGGTGGCAGCCTGGCAACCCCTGCAGAAAGTCCAGCAGAGCCCCACTCACAACGGGCCACCCACAAAGCCGTGGCCCCTCACTCCCTCCCACCAGCACAGCCCCGAGACTGCTGACGGGGCAGAGAATATGGAGTCAGGCACAGCTTCAGGGGCTATTGCTGCCTGGAGCGCTGTTTATATTGACCTCAACCCAGGCACACGTGAGGAGGGCCGGCCGGCAGGTTCAGGCTGCCCAGGTCAGCTAATCCTCAGCCCTCAGGGAATCACACTGTTGAAAATGGACCTCACTAAGGCAGAGTAGAAGCCAAGGAATAAAAGGACACAATGCCATTTGCAGCACTGTAGATGTGTCTAGAGGTAATCACGTGACTTGTAGTAAGTCAGAAAGTGAAAGACACATATCATATCATATCACTTATAGGTGTTACCTAAAAACGGATACCAGGGCAGATATTTCCACGGAGAAGGACAATCACAGATTCATTAAACAAACTTATGGTTCACCAATGGAAAGGTGTGAGGATTGGTTTCATTACGATATTGGGGTTAACAGACATACAAACACAGGTGACATATATAATCACCAAAGACCTATGGAATACCAAGAGAAGACGACTCAACATCCTGTCATAACGTACATGGGAAAAGGATCCCAGGAAGAACAGACATATGTGTATGTGTAAAAGAAGCACATCTTCCACACCTACCACAAGCCAAACATTGTAATCACACTTGCTGTAATCAAAAATAAAAAATTAAATTAAAAACACGAAGAAGAAGTAGTGAGACCAACTTGAGGGGCTTTCTCCTGGCACATTCCATTCTAAATTCCAATCTAGAACACGACTTCCATTGAGGCTCTGTTGCCCTAGTAACCAGATTTGGTAAGGGAGAACTGCTGCCACCTTGTGGCCGTTTCACACAACAGCAGCTTTAATCCCAGCGCTCATGGTCAGTTGATATTCAAAATCATTGCAGACCTGTAAATGACACCTGCCCTGAAAACAAATCCTGGGGTCACATATCGACCAAAAAATTCAAAGGACGCCCATATTTCAAAACGACCGTTTCAAAAGGCATATTTTACGCACATTAGTGTTCTGCTTCTTTTTCTTTCTTTCTTTCTTTGTTAAAAAAACAGGAATGGAAAAAGGCATCCCTCAGACTGGGCGAAAATATTTGCAAACGAATCAATGGACAAAGGTTTAATCTCCAACATATATAAAGAGCTCATGCAGCTTAATATTAAAACAACAAACAACCTAATACAAAAATGGGCAGAAGATCTAAAGAGACATTTTTTCAAAGAAGACACAGAGACGGCCAAGACGCACATGAAAAGCTGCTCAACATCACTAATTATTAGAGAAATGCAAATCAAAACTACAATGAGGGATCACCTCACACCTGTTAGAATCGGCATCATCAGAAAATCTACAACCAACAAACTCTGGGGAGGGTGTGGACAAAAGGAACCCTCTTCCACTATTGGTGGGAATGTAAATTGATACAGTGTCTATGGACAACAGTATGGAGTTTCGTTAAAAAAACTTGAAATAGAATTACCATATGATCCAGCAATCCTACTTCTGGGCATATACCAGAGAAAATCATAAATCAAAAAGGCACATTCACCACAATGGTCAATGCAGCACTATTGACAATAGCCAGGTAATGGAAGCAACCTAAATACCCACAGACAGACGAATGGATAAAGATGTGGTACATATATAAAATGGAATATTACTCAGCCATAAGAAGGAATGAAACTGGGTCATTTGTAGAGACGTCGATGGATCTAGAGACTGTCATACAGAATGAAGTAAGTCAGAAAGAGAAAAACAAATATTGTATATTAATGCATATATGTGGAACCTAGACAAATGGTACAGATGAACTGGTTTGCAGGGAAGAAACAGAGACACAGAGGTAGAGAACAAACGTATGGACACCAAGTGTGGGAAGCCATGGGGTGGTGGTGGTGGGATGAGTCGGGAGATTGGGATTGACCTGTATACATGTATATGCATAAAATACATAACTAATAAAAACCTGCTGTATAAAAAAATAAATAAAATTAAATTTCAAAATTTTATAAAATAAAATTTAAAAATAGAAAAAAGGTCTTCCCTTCACACAGATGTATTTATATGAATGAACTATTGCCATGCTTATATCAATAAATACACAAAAGAGGAATAAAACCTAACTTGAACCAAAAAGGAAAAAATACCTGAACCCACCAGTTATACAGAGGAAAACCCTATCAGGGCACTTGCTCCAGCGGTAAACAATTCTGAAATTGGTCAGAGGTGGGGAATCATCTCCCGTACAGCCAGCAGCCAACCCCCCATGCAAGGAGCGTCCTCATTGCAAATCTGGGGTACAATGCCGAGGCATCTGTGAGTAAACGTGAGCAGAGCCCCAGGCCAGCTGCTGCTGAACTGTTCCCACCCTTCCCAGGTAAAACACCTGAATATGTACAAGGGCTTGAAAGCCTAGAGGAAGGGCCGTGGAGCCACACCAGCGGCAGCACGGAAGCCAACTTGGTGCCGGCAGGACAGCCAGGATGGTCCTGGCCCCGGGTGCTCTTCTAGAAGCTTTCCATTGCCCTGCCTGAGATACCCTTCTTGTCCAGGCCCCCACTGCTTTTTTCCTTCCTCACCTCTGTCCGGAGAGAAATTCCAGCGGAAGGTATGGGTGACACATCCTCTTCTTTACAGGTGGCAGCCTGGCAACCCCTGCAGAAACTCCAGCAGAGCCCCACTCACAACGGGCCACCCACAAAGCCGTGGCCCCTCACTCCCTCCCACCAGCACAGCCCCGAGACTGCTGACGGGGCAGAGAATATGGAGTCAGGCACAGCTTCAGGGGCTATTGCTGCCTGGAGCGCTGTTTATATTGACCTCAACCCAGGCACACGTGAGGAGGGCCGGCCGGCAGGTTCAGGCTGCCCAGGTCAGCTAATCCTCAGCCCTCAGGGAATCACACTGTTGAAAATGGACCTCACTAAGGCAGAGTAGAAGCCAAGGAATAAAAGGACACAATGCCATTTGCAGCACTGTAGATGTGTCTAGAGGTAATCACGTGACTTGTAGTAAGTCAGAAAGTGAAAGACACATATCATATCATATCACTTATAGGTGTTACCTAAAAACGGATACCAGGGCAGATATTTCCACGGAGAAGGACAATCACAGATTCATTAAACAAACTTATGGTTCACCAATGGAAAGGTGTGAGGATTGGTTTCATTACGATATTGGGGTTAACAGACATACAAACACAGGTGACATATATAATCACCAAAGACCTATGGAATACCAAGAGAAGACGACTCAACATCCTGTCATAACGTACATGGGAAAAGGATCCCAGGAAGAACAGACATATGTGTATGTGTAAAAGAAGCACATCTTCCACACCTACCACAAGCCAAACATTGTAATCACACTTGCTGTAATCAAAAATAAAAAATTAAATTAAAAACACGAAGAAGAAGTAGTGAGACCAACTTGAGGGGCTTTCTCCTGGCACATTCCATTCTAAATTCCAATCTAGAACACGACTTCCATTGAGGCTCTGTTGCCCTAGTAACCAGATTTGGTAAGGGAGAACTGCTGCCACCTTGTGGCCGTTTCACACAACAGCAGCTTTAATCCCAGCGCTCATGGTCAGTTGATATTCAAAATCATTGCAGACCTGTAAATGACACCTGCCCTGAAAACAAATCCTGGGGTCACATATCGACCAAAAAATTCAAAGGACGCCCATATTTCAAAACGACCGTTTCAAAAGGCATATTTTACGCACATTAGCGTTCTGCTTCTTTTTCTTTCTTTCTTTCTTTGTTAAAAAAACAGGAATGGAAAAAGGCATCCCTCAGAATGGGCGAAAATATTTGCAAACGAATCAATGGACAAAGGTTTAATCTCCAACATATATAAAGAGCTCATGCAGCTTAATATTAAAACAACAAACAACCCAATACAAAAATGGGCAGAAGATCTAAAGAGACGTTTCTTCAAAGAAGACACAGAGACGGCCAAGACGCACATGAAAAGCTGCTCAACATCACTAATTATTAGAGAAATGCAAATCAAAACTACAATGAGGGATCACCTCACACCTGTTAGAATCGGCATCATCAGAAAATCTACAACCAACAAACTCTGGGGAGGGTGTGGACAAAAGGAACCCTCTTCCACTATTGGTGGGAATGTAAATTGATACAGTGTCTATGGACAACAGTATGGAGTTTCGTTAAAAAAACTTGAAATAGAATTACCATATGATCCAGCAATCCTACTTCTGGGCATATACCAGAGAAAACCATAAATCAAAAAGGCACATTCACCACAATGGTCATTGCAGCACTATTGACAATAGCCAGGTAATGGAAGCAACCTAAATACCCACACACAGACGAATGGATAAAGATGTGGTACATATATAAAATGGAATATTACTCAGCCATAAGAAGGAATGAAACTGGGTCATTTGTAGAGACGTCGATGGATCTAGAGACTGTCATACAGAATGAAGTAAGTCAGAAAGAGAAAAACAAATATTGTATATTAATGCATATATGTGGAACCTAGACAAATGGTACAGATGAACTGGTTTGCAGGGAAGAAACAGAGACACAGAGGTAGAGAACAAACGTATGGACACCAAGTGTGGGAAGCCATGGGGTGGTGGTGGTGGGATGAGTCGGGAGATTGGGATTGACCTGTATACATGTATATGCATAAAATACATAACTAATAATAACCTGCTGTATAAAAAAATAAATAAAATTAAATTTCAAAATTTTATAAAATAAAATTTAAAAATAGAAAAAAGGTCTTCCCTTCACACAGATGTATTTATATGAATGAACTATTGCCATGCTTATATCAATAAATACACAAAAGAGGAATAAAACCTAACTTGAACCAAAAAGGAAAAAATACCTGAACCCACCAGTTATACAGAGGAAAACCCTATCAGGGCACTTGCTCCAGCGGTAAACAATTCTGAAATTGGTCAGAGGTGGGGAATCATCTGCCATACAGCCAGCAGCCCACCCCCCATGCAAGGAGCGTCCTCATTGCAAAGCTGGGGGACAATGCCGAGGCATCTGTGAGTAAACGTGAGCAGAGCCCCAGGCCAGCTGCTGCTGAACTGTTCCCACCCTTCCCAGGTAAAACACCTGAATATGTACAAGGGCTTGAAAGCCTAGAGGAAGGGCCGTGGAGCCACACCAGCGGCAGCACGCAAGCCAACTTGGTGCCTGCAGGACAGCCAGGATGGTCCTGGCCCCGGGTGCTCTTCTAGAAGCTTTCCATTGCCCTGCCTGAGATACCCTTCTTGTCCAGGCCCCCACTGCTTTTTTCCTTCCTCACCTCTGTCCGGAGAGAAATTCCAGCGGAAGGTATGGGTGACACATCCTCTTCTTTACAGGTGGCAGCCTGGCAACCCCTGCAGAAACTCCAGCAGAGCCCCACTCACAACGGGCCACCCACAAAGCCGTGGCCCCTCACTCCCTCCCACCAGCACAGCCCCGAGACTGCTGACGGGGCAGAGAATATGGAGTCAGGCACAGCTTCAGGGGCTATTGCTGCCTGGAGCGCTGTTTATATTGACCTCAACCCAGGCACACCTGAGGAGGGCCGGCCGGCAGGTTCAGGCTGCCCAGGTCAGCTAATCCTCAGCCCTCAGGGAATCACACTGTTGAAAATGGACCTCACTAAGGCAGAGTAGAAGCCAAGGAATAAAAGGACACAATGCCATTTGCAGCACTGTAGATGTGTCTAGAGGTAATCACGTGACTTGTAGTAAGTCAGAAAGTGAAAGACACATATCATATCATATCACTTATAGGTGTTACCTAAAAACGGATACCAGGGCAGATATTTCCACGGAGAAGGACAATCACAGATTCATTAAACAAACTTATGGTTCACCAATGGAAAGGTGTGAGGATTGGTTTCATTACGATATTGGGGTTAACAGACATACAAACACAGGTGACATATATAATCACCAAAGACCTATGGAATACCAAGAGAAGACGACTCAACATCCTGTCATAACGTACATGGGAAAAGGATCCCAGGAAGAACAGACATATGTGTATGTGTAAAAGAAGCACACCTTCCACACCTACCACAAGCCAAACATTGTAATCACACTTGCTGTAATCAAAAATAAAAAATTAAATTAAAAACACGAAGAAGAAGTAGTGAGACCAACTTGAGGGGCTTTCTCCTGGCACATTCCATTCTAAATTCCAATCTAGAACACGACTTCCATTGAGGCTCTGTTGCCCTAGTAACCAGATTTGGTAAGGGAGAACTGCTGCCACCTTGTGGCCGTTTCACACAACAGCAGCTTTAATCCCAGCGCTCATGGTCAGTTGATATTCAAAATCATTGCAGACCTGTAAATGACACCTGCCCTGAAAACAAATCCTGGGGTCACATATCGACCGAAAAATTCAAAGGACGCCCATATTTCAAAACGACCGTTTCAAAAGGCATATTTTACGCACATTAGCGTTCTGCTTCTTTTTCTTTCTTTCTTTCTTTGTTAAAAAAACAGGAATGGAAAAAGGCATCCCTCAGAATGGGCGAAAATATTTGCAAACGAATCAATGGACAAAGGTTTAATCTCCAACATATATAAAGAGCTCATGCAGCTTAATATTAAAACAACAAACAACCCAATACAAAAATGGGCAGAAGATCTAAAGAGACGTTTCTTCAAAGAAGACACAGAGACGGCCAAGACGCACATGAAAAGCTGCTCAACATCACTAATTATTAGAGAAATGCAAATCAAAACTACAATGAGGGATCACCTCACACCTGTTAGAATCGGCATCATCAGAAAATCTACAACCAACAAACTCTGGGGAGGGTGTGGACAAAAGGAACCCTCTTCCACTACTGGTGGGAATGTAAATTGATACAGTGTCTATGGACAACAGTATGGAGTTTCGTTAAAAAAACTTGAAATAGAATTACCATATGATCCAGCAATCCTACTTCTGGGCATATACCAGAGAAAACCATAAATCAAAAAGGCACATTCACCACAATGGTCATTGCAGCACTATTGACAATAGCCAGGTAATGGAAGCAACCTAAATACCCACACACAGACGAATGGATAAAGATGTGGTACATATATAAAATGGAATATTACTCAGCCATAAGAAGGAATGAAACTGGGTCATTTGTAGAGACGTCGATGGATCTAGAGACTGTCATACAGAATGAAGTAAGTCAGAAAGAGAAAAACAAATATTGTATATTAATGCATATATGTGGAACCTAGACAAATGGTACAGATGAACTGGTTTGCAGGGAAGAAACAGAGACACAGAGGTAGAGAACAAACGTATGGACACCAAGTGTGGGAAGCCATGGGGTGGTGGTGGTGGGATGAGTCGGGAGATTGGGATTGACCTGTATACATGTATATGCATAAAATACATAACTAATAATAACCTGCTGTATAAAAAAATAAATAAAATTAAATTTCAAAATTTTATAAAATAAAATTTAAAAATAGAAAAAAGGTCTTCCCTTCACACAGATGTATTTATATGAATGAACTATTGCCATGCTTATATCAATAAATACACAAAAGAGGAATAAAACCTAACTTGAACCAAAAAGGAAAAAATACCTGAACCCACCAGTTATACAGAGGAAAACCCTATCAGGGCACTTGCTCCAGCGGTAAACAATTCTGAAATTGGTCAGAGGTGGGGAATCATCTGCCATACAGCCAGCAGCCCACCCCCCATGCAAGGAGCGTCCTCACTGCAAAGCTGGGGGACAATGCCGAGGCATCTGTGAGTAAACGTGAGCAGAGCCCCAGGCCAGCTGCTGCTGAACTGTTCCCACCCTTCCCAGGTAAAACACCTGAATATGTACAAGGGCTTGAAAGCCTAGAGGAAGGGCCGTGGAGCCACACCAGCGGCAGCACGCAAGCCAACTTGGTGCCTGCAGGACAGCCAGGATGGTCCTGGCCCCGGGTGCTCTTCTAGAAGCTTTCCATTGCCCTGCCTGAGATACCCTTCTTGTCCAGGCCCCCACTGCTTTTTTCCTTCCTCACCTCTGTCCGGAGAGAAATTCCAGCGGAAGGTATGGGTGACACATCCTCTTCTTTACAGGTGGCAGCCTGGCAACCCCTGCAGAAAGTCCAGCAGAGCCCCACTCACAACGGGCCACCCACAAAGCCGTGGCCCCTCACTCCCTCCCACCAGCACAGCCCCGAGACTGCTGACGGGGCAGAGAATATGGAGTCAGGCACAGCTTCAGGGGCTATTGCTGCCTGGAGCGCTGTTTATATTGACCTCAACCCAGGCACACGTGAGGAGGGCCGGCCGGCAGGTTCAGGCTGCCCAGGTCAGCTAATCCTCAGCCCTCAGGGAATCACACTGTTGAAAATGGACCTCACTAAGGCAGAGTAGAAGCCAAGGAATAAAAGGACACAATGCCATTTGCAGCACTGTAGATGTGTCTAGAGGTAATCACGTGACTTGTAGTAAGTCAGAAAGTGAAAGACACATATCATATCATATCACTTATAGGTGTTACCTAAAAACGGATACCAGGGCAGATATTTCCACGGAGAAGGACAATCACAGATTCATTAAACAAACTTATGGTTCACCAATGGAAAGGTGTGAGGATTGGTTTCATTACGATATTGGGGTTAACAGACATACAAACACAGGTGACATATATAATCACCAAAGACCTATGGAATACCAAGAGAAGACGACTCAACATCCTGTCATAACGTACATGGGAAAAGGATCCCAGGAAGAACAGACATATGTGTATGTGTAAAAGAAGCACATCTTCCACACCTACCACAAGCCAAACATTGTAATCACACTTGCTGTAATCAAAAATAAAAAATTAAATTAAAAACACGAAGAAGAAGTAGTGAGACCAACTTGAGGGGCTTTCTCCTGGCACATTCCATTCTAAATTCCAATCTAGAACACGACTTCCATTGAGGCTCTGTTGCCCTAGTTACCAGATTTGGTAAGGGAGAACTGCTGCCACCTTGTGGCCGTTTCACACAACAGCAGCTTTAATCCCAGCGCTCATGGTCAGTTGATATTCAAAATCATTGCAGACCTGTAAATGACACCTGCCCTGAAAACAAATCCTGGGGTCACATATCGACCAAAAAATTCAAAGGACGCCCATATTTCAAAACGACCGTTTCAAAAGGCATATTTTACGCACATTAGTGTTCTGCTTCTTTTTCTTTCTTTCTTTCTTTGTTAAAAAAACAGGAATGGAAAAAGGCATCCCTCAGAATGGGCGAAAATATTTGCAAACGAATCAATGGACAAAGGTTTAATCTCCAACATATATAAAGAGCTCATGCAGCTTAATATTAAAACAACAAACAACCCAATACAAAAATGGGCAGAAGATCTAAAGAGACGTTTCTTCAAAGAAGACACAGAGACGGCCAAGACGCACATGAAAAGCTGCTCAACATCACTAATTATTAGAGAAATGCAAATCAAAACTACAATGAGGGATCACCTCACACCTGTTAGAATCGGCATCATCAGAAAATCTACAACCAACAAACTCTGGGGAGGGTGTGGACAAAAGGAACCCTCTTCCACTATTGGTGGGAATGTAAATTGATACAGTGTCTATGGACAACAGTATGGAGTTTCGTTAAAAAAACTTGAAATAGAATTACCATATGATCCAGCAATCCTACTTCTGGGCATATACCAGAGAAAACCATAAATCAAAAAGGCACATTCACCACAATGGTCATTGCAGCACTATTGACAATAGCCAGGTAATGGAAGCAACCTAAATACCCACAGACAGACGAATGGATAAAGATGTGGTACATATATAAAATGGAATATTACTCAGCCATAAGAAGGAATGAAACTGGGTCATTTGTAGAGACGTCGATGGATCTAGAGACTGTCATACAGAATGAAGTAAGTCAGAAAGAGAAAAACAAATATTGTATATTAATGCATATATGTGGAACCTAGACAAATGGTACAGATGAACTGGTTTGCAGGGAAGAAACAGAGACACAGAGGTAGAGAACAAACGTATGGACACCAAGTGTGGGAAGCCATGGGGTGGTGGTGGTGGGATGAGTCGGGAGATTGGGATTGACCTGTATACATGTATATGCATAAAATACATAACTAATAAAAACCTGCTGTATAAAAAAATAAATAAAATTAAATTTCAAAATTTTATAAAATAAAATTTAAAAATAGAAAAAAGGTCTTCCCTTCACACAGATGTATTTATATGAATGAACTATTGCCATGCTTATATCAATAAATACACAAAAGAGGAATAAAACCTAACTTGAACCAAAAAGGAAAAAATACCTGAACCCACCAGTTATACAGAGGAAAACCCTATCAGGGCACTTGCTCCAGCGGTAAACAATTCTGAAATTGGTCAGAGGTGGGGAATCATCTGCCATACAGCCAGCAGCCCACCCCCCATGCAAGGAGCGTCCTCATTGCAAAGCTGGGGGACAATGCCGAGGCATCTGTGAGTAAACGTGAGCAGAGCCCCAGGCCAGCTGCTGCTGAACTGTTCCCACCCTTCCCAGGTAAAACACCTGAATATGTACAAGGGCTTGAAAGCCTAGAGGAAGGGCCGTGGAGCCACACCAGCGGCAGCACGCAAGCCAACTTGGTGCCTGCAGGACAGCCAGGATGGTCCTGGCCCCGGGTGCTCTTCTAGAAGCTTTCCATTGCCCTGCCTGAGATACCCTTCTTGTCCAGGCCCCCACTGCTTTTTTCCTTCCTCACCTCTGTCCGGAGAGAAATTCCAGCGGAAGGTATGGGTGACACATCCTCTTCTTTACAGGTGGCAGCCTGGCAACCCCTGCAGAAACTCCAGCAGAGCCCCACTCACAACGGGCCACCCACAAAGCCGTGGCCCCTCACTCCCTCCCACCAGCACAGCCCCGAGACTGCTGACGGGGCAGAGAATATGGAGTCAGGCACAGCTTCAGGGGCTATTGCTGCCTGGAGCGCTGTTTATATTGACCTCAACCCAGGCACACCTGAGGAGGGCCGGCCGGCAGGTTCAGGCTGCCCAGGTCAGCTAATCCTCAGCCCTCAGGGAATCACACTGTTGAAAATGGACCTCACTAAGGCAGAGTAGAAGCCAAGGAATAAAAGGACACAATGCCATTTGCAGCACTGTAGATGTGTCTAGAGGTAATCACGTGACTTGTAGTAAGTCAGAAAGTGAAAGACACATATCATATCATATCACTTATAGGTGTTACCTAAAAACGGATACCAGGGCAGATATTTCCACGGAGAAGGACAATCACAGATTCATTAAACAAACTTATGGTTCACCAATGGAAAGGTGTGAGGATTGGTTTCATTACGATATTGGGGTTAACAGACATACAAACACAGGTGACATATATAATCACCAAAGACCTATGGAATACCAAGAGAAGACGACTCAACATCCTGTCATAACGTACATGGGAAAAGGATCCCAGGAAGAACAGACATATGTGTATGTGTAAAAGAAGCACATCTTCCACACCTACCACAAGCCAAACATTGTAATCACACTTGCTGTAATCAAAAATAAAAAATTAAATTAAAAACACGAAGAAGAAGTAGTGAGACCAACTTGAGGGGCTTTCTCCTGGCACATTCCATTCTAAATTCCAATCTAGAACATGACTTCCATTGAGGCTCTGTTGCCCTAGTAACCAGATTTGGTAAGGGAGAACTGCTGCCACCTTGTGGCCGTTTCACACAACAGCAGCTTTAATCCCAGCGCTCATGGTCAGTTGATATTCAAAATCATTGCAGACCTGTAAATGACACCTGCCCTGAAAACAAATCCTGGGGTCACATATCGACCGAAAAATTCAAAGGACGCCCATATTTCAAAACGACCGTTTCAAAAGGCATATTTTACGCACATTAGCGTTCTGCTTCTTTTTCTTTCTTTCTTTCTTTGTTAAAAAAACAGGAATGGAAAAAGGCATCCCTCAGAATGGGCGAAAATATTTGCAAACGAATCAATGGACAAAGGTTTAATCTCCAACATATATAAAGAGCTCATGCAGCTTAATATTAAAACAACAAACAACCCAATACAAAAATGGGCAGAAGATCTAAAGAGACGTTTCTTCAAAGAAGACACAGAGACGGCCAAGACGCACATGAAAAGCTGCTCAACATCACTAATTATTAGAGAAATGCAAATCAAAACTACAATGAGGGATCACCTCACACCTGTTAGAATCGGCATCATCAGAAAATCTACAACCAACAAACTCTGGGGAGGGTGTGGACAAAAGGAACCCTCTTCCACTATTGGTGGGAATGTAAATTGATACAGTGTCTATGGACAACAGTATGGAGTTTCGTTAAAAAAACTTGAAATAGAATTACCATATGATCCAGCAATCCTACTTCTGGGCATATACCAGAGAAAACCATAAATCAAAAAGGCACATTCACCACAATGGTCATTGCAGCACTATTGACAATAGCCAGGTAATGGAAGCAACCTAAATACCCACAGACAGACGAATGGATAAAGATGTGGTACATATATAAAATGGAATATTACTCAGCCATAAGAAGGAATGAAACTGGGTCATTTGTAGAGACGTCGATGGATCTAGAGACTGTCATACAGAATGAAGTAAGTCAGAAAGAGAAAAACAAATATTGTATATTAATGCATATATGTGGAACCTAGACAAATGGTACAGATGAACTGGTTTGCAGGGAAGAAACAGAGACACAGAGGTAGAGAACAAACGTATGGACACCAAGTGTGGGAAGCCATGGGGTGGTGGTGGTGGGATGAGTCGGGAGATTGGGATTGACCTGTATACATGTATATGCATAAAATACATAACTAATAATAACCTGCTGTATAAAAAAATAAATAAAATTAAATTTCAAAATTTTATAAAATAAAATTTAAAAATAGAAAAAAGGTCTTCCCTTCACACAGATGTATTTATATGAATGAACTATTGCCATGCTTATATCAATAAATACACAAAAGAGGAATAAAACCTAACTTGAACCAAAAAGGAAAAAATACCTGAACCCACCAGTTATACAGAGGAAAACCCTATCAGGGCACTTGCTCCAGCGGTAAACAATTCTGAAATTGGTCAGAGGTGGGGAATCATCTGCCATACAGCCAGCAGCCCACCCCCCATGCAAGGAGCGTCCTCATTGCAAAGCTGGGGGACAATGCCGAGGCATCTGTGAGTAAACGTGAGCAGAGCCCCAGGCCAGCTGCTGCTGAACTGTTCCCACCCTTCCCAGGTAAAACACCTGAATATGTACAAGGGCTTGAAAGCCTAGAGGAAGGGCCGTGGAGCCACACCAGCGGCAGCACGCAGGCCAACTTGGTGCCTGCAGGACAGCCAGGATGGTCCTGGCCCCGGGTGCTCTTCTAGAAGCTTTCCATTGCCCTGCCTGAGATACCCTTCTTGTCCAGGCCCCCACTGCTTTTTTCCTTCCTCACCTCTGTCCGGAGAGAAATTCCAGCGGAAGGTATGGGTGACACATCCTCTTCTTTACAGGTGGCAGCCTGGCAACCCCTGCAGAAAGTCCAGCAGAGCCCCACTCACAACGGGCCACCCACAAAGCCGTGGCCCCTCACTCCCTCCCACCAGCACAGCCCCGAGACTGCTGACGGGGCAGAGAATATGGAGTCAGGCACAGCTTCAGGGGCTATTGCTGCCTGGAGCGCTGTTTATATTGACCTCAACCCAGGCACACCTGAGGAGGGCCGGCCGGCAGGTTCAGGCTGCCCAGGTCAGCTAATCCTCAGCCCTCAGGGAATCACACTGTTGAAAATGGACCTCACTAAGGCAGAGTAGAAGCCAAGGAATAAAAGGACACAATGCCATTTGCAGCACTGTAGATGTGTCTAGAGGTAATCACGTGACTTGTAGTAAGTCAGAAAGTGAAAGACACATATCATATCATATCACTTATAGGTGTTACCTAAAAACGGATACCAGGGCAGATATTTCCACGGAGAAGGACAATCACAGATTCATTAAACAAACTTATGGTTCACCAATGGAAAGGTGTGAGGATTGGTTTCATTACGATATTGGGGTTAACAGACATACAAACACAGGTGACATATATAATCACCAAAGACCTATGGAATACCAAGAGAAGACGACTCAACATCCTGTCATAACGTACATGGGAAAAGGATCCCAGGAAGAACAGACATATGTGTATGTGTAAAAGAAGCACATCTTCCACACCTACCACAAGCCAAACATTGTAATCACACTTGCTGTAATCAAAAATAAAAAATTAAATTAAAAACACGAAGAAGAAGTAGTGAGACCAACTTGAGGGGCTTTCTCCTGGCACATTCCATTCTAAATTCCAATCTAGAACACGACTTCCATTGAGGCTCTGTTGCCCTAGTTACCAGATTTGGTAAGGGAGAACTGCTGCCACCTTGTGGCCGTTTCACACAACAGCAGCTTTAATCCCAGCGCTCATGGTCAGTTGATATTCAAAATCATTGCAGACCTGTAAATGACACCTGCCCTGAAAACAAATCCTGGGGTCACATATCGACCAAAAAATTCAAAGGACGCCCATATTTCAAAACGACCGTTTCAAAAGGCATATTTTACGCACATTAGTGTTCTGCTTCTTTTTCTTTCTTTCTTTCTTTGTTAAAAAAACAGGAATGGAAAAAGGCATCCCTCAGAATGGGCGAAAATATTTGCAAACGAATCAATGGACAAAGGTTTAATCTCCAACATATATAAAGAGCTCATGCAGCTTAATATTAAAACAACAAACAACCCAATACAAAAATGGGCAGAAGATCTAAAGAGACGTTTCTTCAAAGAAGACACAGAGACGGCCAAGACGCACATGAAAAGCTGCTCAACATCACTAATTATTAGAGAAATGCAAATCAAAACTACAATGAGGGATCACCTCACACCTGTTAGAATCGGCATCATCAGAAAATCTACAACCAACAAACTCTGGGGAGGGTGTGGACAAAAGGAACCCTCTTCCACTATTGGTGGGAATGTAAATTGATACAGTGTCTATGGACAACAGTATGGAGTTTCGTTAAAAAAACTTGAAATAGAATTACCATATGATCCAGCAATCCTACTTCTGGGCATATACCAGAGAAAACCATAAATCAAAAAGGCACATTCACCACAATGGTCATTGCAGCACTATTGACAATAGCCAGGTAATGGAAGCAACCTAAATACCCACACACAGACGAATGGATAAAGATGTGGTACATATATAAAATGGAATATTACTCAGCCATAAGAAGGAATGAAACTGGGTCATTTGTAGAGACGTCGATGGATCTAGAGACTGTCATACAGAATGAAGTAAGTCAGAAAGAGAAAAACAAATATTGTATATTAATGCATATATGTGGAACCTAGACAAATGGTACAGATGAACTGGTTTGCAGGGAAGAAACAGAGACACAGAGGTAGAGAACAAACGTATGGACACCAAGTGTGGGAAGCCATGGGGTGGTGGTGGTGGGATGAGTCGGGAGATTGGGATTGACCTGTATACATGTATATGCATAAAATACATAACTAATAATAACCTGCTGTATAAAAAAATAAATAAAATTAAATTTCAAAATTTTATAAAATAAAATTTAAAAATAGAAAAAAGGTCTTCCCTTCACACAGATGTATTTATATGAATGAACTATTGCCATGCTTATATCAATAAATACACAAAAGAGGAATAAAACCTAACTTGAACCAAAAAGGAAAAAATACCTGAACCCACCAGTTATACAGAGGAAAACCCTATCAGGGCACTTGCTCCAGCGGTAAACAATTCTGAAATTGGTCAGAGGTGGGGAATCATCTCCCGTACAGCCAGCAGCCCACCCCCCATGCAAGGAGCGTCCTCATTGCAAATCTGGGGGACAATGCCGAGGCATCTGTGAGTAAACGTGAGCAGAGCCCCAGGCCAGCTGCTGCTGAACTGTTCCCACCCTTCCCAGGTAAAACACCTGAATATGTACAAGGGCTTGAAAGCCTAGAGGAAGGGCCGTGGAGCCACACCAGTGGCAGCACGCAGGCCAACTTGGTGCCTGCAGGACAGCCAGGATGGTCCTGGCCCCGGGTGCTCTTCTAGAAGCTTTCCATTGCCCTGCCTGAGATACCCTTCTTGTCCAGGCCCCCACTGCTTTTTTCCTTCCTCACCTCTGTCCGGAGAGAAATTCCAGCGGAAGGTATGGGTGACACATCCTCTTCTTTACAGGTGGCAGCCTGGCAACCCCTGCAGAAAGTCCAGCAGACCCCACTCACAATGGGCCACCCACAAAGCCGTGGCCCCTCACTCCCTCCCACCAGCACAGCCCCGAGACTGCTGACGGGGCAGAGAATATGGAGTCAGGCACAGCTTCAGGGGCTATTGCTGCCTGGAGCGCTGTTTATATTGACCTCAACCCAGGCACACCTGAGGAGGGCCGGCCGGCAGGTTCAGGCTGCCCAGGTCAGCTAATCCTCAGCCCTCAGGGAATCACACTGTTGAAAATGGACCTCACTAAGGCAGAGTAGAAGCCAAGGAATAAAAGGACACAATGCCATTTGCAGCACTGTAGATGTGTCTAGAGGTAATCACGTGACTTGTAGTAAGTCAGAAAGTGAAAGACACATATCATATCATATCACTTATAGGTGTTACCTAAAAACGGATACCAGGGCAGATATTTCCACGGAGAAGGACAATCACAGATTCAGTAAACAAAACTTATGGTTCACCAATGGAAAGGTGTGAGGATTGGTTTCATTACGATATTGGGGTTAACAGACATACAAACACAGGTGACATATATAATCACCAAAGACCTATGGAATACCAAGAGAAGACGACTCAACATCCTGTCATAACGTACATGGGAAAAGGATCCCAGGAAGAACAGACATATGTGTATGTGTAAAAGAAGCACATCTTCCACACCTACCACAAGCCAAACATTGTAATCACACTTGCTGTAATCAAAAATAAAAAATTAAATTAAAAACACGAAGAAGAAGTAGTGAGACCAACTTGAGGGGCTTTCTCCTGGCACATTCCATTCTAAATTCCAATCTAGAACACGACTTCCATTGAGGCTCTGTTGCCCTAGTAACCAGATTTGGTAAGGGAGAACTGCTGCCACCTTGTGGCCGTTTCACACAACAGCAGCTTTAATCCCAGCGCTCATGGTCAGTTGATATTCAAAATCATTGCAGACCTGTAAATGACACCTGCCCTGAAAACAAATCCTGGGGTCACATATCGACCGAAAAATTCAAAGGACGCCCATATTTCAAAACGACCGTTTCAAAAGGCATATTTTACGCACATTAGCGTTCTGCTTCTTTTTCTTTCTTTCTTTCTTTGTTAAAAAAACAGGAATGGAAAAAGGCATCCCTCAGAATGGGCGAAAATATTTGCAAACGAATCTATGGACAAAGGTTTAATCTCCAACATATATAAAGAGCTCATGCAGCTTAATATTAAAACAACAAACAACCCAATACAAAAATGGGCAGAAGATCTAAAGAGACGTTTCTTCAAAGAAGACACAGAGACGGCCAAGACGCACATGAAAAGCTGCTCAACATCACTAATTATTAGAGAAATGCAAATCAAAACTACAATGAGGGATCACCTCACACCTGTTAGAATCGGCATCATCAGAAAATCTACAACCAACAAACTCTGGGGAGGGTGTGGACAAAAGGAACCCTCTTCCACTATTGGTGGGAATGTAAATTGATACAGTGTCTATGGACAACAGTATGGAGTTTCGTTAAAAAAACTTGAAATAGAATTACCATATGATCCAGCAATCCTACTTCTGGGCATATACCAGAGAAAACCATAAATCAAAAAGGCACATTCACCACAATGGTCATTGCAGCACTATTGACAATAGCCAGGTAATGGAAGCAACCTAAATACCCACAGACAGACGAATGGATAAAGATGTGGTACATATATAAAATGGAATATTACTCAGCCATAAGAAGGAATGAAACTGGGTCATTTGTAGAGACGTCGATGGATCTAGAGACTGTCATACAGAATGAAGTAAGTCAGAAAGAGAAAAACAAATATTGTATATTAATGCATATATGTGGAACCTAGACAAATGGTACAGATGAACTGGTTTGCAGGGAAGAAACAGAGACACAGAGGTAGAGAACAAACGTATGGACACCAAGTGTGGGAAGCCATGGGGTTGTGGTGGTGGGATGAGTCGGGAGATTGGGATTGACCTGTATACATGTATATGCATAAAATACATAACTAATAAAAACCTGCTGTATAAAAAAATAAATAAAATTAAATTTCAAAATTTTATAAAATAAAATTTAAAAATAGAAAAAAGGTCTTCCCTTCACACAGATGTATTTATATGAATGAACTATTGCCATGCTTATATCAGTAAATACACAAAAGAGGAATAAAACCTAACTTGAACCAAAAAGGAAAAAATACCTGAACCCACCAGTTATACAGAGGAAAACCCTATCAGGGCACTTGCTCCAGCGGTAAACAATTCTGAAATTGGTCAGAGGTGGGGAATCATCTCCCATACAGCCAGCAGCCCAACCCCATGCAAGGAGCGTCCTCATTGCAAATCTGGGGTACAATGCCGAGGCATCTGTGAGTAAACGTGAGCAGAGCCCCAGGCCAGCTGCTGCTGAACTGTTCCCACCCTTCCCAGGTAAAACACCTGAATATGTAAAAGGGCTTGAAAGCCTAGAGGAAGGGCCGTGGAGCCACACCAGCGGCAGCACGCAGGCCAACTTGGTGCCTGCAGGACAGCCAGGATGGTCCTGGCCCCGGGTGCTCTTCTAGAAGCTTTCCATTGCCCTGCCTGAGATACCCTTCTTGTCCAGGCCCCCACTGCTTTTTTCCTTCCTCACCTCTGTCCGGAGAGAAATTCCAGCGGAAGGTATGGGTGACACATCCTCTTCTTTGCAGGTGGCAGCCTGGCAACCCCTGCAGAAACTCCAGCAGAGCCCCACTCACAACGGGCCACCCACAAAGCCGTGGCCCCTCACTCCCTCCCACCAGCACAGCCCCGAGACTGCTGACGGGGCAGAGAATATGGAGTCAGGCACAGCTTCAGGGGCTATTGCTGCCTGGAGCGCTGTTTATATTGACCTCAACCCAGGCACACCTGAGGAGGGCCGGCCGGCAGGTTCAGGCTGCCCAGGTCAGCTAATCCTCAGCCCTCAGGGAATCACACTGTTGAAAATGGACCTCACTAAGGCAGAGTAGAAGCCAAGGAATAAAAGGACACAATGCCATTTGCAGCACTGTAGATGTGTCTAGAGGTAATCACGTGACTTGTAGTAAGTCAGAAAGTGAAAGACACATATCATATCATATCACTTATAGGTGTTACCTAAAAACGGATACCAGGGCAGATATTTCCACGGAGAAGGACAATCACAGATTCATTAAACAAACTTATGGTTCACCAATGGAAAGGTGTGAGGATTGGTTTCATTACGATATTGGGGTTAACAGACATACAAACACAGGTGACATATATAATCACCAAAGACCTATGGAATACCAAGAGAAGACGACTCAACATCCTGTCATAACGTACATGGGAAAAGGATCCCAGGAAGAACAGACATATGTGTATGTGTAAAAGAAGCACATCTTCCACACCTACCACAAGCCAAACATTGTAATCACACTTGCTGTAATCAAAAATAAAAAAATTAAATTAAAAACACGAAGAAGAAGTAGTGAGACCAACTTGAGGGGCTTTCTCCTGGCACATTCCATTCTAAATTCCAATCTAGAACATGACTTCCATTGAGGCTCTGTTGCCCTAGTAACCAGATTTGGTAAGGGAGAACTGCTGCCACCTTGTGGCCGTTTCACACAACAGCAGCTTTAATCCCAGCGCTCATGGTCAGTTGATATTCAAAATCATTGCAGACCTGTAAATGACACCTGCCCTGAAAACAAATCCTGGGGTCACATATCGACCAAAAAATTCAAAGGACGCCCATATTTCAAAACGACCGTTTCAAAAGGCATATTTTACGCACATTAGTGTTCTGCTTCTTTTTCTTTCTTTCTTTCTTTGTTAGAAAAACAGGAATGGAAAAAGGCATCCCTCAGAATGGGCGAAAATATTTGCAAACGAATCAATGGACAAAGGTTTAATCTCCAACATATATAAAGAGCTCATGCAGCTTAATATTAAAACAACAAACAACCCAATACAAAAATGGGCAGAAGATCTAAAGAGACGTTTCTTCAAAGAAGACACAGAGACGGCCAAGACGCACATGAAAAGCTGCTCAACATCACTAATTATTAGAGAAATGCAAATCAAAACTACAATGAGGGATCACCTCACACCTGTTAGAATCGGCATCATCAGAAAATCTACAACCAACAAACTCTGGGGAGGGTGTGGACAAAAGGAACCCTCTTCCACTATTGGTGGGAATGTAAATTGATACAGTGTCTATGGACAACAGTATGGAGTTTCGTTAAAAAAACTTGAAATAGAATTACCATATGATCCAGCAATCCTACTTCTGGGCATATACCAGAGAAAACCATAAATCAAAAAGGCACATTCACCACAATGGTCATTGCAGCACTATTGACAATAGCCAGGTAATGGAAGCAACCTAAATACCCACAGACAGACGAATGGATAAAGATGTGGTACATATATAAAATGGAATATTACTCAGCCATAAGAAGGAATGAAACTGGGTCATTTGTAGAGACGTCGATGGATCTAGAGACTGTCATACAGAATGAAGTAAGTCAGAAAGAGAAAAACAAATATTGTATATTAATGCATATATGTGGAACCTAGACAAATGGTACAGATGAACTGGTTTGCAGGGAAGAAATAGAGACACAGAGGTAGAGAACAAACGTATGGACACCAAGTGTGGGAAGCCATGGGGTGGTGGTGGTGGGATGAGTCGGGAGATTGGGATTGACCTGTATACATGTATATGCATAAAATACATAACTAATAATAACCTGCTGTATAAAAAAATAAATAAAATTAAATTTCAAAATTTTATAAAATAAAATTTAAAAATAGAAAAAAGGTCTTCCCTTCACACAGATGTATTTATATGAATGAACTATTGCCATGCTTATATCAATAAATACACAAAAGAGGAATAAAACCTAACTTCAACCAAAAAGGAAAAAATACCTGAACCCACCAGTTATACAGAGGTAAACCCTATCAGGGCACTTGCTCCAGCGGTAAACAATTCTGAAATTGGTCAGAGGTGGGGAATCATCTCCCATACAGCCAGCAGCCCACCCCCCATGCAAGGAGCGTCCTCATTGCAAATCTGGGGGACAATGCCGAGGCATCTGTGAGTAAACGTGAGCAGAGCCCCAGGTCAGCTGCTGCTGAACTGTTCCCACCCTTCCCAGGTAAAACACCTGAATATGTACAAGGGCTTGAAAGCCTAGAGGAAGGGCCGTGGAGCCACACCAGCGACAGCACGCAAGCCAACTTGGTGCCTGCAGGACAGCCAGGATGGTCCTGGCCCCGGGTGCTCTTCTAGAAGCTTTCCATTGCCCTGCCTGAGATACCCTTCTTGTCCAGGCCCCCACTGCTTTTTTCCTTCCTCACCTCTGTCCGGAGAGAAATTCCAGCGGAGGGTATGGGTGACACATCCTCTTCTTTACAGGTGGCAGCCTGGCAACCCCTTCAGAAACTCCAGCAGAGCCCCACTCACAACGGGCCACCCACAAAGCCGTGGCCCCTCACTCCCTCCCACCAGCACAGCCCCGAGACTGCTGACGGGGCAGAGAATATGGAGTCAGGCACAGCTTCAGGGGCTATTGCTGCCTGGAGCGCTGTTTATATTGACCTCAACCCAGGCACACCTGAGGAGGGCCGGCCGGCAGGTTCAGGCTGCCCAGGTCAGCTAATCCTCAGCCCTCAGGGAATCACACTGTTGAAAATGGACCTCACTAAGGCAGAGTAGAAGCCAAGGAATAAAAGGACACAATGCCATTTGCAGCACTGTAGATGTGTCTAGAGGTAATCACGTGACTTGTAGTAAGTCAGAAAGTGAAAGACACATATCATATCATATCACTTATAGGTGTTACCTAAAAACGGATACCAGGGCAGATATTTCCACGGAGAAGGACAATCACAGATTCAGTAAACAAAACTTATGGTTCACCAATGGAAAGGTGTGAGGATTGGTTTCATTACGATATTGGGGTTAACAGACATACAAACACAGGTGACATATATAATCACCAAAGACCTATGGAATACCAAGAGAAGACGACTCAACATCCTGTCATAACGTACATGGGAAAAGGATCCCAGGAAGAACAGACATATGTGTATGTGTAAAAGAAGCACATCTTCCACACCTACCACAAGCCAAACATTGTAATCACACTTGCTGTAATCAAAAATAAAAAATTAAATTAAAAACACGAAGAAGAAGTAGTGAGACCAACTTGAGGGGCTTTCTCCTGGCACATTCCATTCTAAATTCCAATCTAGAACACGACTTCCATTGAGGCTCTGTTGCCCTAGTAACCAGATTTGGTAAGGGAGAACTGCTGCCACCTTGTGGCCGTTTCACACAACAGCAGCTTTAATCCCAGCGCTCATGGTCAGTTGATATTCAAAATCATTGCAGACCTGTAAATGACACCTGCCCTGAAAACAAATCCTGGGGTCACATATCGACCAAAAAATTCAAAGGACGCCCATATTTCAAAACGACCGTTTCAAAAGGCATATTTTACGCACATTAGTGTTCTGCTTCTTTTTCTTTCTTTCTTTCTTTGTTAAAAAAACAGGAATGGAAAAAGGCATCCCTCAGAATGGGCGAAAATATTTGCAAACGAATCAATGGACAAAGGTTTAATCTCCAACATATATAAAGAGCTCATGCAGCTTAATATTAAAACAACAAACAACCCAAAACAAAAATGGGCAGAAGATCTAAAGAGACGTTTCTTCAAAGAAGACACAGAGACGGCCAAGACGCACATGAAAAGCTGCTCAACATCACTAATTATTAGAGAAATGCAAATCAAAACTACAATGAGGGATCACCTCACACCTGTTAGAATCGGCATCATCAGAAAATCTACAACCAACAAACTCTGGGGAGGGTGTGGACAAAAGGAACCCTCTTCCACTATTGGTGGGAATGTAAATTGATACAGTGTCTATGGACAACAGTATGGAGTTTCGTTAAAAAAACTTGAAATAGAATTACCATATGATCCAGCAATCCTACTTCTGGGCATATACCAGAGAAAACCATAAATCAAAAAGGCACATTCACCACAATGGTCATTGCAGCACTATTGACAATAGCCAGGTAATGGAAGCAACCTAAATACCCACAGACAGACGAATGGATAAAGATGTGGTACATATATAAAATGGAATATTACTCAGCCATAAGAAGGAATGAAACTGGGTCATTTGTAGAGACGTCGATGGATCTAGAGACTGTCATACAGAATGAAGGAAGTCAGAAAGAGAAAAACAAATATTGTATATTAATGCATATATGTGGAACCTAGACAAATGGTACAGATGAACTGGTTTGCAGGGAAGAAACAGAGACACAGAGGTAGAGAACAAACGTATGGACACCAAGTGTGGGAAGCCATGGGGTGGTGGTGGTGGGATGAGTCGGGAGATTGGGATTGACCTGTATACATGTATATGCATAAAATACATAACTAATAATAACCTGCTGTATAAAAAAATAAATAAAATTAAATTTCAAAATTTTATAAAATAAAATTTAAAAATAGAAAAAAGGTCTTCCCTTCACACAGATGTATTTATATGAATGAACTATTGCCATGCTTATATCAATAAATACACAAAAGAGGAATAAAACCTAACTTGAACCAAAAAGGAAAAAATACCTGAACCCACCAGTTATACAGAGGAAAACCCTATCAGGGCACTTGCTCCAGCGGTAAACAATTCTGAAATTGGTCAGAGGTGGGGAATCATCTCCCGTACAGCCAGCAGCCCACCCCCCATGCAAGGAGCGTCCTCATTGCAAATCTGGGGGACAATGCCGAGGCATCTGTGAGTAAACGTGAGCAGAGCCCCAGGCCAGCTGCTGCTGAACTGTTCCCACCCTTCCCAGGTAAAACACCTGAATATGTACAAGGGCTTGAAAGCCTAGAGGAAGGGCCGTGGAGCCACACCAGCGGCAGCACGCAGGCCAACTTGGTGCCTGCAGGACAGCCAGGATGGTCCTGGCCCCGGGTGCTCTTCTAGAAGCTTTCCATTGCCCTGCCTGAGATACCCTTCTTGTCCAGGCCCCCACTGCTTTTTTCCTTCCTCACCTCTGTCCGGAGAGAAATTCCAGCGGAAGGTATGGGTGACACATCCTCTTCTTTACAGGTGGCAGCCTGGCAACCCCTGCAGAAAGTCCAGCAGAGCCCCACTCACAACGGGCCACCCACAAAGCCGTGGCCCCTCACTCCCTCCCACCAGCACAGCCCCGAGACTGCTGACGGGGCAGAGAATATGGAGTCAGGCACAGCTTCAGGGGCTATTGCTGCCTGGAGCGCTGTTTATATTGACCTCAACCCAGGCACACGTGAGGAGGGCCGGCCGGCAGGTTCAGGCTGCCCAGGTCAGCTAATCCTCAGCCCTCAGGGAATCACACTGTTGAAAATGGACCTCACTAAGGCAGAGTAGAAGCCAAGGAATAAAAGGACACAATGCCATTTGCAGCACTGTAGATGTGTCTAGAGGTAATCACGTGACTTGTAGTAAGTCAGAAAGTGAAAGACACATATCATATCATATCACTTATAGGTGTTACCTAAAAACGGATACCAGGGCAGATATTTCCACGGAGAAGGACAATCACAGATTCATTAAACAAACTTACGGTTCACCAATGGAAAGGTGTGAGGATTGGTTTCATTACGATATTGGGGTTAACAGACATACAAACACAGGTGACATATATAATCACCAAAGACCTATGGAATACCAAGAGAAGACGACTCAACATCCTGTCATAACGTACATGGGAAAAGGATCCCAGGAAGAACAGACATATGTGTATGTGTAAAAGAAGCACATCTTCCACACCTACCACAAGCCAAACATTGTAATCACACTTGCTGTAATCAAAAATAAAAAATTAAATTAAAAACACGAAGAAGAAGTAGTGAGACCAACTTGAGGGGCTTTCTCCTGGCACATTCCATTCTAAATTCCAATCTAGAACATGACTTCCATTGAGGCTCTGTTGCCCTAGTAACCAGATTTGGTAAGGGAGAACTGCTGCCACCTTGTGGCCGTTTCACACAACAGCAGCTTTAATCCCAGCGCTCATGGTCAGTTGATATTCAAAATCATTGCAGACCTGTAAATGACACCTGCCCTGAAAACAAATCCTGGGGTCACATATCGACCAAAAAATTCAAAGGACGCCCATATTTCAAAACGACCGTTTCAAAAGGCATATTTTACGCACATTAGTGTTCTGCTTCTTTTTCTTTCTTTCTTTCTTTGTTAAAAAAACAGGAATGGAAAAAGGCATCCCTCAGAATGGGCGAAAATATTTGCAAACGAATCAATGGACAAAGGTTTAATCTCCAACATATATAAAGAGCTCATGCAGCTTAATATTAAAACAACAAACAACCCAATACAAAAATGGGCAGAAGATCTAAAGAGACGTTTCTTCAAAGAAGACACAGAGACGGCCAAGACGCACATGAAAAGCTGCTCAACATCACTAATTATTAGAGAAATGCAAATCAAAACTACAATGAGGGATCACCTCACACCTGTTAGAATCGGCATCATCAGAAAATCTACAACCAACAAACTCTGGGGAGGGTGTGGACAAAAGGAACCCTCTTCCACTATTGGTGGGAATGTAAATTGATACAGTGTCTATGGACAACAGTATGGAGTTTCGTTAAAAAAACTTGAAATAGAATTACCATATGATCCAGCAATCCTACTTCTGGGCATATACCAGAGAAAACCATAAATCAAAAAGGCACATTCACCACAATGGTCATTGCAGCACTATTGACAATAGCCAGGTAATGGAAGCAACCTAAATACCCACAGACAGACGAATGGATAAAGATGTGGTACATATATAAAATGGAATATTACTCAGCCATAAGAAGGAATGAAACTGGGTCATTTGTAGAGACGTCGATGGATCTAGAGACTGTCATACAGAATGAAGTAAGTCAGAAAGAGAAAAACAAATATTGTATATTAATGCATATATGTGGAACCTAGACAAATGGTACAGATGAACTGGTTTGCAGGGAAGAAATAGAGACACAGAGGTAGAGAACAAACGTATGGACACCAAGTGTGGGAAGCCATGGGGTGGTGGTGGTGGGATGAGTCGGGAGATTGGGATTGACCTGTATACATGTATATGCATAAAATACATAACTAATAATAACCTGCTGTATAAAAAAATAAATAAAATTAAATTTCAAAATTTTATAAAATAAAATTTAAAAATAGAAAAAAGGTCTTCCCTTCACACAGATGTATTTATATGAATGAACTATTGCCATGCTTATATCAATAAATACACAAAAGAGGAATAAAACCTAACTTCAACCAAAAAGGAAAAAATACCTGAACCCACCAGTTATACAGAGGTAAACCCTATCAGGGCACTTGCTCCAGCGGTAAACAATTCTGAAATTGGTCAGAGGTGGGGAATCATCTCCCATACAGCCAGCAGCCCACCCCCCATGCAAGGAGCGTCCTCATTGCAAATCTGGGGGACAATGCCGAGGCATCTGTGAGTAAACGTGAGCAGAGCCCCAGGTCAGCTGCTGCTGAACTGTTCCCACCCTTCCCAGGTAAAACACCTGAATATGTACAAGGGCTTGAAAGCCTAGAGGAAGGGCCGTGGAGCCACACCAGCGACAGCACGCAAGCCAACTTGGTGCCTGCAGGACAGCCAGGATGGTCCTGGCCCCGGGTGCTCTTCTAGAAGCTTTCCATTGCCCTGCCTGAGATACCCTTCTTGTCCAGGCCCCCACTGCTTTTTTCCTTCCTCACCTCTGTCCGGAGAGAAATTCCAGCGGAGGGTATGGGTGACACATCCTCTTCTTTACAGGTGGCAGCCTGGCAACCCCTTCAGAAACTCCAGCAGAGCCCCACTCACAACGGGCCACCCACAAAGCCGTGGCCCCTCACTCCCTCCCACCAGCACAGCCCCGAGACTGCTGACGGGGCAGAGAATATGGAGTCAGGCACAGCTTCAGGGGCTATTGCTGCCTGGAGCGCTGTTTATATTGACCTCAACCCAGGCACACCTGAGGAGGGCCGGCCGGCAGGTTCAGGCTGCCCAGGTCAGCTAATCCTCAGCCCTCAGGGAATCACACTGTTGAAAATGGACCTCACTAAGGCAGAGTAGAAGCCAAGGAATAAAAGGACACAATGCCATTTGCAGCACTGTAGATGTGTCTAGAGGTAATCACGTGACTTGTAGTAAGTCAGAAAGTGAAAGACACATATCATATCATATCACTTATAGGTGTTACCTAAAAACGGATACCAGGGCAGATATTTCCACGGAGAAGGACAATCACAGATTCAGTAAACAAAACTTATGGTTCACCAATGGAAAGGTGTGAGGATTGGTTTCATTACGATATTGGGGTTAACAGACATACAAACACAGGTGACATATATAATCACCAAAGACCTATGGAATACCAAGAGAAGACGACTCAACATCCTGTCATAACGTACATGGGAAAAGGATCCCAGGAAGAACAGACATATGTGTATGTGTAAAAGAAGCACATCTTCCACACCTACCACAAGCCAAACATTGTAATCACACTTGCTGTAATCAAAAATAAAAAATTAAATTAAAAACACGAAGAAGAAGTAGTGAGACCAACTTGAGGGGCTTTCTCCTGGCACATTCCATTCTAAATTCCAATCTAGAACACGACTTCCATTGAGGCTCTGTTGCCCTAGTAACCAGATTTGGTAAGGGAGAACTGCTGCCACCTTGTGGCCGTTTCACACAACAGCAGCTTTAATCCCAGCGCTCATGGTCAGTTGATATTCAAAATCATTGCAGACCTGTAAATGACACCTGCCCTGAAAACAAATCCTGGGGTCACATATCGACCAAAAAATTCAAAGGACGCCCATATTTCAAAACGACCGTTTCAAAAGGCATATTTTACGCACATTAGTGTTCTGCTTCTTTTTCTTTCTTTCTTTCTTTGTTAAAAAAACAGGAATGGAAAAAGGCATCCCTCAGAATGGGCGAAAATATTTGCAAACGAATCAATGGACAAAGGTTTAATCTCCAACATATATAAAGAGCTCATGCAGCTTAATATTAAAACAACAAACAACCCAATACAAAAATGGGCAGAAGATCTAAAGAGACGTTTCTTCAAAGAAGACACAGAGACGGCCAAGACGCACATGAAAAGCTGCTCAACATCACTAATTATTAGAGAAATGCAAATCAAAACTACAATGAGGGATCACCTCACACCTGTTAGAATCGGCATCATCAGAAAATCTACAACCAACAAACTCTGGGGAGGGTGTGGACAAAAGGAACCCTCTTCCACTATTGGTGGGAATGTAAATTGATACAGTGTCTATGGACAACAGTATGGAGTTTCGTTAAAAAAACTTGAAATAGAATTACCATATGATCCAGCAATCCTACTTCTGGGCATATACCAGAGAAAACCATAAATCAAAAAGGCACATTCACCACAATGGTCATTGCAGCACTATTGACAATAGCCAGGTAATGGAAGCAACCTAAATACCCACACACAGACGAATGGATAAAGATGTGGTACATATATAAAATGGAATATTACTCAGCCATAAGAATGAATGAAACTGGGTCATTTGTAGAGACGTCGATGGATCTAGAGACTGTCATACAGAATGAAGTAAGTCAGAAAGAGAAAAACAAATATTGTATATTAATACATATATGTGGAACCTAGACAAATGGTACAGATGAACTGGTTTGCAGGGAAGAAACAGAGACACAGAGGTAGAGAACAAACGTATGGACACCAAGTGTGGGAAGCCATGGGGTGGTGGTGGTGGGATGAGTCGGGAGATTGGGATTGACCTGTATACATGTATATGCATAAAATACATAACTAATAAAAACCTGCTGTATAAAAAAATAAATAAAATTAAATTTCAAAATTTTATAAAATAAAATTTAAAAATAGAAAAAAGGTCTTCCCTTCACACAGATGTATTTATATGAATGAACTATTGCCATGCTTATATCAATAAATACACAAAAGAGGAATAAAACCTAACTTGAACCAAAAAGGAAAAAATACCTGAACCCACCAGTTATACAGAGGAAAACCCTATCAGGGCACTTGCTCCAGCGGTAAACAATTCTGAAATTGGTCAGAGGTGGGGAATCATCTCCCGTACAGCCAGCAGCCCACCCCCCATGCAAGGAGCGTCCTCATTGCAAATCTGGGGGACAATGCCGAGGCATCTGTGAGTAAACGTGAGCAGAGCCCCAGGCCAGCTGCTGCTGAACTGTTCCCACCCTTCCCAGGTAAAACACCTGAATATGTAAAAGGGCTTGAAAGCCTAGAGGAAGGGCCGTGGAGCCACACCAGCGGCAGCACGCAGGCCAACTTGGTGCCTGCAGGACAGCCAGGATGGTCCTGGCCCCGGGTGCTCTTCTAGAAGCTTTCCATTGCCCTGCCTGAGATACCCTTCTTGTCCAGGCCCCCACTGCTTTTTTCCTTCCTCACCTCTGTCCGGAGAGAAATTCCAGCGGAAGGTATGGGTGACACATCCTCTTCTTTACAGGTGGCAGCCTGGCAACCCCTGCAGAAAGTCCAGCAGAGCCCCACTCACAACGGGCCACCCACAAAGCCGTGGCCCCTCACTCCCTCCCACCAGCACAGCCCCGAGACTGCTGACGGGGCAGAGAATATGGAGTCAGGCACAGCTTCAGGGGCTATTGCTGCCTGGAGCGCTGTTTATATTGACCTCAACCCAGGCACACCTGAGGAGGGCCGGCCGGCAGGTTCAGGCTGCCCAGGTCAGCTAATCCTCAGCCCTCAGGGAATCACACTGTTGAAAATGGACCTCACTAAGGCAGAGTAGAAGCCAAGGAATAAAAGGACACAATGCCATTTGCAGCACTGTAGATGTGTCTAGAGGTAATCACGTGACTTGTAGTAAGTCAGAAAGTGAAAGACACATATCATATCATATCACTTATAGGTGTTACCTAAAAACGGATACCAGGGCAGATATTTCCACGGAGAAGGACAATCACAGATTCATTAAACAAACTTATGGTTCACCAATGGAAAGGTGTGAGGATTGGTTTCATTACGATATTGGGGTTAACAGACATACAAACACAGGTGACATATATAATCACCAAAGACCTATGGAATACCAAGAGAAGACGACTCAACATCCTGTCATAACGTACATGGGAAAAGGATCCCAGGAAGAACAGACATATGTGTATGTGTAAAAGAAGCACATCTTCCACACCTACCACAAGCCAAACATTGTAATCACACTTGCTGTAATCAAAAATAAAAAAATTAAATTAAAAACACGAAGAAGAAGTAGTGAGACCAACTTGAGGGGCTTTCTCCTGGCACATTCCATTCTAAATTCCAATCTAGAACATGACTTCCATTGAGGCTCTGTTGCCCTAGTAACCAGATTTGGTAAGGGAGAACTGCTGCCACCTTGTGGCCGTTTCACACAACAGCAGCTTTAATCCCAGCGCTCATGGTCAGTTGATATTCAAAATCATTGCAGACCTGTAAATGACACCTGCCCTGAAAACAAATCCTGGGGTCACATATCGACCAAAAAATTCAAAGGACGCCCATATTTCAAAACGACCGTTTCAAAAGGCATATTTTACGCACATTAGTGTTCTGCTTCTTTTTCTTTCTTTCTTTCTTTGTTAGAAAAACAGGAATGGAAAAAGGCATCCCTCAGAATGGGCGAAAATATTTGCAAACGAATCAATGGACAAAGGTTTAATCTCCAACATATATAAAGAGCTCATGCAGCTTAATATTAAAACAACAAACAACCCAATACAAAAATGGGCAGAAGATCTAAAGAGACGTTTCTTCAAAGAAGACACAGAGACGGCCAAGACGCACATGAAAAGCTGCTCAACATCACTAATTATTAGAGAAATGCAAATCAAAACTACAATGAGGGATCACCTCACACCTGTTAGAATCGGCATCATCAGAAAATCTACAACCAGCAAACTCTGGGGAGGGTGTGGACAAAAGGAACCCTCTTCCACTATTGGTGGGAATGTAAATTGATACAGTGTCTATGGACAACAGTATGGAGTTTCGTTAAAAAAACTTGAAATAGAATTACCATATGATCCAGCAATCCTACTTCTGGGCATATACCAGAGAAAACCATAAATCAAAAAGGCACATTCACCACAATGGTCATTGCAGCACTATTGACAATAGCCAGGTAATGGAAGCAACCTAAATACCCACAGACAGACGAATGGATAAAGATGTGGTACATATATAAAATGGAATATTACTCAGCCATAAGAAGGAATGAAACTGGGTCATTTGTAGAGACGTCGATGGATCTAGAGACTGTCATACAGAATGAAGTAAGTCAGAAAGAGAAAAACAAATATTGTATATTAATGCATATATGTGGAACCTAGACAAATGGTACAGATGAACTGGTTTGCAGGGAAGAAATAGAGACACAGAGGTAGAGAACAAACGTATGGACACCAAGTGTGGGAAGCCATGGGGTGGTGGTGGTGGGATGAGTCGGGAGATTGGGATTGACCTGTATACATGTATATGCATAAAATACATAACTAATAATAACCTGCTGTATAAAAAAATAAATAAAATTAAATTTCAAAATTTTATAAAATAAAATTTAAAAATAGAAAAAAGGTCTTCCCTTCACACAGATGTATTTATATGAATGAACTATTGCCATGCTTATATCAATAAATACACAAAAGAGGAATAAAACCTAACTTCAACCAAAAAGGAAAAAATACCTGAACCCACCAGTTATACAGAGGTAAACCCTATCAGGGCACTTGCTCCAGCGGTAAACAATTCTGAAATTGGTCAGAGGTGGGGAATCATCTCCCATACAGCCAGCAGCCCACCCCCCATGCAAGGAGCGTCCTCATTGCAAATCTGGGGGACAATGCCGAGGCATCTGTGAGTAAACGTGAGCAGAGCCCCAGGTCAGCTGCTGCTGAACTGTTCCCACCCTTCCCAGGTAAAACACCTGAATATGTACAAGGGCTTGAAAGCCTAGAGGAAGGGCCGTGGAGCCACACCAGCGACAGCACGCAAGCCAACTTGGTGCCTGCAGGACAGCCAGGATGGTCCTGGCCCCGGGTGCTCTTCTAGAAGCTTTCCATTGCCCTGCCTGAGATACCCTTCTTGTCCAGGCCCCCACTGCTTTTTTCCTTCCTCACCTCTGTCCGGAGAGAAATTCCAGCGGAGGGTATGGGTGACACATCCTCTTCTTTACAGGTGGCAGCCTGGCAACCCCTTCAGAAACTCCAGCAGAGCCCCACTCACAACGGGCCACCCACAAAGCCGTGGCCCCTCACTCCCTCCCACCAGCACAGCCCCGAGACTGCTGACGGGGCAGAGAATATGGAGTCAGGCACAGCTTCAGGGGCTATTGCTGCCTGGAGCGCTGTTTATATTGACCTCAACCCAGGCACACCTGAGGAGGGCCGGCCGGCAGGTTCAGGCTGCCCAGGTCAGCTAATCCTCAGCCCTCAGGGAATCACACTGTTGAAAATGGACCTCACTAAGGCAGAGTAGAAGCCAAGGAATAAAAGGACACAATGCCATTTGCAGCACTGTAGATGTGTCTAGAGGTAATCACGTGACTTGTAGTAAGTCAGAAAGTGAAAGACACATATCATATCATATCACTTATAGGTGTTACCTAAAAACGGATACCAGGGCAGATATTTCCACGGAGAAGGACAATCACAGATTCAGTAAACAAAACTTATGGTTCACCAATGGAAAGGTGTGAGGATTGGTTTCATTACGATATTGGGGTTAACAGACATACAAACACAGGTGACATATATAATCACCAAAGACCTATGGAATACCAAGAGAAGACGACTCAACATCCTGTCATAACGTACATGTGAAAAGGATCCCAGGAAGAACAGACATATGTGTATGTGTAAAAGAAGCACATCTTCCACACCTACCACAAGCCAAACATTGTAATCACACTTGCTGTAATCAAAAATAAAAAATTAAATTAAAAACACGAAGAAGAAGTAGTGAGACCAACTTGAGGGGCTTTCTCCTGGCACATTCCATTCTAAATTCCAATCTAGAACACGACTTCCATTGAGGCTCTGTTGCCCTAGTAACCAGATTTGGTAAGGGAGAACTGCTGCCACCTTGTGGCCGTTTCACACAACAGCAGCTTTAATCCCAGCGCTCATGGTCAGTTGATATTCAAAATCATTGCAGACCTGTAAATGACACCTGCCCTGAAAACAAATCCTGGGGTCACATATCGACCAAAAAATTCAAAGGACGCCCATATTTCAAAACGACCGTTTCAAAAGGCATATTTTACGCACATTAGTGTTCTGCTTCTTTTTCTTTCTTTCTTTCTTTGTTAAAAAAACAGGAATGGAAAAAGGCATCCCTCAGAATGGGCGAAAATATTTGCAAACGAATCAATGGACAAAGGTTTAATCTCCAACATATATAAAGAGCTCATGCAGCTTAATATTAAAACAACAAACAACCCAAAACAAAAATGGGCAGAAGATCTAAAGAGACGTTTCTTCAAAGAAGACACAGAGACGGCCAAGACGCACATGAAAAGCTGCTCAACATCACTAATTATTAGAGAAATGCAAATCAAAACTACAATGAGGGATCACCTCACACCTGTTAGAATCGGCATCATCAGAAAATCTACAACCAACAAACTCTGGGGAGGGTGTGGACAAAAGGAACCCTCTTCCACTATTGGTGGGAATGTAAATTGATACAGTGTCTATGGACAACAGTATGGAGTTTCGTTAAAAAAACTTGAAATAGAATTACCATATGATCCAGCAATCCTACTTCTGGGCATATACCAGAGAAAACCATAAATCAAAAAGGCACATTCACCACAATGGTCATTGCAGCACTATTGACAATAGCCAGGTAATGGAAGCAACCTAAATACCCACAGACAGACGAATGGATAAAGATGTGGTACATATATAAAATGGAATATTACTCAGCCATAAGAAGGAATGAAACTGGGTCATTTGTAGAGACGTCGATGGATCTAGAGACTGTCATACAGAATGAAGGAAGTCAGAAAGAGAAAAACAAATATTGTATATTAATGCATATATGTGGAACCTAGACAAATGGTACAGATGAACTGGTTTGCAGGGAAGAAACAGAGACACAGAGGTAGAGAACAAACGTATGGACACCAAGTGTGGGAAGCCATGGGGTGGTGGTGGTGGGATGAGTCGGGAGATTGGGATTGACCTGTATACATGTATATGCATAAAATACATAACTAATAATAACCTGCTGTATAAAAAAATAAATAAAATTAAATTTCAAAATTTTATAAAATAAAATTTAAAAATAGAAAAAAGGTCTTCCCTTCACACAGATGTATTTATATGAATGAACTATTGCCATGCTTATATCAATAAATACACAAAAGAGGAATAAAACCTAACTTGAACCAAAAAGGAAAAAATACCTGAACCCACCAGTTATACAGAGGAAAACCCTATCAGGGCACTTGCTCCAGCGGTAAACAATTCTGAAATTGGTCAGAGGTGGGGAATCATCTCCCGTACAGCCAGCAGCCCACCCCCCATGCAAGGAGCGTCCTCATTGCAAATCTGGGGGACAATGCCGAGGCATCTGTGAGTAAACGTGAGCAGAGCCCCAGGCCAGCTGCTGCTGAACTGTTCCCACCCTTCCCAGGTAAAACACCTGAATATGTACAAGGGCTTGAAAGCCTAGAGGAAGGGCCGTGGAGCCACACCAGCGGCAGCACGCAGGCCAACTTGGTGCCTGCAGGACAGCCAGGATGGTCCTGGCCCCGGGTGCTCTTCTAGAAGCTTTCCATTGCCCTGCCTGAGATACCCTTCTTGTCCAGGCCCCCACTGCTTTTTTCCTTCCTCACCTCTGTCCGGAGAGAAATTCCAGCGGAAGGTATGGGTGACACATCCTCTTCTTTACAGGTGGCAGCCTGGCAACCCCTGCAGAAAGTCCAGCAGAGCCCCACTCACAACGGGCCACCCACAAAGCCGTGGCCCCTCACTCCCTCCCACCAGCACAGCCCCGAGACTGCTGACGGGGCAGAGAATATGGAGTCAGGCACAGCTTCAGGGGCTATTGCTGCCTGGAGCGCTGTTTATATTGACCTCAACCCAGGCACACGTGAGGAGGGCCGGCCGGCAGGTTCAGGCTGCCCAGGTCAGCTAATCCTCAGCCCTCAGGGAATCACACTGTTGAAAATGGACCTCACTAAGGCAGAGTAGAAGCCAAGGAATAAAAGGACACAATGCCATTTGCAGCACTGTAGATGTGTCTAGAGGTAATCACGTGACTTGTAGTAAGTCAGAAAGTGAAAGACACATATCATATCATATCACTTATAGGTGTTACCTAAAAACGGATACCAGGGCAGATATTTCCACGGAGAAGGACAATCACAGATTCATTAAACAAACTTACGGTTCACCAATGGAAAGGTGTGAGGATTGGTTTCATTACGATATTGGGGTTAACAGACATACAAACACAGGTGACATATATAATCACCAAAGACCTATGGAATACCAAGAGAAGACGACTCAACATCCTGTCATAACGTACATGGGAAAAGGATCCCAGGAAGAACAGACATATGTGTATGTGTAAAAGAAGCACATCTTCCACACCTACCACAAGCCAAACATTGTAATCACACTTGCTGTAATCAAAAATAAAAAATTAAATTAAAAACACGAAGAAGAAGTAGTGAGACCAACTTGAGGGGCTTTCTCCTGGCACATTCCATTCTAAATTCCAATCTAGAACATGACTTCCATTGAGGCTCTGTTGCCCTAGTAACCAGATTTGGTAAGGGAGAACTGCTGCCACCTTGTGGCCGTTTCACACAACAGCAGCTTTAATCCCAGCGCTCATGGTCAGTTGATATTCAAAATCATTGCAGACCTGTAAATGACACCTGCCCTGAAAACAAATCCTGGGGTCACATATCGACCAAAAAATTCAAAGGACGCCCATATTTCAAAACGACCGTTTCAAAAGGCATATTTTACGCACATTAGTGTTCTGCTTCTTTTTCTTTCTTTCTTTCTTTGTTAAAAAAACAGGAATGGAAAAAGGCATCCCTCAGAATGGGCGAAAATATTTGCAAACGAATCAATGGACAAAGGTTTAATCTCCAACATATATAAAGAGCTCATGCAGCTTAATATTAAAACAACAAACAACCCAATACAAAAATGGGCAGAAGATCTAAAGAGACGTTTCTTCAAAGAAGACACAGAGACGGCCAAGACGCACATGAAAAGCTGCTCAACATCACTAATTATTAGAGAAATGCAAATCAAAACTACAATGAGGGATCACCTCACACCTGTTAGAATCGGCATCATCAGAAAATCTACAACCAACAAACTCTGGGGAGGGTGTGGACAAAAGGAACCCTCTTCCACTATTGGTGGGAATGTAAATTGATACAGTGTCTATGGACAACAGTATGGAGTTTCGTTAAAAAAACTTGAAATAGAATTACCATATGATCCAGCAATCCTACTTCTGGGCATATACCAGAGAAAACCATAAATCAAAAAGGCACATTCACCACAATGGTCATTGCAGCACTATTGACAATAGCCAGGTAATGGAAGCAACCTAAATACCCACAGACAGACGAATGGATAAAGATGTGGTACATATATAAAATGGAATATTACTCAGCCATAAGAAGGAATGAAACTGGGTCATTTGTAGAGACGTCGATGGATCTAGAGACTGTCATACAGAATGAAGTAAGTCAGAAAGAGAAAAACAAATATTGTATATTAATGCATATATGTGGAACCTAGACAAATGGTACAGATGAACTGGTTTGCAGGGAAGAAATAGAGACACAGAGGTAGAGAACAAACGTATGGACACCAAGTGTGGGAAGCCATGGGGTGGTGGTGGTGGGATGAGTCGGGAGATTGGGATTGACCTGTATACATGTATATGCATAAAATACATAACTAATAATAACCTGCTGTATAAAAAAATAAATAAAATTAAATTTCAAAATTTTATAAAATAAAATTTAAAAATAGAAAAAAGGTCTTCCCTTCACACAGATGTATTTATATGAATGAACTATTGCCATGCTTATATCAATAAATACACAAAAGAGGAATAAAACCTAACTTCAACCAAAAAGGAAAAAATACCTGAACCCACCAGTTATACAGAGGTAAACCCTATCAGGGCACTTGCTCCAGCGGTAAACAATTCTGAAATTGGTCAGAGGTGGGGAATCATCTGCCATACAGCCAGCAGCCCACCCCCCATGCAAGGAGCGTCCTCATTGCAAATCTGGGGGACAATGCCGAGGCATCTGTGAGTAAACGTGAGCAGAGCCCCAGGTCAGCTGCTGCTGAACTGTTCCCACCCTTCCCAGGTAAAACACCAGAATATGTACAAGGGCTTGAAAGCCTAGAGGAAGGGCCGTGGAGCCACACCAGCGACAGCACGCAAGCCAACTTGGTGCCTGCAGGACAGCCAGGATGGTCCTGGCCCCGGGTGCTCTTCTAGAAGCTTTCCATTGCCCTGCCTGAGATACCCTTCTTGTCCAGGCCCCCACTGCTTTTTTCCTTCCTCACCTCTGTCCGGAGAGAAATTCCAGCGGAGGGTATGGGTGACACATCCTCTTCTTTACAGGTGGCAGCCTGGCAACCCCTTCAGAAACTCCAGCAGAGCCCCACTCACAACGGGCCACCCACAAAGCCGTGGCCCCTCACTCCCTCCCACCAGCACAGCCCCGAGACTGCTGACGGGGCAGAGAATATGGAGTCAGGCACAGCTTCAGGGGCTATTGCTGCCTGGAGCGCTGTTTATATTGACCTCAACCCAGGCACACCTGAGGAGGGCCGGCCGGCAGGTTCAGGCTGCCCAGGTCAGCTAATCCTCAGCCCTCAGGGAATCACACTGTTGAAAATGGACCTCACTAAGGCAGAGTAGAAGCCAAGGAATAAAAGGACACAATGCCATTTGCAGCACTGTAGATGTGTCTAGAGGTAATCACGTGACTTGTAGTAAGTCAGAAAGTGAAAGACACATATCATATCATATCACTTATAGGTGTTACCTAAAAACGGATACCAGGGCAGATATTTCCACGGAGAAGGACAATCACAGATTCAGTAAACAAAACTTATGGTTCACCAATGGAAAGGTGTGAGGATTGGTTTCATTACGATATTGGGGTTAACAGACATACAAACACAGGTGACATATATAATCACCAAAGACCTATGGAATACCAAGAGAAGACGACTCAACATCCTGTCATAACGTACATGGGAAAAGGATCCCAGGAAGAACAGACATATGTGTATGTGTAAAAGAAGCACATCTTCCACACCTACCACAAGCCAAACATTGTAATCACACTTGCTGTAATCAAAAATAAAAAATTAAATTAAAAACACGAAGAAGAAGTAGTGAGACCAACTTGAGGGGCTTTCTCCTGGCACATTCCATTCTAAATTCCAATCTAGAACACGACTTCCATTGAGGCTCTGTTGCCCTAGTAACCAGATTTGGTAAGGGAGAACTGCTGCCACCTTGTGGCCGTTTCACACAACAGCAGCTTTAATCCCAGCGCTCATGGTCAGTTGATATTCAAAATCATTGCAGACCTGTAAATGACACCTGCCCTGAAAACAAATCCTGGGGTCACATATCGACCAAAAAATTCAAAGGACGCCCATATTTCAAAACGACCGTTTCAAAAGGCATATTTTACGCACATTAGTGTTCTGCTTCTTTTTCTTTCTTTCTTTCTTTGTTAAAAAAACAGGAATGGAAAAAGGCATCCCTCAGAATGGGCGAAAATATTTGCAAACGAATCAATGGACAAAGGTTTAATCTCCAACATATATAAAGAGCTCATGCAGCTTAATATTAAAACAACAAACAACCCAATACAAAAATGGGCAGAAGATCTAAAGAGACGTTTCTTCAAAGAAGACACAGAGACGGCCAAGACGCACATGAAAAGCTGCTCAACATCACTAATTATTAGAGAAATGCAAATCAAAACTACAATGAGGGATCACCTCACACCTGTTAGAATCGGCATCATCAGAAAATCTACAACCAACAAACTCTGGGGAGGGTGTGGACAAAAGGAACCCTCTTCCACTATTGGTGGGAATGTAAATTGATACAGTGTCTATGGACAACAGTATGGAGTTTCGTTAAAAAAACTTGAAATAGAATTACCATATGATCCAGCAATCCTACTTCTGGGCATATACCAGAGAAAACCATAAATCAAAAAGGCACATTCACCACAATGGTCATTGCAGCACTATTGACAATAGCCAGGTAATGGAAGCAACCTAAATACCCACACACAGACGAATGGATAAAGATGTGGTACATATATAAAATGGAATATTACTCAGCCATAAGAATGAATGAAACTGGGTCATTTGTAGAGACGTCGATGGATCTAGAGACTGTCATACAGAATGAAGTAAGTCAGAAAGAGAAAAACAAATATTGTATATTAATACATATATGTGGAACCTAGACAAATGGTACAGATGAACTGGTTTGCAGGGAAGAAACAGAGACACAGAGGTAGAGAACAAACGTATGGACACCAAGTGTGGGAAGCCATGGGGTGGTGGTGGTGGGATGAGTCGGGAGATTGGGATTGACCTGTATACATGTATATGCATAAAATACATAACTAATAAAAACCTGCTGTATAAAAAAATAAATAAAATTAAATTTCAAAATTTTATAAAATAAAATTTAAAAATAGAAAAAAGGTCTTCCCTTCACACAGATGTATTTATATGAATGAACTATTGCCATGCTTATATCAATAAATACACAAAAGAGGAATAAAACCTAACTTGAACCAAAAAGGAAAAAATACCTGAACCCACCAGTTATACAGAGGAAAACCCTATCAGGGCACTTGCTCCAGCGGTAAACAATTCTGAAATTGGTCAGAGGTGGGGAATCATCTCCCGTACAGCCAGCAGCCCACCCCCCATGCAAGGAGCGTCCTCATTGCAAATCTGGGGGACAATGCCGAGGCATCTGTGAGTAAACGTGAGCAGAGCCCCAGGCCAGCTGCTGCTGAACTGTTCCCACCCTTCCCAGGTAAAACACCTGAATATGTACAAGGGCTTGAAAGCCTAGAGGAAGGGCCGTGGAGCCACACCAGCGGCAGCACGCAGGCCAACTTGGTGCCTGCAGGACAGCCAGGATGGTCCTGGCCCCGGGTGCTCTTCTAGAAGCTTTCCATTGCCCTGCCTGAGATACCCTTCTTGTCCAGGCCCCCACTGCTTTTTTCCTTCCTCACCTCTGTCCGGAGAGAAATTCCAGCGGAAGGTATGGGTGACACATCCTCTTCTTTACAGGTGGCAGCCTGGCAACCCCTGCAGAAAGTCCAGCAGAGCCCCACTCACAACGGGCCACCCACAAAGCCGTGGCCCCTCACTCCCTCCCACCAGCACAGCCCCGAGACTGCTGACGGGGCAGAGAATATGGAGTCAGGCACAGCTTCAGGGGCTATTGCTGCCTGGAGCGCTGTTTATATTGACCTCAACCCAGGCACACCTGAGGAGGGCCGGCCGGCAGGTTCAGGCTGCCCAGGTCAGCTAATCCTCAGCCCTCAGGGAATCACACTGTTGAAAATGGACCTCACTAAGGCAGAGTAGAAGCCAAGGAATAAAAGGACACAATGCCATTTGCAGCACTGTAGATGTGTCTAGAGGTAATCACGTGACTTGTAGTAAGTCAGAAAGTGAAAGACACATATCATATCATATCACTTATAGGTGTTACCTAAAAACGGATACCAGGGCAGATATTTCCACGGAGAAGGACAATCACAGATTCATTAAACAAACTTATGGTTCACCAATGGAAAGGTGTGAGGATTGGTTTCATTACGATATTGGGGTTAACAGACATACAAACACAGGTGACATATATAATCACCAAAGACCTATGGAATACCAAGAGAAGACGACTCAACATCCTGTCATAACGTACATGGGAAAAGGATCCCAGGAAGAACAGACATATGTGTATGTGTAAAAGAAGCACATCTTCCACACCTACCACAAGCCAAACATTGTAATCACACTTGCTGTAATCAAAAATAAAAAATTAAATTAAAAACACGAAGAAGAAGTAGTGAGACCAACTTGAGGGGCTTTCTCCTGGCACATTCCATTCTAAATTCCAATCTAGAACATGACTTCCATTGAGGCTCTGTTGCCCTAGTAACCAGATTTGGTAAGGGAGAACTGCTGCCACCTTGTGGCCGTTTCACACAACAGCAGCTTTAATCCCAGCGCTCATGGTCAGTTGATATTCAAAATCATTGCAGACCTGTAAATGACACCTGCCCTGAAAACAAATCCTGGGGTCACATATCGACCAAAAAATTCAAAGGACGCCCATATTTCAAAACGACCGTTTCAAAAGGCATATTTTACGCACATTAGTGTTCTGCTTCTTTTTCTTTCTTTCTTTCTTTGTTAAAAAAACAGGAATGGAAAAAGGCATCCCTCAGAATGGGCGAAAATATTTGCAAACGAATCAATGGACAAAGGTTTAATCTCCAACATATATAAAGAGCTCATGCAGCTTAATATTAAAACAACAAACAACCCAATACAAAAATGGGCAGAAGATCTAAAGAGACGTTTCTTCAAAGAAGACACAGAGACGGCCAAGACGCACATGAAAAGCTGCTCAACATCACTAATTATTAGAGAAATGCAAATCAAAACTACAATGAGGGATCACCTCACACCTGTTAGAATCGGCATCATCAGAAAATCTACAACCAACAAACTCTGGGGAGGGTGTGGACAAAAGGAACCCTCTTCCACTATTGGTGGGAATGTAAATTGATACAGTGTCTATGGACAACAGTATGGAGTTTCGTTAAAAAAACTTGAAATAGAATTACCATATGATCCAGCAATCCTACTTCTGGGCATATACCAGAGAAAACCATAAATCAAAAAGGCACATTCACCACAATGGTCATTGCAGCACTATTGACAATAGCCAGGTAATGGAAGCAACCTAAATACCCACAGACAGACGAATGGATAAAGATGTGGTACATATATAAAATGGAATATTACTCAGCCATAAGAAGGAATGAAACTGGGTCATTTGTAGAGACGTCGATGGATCTAGAGACTGTCATACAGAATGAAGTAAGTCAGAAAGAGAAAAACAAATATTGTATATTAATGCATATATGTGGAACCTAGACAAATGGTACAGATGAACTGGTTTGCAGGGAAGAAATAGAGACACAGAGGTAGAGAACAAACGTATGGACACCAAGTGTGGGAAGCCATGGGGTGGTGGTGGTGGGATGAGTCGGGAGATTGGGATTGACCTGTATACATGTATATGCATAAAATACATAACTAATAATAACCTGCTGTATAAAAAAATAAATAAAATTAAATTTCAAAATTTTATAAAATAAAATTTAAAAATAGAAAAAAGGTCTTCCCTTCACACAGATGTATTTATATGAATGAACTATTGCCATGCTTATATCAATAAATACACAAAAGAGGAATAAAACCTAACTTCAACCAAAAAGGAAAAAATACCTGAACCCACCAGTTATACAGAGGTAAACCCTATCAGGGCACTTGCTCCAGCGGTAAACAATTCTGAAATTGGTCAGAGGTGGGGAATCATCTCCCATACAGCCAGCAGCCCACCCCCCATGCAAGGAGCGTCCTCATTGCAAATCTGGGGGACAATGCCGAGGCATCTGTGAGTAAACGTGAGCAGAGCCCCAGGTCAGCTGCTGCTGAACTGTTCCCACCCTTCCCAGGTAAAACACCTGAATATGTACAAGGGCTTGAAAGCCTAGAGGAAGGGCCGTGGAGCCACACCAGCGACAGCACGCAAGCCAACTTGGTGCCTGCAGGACAGCCAGGATGGTCCTGGCCCCGGGTGCTCTTCTAGAAGCTTTCCATTGCCCTGCCTGAGATACCCTTCTTGTCCAGGCCCCCACTGCTTTTTTCCTTCCTCACCTCTGTCCGGAGAGAAATTCCAGCGGAGGGTATGGGTGACACATCCTCTTCTTTACAGGTGGCAGCCTGGCAACCCCTTCAGAAACTCCAGCAGAGCCCCACTCACAACGGGCCACCCACAAAGCCGTGGCCCCTCACTCCCTCCCACCAGCACAGCCCCGAGACTGCTGACGGGGCAGAGAATATGGAGTCAGGCACAGCTTCAGGGGCTATTGCTGCCTGGAGCGCTGTTTATATTGACCTCAACCCAGGCACACCTGAGGAGGGCCGGCCGGCAGGTTCAGGCTGCCCAGGTCAGCTAATCCTCAGCCCTCAGGGAATCACACTGTTGAAAATGGACCTCACTAAGGCAGAGTAGAAGCCAAGGAATAAAAGGACACAATGCCATTTGCAGCACTGTAGATGTGTCTAGAGGTAATCACGTGACTTGTAGTAAGTCAGAAAGTGAAAGACACATATCATATCATATCACTTATAGGTGTTACCTAAAAACGGATACCAGGGCAGATATTTCCACGGAGAAGGACAATCACAGATTCAGTAAAAAAAACTTATGTTTCACCAATGGAAAGGTGTGAGGATTGGTTTCATTACGATATTGGGGTTAACAGACATACAAACACAGGTGACATATATAATCACCAAAGACCTATGGAATACCAAGAGAAGACGACTCAACATCCTGTCATAACGTACATGGGAAAAGGATCCCAGGAAGAACAGACATATGTGTATGTGTAAAAGAAGCACATCTTCCACACCTACCACAAGCCAAACATTGTAATCACACTTGCTGTAATCAAAAATAAAAAATTAAATTAAAAACACGAAGAAGAAGTAGTGAGACCAACTTGAGGGGCTTTCTCCTGGCACATTCCATTCTAAATTCCAATCTAGAACACGACTTCCATTGAGGCTCTGTTGCCCTAGTAACCAGATTTGGTAAGGGAGAACTGCTGCCACCTTGTGGCCGTTTCACACAACAGCAGCTTTAATCCCAGCGCTCATGGTCAGTTGATATTCAAAATCATTGCAGACCTGTAAATGACACCTGCCCTGAAAACAAATCCTGGGGTCACATATCGACCAAAAAATTCAAAGGACGCCCATATTTCAAAACGACCGTTTCAAAAGGCATATTTTACGCACATTAGTGTTCTGCTTCTTTTTCTTTCTTTCTTTCTTTGTTAAAAAAACAGGAATGGAAAAAGGCATCCCTCAGAATGGGCGAAAATATTTGCAAACGAATCAATGGACAAAGGTTTAATCTCCAACATATATAAAGAGCTCATGCAGCTTAATATTAAAACAACAAACAACCCAATACAAAAATGGGCAGAAGATCTAAAGAGACGTTTCTTCAAAGAAGACACAGAGACGGCCAAGACGCACATGAAAAGCTGCTCAACATCACTAATTATTAGAGAAATGCAAATCAAAACTACAATGAGGGATCACCTCACACCTGTTAGAATTGGCATCATCAGAAAATCTACAACCAACAAACTCTGGGGAGGGTGTGGACAAAAGGAACCCTCTTCCACTATTGGTGGGAATGTAAATTGATACAGTGTCTATGGACAACAGTATGGAGTTTCGTTAAAAAAACTTGAAATAGAATTACCATATGATCCAGCAATCCTACTTCTGGGCATATACCAGAGAAAACCATAAATCAAAAAGGCACATTCACCACAATGGTCATTGCAGCACTATTGACAATAGCCAGGTAATGGAAGCAACCTAAATACCCACAGACAGACGAATGGATAAAGATGTGGTACATATATAAAATGGAATATTACTCAGCCATAAGAAGGAATGAAACTGGGTCATTTGTAGAGACGTCGATGGATCTAGAGACTGTCATACAGAATGAAGGAAGTCAGAAAGAGAAAAACAAATATTGTATATTAATGCATATATGTGGAACCTAGACAAATGGTACAGATGAACTGGTTTGCAGGGAAGAAACAGAGACACAGAGGTAGAGAACAAACGTATGGACACCAAGTGTGGGAAGCCATGGGGTGGTGGTGGTGGGATGAGTCGGGAGATTGGGATTGACCTGTATACATGTATATGCATAAAATACATAACTAATAATAACCTGCTGTATAAAAAAATAAATAAAATTAAATTTCAAAATTTTATAAAATAAAATTTAAAAATAGAAAAAAGGTCTTCCCTTCACACAGATGTATTTATATGAATGAACTATTGCCATGCTTATATCAATAAATACACAAAAGAGGAATAAAACCTAACTTGAACCAAAAAGGAAAAAATACCTGAACCCACCAGTTATACAGAGGAAAACCCTATCAGGGCACTTGCTCCAGCGGTAAACAATTCTGAAATTGGTCAGAGGTGGGGAATCATCTCCCGTACAGCCAGCAGCCCACCCCCCATGCAAGGAGCGTCCTCATTGCAAATCTGGGGGACAATGCCGAGGCATCTGTGAGTAAACGTGAGCAGAGCCCCAGGCCAGCTGCTGCTGAACTGTTCCCACCCTTCCCAGGTAAAACACCTGAATATGTACAAGGGCTTGAAAGCCTAGAGGAAGGGCCGTGGAGCCACACCAGCGACAGCACGCAGGACAACTTGGTGCCTGCAGGAGCGCCAGGATGGTCCTGGCCCCGGGTGCTCTTCTAGAAGCTTTCCATTGCCCTGCCTGAGATACCCTTCTTGTCCAGGCCCCACTGCTTTTTTCCTTCCTCACCTCTGTCCGGAGAGAAATTCCAGCGGAAGGTATGGGTGACACATCCTCTCCTTTACAGGTGGCAGCCTGACAACCCCTTCAGAAACTCCAGCAGAGCCCCACTCACAACGGGCCACCCACAAAGCCGTGGCCCCTCACTCCCTCCCACCAGCACAGCCCCGAGACTGCTGACGGGGCAGAGAATATGGAGTCAGGCACAGCTTCAGGGGCTATTGCTGCCTGGAGCGCTGTTTATATTGACCTCAACCAGGCACACCTGAGGAGGGCCGGCCGGCAGGTTCTGGCTGCCCAGGTCAGCTAATCCTCAGCCCTCAGGGAATCACACTGTTGAAAATGGACCTCACTAAGGCAGAGTAGAAGCCAAGGAATAAAAGGACACAATGCCATTTGCAGCACTGTAGATGTGTCTAGAGGTAATCACGTGACTTGTAGTAAGTCAGAAAGTGAAAGACACATATCATATCATATCACTTATAGGTGTTACCTAAAAACGGATACCAGGGCAGATATTTCCACGGAGAAGGACAATCACAGATTCATTAAACAAACTTATGGTTCACCAATGGAAAGGTGTGAGGATTAGTTTCATTACGATATTGGGGTTAACAGACATACAAACACAGGTGACATATATAATCACCAAAGACCTATGGAATACCAAGAGAAGACGACTCAACATTCTGTCATAACGTACATGGGAAAAGTATCCCAGGAAGAACAGACATATGTGTATGTGTAAAAGAAGCACATCTTCCACACCTACCACAAGCCAAACATTGTAATCACACTTGCTGTAATCAAAAATAAAAAATTAAATTAAAAACACGAAGAAGAAGTAGTGAGACCAACTTGAGGGGCTTTCTCCTGGCACATTCCATTCTAAATTCCAATCTAGAACACGACTTCCATTGAGGCTCTGTTGCCCTAGTAACCAGATTTGGTAAGGGAGAACTGCTGCCACCTTGTGGCCGTTTCACACAACAGCAGCTTTAATCCCAGCGCTCATGGTCAGTTGATATTCAAAATCATTGCAGACCTGTAAATGACACCTGCCCTGAAAACAAATCCTGGGGTCACATATCGACCGAAAAATTCAAAGGACGCCCATATTTCAAAACGACCGTTTCAAAAGGCATATTTTACGCTCATTAGTGTTCTGCTTCTTTTTCTTTCTTTCTTTCTTTGTTAAAAAAACAGGAATGGAAAAAGGCATCCCTCAGAATGGGCGAAAATATTTGCAAACGAATCAATGGACAAAGGTTTAATCTCCAACATATATAAAGAGCTCATGCAGCTTAATATTAAAACAACAAACAACCCAATACAAAAATGGGCAGAAGATCTAAAGAGACGTTTCTTCAAAGAAGACACAGAGACGGCCAAGACGCACATGAAAAGCTGCTCAACATCACTAATTATTAGAGAAATGCAAATCAAAACTACAATGAGGGATCACCTCACACCTGTTAGAATCGGCATCATCAGAAAATCTACAACCAACAAACTCTGGGGAGGGTGTGGACAAAAGGAACCCTCTTCCACTATTGGTGGGAATGTAAATTGATACAGTGTCTATGGACAACAGTATGGAGTTTCGTTAAAAAAACTTGAAATAGAATTACCATATGATCCAGCAATCCTACTTCTGGGCATATACCAGAGAAAACCATAAATCAAAAAGGCACATTCACCACAATGATCATTGCAGCACTATTTACAATAGCCAGGTAATGGAAGCAACCTAAATACCCACAGACAGACGAATGGATAAAGATGTGGTACATATATAAAATGGAATATTACTCAGCCATAAGAAGGAATGAAACTGGGTCATTTGTAGAGACGTCGATGGATCTAGAGACTGTCATACAGAATGAAGTAAGTCAGAAAGAGAAAAACAAATATTGTATATTAATGCATATATGTGGAACCTAGACAAATGGTACAGATGAACTGGTTTGCAGGGAAGAAACAGAGACACAGAGGTAGAGAACAAACGTATGGACACCAAGTGTGGGAAGCCATGGGGTGGTGGTGGTGGGATGAGTCGGGAGATTGGGATTGACCTGTATACATGTATATGCATAAAATACATAACTAATAATAACCTGCTGTATAAAAAAATAAATAAAATTAAATTTCAAAATTTTATAAAATAAAATTTAAAAATAGAAAAAAGGTCTTCCCTTCACACAGATGTATTTATATGAATGAACTATTGCCATGCTTATATCAATAAATACACAAAAGAGGAATAAAACCTAACTTGAACCAAAAAGGAAAAAATACCTGAACCCACCAGTTATACAGAGGAAAACCCTATCAGGGCACTTGCTCCAGCGGTAAACAATTCTGAAATTGGTCAGAGATGGGGAATCATCTCCCATACAGCCAGCAGCCCACCCCCCATGCAAGGAGCGTCCTCATTGCAAAGCTGGGGGACAATGCCGAGGCATCTGTGAGTAAACGTGAGCAGAGCCCCAGGCCAGCTGCTGCTGAACTGTTCCCACCCTTCCCAGGTAAAACACCTGAATATGTACAAGGGCTTGAAAGCCTAGAGGAAGGGCCGTGGAGCCACACCAGCGGCAGCACGCAGGCCAACTTGGTGCCTGCAGGACAGCCAGGATGGTCCTGGCCCCGGGTGCTCTTCTAGAAGCTTTCCATTGCCCTGCCTGAGATACCCTTCTTGTCCAGGCCCCCACTGCTTTTTTCCTTCCTCACCTCTGTCCGGAGAGAAATTCCAGCGGAAGGTATGGGTGACACATCCTCTTCTTTACAGGTGGCAGCCTGGCAACCCCTGCAGAAAGTCCAGCAGAGCCCCACTCACAACGGGCCACCCACAAAGCCGTGGCCCCTCACTCCCTCCCACCAGCACAGCCCCGAGACTGCTGACGGGGCAGAGAATATGGAGTCAGGCACAGCTTCAGGGGCTATTGCTGCCTGGAGCGCTGTTTATATTGACCTCAACCCAGGCACACGTGAGGAGGGCCGGCCGGCAGGTTCAGGCTGCCCAGGTCAGCTAATCCTCAGCCCTCAGGGAATCACACTGTTGAAAATGGACCTCACTAAGGCAGAGTAGAAGCCAAGGAATAAAAGGACACAATGCCATTTGCAGCACTGTAGATGTGTCTAGAGGTAATCACGTGACTTGTAGTAAGTCAGAAAGTGAAAGACACATATCATATCATATCACTTATAGGTGTTACCTAAAAACGGATACCAGGGCAGATATTTCCACGGAGAAGGACAATCACAGATTCATTAAACAAACTTATGGTTCACCAATGGAAAGGTGTGAGGATTGGTTTCATTACGATATTGGGGTTAACAGACATACAAACACAGGTGACATATATAATCACCAAAGACCTATGGAATACCAAGAGAAGACGACTCAACATCCTGTCATAACGTACATTGGAAAAGGATCCCAGGAAGAACAGACATGTGTATGTGTAAAAGCAGCACATCTTCCACACCTACCACAAGCCAAACATTGTAATCACACTTGCTGTAATCAAAAATAAAAAATTAAATTAAAAACACGAAGAAGAAGTAGTGAGACCAACTTGAGGGGCTTTCTCCTGGCACATTCCATTCTAAATTCCAATCTAGAACACGACTTCCATTGAGGCTCTGTTGCCCTAGTAACCAGATTTGGTAAGGGAGAACTGCTGCCACCTTGTGGCCGTTTCACACAACAGCAGCTTTAATCCCAGCGCTCATGGTCAGTTGATATTCAAAATCATTGCAGACCTGTAAATGACACCTGCCCTGAAAACAAATCCTGGGGTCACATATCGACCGAAAAATTCAAAGGACGCCCATATTTCAAAACGACCGTTTCAAAAGGCATATTTTACGCACATTAGCGTTCTGCTTCTTTTTCTTTCTTTCTTTCTTTGTTAAAAAAACAGGAATGGAAAAAGGCATCCCTCAGAATGGGCGAAAATATTTGCAAACGAATCTATGGACAAAGGTTTAATCTCCAACATATATAAAGAGCTCATGCAGCTTAATATTAAAACAACAAACAACCCAATACAAAAATGGGCAGAAGATCTAAAGAGACGTTTCTTCAAAGAAGACACAGAGACGGCCAAGACGCACATGAAAAGCTGCTCAACATCACTAATTATTAGAGAAATGCAAATCAAAACTACAATGAGGGATCACCTCACACCTGTTAGAATCGGCATCATCAGAAAATCTACAACCAACAAACTCTGGGGAGGGTGTGGACAAAAGGAACCCTCTTCCACTATTGGTGGGAATGTAAATTGATACAGTGTCTATGGACAACAGTATGGAGTTTCGTTAAAAAAACTTGAAATAGAATTACCATATGATCCAGCAATCCTACTTCTGGGCATATACCAGAGAAAACCATAAATCAAAAAGGCACATTCACCACAATGGTCATTGCAGCACTATTGACAATAGCCAGGTAATGGAAGCAACCTAAATACCCACAGACAGACGAATGGATAAAGATGTGGTACATATATAAAATGGAATATTACTCAGCCATAAGAAGGAATGAAACTGGGTCATTTGTAGAGACGTCGATGGATCTAGAGACTGTCATACAGAATGAAGTAAGTCAGAAAGAGAAAAACAAATATTGTATATTAATGCATATATGTGGAACCTAGACAAATGGTACAGATGAACTGGTTTGCAGGGAAGAAACAGAGACACAGAGGTAGAGAACAAACGTATGGACACCAAGTGTGGGAAGCCATGGGTTGGTGGTGGTGGGATGAGTCGGGAGATTGGGATTGACCTGTATACATGTATATGCATAAAATACATAACTAATAATAACCTGCTGTATAAAAAAATAAATAAAATTAAATTTCAAAATTTTATAAAATAAAATTTAAAAATAGAAAAAAGGTCTTCCCTTCACACAGATGTATTTATATGAATGAACTATTGCCATGCTTATATCAATAAATACACAAAAGAGGAATAAAACCTAACTTGAACCAAAAAGGAAAAAATACCTGAACCCACCAGTTATACAGAGGAAAACCCTATCAGGGCACTTGCTCCAGCGGTAAACAATTCTGAAATTGGTCAGAGGTGGGGAATCATCTCCCATACAGCCAGCAGCCCACCCCCCATGCAAGGAGCGTCCTCATTGCAAATCTGGGGGACAATGCCGAGGCATCTGTGAGTAAACGTGAGCAGAGCCCCAGGCCAGCTGCTGCTGAACTGTTCCCACCCTTCCCAGGTAAAACACCTGAATATGTACAAGGGCTTGAAAGCCTAGAGGAAGGGCCGTGGAGCCACACCAGCGACAGCACGCAGGACAACTTGGTGCCTGCAGGAGCGCCAGGATGGTCCTGGCCCCGGGTGCTCTTCTAGAAGCTTTCCATTGCCCTGCCTGAGATACCCTTCTTGTCCAGGCCCCACTGCTTTTTTCCTTCCTCACCTCTGTCCGGAGAGAAATTCCAGCGGAAGGTATGGGTGACACATCCTCTCCTTTACAGGTGGCAGCCTGACAACCCCTTCAGAAACTCCAGCAGAGCCCCACTCACAACGGGCCACCCACAAAGCCGTGGCCCCTCACTCCCTCCCACCAGCACAGCCCCGAGACTGCTGACGGGGCAGAGAATATGGAGTCAGGCACAGCTTCAGGGGCTATTGCTGCCTGGAGCGCTGTTTATATTGACCTCAACCCAGGCACACGTGAGGAGGGCCGGCCGGCAGGTTCAGGCTGCCCAGGTCAGCTAATCCTCAGCCCTCAGGGAATCACACTGTTGAAAATGGACCTCACTAAGGCAGAGTAGAAGCCAAGGAATAAAAGGACACAATGCCATTTGCAGCACTGTAGATGTGTCTAGAGGTAATCACGTGACTTGTAGTAAGTCAGAAAGTGAAAGACACATATCATATCATATCACTTATAGGTGTTACCTAAAAACGGATACCAGGGCAGATATTTCCACGGAGAAGGACAATCACAGATTCAGTAAACAAAACTTATGGTTCACCAATGGAAAGGTGTGAGGATTGGTTTCATTACGATATTGGGGTTAACAGACATACAAACACAGGTGACATATATAATCACCAAAGACCTATGGAATACCAAGAGAAGACGACTCAACATCCTGTCATAACGTACATGGGAAAAGGATCCCAGGAAGAACAGACATATGTGTATGTGTAAAAGAAGCACATCTTCCACACCTACCACAAGCCAAACATTGTAATCACACTTGCTGTAATCAAAAATAAAAAATTAAATTAAAAACACGAAGAAGAAGTAGTGAGACCAACTTGAGGGGCTTTCTCCTGGCACATTCCATTCTAAATTCCAATCTAGAACACGACTTCCATTGAGGCTCTGTTGCCCTAGTAACCAGATTTGGTAAGGGAGAACTGCTGCCACCTTGTGGCCGTTTCACACAACAGCAGCTTTAATCCCAGCGCTCATGGTCAGTTGATATTCAAAATCATTGCAGACCTGTAAATGACACCTGCCCTGAAAACAAATCCTGGGGTCACATATCGACCAAAAAATTCAAAGGACGCCCATATTTCAAAACGACCGTTTCAAAAGGCATATTTTACGCACATTAGTGTTCTGCTTCTTTTTCTTTCTTTCTTTCTTTGTTAAAAAAACAGGAATGGAAAAAGGCATCCCTCAGAATGGGCGAAAATATTTGCAAACGAATCAATGGACAAAGGTTTAATCTCCAACATATATAAAGAGCTCATGCAGCTTAATATTAAAACAACAAACAACCCAATACAAAAATGGGCAGAAGATCTAAAGAGACGTTTCTTCAAAGAAGACACAGAGACGGCCAAGACGCACATGAAAAGCTGCTCAACATCACTAATTATTAGAGAAATGCAAATCAAAACTACAATGAGGGATCACCTCACACCTGTTAGAATCGGCATCATCAGAAAATCTACAACCAACAAACTCTGGGGAGGGTGTGGACAAAAGGAACCCTCTTCCACTATTGGTGGGAATGTAAATTGATACAGTGTCTATGGACAACAGTATGGAGTTTCGTTAAAAAAACTTGAAATAGAATTACCATATGATCCAGCAATCCTACTTCTGGGCATATACCAGAGAAAACCATAAATCAAAAAGGCACATTCACCACAATGGTCATTGCAGCACTATTGACAATAGCCAGGTAATGGAAGCAACCTAAATACCCACAGACAGACGAATGGATAAAGATGTGGTACATATATAAAATGGAATATTACTCAGCCATAAGAAGGAATGAAACTGGGTCATTTGTAGAGACGTCGATGGATCTAGAGACTGTCATACAGAATGAAGGAAGTCAGAAAGAGAAAAACAAATATTGTATATTAATGCATATATGTGGAACCTAGACAAATGGTACAGATGAACTGGTTTGCAGGGAAGAAACAGAGACACAGAGGTAGAGAACAAACGTATGGACACCAAGTGTGGGAAGCCATGGGGTGGTGGTGGTGGGATGAGTCGGGAGATTGGGATTGACCTGTATACATGTATATGCATAAAATACATAACTAATAATAACCTGCTGTATAAAAAAATAAATAAAATTAAATTTCAAAATTTTATAAAATAAAATTTAAAAATAGAAAAAAGGTCTTCCCTTCACACAGATGTATTTATATGAATGAACTATTGCCATGCTTATATCAATAAATACACAAAAGAGGAATAAAACCTAACTTGAACCAAAAAGGAAAAAATACCTGAACCCACCAGTTATACAGAGGAAAACCCTATCAGGGCACTTGCTCCAGCGGTAAACAATTCTGAAATTGGTCAGAGGTGGGGAATCATCTCCCGTACAGCCAGCAGCCCACCCCCCATGCAAGGAGCGTCCTCATTGCAAATCTGGGGGACAATGCCGAGGCATCTGTGAGTAAACGTGAGCAGAGCCCCAGGCCAGCTGCTGCTGAACTGTTCCCACCCTTCCCAGGTAAAACACCTGAATATGTACAAGGGCTTGAAAGCCTAGAGGAAGGGCCGTGGAGCCACACCAGCGACAGCACGCAGGACAACTTGGTGCCTGCAGGAGCGCCAGGATGGTCCTGGCCCCGGGTGCTCTTCTAGAAGCTTTCCATTGCCCTGCCTGAGATACCCTTCTTGTCCAGGCCCCACTGCTTTTTTCCTTCCTCACCTCTGTCCGGAGAGAAATTCCAGCGGAAGGTATGGGTGACACATCCTCTCCTTTACAGGTGGCAGCCTGACAACCCCTTCAGAAACTCCAGCAGAGCCCCACTCACAACGGGCCACCCACAAAGCCGTGGCCCCTCACTCCCTCCCACCAGCACAGCCCCGAGACTGCTGACGGGGCAGAGAATATGGAGTCAGGCACAGCTTCAGGGGCTATTGCTGCCTGGAGCGCTGTTTATATTGACCTCAACCAGGCACACCTGAGGAGGGCCGGCCGGCAGGTTCTGGCTGCCCAGGTCAGCTAATCCTCAGCCCTCAGGGAATCACACTGTTGAAAATGGACCTCACTAAGGCAGAGTAGAAGCCAAGGAATAAAAGGACACAATGCCATTTGCAGCACTGTAGATGTGTCTAGAGGTAATCACGTGACTTGTAGTAAGTCAGAAAGTGAAAGACACATATCATATCATATCACTTATAGGTGTTACCTAAAAACGGATACCAGGGCAGATATTTCCACGGAGAAGGACAATCACAGATTCATTAAACAAACTTATGGTTCACCAATGGAAAGGTGTGAGGATTAGTTTCATTACGATATTGGGGTTAACAGACATACAAACACAGGTGACATATATAATCACCAAAGACCTATGGAATACCAAGAGAAGACGACTCAACATTCTGTCATAACGTACATGGGAAAAGTATCCCAGGAAGAACAGACATATGTGTATGTGTAAAAGAAGCACATCTTCCACACCTACCACAAGCCAAACATTGTAATCACACTTGCTGTAATCAAAAATAAAAAATTAAATTAAAAACACGAAGAAGAAGTAGTGAGACCAACTTGAGGGGCTTTCTCCTGGCACATTCCATTCTAAATTCCAATCTAGAACACGACTTCCATTGAGGCTCTGTTGCCCTAGTAACCAGATTTGGTAAGGGAGAACTGCTGCCACCTTGTGGCCGTTTCACACAACAGCAGCTTTAATCCCAGCGCTCATGGTCAGTTGATATTCAAAATCATTGCAGACCTGTAAATGACACCTGCCCTGAAAACAAATCCTGGGGTCACATATCGACCGAAAAATTCAAAGGACGCCCATATTTCAAAACGACCGTTTCAAAAGGCATATTTTACGCTCATTAGTGTTCTGCTTCTTTTTCTTTCTTTCTTTCTTTGTTAAAAAAACAGGAATGGAAAAAGGCATCCCTCAGAATGGGCGAAAATATTTGCAAACGAATCAATGGACAAAGGTTTAATCTCCAACATATATAAAGAGCTCATGCAGCTTAATATTAAAACAACAAACAACCCAATACAAAAATGGGCAGAAGATCTAAAGAGACGTTTCTTCAAAGAAGACACAGAGACGGCCAAGACGCACATGAAAAGCTGCTCAACATCACTAATTATTAGAGAAATGCAAATCAAAACTACAATGAGGGATCACCTCACACCTGTTAGAATCGGCATCATCAGAAAATCTACAACCAACAAACTCTGGGGAGGGTGTGGACAAAAGGAACCCTCTTCCACTATTGGTGGGAATGTAAATTGATACAGTGTCTATGGACAACAGTATGGAGTTTCGTTAAAAAAACTTGAAATAGAATTACCATATGATCCAGCAATCCTACTTCTGGGCATATACCAGAGAAAACCATAAATCAAAAAGGCACATTCACCACAATGATCATTGCAGCACTATTTACAATAGCCAGGTAATGGAAGCAACCTAAATACCCACAGACAGACGAATGGATAAAGATGTGGTACATATATAAAATGGAATATTACTCAGCCATAAGAAGGAATGAAACTGGGTCATTTGTAGAGACGTCGATGGATCTAGAGACTGTCATACAGAATGAAGTAAGTCAGAAAGAGAAAAACAAATATTGTATATTAATGCATATTTGTGGAACCTAGACAAATGGTACAGATGAACTGGTTTGCAGGGAAGAAACAGAGACACAGAGGTAGAGAACAAACGTATGGACACCAAGTGTGGGAAGCCATGGGGTGGTGGTGGTGGGATGAGTCGGGAGATTGGGATTGACCTGTATACATGTATATGCATAAAATACATAACTAATAATAACCTGCTGTATAAAAAAATAAATAAAATTAAATTTCAAAATTTTATAAAATAAAATTTAAAAATAGAAAAAAGGTCTTCCCTTCACACAGATGTATTTATATGAATGAACTATTGCCATGCTTATATCAATAAATACACAAAAGAGGAATAAAACCTAACTTGAACCAAAAAGGAAAAAATACCTGAACCCACCAGTTATACAGAGGAAAACCCTATCAGGGCACTTGCTCCAGCGGTAAACAATTCTGAAATTGGTCAGAGATGGGGAATCATCTCCCATACAGCCAGCAGCCCACCCCCCATGCAAGGAGCGTCCTCATTGCAAAGCTGGGGGACAATGCCGAGGCATCTGTGAGTAAACGTGAGCAGAGCCCCAGGCCAGCTGCTGCTGAACTGTTCCCACCCTTCCCAGGTAAAACACCTGAATATGTACAAGGGCTTGAAAGCCTAGAGGAAGGGCCGTGGAGCCACACCAGCGGCAGCACGCAGGCCAACTTGGTGCCTGCAGGACAGCCAGGATGGTCCTGGCCCCGGGTGCTCTTCTAGAAGCTTTCCATTGCCCTGCCTGAGATACCCTTCTTGTCCAGGCCCCCACTGCTTTTTTCCTTCCTCACCTCTGTCCGGAGAGAAATTCCAGCGGAAGGTATGGGTGACACATCCTCTTCTTTACAGGTGGCAGCCTGGCAACCCCTGCAGAAAGTCCAGCAGAGCCCCACTCACAACGGGCCACCCACAAAGCCATGGCCCCTCACTCCCTCCCACCAGCACAGCCCCGAGACTGCTGACGGGGCAGAGAATATGGAGTCAGGCACAGCTTCAGGGGCTATTGCTGCCTGGAGCGCTGTTTATATTGACCTCAACCCAGGCACACGTGAGGAGGGCCGGCCGGCAGGTTCAGGCTGCCCAGGTCAGCTAATCCTCAGCCCTCAGGGAATCACACTGTTGAAAATGGACCTCACTAAGGCAGAGTAGAAGCCAAGGAATAAAAGGACACAATGCCATTTGCAGCACTGTAGATGTGTCTAGAGGTAATCACGTGACTTGTAGTAAGTCAGAAAGTGAAAGACACATATCATATCATATCACTTATAGGTGTTACCTAAAAACGGATACCAGGGCAGATATTTCCACGGAGAAGGACAATCACAGATTCATTAAACAAACTTATGGTTCACCAATGGAAAGGTGTGAGGATTGGTTTCATTACGATATTGGGGTTAACAGACATACAAACACAGGTGACATATATAATCACCAAAGACCTATGGAATACCAAGAGAAGACGACTCAACATCCTGTCATAACGTACATTGGAAAAGGATCCCAGGAAGAACAGACATGTGTATGTGTAAAAGCAGCACATCTTCCACACCTACCACAAGCCAAACATTGTAATCACACTTGCTGTAATCAAAAATAAAAAATTAAATTAAAAACACGAAGAAGAAGTAGTGAGACCAACTTGAGGGGCTTTCTCCTGGCACATTCCATTCTAAATTCCAATCTAGAACACGACTTCCATTGAGGCTCTGTTGCCCTAGTAACCAGATTTGGTAAGGGAGAACTGCTGCCACCTTGTGGCCGTTTCACACAACAGCAGCTTTAATCCCAGCGCTCATGGTCAGTTGATATTCAAAATCATTGCAGACCTGTAAATGACACCTGCCCTGAAAACAAATCCTGGGGTCACATATCGACCGAAAAATTCAAAGGACGCCCATATTTCAAAACGACCGTTTCAAAAGGCATATTTTACGCACATTAGCGTTCTGCTTCTTTTTCTTTCTTTCTTTCTTTGTTAAAAAAACAGGAATGGAAAAAGGCATCCCTCAGAATGGGCGAAAATATTTGCAAACGAATCTATGGACAAAGGTTTAATCTCCAACATATATAAAGAGCTCATGCAGCTTAATATTAAAACAACAAACAACCCAATACAAAAATGGGCAGAAGATCTAAAGAGACGTTTCTTCAAAGAAGACACAGAGACGGCCAAGACGCACATGAAAAGCTGCTCAACATCACTAATTATTAGAGAAATGCAAATCAAAACTACAATGAGGGATCACCTCACACCTGTTAGAATCGGCATCATCAGAAAATCTACAACCAACAAACTCTGGGGAGGGTGTGGACAAAAGGAACCCTCTTCCACTATTGGTGGGAATGTAAATTGATACAGTGTCTATGGACAACAGTATGGAGTTTCGTTAAAAAAACTTGAAATAGAATTACCATATGATCCAGCAATCCTACTTCTGGGCATATACCAGAGAAAACCATAAATCAAAAAGGCACATTCACCACAATGGTCATTGCAGCACTATTGACAATAGCCAGGTAATGGAAGCAACCTAAATACCCACAGACAGACGAATGGATAAAGATGTGGTACATATATAAAATGGAATATTACTCAGCCATAAGAAGGAATGAAACTGGGTCATTTGTAGAGACGTCGATGGATCTAGAGACTGTCATACAGAATGAAGTAAGTCAGAAAGAGAAAAACAAATATTGTATATTAATGCATATATGTGGAACCTAGACAAATGGTACAGATGAACTGGTTTGCAGGGAAGAAACAGAGACACAGAGGTAGAGAACAAACGTATGGACACCAAGTGTGGGAAGCCATGGGGTGGTGGTGGTGGGATGAGTCGGGAGATTGGGATTGACCTGTATACATGTATATGCATAAAATACATAACTAATAATAACCTGCTGTATAAAAAAATAAATAAAATTAAATTTCAAAATTTTATAAAATAAAATTTAAAAATAGAAAAAAGGTCTTCCCTTCACACAGATGTATTTATATGAATGAACTATTGCCATGCTTATATCAATAAATACACAAAAGAGGAATAAAACCTAACTTGAACCAAAAAGGAAAAAATACCTGAACCCACCAGTTATACAGAGGAAAACACTATCAGGGCACTTGCTCCAGCGGTAAACAATTCTGAAATTGGTCAGAGGTGGGGAATCATCTGCCATACAGCCAGCAGCCCACCCCCCATGCAAGGAGCGTCCTCATTGCAAAGCTGGGGGACAATGCCGAGGCATCTGTGAGTAAACGTGAGCAGAGCCCCAGGCCAGCTGCTGCTGAACTGTTCCCACCCTTCCCAGGTAAAACACCTGAATATGTACAAGGGCTTGAAAGCCTAGAGGAAGGGCCGTGGAGCCACACCAGCGGCAGCACGCAGGCCAACTTGGTGCCTGCAGGACAGCCAGGATGGTCCTGGCCCCGGGTGCTCTTCTAGAAGCTTTCCATTGCCCTGCCTGAGATACCCTTCTTGTCCAGGCCCCCACTGCTTTTTTCCTTCCTCACCTCTGTCCGGAGAGAAATTCCAGCGGATGGTATGGGTGACACATCCTCTTCTTTACAGGTGGCAGCCTGGCAACCCCTGCAGAAAGTCCAGCAGAGCCCCACTCACAACGGGCCACCCACAAAGCCGTGGCCCCTCACTCCCTCCCACCAGCACAACCCCGAGACTGCTGACGGGGCAGAGAATATGGAGTCAGGCACAGCTTCAGGGGCTATTGCTGCCTGGAGCGCTGTTTATATTGACCTCAACCCAGGCACACCTGAGGAGGGCCGGCCGGCAGGTTCAGGCTGCCCAGGTCAGCTAATCCTCAGCCCTCAGGGAATCACACTGTTGAAAATGGACCTCACTAAGGCAGAGTAGAAGCCAAGGAATAAAAGGACACAATGCCATTTGCAGCACTGTAGATGTGTCTAGAGGTAATCACGTGACTTGTAGTAAGTCAGAAAGTGAAAGACACATATCATATCATATCACTTATAGGTGTTACCTAAAAACGGATACCAGGGCAGATATTTCCACGGAGAAGGACAATCACAGATTCATTAAACAAACTTATGGTTCACCAATGGAAAGGTGTGAGGATTGGTTTCATTACGATATTGGGGTTAACAGACATACAAACACAGGTGACATATATAATCACCAAAGACCTATGGAATACCAAGAGAAGACGACTCAACATCCTGTCATAACGTACATGGGAAAAGGATCCCAGGAAGAACAGACATATGTGTATGTGTAAAAGAAGCACATCTTCCACACCTACCACAAGCCAAACATTGTAATCACACTTGCTGTAATCAAAAATAAAAAATTAAATTAAAAACACGAAGAAGAAGTAGTGAGACCAACTTGAGGGGCTTTCTCCTGGCACATTCCATTCTAAATTCCAATCTAGAACACGACTTCCATTGAGGCTCTGTTGCCCTAGTAACCAGATTTGGTAAGGGAGAACTGCTGCCACCTTGTGGCCGTTTCACACAACAGCAGCTTTAATCCCAGCGCTCATGGTCAGTTGATATTCAAAATCATTGCAGACCTGTAAATGACACCTGCCCTGAAAACAAATCCTGGGGTCACATATTGACCAAAAAATTCAAAGGACGCCCATATTTCAAAACGACCGTTTCAAAAGGCATATTTTACGCACATTAGCGTTCTGCTTCTTTTTCTTTCTTTCTTTCTTTGTTAAAAAAACAGGAATGGAAAAAGGCATCCCTCAGAATGGGCGAAAATATTTGCAAACGAATCAATGGACAAAGGTTTAATCTCCAACATATATAAAGAGCTCATGCAGCTTAATATTAAAACAACAAACAACCCAATACAAAAATGGGCAGAAGATCTAAAGAGACGTTTCTTCAAAGAAGACACAGAGACGGCCAAGACGCACATGAAAAGCTGCTCAACATCACTAATTATTAGAGAAATGCAAATCAAAACTACAATGAGGGATCACCTCACACCTGTTAGAATCGGCATCATCAGAAAATCTACAACCAACAAACTCTGGGGAGGGTGTGGACAAAAGGAACCCTCTTCCACTATTGGTGGGAATGTAAATTGATACAGTGTCTATGGACAACAGTATGGAGTTTCGTTAAAAAAACTTGAAATAGAATTACCATATGATCCAGCAATCCTACTTCTGGGCATATACCAGAGAAAACCATAAATCAAAAAGGCACATTCACCACAATGGTCATTGCAGCACTATTGACAATAGCCAGGTAATGGAAGCAACCTAAATACCCACAGACAGACGAATGGATAAAGATGTGGTACATATATAAAATGGAATATTACTCAGCCATAAGAAGGAATGAAACTGGGTCATTTGTAGAGACGTCGATGGATCTAGAGACTGTCATACAGAATGAAGGAAGTCAGAAAGAGAAAAACAAATATTGTATATTAATGCATATATGTGGAACCTAGACAAATGGTACAGATGAACTGGTTTGCAGGGAAGAAACAGAGACACAGAGGTAGAGAACAAACGTATGGACACCAAGTGTGGGAAGCCATGGGGTGGTGGTGGTGGGATGAGTCGGGAGATTGGGATTGACCTGTATACATGTATATGCATAAAATACATAACTAATAATAACCTGCTGTATAAAAAAATAAATAAAATTAAATTTCAAAATTTTATAAAATAAAATTTAAAAATAGAAAAAAGGTCTTCCCTTCACACAGATGTATTTATATGAATGAACTATTGCCATGCTTATATCAATAAATACACAAAAGAGGAATAAAACCTAACTTGAACCAAAAAGGAAAAAATACCTGAACCCACCAGTTATACAGAGGAAAACCCTATCAGGGCACTTGCTCCAGCGGTAAACAATTCTGAAATTGGTCAGAGGTGGGGAATCATCTCCCGTACAGCCCGCAGCCCACCCCCCATGCAAGGAGCGTCCTCATTGCAAATCTGGGGGACAATGCCGAGGCATCTGTGAGTAAACGTGAGCAGAGCCCCAGGCCAGCTGCTGCTGAACTGTTCCCACCCTTCCCAGGTAAAACACCTGAATATGTACAAGGGCTTGAAAGCCTAGAGGAAGGGCCGTGGAGCCACACCAGCGACAGCACGCAGGACAACTTGGTGCCTGCAGGAGCGCCAGGATGGTCCTGGCCCCGGGTGCTCTTCTAGAAGCTTTCCATTGCCCTGCCTGAGATACCCTTCTTGTCCAGGCCCCACTGCTTTTTTCCTTCCTCACCTCTGTCCGGAGAGAAATTCCAGCGGAAGGTATGGGTGACACATCCTCTCCTTTACAGGTGGCAGCCTGACAACCCCTTCAGAAACTCCAGCAGAGCCCCACTCACAACGGGCCACCCACAAAGCCGTGGCCCCTCACTCCCTCCCACCAGCACAGCCCCGAGACTGCTGACGGGGCAGAGAATATGGAGTCAGGCACAGCTTCAGGGGCTATTGCTGCCTGGAGCGCTGTTTATATTGACCTCAACCAGGCACACCTGAGGAGGGCCGGCCGGCAGGTTCTGGCTGCCCAGGTCAGCTAATCCTCAGCCCTCAGGGAATCACACTGTTGAAAATGGACCTCACTAAGGCAGAGTAGAAGCCAAGGAATAAAAGGACACAATGCCATTTGCAGCACTGTAGATGTGTCTAGAGGTAATCACGTGACTTGTAGTAAGTCAGAAAGTGAAAGACACATATCATATCATATCACTTATAGGTGTTACCTAAAAACGGATACCAGGGCAGATATTTCCACGGAGAAGGACAATCACAGATTCATTAAACAAACTTATGGTTCACCAATGGAAAGGTGTGAGGATTAGTTTCATTACGATATTGGGGTTAACAGACATACAAACACAGGTGACATATATAATCACCAAAGACCTATGGAATACCAAGAGAAGACGACTCAACATTCTGTCATAACGTACATGGGAAAAGTATCCCAGGAAGAACAGACATATGTGTATGTGTAAAAGAAGCACATCTTCCACACCTACCACAAGCCAAACATTGTAATCACACTTGCTGTAATCAAAAATAAAAAATTAAATTAAAAACACGAAGAAGAAGTAGTGAGACCAACTTGAGGGGCTTTCTCCTGGCACATTCCATTCTAAATTCCAATCTAGAACACGACTTCCATTGAGGCTCTGTTGCCCTAGTAACCAGATTTGGTAAGGGAGAACTGCTGCCACCTTGTGGCCGTTTCACACAACAGCAGCTTTAATCCCAGCGCTCATGGTCAGTTGATATTCAAAATCATTGCAGACCTGTAAATGACACCTGCCCTGAAAACAAATCCTGGGGTCACATATCGACCGAAAAATTCAAAGGACGCCCATATTTCAAAACGACCGTTTCAAAAGGCATATTTTACGCTCATTAGTGTTCTGCTTCTTTTTCTTTCTTTCTTTCTTTGTTAAAAAAACAGGAATGGAAAAAGGCATCCCTCAGAATGGGCGAAAATATTTGCAAACGAATCAATGGACAAAGGTTTAATCTCCAACATATATAAAGAGCTCATGCAGCTTAATATTAAAACAACAAACAACCCAATACAAAAATGGGCAGAAGATCTAAAGAGACGTTTCTTCAAAGAAGACACAGAGACGGCCAAGACGCACATGAAAAGCTGCTCAACATCACTAATTATTAGAGAAATGCAAATCAAAACTACAATGAGGGATCACCTCACACCTGTTAGAATCGGCATCATCAGAAAATCTACAACCAACAAACTCTGGGGAGGGTGTGGACAAAAGGAACCCTCTTCCACTATTGGTGGGAATGTAAATTGATACAGTGTCTATGGACAACAGTATGGAGTTTCGTTAAAAAAACTTGAAATAGAATTACCATATGATCCAGCAATCCTACTTCTGGGCATATACCAGAGAAAACCATAAATCAAAAAGGCACATTCACCACAATGATCATTGCAGCACTATTTACAATAGCCAGGTAATGGAAGCAACCTAAATACCCACAGACAGACGAATGGATAAAGATGTGGTACATATATAAAATGGAATATTACTCAGCCATAAGAAGGAATGAAACTGGGTCATTTGTAGAGACGTCGATGGATCTAGAGACTGTCATACAGAATGAAGTAAGTCAGAAAGAGAAAAACAAATATTGTATATTAATGCATATTTGTGGAACCTAGACAAATGGTACAGATGAACTGGTTTGCAGGGAAGAAACAGAGACACAGAGGTAGAGAACAAACGTATGGACACCAAGTGTGGGAAGCCATGGGGTGGTGGTGGTGGGATGAGTCGGGAGATTGGGATTGACCTGTATACATGTATATGCATAAAATACATAACTAATAATAACCTGCTGTATAAAAAAATAAATAAAATTAAATTTCAAAATTTTATAAAATAAAATTTAAAAATAGAAAAAAGGTCTTCCCTTCACACAGATGTATTTATATGAATGAACTATTGCCATGCTTATATCAATAAATACACAAAAGAGGAATAAAACCTAACTTGAACCAAAAAGGAAAAAATACCTGAACCCACCAGTTATACAGAGGAAAACCCTATCAGGGCACTTGCTCCAGCGGTAAACAATTCTGAAATTGGTCAGAGATGGGGAATCATCTCCCATACAGCCAGCAGCCCACCCCCCATGCAAGGAGCGTCCTCATTGCAAAGCTGGGGGACAATGCCGAGGCATCTGTGAGTAAACGTGAGCAGAGCCCCAGGCCAGCTGCTGCTGAACTGTTCCCACCCTTCCCAGGTAAAACACCTGAATATGTACAAGGGCTTGAAAGCCTAGAGGAAGGGCCGTGGAGCCACACCAGCGGCAGCACGCAGGCCAACTTGGTGCCTGCAGGACAGCCAGGATGGTCCTGGCCCCGGGTGCTCTTCTAGAAGCTTTCCATTGCCCTGCCTGAGATACCCTTCTTGTCCAGGCCCCCACTGCTTTTTTCCTTCCTCACCTCTGTCCGGAGAGAAATTCCAGCGGAAGGTATGGGTGACACATCCTCTTCTTTACAGGTGGCAGCCTGGCAACCCCTGCAGAAAGTCCAGCAGAGCCCCACTCACAACGGGCCACCCACAAAGCCGTGGCCCCTCACTCCCTCCCACCAGCACAGCCCCGAGACTGCTGACGGGGCAGAGAATATGGAGTCAGGCACAGCTTCAGGGGCTATTGCTGCCTGGAGCGCTGTTTATATTGACCTCAACCCAGGCACACGTGAGGAGGGCCGGCCGGCAGGTTCAGGCTGCCCAGGTCAGCTAATCCTCAGCCCTCAGGGAATCACACTGTTGAAAATGGACCTCACTAAGGCAGAGTAGAAGCCAAGGAATAAAAGGACACAATGCCATTTGCAGCACTGTAGATGTGTCTAGAGGTAATCACGTGACTTGTAGTAAGTCAGAAAGTGAAAGACACATATCATATCATATCACTTATAGGTGTTACCTAAAAACGGATACCAGGGCAGATATTTCCACGGAGAAGGACAATCACAGATTCATTAAACAAACTTATGGTTCACCAATGGAAAGGTGTGAGGATTGGTTTCATTACGATATTGGGGTTAACAGACATACAAACACAGGTGACATATATAATCACCAAAGACCTATGGAATACCAAGAGAAGACGACTCAACATCCTGTCATAACGTACATTGGAAAAGGATCCCAGGAAGAACAGACATGTGTATGTGTAAAAGCAGCACATCTTCCACACCTACCACAAGCCAAACATTGTAATCACACTTGCTGTAATCAAAAATAAAAAATTAAATTAAAAACACGAAGAAGAAGTAGTGAGACCAACTTGAGGGGCTTTCTCCTGGCACATTCCATTCTAAATTCCAATCTAGAACACGACTTCCATTGAGGCTCTGTTGCCCTAGTAACCAGATTTGGTAAGGGAGAACTGCTGCCACCTTGTGGCCGTTTCACACAACAGCAGCTTTAATCCCAGCGCTCATGGTCAGTTGATATTCAAAATCATTGCAGACCTGTAAATGACACCTGCCCTGAAAACAAATCCTGGGGTCACATATCGACCGAAAAATTCAAAGGACGCCCATATTTCAAAACGACCGTTTCAAAAGGCATATTTTACGCACATTAGCGTTCTGCTTCTTTTTCTTTCTTTCTTTCTTTGTTAAAAAAACAGGAATGGAAAAAGGCATCCCTCAGAATGGGCGAAAATATTTGCAAACGAATCTATGGACAAAGGTTTAATCTCCAACATATATAAAGAGCTCATGCAGCTTAATATTAAAACAACAAACAACCCAATACAAAAATGGGCAGAAGATCTAAAGAGACGTTTCTTCAAAGAAGACACAGAGACGGCCAAGACGCACATGAAAAGCTGCTCAACATCACTAATTATTAGAGAAATGCAAATCAAAACTACAATGAGGGATCACCTCACACCTGTTAGAATCGGCATCATCAGAAAATCTACAACCAACAAACTCTGGGGAGGGTGTGGACAAAAGGAACCCTCTTCCACTATTGGTGGGAATGTAAATTGATACAGTGTCTATGGACAACAGTATGGAGTTTCGTTAAAAAAACTTGAAATAGAATTACCATATGATCCAGCAATCCTACTTCTGGGCATATACCAGAGAAAACCATAAATCAAAAAGGCACATTCACCACAATGGTCATTGCAGCACTATTGACAATAGCCAGGTAATGGAAGCAACCTAAATACCCACAGACAGACGAATGGATAAAGATGTGGTACATATATAAAATGGAATATTACTCAGCCATAAGAAGGAATGAAACTGGGTCATTTGTAGAGACGTCGATGGATCTAGAGACTGTCATACAGAATGAAGTAAGTCAGAAAGAGAAAAACAAATATTGTATATTAATGCATATATGTGGAACCTAGACAAATGGTACAGATGAACTGGTTTGCAGGGAAGAAACAGAGACACAGAGGTAGAGAACAAACGTATGGACACCAAGTGTGGGAAGCCATGGGGTGGTGGTGGTGGGATGAGTCGGGAGATTGGGATTGACCTGTATACATGTATATGCATAAAATACATAACTAATAATAACCTGCTGTATAAAAAAATAAATAAAATTAAATTTCAAAATTTTATAAAATAAAATTTAAAAATAGAAAAAAGGTCTTCCCTTCACACAGATGTATTTATATGAATGAACTATTGCCATGCTTATATCAATAAATACACAAAAGAGGAATAAAACCTAACTTGAACCAAAAAGGAAAAAATACCTGAACCCACCAGTTATACAGAGGAAAACCCTATCAGGGCACTTGCTCCAGCGGTAAACAATTCTGAAATTGGTCAGAGGTGGGGAATCATCTCCCATACAGCCAGCAGCCCAACCCCATGCAAGGAGCGTCCTCATTGCAAATCTGGGGGACAATGCCGAGGCATCTGTGAGTAAACGTGAGCAGAGCCCTAGGCCAGCTGCTGCTGAACTGTTCCCACCCTTCCCAGGTAAAACACCTGAGTATGTACAAGGGCTTGAAATCCTAGAGTAAGGGCCGTGGAGCCACACCAGCGGCAGCACGCAGGCCAACTTGGTGCCTGCAGGACAGCCAGGATGGTCCTGGCCCCGGGTGCTCTTCTAGAAGCTTTCCATTGCCCTGCCTGAGATACCCTTCTTGTCCAGGCCCCCACTGCTTTTTTCCTTCCTCACCTCTGTCCGGAGAGAAATTCCAGCGGATGGTATGGGTGACACATCCTCTTCTTTACAGGTGGCAGCCTGGCAACCCCTGCAGAAAGTCCAGCAGAGCCCCACTCACAACGGGCCACCCACAAAGCCGTGGCCCCTCACTCCCTCCCACCAGCACAACCCCGAGACTGCTGACGGGGCAGAGAATATGGAGTCAGGCACAGCTTCAGGGGCTATTGCTGCCTGGAGCGCTGTTTATATTGACCTCAACCCAGGCACACCTGAGGAGGGCCGGCCGGCAGGTTCAGGCTGCCCAGGTCAGCTAATCCTCAGCCCTCAGGGAATCACACTGTTGAAAATGGACCTCACTAAGGCAGAGTAGAAGCCAAGGAATAAAAGGACACAATGCCATTTGCAGCACTGTAGATGTGTCTAGAGGTAATCACGTGACTTGTAGTAAGTCAGAAAGTGAAAGACACATATCATATCATATCACTTATAGGTGTTACCTAAAAACGGATACCAGGGCAGATATTTCCACGGAGAAGGACAATCACAGATTCATTAAACAAACTTATGGTTCACCAATGGAAAGGTGTGAGGATTGGTTTCATTACGATATTGGGGTTAACAGACATACAAACACAGGTGACATATATAATCACCAAAGACCTATGGAATACCAAGAGAAGACGACTCAACATCCTGTCATAACGTACATGGGAAAAGGATCCCAGGAAGAACAGACATATGTGTATGTGTAAAAGAAGCACATCTTCCACACCTACCACAAGCCAAACATTGTAATCACACTTGCTGTAATCAAAAATAAAAAATTAAATTAAAAACACGAAGAAGAAGTAGTGAGACCAACTTGAGGGGCTTTCTCCTGGCACATTCCATTCTAAATTCCAATCTAGAACACGACTTCCATTGAGGCTCTGTTGCCCTAGTAACCAGATTTGGTAAGGGAGAACTGCTGCCACCTTGTGGCCGTTTCACACAACAGCAGCTTTAATCCCAGCGCTCATGGTCAGTTGATATTCAAAATCATTGCAGACCTGTAAATGACACCTGCCCTGAAAACAAATCCTGGGGTCACATATCGACCAAAAAATTCAAAGGACGCCCATATTTCAAAACGACCGTTTCAAAAGGCATATTTTACGCACATTAGCGTTCTGCTTCTTTTTCTTTCTTTCTTTCTTTGTTAAAAAAACAGGAATGGAAAAAGGCATCCCTCAGAATGGGCGAAAATATTTGCAAACGAATCAATGGACAAAGGTTTAATCTCCAACATATATAAAGAGCTCATGCAGCTTAATATTAAAACAACAAACAACCCAATACAAAAATGGGCAGAAGATCTAAAGAGACGTTTCTTCAAAGAAGACACAGAGACGGCCAAGACGCACATGAAAAGCTGCTCAACATCACTAATTATTAGAGAAATGCAAATCAAAATTACAATGAGGGATCACCTCACACCTGTTAGAATCGGCATCATCAGAAAATCTACAACCAACAAACTCTGGGGAGGGTGTGGACAAAAGGAACCCTCTTCCACTATTGGTGGGAATGTAAATTGATACAGTGTCTATGGACAACAGTATGGAGTTTCGTTAAAAAAACTTGAAATAGAATTACCATATGATCCAGCAATCCTACTTCTGGGCATATACCAGAGAAAACCATAAATCAAAAAGGCACATTCACCACAATGGTCATTGCAGCACTATTGACAATAGCCAGGTAATGGAAGCAACCTAAATACCCACAGACAGACGAATGGATAAAGATGTGGTACATATATAAAATGGAATATTACTCAGCCATAAGAAGGAATGAAACTGGGTCATTTGTAGAGACGTCGATGGATCTAGAGACTGTCATACAGAATGAAGTAAGTCAGAAAGAGAAAAACAAATATTGTATATTAATGCATATATGTGGAACCTAGACAAATGGTACAGATGAACTGGTTTGCAGGGAAGAAACAGAGACACAGAGGTAGAGAACAAACGTATGGACACCAAGTGTGGGAAGCCATGGGGTGGTGGTGGTGGGATGAGTCGGGAGATTGGGATTGACCTGTATACATGTATATGCATAAAATACATAACTAATAAAAACCTGCTGTATAAAAAAATAAATAAAATTAAATTTCAAAATTTTATAAAATAAAATTTAAAAATAGAAAAAAGGTCTTCCCTTCACACAGATGTATTTATATGAATGAACTATTGCCATGCTTATATCAATAAATACACAAAAGAGGAATAAAACCTAACTTGAACCAAAAAGGAAAAAATACCTGAACCCACCAGTTATACAGAGGAAAACCCTATCAGGGCACTTGCTCCAGCGGTAAACAATTCTGAAATTGGTCAGAGGTGGGGAATCATCTGCCATACAGCCAGCAGCCCACCCCCCATGCAAGGAGCGTCCTCATTGCAAAGCTGGGGGACAATGCCGAGGCATCTGTGAGTAAACGTGAGCAGAGCCCCAGGCCAGCTGCTGCTGAACTGTTCCCACCCTTCCCAGGTAAAACACCTGAATATGTACAAGGGCTTGAAAGCCTAGAGGAAGGGCCGTGGAGCCACACCAGCGGCAGCACGCAAGCCAACTTGGTGCCTGCAGGACAGCCAGGATGGTCCTGGCCCCGGGTGCTCTTCTAGAAGCTTTCCATTGCCCTGCCTGAGATACCCTTCTTGTCCAGGCCCCCACTGCTTTTTTCCTTCCTCACCTCTGTCCGGAGAGAAATTCCAGCGGAAGGTATGGGTGACACATCCTCTTCTTTACAGGTGGCAGCCTGGAAACCCCTGCAGAAACTCCAGCAGAGCCCCACTCACAACGGGCCACCCACAAAGCCGTGGCCCCTCACTCCCTCCCACCAGCACAGCCCCGAGACTGCTGACGGGGCAGAGAATATGGAGTCAGGCACAGCTTCAGGGGCTATTGCTGCCTGGAGCGCTGTTTATATTGACCTCAACCCAGGCACACGTGAGGAGGGCCGGCCGGCAGGTTCAGGCTGCCCAGGTCAGCTAATCCTCAGCCCTCAGGGAATCACACTGTTGAAAATGGACCTCACTAAGGCAGAGTAGAAGCCAAGGAATAAAAGGACACAATGCCATTTGCAGCACTGTAGATGTGTCTAGAGGTAATCACGTGACTTGTAGTAAGTCAGAAAGTGAAAGACACATATCATATCATATCACTTATAGGTGTTACCTAAAAACGGATACCAGGGCAGATATTTCCACGGAGAAGGACAATCACAGATTCATTAAACAAACTTATGGTTCACCAATGGAAAGGTGTGAGGATTGGTTTCATTACGATATTGGGGTTAACAGACATACAAACACAGGTGACATATATAATCACCAAAGACCTATGGAATACCAAGAGAAGACGACTCAACATCCTGTCATAACGTACATGGGAAAAGGATCCCAGGAAGAACAGACATATGTGTATGTGTAAAAGAAGCACATCTTCCACACCTACCACAAGCCAAACATTGTAATCACACTTGCTGTAATCAAAAATAAAAAATTAAATTAAAAACACGAAGAAGAAGTAGTGAGACCAACTTGAGGGGCTTTCTCCTGGCACATTCCATTCTAAATTCCAATCTAGAACACGACTTCCATTGAGGCTCTGTTGCCCTAGTAACCAGATTTGGTAAGGGAGAACTGCTGCCACCTTGTGGCCGTTTCACACAACAGCAGCTTTAATCCCAGCGCTCATGGTCAGTTGATATTCAAAATCATTGCAGACCTGTAAATGACACCTGCCCTGAAAACAAATCCTGGGGTCACATATCGACCGAAAAATTCAAAGGACGCCCATATTTCAAAACGACCGTTTCAAAAGGCATATTTTACGCACATTAGCGTTCTGCTTCTTTTTCTTTCTTTCTTTCTTTGTTAAAAAAACAGGAATGGAAAAAGGCATCCCTCAGAATGGGCGAAAATATTTGCAAACGAATCAATGGACAAAGGTTTAATCTCCAACATATATAAAGAGCTCATGCAGCTTAATATTAAAACAACAAACAACCCAATACAAAAATGGGCAGAAGATCTAAAGAGACGTTTCTTCAAAGAAGACACAGAGACGGCCAAGACGCACATGAAAAGCTGCTCAACATCACTAATTATTAGAGAAATGCAAATCAAAACTACAATGAGGGATCACCTCACACCTGTTAGAATCGGCATCATCAGAAAATCTACAACCAACAAACTCTGGGGAGGGTGTGGACAAAAGGAACCCTCTTCCACTATTGGTGGGAATGTAAATTGATACAGTGTCTATGGACAACAGTATGGAGTTTCGTTAAAAAAACTTGAAATAGAATTACCATATGATCCAGCAATCCTACTTCTGGGCATATACCAGAGAAAACCATAAATCAAAAAGGCACATTCACCACAATGGTCATTGCAGCACTATTGACAATAGCCAGGTAATGGAAGCAACCTAAATACCCACACACAGACGAATGGATAAAGATGTGGTACATATATAAAATGGAATATTACTCAGCCATAAGAAGGAATGAAACTGGGTCATTTGTAGAGACGTCGATGGATCTAGAGACTGTCATACAGAATGAAGTAAGTCAGAAAGAGAAAAACAAATATTGTATATTAATGCATATATGTGGAACCTAGACAAATGGTACAGATGAACTGGTTTGCAGGGAAGAAACAGAGACACAGAGGTAGAGAACAAACGTATGGACACCAAGTGTGGGAAGCCATGGGGTGGTGGTGGTGGGATGAGTCGGGAGATTGGGATTGACCTGTATACATGTATATGCATAAAATACATAACTAATAATAACCTGCTGTATAAAAAAATAAATAAAATTAAATTTCAAAATTTTATAAAATAAAATTTAAAAATAGAAAAAAGGTCTTCCCTTCACACAGATGTATTTATATGAATGAACTATTGCCATGCTTATATCAATAAATACACAAAAGAGGAATAAAACCTAACTTGAACCAAAAAGGAAAAAATACCTGAACCCACCAGTTATACAGAGGAAAACCCTATCAGGGCACTTGCTCCAGCGGTAAACAATTCTGAAATTGGTCAGAGGTGGGGAATCATCTGCCATACAGCCAGCAGCCCACCCCCCATGCAAGGAGCGTCCTCACTGCAAAGCTGGGGGACAATGCCGAGGCATCAGTGAGTAAACGTGAGCAGAGCCCCAGGCCAGCTGCTGCTGAACTGTTCCCACCCTTCCCAGGTAAAACACCTGAATATGTACAAGGGCTTGAAAGCCTAGAGGAAGGGCCGTGGAGCCACACCAGTGGCAGCACGCAGGCCAACTTGGTGCCTGCAGGACAGCCAGGATGGTCCTGGCCCCGGGTGCTCTTCTAGAAGCTTTCCATTGCCCTGCCTGAGATACCCTTCTTGTCCAGGCCCCCACTGCTTTTTTCCTTCCTCACCTCTGTCCGGAGAGAAATTCCAGCGGAAGTTATGGGTGACACATCCTCTTCTTTACAGGTGGCAGCCTGGCAACCCCTGCAGAAAGTCCAGCAGAGCCCCACTCACAACGGGCCACCCACAAAGCCGTGGCCCCTCACTCCCTCCCACCAGCACAGCCCCGAGACTGCTGACGGGGCAGAGAATATGGAGTCAGGCACAGCTTCAGGGGCTATTGCTGCCTGGAGCGCTGTTTATATTGACCTCAACCCAGGCACACCTGAGGAGGGCCGGCCGGCAGGTTCAGGCTGCCCAGGTCAGCTAATCCTCAGCCCTCAGGGAATCACACTGTTGAAAATGGACCTCACTAAGGCAGAGTAGAAGCCAAGGAATAAAAGGACACAATGCCATTTGCAGCACTGTAGATGTGTCTAGAGGTAATCACGTGACTTGTAGTAAGTCAGAAAGTGAAAGACACATATCATATCATATCACTTATAGGTGTTACCTAAAAACGGATACCAGGGCAGATATTTCCACGGAGAAGGACAATCACAGATTCATTAAACAAACTTATGGTTCACCAATGGAAAGGTGTGAGGATTGGTTTCATTACGATATTGGGGTTAACAGACATACAAACACAGGTGACATATATAATCACCAAAGACCTATGGAATACCAAGAGAAGACGACTCAACATCCTGTCATAACGTACATGGGAAAAGGATCCCAGGAAGAACAGACATATGTGTATGTGTAAAAGAAGCACATCTTCCACACCTACCACAAGCCAAACATTGTAATCACACTTGCTGTAATCAAAAATAAAAAATTAAATTAAAAACACGAAGAAGAAGTAGTGAGACCAACTTGAGGGGCTTTCTCCTGGCACATTCCATTCTAAATTCCAATCTAGAACACGACTTCCATTGAGGCTCTGTTGCCCTAGTTACCAGATTTGGTAAGGGAGAACTGCTGCCACCTTGTGGCCGTTTCACACAACAGCAGCTTTAATCCCAGCGCTCATGGTCAGTTGATATTCAAAATCATTGCAGACCTGTAAATGACACCTGCCCTGAAAACAAATCCTGGGGTCACATATCGACCAAAAAATTCAAAGGACGCCCATATTTCAAAACGACCGTTTCAAAAGGCATATTTTACGCACATTAGTGTTCTGCTTCTTTTTCTTTCTTTCTTTCTTTGTTAAAAAAACAGGAATGGAAAAAGGCATCCCTCAGAATGGGCGAAAATATTTGCAAACGAATCAATGGACAAAGGTTTAATCTCCAACATATATAAAGAGCTCATGCAGCTTAATATTAAAACAACAAACAACCCAATACAAAAATGGGCAGAAGATCTAAAGAGACGTTTCTTCAAAGAAGACACAGAGACGGCCAAGACGCACATGAAAAGCTGCTCAACATCACTAATTATTAGAGAAATGCAAATCAAAACTACAATGAGGGATCACCTCACACCTGTTAGAATCGGCATCATCAGAAAATCTACAACCAACAAACTCTGGGGAGGGTGTGGACAAAAGGAACCCTCTTCCACTATTGGTGGGAATGTAAATTGATACAGTGTCTATGGACAACAGTATGGAGTTTCGTTAAAAAAACTTGAAATAGAATTACCATATGATCCAGCAATCCTACTTCTGGGCATATACCAGAGAAAACCATAAATCAAAAAGGCACATTCACCACAATGGTCATTGCAGCACTATTGACAATAGCCAGGTAATGGAAGCAACCTAAATACCCACACACAGACGAATGGATAAAGATGTGGTACATATATAAAATGGAATATTACTCAGCCATAAGAAGGAATGAAACTGGGTCATTTGTAGAGACGTCGATGGATCTAGAGACTGTCATACAGAATGAAGTAAGTCAGAAAGAGAAAAACAAATATTGTATATTAATGCAATATGTGGAACCTAGACAAATGGTACAGATGAACTGGTTTGCAGGGAAGAAACAGAGACACAGAGGTAGAGAACAAACGTATGGACACCAAGTGTGGGAAGCCATGGGGTGGTGGTGGTGGGATGAGTCGGGAGATTGGGATTGACCTGTATACATGTATATGCATAAAATACATAACTAATAATAACCTGCTGTATAAAAAAATAAATAAAATTAAATTTCAAAATTTTATAAAATAAAATTTAAAAATAGAAAAAAGGTCTTCCCTTCACACAGATGTATTTATATGAATGAACTATTGCCATGCTTATATCAATAAATACACAAAAGAGGAATAAAACCTAACTTGAACCAAAAAGGAAAAAATACCTGAACCCACCAGTTATACAGAGGAAAACCCTATCAGGGCACTTGCTCCAGCGGTAAACAATTCTGAAATTGGTCAGAGGTGGGGAATCATCTCCCGTACAGCCAGCAGCCCACCCCCCATGCAAGGAGCGTCCTCATTGCAAATCTGGGGGACAATGCCGAGGCATCTGTGAGTAAACGTGAGCAGAGCCCCAGGCCAGCTGCTGCTGAACTGTTCCCACCCTTCCCAGGTAAAACACCTGAATATGTACAAGGGCTTGAAAGCCTAGAGGAAGGGCCGTGGAGCCACACCAGTGGCAGCACGCAGGCCAACTTGGTGCCTGCAGGACAGCCAGGATGGTCCTGGCCCCGGGTGCTCTTCTAGAAGCTTTCCATTGCCCTGCCTGAGATACCCTTCTTGTCCAGGCCCCCACTGCTTTTTTCCTTCCTCACCTCTGTCCGGAGAGAAATTCCAGCGGAAGGTATGGGTGACACATCCTCTTCTTTACAGGTGGCAGCCTGGCAACCCCTGCAGAAAGTCCAGCAGACCCCACTCACAATGGGCCACCCACAAAGCCGTGGCCCCTCACTCCCTCCCACCAGCACAGCCCCGAGACTGCTGACGGGGCAGAGAATATGGAGTCAGGCACAGCTTCAGGGGCTATTGCTGCCTGGAGCGCTGTTTATATTGACCTCAACCCAGGCACACCTGAGGAGGGCCGGCCGGCAGGTTCAGGCTGCCCAGGTCAGCTAATCCTCAGCCCTCAGGGAATCACACTGTTGAAAATGGACCTCACTAAGGCAGAGTAGAAGCCAAGGAATAAAAGGACACAATGCCATTTGCAGCACTGTAGATGTGTCTAGAGGTAATCACGTGACTTGTAGTAAGTCAGAAAGTGAAAGACACATATCATATCATATCACTTATAGGTGTTACCTAAAAACGGATACCAGGGCAGATATTTCCACGGAGAAGGACAATCACAGATTCAGTAAACAAAACTTATGGTTCACCAATGGAAAGGTGTGAGGATTGGTTTCATTACGATATTGGGGTTAACAGACATACAAACACAGGTGACATATATAATCACCAAAGACCTATGGAATACCAAGAGAAGACGACTCAACATCCTGTCATAACGTACATGGGAAAAGGATCCCAGGAAGAACAGACATATGTGTATGTGTAAAAGAAGCACATCTTCCACACCTACCACAAGCCAAACATTGTAATCACACTTGCTGTAATCAAAAATAAAAAATTAAATTAAAAACACGAAGAAGAAGTAGTGAGACCAACTTGAGGGGCTTTCTCCTGGCACATTCCATTCTAAATTCCAATCTAGAACACGACTTCCATTGAGGCTCTGTTGCCCTAGTAACCAGATTTGGTAAGGGAGAACTGCTGCCACCTTGTGGCCGTTTCACACAACAGCAGCTTTAATCCCAGCGCTCATGGTCAGTTGATATTCAAAATCATTGCAGACCTGTAAATGACACCTGCCCTGAAAACAAATCCTGGGGTCACATATCGACCGAAAAATTCAAAGGACGCCCATATTTCAAAACGACCGTTTCAAAAGGCATATTTTACGCACATTAGCGTTCTGCTTCTTTTTCTTTCTTTCTTTCTTTGTTAAAAAAACAGGAATGGAAAAAGGCATCCCTCAGAATGGGCGAAAATATTTGCAAACGAATCAATGGACAAAGGTTTAATCTCCAACATATATAAAGAGCTCATGCAGCTTAATATTAAAACAACAAACAACCCAATACAAAAATGGGCAGAAGATCTAAAGAGACGTTTCTTCAAAGAAGACACAGAGACGGCCAAGACGCACATGAAAAGCTGCTCAACATCACTAATTATTAGAGAAATGCAAATCAAAACTACAATGAGGGATCACCTCACACCTGTTAGAATCGGCATCATCAGAAAATCTACAACCAACAAACTCTGGGGAGGGTGTGGACAAAAGGAACCCTCTTCCACTATTGGTGGGAATGTAAATTGATACAGTGTCTATGGACAACAGTATGGAGTTTCGTTAAAAAAACTTGAAATAGAATTACCATATGATCCAGCAATCCTACTTCTGGGCATATACCAGAGAAAACCATAAATCAAAAAGGCACATTCACCACAATGGTCATTGCAGCACTATTGACAATAGCCAGGTAATGGAAGCAACCTAAATACCCACAGACAGACGAATGGATAAAGATGTGGTACATATATAAAATGGAATATTACTCAGCCATAAGAAGGAATGAAACTGGGTCATTTGTAGAGACGTCGATGGATCTAGAGACTGTCATACAGAATGAAGTAAGTCAGAAAGAGAAAAACAAATATTGTATATTAATGCATATATGTGGAACCTAGACAAATGGTACAGATGAACTGGTTTGCAGGGAAGAAACAGAGACACAGAGGTAGAGAACAAACGTATGGACACCAAGTGTGGGAAGCCATGGGGTTGTGGTGGTGGGATGAGTCGGGAGATTGGGATTGACCTGTATACATGTATATGCATAAAATACATAACTAATAAAAACCTGCTGTATAAAAAAATAAATAAAATTAAATTTCAAAATTTTATAAAATAAAATTTAAAAATAGAAAAAAGGTCTTCCCTTCACACAGATGTATTTATATGAATGAACTATTGCCATGCTTATATCAGTAAATACACAAAAGAGGAATAAAACCTAACTTGAACCAAAAAGGAAAAAATACCTGAACCCACCAGTTATACAGAGGAAAACCCTATCAGGGCACTTGCTCCAGCGGTAAACAATTCTGAAATTGGTCAGAGGTGGGGAATCATCTCCCATACAGCCAGCAGCCCAACCCCATGCAAGGAGCGTCCTCATTGCAAATCTGGGGTACAATGCCGAGGCATCTGTGAGTAAACGTGAGCAGAGCCCCAGGCCAGCTGCTGCTGAACTGTTCCCACCCTTCCCAGGTAAAACACCTGAATATGTAAAAGGGCTTGAAAGCCTAGAGGAAGGGCCGTGGAGCCACACCAGCGGCAGCACGCAGGCCAACTTGGTGCCTGCAGGACAGCCAGGATGGTCCTGGCCCCGGGTGCTCTTCTAGAAGCTTTCCATTGCCCTGCCTGAGATACCCTTCTTGTCCAGGCCCCCACTGCTTTTTTCCTTCCTCACCTCTGTCCGGAGAGAAATTCCAGCGGAAGGTATGGGTGACACATCCTCTTCTTTGCAGGTGGCAGCCTGGCAACCCCTGCAGAAACTCCAGCAGAGCCCCACTCACAACGGGCCACCCACAAAGCCGTGGCCCCTCACTCCCTCCCACCAGCACAGCCCCGAGACTGCTGACGGGGCAGAGAATATGGAGTCAGGCACAGCTTCAGGGGCTATTGCTGCCTGGAGCGCTGTTTATATTGACCTCAACCCAGGCACACCTGAGGAGGGCCGGCCGGCAGGTTCAGGCTGCCCAGGTCAGCTAATCCTCAGCCCTCAGGGAATCACACTGTTGAAAATGGACCTCACTAAGGCAGAGTAGAAGCCAAGGAATAAAAGGACACAATGCCATTTGCAGCACTGTAGATGTGTCTAGAGGTAATCACGTGACTTGTAGTAAGTCAGAAAGTGAAAGACACATATCATATCATATCACTTATAGGTGTTACCTAAAAACGGATACCAGGGCAGATATTTCCACGGAGAAGGACAATCACAGATTCATTAAACAAACTTATGGTTCACCAATGGAAAGGTGTGAGGATTGGTTTCATTACGATATTGGGGTTAACAGACATACAAACACAGGTGACATATATAATCACCAAAGACCTATGGAATACCAAGAGAAGACGACTCAACATCCTGTCATAACGTACATGGGAAAAGGATCCCAGGAAGAACAGACATATGTGTATGTGTAAAAGAAGCACATCTTCCACACCTACCACAAGCCAAACATTGTAATCACACTTGCTGTAATCAAAAATAAAAAATTAAATTAAAAACACGAAGAAGAAGTAGTGAGACCAACTTGAGGGGCTTTCTCCTGGCACATTCCATTCTAAATTCCAATCTAGAACACGACTTCCATTGAGGCTCTGTTGCCCTAGTAACCAGATTTGGTAAGGGAGAACTGCTGCCACCTTGTGGCCGTTTCACACAACAGCAGCTTTAATCCCAGCGCTCATGGTCAGTTGATATTCAAAATCATTGCAGACCTGTAAATGACACCTGCCCTGAAAACAAATCCTGGGGTCACATATCGACCGAAAAATTCAAAGGACGCCCATATTTCAAAACGACCGTTTCAAAAGGCATATTTTACGCACATTAGCGTTCTGCTTCTTTTTCTTTCTTTCTTTCTTTGTTAAAAAAACAGGAATGGAAAAAGGCATCCCTCAGAATGGGCGAAAATATTTGCAAACGAATCAATGGACAAAGGTTTAATCTCCAACATATATAAAGAGCTCATGCAGCTTAATATTAAAACAACAAACAACCCAATACAAAAATGGGCAGAAGATCTAAAGAGACGTTTCTTCAAAGAAGACACAGAGACGGCCAAGACGCACATGAAAAGCTGCTCAACATCACTAATTATTAGAGAAATGCAAATCAAAACTACAATGAGGGATCACCTCACACCTGTTAGAATCGGCATCATCAGAAAATCTACAACCAACAAACTCTGGGGAGGGTGTGGACAAAAGGAACCCTCTTCCACTATTGGTGGGAATGTAAATTGATACAGTGTCTATGGACAACAGTATGGAGTTTCGTTAAAAAAACTTGAAATAGAATTACCATATGATCCAGCAATCCTACTTCTGGGCATATACCAGAGAAAACCATAAATCAAAAAGGCACATTCACCACAATGGTCATTGCAGCACTATTGACAATAGCCAGGTAATGGAAGCAACCTAAATACCCACAGACAGACGAATGGATAAAGATGTGGTACATATATAAAATGGAATATTACTCAGCCATAAGAAGGAATGAAACTGGGTCATTTGTAGAGACGTCGATGGATCTAGAGACTGTCATACAGAATGAAGTAAGTCAGAAAGAGAAAAACAAATATTGTATATTAATGCATATATGTGGAACCTAGACAAATGGTACAGATGAACTGGTTTGCAGGGAAGAAACAGAGACACAGAGGTAGAGAACAAACGTATGGACACCAAGTGTGGGAAGCCATGGGGTTGTGGTGGTGGGATGAGTCGGGAGATTGGGATTGACCTGTATACATGTATATGCATAAAATACATAACTAATAAAAACCTGCTGTATAAAAAAATAAATAAAATTAAATTTCAAAATTTTATAAAATAAAATTTAAAAATAGAAAAAAGGTCTTCCCTTCACACAGATGTATTTATATGAATGAACTATTGCCATGCTTATATCAGTAAATACACAAAAGAGGAATAAAACCTAACTTGAACCAAAAAGGAAAAAATACCTGAACCCACCAGTTATACAGAGGAAAACCCTATCAGGGCACTTGCTCCAGCGGTAAACAATTCTGAAATTGGTCAGAGGTGGGGAATCATCTCCCATACAGCCAGCAGCCCAACCCCATGCAAGGAGCGTCCTCATTGCAAATCTGGGGTACAATGCCGAGGCATCTGTGAGTAAACGTGAGCAGAGCCCCAGGCCAGCTGCTGCTGAACTGTTCCCACCCTTCCCAGGTAAAACACCTGAATATGTAAAAGGGCTTGAAAGCCTAGAGGAAGGGCCGTGGAGCCACACCAGCGGCAGCACGCAGGCCAACTTGGTGCCTGCAGGACAGCCAGGATGGTCCTGGCCCCGGGTGCTCTTCTAGAAGCTTTCCATTGCCCTGCCTGAGATACCCTTCTTGTCCAGGCCCCCACTGCTTTTTTCCTTCCTCACCTCTGTCCGGAGAGAAATTCCAGCGGAAGGTATGGGTGACACATCCTCTTCTTTGCAGGTGGCAGCCTGGCAACCCCTGCAGAAACTCCAGCAGAGCCCCACTCACAACGGGCCACCCACAAAGCCGTGGCCCCTCACTCCCTCCCACCAGCACAGCCCCGAGACTGCTGACGGGGCAGAGAATATGGAGTCAGGCACAGCTTCAGGGGCTATTGCTGCCTGGAGCGCTGTTTATATTGACCTCAACCCAGGCACACCTGAGGAGGGCCGGCCGGCAGGTTCAGGCTGCCCAGGTCAGCTAATCCTCAGCCCTCAGGGAATCACACTGTTGAAAATGGACCTCACTAAGGCAGAGTAGAAGCCAAGGAATAAAAGGACACAATGCCATTTGCAGCACTGTAGATGTGTCTAGAGGTAATCACGTGACTTGTAGTAAGTCAGAAAGTGAAAGACACATATCATATCATATCACTTATAGGTGTTACCTAAAAACGGATACCAGGGCAGATATTTCCACGGAGAAGGACAATCACAGATTCATTAAACAAACTTATGGTTCACCAATGGAAAGGTGTGAGGATTGGTTTCATTACGATATTGGGGTTAACAGACATACAAACACAGGTGACATATATAATCACCAAAGACCTATGGAATACCAAGAGAAGACGACTCAACATCCTGTCATAACGTACATGGGAAAAGGATCCCAGGAAGAACAGACATATGTGTATGTGTAAAAGAAGCACATCTTCCACACCTACCACAAGCCAAACATTGTAATCACACTTGCTGTAATCAAAAATAAAAAAATTAAATTAAAAACACGAAGAAGAAGTAGTGAGACCAACTTGAGGGGCTTTCTCCTGGCACATTCCATTCTAAATTCCAATCTGGAACATGACTTCCATTGAGGCTCTGTTGCCCTAGTAACCAGATTTGGTAAGGGAGAACTGCTGCCACCTTGTGGCCGTTTCACACAACAGCAGCTTTAATCCCAGCGCTCATGGTCAGTTGATATTCAAAATCATTGCAGACCTGTAAATGACACCTGCCCTGAAAACAAATCCTGGGGTCACATATCGACCAAAAAATTCAAAGGACGCCCATATTTCAAAACGACCGTTTCAAAAGGCATATTTTACGCACATTAGTGTTCTGCTTCTTTTTCTTTCTTTCTTTCTTTGTTAAAAAAACAGGAATGGAAAAAGGCATCCCTCAGAATGGGCGAAAATATTTGCAAACGAATCAATGGACAAAGGTTTAATCTCCAACATATATAAAGAGCTCATGCAGCTTAATATTAAAACAACAAACAACCCAATACAAAAATGGGCAGAAGATCTAAAGAGACGTTTCTTCAAAGAAGACACAGAGACGGCCAAGACGCACATGAAAAGCTGCTCAACATCACTAATTATTAGAGAAATGCAAATCAAAACTACAATGAGGGATCACCTCACACCTGTTAGAATCGGCATCATCAGAAAATCTACAACCAACAAACTCTGGGGAGGGTGTGGACAAAAGGAACCCTCTTCCACTATTGGTGGGAATGTAAATTGATACAGTGTCTATGGACAACAGTATGGAGTTTCGTTAAAAAAACTTGAAATAGAATTACCATATGATCCAGCAATCCTACTTCTGGGCATATACCAGAGAAAACCATAAATCAAAAAGGCACATTCACCACAATGGTCATTGCAGCACTATTGACAATAGCCAGGTAATGGAAGCAACCTAAATACCCACAGACAGACGAATGGATAAAGATGTGGTACATATATAAAATGGAATATTACTCAGCCATAAGAAGGAATGAAACTGGGTCATTTGTAGAGACGTCGATGGATCTAGAGACTGTCATACAGAATGAAGTAAGTCAGAAAGAGAAAAACAAATATTGTATATTAATGCATATATGTGGAACCTAGACAAATGGTACAGATGAACTGGTTTGCAGGGAAGAAATAGAGACACAGAGGTAGAGAACAAACGTATGGACACCAAGTGTGGGAAGCCATGGGGTGGTGGTGGTGGGATGAGTCGGGAGATTGGGATTGACCTGTATACATGTATATGCATAAAATACATAACTAATAATAACCTGCTGTATAAAAAATAAATAAAATTAAATTTCAAAATTTTATAAAATAAAATTTAAAAATAGAAAAAAGGTCTTCCCTTCACACAGATGTATTTATATGAATGAACTATTGCCATGCTTATATCAATAAATACACAAAAGAGGAATAAAACCTAACTTCAACCAAAAAGGAAAAAATACCTGAACCCACCAGTTATACAGAGGTAAACCCTATCAGGGCACTTGCTCCAGCGGTAAACAATTCTGAAATTGGTCAGAGGTGGGGAATCATCTCCCATACAGCCAGCAGCCCACCCCCCATGCAAGGAGCGTCCTCATTGCAAATCTGGGGGACAATGCCGAGGCATCTGTGAGTAAACGTGAGCAGAGCCCCAGGTCAGCTGCTGCTGAACTGTTCCCACCCTTCCCAGGTAAAACACCTGAATATGTACAAGGGCTTGAAAGCCTAGAGGAAGGGCCGTGGAGCCACACCAGCGACAGCACGCAAGCCAACTTGGTGCCTGCAGGACAGCCAGGATGGTCCTGGCCCCGGGTGCTCTTCTAGAAGCTTTCCATTGCCCTGCCTGAGATACCCTTCTTGTCCAGGCCCCCACTGCTTTTTTCCTTCCTCACCTCTGTCCGGAGAGAAATTCCAGCGGAGGGTATGGGTGACACATCCTCTTCTTTACAGGTGGCAGCCTGGCAACCCCTTCAGAAACTCCAGCAGAGCCCCACTCACAACGGGCCACCCACAAAGCCGTGGCCCCTCACTCCCTCCCACCAGCACAGCCCCGAGACTGCTGACGGGGCAGAGAATATGGAGTCAGGCACAGCTTCAGGGGCTATTGCTGCCTGGAGCGCTGTTTATATTGACCTCAACCCAGGCACACCTGAGGAGGGCCGGCCGGCAGGTTCAGGCTGCCCAGGTCAGCTAATCCTCAGCCCTCAGGGAATCACACTGTTGAAAATGGACCTCACTAAGGCAGAGTAGAAGCCAAGGAATAAAAGGACACAATGCCATTTGCAGCACTGTAGATGTGTCTAGAGGTAATCACGTGACTTGTAGTAAGTCAGAAAGTGAAAGACACATATCATATCATATCACTTATAGGTGTTACCTAAAAACGGATACCAGGGCAGATATTTCCACGGAGAAGGACAATCACAGATTCAGTAAACAAAACTTATGGTTCACCAATGGAAAGGTGTGAGGATTGGTTTCATTACGATATTGGGGTTAACAGACATACAAACACAGGTGACATATATAATCACCAAAGACCTATGGAATACCAAGAGAAGACGACTCAACATCCTGTCATAACGTACATGGGAAAAGGATCCCAGGAAGAACAGACATATGTGTATGTGTAAAAGAAGCACATCTTCCACACCTACCACAAGCCAAACATTGTAATCACACTTGCTGTAATCAAAAATAAAAAATTAAATTAAAAACACGAAGAAGAAGTAGTGAGACCAACTTGAGGGGCTTTCTCCTGGCACATTCCATTCTAAATTCCAATCTAGAACACGACTTCCATTGAGGCTCTGTTGCCCTAGTAACCAGATTTGGTAAGGGAGAACTGCTGCCACCTTGTGGCCGTTTCACACAACAGCAGCTTTAATCCCAGCGCTCATGGTCAGTTGATATTCAAAATCATTGCAGACCTGTAAATGACACCTGCCCTGAAAACAAATCCTGGGGTCACATATCGACCGAAAAATTCAAAGGACGCCCATATTTCAAAACGACCGTTTCAAAAGGCATATTTTACGCACATTAGCGTTCTGCTTCTTTTTCTTTCTTTCTTTCTTTGTTAAAAAAACAGGAATGGAAAAAGGCATCCCTCAGAATGGGCGAAAATATTTGCAAACGAATCAATGGACAAAGGTTTAATCTCCAACATATATAAAGAGCTCATGCAGCTTAATATTAAAACAACAAACAACCCAAAACAAAAATGGGCAGAAGATCTAAAGAGACGTTTCTTCAAAGAAGACACAGAGACGGCCAAGACGCACATGAAAAGCTGCTCAACATCACTAATTATTAGAGAAATGCAAATCAAAACTACAATGAGGGATCACCTCACACCTGTTAGAATCGGCATCATCAGAAAATCTACAACCAACAAACTCTGGGGAGGGTGTGGACAAAAGGAACCCTCTTCCACTATTGGTGGGAATGTAAATTGATACAGTGTCTATGGACAACAGTATGGAGTTTCGTTAAAAAAACTTGAAATAGAATTACCATATGATCCAGCAATCCTACTTCTGGGCATATACCAGAGAAAACCATAAATCAAAAAGGCACATTCACCACAATGGTCATTGCAGCACTATTGACAATAGCCAGGTAATGGAAGCAACCTAAATACCCACAGACAGACGAATGGATAAAGATGTGGTACATATATAAAATGGAATATTACTCAGCCATAAGAAGGAATGAAACTGGGTCATTTGTAGAGACGTCGATGGATCTAGAGACTGTCATACAGAATGAAGGAAGTCAGAAAGAGAAAAACAAATATTGTATATTAATGCATATATGTGGAACCTAGACAAATGGTACAGATGAACTGGTTTGCAGGGAAGAAACAGAGACACAGAGGTAGAGAACAAACGTATGGACACCAAGTGTGGGAAGCCATGGGGTGGTGGTGGTGGGATGAGTCGGGAGATTGGGATTGACCTGTATACATGTATATGCATAAAATACATAACTAATAATAACCTGCTGTATAAAAAAATAAATAAAATTAAATTTCAAAATTTTATAAAATAAAATTTAAAAATAGAAAAAAGGTCTTCCCTTCACACAGATGTATTTATATGAATGAACTATTGCCATGCTTATATCAATAAATACACAAAAGAGGAATAAAACCTAACTTGAACCAAAAAGGAAAAAATACCTGAACCCACCAGTTATACAGAGGAAAACCCTATCAGGGCACTTGCTCCAGCGGTAAACAATTCTGAAATTGGTCAGAGGTGGGGAATCATCTCCCGTACAGCCAGCAGCCCACCCCCCATGCAAGGAGCGTCCTCATTGCAAATCTGGGGGACAATGCCGAGGCATCTGTGAGTAAACGTGAGCAGAGCCCCAGGCCAGCTGCTGCTGAACTGTTCCCACCCTTCCCAGGTAAAACACCTGAATATGTACAAGGGCTTGAAAGCCTAGAGGAAGGGCCGTGGAGCCACACCAGCGGCAGCACGCAGGCCAACTTGGTGCCTGCAGGACAGCCAGGATGGTCCTGGCCCCGGGTGCTCTTCTAGAAGCTTTCCATTGCCCTGCCTGAGATACCCTTCTTGTCCAGGCCCCCACTGCTTTTTTCCTTCCTCACCTCTGTCCGGAGAGAAATTCCAGCGGAAGGTATGGGTGACACATCCTCTTCTTTACAGGTGGCAGCCTGGCAACCCCTGCAGAAAGTCCAGCAGAGCCCCACTCACAACGGGCCACCCACAAAGCCGTGGCCCCTCACTCCCTCCCACCAGCACAGCCCCGAGACTGCTGACGGGGCAGAGAATATGGAGTCAGGCACAGCTTCAGGGGCTATTGCTGCCTGGAGCGCTGTTTATATTGACCTCAACCCAGGCACACGTGAGGAGGGCCGGCCGGCAGGTTCAGGCTGCCCAGGTCAGCTAATCCTCAGCCCTCAGGGAATCACACTGTTGAAAATGGACCTCACTAAGGCAGAGTAGAAGCCAAGGAATAAAAGGACACAATGCCATTTGCAGCACTGTAGATGTGTCTAGAGGTAATCACGTGACTTGTAGTAAGTCAGAAAGTGAAAGACACATATCATATCATATCACTTATAGGTGTTACCTAAAAACGGATACCAGGGCAGATATTTCCATGGAGAAGGACAATCACAGATTCATTAAACAAACTTATGGTTCACCAATGGAAAGGTGTGAGGATTGGTTTCATTACGATATTGGGGTTAACAGACATACAAACACAGGTGACATATATAATCACCAAAGACCTATGGAATACCAAGAGAAGACGACTCAACATCCTGTCATAACGTACATGGGAAAAGGATCCCAGGAAGAACAGACATATGTGTATGTGTAAAAGAAGCACATCTTCCACACCTACCACAAGCCAAACATTGTAATCACACTTGCTGTAATCAAAAATAAAAAATTAAATTAAAAACACGAAGAAGAAGTAGTGAGACCAACTTGAGGGGCTTTCTCCTGGCACATTCCATTCTAAATTCCAATCTAGAACACGACTTCCATTGAGGCTCTGTTGCCCTAGTAACCAGATTTGGTAAGGGAGAACTGCTGCCACCTTGTGGCCGTTTCACACAACAGCAGCTTTAATCCCAGCGCTCATGGTCAGTTGATATTCAAAATCATTGCAGACCTGTAAATGACACCTGCCCTGAAAACAAATCCTGGGGTCACATATCGACCAAAAAATTCAAAGGACGCCCATATTTCAAAACGACCGTTTCAAAAGGCATATTTTACGCACATTAGCGTTCTGCTTCTTTTTCTTTCTTTCTTTCTTTGTTAAAAAAACAGGAATGGAAAAAGGCATCCCTCAGAATGGGCGAAAATATTTGCAAACGAATCAATGGACAAAGGTTTAATCTCCAACATATATAAAGAGCTCATGCAGCTTAATATTAAAACAACAAACAACCCAATACAAAAATGGGCAGAAGATCTAAAGAGACGTTTCTTCAAAGAAGACACAGAGACGGCCAAGACGCACATGAAAAGCTGCTCAACATCACTAATTATTAGAGAAATGCAAATCAAAACTACAATGAGGGATCACCTCACACCTGTTAGAATCGGCATCATCAGAAAATCTACAACCAACAAACTCTGGGGAGGGTGTGGACAAAAGGAACCCTCTTCCACTATTGGTGGGAATGTAAATTGATACAGTGTCTATGGACAACAGTATGGAGTTTCGTTAAAAAAACTTGAAATAGAATTACCATATGATCCAGCAATCCTACTTCTGGGCATATACCAGAGAAAACCATAAATCAAAAAGGCACATTCACCACAATGGTCATTGCAGCACTATTGACAATAGCCAGGTAATGGAAGCAACCTAAATACCCACAGACAGACGAATGGATAAAGATGTGGTACATATATAAAATGGAATATTACTCAGCCATAAGAAGGAATGAAACTGGGTCATTTGTAGAGACGTCGATGGATCTAGAGACTGTCATACAGAATGAAGTAAGTCAGAAAGAGAAAAACAAATATTGTATATTAATGCATATATGTGGAACCTAGACAAATGGTACAGATGAACTGGTTTGCAGGGAAGAAACAGAGACACAGAGGTAGAGAACAAACGTATGGACACCAAGTGTGGGAAGCCATGGGGTGGTGGTGGTGGGATGAGTCGGGAGATTGGGATTGACCTGTATACATGTATATGCATAAAATACATAACTAATAATAACCTGCTGTATAAAAAAATAAATAAAATTAAATTTCAAAATTTTATAAAATAAAATTTAAAAATAGAAAAAAGGTCTTCCCTTCACACAGATGTATTTATATGAATGAACTATTGCCATGCTTATATCAATAAATACACAAAAGAGGAATAAAACCTAACTTGAACCAAAAAGGAAAAAATACCTGAACCCACCAGTTATACAGAGGAAAACACTATCAGGGCACTTGCTCCAGCGGTAAACAATTCTGAAATTGGTCAGAGGTGGGGAATCATCTGCCATACAGCCAGCAGCCCACCCCCCATGCAAGGAGCGTCCTCATTGCAAAGCTGGGGGACAATGCCGAGGCATCTGTGAGTAAACGTGAGCAGAGCCCCAGGCCAGCTGCTGCTGAACTGTTCCCACCCTTCCCAGGTAAAACACCTGAATATGTACAAGGGCTTGAAAGCCTAGAGGAAGGGCCGTGGAGCCACACCAGCGGCAGCACGCAGGCCAACTTGGTGCCTGCAGGACAGCCAGGATGGTCCTGGCCCCGGGTGCTCTTCTAGAAGCTTTCCATTGCCCTGCCTGAGATACCCTTCTTGTCCAGGCCCCCACTGCTTTTTTCCTTCCTCACCTCTGTCCGGAGAGAAATTCCAGCGGAAGGTATGGGTGACACATCCTCTTCTTTACAGGTGGCAGCCTGGCAACCCCTGCAGAAAGTCCAGCAGAGCCCCACTCACAACGGGCCACCCACAAAGCCGTGGCCCCTCACTCCCTCCCACCAGCACAGCCCCGAGACTGCTGACGGGGCAGAGAATATGGAGTCAGGCACAGCTTCAGGGGCTATTGCTGCCTGGAGCGCTGTTTATATTGACCTCAACCCAGGCACACGTGAGGAGGGCCGGCCGGCAGGTTCAGGCTGCCCAGGTCAGCTAATCCTCAGCCCTCAGGGAATCACACTGTTGAAAATGGACCTCACTAAGGCAGAGTAGAAGCCAAGGAATAAAAGGACACAATGCCATTTGCAGCACTGTAGATGTGTCTAGAGGTAATCACGTGACTTGTAGTAAGTCAGAAAGTGAAAGACACATATCATATCATATCACTTATAGGTGTTACCTAAAAACGGATACCAGGGCAGATATTTCCACGGAGAAGGACAATCACAGATTCATTAAACAAACTTATGGTTCACCAATGGAAAGGTGTGAGGATTGGTTTCATTACGATATTGGGGTTAACAGACATACAAACACAGGTGACATATATAATCACCAAAGACCTATGGAATACCAAGAGAAGACGACTCAACATCCTGTCATAACGTACATTGGAAAAGGATCCCAGGAAGAACAGACATGTGTATGTGTAAAAGCAGCACATCTTCCACACCTACCACAAGCCAAACATTGTAATCACACTTGCTGTAATCAAAAATAAAAAATTAAATTAAAAACACGAAGAAGAAGTAGTGAGACCAACTTGAGGGGCTTTCTCCTGGCACATTCCATTCTAAATTCCAATCTAGAACACGACTTCCATTGAGGCTCTGTTGCCCTAGTAACCAGATTTGGTAAGGGAGAACTGCTGCCACCTTGTGGCCGTTTCACACAACAGCAGCTTTAATCCCAGCGCTCATGGTCAGTTGATATTCAAAATCATTGCAGACCTGTAAATGACACCTGCCCTGAAAACAAATCCTGGGGTCACATATCGACCGAAAAATTCAAAGGACGCCCATATTTCAAAACGACCGTTTCAAAAGGCATATTTTACGCACATTAGCGTTCTGCTTCTTTTTCTTTCTTTCTTTCTTTGTTAAAAAAACAGGAATGGAAAAAGGCATCCCTCAGAATGGGCGAAAATATTTGCAAACGAATCTATGGACAAAGGTTTAATCTCCAACATATATAAAGAGCTCATGCAGCTTAATATTAAAACAACAAACAACCCAATACAAAAATGGGCAGAAGATCTAAAGAGACGTTTCTTCAAAGAAGACACAGAGACGGCCAAGACGCACATGAAAAGCTGCTCAACATCACTAATTATTAGAGAAATGCAAATCAAAACTACAATGAGGGATCACCTCACACCTGTTAGAATCGGCATCATCAGAAAATCTACAACCAACAAACTCTGGGGAGGGTGTGGACAAAAGGAACCCTCTTCCACTATTGGTGGGAATGTAAATTGATACAGTGTCTATGGACAACAGTATGGAGTTTCGTTAAAAAAACTTGAAATAGAATTACCATATGATCCAGCAATCCTACTTCTGGGCATATACCAGAGAAAACCATAAATCAAAAAGGCACATTCACCACAATGGTCATTGCAGCACTATTGACAATAGCCAGGTAATGGAAGCAACCTAAATACCCACAGACAGACGAATGGATAAAGATGTGGTACATATATAAAATGGAATATTACTCAGCCATAAGAAGGAATGAAACTGGGTCATTTGTAGAGACGTCGATGGATCTAGAGACTGTCATACAGAATGAAGTAAGTCAGAAAGAGAAAAACAAATATTGTATATTAATGCATATATGTGGAACCTAGACAAATGGTACAGATGAACTGGTTTGCAGGGAAGAAACAGAGACACAGAGGTAGAGAACAAACGTATGGACACCAAGTGTGGGAAGCCATGGGGTGGTGGTGGTGGGATGAGTCGGGAGATTGGGATTGACCTGTATACATGTATATGCATAAAATACATAACTAATAATAACCTGCTGTATAAAAAAATAAATAAAATTAAATTTCAAAATTTTATAAAATAAAATTTAAAAATAGAAAAAAGGTCTTCCCTTCACACAGATGTATTTATATGAATGAACTATTGCCATGCTTATATCAATAAATACACAAAAGAGGAATAAAACCTAACTTGAACCAAAAAGGAAAAAATACCTGAACCCACCAGTTATACAGAGGAAAACACTATCAGGGCACTTGCTCCAGCGGTAAACAATTCTGAAATTGGTCAGAGGTGGGGAATCATCTGCCATACAGCCAGCAGCCCACCCCCCATGCAAGGAGCGTCCTCATTGCAAAGCTGGGGGACAATGCCGAGGCATCTGTGAGTAAACGTGAGCAGAGCCCCAGGCCAGCTGCTGCTGAACTGTTCCCACCCTTCCCAGGTAAAACACCTGAATATGTACAAGGGCTTGAAAGCCTAGAGGAAGGGCCGTGGAGCCACACCAGCGGCAGCACGCAGGCCAACTTGGTGCCTGCAGGACAGCCAGGATGGTCCTGGCCCCGGGTGCTCTTCTAGAAGCTTTCCATTGCCCTGCCTGAGATACCCTTCTTGTCCAGGCCCCCACTGCTTTTTTCCTTCCTCACCTCTGTCCGGAGAGAAATTCCAGCGGAAGGTATGGGTGACACATCCTCTTCTTTACAGGTGGCAGCCTGGCAACCCCTGCAGAAAGTCCAGCAGAGCCCCACTCACAACGGGCCACCCACAAAGCCGTGGCCCCTCACTCCCTCCCACCAGCACAGCCCCGAGACTGCTGACGGGGCAGAGAATATGGAGTCAGGCACAGCTTCAGGGGCTATTGCTGCCTGGAGCGCTGTTTATATTGACCTCAACCCAGGCACACGTGAGGAGGGCCGGCCGGCAGGTTCAGGCTGCCCAGGTCAGCTAATCCTCAGCCCTCAGGGAATCACACTGTTGAAAATGGACCTCACTAAGGCAGAGTAGAAGCCAAGGAATAAAAGGACACAATGCCATTTGCAGCACTGTAGATGTGTCTAGAGGTAATCACGTGACTTGTAGTAAGTCAGAAAGTGAAAGACACATATCATATCATATCACTTATAGGTGTTACCTAAAAACGGATACCAGGGCAGATATTTCCACGGAGAAGGACAATCACAGATTCATTAAACAAACTTATGGTTCACCAATGGAAAGGTGTGAGGATTGGTTTCATTACGATATTGGGGTTAACAGACATACAAACACAGGTGACATATATAATCACCAAAGACCTATGGAATACCAAGAGAAGACGACTCAACATCCTGTCATAACGTACATTGGAAAAGGATCCCAGGAAGAACAGACATGTGTATGTGTAAAAGCAGCACATCTTCCACACCTACCACAAGCCAAACATTGTAATCACACTTGCTGTAATCAAAAATAAAAAATTAAATTAAAAACACGAAGAAGAAGTAGTGAGACCAACTTGAGGGGCTTTCTCCTGGCACATTCCATTCTAAATTCCAATCTAGAACACGACTTCCATTGAGGCTCTGTTGCCCTAGTAACCAGATTTGGTAAGGGAGAACTGCTGCCACCTTGTGGCCGTTTCACACAACAGCAGCTTTAATCCCAGCGCTCATGGTCAGTTGATATTCAAAATCATTGCAGACCTGTAAATGACACCTGCCCTGAAAACAAATCCTGGGGTCACATATCGACCGAAAAATTCAAAGGACGCCCATATTTCAAAACGACCGTTTCAAAAGGCATATTTTACGCACATTAGCGTTCTGCTTCTTTTTCTTTCTTTCTTTCTTTGTTAAAAAAACAGGAATGGAAAAAGTCATCCCTCAGAATGGGCGAAAATATTTGCAAACGAATCAATGGACAAAGGTTTAATCTCCAACATATATAAAGAGCTCATGCAGCTTAATATTAAAACAACAAACAACCCAATACAAAAATGGGCAGAAGATCTAAAGAGACGTTTCTTCAAAGAAGACACAGAGACGGCCAAGACGCACATGAAAAGCTGCTCAACATCACTAATTATTAGAGAAATGCAAATCAAAACTACAATGAGGGATCACCTCACACCTGTTAGAATCGGCATCATCAGAAAATCTACAACCAACAAACTCTGGGGAGGGTGTGGACAAAAGGAACCCTCTTCCACTATTGGTGGGAATGTAAATTGATACAGTGTCTATGGACAACAGTATGGAGTTTCGTTAAAAAAAACATGAAATAGAATTACCATATGATCCAGCAATCCTACTTCTGGGCATATACCAGAGAAAACCATAAATCAAAAAGGCACATTCACCACAATGGTCATTGCAGCACTATTGACAATAGCCAGGTAATGGAAGCAACCTAAATACCCACAGACAGACGAATGGATAAAGATGTGGTACATATATAAAATGGAATATTACTCAGCCATAAGAAGGAATGAAACTGGGTCATTTGTAGAGACGTCGATGGATCTAGAGACTGTCATACAGAATGAAGTAAGTCAGAAAGAGAAAAACAAATATTGTATATTAATGCATATATGTGGAACCTAGACAAATGGTACAGATGAACTGGTTTGCAGGGAAGAAACAGAGACACAGAGGTAGAGAACAAACGTATGGACACCAAGTGTGGGAAGCCATGGGGTGGTGGTGGTGGGATGAGTCGGGAGATTGGGATTGACCTGTATACATGTATATGCATAAAATACATAACTAATAATAACCTGCTGTATAAAAAAATAAATAAAATTAAATTTCAAAATTTTATAAAATAAAATTTAAAAATAGAAAAAAGGTCTTCCCTTCACACAGATGTATTTATATGAATGAACTATTGCCATGCTTATATCAATAAATACACAAAAGAGGAATAAAACCTAACTTGAACCAAAAAGGAAAAAATACCTGAACCCACCAGTTATACAGAGGAAAACCCTATCAGGGCACTTGCTCCAGCGGTAAACAATTCTGAAATTGGTCAGAGGTGGGGAATCATCTCCCATACAGCCAGCAGCCCAACCCCATGCAAGGAGCGTCCTCATTGCAAATCTGGGGGACAATGCCGAGGCATCTGTGAGTAAACGTGAGCAGAGCCCCAGGCCAGCTGCTGCTGAACTGTTCCCACCCTTCCCAGGTAAAACACCTGAATATGTACAAGGGCTTGAAATCCTAGAGTAAGGGCCGTGGAGCCACACCAGCGGCAGCACGCAGGCCAACTTGGTGCCTGCAGGACAGCCAGGATGGTCCTGGCCCCGGGTGCTCTTCTAGAAGCTTTCCATTGCCCTGCCTGAGATACCCTTCTTGTCCAGGCCCCCACTGCTTTTTTCCTTCCTCACCTCTGTCCGGAGAGAAATTCCAGCGGAAGGTATGGGTGACACATCCTCTTCTTTACAGGTGGCAGCCTGGCAACCCCTGCAGAAAGTCCAGCAGAGCCCCACTCACAACGGGCCACCCACAAAGCCGTGGCCCCTCACTCCCTCCCACCAGCACAACCCCGAGACTGCTGACGGGGCAGAGAATATGGAGTCAGGCACAGCTTCAGGGGCTATTGCTGCCTGGAGCGCTGTTTATATTGACCTCAACCCAGGCACACGTGAGGAGGGCCGGCCGGCAGGTTCAGGCTGCCCAGGTCAGCTAATCCTCAGCCCTCAGGGAATCACACTGTTGAAAATGGACCTCACTAAGGCAGAGTAGAAGCCAAGGAATAAAAGGACACAATGCCATTTGCAGCACTGTAGATGTGTCTAGAGGTAATCACGTGACTTGTAGTAAGTCAGAAAGTGAAAGACACATATCATATCATATCACTTATAGGTGTTACCTAAAAACGGATACCAGGGCAGATATTTCCACGGAGAAGGACAATCACAGATTCATTAAACAAACTTATGGTTCACCAATGGAAAGGTGTGAGGATTGGTTTCATTACGATATTGGGGTTAACAGACATACAAACACAGGTGACATATATAATCACCAAAGACCTATGGAATACCAAGAGAAGACGACTCAACATCCTGTCATAACGTACATGGGAAAAGGATCCCAGGAAGAACAGACATATGTGTATGTGTAAAAGAAGCACATCTTCCACACCTACCACAAGCCAAACATTGTAATCACACTTGCTGTAATCAAAAATAAAAAATTAAATTAAAAACACGAAGAAGTAGTGAGACCAACTTGAGGGGCTTTCTCCTGGCACATTCCATTCTAAATTCCAATCTAGAACACGACTTCCATTGAGGCTCTGTTGCCCTAGTAACCAGATTTGGTAAGGGAGAACTGCTGCCACCTTGTGGCCGTTTCACACAACAGCAGCTTTAATCCCAGCGCTCATGGTCAGTTGATATTCAAAATCATTGCAGACCTGTAAATGACACCTGCCCTGAAAACAAATCCTGGGGTCACATATCGACCGAAAAATTCAAAGGACGCCCATATTTCAAAACGACCGTTTCAAAAGGCATATTTTACGCACATTAGCGTTCTGCTTCTTTTTCTTTCTTTCTTTCTTTGTTAAAAAAACAGGAATGGAAAAAGTCATCCCTCAGAATGGGCGAAAATATTTGCAAACGAATCAATGGACAAAGGTTTAATCTCCAACATATATAAAGAGCTCATGCAGCTTAATATTAAAACAACAAACAACCCAATACAAAAATGGGCAGAAGATCTAAAGAGACGTTTCTTCAAAGAAGACACAGAGACGGCCAAGACGCACATGAAAAGCTGCTCAACATCACTAATTATTAGAGAAATGCAAATCAAAACTACAATGAGGGATCACCTCACACCTGTTAGAATCGGCATCATCAGAAAATCTACAACCAACAAACTCTGGGGAGGGTGTGGACAAAAGGAACCCTCTTCCACTATTGGTGGGAATGTAAATTGATACAGTGTCTATGGACAACAGTATGGAGTTTCGTTAAAAAAACTTGAAATAGAATTACCATATGATCCAGCAATCCTACTTCTGGGCATATACCAGAGAAAACCATAAATCAAAAAGGCACATTCACCACAATGGTCATTGCAGCACTATTGACAATAGCCAGGTAATGGAAGCAACCTAAATACCCACACACAGACGAATGGATAAAGATGTGGTACATATATAAAATGGAATATTACTCAGCCATAAGAATGAATGAAACTGGGTCATTTGTAGAGACGTCGATGGATCTAGAGACTGTCATACAGAATGAAGTAAGTCAGAAAGAGAAAAACAAATATTGTATATTAATGCATATATGTGGAACCTAGACAAATGGTACAGATGAACTGGTTTGCAGGGAAGAAACAGAGACACAGAGGTAGAGAACAAACGTATGGACACCAAGTGTGGGAAGCCATTGGGTGGTGGTGGTGGGATGAGTCGGGAGATTGGGATTGACCTGTATACATGTATATGCATAAAATACATAACTAATAATAACCTGCTGTATAAAAAAATAAATAAAATTAAATTTCAAAATTTTATAAAATAAAATTTAAAAATAGAAAAAAGGTCTTCCCTTCACACAGATGTATTTATATGAATGAACTATTGCCATGCTTATATCAATAAATACACAAAAGAGGAATAAAACCTAACTTGAACCAAAAAGGAAAAAATACCTGAACCCACCAGTTATACAGAGGAAAACCCTATCAGGGCACTTGCTCCAGCGGTAAACAATTCTGAAATTGGTCAGAGGTGGGGAATCATCTGCCATACAGCCAGCAGCCCACCCACCATGCAAGGAGCGTCCTCATTGCAAAGCTGGGGGACAATGCCGAGGCATCTGTGAGTAAACGTGAGCAGAGCCCCAGGCCAGCTGCTGCTGAACTGTTCCCACCCTTCCCAGGTAAAACACCTGAATATGTACAAGGGCTTGAAAGCCTAGAGGAAGGGCCGTGGAGCCACACCAGCGGCAGCACGCAGGCCAACTTGGTGCCTGCAGGACAGCCAGGATGGTCCTGGCCCCGGGTGCTCTTCTAGAAGCTTTCCATTGCCCTGCCTGAGATACCCTTCTTGTCCAGGCCCCCACTGCTTTTTTCCTTCCTCACCTCTGTCCGGAGAGAAATTCCAGCGGAAGGTATGGGTGACACATCCTCTTCTTTACAGGTGGCAGCCTGGCAACCCCTGCAGAAAGTCCAGCAGAGCCCCACTCACAACGGGCCACCCACAAAGCCGTGGCCCCTCACTCCCTCCCACCAGCACAGCCCCGAGACTGCTGACGGGGCAGAGAATATGGAGTCAGGCACAGCTTCAGGGGCTATTGCTGCCTGGAGCGCTGTTTATATTGACCTCAACCCAGGCACACGTGAGGAGGGCCGGCCGGCAGGTTCAGGCTGCCCAGGTCAGCTAATCCTCAGCCCTCAGGGAATCACACTGTTGAAAATGGACCTCACTAAGGCAGAGTAGAAGCCAAGGAATAAAAGGACACAATGCCATTTGCAGCACTGTAGATGTGTCTAGAGGTAATCACGTGACTTGTAGTAAGTCAGAAAGTGAAAGACACATATCATATCATATCACTTATAGGTGTTACCTAAAAACGGATACCAGGGCAGATATTTCCACGGAGAAGGACAATCACAGATTCAGTAAACAAACTTATGGTTCACCAATGGAAAGGTGTGAGGATTGGTTTCATTACGATATTGGGGTTAACAGACATACAAACACAGGTGACATATATAATCACCAAAGACCTATGGAATACCAAGAGAAGACGACTCAACATCCTGTCATAACGTACATGGGAAAAGGATCCCAGGAAGAACAGACATATGTGTATGTGTAAAAGAAGCACATCTTCCACACCTACCACAAGCCAAACATTGTAATCACACTTGCTGTAATCAAAAATAAAAAATTAAATTAAAAACACGAAGAAGAAGTAGTGAGACCAACTTGAGGGGCTTTCTCCTGGCACATTCCATTCTAAATTCCAATCTAGAACACGACTTCCATTGAGGCTCTGTTGCCCTAGTAACCAGATTTGGTAAGGGAGAACTGCTGCCACCTTGTGGCCGTTTCACACAACAGCAGCTTTAATCCCAGCGCTCATGGTCAGTTGATATTCAAAATCATTGCAGACCTGTAAATGACACCTGCCCTGAAAACAAATCCTGGGGTCACATATTGACCAAAAAATTCAAAGGACGCCCATATTTCAAAACGACCGTTTCAAAAGGCATATTTTACGCACATTAGCGTTCTGCTTCTTTTTCTTTCTTTCTTTCTTTGTTAAAAAAACAGGAATGGAAAAAGGCATCCCTCAGAATGGGCGAAAATATTTGCAAACGAATCAATGGACAAAGGTTTAATCTCCAACATATATAAAGAGCTCATGCAGCTTAATATTAAAACAACAAACAACCCAATACAAAAATGGGCAGAAGATCTAAAGAGACGTTTCTTCAAAGAAGACACAGAGACGGCCAAGACGCACATGAAAAGCTGCTCAACATCACTAATTATTAGAGAAATGCAAATCAAAACTACAATGAGGGATCACCTCACACCTGTTAGAATCGGCATCATCAGAAAATCTACAACCAACAAACTCTGGGGAGGGTGTGGACAAAAGGAACCCTCTTCCACTATTGGTGGGAATGTAAATTGATACAGTGTCTATGGACAACAGTATGGAGTTTCGTTAAAAAAACTTGAAATAGAATTACCATATGATCCAGCAATCCTACTTCTGGGCATATACCAGAGAAAACCATAAATCAAAAAGGCACATTCACCACAATGGTCATTGCAGCACTATTGACAATAGCCAGGTAATGGAAGCAACCTAAATACCCACAGACAGACGAATGGATAAAGATGTGGTACATATATAAAATGGAATATTACTCAGCCATAAGAAGGAATGAAACTGGGTCATTTGTAGAGACGTCGATGGATCTAGAGACTGTCATACAGAATGAAGTAAGTCAGAAAGAGAAAAACAAATATTGTATATTAATGCATATATGTGGAACCTAGACAAATGGTACAGATGAACTGGTTTGCAGGGAAGAAACAGAGACACAGAGGTAGAGAACAAACGTATGGACACCAAGTGTGGGAAGCCATGGGGTGGTGGTGGTGGGATGAGTCGGGAGATTGGGATTGACCTGTATACATGTATATGCATAAAATACATAACTAATAATAACCTGCTGTATAAAAAAATAAATAAAATTAAATTTCAAAATTTTATAAAATAAAATTTAAAAATAGAAAAAAGGTCTTCCCTTCACACAGATGTATTTATATGAATGAACTATTGCCATGCTTATATCAATAAATACACAAAAGAGGAATAAAACCTAACTTGAACCAAAAAGGAAAAAATACCTGAACCCACCAGTTATACAGAGGAAAACCCTATCAGGGCACTTGCTCCAGCGGTAAACAATTCTGAATTTGGTCAGAGGTGGGGAATCATCTGCCATACAGCCAGCAGCCCACCCCCCATGCAAGGAGCGTCCTCATTGCAAATCTGGGGGACAATGCCGAGGCATCTGTGAGTAAACGTGAGCAGAGCCCCAGGCCAGCTGCTGCTGAACTGTTCCCACCCTTCCCAGGTAAAACACCTGAATATGTACAAGGGCTTGAAAGCCTAGAGGAAGGGCCGTGGAGCCACACCAGCGGCAGCACGCAGGCCAACTTGGTGCCTGCAGGACAGCCAGGATGGTCCTGGCCCCGGGTGCTCTTCTAGAAGCTTTCCATTGCCCTGCCTGAGATACCCTTCTTGTCCAGGCCCCCACTGCTTTTTTCCTTCCTCACCTCTGTCCGGAGAGAAATTCCAGCGGAAGGTATGGGTGACACATCCTCTTCTTTACAGGTGGCAGCCTGGCAACCCCTGCAGAAAGTCCAGCAGAGCCCCACTCACAACGGGCCACCCACAAAGCCGTGGCCCCTCACTCCCTCCCACCAGCACAGCCCCGAGACTGCTGACGGGGCAGAGAATATGGAGTCAGGCACGGCTTCAGGGGCTATTGCTGCCTGGAGCGCTGTTTATATTGACCTCAACCCAGGCACACGTGAGGAGGGCCGGCCGGCAGGTTCAGGCTGCCCAGGTCAGCTAATCCTCAGCCCTCAGGGAATCACACTGTTGAAAATGGACCTCACTAAGGCAGAGTAGAAGCCAAGGAATAAAAGGACACAATGCCATTTGCAGCACTGTAGATGTGTCTAGAGGTAATCACGTGACTTGTAGTAAGTCAGAAAGTGAAAGACACATATCATATCATATCACTTATAGGTGTTACCTAAAAACGGATACCAGGGCAGATATTTCCACGGAGAAGGACAATCACAGATTCATTAAACAAACTTATGGTTCACCAATGGAAAGGTGTGAGGATTGGTTTCATTACGATATTGGGGTTAACAGACATACAAACACAGGTGACATATATAATCACCAAAGACCTATGGAATACCAAGAGAAGACGACTCAACATCCTGTCATAACGTACATGGGAAAAGGATCCCAGGAAGAACAGACATATGTGTATGTGTAAAAGAAGCACATCTTCCACACCTACCACAAGCCAAACATTGTAATCACACTTGCTGTAATCAAAAATAAAAAATTAAATTAAAAACACGAAGAAGAAGTAGTGAGACCAACTTGAGGGGCTTTCTCCTGGCACATTCCATTCTAAATTCCAATCTAGAACACGACTTCCATTGAGGCTCTGTTGCCCTAGTAACCAGATTTGGTAAGGGAGAACTGCTGCCACCTTGTGGCCGTTTCACACAACAGCAGCTTTAATCCCAGCGCTCATGGTCAGTTGATATTCAAAATCATTGCAGACCTGTAAATGACACCTGCCCTGAAAACAAATCCTGGGGTCACATATCGACCGAAAAATTCAAAGGACGCCCATATTTCAAAACGACCGTTTCAAAAGGCATATTTTACGCACATTAGCGTTCTGCTTCTTTTTCTTTCTTTCTTTCTTTGTTAAAAAAACAGGAATGGAAAAAGGCATCCCTCAGAATGGGCGAAAATATTTGCAAACGAATCAATGGACAAAGGTTTAATCTCCAACATATATAAAGAGCTCATGCAGCTTAATATTAAAACAACAAACAACCCAATACAAAAATGGGCAGAAGATCTAAAGAGACGTTTCTTCAAAGAAGACACAGAGACGGCCAAGACGCACATGAAAAGCTGCTCAACATCACTAATTATTAGAGAAATGCAAATCAAAACTACAATGAGGGATCACCTCACACCTGTTAGAATCGGCATCATCAGAAAATCTACAACCAACAAACTCTGGGGAGGGTGTGGACAAAAGGAACCCTCTTCCACTATTGGTGGGAATGTAAATTGATACAGTGTCTATGGACAACAGTATGGAGTTTCGTTAAAAAAACTTGAAATAGAATTACCATATGATCCAGCAATCCTACTTCTGGGCATATACCAGAGAAAACCATAAATCAAAAAGGCACATTCACCACAATGGTCATTGCAGCACTATTGACAATAGCCAGGTAATGGAAGCAACCTAAATACCCACACACAGACGAATGGATAAAGATGTGGTACATATATAAAATGGAATATTACTCAGCCATAAGAAGGAATGAAACTGGGTCATTTGTAGAGACGTCGATGGATCTAGAGACTGTCATACAGAATGAAGTAAGTCAGAAAGAGAAAAACAAATATTGTATATTAATGCATATATGTGGAACCTAGACAAATGGTACAGATGAACTGGTTTGCAGGGAAGAAACAGAGACACAGAGGTAGAGAACAAACGTATGGACACCAAGTGTGGGAAGCCATGGGGTGGTGGTGGTGGGATGAGTCGGGAGATTGGGATTGACCTGTATACATGTATATGCATAAAATACATAACTAATAATAACCTGCTGTATAAAAAAATAAATAAAATTAAATTTCAAAATTTTATAAAATAAAATTTAAAAATAGAAAAAAGGTCTTCCCTTCACACAGATGTATTTATATGAATGAACTATTGCCATGCTTATATCAATAAATACACAAAAGAGGAATAAAACCTAACTTGAACCAAAAAGGAAAAAATACCTGAACCCACCAGTTATACAGAGGAAAACCCTATCAGGGCACTTGCTCCAGCGGTAAACAATTCTGAAATTGGTCAGAGGTGGGGAATCATCTGCCATACAGCCAGCAGCCCACCCCCCATGCAAGGAGCGTCCTCATTGCAAAGCTGGGGGACAATGCCGAGGCATCTGTGAGTAAACGTGAGCAGAGCCCCAGGCCAGCTGCTGCTGAACTGTTCCCACCCTTCCCAGGTAAAACACCTGAATATGTACAAGGGCTTGAAAGCCTAGAGGAAGGGCCGTGGAGCCACACCAGCGGCAGCACGCAGGCCAACTTGGTGCCTGCAGGACAGCCAGGATGGTCCTGGCCCCGGGTGCTCTTCTAGAAGCTTTCCATTGCCCTGCCTGAGATACCCTTCTTGTCCAGGCCCCCACTGCTTTTTTCCTTCCTCACCTCTGTCCGGAGAGAAATTCCAGCGGAAGGTATGGGTGACACATCCTCTTCTTTACAGGTGGCAGCCTGGCAACCCCTGCAGAAAGTCCAGCAGAGCCCCACTCACAACGGGCCACCCACAAAGCCGTGGCCCCTCACTCCCTCCCACCAGCACAGCCCCGAGACTGCTGACGGGGCAGAGAATATGGAGTCAGGCACAGCTTCAGGGGCTATTGCTGCCTGGAGCGCTGTTTATATTGACCTCAACCCAGGCACACGTGAGGAGGGCCGGCCGGCAGGTTCAGGCTGCCCAGGTCAGCTAATCCTCAGCCCTCAGGGAATCACACTGTTGAAAATGGACCTCACTAAGGCAGAGTAGAAGCCAAGGAATAAAAGGACACAATGCCATTTGCAGCACTGTAGATGTGTCTAGAGGTAATCACGTGACTTGTAGTAAGTCAGAAAGTGAAAGACACATATCATATCATATCACTTATAGGTGTTACCTAAAAACGGATACCAGGGCAGATATTTCCACGGAGAAGGACAATCACAGATTCATTAAACAAACTTATGGTTCACCAATGGAAAGGTGTGAGGATTGGTTTCATTACGATATTGGGGTTAACAGACATACAAACACAGGTGACATATATAATCACCAAAGACCTATGGAATACCAAGAGAAGACGACTCAACATCCTGTCATAACGTACATGGGAAAAGGATCCCAGGAAGAACAGACATATGTGTATGTGTAAAAGAAGCACATCTTCCACACCTACCACAAGCCAAACATTGTAATCACACTTGCTGTAATCAAAAATAAAAAATTAAATTAAAAACACGAAGAAGAAGTAGTGAGACCAACTTGAGGGGCTTTCTCCTGGCACATTCCATTCTAAATTCCAATCTAGAACACGACTTCCATTGAGGCTCTGTTGCCCTAGTAACCAGATTTGGTAAGGGAGAACTGCTGCCACCTTGTGGCCGTTTCACACAACAGCAGCTTTAATCCCAGCGCTCATGGTCAGTTGATATTCAAAATCATTGCAGACCTGTAAATGACACCTGCCCTGAAAACAAATCCTGGGGTCACATATTGACCAAAAAATTCAAAGGACGCCCATATTTCAAAACGACCGTTTCAAAAGGCATATTTTACGCACATTAGCGTTCTGCTTCTTTTTCTTTCTTTCTTTCTTTGTTAAAAAAACAGGAATGGAAAAAGGCATCCCTCAGAATGGGCGAAAATATTTGCAAACGAATCAATGGACAAAGGTTTAATCTCCAACATATATAAAGAGCTCATGCAGCTTAATATTAAAACAACAAACAACCCAATACAAAAATGGGCAGAAGATCTAAAGAGACGTTTCTTCAAAGAAGACACAGAGACGGCCAAGACGCACATGAAAAGCTGCTCAACATCACTAATTATTAGAGAAATGCAAATCAAAACTACAATGAGGGATCACCTCACACCTGTTAGAATCGGCATCATCAGAAAATCTACAACCAACAAACTCTGGGGAGGGTGTGGACAAAAGGAACCCTCTTCCACTATTGGTGGGAATGTAAATTGATACAGTGTCTATGGACAACAGTATGGAGTTTCGCTAAAAAAACTTGAAATAGAATTACCATATGATCCAGCAATCCTACTTCTGGGCATATACCAGAGAAAACCATAAATCAAAAAGGCACATTCACCACAATGGTCATTGCAGCACTATTGACAATAGCCAGGTAATGGAAGCAACCTAAATACCCACAGACAGACGAATGGATAAAGATGTGGTACATATATAAAATGGAATATTACTCAGCCATAAGAAGGAATGAAACTGGGTCATTTGTAGAGACGTCGATGGATCTAGAGACTGTCATACAGAATGAAGTAAGTCAGAAAGAGAAAAACAAATATTGTATATTAATGCATATATGTGGAACCTAGACAAATGGTACAGATGAACTGGTTTGCAGGGAAGAAACAGAGACACAGAGGTAGAGAACAAACGTATGGACACCAAGTGTGGGAAGCCATGGGGTGGTGGTGGTGGGATGAGTCGGGAGATTGGGATTGACCTGTATACATGTATATGCATAAAATACATAACTAATAATAACCTGCTGTATAAAAAAATAAATAAAATTAAATTTCAAAATTTTATAAAATAAAATTTAAAAATAGAAAAAAGGTCTTCCCTTCACACAGATGTATTTATATGAATGAACTATTGCCATGCTTATATCAATAAATACACAAAAGAGGAATAAAACCTAACTTGAACCAAAAAGGAAAAAATACCTGAACCCACCAGTTATACAGAGGAAAATTCTATCAGGGCACTTGCTCCAGCGGTAAACAATTCTGAATTTGGTCAGAGGTGGGGAATCATCTGCCATACAGCCAGCAGCCCACCCCCCATGCAAGGAGCGTCCTCACTGCAAATCTGGGGGACAATGCCGAGGCATCTGTGAGTAAACGTGAGCAGAGCCCCAGGCCAGCTGCTGCTGAACTGTTCCCACCCTTCCCAGGTAAAACACCTGAATATGTACAAGGGCTTGAAAGCCTAGAGGAAGGGCCGTGGAGCCACACCAGCGGCAGCACGCAGGCCAACTTGGTGCCTGCAGGACAGCCAGGATGGTCCTGGCCCCGGGTGCTCTTCTAGAAGCTTTCCATTGCCCTGCCTGAGATACCCTTCTTGTCCAGGCCCCCACTGCTTTTTTCCTTCCTCACCTCTGTCCGGAGAGAAATTCCAGCGGAAGGTATGGGTGACACATCCTCTTCTTTACAGGTGGCAGCCTGGCAACCCCTGCAGAAAGTCCAGCACAGCCCCACTCACAACGGGCCACCCACAAAGCCGTGGCCCCTCACTCCCTCCCACCAGCACAGCCCCGAGACTGCTGACGGGGCAGAGAATATGGAGTCAGGCACAGCTTCAGGGGCTATTGCTGCCTGGAGCGCTGTTTATATTGACCTCAACCCAGGCACACCTGAGGAGGGCCGGCCGGCAGGTTCAGGCTGCCCAGGTCAGCTAATCCTCAGCCCTCAGGGAATCACACTGTTGAAAATGGACCTCACTAAGGCAGAGTAGAAGCCAAGGAATAAAAGGACACAATGCCATTTGCAGCACTGTAGATGTGTCTAGAGGTAATCACGTGACTTGTAGTAAGTCAGAAAGTGAAAGACACATATCATATCATATCACTTATAGGTGTTACCTAAAAACGGATACCAGGGCAGATATTTCCACGGAGAAGGACAATCACAGATTCATTAAACAAACTTATGGTTCACCAATGGAAAGGTGTGAGGATTGGTTTCATTACGATATTGGGGTTAACAGACATACAAACACAGGTGACATATATAATCACCAAAGACCTATGGAATACCAAGAGAAGACGACTCAACATCCTGTCATAACGTACATGGGAAAAGGATCCCAGGAAGAACAGACATATGTGTATGTGTAAAAGAAGCACATCTTCCACACCTACCACAAGCCAAACATTGTAATCACACTTGCTGTAATCAAAAATAAAAAATTAAATTAAAAACACGAAGAAGAAGTAGTGAGACCAACTTGAGGGGCTTTCTCCTGGCACATTCCATTCTAAATTCCAATCTAGAACACGACTTCCATTGAGGCTCTGTTGCCCTAGTAACCAGATTTGGTAAGGGAGAACTGCTGCCACCTTGTGGCCGTTTCACACAACAGCAGCTTTAATCCCAGCGCTCATGGTCAGTTGATATTCAAAATCATTGCAGACCTGTAAATGACACCTGCCCTGAAAACAAATCCTGGGGTCACATATCGACCAAAAAATTCAAAGGACGCCCATATTTCAAAACGACCGTTTCAAAAGGCATATTTTACGCACATTAGCGTTCTGCTTCTTTTTCTTTCTTTCTTTCTTTGTTAAAAAAACAGGAATGGAAAAAGGCATCCCTCAGAATGGGCGAAAATATTTGCAAACGAATCAATGGACAAAGGTTTAATCTCCAACATATATAAAGAGCTCATGCAGCTTAATATTAAAACAACAAACAACCCAATACAAAAATGGGCAGAAGATCTAAAGAGACGTTTCTTCAAAGACACAGAGACGGCCAAGACGCACATGAAAAGCTGCTCAACATCACTAATTATTAGAGAAATGCAAATCAAAACTACAATGAGGGATCACCTCACACCTGTTAGAATCGGCATCATCAGAAAATCTACAACCAACAAACTCTGGGGAGGGTGTGGACAAAAGGAACCCTCTTCCACTATTGGTGGGAATGTAAATTGATACAGTGTCTATGGACAACAGTATGGAGTTTCGTTAAAAAAACTTGAAATAGAATTACCATATGATCCAGCAATCCTACTTCTGGGCATATACCAGAGAAAACCATAAATCAAAAAGGCACATTCACCACAATGGTCATTGCAGCACTATTGACAATAGCCAGGTAATGGAAGCAACCTAAATACCCACAGACAGACGAATGGATAAAGATGTGGTACATATATAAAATGGAATATTACTCAGCCATAAGAAGGAATGAAACTGGGTCATTTGTAGAGACGTCGATGGATCTAGAGACTGTCATACAGAATGAAGTAAGTCAGAAAGAGAAAAACAAATATTGTATATTAATGCATATATGTGGAACCTAGACAAATGGTACAGATGAACTGGTTTGCAGGGAAGAAACAGAGACACAGAGGTAGAGAACAAACGTATGGACACCAAGTGTGGGAAGCCATGGGGTGGTGGTGGTGGGATGAGTCGGGAGATTGGGATTGACCTGTATACATGTATATGCATAAAATACATAACTAATAATAACCTGCTGTATAAAAAAATAAATAAAATTAAATTTCAAAATTTTATAAAATAAAATTTAAAAATAGAAAAAAGGTCTTCCCTTCACACAGATGTATTTATATGAATGAACTATTGCCATGCTTATATCAGTAAATACACAAAAGAGGAATAAAACCTAACTTGAACCAAAAAGGAAAAAATACCTGAACCCACCAGTTATACAGAGGAAAACCCTATCAGGGCACTTGCTCCAGCGGTAAACAATTCTGAAATTGGTCAGAGGTGGGGAATCATCTGCCATACAGCCAGCAGCCCACCCCCCATGCAAGGAGCGTCCTCATTGCAAAGCTGGGGGACAATGCCGAGGCATCTGTGAGTAAACGTGAGCAGAGCCCCAGGCCAGCTGCTGCTGAACTGTTCCCACCCTTCCCAGGTAAAACACCTGAATATGTACAAGGGCTTGAAAGCCTAGAGGAAGGGCCGTGGAGCCACACCAGCGGCAGCACGCAGGCCAACTTGGTGCCTGCAGGACAGCCAGGATGGTCCTGGCCCCGGGTGCTCTTCTAGAAGCTTTCCATTGCCCTGCCTGAGATACCCTTCTTGTCCAGGCCCCCACTGCTTTTTTCCTTCCTCACCTCTGTCCGGAGAGAAATTCCAGCGGAAGGTATGGGTGACACATCCTCTTCTTTACAGGTGGCAGCCTGGCAACCCCTGCAGAAACTCCAGCAGAGCCCCACTCACAACGGGCCACCCACAAAGCCGTGGCCCCTCACTCCCTCCCACCAGCACAGCCCCGAGACTGCTGACGGGGCAGAGAATATGGAGTCAGGCACGGCTTCAGGGGCTATTGCTGCCTGGAGCGCTGTTTATATTGACCTCAACCCAGGCATACCTGAGGAGGGCCGGCCGGCAGGTTCAGGCTGCCCAGGTCAGCTAATCCTCAGCCCTCAGGGAATCACACTGTTGAAAATGGACCTCACTAAGGCAGAGTAGAAGCCAAGGAATAAAAGGACACAATGCCATTTGCAGCACTGTAGATGTGTCTAGAGGTAATCACGTGACTTGTAGTAAGTCAGAAAGTGAAAGACACATATCATATCATATCACTTATAGGTGTTACCTAAAAACGGATACCAGGGCAGATATTTCCACGGAGAAGGACAATCACAGATTCATTAAACAAACTTATGGTTCACCAATGGAAAGGTGTGAGGATTGGTTTCATTACAATGTTGGGGTTAACAGACATACAAACACAGGTGACATATATAATCACCAAAGACCTATGGAATACCAAGAGAAGACGACTCAACATTCTGTCATAACGTACATGGGAAAAGGATCCCAGGAAGAACAGACATAAGTGTATGTGTAAAAGAAGCACATCTTCCACACCTACCACAAGCCAAACATTGTAATCACACTTGCTGTAATCAAAAATAAAAAATTAAATTAAAAACACGAAGAAGAAGTAGTGAGACCAACTTGAGGGGCTTTCTCCTGGCACATTCCATTCTAAATTCCAATCTAGAACACGACTTCCATTGAGGCTCTGTTGCCCTAGTAACCAGATTTGGTAAGGGAGAACTGCTGCCACCTTGTGGCCGTTTCACACAACAGCAGCTTTAATCCCAGCGCTCATGGTCAGTTGATATTCAAAACCATTGCAGACCTGTAAATGACACCTGCCCTGAAAACAAATCCTGGGGTCACATATCGACCAAAAAATTCAAAGGACGCCCATATTTCAAAACGACCGTTTCAAAAGGCATATTTTACGCACATTAGCGTTCTGCTTCTTTTTCTTTCTTTCTTTCTTTGTTAAAAAAACAGGAATGGAAAAAGGCATCCCTCAGAATGGGCGAAAATATTTGCAAACGAATCAATGGACAATGGTTTAATCTCCAACATATATAAAGAGCTCATGCAGCTTAATATTAAAACCACAAACAACCCAATACAAAAATGGGCAGAAGATCTAAAGAGACGTTTCTTCAAAGAAGACACAGAGACGGCCAAGACGCACATGAAAAGCTGCTCAACATCACTAATTATTAGAGAAATGCAAATCAAAACTACAATGAGGGATCACCTCACACCTGTTAGAATCGGCATCATCAGAAAATCTACAACCAACAAACTCTGGGGAGGGTGTGGACAAAAGGAACCCTCTTCCACTATTGGTGGGAATGTAAATTGATACAGTGTCTATGGACAACAGTATGGAGTTTCGTTAAAAAAACTTGAAATAGAATTACCATATGATCCAGCAATCCTACTTCTGGGCATATACCAGAGAAAACCATAAATCAAAAAGGCACATTCACCACAATGGTCATTGCAGCACTATTGACAATAGCCAGGTAATGGAAGCAACCTAAATACCCACAGACAGACGAATGGATAAAGATGTGGTACATATATAAAATGGAATATTACTCAGCCATAAGAAGGAATGAAACTGGGTCATTTGTAGAGACGTCGATGGATCTAGAGACTGTCATACAGAATGAAGTAAGTCAGAAAGAGAAAAACAAATATTGTATATTAATGCATATATGTGGAACCTAGACAAATGGTACAGATGAACTGGTTTGCAGGGAAGAAACAGAGACACAGAGGTAGAGAACAAACGTATGGACACCAAGTGTGGGAAGCCATGGGGTGGTGGTGGTGGGATGAGTCGGGAGATTGGGATTGACCTGTATACATGTATATGCATAAAATACATAACTAATAATAACCTGCTGTATAAAAAAAATAAATAAAATTAAATTTCAAAATTTTATAAAATAAAATTTAAAAATAGAAAAAAGGTCTTCCCTTCACACAGATGTATTTATATGAATGAACTATTGCCATGCTTATATCAATAAATACACAAAAGAGGAATAAAACCTAACTTGAACCAAAAAGGAAAAAATACCTGAACCCACCAGTTATACAGAGGAAAACCCTATCAGGGCACTTGCTCCAGCGGTAAACAATTCTGAAATTGGTCAGAGGTGGGGAATCATCTCCCATACAGCCAGCAGCCCACCCCCCATGCAAGGAGCGTCCTCATTGCAAAGCTGGGGGACAATGCCGAGGCATCTGTGAGTAAACGTGAGCAGAGCCCCAGGCCAGCTGCTGCTGAACTGTTCCCACCCTTCCCAGGTAAAACACCTGAATATGTACAAGGGCTTGAAAGCCTAGAGGAAGGGCCGTGGAGCCACACCAGCGGCAGCACGCAGGCCAACTTGGTGCCTGCAGGACAGCCAGGATGGTCCTGGCCCCGGGTGCTCTTCTAGAAGCTTTCCATTGCCCTGCCTGAGATACCCTTCTTGTCCAGGCCCCCACTGCTTTTTTCCTTCCTCACCTCTGTCCGGAGAGAAATTCCAGCGGAAGGTATGGGTGACACATCCTCTTCTTTACAGGTGGCAGCCTGGCAACCCCTGCAGAAACTCCAGCAGAGCCCCACTCACAACGGGCCACCCACAAAGCCGTGGCCCCTCACTCCCTCCCACCAGCACAGCCCCGAGACTGCTGACGGGGCAGAGAATATGGAGTCAGGCACAGCTTCAGGGGCTATTGCTGCCTGGAGCGCTGTTTATATTGACCTCAACCCAGGCACACGTGAGGAGGGCCGGCCGGCAGGTTCAGGCTGCCCAGGTCAGCTAATCCTCAGCCCTCAGGGAATCACACTGTTGAAAATGGACCTCACTAAGGCAGAGTAGAAGCCAAGGAATAAAAGGACACAATGCCATTTGCAGCACTGTAGATGTGTCTAGAGGTAATCACGTGACTTGTAGTAAGTCAGAAAGTGAATGACACATATCATATCATATCACTTATAGGTGTTACCTAAAAACGGATACCAGGGCAGATATTTCCACGGAGAAGGACAATCACAGATTCATTAAACAAACTTATGGTTCACCAATGGAAAGGTGTGAGGATTGGTTTCATTACAATGTTGGGGTTAACAGACATACAAACACAGGTGACATATATAATCACCAAAGACCTATGGAATACCAAGAGAAGACGACTCAACATTCTGTCATAACGTACATGGGAAAAGGATCCCAGGATGAACAGACATATGTGTATGTGTAAAAGAAGCACATCTTCCACACCTACCACAAGCCAAACATTGTAATCACACTTGCTGTAATCAAAAATAAAAAATTAAATTAAAAACACGAAGAAGAAGTAGTGAGACCAACTTGAGGGGCTTTCTCCTGGCACATTCCATTCTAAATTCCAATCTAGAACACGACTTCCATTGAGGCTCTGTTGCCCTAGTAACCAGAATTGGTAAGGGAGAACTGCTGCCACCTTGTGGCCGTTTCACACAACAGCAGCTTTAATCCCAGCGCTCATGGTCAGTTGATATTCAAAATCATTGCAGACCTGTAAATGACACCTGCCCTGAAAACAAATCCTGGGGTCACATATCGACCAAAAAATTCAAAGGACGCCCATATTTCAAAACGACCGTTTCAAAAGGCATATTTTACGCACATTAGCGTTCTGCTTCTTTTTCTTTCTTTCTTTCTTTGTTAAAAAAACAGGAATGGAAAAAGGCATCCCTCAGAATGGGCGAAAATATTTGCAAACGAATCAATGGACAAAGGTTTAATCTCCAACATATATAAAGAGCTCATGCAGCTTAATATTAAAACCACAAACAACCCAATACAAAAATGGGCAGAAGATCTAAAGAGACGTTTCTTCAAAGAAGACACAGAGACGGCCAAGACGCACATGAAAAGCTGCTCAACATCACTAATTATTAGAGAAATGCAAATCAAAACTACAATGAGGGATCACCTCACACCTGTTAGAATCGGCATCATCAGAAAATCTACAACCAACAAACTCTGGGGAGGGTGTGGACAAAAGGAACCCTCTTCCACTATTGGTGGGAATGTAAATTGATACAGTGTCTATGGACAACAGTATGGAGTTTCGTTAAAAAAACTTGAAATAGAATTACCATATGATCCAGCAATCCTACTTCTGGGCATATACCAGAGAAAACCATAAATCAAAAAGGCACATTCACCACAATGGTCATTGCAGCACTATTGACAATAGCCAGGTAATGGAAGCAACCTAAATACCCACAGACAGACGAATGGATAAAGATGTGGTACATATATAAAATGGAATATTACTCAGCCATAAGAAGGAATGAAACTGGGTCATTTGTAGAGACGTCGATGGATCTAGAGACTGTCATACAGAATGAAGTAAGACAGAAAGAGGAAAACAAATATTGTATATTAATGCATATATGTGGAACCTAGACAAATGGTACAGATGAACTGGTTTGCAGGGAAGAAATAGAGACACAGAGGTAGAGAACAAACGTATGGACACCAAGTGTGGGAAGCCATGGGGTGGTGGTGGTGGGATGAGTCGGGAGATTGGGATTGACCTGTATACATGTATATGCATAAAATACATAACTAATAATAACATGCTGTATAAAAAAATAAATAAAATTACATTTCAAAATTTTATAAAATAAAATTTAAAAATAGAATAACGGTCTTCCCTTCACACAGATGTATTTATATGAATGAACTATTGCCATGCTTATATCAATAAATACACAAAAGAGGAATAAAACCTAACTTGAACCAAAAAGGAAAAAATACCTGAACCCACCAGTTATACAGAGGAAAACCCTATCAGGGCACTTGCTCCAGCGGTAAACAATTCTGAAATTGGTCAGAGGTGGGGAATCATCTCCCATACAGCCAGCAGCCCACCCCCCATGCAAGGAGCGTCCTCATTGCAAAGCTGGGGGACAATGCCGAGGCATCTGTGAGTAAACGTGAGCAGAGCCCCAGGCCAGCTGCTGCTGAACTGTTCCCACCCTTCCCAGGTAAAACACCTGAATATGTACAAGGGCTTGAAAGCCTAGAGGAAGGGCCGTGGAGCCACACCAGCGGCAGCACGCAGGCCAACTTGGTGCCTGCAGGACAGCCACGATGGTCCTGGCCCCGGGTGCTCTTCTAGAAGCTTTCCATTGCCCTGCCTGAGATACCCTTCTTGTCCAGGCCCCACTGCTTTTTTCCTTCCTCACCTCTGTCCGGAGAGAAATTCCAGCGGAAGGTATGGGTGACACATCCTCTTCTTTACAGGTGGCAGCCTGGCAACCCCTGCAGAAAGTCCAGCAGAGCCCCACTCACAACGGGCCACCCACAAAGCCGTGGCCCCTCACTCCTTCCCACCAGCACAGCCCCGAGACTGCTGACGGGGCAGAGAATATGGAGTCAGGCACGGCTTCAGGGGCTATTGCTGCCTGGAGCGCTGTTTATATTGACCTCAACCCAGGCACACCTGAGGAGGGCCGGCCGGCAGGTTCAGGCTGCCCAGGTCAGCTAATCCTCAGCCCTCAGGGAATCACACTGTTGAAAATGGACCTCACTAAGGCAGAGAAGAAGCCAAGGAATAAAAGGCACAATGCCATTTGCAGCACTGTAGATGTGTCTAGAGGTAATCACGTGACTTGTAGTAAGTCAGAAAGTGAAAGACACATATCATATCATATCACTTATAGGTGTTACCTAAAAACGGATACCAGGGCAGATATTTCCACGGAGAAGGACAATCACAGATTCATTAAACAAACTTATGGTTCACCAATGGAAAGGTGTGAGGATTGGTTTCATTACAATGTTGGGGTTAACAGACATACAAACACAGGTGACATATATAATCACCAAAGACCTATGGAATACCAAGAGAAGACGACTCAACATTCTGTCATAACGTACATGGGAAAAGGATCCCAGGAAGAACAGACATATGTGTATGTGTAAAAGAAGCACATCTTCCACACCTACCACAAGCCAAACATTGTAATCACACTTGCTGTAATCAAAAATAAAAAAATTAAATTAAAAACACGAAGAAGAAGTAGTGAGACCAACTTGAGGGGCTTTCTCCTGGCACATTCCATTCTAAATTCCAATCTAGAACACGACTTCCATTGAGGCTCTGTTGCCCTAGTAACCAGATTTGGTAAGGGAGAACTGCTGCCACCTTGTGGCCGTTTCACACAACAGCAGCTTTAATCCCAGCGCTCATGGTCAGTTGATATTCAAAATCATTGCAGACCTGTAAATGACACCTGCCCTGAAAACAAATCCTGGGGTCACATATCGACCAAAAAATTCAAAGGACGCCCATATATCAAAACGACCGTTTCAAAAGGCATATTTTACGCACATTAGTGTTCTGCTTCTTTTTCTTTCTTTCTTTCTTTGTTAAAAAAACAGGAATGGAAAAAGGCATCCCTCAGAATGGGCGAAAATATTTGCAAACGAATCAATGGACAAAGGTTTAATCTCCAACATATATAAAGAGCTCATGCAGCTTAATATTAAAACAACAAACAACCCAATACAAAAATGGGCAGAAGATCTAAAGAGACGTTTCTTCAAAGAAGACACAGAGACGGCCAAGACGCACATGAAAAGCTGCTCAACATCACTAATTATTAGAGAAATGCAAATCAAAACTACAATGAGGGATCACCTCACACCTGTTAGAATCGGCATCATCAGAAAATCTACAACCAACAAACTCTGGGGAGGGTGTGGACAAAAGGAACCCTCTTCCACTATTGGTGGGAATGTAAATTGATACAGTGTCTATGGACAACAGTATGGAGTTTCGTTAAAAAAACTTGAAATAGAATTACCATATGATCCAGCAATCCTACTTCTGGGCATATACCAGAGAAAACCATAAATCATAAAGGCACATTCACCACAATGGTCATTGCAGCACTATTGACAATAGCCAGGTAATGGAAGCAACCTAAATACCCACAGACAGACGAATGGATAAAGATGTGGTACATATATAAAATGGAATATTACTCAGCCATAAGAAGGAATGAAACTGGGTCATTTGTAGAGACGTCGATGGATCTAGAGACTGTCATACAGAATGAAGTAAGTCAGAAAGAGAAAAACAAATATTGTATATTAATGCATATATGTGGAACCTAGACAAATGGTACAGATGAACTGGTTTGCAGGGAAGAAACAGAGACACAGAGGTAGAGAACAAACGTATGGACACCAAGTGTGGGAAGCCATGGGGTGGTGGTGGTGGGATGAGTCGGGAGATTGGGATTGACCTGTATACATGTATATGCATAAAATACATAACTAATAATAACCTGCTGTATAAAAAAATAAATAAAATTAAATTTCAAAATTTTATAAAATAAAATTTAAAAATAGAAAAAAGGTCTTCCCTTCACACAGATGTATTTATATGAATGAACTATTGCCATGCTTATATCAGTAAATACACAAAAGAGGAATAAAACCTAACTTGAACCAAAAAGGAAAAAAATACCTGAACCGACCTGTTATACAGAGGAAAACCCTATCAGGGCACTTGCTCCAGCGGTAAACAATTCTGAAATTGGTCAGAGGTGGGGAATCATCTCCCATACAGCCAGCAGCCCACCCCCCACGCAAGGAGCGTCCTCATTGCAAATCTGGGGGACCGTGCCGAGGCATCTGTGAGTAAACGTGAGCAGAGCCCCAGGCCAGCTGCTGCTGAACTGTTCCCACCCTTCCCAGGTAAAACACCTGAATATGTACAAGGGCTTGAAAGCCTAGAGGAAGGGCCGTGGAGCCACGCCAGCGGCAGCACGCAGGCCAACTTGGTGCCTGCAGGACAGCCAGGATGGTCCTGGCCCCGGGTGCTCTTCTAGAAGCTTTCCATTGCCCTGCCTGAGATACCCTTCTTGTCCAGGCCCCCACTGCTTTTTTCCTTCCTCACCTCTGTCCGGAGAGAAATTCCAGCGGAAGGTATGGGTGACACATCCTCTTCTTTACAGGTGGCAGCCTGGCAACCCCTGCAGAAAGTCCAGCAGAGCCCCACTCACAACGGGCCACCCACAAAGCCGTGGCCCCTCACTCCCTCCCACCAGCACAGCCCCGAGACTGCTGACGGGGCAGAGAATATGGAGTCAGGCACGGCTTCAGGGGCTATTGCTGCCTGGAGCGCTGTTTATATTGACCTCAACCCAGGCACACCTGAGGAGGGCCGGCCGGCAGGTTCAGGCTGCCCAGGTCAGCTAATCCTCAGCCCTCAGGGAATCACACTGTTGAAAATGGACCTCACTAAGGCAGAGTAGAAGCCAAGGAATAAAAGGACACAATGCCATTTGCAGCACTGTAGATGTGTCTAGAGGTAATCACGTGACTTGTAGTAAGTCAGAAAGTGAAAGACACATATCATATCATATCACTTATAGGTGTTACCTAAAAACGGATACCAGGGCAGATATTTCCACGGAGAAGGACAATCACAGATTCATTAAACAAACTTATGGTTCACCAATGGAAAGGTGTGAGGATTGGTTTCATTACAATGTTGGGGTTAACAGACATACAAACACAGGTGACATATATAATCACCAAAGACCTATGGAATACCAAGAGAAGACGACTCAACATCCTGTCATAACGTACATGGGAAAAGGATCCCAGGAAGAACAGACATATGTGTATGTGTAAAAGAAGCACATCTTCCACACCTACCACAAGCCAAACATTGTAATCACACTTGCTGTAATCAAAAATAAAAAATTAAATTAAAAACACGAAGAAGAAGTAGTGAGACCAACTTGAGGGGCTTTCTCCTGGCACATTCCATTCTAAATTCCAATCTAGAACACGACTTCCATTGAGGCTCTGTTGCCCTAGTAACCAGATTTGGTAAGGGAGAACTGCTGCCACCTTGTGGCCGTTTCACACAACAGCAGCTTTAATCCCAGCGCTCATGGTCAGTTGATATTCAAAACCATTGCAGACCTGTAAATGACACCTGCCCTGAAAACAAATCCTGGGGTCACATATCGACCAAAAAATTCAAAGGACGCCCATATTTCAAAACGACCGTTTCAAAAGGCATATTTTACGCACATTAGTGTTCTGCTTCTTTTTCTTTCTTTCTTTCTTTGTTAAAAAAACAGGAATGGAAAAAGGCATCCCTCAGAATGGGCGAAAATATTTGCAAACGAATCAATGGACAAAGGTTTAATCTCCAACATATATAAAGAGCTCATGCAGCTTAATATTAAAACAACAAACAACCCAATACAAAAATGGGCAGAAGATCTAAAGAGACGTTTCTTCAAAGAAGACACAGAGACGGCCAAGACGCACATGCAAAGCTGCTCAACATCACTAATTATTAGAGAAATGCAAATCAAAACTACAATGAGGGATCACCTCACACCTGTTAGAAACGGCATCATCAGAAAATCTACAACCAACAAACTCTGGGGAGGGTGTGGACAAAAGGAACCCTCTTCCACTATTGGTGGGAATGTAAATTGATACAGTGTCTATGGACAACAGTATGGAGTTTCGTTAAAAAAACTTGAAATAGAATTACCATATGATCCAGCAATCCTACTTCTGGGCATATACCAGAGAAAACCATAAATCAAAAAGGCACATTCACCACAATGGTCAGTGCAGCACTATTGACAATAGCCAGGTAATGGAAGCAACCTAAATACCCACAGACAGACGAATGGATAAAGATGTGGTACATATATAAAATGGAATATTACTCAGCCATAAGAAGGAATGAACCTGGGTCATTTGTAGAGACGTCGATGGATTTAGAGACTGTCATACAGAATGAAGTAAGTCAGAAAGAGAAAAACAAATATTCTTTATTAATGCATATATGTGGAACCTAGACAAATGGTACAGATGAACTGGTTTGCAGGGAAGAAACAGAGACACAGAGGTAGAGAACAAACGTATGGACACCAAGTGTGGGAAGCCATGGGGTGGTGGTGGTGGGATGAGTTGGGAGATTGGGATTGACCTGTATACATGTATATGCATAAAATACATAACTAATAATAACCTGCTGTATAAAAAAATAAATAAAATTAAATTTCAAAATTTTATAAAATAAAATTTAAAAATAGAAAAAAGGTCTTCCCTTCACACAGATGTATTTATATGAATGAACTATTGTCATGCTTATATCAATAAATACACAAAAGAGGAATAAAACCTAACTTGAACCAAAAAGGAAAAAATACCTGAACCCACCAGTTATACAGAGGAAAACCCTATCAGGGCACTTGCTCCAGCGGTAAACAATTCTGAAATTGGTCAGAGGTGGGGAATCATCTCCCATACAGCCAGCAGCCCACCCCCCACGCAAGGAGCGTCCTCATTGCAAATCTGGGGGACAATGCCGAGACATCTGTGAGTAAACGTGAGCAGAGCCCCAGGCCAGCTGCTGCTGAAATGTTCCCACCCTTCCCAGGTAAAACACCTGAATATGTACAAGGGCTTGAAAGCCTAGAGGAAGGGCCGTGGAGCCACACCAGCGGCAGCACGCAGGCCAACTTGGTGCCTGCAGGACAGCCAGGATGGTCCTGGCCCCGGGTGCTCTTCTAGAAGCTTTCCATTGCCCTGCCTGAGATACCCTTCTTGTCCAGGCCCCCACTGCTTTTTTCCTTCCTCACCTCTGTCCGGAGAGAAATTCCAGCGGAAGGTATGGGTGACACATCCTCTTCTTTACAGGTGGCAGCCTGGCAACCCCTGCAGAAAGTCCAGCACAGCCCCACTCACAACGGGCCACCCACAAAGCCGTGGCCCCTCACTCCCTCCCACCAGCACAGCCCGGAGACTGCTGACGGGGCAGAGAATATGGAGTCAGGCACGCCTTCAGGGGCTATTGCTGCCTGGAGCGCTGTTTATATTGACCTCAACCCAGGCACACCTGAGGAGGGCCGGCCGGCAGGTTCAGGCTGCCCAGGTCAGCTAATCCTCAGCCCTCAGGGAATCACACTGTTGAAAATGGACCTCACTGAGGCAGAGTAGAAGCCAAGGAATAAAAGGACACAATGCCATTTGCAGCACTGTAGATGTGTCTAGAGGTAATCACGTGACTTGTAGTAAGTCAGAAAGTGAAAGACACATATCATATCATATCACTTATAGGTGTTACCTAAAAACGGATACCAGGGCAGATATTTCCACGGAGAAGGACAATCACAGATTCATTAAACAAACTTATGGTTCACCAATGGAAAGGTGTGAGGATTGGTTTCATTACGATATTGGGGTTAACAGACATACAAACACAGGTGACATATATAATCACCAAAGACCTATGGAATACCAAGAGAAGACGACTCAACATCCTGTCATAACGTACATGGGAAAAGGATCCCAGGAAGAACAGACATATGTGTATGTGTAAAAGAAGCACATCTTCCACACCTACCACAAGCCAAACATTGTAATCACACTTGCTGTAATCAAAAATAAAAAATTAAATTAAAAACACGAAGAAGAAGTAGTGAGACCAACTTGAGGGGCTTTCTCCTGGCACATTCCATTCTAAATTCCAATCTAGAACACGACTTCCATTGAGGCTCTGTTGCCCTAGTAACCAGATTTGGTAAGGGAGAACTGCTGCCACCTTGTGGCCGTTTCACACAACAGCAGCTTTAATCCCAGCGCTCATGGTCAGTTGATATTCAAAATCATTGCAGACCTGTAAATGACACCTGCCCTGAAAACAAATCCTGGGGTCACATATCGACCGAAAAATTCAAAGGACGCCCATATTTCAAAACGACCGTTTCAAAAGGCATATTTTACGCACATTAGCGTTCTGCTTCTTTTTCTTTCTTTCTTTCTTTGTTAAAAAAACAGGAATGGAAAAAGTCATCCCTCAGAATGGGCGAAAATATTTGCAAACGAATCAATGGACAAAGGTTTAATCTCCAACATATATAAAGAGCTCATGCAGCTTAATATTAAAACAACAAACAACCCAATACAAAAATGGGCAGAAGATCTAAAGAGACGTTTCTTCAAAGAAGACACAGAGACGGCCAAGACGCACATGAAAAGCTGCTCAACATCACTAATTATTAGAGAAATGCAAATCAAAACTACAATGAGGGATCACCTCACACCTGTTAGAATCGGCATCATCAGAAAATCTACAACCAACAAACTCTGGGGAGGGTGTGGACAAAAGGAACCCTCTTCCACTATTGGTGGGAATGTAAATTGATACAGTGTCTATGGACAACAGTATGGAGTTTCGTTAAAAAAACTTGAAATAGAATTACCATATGATCCAGCAATCCTACTTCTGGGCATATACCAGAGAAAACCATAAATCAAAAAGGCACATTCACCACAATGGTCATTGCAGCACTATTGACAATAGCCAGGTAATGGAAGCAACCTAAATACCCACACACAGACGAATGGATAAAGATGTGGTACATATATAAAATGGAATATTACTCAGCCATAAGAATGAATGAAACTGGGTCATTTGTAGAGACGTCGATGGATCTAGAGACTGTCATACAGAATGAAGTAAGTCAGAAAGAGAAAAACAAATATTGTATATTAATGCATATATGTGGAACCTAGACAAATGGTACAGATGAACTGGTTTGCAGGGAAGAAACAGAGACACAGAGGTAGAGAACAAACGTATGGACACCATGTGTGGGAAGCCATTGGGTGGTGGTGGTGGGATGAGTCGGGAGATTGGGATTGACCTGTATACATGTATATGCATAAAATACATAACTAATAATAACCTGCTGTATAAAAAAATAAATAAAATTAAATTTCAAAATTTTATAAAATAAAATTTAAAAATAGAAAAAAGGTCTTCCCTTCACACAGATGTATTTATATGAATGAACTATTGCCATGCTTATATCAATAAATACACAAAAGAGGAATAAAACCTAACTTGAACCAAAAAGGAAAAAATACCTGAACCCACCAGTTATACAGAGGAAAACCCTATCAGGGCACTTGCTCCAGCGGTAAACAATTCTGAAATTGGTCAGAGGTGGGGAATCATCTGCCATACAGCCAGCAGCCCACCCCCCATGCAAGGAGCGTCCTCATTGCAAAGCTGGGGGACAATGCCGAGGCATCTGTGAGTAAACGTGAGCAGAGCCCCAGGCCAGCTGCTGCTGAACTGTTCCCACCCTTCCCAGGTAAAACACCTGAATATGTACAAGGGCTTGAAAGCCTAGAGGAAGGGCCGTGGAGCCACACCAGCGGCAGCACGCAGGCCAACTTGGTGCCTGCAGGACAGCCAGGATGGTCCTGGCCCCGGGTGCTCTTCTAGAAGCTTTCCATTGCCCTGCCTGAGATACCCTTCTTGTCCAGGCCCCCACTGCTTTTTTCCTTCCTCACCTCTGTCCGGAGAGAAATTCCAGCGGAAGGTATGGGTGACACATCCTCTTCTTTACAGGTGGCAGCCTGGCAACCCCTGCAGAAACTCCAGCAGAGCCCCACTCACAACGGGCCACCCACAAAGCCGTGGCCCCTCACTCCCTCCCACCAGCACAGCCCCGAGACTGCTGACGGGGCAGAGAATATGGAGTCAGGCACAGCTTCAGGGGCTATTGCTGCCTGGAGCGCTGTTTATATTGACCTCAACCCAGGCACACGTGAGGAGGGCCGGCCGGCAGGTTCAGGCTGCCCAGGTCAGCTAATCCTCAGCCCTCAGGGAATCACACTGTTGAAAATGGACCTCACTAAGGCAGAGTAGAAGCCAAGGAATAAAAGGACACAATGCCATTTGCAGCACTGTAGATGTGTCTAGAGGTAATCACGTGACTTGTAGTAAGTCAGAAAGTGAAAGACACATATCATATCATATCACTTATAGGTGTTACCTAAAAACGGATACCAGGGCAGATATTTCCACGGAGAAGGACAATCACAGATTCATTAAACAAACTTATGGTTCACCAATGGAAAGGTGTGAGGATTGGTTTCATTACGATATTGGGGTTAACAGACATACAAACACAGGTGACATATATAATCACCAAAGACCTATGGAATACCAAGAGAAGACGACTCAACATCCTGTCATAACGTACATGGGAAAAGGATCCCAGGAAGAACAGACATATGTGTATGTGTAAAAGAAGCACATCTTCCACACCTACCACAAGCCAAACATTGTAATCACACTTGCTGTAATCAAAAATAAAAAATTAAATTAAAAACACGAAGAAGAAGTAGTGAGACCAACTTGAGGGGCTTTCTCCTGGCACATTCCATTCTAAATTCCAATCTAGAACACGACTTCCATTGAGGCTCTGTTGCCCTAGTAACCAGATTTGGTAAGGGAGAACTGCTGCCACCTTGTGGCCGTTTCACACAACAGCAGCTTTAATCCCAGCGCTCATGGTCAGTTGATATTCAAAATCATTGCAGACCTGTAAATGACACCTGCCCTGAAAACAAATCCTGGGGTCACATATCGACCAAAAAATTCAAAGGACGCCCATATTTCAAAACGACCGTTTCAAAAGGCATATTTTACGCACATTAGCCTTCTGCTTCTTTTTCTTTCTTTCTTTCTTTGTTAAAAAAACAGGAATGGAAAAAGGCATCCCTCAGAATGGGCGAAAATATTTGCAAACGAATCAATGGACAAAGGTTTAATCTCCAACATATATAAAGAGCTCATGCAGCTTAATATTAAAACAACAAACAACCCAATACAAAAATGGGCAGAAGATCTAAAGAGACGTTTCTTCAAAGAAGACACAGAGACGGCCAAGACGCACATGAAAAGCTGCTCAACATCACTAATTATTAGAGAAATGCAAATCAAAACTACAATGAGGGATCACCTCACACCTGTTAGAATCGGCATCATCAGAAAATCTACAACCAACAAACTCTGGGGAGGGTGTGGACAAAAGGAACCCTCTTCCACTATTGGTGGGAATGTAAATTGATACAGTGTCTATGGACAACAGTATGGAGTTTCGTTAAAAAAACTTGAAATAGAATTACCATATGATCCAGCAATCCTACTTCTGGGCATATACCAGAGAAAACCATAAATCAAAAAGGCACATTCACCACAATGGTCATTGCAGCACTATTGACAATAGCCAGGTAATGGAAGCAACCTAAATACCCACAGACAGACGAATGGATAAAGATGTGGTACATATATAAAATGGAATATTACTCAGCCATAAGAAGGAATGAAACTGGGTCATTTGTAGAGACGTCGATGGATCTAGAGACTGTCATACAGAATGAAGTAAGTCAGAAAGAGAAAAACAAATATTGTATATTAATGCATATATGTGGAACCTAGACAAATGGTACAGATGAACTGGTTTGCAGGGAAGAAACAGAGACACAGAGGTAGAGAACAAACGTATGGACACCAAGTGTGGGAAGCCATGGGGTGGTGGTGGTGGGATGAGTCGGGAGATTGGGATTGACCTGTATACATGTATATGCATAAAATACATAACTAATAATAACCTGCTGTATAAAAAAATAAATAAAATTAAATTTCAAAATTTTATAAAATAAAATTTAAAAATAGAAAAAAGGTCTTCCCTTCACACAGATGTATTTATATGAATGAACTATTGCCATGCTTATATCAATAAATACACAAAAGAGGAATAAAACCTAACTTGAACCAAAAAGGAAAAAATACCTGAACCCACCAGTTATACAGAGGAAAACCCTATCAGGGCACTTGCTCCAGCGGTAAACAATTCTGAATTCGGTCAGAGGTGGGGAATCATCTGCCATACAGCCAGCAGCCCACCCCCCATGCAAGGAGCGTCCTCATTGCAAATCTGGGGGACAATGCCGAGGCATCTGTGAGTAAACGTGAGCAGAGCCCCAGGCCAGCTGCTGCTGAACTGTTCCCACCCTTCCCAGGTAAAACACCTGAATATGTACAAGGGCTTGAAAGCCTAGAGGAAGGGCCGTGGAGCCACACCAGCGGCAGCACGCAGGCCAACTTGGTGCCTGCAGGACAGCCAGGATGGTCCTGGCCCCGGGTGCTCTTCTAGAAGCTTTCCATTGCCCTGCCTGAGATACCCTTCTTGTCCAGGCCCCCACTGCTTTTTTCCTTCCTCACCTCTGTCCGGAGAGAAATTCCAGCGGAAGGTATGGGTGACACATCCTCTTCTTTACAGGTGGCAGCCTGGCAACCCCTGCAGAAAGTCCAGCAGAGCCCCACTCACAACGGGCCACCCACAAAGCCGTGGCCCCTCACTCCCTCCCACCAGCACAGCCCCGAGACTGCTGACGGGGCAGAGAATATGGAGTCAGGCACAGCTTCAGGGGCTATTGCTGCCTGGAGCGCTGTTTATATTGACCTCAACCCAGGCACACCTGAGGAGGGCCGGCCGGCAGGTTCAGGCTGCCCAGGTCAGCTAATCCTCAGCCCTCAGGGAATCACACTGTTGAAAATGGACCTCACTAAGGCAGAGTAGAAGCCAAGGAATAAAAGGACACAATGCCATTTGCAGCACTGTAGATGTGTCTAGAGGTAATCACGTGACTTGTAGTAAGTCAGAAAGTGAAAGACACATATCATATCATATCACTTATAGGTGTTACCTAAAAACGGATACCAGGGCAGATATTTCCACGGAGAAGGACAATCACAGATTCATTAAACAAACTTATGGTTCACCAATGGAAAGGTGTGAGGATTGGTTTCATTACGATATTGGGGTTAACAGACATACAAACACAGGTGACATATATAATCACCAAAGACCTATGGAATACCAAGAGAAGACGACTCAACATCCTGTCATAACGTACATGGGAAAAGGATCCCAGGAAGAACAGACATATGTGTATGTGTAAAAGAAGCACATCTTCCACACCTACCACAAGCCAAACATTGTAATCACACTTGCTGTAATCAAAAATAAAAAATTAAATTAAAAACACGAAGAAGAAGTAGTGAGACCAACTTGAGGGGCTTTCTCCTGGCACATTCCATTCTAAATTCCAATCTAGAACACGACTTCCATTGAGGCTCTGTTGCCCTAGTAACCAGATTTGGTAAGGGAGAACTGCTGCCACCTTGTGGCCGTTTCACACAACAGCAGCTTTAATCCCAGCGCTCATGGTCAGTTGATATTCAAAATCATTGCAGACCTGTAAATGACACCTGCCCTGAAAACAAATCCTGGGGTCACATATCGACCAAAAAATTCAAAGGACGCCCATATTTCAAAACGACCGTTTCAAAAGGCATATTTTACGCACATTAGCGTTCTGCTTCTTTTTCTTTCTTTCTTTCTTTGTTAAAAAAACAGGAATGGAAAAAGGCATCCCTCAGAATGGGCGAAAATATTTGCAAACGAATCAATGGACAAAGGTTTAATCTCCAACATATATAAAGAGCTCATGCAGCTTAATATTAAAACAACAAACAACCCAATACAAAAATGGGCAGAAGATCTAAAGAGACGTTTCTTCAAAGAAGACACAGAGACGGCCAAGACGCACATGAAAAGCTGCTCAACATCACTAATTATTAGAGAAATGCAAATCAAAACTACAATGAGGGATCACCTCACACCTGTTAGAATCGGCATCATCAGAAAATCTACAACCAACAAACTCTGGGGAGGGTGTGGACAAAAGGAACCCTCTTCCACTATTGGTGGGAATGTAAATTGATACAGTGTCTATGGACAACAGTATGGAGTTTCGTTAAAAAAACTTGAAATAGAATTACCATATGATCCAGCAATCCTACTTCTGGGCATATACCAGAGAAAACCATAAATCAAAAAGGCACATTCACCACAATGGTCATTGCAGCACTATTGACAATAGCCAGGTAATGGAAGCAACCTAAATACCCACAGACAGACGAATGGATAAAGATGTGGTACATATATAAAATGGAATATTACTCAGCCATTAGAAGGAATGAAACTGGGTCATTTGTAGAGACGTCGATGGATCTAGAGACTGTCATACAGAATGAAGTAAGTCAGAAAGAGAAAAACAAATATTGTATATTAATGCATATATGTGGAACCTAGACAAATGGTACAGATGAACTGGTTTGCAGGGAAGAAACAGAGACACAGAGGTAGAGAACAAACGTATGGACACCAAGTGTGGGAAGCCATGGGGTGGTGGTGGTGGGATGAGTCGGGAGATTGGGATTGACCTGTATACATGTATATGCATAAAATACATAACTAATAATAACCTGCTGTATAAAAAAATAAATAAAATTAAATTTCAAAATTTTATAAAATAAAATTTAAAAATAGAAAAAAGGTCTTCCCTTCACACAGATGTATTTATATGAATGAACTATTGCCATGCTTATATCAATAAATACACAAAAGAGGAATAAAACCTAACTTGAACCAAAAAGGAAAAAATACCTGAACCCACCAGTTATACAGAGGAAAACCCTATCAGGGCACTTGCTCCAGCGGTAAACAATTCTGAAATTGGTCAGAGGTGGGGAATCATCTGCCATACAGCCAGCAGCCCACCCCCCATGCAAGGAGCGTCCTCATTGCAAAGCTGGGGGACAATGCCGAGGCATCTGTGAGTAAACGTGAGCAGAGCCCCAGGCCAGCTGCTGCTGAACTGTTCCCACCCTTCCCAGGTAAAACACCTGAATATGTACAAGGGCTTGAAAGCCTAGAGGAAGGGCCGTGGAGCCACACCAGCGGCAGCACGCAGGCCAACTTGGTGCCTGCAGGACAGCCAGGATGGTCCTGGCCCCGGGTGCTCTTCTAGAAGCTTTCCATTGCCCTGCCTGAGATACCCTTCTTGTCCAGGCCCCCACTGCTTTTTTCCTTCCTCACCTCTGTCCGGAGAGAAATTCCAGCGGAAGGTATGGGTGACACATCCTCTTCTTTACAGGTGGCAGCCTGGCAACCCCTGCAGAAAGTCCAGCAGAGCCCCACTCACAACGGGCCACCCACAAAGCCGTGGCCCCTCACTCCCTCCCACCAGCACAGCCCCGAGACTGCTGACGGGGCAGAGAATATGGAGTCAGGCACGGCTTCAGGGGCTATTGCTGCCTGGAGCGCTGTTTATATTGACCTCAACCCAGGCACACCTGAGGAGGGCCGGCCGGCAGGTTCAGGCTGCCCAGGTCAGCTAATCCTCAGCCCTCAGGGAATCACACTGTTGAAAATGGACCTCACTAAGGCAGAGTAGAAGCCAAGGAATAAAAGGACACAATGCCATTTGCAGCACTGTAGATGTGTCTAGAGGTAATCACGTGACTTGTAGTAAGTCAGAAAGTGAAAGACACATATCATATCATATCACTTATAGGTGTTACCTAAAAACGGATACCAGGGCAGATATTTCCACGGAGAAGGACAATCACAGATTCATTAAACAAACTTATGGTTCACCAATGGAAAGGTGTGAGGATTGGTTTCATTACAATGTTGGGGTTAACAGACATACAAACACAGGTGACATATATAATCACCAAAGACCTATGGAATACCAAGAGAAGACGACTCAACATTCTGTCATAACGTACATGGGAAAAGGATCCCAGGAAGAACAGACATAAGTGTATGTGTAAAAGAAGCACATCTTCCACACCTACCACAAGCCAAACATTGTAATCACACTTGCTGTAATCAAAAATAAAAAATTAAATTAAAAACACGAAGAAGAAGTAGTGAGACCAACTTGAGGGGCTTTCTCCTGGCACATTCCATTCTAAATTCCAATCTAGAACACGACTTCCATTGAGGCTCTGTTGCCCTAGTAACCAGATTTGGTAAGGGAGAACTGCTGCCACCTTGTGGCCGTTTCACACAACAGCAGCTTTAATCCCAGCGCTCATGGTCAGTTGATATTCAAAACCATTGCAGACCTGTAAATGACACCTGCCCTGAAAACAAATCCTGGGGTCACATATCGACCAAAAAATTCAAAGGACGCCCATATTTCAAAACGACCGTTTCAAAAGGCATATTTTACGCACATTAGCGTTCTGCTTCTTTTTCTTTCTTTCTTTCTTTGTTAAAAAAACAGGAATGGAAAAAGGCATCCCTCAGAATGGGCGAAAATATTTGCAAACGAATCAATGGACAAAGGTTTAATCTCCAACATATATAAAGAGCTCATGCAGCTTAATATTAAAACCACAAACAACCCAATACAAAAATGGGCAGAAGATCTAAAGAGACGTTTCTTCAAAGAAGACACAGAGACGGCCAAGACGCACATGAAAAGCTGCTCAACATCACTAATTATTAGAGAAATGCAAATCAAAACTACAATGAGGGATCACCTCACACCTGTTAGAATCGGCATCATCAGAAAATCTACAACCAACAAACTCTGGGGAGGGTGTGGACAAAAGGAACCCTCTTCCACTATTGGTGGGAATGTAAATTGATACAGTGTCTATGGACAACAGTATGGAGTTTCGTTAAAAAAACTTGAAATAGAATTACCATATGATCCAGCAATCCTACTTCTGGGCATATACCAGAGAAAACCATAAATCAAAAAGGCACATTCACCACAATGGTCATTGCAGCACTATTGACAATAGCCAGGTAATGGAAGCAACCTAAATACCCACAGACAGACGAATGGATAAAGATGTGGTACATATATAAAATGGAATATTACTCAGCCATAAGAAGGAATGAAACTGGGTCATTTGTAGAGACGTCGATGGATCTAGAGACTGTCATACAGAATGAAGTAAGTCAGAAAGAGAAAAACAAATATTGTATATTAATGCATATATGTGGAACCTAGACAAATGGTACAGATGAACTGGTTTGCAGGGAAGAAACAGAGACACAGAGGTAGAGAACAAACGTATGGACACCAAGTGTGGGAAGCCATGGGGTGGTGGTGGTGGGATGAGTCGGGAGATTGGGATTGACCTGTATACATGTATATGCATAAAATACATAACTAATAATAACCTGCTGTATAAAAAAATAAATAAAATTAAATTTCAAAATTTTATAAAATAAAATTTAAAAATAGAAAAAAGGTCTTCCCTTCACACAGATGTATTTATATGAATGAACTATTGCCATGCTTATATCAATAAATACACAAAAGAGGAATAAAACCTAACTTGAACCAAAAAGGAAAAAATACCTGAACCCACCAGTTATACAGAGGAAAACCCTATCAGGGCACTTGCTCCAGCGGTAAACAATTCTGAAATTGGTCAGAGGTGGGGAATCATCTCCCATACAGCCAGCAGCCCACCCCCCATGCAAGGAGCGTCCTCATTGCAAAGCTGGGGGACAATGCCGAGGCATCTGTGAGTAAACGTGAGCAGAGCCCCAGGCCAGCTGCTGCTGAACTGTTCCCACCCTTCCCAGGTAAAACACCTGAATATGTACAAGGGCTTGAAAGCCTAGAGGAAGGGCCGTGGAGCCACACCAGCGGCAGCACGCAGGCCAACTTGGTGCCTGCAGGACAGCCAGGGTGGTCCTGGCCCCGGGTGCTCTTCTAGAAGCTTTCCATTGCCCTGCCTGAGATACCCTTCTTGTCCAGGCCCCCACTGCTTTTTTCCTTCCTCACCTCTGTCCGGAGAGAAATTCCAGCGGAAGGTATGGGTGACACATCCTCTTCTTTACAGGTGGCAGCCTGGCAACCCCTGCAGAAAGTCCAGCAGAGCCCCACTCACAACGGGCCACCCACAAAGCCGTGGCCCCTCACTCCCTCCCACCAGCACAGCCCCGAGACTGCTGACGGGGCAGAGAATATGGAGTCAGGCACGGCTTCAGGGGCTATTGCTGCCTGGAGCGCTGTTTATATTGACCTCAACCCAGGCACACCTGAGGAGGGCCGGCCGGCAGGTTCAGGCTGCCCAGGTCAGCTAATCCTCAGCCCTCAGGGAATCACACTGTTGAAAATGGACCTCACTAAGGCAGAGTAGAAGCCAAGGAATAAAAGGACACAATGCCATTTGCAGCACTGTAGATGTGTCTAGAGGTAATCACGTGACTTGTAGTAAGTCAGAAAGTGAAAGACACATATCATATCATATCACTTATAGGTGTTACCTAAAAACGGATACCAGGGCAGATATTTCCACGGAGAAGGACAATCACAGATTCATTAAACAAACTTATGGTTCACCAATGGAAAGGTGTGAGGATTGGTTTCATTACAATGTTGGGGTTAACAGACATACAAACACAGGTGACATATATAATCACCAAAGACCTATGGAATACCAAGAGAAGACGACTCAACATTCTGTCATAACGTACATGGGAAAAGGATCCCAGGAAGAACAGACATATGTGTATGTGTAAAAGAAGCACATCTTCCACACCTACCACAAGCCAAACATTGTAATCACACTTGCTGTAATCAAAAATAAAAAATTAAATTAAAAACACGAAGAAGAAGTAGTGAGACCAACTTGAGGGGCTTTCTCCTGGCACATTCCATTCTAAATTCCAATCTAGAACACGACTTCCATTGAGGCTCTGTTGCCCTAGTAACCAGATTTGGTAACGGAGAACTGCTGCCACCTTGTGGCCGTTTCACACAACAGCAGCTTTAATCCCAGCGCTCATGGTCAGTTGATATTCAAAATCATTGCAGACCTGTAAATGACACCTGCCCTGAAAACAAATCCTGGGGTCACATATCGACCAAAAAATTCAAAGGACGCCCATATTTCAAAACGACCGTTTCAAAAGGCATATTTTACGCACATTAGCGTTCTGCTTCTTTTTCTTTCTTTCTTTCTTTGTTAAAAAAACAGGAATGGAAAAAGGCATCCCTCAGAATGGGCGAAAATATTTGCAAACGAATCAATGGACAAAGGTTTAATCTCCAACATATATAAAGAGCTCATGCAGCTTAATATTAAAACCACAAACAACCCAATACAAAAATGGGCAGAAGATCTAAAGAGACGTTTCTTCAAAGAAGACACAGAGACGGCCAAGACGTACATGAAAAGCTGCTCAACATCACTAATTATTAGAGAAATGCAAATCAAAACTACAATGAGGGATCACCTCACACCTGTTAGAATCGGCATCATCAGAAAATCTACAACCAACAAACTCTGGGGAGGGTGTGGACAAAAGGAACCCTCTTCCACTATTGGTGGGAATGTAAATTGATACAGTGTCTATGGACAACAGTATGGAGTTTCGTTAAAAAAACTTGAAATAGAATTACCATATGATCCAGCAATCCTACTTCTGGGCATATACCAGAGAAAACCATAAATCAAAAAGGCACATTCACCACAATGGTCATTGCAGCACTATTTACAATAGCCAGGTAATGGAAGCAACCTAAATACCCACAGACAGACGAATGGATAAAGATGTGGTACATATATAAAATGGAATATTACTCAGCCATAAGAAGGAATGAAACTGGGTCATTTGTAGAGACGTCGATGGATCTAGAGACTGTCATACAGAATGAAGTAAGTCAGAAAGAGAAAAACAAATATTGTATATTAATGCATATATGTGGAACCTAGACAAATGTTACAGATGAACTGGTTTGCAGGGAAGAAATAGAGACACAGAGGTAGAGAACAAACGTATGGACACCAAGTGTGGGAAGCCATGGGGTGGTGGTGGTGGGATGAGTCGGGAGATTGGGATTGACCTGTATACATGTATATGCATAAAATACATAACTAATAATAACATGCTGTATAAAAAAATAAATAAAATTACATTTCAAAATTTTATAAAATAAAATTTAAAAATAGAATAAAGGTCTTCCCTTCACACAGATGTATTTATATGAATGAACTATTGCCATGCTTATATCAATAAATACACAAAAGAGGAATAAAACCTAACTTGAACCAAAAAGGAAAAAATACCTGAACCCACCAGTTATACAGAGGAAAACCCTATCAGGGCACTTGCTCCAGCGGTAAACAATTCTGAAATTGGTCAGAGGTGGGGAATCATCTCCCATACAGCCAGCAGCCCACCCCCCATGCAAGGAGCGTCCTCATTGCAAAGCTGGGGGACAATGCCGAGGCATCTGTGAGTAAACGTGAGCAGAGACCCAGGCCAGCTGCTGCTGAACTGTTCCCACCCTTCCCAGGTAAAACACCTGAATATGTACAAGGGCTTGAAAGCCTAGAGGAAGGGCCGTGGAGCCACACCAGCGGCAGCACACAGGCCAACTTGGTGCCTGCAGGACAGCCACGATGGTCCTGGCCCCGGGTGCTCTTCTAGAAGCTTTCCATTGCCCTGCCTGAGATACCCTTCTTGTCCAGGCCCCACTGCTTTTTTCCTTCCTCACCTCTGTCCGGAGAGAAATTCCAGCGGAAGGTATGGGTGACACATCCTCTTCTTTACAGGTGGCAGCCTGGCAACCCCTGCAGAAAGTCCAGCAGAGCCCCACTCACAACGGGCCACCCACAAAGCCGTGGCCCCTCACTCCTTCCCACCAGCACAGCCCCGAGACTGCTGACGGGGCAGAGAATATGGAGTCAGGCACGGCTTCAGGGGCTATTGCTGCCTGGAGCGCTGTTTATATTGACCTCAACCCAGGCACACCTGAGGAGGGCCGGCCGGCAGGTTCAGGCTGCCCAGGTCAGCTAATCCTCAGGCCTCAGGGAATCACACTGTTGAAAATGGACCTCACTAAGGCAGAGTAGAAGCCAAGGAATAAAAGGCACAATGCCATTTGCAGCACTGTAGATGTGTCTAGAGGTAATCACGTGACTTGTAGTAAGTCAGAAAGTGAAAGACACATATCATATCATATCACTTATAGGTGTTACCTAAAAACGGATACCAGGGCAGATATTTCCACGGAGAAGGACAATCACAGATTCATTAAACAAACTTATGGTTCACCAATGGAAAGGTGTGAGGATTGGTTTCATTACAATGTTGGGGTTAACAGACATACAAACACAGGTGACATATATAATCACCAAAGACCTATGGAATACCAAGAGAAGACGACTCAACATTCTGTCATAACGTACATGGGAAAAGGATCCCAGGAAGAACAGACATATGTGTATGTGTAAAAGAAGCACATCTTCCACACCTACCACAAGCCAAACATTGTAATCACACTTGCTGTAATCAAAAATAAAAAATTAAATTAAAAACACGAAGAAGAAGTAGTGAGACCAACTTGAGGGGCTTTCTCCTGGCACATTCCATTCTAAATTCCAATCTAGAACACGACTTCCATTGAGGCTCTGTTGCCCTAGTAACCAGATTTGGTAAGGGAGAACTGCTGCCACCTTGTGGCCGTTTCACACAACAGCATCTTTAATCCCAGCGCTCATGGTCAGTTGATATTCAAAATCATTGCAGACCTGTAAATGACACCTGCCCTGAAAACAAATCCTGGGGTCACATATCGACCAAAAAATTCAAAGGACGCCCATATATCAAAACGACCGTTTCAAAAGGCATATTTTACGCACATTAGCGTTCTGCTTCTTTTTCTTTCTTTCTTTCTTTGTTAAAAAAACAGGAATGGAAAAAGGCATCCCTCAGAATGGGCGAAAATATTTGCAAACGAATCAATGGACAAAGGTTTAATCTCCAACATATATAAAGAGCTCATGCAGCTTAATATTAAAACAACAAACAACCCAATACAAAAATGGGCAGAAGATCTAAAGAGACGTTTCTTCAAAGAAGACACAGAGACGGCCAAGACGCACATGAAAAGCTGCTCAACATCACTAATTATTAGAGAAATGCAAATCAAAACTACAATGAGGGATCACCTCACACCTGTTAGAATCGGCATCATCAGAAAATCTACAACCAACAAACTCTGGGGAGGGTGTGGACAAAAGGAACCCTCTTCCACTATTGGTGGGAATGTAAATTGATACAGTGTCTATGGACAACAGTATGGAGTTTCGTTAAAAAAACTTGAAATAGAATTACCATATGATCCAGCAATCCTACTTCTGGGCATATACCAGAGAAAACCATAAATCATAAAGGCACATTCACCACAATGGTCATTGCAGCACTATTGACAATAGCCAGGTAATGGAAGCAACCTAAATACCCACAGACAGACGAATGGATAAAGATGTGGTACATATATAAAATGGAATATTACTCAGCCATAAGAAGGAATGAAACTGGGTCATTTGTAGAGACGTCGATGGATCTAGAGACTGTCATACAGAATGAAGTAAGTCAGAAAGAGAAAAACAAATATTGTATATTAATGCATATATGTGGAACCTAGACAAATGGTACAGATGAACTGGTTTGCAGGGAAGAAACAGAGACACAGAGGTAGAGAACAAACGTATGGACACCAAGTGTGGGAAGCCATGGGGTGGTGGTGGTGGGATGAGTCGGGAGATTGGGATTGACCTGTATACATGTATATGCATAAAATACATAACTAATAATAACCTGCTGTATAAAAAAATAAATAAAATTAAATTTCAAAATTTTATAAAATAAAATTTAAAAATAGAAAAAAGGTCTTACCTTCACACAGATGTATTTATATGAATGAACTATTGCCATGCTTATATCAGTAAATACACAAAAGAGGAATAAAACCTAACTTGAACCAAAAAGGAAAAAAATACCTGAACCCACCTGTTATACAGAGGAAAACCCTATCAGGGCACTTGCTCCAGCCGTAAACAATTCTGAAATTGGTCAGAGGTGGGGAATCATCTCCCATACAGCCAGCAGCCCACCCCCCACGCAAGGAGCGTCCTCATTGCAAATCTGGGGGACCGTGCCGAGGCATCTGTGAGTAAACGTGAGCAGAGCCCCAGGCCAGCTGCTGCTGAACTGTTCCCACCCTTCCCAGGTAAAACACCTGAATATGTACAAGGGCTTGAAAGCCTAGAGGAAGGGCCGTGGAGCCACACCAGCGGCAGCACGCAGGCCAACTTGGTGCCTGCAGGACAGCCACGATGGTCCTGGCCCCGGGTGCTCTTCTAGAAGCTTTCCATTGCCCTGCCTGAGATACCCTTCTTGTCCAGGCCCCACTGCTTTTTTCCTTCCTCACCTCTGTCCGGAGAGAAATTCCAGCGGAAGGTATGGGTGACACATCCTCTTCTTTACAGGTGGCAGCCTGGCAACCCCTGCAGAAAGTCCAGCAGAGCCCCACTCACAACGGGCCACCCACAAAGCCGTGGCCCCTCACTCCTTCCCACCAGCACAGCCCCGAGACTGCTGACGGGGCAGAGAATATGGAGTCAGGCACGGCTTCAGGGGCTATTGCTGCCTGGAGCACTGTTTATATTGACCTCAACCCAGGCACACCTGAGGAGGGCCGGCCGGCAGGTTCAGGCTGCCCAGGTCAGCTAATCCTCAGGCCTCAGGGAATCACACTGTTGAAAATGGACCTCACTAAGGCAGAGTAGAAGCCAAGGAATAAAAGGCACAATGCCATTTGCAGCACTGTAGATGTGTCTAGAGGTAATCACGTGACTTGTAGTAAGTCAGAAAGTGAAAGACACATATCATATCATATCACTTATAGGTGTTACCTAAAAACGGATACCAGGGCAGATATTTCCACGGAGAAGGACAATCACAGATTCATTAAACAAACTTATGGTTCACCAATGGAAAGGTGTGAGGATTGGTTTCATTACAATGTTGGGGTTAACAGACATACAAACACAGGTGACATATATAATCACCAAAGACCTATGGAATACCAAGAGAAGACGACTCAACATTCTGTCATAACGTACATGGGAAAAGGATCCCAGGAAGAACAGACATATGTGTATGTGTAAAAGAAGCACATCTTCCACACCTACCACAAGCCAAACATTGTAATCACACTTGCTGTAATCAAAAATAAAAAATTAAATTAAAAACACGAAGAAGAAGTAGTGAGACCAACTTGAGGGGCTTTCTCCTGGCACATTCCATTCTAAATTCCAATCTAGAACACGACTTCCATTGAGGCTCTGTTGCCCTAGTAACCAGATTTGGTAAGGGAGAACTGCTGCCACCTTGTGGCCGTTTCACACAACAGCAGCTTTAATCCCAGCGCTCATGGTCAGTTGATATTCAAAACCATTGCAGACCTGTAAATGACACCTGCCCTGAAAACAAATCCTGGGGTCACATATCGACCAAAAAATTCAAAGGACGCCCATATTTCAAAACGACCGTTTCAAAAGGCATATTTTACGCACATTAGTGTTCTGCTTCTTTTTCTTTCTTTCTTTCTTTGTTAAAAAAACAGGAATGGAAAAAGGCATCCCTCAGAATGGGCGAAAATATTTGCAAACGAATCAATGGACAAAGGTTTAATCTCCAACATATATAAAGAGCTCATGCAGCTTAATATTAAAACAACAAACAACCCAATACAAAAATGGGCAGAAGATCTAAAGAGACGTTTCTTCAAAGAAGACACAGAGACGGCCAAGACGCACATGCAAAGCTGCTCAACATCACTAATTATTAGAGAAATGCAAATCAAAACTACAATGAGGGATCACCTCACACCTGTTAGAAACGGCATCATCAGAAAATCTACAACCAACAAACTCTGGGGAGGGTGTGGACAAAAGGAACCCTCTTCCACTATTGGTGGGAATGTAAATTGATACAGTGTCTATGGACAACAGTATGGAGTTTCGTTAAAAAAACTTGAAATAGAATTACCATATGATCCAGCAATCCTACTTCTGGGCATATACCAGAGAAAACCATAAATCAAAAAGGCACATTCACCACAATGGTCATTGCAGCACTATTGACAATAGCCAGGTAATGGAAGCAACCTAAATACCCACAGACAGACGAATGGATAAAGATGTGGTACATATATAAAATGGAATATTACTCAGCCATAAGAAGGAATGAAACTGGGTCATTTGTAGAGACGTCGATGGATCTAGAGACTGTCATACAGAATGAAGTAAGTCAGAAAGAGAAAAACAAATATTCTTTATTAATGCATATATGTGGAACCTAGACAAATGGTACAGATGAACTGGTTTGCAGGGAAGAAACAGAGACACAGAGGTAGAGAACAAACGTATGGACACCAAGTGTGGGAAGCCATGGGGTGGTGGTGGTGGGATGAGTCGGGAGATTGGGATTGACCTGTATACATGTATATGCATAAAATACATAACTAATAATAACCTGCTGTATAAAAAAATAAATAAAATTAAATTTCAAAATTTTATAAAATAAAATTTAAAAATAGAAAAAAGGTCTTCCCTTCACACAGATGTATTTATATGAATGAACTATTGTCATGCTTATATCAATAAATACACAAAAGAGGAATAAAACCTAACTTGAACCAAAAAGGAAAAAATACCTGAACCCACCAGTTATACAGAGGAAAACCCTATCAGGGCACTTGCTCCAGCGGTAAACAATTCTGAAATTGGTCAGAGGTGGGGAATCATCTCCCATACAGCCAGCAGCCCACCCCCCACGCAAGGAGCGTCCTCATTGCAAATCTGGGGGACAATGCCGAGACATCTGTGAGTAAACGTGAGCAGAGCCCCAGGCCAGCTGCTGCTGAAATGTTCCCACCCTTCCCAGGTAAAACACCTGAATATGTACAAGGGCTTGAAAGCCTAGAGGAAGGGCCGTGGAGCCACACCAGCGGCAGCACGCAGGCCAACTTGGTGCCTGCAGGACAGCCAGGATGGTCCTGGCCCCGGGTGCTCTTCTAGAAGCTTTCCATTGCCCTGCCTGAGATACCCTTCTTGTCCAGGCCCCCACTGCTTTTTTCCTTCCTCACCTCTGTCCGGAGAGAAATTCCAGCGGAAGGTATGGGTGACACATCCTCTTCTTTACAGGTGGCAGCCTGGCAACCCCTGCAGAAAGTCCAGCACAGCCCCACTCACAACGGGCCACCCACAAAGCCGTGGCCCCTCACTCCCTCCCACCAGCACAGCCCCGAGACTGCTGACGGGGCAGAGAATATGGAGTCAGGCACGCCTTCAGGGGCTATTGCTGCCTGGAGCGCTGTTTATATTGACCTCAACCCAGGCACACCTGAGGAGGGCCGGCCGGCAGGTTCAGGCTGCCCAGGTCAGCTAATCCTCAGCCCTCAGGGAATCACACTGTTGAAAATGGACCTCACTAAGGCAGAGTAGAAGCCAAGGAATAAAAGGACACAATGCCATTTGCAGCACTGTAGATGTGTCTAGAGGTAATGACGTGAATTGTAGTAAGTCAGAAAGTGAAAGACACATGTCATATCATATCACTTATAGGTGTTACCTAAAAACGGATACCAGGGCAGATATTTCCACGGAGAAGGACAATCACAGATTCATTAAACAAACTTATGGTTCACCAATGGAAAGGTGTGAGGATTGGTTTCATTACGATATTGGGGTTAACAGACATACAAACACAGGTGACATATATAATCACCAAAGACCTATGGAATACCAAGAGAAGACGACTCAACATTCTGTCATAACGTACATGGGAAAAGGATCCCAGGAAGAACAGACATATGTGTATGTGTAAAAGAAGCACATCTTCCACACCTACCACAAGCCAAACATTGTAATCACACTTGCTGTAATCAAAAATAAAAAATTAAATTAAAAACACGAAGAAGAAGTAGTGAGACCAACTTGAGGGGCTTTCTCCTGGCACATTCCATTCTAAATTCCAATCTAGAACACCACTTCCATTGAGGCTCTGTTGCCCTAGTAACCAGATTTGGTAAGGGAGAACTGCTGCCACCTTGTGGCCGTTTCACACAACAGCAGCTTTAATCCCAGCGCTCATGGTCAGTTGATATTCAAAATCATTGCAGACCTGTAAATGACACCTGCCCTGAAAACAAATCCTGGGGTCACATATCGACCAAAAAATTCAAAGGACGCCCATATTTCAAAACGACCGTTTCAAAAGGCATATTTTACGCACATTAGCCTTCTGCTTCTTTTTCTTTCTTTCTTTCTTTGTTAAAAAAACAGGAATGGAAAAAGGCATCCCTCAGAATGGGCGAAAATATTTGCAAACGAATCAATGGACAAAGGTTTAATCTCCAACATATATAAAGAGCTCATGCAGCTTAATATTAAAACAACAAACAACCCAATACAAAAATGGGCAGAAGATCTAAAGAGACGTTTCTTCAAAGAAGACACAGAGACGGCCAAGACGCACATGAAAAGCTGCTCAACATCACTAATTATTAGAGAAATGCAAATCAAAACTACAATGAGGGATCACCTCACACCTGTTAGAGTCGGCATCATCAGAAAATCTACAACCAACAAACTCTGGGGAGGGTGTGGACAAAAGGAACCCTCTTCCACTATTGGTGGGAATGTAAATTGATACAGTGTCTATGGACAACAGTATGGAGTTTCGTTAAAAAAACTTGAAATAGAATTACCATATGATCCAGCAATCCTACTTCTGGGCATATACCAGAGAAAACCATAAATCAAAAAGGCACATTCACCACAATGGTCATTGCAGCACTATTGACAATAGCCAGGTAATGGAAGCAACCTAAATACCCACAGACAGACGAATGGATAAAGATGTGGTACATATATAAAATGGAATATTACTCAGCCATAAGAAGGAATGAAACTGGGTCATTTGTAGAGACGTCGATGGATCTAGAGACTGTCATACAGAATGAAGTAAGTCAGAAAGAGAAAAACAAATATTGTATATTAATGCATATATGTGGAACCTAGACAAATGGTACAGATGAACTGGTTTGCAGGGAAGAAACAGAGACACAGAGGTAGAGAACAAACGTATGGACACCAAGTGTGGGAAGCCATGGGGTGGTGGTGGTGGGATGAGTCGGGAGATTGGGATTGACCTGTATACATGTATATGCATAAAATACATAACTAATAATAACCTGCTGTATAAAAAAATAAATAAAATTAAATTTCAAAATTTTATAAAATAAAATTTAAAAATAGAAAAAAGGTCTTCCCTTCACACAGATGTATTTATATGAATGAACTATTGCCATGCTTATATCAATAAATACACAAAAGAGGAATAAAACCTAACTTGAACCAAAAAGGAAAAAATACCTGAACCCACCAGTTATACAGAGGAAAACCCTATCAGGGCACTTGCTCCAGCGGTAAACAATTCTGAATTTGGTCAGAGGTGGGGAATCATCTGCCATACAGCCAGCAGCCCACCCCCCATGCAAGGAGCGTCCTCATTGCAAATCTGGGGGACAATGCCGAGGCATCTGTGAGTAAACGTGAGCAGAGCCCCAGGCCAGCTGCTGCTGAACTGTTCCCACCCTTCCCAGGTAAAACACCTGAATATGTACAAGGGCTTGAAAGCCTAGAGGAAGGGCCGTGGAGCCACACCAGCGGCAGCACGCAGGCCAACTTGGTGCCTGCAGGACAGCCAGGATGGTCCTGGCCCCGGGTGCTCTTCTAGAAGCTTTCCATTGCCCTGCCTGAGATACCCTTCTTGTCCAGGCCCCCACTGCTTTTTTCCTTCCTCACCTCTGTCCGGAGAGAAATTCCAGCGGAAGGTATGGGTGACACATCCTCTTCTTTACAGGTGGCAGCCTGGCAACCCCTGCAGAAAGTCCAGCAGAGCCCCACTCACAACGGGCCACCCACAAAGCCGTGGCCCCTCACTCCCTCCCACCAGCACAGCCCCGAGACTGCTGACGGGGCAGAGAATATGGAGTCAGGCACAGCTTCAGGGGCTATTGCTGCCTGGAGCGCTGTTTATATTGACCTCAACCCAGGCACACCTGAGGAGGGCCGGCCGGCAGGTTCAGGCTGCCCAGGTCAGCTAATCCTCAGCCCTCAGGGAATCACACTGTTGAAAATGGACCTCACTAAGGCAGAGTAGAAGCCAAGGAATAAAAGGACACAATGCCATTTGCAGCACTGTAGATGTGTCTAGAGGTAATCACGTGACTTGTAGTAAGTCAGAAAGTGAAAGACACATATCATATCATATCACTTATAGGTGTTACCTAAAAACGGATACCAGGGCAGATATTTCCACGGAGAAGGACAATCACAGATTCATTAAACAAACTTATGGTTCACCAATGGAAAGGTGTGAGGATTGGTTTCATTACGATATTGGGGTTAACAGACATACAAACACAGGTGACATATATAATCACCAAAGACCTATGGAATACCAAGAGAAGACGACTCAACATCCTGTCATAACGTACATGGGAAAAGGATCCCAGGAAGAACAGACATATGTGTATGTGTAAAAGAAGCACATCTTCCACACCTACCACAAGCCAAACATTGTAATCACACTTGCTGTAATCAAAAATAAAAAATTAAATTAAAAACACGAAGAAGAAGTAGTGAGACCAACTTGAGGGGCTTTCTCCTGGCACATTCCATTCTAAATTCCAATCTAGAACACGACTTCCATTGAGGCTCTGTTGCCCTAGTAACCAGATTTGGTAAGGGAGAACTGCTGCCACCTTGTGGCCGTTTCACACAACAGCAGCTTTAATCCCAGCGCTCATGGTCAGTTGATATTCAAAATCATTGCAGACCTGTAAATGACACCTGCCCTGAAAACAAATCCTGGGGTCACATATCGACCAAAAAATTCAAAGGACGCCCATATTTCAAAACGACCGTTTCAAAAGGCATATTTTACGCACATTAGCGTTCTGCTTCTTTTTCTTTCTTTCTTTCTTTGTTAAAAAAACAGGAATGGAAAAAGGCATCCCTCAGAATGGGCGAAAATATTTGCAAACGAATCAATGGACAAAGGTTTAATCTCCAACATATATAAAGAGCTCATGCAGCTTAATATTAAAACAACAAACAACCCAATACAAAAATGGGCAGAAGATCTAAAGAGACGTTTCTTCAAAGAAGACACAGAGACGGCCAAGACGCACATGAAAAGCTGCTCAACATCACTAATTATTAGAGAAATGCAAATCAAAACTACAATGAGGGATCACCTCACACCTGTTAGAATCGGCATCATCAGAAAATCTACAACCAACAAACTCTGGGGAGGGTGTGGACAAAAGGAACCCTCTTCCACTATTGGTGGGAATGTAAATTGATACAGTGTCTATGGACAACAGTATGGAGTTTCGTTAAAAAAACTTGAAATAGAATTACCATATGATCCAGCAATCCTACTTCTGGGCATATACCAGAGAAAACCATAAATCAAAAAGGCACATTCACCACAATGGTCATTGCAGCACTATTGACAATAGCCAGGTAATGGAAGCAACCTAAATACCCACAGACAGACGAATGGATAAAGATGTGGTACATATATAAAATGGAATATTACTCAGCCATAAGAAGGAATGAAACTGGGTCATTTGTAGAGACGTCGATGGATCTAGAGACTGTCATACAGAATGAAGTAAGTCAGAAAGAGAAAAACAAATATTGTATATTAATGCATATATGTGGAACCTAGACAAATGGTACAGATGAACTGGTTTGCAGGGAAGAAACAGAGACACAGAGGTAGAGAACAAACGTATGGACACCAAGTGTGGGAAGCCATGGGGTGGTGGTGGTGGGATGAGTCGGGAGATTGGGATTGACCTGTATACATGTATATGCATAAAATACATAACTAATAATAACCTGCTGTATAAAAAAAATAAATAAAATTAAATTTCAAAATTTTATAAAATAAAATTTAAAAATAGAAAAAAGGTCTTCCCTTCACACAGATGTATTTATATGAATGAACTATTGCCATGCTTATATCAATAAATACACAAAAGAGGAATAAAACCTAACTTGAACCAAAAAGGAAAAAATACCTGAACCCACCAGTTATACAGAGGAAAACCCTATCAGGGCACTTGCTCCAGCGGTAAACAATTCTGAAATTGGTCAGAGGTGGGGAATCATCTCCCATACAGCCAGCAGCCCACCCCCCATGCAAGGAGCGTCCTCATTGCAAATCTGGGGGACAATGCCGAGGCATCTGTGAGTAAACGTGAGCAGAGCCCCAGGCCAGCTGCTGCTGAACTGTTCCCACCCTTCCCAGGTAAAACACCTGAATATGTACAAGGGCTTGAAAGCCTAGAGGAAGGGCCGTGGAGCCACACCAGCGGCAGCACGCAGGCCAACTTGGTGCCTGCAGGACAGCCAGGATGGTCCTGGCCCCGGGTGCTCTTCTAGAAGCTTTCCATTGCCCTGCCTGAGATACCCTTCTTGTCCAGGCCCCCACTGCTTTTTTCCTTCCTCACCTCTGTCCGGAGAGAAATTCCAGCGGAAGGTATGGGTGACACATCCTCTTCTTTACAGGTGGCAGCCTGGCAACCCCTGCAGAAAGTCCAGCACAGCCCCACTCACAACGGGCCACCCACAAAGCCGTGGCCCCTCACTCCCTCCCACCAGCACAGCCCCGAGACTGCTGACGGGGCAGAGAATATGGAGTCAGGCACGCCTTCAGGGGCTATTGCTGCCTGGAGCGCTGTTTATATTGACCTCAACCCAGGCACACCTGAGGAGGGCCGGCCGGCAGGTTCAGGCTGCCCAGGTCAGCTAATCCTCAGCCCTCAGGGAATCACACTGTTGAAAATGGACCTCACTAAGGCAGAGTAGAAGCCAAGGAATAAAAGGACACAATGCCATTTGCAGCACTGTAGATGTGTCTAGAGGTAATGACGTGAATTGTAGTAAGTCAGAAAGTGAAAGACACATGTCATATCATATCACTTATAGGTGTTACCTAAAAACGGATACCAGGGCAGATATTTCCACGGAGAAGGACAATCACAGATTCATTAAACAAACTTATGGTTCACCAATGGAAAGGTGTGAGGATTGGTTTCATTACGATATTGGGGTTAACAGACATACAAACACAGGTGACATATATAATCACCAAAGACCTATGGAATACCAAGAGAAGACGACTCAACATTCTGTCATAACGTACATGGGAAAAGGATCCCAGGAAGAACAGACATATGTGTATGTGTAAAAGAAGCACATCTTCCACACCTACCACAAGCCAAACATTGTAATCACACTTGCTGTAATCAAAAATAAAAAATTAAATTAAAAACACGAAGAAGAAGTAGTGAGACCAACTTGAGGGGCTTTCTCCTGGCACATTCCATTCTAAATTCCAATCTAGAACACGACTTCCATTGAGACTCTGTTGCCCTAGTAACCAGATTTGGTAAGGGAGAACTGCTGCCACCTTGTGGCCGTTTCACACAACAGCAGCTTTAATCCCAGCGCTCATGGTCAGTTGATATTCAAAATCATTGCAGACCTGTAAATGACACCTGCCCTGAAAACAAATCCTGGGGTCACATATCGACCAAAAAATTCAAAGGACGCCCATATTTCAAAACGACCGTTTCAAAAGGCATATTTTACGCACATTAGTGTTCTGCTTCTTTTTCTTTCTTTCTTTCTTTGTTAAAAAAACAGGAATGGAAAAAGGCATCCCTCAGAATGGGCGAAAATATTTGCAAACGAATCAATGGACAAAGGTTTAATCTCCAACATATATAAAGAGCTCATGCAGCTTAATATTAAAACAACAAACAACCCAATACAAAAATGGGCAGAAGATCTAAAGAGACGTTTCTTCAAAGAAGACACAGAGACGGCCAAGACGCACATGAAAAGCTGCTCAACATCACTAATTATTAGAGAAATGCAAATCAAAACTACAATGAGGGATCACCTCACACCTGTTAGAGTCGGCATCATCAGAAAATCTACAACCAACAAACTCTGGGGAGGGTGTGGACAAAAGGAACCCTCTTCCACTATTGGTGGGAATGTAAATTGATACAGTGTCCATGGACAACAGTATGGAGTTTCGTTAAAAAAACTTGAAATAGAATTACCATATGATCCAGCAATCCTACTTCTGGGCATATACCAGAGAAAACCATAAATCAAAAAGGCACATTCACCACAATGGTCAGTGCAGCACTATTGACAATAGCCAGGTAATGGAAGCAACCTAAATACCCACAGACAGACGAATGGATAAAGATGTGGTACATATATAAAATGGAATATTACTCAGCCATAAGAAGGAATGAAACTGGGTCATTTGTAGAGACGTCGATGGATCTAGAGACTGTCATACAGAATGAAGTAAGTCAGAAAGAGAAAAACAAATATTGTATATTAATGCATATATGTGGAACCTAGACAAATGGTACAGATGAACTGGTTTGCAGGGAAGAAACAGAGACACAGAGGTAGAGAACAAACGTATGGACACCAAGTGTGGGAAGCCATGGGGTGGTGGTGGTGGGATGAGTCGGGAGATTGGGATTGACCTGTATACATGTATATGCAGAAAATACATAACTAATAATAACCTGCTGTATAAAAAATTAAATAAAATTAAATTTCAAAATTTTATAAAATAAAATTTAGAAATAGAAAAAAGGTCTTCCCTTCACACAGATGTATTTATATGAATGAACTATTGCCATGCTTATATCAGTAAATACACAAAAGAGGAATAAAACCTAACTTGAACCAAAAAGGAAAAAAATACCTGAACCCACCTGTTATACAGAGGAAAACCCTATCAGGGCACTTGCTCCAGCCGTAAACAATTCTGAAATTGGTCAGAGGTGGGGAATCATCTCCCATACAGCCAGCAGCCCACCCCCCACGCAAGGAGCGTCCTCATTGCAAATCTGGGGGACCGTGCCGAGGCATCTGTGAGTAAACGTGAGCAGAGCCCCAGGCCAGCTGCTGCTGAACTGTTCCCACCCTTCCCAGGTAAAACACCTGAATATGTACAAGGGCTTGAAAGCCTAGAGGAAGGGCCGTGGAGCCACACCAGCGGCAGCACGCAGGCCAACTTGGTGCCTGCAGGACAGCCAGGATGGTCCTGGCCCCGGGTGCTCTTCTAGAAGCTTTCCATTGCCCTGCCTGAGATACCCTTCCTGTCCAGGCCCCCACTGCTTTTTTCCTTCCTCACCTCTGTCCGGAGAGAAATTCCAGCGGAAGGTATGGGTGACACATACTCTTCTTTACAGGTGGCAGCCTGGCAACCCCTGCAGAAAGTCCAGCAGAGCCCCACTCACAACGGGCCACCCACAAAGCCGTGGCCCCTCACTCCCTCCCACCAGCACAGCCCCGAGACTGCTGACGGGGCAGAGAATATGGAGTCAGGCACGGCTTCAGGGGCTATTGCTGCCTGGAGCGCTGTTTATATTGACCTCAACCCAGGCACACCTGAGGAGGGCCGGCCGGCAGGTTCAGGCTGCCCAGGTCAGCTAATCCTCAGCCCTCAGGGAATCACACTGTTGAAAATGGACCTCACTAAGGCAGAGTAGAAGCCAAGGAATAAAAGGACACAATGCCATTTGCAGCACTGTAGATGTGTCTAGAGGTAATCACGTGACTTGTAGTAAGTCAGAAAGTGAAAGACACATATCATATCATATCACTTATAGGTGTTACCTAAAAACGGATACCAGGGCAGATATTTCCACGGAGAAGGACAATCACAGATTCATTAAACAAACTTATGGTTCACCAATGGAAAGGTGTGAGGATTGGTTTCATTACGATATTGGGGTTAACAGACATACACATACAGGTGACATATATAATCACCAAAGACCTATGGAATACCAAGAGAAGACGACTCAACATTCTGTCATAACGTACATGGGAAAAGGATCCCAGGAAGAACAGACATATGTGTATGTGTAAAAGAAGCACATCTTCCACACCTACCACAAGCCAAACATTGTAATCACACTTGCTGTAATCAAAAATAAAAAATTAAATTAAAAACACGAAGAAGAAGTAGTGAGACCAACTTGAGGGGCTTTCTCCTGGCACATTCCATTCTAAATTCCAATCTAGAACACGACTTCCATTGAGGCTCTGTTGCCCTAGTAACCAGATTTGGTAAGGGAGAACTGCTGCCACCTTGTGGCCGTTTCACACAACAGCAGCTTTAATCCCAGCGCTCATGGTCAGTTGATATTCAAAATCATTGCAGACCTGTAAATGACACCTGCCCTGAAAACAAATCCTGGGGTCACATATCGACCAAAAAATTCAAAGGACGCCCATATTTCAAAACGACCGTTTCAAAAGGCATATTTTACGCACATTAGTGTTCTGCTTCTTTTTCTTTCTTTCTTTCTTTGTTAAAGAAACAGGAATGGAAAAAGGCATCCCTCAGAATGGGCGAAAATATTTGCAAACGAATCAATGGACAAAGGTTTAATCTCCAACATATATAAAGAGCTCATGCAGCTTAATATTAAAACAACAAACAACCCAATACAAAAATGGGCAGAAGATCTAAAGAGACGTTTCTTCAAAGAAGACACAGAGACGGCCAAGACGCACATGAAAAGCTGCTCAACATCACTAATTATTAGAGAAATGCAAATCAAAACTACAATGAGGGATCACCTCACACCTGTTAGAATCGGCATCATCAGAAAATCTACAACCAACAAACTCTGGGGAGGGTGTGGACAAAAGGAACCCTCTTCCACTATTGGTGGGAATGTAAATTGATACAGTGTCTATGGACAACAGTATGGAGTTTCGTTAAAAAAACTTGAAATAGAATTACCATATGATCCAGCAATCCTACTTCTGGGCATATACCAGAGAAAACCATAAATCAAAAAGGCACATTCACCACAATGGTCAGTGCAGCACTATTGACAATAGCCAGGTAATGGAAGCAACCTAAATACCCACAGACAGACGAATGGATAAAGATGTGGTACATATATAAAATGGAATATTACTCAGCCATAAGAAGGAATGAAACTGGGTCATTTGTAGAGACGTCGATGGATCTAGAGACTGTCATACAGAATGAAGTAAGTCAGAAAGAGAAAAACAAATATTGTATATTAATGCATATATGTGGAACCTAGACAAATGGTACAGATGAACTGGTTTGCAGGGAAGAAACAGAGACACAGAGGTAGAGAACAAACGTATGGACACCAAGTGTGGGAAGCCATGGGGTGGTGGTGGTGGGATGAGTCGGGAGATTGGGATTGACCTGTATACATGTATATGCAGAAAATACATAACTAATAATAACCTGCTGTATAAAAAAATAAATAAAATTAAATTTCAAAATTTTATAAAATAAAATTTAAAAATAGAAAAAAGGTCTTCCCTTCACACAGATGTATTTATATGAATGAACTATTGCCATGCTTATATCAGTAAATACACAAAAGAGGAATAAAACCTAACTTGAACCAAAAAGGAAAAAAATACCTGAACCCACCTGTTATACAGAGGAAAACCCTATCAGGGCACTTGCTCCAGCCGTAAACAATTCTGAAATTGGTCAGAGGTGGGGAATCATCTCCCATACAGCCAGCAGCCCACCCCCCACGCAAGGAGCGTCCTCATTGCAAATCTGGGGGACCGTGCCGAGGCATCTGTGAGTAAACGTGAGCAGAGCCCCAGGCCAGCTGCTGCTGAACTGTTCCCACCCTTCCCAGGTAAAACACCTGAATATGTACAAGGGCTTGAAAGCCTAGAGGAAGGGCCGTGGAGCCACACCAGCGGCAGCACGCAGGCCAACTTGGTGCCTGCAGGACAGCCAGGATGGTCCTGGCCCCGGGTGCTCTTCTAGAAGCTTTCCATTGCCCTGCCTGAGATACCCTTCCTGTCCAGGCCCCCACTGCTTTTTTCCTTCCTCACCTCTGTCCGGAGAGAAATTCCAGCGGAAGGTATGGGTGACACATACTCTTCTTTACAGGTGGCAGCCTGGCAACCCCTGCAGAAAGTCCAGCAGAGCCCCACTCACAACGGGCCACCCACAAAGCCGTGGCCCCTCACTCCCTCCCACCAGCACAGCCCCGAGACTGCTGACGGGGCAGAGAATATGGAGTCAGGCACGGCTTCAGGGGCTATTGCTGCCTGGAGCGCTGTTTATATTGACCTCAACCCAGGCACACCTGAGGAGGGCCGGCCGGCAGGTTCAGGCTGCCCAGGTCAGCTAATCCTCAGCCCTCAGGGAATCACACTGTTGAAAATGGACCTCACTAAGGCAGAGTAGAAGCCAAGGAATAAAAGGACACAATGCCATTTGCAGCACTGTAGATGTGTCTAGAGGTAATCACGTGACTTGTAGTAAGTCAGAAAGTGAAAGACACATATCATATCATATCACTTATAGGTGTTACCTAAAAACGGATACCAGGGCAGATATTTCCACGGAGAAGGACAATCACAGATTCATTAAACAAACTTATGGTTCACCAATGGAAAGGTGTGAGGATTGGTTTCATTACGATATTGGGGTTAACAGACATACACATACAGGTGACATATATAATCACCAAAGACCTATGGAATACCAAGAGAAGACGACTCAACATTCTGTCATAACGTACATGGGAAAAGGATCCCAGGAAGAACAGACATATGTGTATGTGTAAAAGAAGCACATCTTCCACACCTACCACAAGCCAAACATTGTAATCACACTTGCTGTAATCAAAAATAAAAAATTAAATTAAAAACACGAAGAAGAAGTAGTGAGACCAACTTGAGGGGCTTTCTCCTGGCACATTCCATTCTAAATTCCAATCTAGAACACGACTTCCATTGAGGCTCTGTTGCCCTAGTAACCAGATTTGGTAAGGGAGAACTGCTGCCACCTTGTGGCCGTTTCACACAACAGCAGCTTTAATCCCAGCGCTCATGGTCAGTTGATATTCAAAATCATTGCAGACCTGTAAATGACACCTGCCCTGAAAACAAATCCTGGGGTCACATATCGACCAAAAAATTCAAAGGACGCCCATATTTCAAAACGACCGTTTCAAAAGGCATATTTTACGCACATTAGTGTTCTGCTTCTTTTTCTTTCTTTCTTTCTTTGTTAAAGAAACAGGAATGGAAAAAGGCATCCCTCAGAATGGGCGAAAATATTTGCAAACGAATCAATGGACAAAGGTTTAATCTCCAACATATATAAAGAGCTCATGCAGCTTAATATTAAAACAACAAACAACCCAATACAAAAATGGGCAGAAGATCTAAAGAGACGTTTCTTCAAAGAAGACACAGAGACGGCCAAGACGCACATGAAAAGCTGCTCAACATCACTAATTATTAGAGAAATGCAAATCAAAACTACAATGAGGGATCACCTCACACCTGTTAGAATCGGCATCATCAGAAAATCTACAACCAACAAACTCTGGGGAGGGTGTGGACAAAAGGAACCCTCTTCCACTATTGGTGGGAATGTAAATTGATACAGTGTCTATGGACAACAGTATGGAGTTTCGTTAAAAAAACTTGAAATAGAATTACCATATGATCCAGCAATCCTACTTCTGGGCATATACCAGAGAAAACCATAAATCAAAAAGGCACATTCACCACAATGGTCAGTGCAGCACTATTGACAATAGCCAGGTAATGGAAGCAACCTAAATACCCACAGACAGACGAATGGATAAAGATGTGGTACATATATAAAATGGAATATTACTCAGCCATAAGAAGGAATGAAACTGGGTCATTTGTAGAGACGTCGATGGATCTAGAGACTGTCATACAGAATGAAGTAAGTCAGAAAGAGAAAAACAAATATTGTATATTAATGCATATATGTGGAACCTAGACAAATGGTACAGATGAACTGGTTTGCAGGGAAGAAACAGAGACACAGAGGTAGAGAACAAACGTATGGACACCAAGTGTGGGAAGCCATGGGGTGGTGGTGGTGGGATGAGTCGGGAGATTGGGATTGACCTGTATACATGTATATGCAGAAAATACATAACTAATAATAACCTGCTGTATAAAAAAATAAATAAAATTAAATTTCAAAATTTTATAAAATAAAATTTAAAAATAGAAAAAAGGTCTTCCCTTCACACAGATGTATTTATATGAATGAACTATTGCCATGCTTATATCAGTAAATACACAAAAGAGGAATAAAACCTAACTTGAACCAAAAAGGAAAAAAATACCTGAACCCACCTGTTATACAGAGGAAAACCCTATCAGGGCACTTGCTCCAGCGGTAAACAATTCTGAAATTGGTCAGAGGTGGGGAATCATCTCCCATACAGCCAGCAGCCCACCCCCCATGCAAGGAGCGTCCTCATTGCAAATCTGGGGGACCGTGCCGAGGCATCTGTGAGTAAACGTGAGCAGAGCCCCAGGCCAGCTGCTGCTGAACTGTTCCCACCCTTCCCAGGTAAAACACCTGAATATGTACAAGGGCTTGAAAGCCTAGAGGAAGGGCCGTGGAACCACACCAGCGGCAGCACGCAGGCCAACTTGGTGCCTGCAGGCCAGCCAGGATGGTCCTGGCCCCGGGTGCTCTTCTAGAAGCTTTCCATTGCCCTGCCTGAGATACCCTTCCTGTCCAGGCCCCCACTGCTTTTTTCCTTCCTCACCTCTGTCCGGAGAGAAATTCCAGCGGAAGGTATGGGTGACACATACTCTTCTTTACAGGTGGCAGCCTGGCAAACCCTGCAGAAAGTCCAGCAGAGCCCCACTCACAACGGGCCACCCACAAAGCCGTGGCCCCTCACTCCCTCCCACCAGCACAGCCCCGAGACTGCTGACGGGGCAGAGAATATGGAGTCAGGCACGGCTTCAGGGGCTATTGCTGCCTGGAGCGCTGTTTATATTGACCTCAACCCAGGCACACCTGAGGAGGGCCGGCCGGCAGGTTCAGGCTGCCCAGGTCAGCTAATCCTCAGCCCTCAGGGAATCACACTGTTGAAAATGGACCTCACTAAGGCAGAGTAGAAGCCAAGGAATAAAAGGACACAATGCCATTTGCAGCACTGTAGATGTGTCTAGAGGTAATCACGTGACTTGTAGTAAGTCAGAAAGTGAAAGACACATATCATATCATATCACTTATAGGTGTTACCTAAAAACGGATACCAGGGCAGATATTTCCACGGAGAAGGACAATCACAGATTCATTAAACAAACTTATGGTTCACCAATGGAAAGGTGTGAGGATTGGTTTCATTACGATATTGGGGTTAACAGACATACAAACACAGGTGACATATATAATCACCAAAGACCTATGGAATACCAAGAGAAGACGACTCAACATCCTGTCATAACGTACATGGGAAAAGGATCCCAGGAAGAACAGACATATGTGTATGTGTAAAAGAAGCACATCTTCCACACCTACCACAAGCCAAACATTGTAATCACACTTGCTGTAATCTAAAATAAAAAATTAAATTAAAAACACGAAGAAGAAGTAGTGAGACAAACTTGAGGGGCTTTCTCCTGGCACATTCCATTCTAAATTCCAATCTAGAACACGACTTCCATTGAGGCTCTGTTGCCCTAGTAACCAGATTTGGTAAGGGAGAACTGCTGCCACCTTGTGGCCGTTTCACACAACAGCAGCTTTAATCCCAGTGCTCATGGTCAGTTGATATTCAAAATCATTGCAGACCTGTAAATGACACCTGCCCTGAAAACAAATCCTGGGGTCACATATCGACCAAAAAATTCAAAGGACGCCCATATTTCAAAACGACCCTTTCAAAAGGCATATTTTACGCACATTAGTGTTCTGCTTCTTTTTCTTTCTTTCTTTCTTTGTTAAAAAAACAGGAATGGAAAAAGGCATCCCTCAGAATGGGCGAAAATATTTGCAAACGAATCAATGGACAAAGGTTTAATCTCCAACATATATAAAGAGCTCATGCAGCTTAATATTAAAACAACAAACAACCCAATACAAAAATGGGCAGAAGATCTAAAGAGACGTTTCTTCAAAGAAGACACAGAGACGGCCAAGACGCACATGAAAAGCTGCTCAACATCACTAATTATTAGAGAAATGCAAATCAAAACTACAATGAGGGATCACCTCACACCTGTTAGAATCGGCATCATCAGAAAATCTACAACCAACAAACTCTGGGTAGGGTGTGGACAAAAGAAACCCTCTTCCACTATTGGTGGGAATGTAAATTGATACAGTGTCTATGGACAACAGTATGGAGTTTCGTTAAAAAAACTTGAAATAGAATTACCATATGATCCAGCAATCCTACTTCTGGGCATATACCAGAGAAAACCATAAATCAAAAAGGCACATTCACCACAATGGTCATTGCAGCACTATTTACAATAGCCAGGTAATGGAAGCAACCTAAATACCCACAGACAGACGAATGGATAAAGATGTGGTACATATATAAAATGGAATATTACTCAGCCATAAGAAGGAATGAACCTGGGTCATTTGTAGAGACGTCGATGGATCTAGAGACTGTCATCCAGAATGAAGTAAGTCAGAAAGAGAAAAACAAATATTGTATATTAATGCATATATGTGTAACCTAGACAAATGGTACAGATGAACTGGTTTGCAGGGAAGAAATAGAGACACAGAGGTAGAGAACAAACGTATGGACACCAAGTGTGGAAAGCCATGGGGTGGTGGTGGTGGGATGAGTCGGGAGATTGGGATTGACCTGTATACATGTATATGCATAAAATACATAACTAATAATAACCTGCTGTATAAAAAAATAAATAAAATTAAATTTCAAAATTTTATAAAATAAAATTTAAAAATAGAAAAAAGGTCTTCCCTTCACACAGATGTATTTATATGAATGAACTATTGCCATGCTTATATCAATAAATACACAAAAGAGGAATAAAACCTAACTTGAACCAAAAAGGAAAAAATACCTGAACCCACCAGTTATACAGAGGAAAACCCTATCAGGGCACTTGCTCCAGCGGTAAACAATTCTGAAATTGGTCAGAGGTGGGGAATCATCTCCCATACAGCCAGCAGCCCACCCCCCATGCAAGGAGCGTCCTCATTGCAAATCTGGGGGACAATGCCGAGGCATCTGTGAGTAAACGTGAGCAGAGCCCCAGGCCAGCTGCTGCTGAACTGTTCCCACCCTTCCCAGGTAAAACACCTGAATATGTACAAGGGCTTGAAAGCCTAGAGGAAGGGCCATGCAGCCACACCAGCGACAGCACGCAGGCCAACTTGGTGCCTGCAGGACAGCCAGGATGGTCCTGGCCCCGGGTGCTCTTCTAGAAGCTTTCCATTGCCCTGCCTGAGATACCCTTCTTGTCCAGGCCCCCACTGCTTTTTTCCTTCCTCACCTCTGTCCGGAGAGAAATTCCAGCGGAAGGTATGGGTGACACATCCTCTTCTTTACAGGTGGCAGCCTGGCAACCCCTGCAGAAAGTCCAGCACAGCCCCACTCACAACGGGCCACCCACAAAGCCGTGGCCCCTCACTCCCTCCCACCAGCACAGCCCCGAGACTGCTGACGGGGCAGAGAATATGGAGTCAGGCACGGCTTCAGGGGCTATTGCTGCCTGGAGCGCTGTTTATATTGACCTCAACCCAGGCACACCTGAGGAGGGCCGGCCGGCAGGTTCAGGCTGCCCAGGTCAGCTAATCCTCAGCCCTCAGGGAATCACACTGTTGAAAATGGACCTCACTAAGGCAGAGTAGAAGCCAAGGAATAAAAGGACACAATGCCATTTGCAGCACTGTAGATGTGTCTAGAGGTAATCACGTGACTTGTAGTAAGTCAGAAAGTGAAAGACACATATCATATCATATCACTTATAGGTGTTACCTAAAAACGGATACCAGGGCAGATATTTCCACGGAGAAGGACAATCACAGATTCATTAAACAAACTTATGGTTCACCAATGGAAAGGTGTGAGGATTGGTTTCATTACGATATTGGGGTTAACAGACATACAAACACAGGTGACATATATAATCACCAGAGACCTATGGAATACCAAGAGAAGACGACTCAACATCCTGTCATAACGTACATGGGAAAAGGATCCCAGGAAGAACAGACATATGTGTATGTGTAAAAGAAGCACATCTTCCACACCTACCACAAGCCAAACATTGTAATCACACTTGCTGTAATCAAAAATAAAAAATTAAATTAAAAACACGAAGAAGAAGTAGTGAGACCAACTTGTGGGGCTTTCTCCTGGCACATTCCATTCTAAATTCCAATCTAGAACATGACTTCCATTGAGGCTCTGTTGCCCTAGTAACCAGATTTGGTAAGGGAGAACTGCTGCCACCTTGTGGCCGTTTCACACAACAGCAGCTTTAATCCCAGCGCTCATGGTCAGTTGATATTCAAAATCATTGCAGACCTGTAAATGACACCTGCCCTGAAAACAAATCCTGGGGTCACATATCGACCAAAAAATTCAAAGGACGCCCATATTTCAAAACGACCGTTTCAAAAGGCATATTTTACGCACATTAGTGTTCTGCTTCTTTTTCTTTCTTTCTTTCTTTGTTAAAAAAACAGGAATGGAAAAAGGCATCCCTCAGAATGGGCGAAAATATTTGCAAACGAATCAATGGACAAAGGTTTAATCTCCAACATATATAAAGAGCTCATGCAGCTTAATATTAAAACAACAAACAACCCAATACAAAAATGGGCAGAAGATCTAAAGAGACGTTTCTTCAAAGAAGACACAGAGATGGCCAAGACGCACATGAAAAGCTGCTCAACATCACTAATTATTAGAGAAATGCAAATCAAAACTACAATGAGGGATCACCTCACACCTGTTAGAATCGGCATCATCAGAAAATCTACAAACAACAAACTCTGGGGAGGGTGTGGACAAAAGAAACCCTCTTCCACTATTGGTGCGAATGTAAATTGATACAGTGTCTATGGACAACAGTATGGAGTTTCGTTAAAAAAACTTGAAATAGAATTACCATATGATCCAGCAATCCTACTTCTGGGCATATACCAGAGAAAACCATAAATCAAAAAGGCACATTCACCACAATGGTCATTGCAGCACTATTGACAATAGCCAGGTAATGGAAGCAACCTAAATACCCACAGACAGACGAATGGATAAAGATGTGGTACATATATAAAATGGAATATTACTCAGCCATAAGAAGGAATGAACCTGGGTCATTTGTAGAGACGTCGATGGATCTACAGACTGTCATACAGAATGAAGTAAGTCAGAAAGAGAAAAACAAATATTGTATATTAATGCATATATGTGGAACCTAGACAAATGGTACAGATGAACTGGTTTGCAGGGAAGAAACAGAGACACAGAGGTAGAGAACAAACGTATGGACACCAAGTGTGGAAAGCCATGGGGTGGTGTTGGTGGGATGAGTCGGGAGATTGGGATTGACCTGTATACATGTATATGCATAAAATACATAACTAATAATAACCTGCTGTATAAAAAAATAAATAAAATTAAATTTCAAAATTTTATAAAATAAAATTTAAAAATAGAAAAAAGTTCTTCCCTTCACACAGATGTATTTATATGAATGAACTATTGCCATGCTTATATCAGTAAATACACAAAAGAGGAATAAAACCTAACTTGAACGAAAAAGGAAAAAAATACCTGAACCCACCTTTTATACAGAGGAAAGCCCTATCAGGGCACTTGCTCCAGTGGTAAACAATTCTGAAATTGGTCAGAGGTGGGGAATCATCTCCCATACAGCCAGCAGCCCACCCCCCATGCAAGGAGCGTCCTCATTGCAAATCTGGGGGACAATGCCGAGGCATCTGTGAGTAAACGTGAGCAGAGCCCCAGGCCAGCTGCTGCTGAACTGTTCCCACCCTTCCCAGGTAAAACACCTGAATATGTACAAGGGCTTGAAAGCCTAGAGGAAGGGCCGTGGAGCCACACCAGCGACAGCACGCAGGGCAACTTGGTGCCTGCAGGACAGCCAGGATGGTCCTGGCCCCGGGTGCTCTTCTAGAAGCTTTCCATTGCCCTGCCTGAGATACCCTTCTTGTCCAGGGCCCCACTGCTTTTTTCCTTCCTCACCTCTGTCCGGAGAGAAATTCCAGCGGAAGGTATGGGTGACACATCCTCTTCTTTACAGGTGGCAGCCTGGCAACCCCTGCAGAAAGTCCAGCAGAGCCCCACTCACAACGGGCCACCCACAAAGCCGTGGCCCCTCACTCCCTCCCACCAGCACAGCCCCGAGACTGCTGACGGGGCAGAGAATATGGAGTCAGGCACAGCTTCAGGGGCTATTGCTGCCTGGAGCGCTGTTTATATTGACCTCAACACAGGCACACCTGAGGAGGGCCGGCCGGCAGGTTCAGGCTGCCCAGGTCAGCTAATCCTCAGCCCTCAGGGAATCACACTGTTGAAAATGGACCTCACTAAGGCAGAGTAGAAGCCAAGGAATAAAAGGACACAATGCCATTTGCAGCACTGTAGATGTGTCCAGAGGTAATCACGTGACTTGTAGTAAGTCAGAAAGTGAAAGACACATATCATATCATATCACTTATAGGTGTTACCTAAAAACGGATACCAGGACAGATATTTCCACGGAGAAGGACAATCACAGATTCATTAAACAAACTTATGGTTCACCAATGGAAAGGTGTGAGGATTGGTTTCATTACGATATTGGGGTTAACAGACATACAAACACAGGTGACATATATAATCACCAAAGACCTATGGAATGCCAAGAGAAGACGACTCAACATCCTGTCATAACGTACATGGGAAAAGGATCCCAGGAAGAACAGACATATGTGTATGTGTAAAAGAAGCACATCTTCCACACCTACCACAAGCCAAACATTGTAATCACACTTGCTGTAATCAAAAATAAAAAATTATATTAAAAACACGAAGAAGAAGTAGTGAGACCAACTTGAGGGGCTTTCTCCTGGCACATTCCATTCTAAATTCCAATCTAGAACACGACTTCCATTGAGGCTCTGTTGCCCTAGTAACCAGATTTGGTAAGGGAGAACTGCTGCCACCTTGTGGCCGTTTCACACAACAGCAGCTTTAATCCCAGCGCTCATGGTCAGTTGATATTCAAAATCATTGCAGACCTGTAAATGACACCTGCCCTGAAAACAAATCCTGGGGTCACATATCGACCAAAAAATTCAAAGGACGCCCATATTTCAAAACGACCATTTCAAAAGGCATATTTTACGCAAATTAGTGTTCTGCTTCTTTTTCTTTCTTTCTTTCTTTGTTAAAAAAACAGGAATGGAAAAAGGCATCCCTCAGAATGGGCGAAAATATTTCCAAACGAATCAATGGACAAAGGTTTAATCTCCAACATATATAAAGAGCTCATGCAGCTTAATATTAAAACAACAAACAACCCAATACAAAAATGGGCAGAAGATCTAAAGAGACGTTTCTTCAAAGAAGACACAGAGACGGCCAAGACGCACATGAAAAGCTGCTCAACATCACTAATTATTAGAGAAATGCAAATCAAAACTACAATGAGGGATCACCTCACACCTGTTAGAATCGGCATCATCAGAAAATCTACAACCAACAAACTCTGGGGAGGGTGTGGACAAAAGGAACCCTCTTCCACTATTGGTGGGAATGTAAATTGATACAGTGTCTATGGACAACAGTATGGAGTTTCGCTAAAAAAACTTGAAATAGAATTACCATATGATCTGGCAATCCCACTTCTGGGCATATACCCAGAGAAAACCATAAATCAAAAAGGCACATTCACCCCAATGGTCATTGCAGCACTATTTACAATAGCCAGGTAATGGAAGCAACCTAAATACCCACAGACAGACGAATGGATAAAGATGTGGTACATATATAAAATGGAATACTATTCAGACATATGAAGGAATGAAACTGGGTCATTTGTAGAGACGTCGATGGAACTAGAGACTGTCATACAGAGTGAAGTAAGTCAGAAAGGGAAAAACAAATATTGTATATTAATGCATATATGTGGAACCTAGACAAATGGTACAGATGAACTGGTTTGCAGGGAAGAAATAGAGACACAGATGTAGAGAACAAACGTATGGACACCAAGTGTGGGAAGCCATGGGGTGGTGGTGGTGGGATGAGTCGGGAGATTGGGATTGACCTGTATACATGTATATGCATAAAATACATAACTAATAATAACCTGCTGTATAATAAATAAAATTAAATTTCAAAATTTTATAAAATAAAATTTAAAAATAGAAAAAAGGTCTTCCCTTCACACAGATGTATTTATATGAATGAACTATTGCCATGCTTATATCAGTAAATACACAAAAGAGGAATAAAACCTAACTTGAACCAAAAAGGAAAAAAATACCTGAACCCACCTGTAATACAGAGGAAAGCCCTATCAGGGCACTTGCTCCAGCGGTAAACAATTCTGAAATTGGTCAGAGGTGGGGAATCATCTCCCATACAGCCAGCAGCCCACCCCCCATGCAAGGAGCGTCCTCATTGCAAATCTGGGGGACAATGCCGAGGCATCTGTGAGTAAACGTGAGCAGAGCCCCAGGCCAGCTGCTGCTGAACTGTTCCCACCCTTCCCAGGTAAAACACCTGAATATGTACAAGGGCTTGAAAGCCTAGAGGAAGGGCCGTGGAGCCACACCAGCGACAGCACGCAGGGCAACTTGGTGCCTGCAGGACAGCCAGGATGGTCCTGGACCCGGGTGCTCTTCTAGAAGCTTTCCATTGCCCTGCCTGAGATACCCTTCTTGTCCAGGCCCCCACTGCTTTTTTCCTTCCTCACCTCTGTCCGGAGAGAAATTCCAGCGGAAGGTATGGGTGACACATCCTCTTCTTTACAGGTGGCAGCCTGGCAACCCCTGCAGAAAGTCCAGCAGAGCCCCACTCACAACGGGCCACCCACAAAGCCGTGGCCCCTCACTCCCTCCCACCAGCACAGCCCCGAGACTGCTGACGGGGCAGAGAATATGGAGTCAGGCACAGCTTCAGGGGCTATTGCTGCCTGGAGCGCTGTTTATATTGACCTCAACCCAGGCACACCTGAGGAGGGCCGGCCGGCAGGTTCAGGCTGCCCAGGTCAGCTAATCCTCAGCCCTCAGGGAATCACACTGTTGAAAATGGACCTCACTAAGGCAGAGTAGAAGCCAAGGAATAAAAGGACACAATGCCATTTGCAGCACTGTAGATGTGTCTAGAGGTAATCACGTGACTTGTAGTAAGTCAGAAAGTGAAAGACACATATCATATCATATCACTTATAGGTGTTACCTAAAAACGGATACCAGGGCAGATATTTCCACGGAGAAGGACAATCACAGATTCATTAAACAAACTTATGGTTCACCAATGGAAAGGTGTGAGGATTGGTTTCATTACGATATTGGGGTTAACAGACATACAAACACAGGTGACATATATAATCACCAAAGACCTATGGAATGCCAAGAGAAGACGACTCAACATCCTGTCATAACGTACATGGGAAAAGGATCCCAGGAAGAACAGACATATGTGTATGTGTAAAAGAAGCACATCTTCCACACCTACCACAAGCCAAACATTGTAATCACACTTGCTGTAATCAAAAATAAAAAATTAAATTAAAAACACGAAGAAGAAGTAGTGAGACCAACTTGAGGGGCTTTCTCCTGGCACATTCCATTCTAAATTCCAATCTAGAACACGACTTCCATTGAGGCTCTGTTGCCCTAGTAACCAGATTTGGTAAGGGAGAACTGCTGCCACCTTGTGGCCGTTTCACACAACAGCAGCTTTAATCCCAGCGCTCATGGTCAGTTGATATTCAAAATCATTGCAGACCTGTAAATGACACCTGCCCTGAAAACAAATCCTGGGGTCACATATCGACCAAAAAATTCAAAGGACGCCCATATTTCAAAACGACCGTTTCAAAAGGCATATTTTACGCACATTAGTGTTCTGCTTCTTTTTCTTTCTTTCTTTCTTTGTTAAAAAAACAGGAATGGAAAAAGGCATCCCTCAGAATGGGCGAAAATATTTGCAAACGAATCAATGGACAAAGGTTTAATCTCCAACATATATAAAGAGCTCATGCAGCTTAATATTAAAACAACAAACAACCCAATACAAAAATGGGCAGAAGATCTAAAGAGACGTTTCTTCAAAGAAGACACAGAGACGGCCAAGACGCACATGAAAAGCTGCTCAACATCACTAATTATTAGAGAAATGCAAATCAAAACTACAATGAGGGATCACCTCACACCTGTTAGAATCGGCATCATCAGAAAATCTACAACCAACAAATTCTGGGGAGGGTGTGGACAAAAGGAACCCTCTCCCACTATTGGTGGGAATGTAAATTGATACAGTGTCTATGGACAACAGTAGGGAGTTTCGTTAAAAATACTTGAAATAAAATTACCATATGATCCGGCAATCCCACTTCTGGACATATACCCAGAGAAAACCATAAATCAAAAAGGCACATTCACCACAATGGTCATTGGAGCACTATTGACAATAGCCAGGTAATGGAAGCAACCTAAATACCCACAGACAGACGAATGGATAAAGATGAGGTACATATATAAAATGGAATATTACTCAGCCATAAGAAGGAATGAAACTGGGTCATTTGTAGAGACGTCGATGGATCTAGAGACTGTCATACAGAATGAAGTAAGTCAGAAAGAGAAAAACAAATATTGTATATTAATGCATATATGTGGAACCTAGACAAATGGTACAGATGAACTGGTTTGCAGGGAAGAAATAGAGACACAGAGGTAGAGAACAAACGTATGGACACCAAGTGTGGGAAGCCATGGGGTGGTGGTGGTGGGATGAGTCGGGAGATTGGGATTGACCTGTATACATGTATATGCATAAAATACATAACTAATAATAACCTGCTGTATAAAAAAATAAATAAAATTAAATTTCAAAATTTTATAAAATAAAATTTAAAAATAGAAAAAACGTCTTCCCTTCACACAGATGTATTTATATGAATGAACTATTGCCATGCTCATATCAATAAATACACAAAAGAGGAATAAAACCTAACTTGAACCAAAAAGGAAAAAAATACCTGAACCCACCAGTTATACAGAGGAAAACCCTATCAGGGCACTTGCTCCAGCGGTAAACAATTCTGAAATTGGTCAGAGGTGGGGAATCATCTCCCATATAGCCAGCAGCCCACCCCCCACGCAAGGAGCGTCCTCATTGCAAAGCTGGGGGACCGTGCCGAGGCATCTGTGAGTAAACGTGAGCAGAGCCCCAGGCCAGCTGCTGCTGAACTGTTCCCACCCTTCCCAGGTAAAACACCTGAATATGTACAAGGGCTTGAAAGCCTAGAGGAAGGGCCGTGGAGCCACACCAGCGGCAGCACGCAGGCCAACTTGGTGCCTGCAGGCCAGCCAGGATGGTCCTGGCCCCGGGTGCTCTTCTAGAAGCTTTCCATTGCCCTGCCTGAGATACCCTTCCTGTCCAGGCCCCCACTGCTTTTTTCCTTCCTCACCTCTGTCCGGAGAGAAATTCCAGCGGAAGGTATGGGTGACACATCCTCTTCTTTACAGGTGGCAGCCTGGCAACTCCTGCAGAAAGTCCAGCAGAGCCCCACTCACAACGGGCCACCCACAAAGCCGTGGCCCCTCACTCCCTCCCACCAGCACAGCCCCGAGACTGCTGACGGGGCAGAGAATATGGAGTCAGGCACAGCTTCAGGGGCTATTGCTGCCTGGAGCGCTGTTTATATTGACCTCAAACCAGGCACACCTGAGGAGGGCCGGCCGGCAGGTTCAGGCTGCCCAGGTCAGCTAATCCTCAGCCCTCAGGGAATCACACTGTTGAAAATGGACCTCACTAAGGCAGAGTAGAAGCCAAGGAATAAAAGGACACAATGCCATTTGCAGCACTGTAGATGTGTCTAGAGGTAATCACGTGACTTGTAGTAAGTCAGAAAGTGAAAGACACATATCATATCATATCACTTATAGGTGTTACCTAAAAACGGATACCAGGGCAGATATTTCCACGGAGAAGGACAATCACAGATTCATTAAACAAACTTATAGTTCACCAATGGAAAGGTGTGAGGATTGGTTTCATTACGATATTGGGGTTAACAGACATACAAACACAGGTGACATATATAATCACCAAAGACCTTGGAATACCAAGAGAAGACGACTCAACATCCTGTCATAACGTACATGGGAAAAGGATCCCAGGAAGAACAGACATATGTGTATGTGTAAAAGAAGCACATCTTCCACACCTACCACAAGCCAAACATTGTAATCACACTTGCTGTAATCAAAAATAAATAATTAAATTAAAAACACGAAGAAGAAGTAGTGAGACCAACTTGAGGGGCTTTCTCCTGGCACATTCCATTCTAAATTCCAATCTAGAACACGACTTCCATTGAGGCTCTGTTGCCCTAGTAACCAGATTTGGTAAGGGAGAACTGCTGCCACCTTGTGGCCGTTTCACACAACAGCAGCTTTAATCCCAGCGCTCATGGTCAGTTGATATTCAAAATCATTGCAGACCTGTAAATGACACCTGCCCTGAAAACAAATCCTGGGGTCACATATCGACCAAAAAATTCAAAGGACACCCATATTTCAAAACGACCGTTTCAAAAGGCATATTTTACGCACATTAGTGTTCTGCTTCTTTTTCTTTCTTTCTTTCTTTGTTAAAAAAACAGGAATGGAAAAAGGCATCCCTCAGATTGGGCGAAAATATTTGCAAACGAATCAATGGACAAAGGTTTAATCTCCAACATATATAAAGAGCTCATGCAGCTTAATATTAAAACAACAAACAACCCAATACAAAAATGGGCAGAAGATCTAAACAGACGTTTCTTCAAAGAAGACACAGAGACGGCCAAGACGCACATGAAAAGCTGCTCAACATCACTAATTATTAGAGAAATGCAAATCAAAACTACAATGAGGGATCACCTCACACCTGTTAAAATCGGCATCATCAGAAAATCTACAACCAACAAACTCTGGGGAGGGTGTGGACAAAAGGAACCCTCTCCCACTATTGGTGGGAATGTAAATTGATACAGTGTCTATGGACAACAGTAGGGAGTTTCGTTAAAAATACTTGAAATAGAATTACCATATGATCCGGCAATCCCACTTCTGGGCATATACCCAGAGAAAACCATAAATCAAAAAGGCACATTCACCACAATGTTCATTGCAGCACAATTTACAATAGCCAGGTAATGGAAGCAACCTAAATACCCACAGACAGACGAATGGATAAAGATGTGGTACATATATAAAATGGAATATTACTCAGCCATAAGAAGGAATGAAACTGGGTCATTTGTAGAGACGTCGATGGATCTAGAGACTGTCATACAGAATGAAGTAAGTCAGAAAGAGAAAAACAAATATTGTATATTAATGCATATATGTGGAACCTAGACAAATGGTACAGATGAACTGGTTTGCAGGGAAGAAATAGAGACACAGAGGTAGAGAACAAACGTATGGACACCAAGTGTGGGAAGCCATGGGGTGGTGGTGGTGGGATGAGTCGGGAGATTGGGATTGACCTGTATACATGTATATGCATAAAATACATAACTAATAATAACCTGCTGTATAAAAAAATAAATAAAATTAAATTTCAAAATTTTATAAAATAAAATTTAAAAATAGAAAAAACGTCTTCCCTTCACACAGATGTATTTATATGAATGAACTATTGCCATGCTCATATCAATAAATACACAAAAGAGGAATAAAACCTAACTTGAACCAAAAAGGAAAAAAATACCTGAACCCACCAGTTATACAGAGGAAAACCCTATCAGGGCACTTGCTCCAGCGGTAAACAATTCTGAAATTGGTCAGAGGTGGGGAATCATCTCCCATACAGCCAGCAGCCCACCCCCCACGCAAGGAGCGTCCTCATTGCAAAGCTGGGGGACCGTGCCGAGGTATCTGTGAGTAAACGTGAGCAGAGCCCCAGGCCAGCTGCTGCTGAACTGTTCCCACCCTTCCCAGGTAAAACACCTGAATATGTACAAGGGCTTGAAAGCCTAGAGGAAGGGCCGTGGAGCCACACCAGCGGCAGCACGCAGGCCAACTTGGTGCCTGCAGGCCAGCCAGGATGGTCCTGGACCCGGGTGCTCTTCTAGAAGCTTTCCATTGCCCTGCCTGAGATACCCTTCCTGTCCAGGCCCCCACTGCTTTTTTCCTTCCTCACCTCTGTCCGGAGAGAAATTCCAGCGGAAGGTATGGGTGACACATCCTCTTCTTTACAGGTGGCAGCCTGGCAACTCCTGCAGAAAGTCCAGCAGAGCCCCACTCACAACGGGCCACCCACAAAGCCGTGGCCCCTCACTCCCTCCCACCAGCACAGCCCCGAGACTGCTGACGGGGCAGAGAATATGGAGTCAGGCACAGCTTCAGGGGCTATTGCTGCCTGGAGCGCTGTTTATATTGACCTCAAACCAGGCACACCTGAGGAGGGCCGGCCGGCAGGTTCAGGCTGCCCAGGTCAGCTAATCCTCAGCCCTCAGGGAATCACACTGTTGAAAAGGGACCTCACTAAGGCAGAGTAGAAGCCAAGGAATAAAAGGACACAATGCCATTTGCAGCACTGTAGATGTGTCTAGAGGTAATCACGTGACTTGTAGTAAGTCAGAAAGTGAAAGACACATATCATATCATATCACTTATAGGTGTTACCTAAAAACGGATACCAGGGCAGATATTTCCACGGAGAAGGACAATCACAGATGCATTAAACAAACTTATAGTTCACCAATGGAAAGGTGTGAGGATTGGTTTCATTACGATATTGGGGTTAACAGACATACAAACACAGGTGACATATATAATCACCAAAGACCTTGGAATACCAAGAGAAGACGACTCAACATCCTGTCATAACGTACATGGGAAAAGGATCCCAGGAAGAACAGACATATGTGTATGTGTAAAAGAAGCACATCTTCCACACCTACCACAAGCCAAACATTGTAATCACACTTGCTGTAATCAAAAATAAAAAATTAAATTAAAAACACGAAGAAGAAGTAGTGAGACCAACTTGAGGGGCTTTCTCCTGGCACATTCCATTCTAAATTCCAATCTAGAACACGACTTCCATTGAGGCTCTGTTGCCCTAGTAACCAGATTTGGTAAGGGAGAACTGCTGCCACCTTGTGGCCGTTTCACACAACAGCAGCTTTAATCCCAGCGCTCATGGTCAGTTGATATTCAAAATCATTGCAGACCTGTAAATGACACCTGCCCTGAAAACAAATCCTGGGGTCACATATCGACCAAAAAATTCAAAGGACACCCATATTTCAAAACGACCGTTTCAAAAGGCATATTTTACGCACATTAGTGTTCTGCTTCTTTTTCTTTCTTTCTTTCTTTGTTAAAAAAACAGGAATGGAAAAAGGCATCCCTCAGATTGGGCGAAAATATTTGCAAACGAATCAATGGACAAAGGTTTAATCTCCAACATATATAAAGAGCTCATGCAGCTTAATATTAAAACAACAAACAACCCAATACAAAAATGGGCAGAAGATCTAAACAGACGTTTCTTCAAAGAAGACACAGAGACGGCCAAGACGCACATGAAAAGCTGCTCAACATCACTAATTATTAGAGAAATGCAAATCAAAACTACAATGAGGGATCACCTCACACCTGTTAAAATCGGCATCATCAGAAAATCTACAACCAACAAACTCTGGGGAGGGTGTGGACAAAAGGAACCCTCTCCCACTATTGGTGGGAATGTAAATTGATACAGTGTCTATGGACAACAGTAGGGAGTTTCGTTAAAAATACTTGAAATAGAATTACCATATGATCCGGCAATCCCACTTCTGGGCATATACCCAGAGAAAACCATAAATCAAAAAGGCACATTCACCACAATGTTCATTGCAGCACAATTTACAATAGCCAGGTAATGGAAGCAACCTAAATACCCACAGACAGACGAATGGATAAAGATGTGGTACATATATAAAATGGAATATTACTCAGCCATAAGAAGGAATGAAACTGGGTCATTTGTAGAGACGTCGATGGATCTAGAGACTGTCATACAGAATGAAGTAAGTCAGAAAGAGAAAAACAGATATTTTATTTTAATGCATATATGTGGAACCTAGAAAAATGGTACAGATGAACTGGTTTGCAGGGAAGAAAGAGAGACACAGAGGTAGAGAACAAACGTATGGACACCAAGTGTGGGAAGCCATGGGGTGTTGGTGGTGGGATGAGTCGGGAGATTGGGATTGACCTGTATACATGTATATGCATAAAATACATAACTAATAATAACCTGCTGTATAAAAAAATAAATAAAATTAAATTTCAAAATTTTATAAAATAAAATTTAGAAATAGAAGAAACGTCTTCCCTTCACACAGATGTATTTATATGAATGAACTATTGCCATGCTCATATCAATAAATACACAAAAGAGGAATAAAACCTAACTTGAACCAAAAAGGAAAAAAATACCTGAACCCACCAGTTATACAGAGGAAAACCCTATCAGGGCACTTGCTCCAGCCGTAAACAATTCTGAAATTGGTCAGAGGTGGGGAATCATCTCCCATACAGCCAGCAGCCCACCCCCCACGCAAGGAGCGTCCTCATTGCAAAGCTGGGGGACCGTGCCGAGGCATCTGTGAGTAAACGTGAGCAGAGCCCCAGGCCAGCTGCTGCTGAACTGTTCCCACCCTTCCCAGGTAAAACACCTGAATATGTACAAGGGCTTGAAAGCCTAGAAGAAGGGCCGTGGAGCCACACCAGCGGCAGCACGCAGGCCAACTTGGTGCCTGCAGGCCAGCCAGGATGATCCTGGCCCCGGGTGCTCTTCTAGAAGCTTTCCATTGCCCTGCCTGAGATACCCTTCCTGTCCAGGCCCCCACTGCTTTTTTCCTTCCTCACCTCTGTCCGGAGAGAAATTCCAGCGGAAGGTATGGGTGACACATCCTCTTCTTTACAGGTGGCAGCCTGGCAACCCCTGCAGAAAGTCCAGCAGAGCCCCACTCACAACGGGCCACCCACAAAGCCGTGGCCCCTCACTCCCTCCCACCAGCACAGCCCCGAGACTGCTGACGGGGCAGAGAATATGGAGTCAGGCACAGCTTCAGGGGCTATTGCTGCCTGGAGCGCTGTTTATATTGACCTCAACCCAGGCACACCTGAGGAGGGCCGGCCGGCAGCTTCAGGCTGCCCAGGTCAGCTAATCCTCAGCCCTCAGGGAATCACACTGTTGAAAATGGACCTCACTAAGGCAGAGTAGAAGCCAAGGAATAAAAGGACACAATGCCATTTGCAGCACTGTAGATGTGTCTAGAGGTAATCACGTGACTTGTAGTAAGTCAGAAAGTGAAAGACACATATCATATCATATCACTTATAGGTGTTACCTAAAAACGGATACCAGGGCAGATATTTCCACGGAGAAGGACAATCACAGATTCATTAAACAAACTTATGGTTCACCAATGGAAAGGTGTGAGGATTGGTTTCATTACGATATTGGGGTTAACAGACATACAAACACAGGTGACATATATAATCACCAAAGACCTATGGAATGCCAAGAGAAGACGACTCAACATCCTGTCATAACGTACATGGGAAAAGGATCCCAGGAAGAACAGACATATGTGTATGTGTAAAAGAAGCACATCTTCCACACCTACCACAAGCCAAACATTGTAATCACACTTGCTGTAATCAAAAATAAAAAATTAAATTAAAAACACGAAGAAGAAGTAGTGAGACCAACTTGAGGGGCTTTCTCCTGGCACATTCCATTCTAAATTCCAATCTAGAACACGACTTCCATTGAGGCTCTGTTGCCCTAGTAACCAGATTTGGTAAGGGAGAACTGCTGCCACCTTGTGGCCGTTTCACACAACAGCAGCTTTAATCCCAGCGCTCATGGTCAGTTGATATTCAAAACCATTGCAGACCTGTAAATGACACCTGCCCTGAAAACAAATCCTGGGGTCACATATCGACCAAAAAATTCAAAGGACGCCCATATTTCAAAACGACCGTTTCAAAAGGCATATTTTACGCACATTAGTGTTCTGCTTCTTTTTCTTTCTTTCTTTCTTTGTTAAAAAAACAGGAATGGAAAAAGGCATCCCTCAGAATGGGCGAAAATATTTGCAAACGAATCAATGGACAAAGGTTTAATCTCCAACATATATAAAGAGCTCATGCAGCTTAATATTAAAACAACAAACAACCCAATACAAAAATGGGCAGAAGATCTAAAGAGACGTTTCTTCAAAGAAGACACAGAGACGGCCAAGACGCACATGAAAAGCTGCTCAACATCACTAATTATTAGAGAAATGCAAATCAAAACTACAATGAGGGATCACCTCACACCTGTTAGAATCGGCATCATCAGAAAATCTACAACCAGCAAACTCTGGGGAGGGTGTGGACAAAAGGAACCCTCTTCCACTATTGGTGGGAATGTAAATTGATACAGTGTCTATGGACAACAGTATGGAGTTTCGTTAAAAAAACTTGAAATAGAATTACCATATGATCCAGCAATCCTACTTCTGGGCATATACCAGAGAAAACCATAAATCAAAAAGGCACATTCACCACAATGGTCATTGCAGCACTATTGACAATAGCCAGGTAATGGAAGCAACCTAAATACCCACAGACAGACGAATGGATAAAGATGTGGTACATATATAAAATGGAATATTACTCAGCCATAAGAAGGAATGAAACTGGGTCATTTGTAGAGACGTCGATGGATCTAGAGACTGTCATACAGAATGAAGTAAGTCAGAAAGAGAAAAACAAATATTGTATATTAATGCATATATGTGGAACCTAGACAAATGGTACAGATGAACAGGTTTGCAGGGAAGAAACAGAGACACAGAGGTAGAGAACAAACGTATGGACACCAAGTGTGGGAAGCCATGGGGTGGTGGTGGTGGGATGAGTCGGGAGATTGGGATTGACCTGTATACATGTATATGCATAAAATACATAACTAATAATAACCTGCTGTATAAAAAAATAAATAAAATTAAATTTCAAAATTTTATAAAATAAAATTTAAAAATAGAAAAAAGGTCTTCCCTTCACACAGATGTATTTATATGAATGAACTATTGCCATGCTTATATCAGTAAATACACAAAAGAGGAATAAAACCTAACTTGAACCAAAAAGGAAAAAAATACCTGAACCCACCTGTTATACAGAGGAAAGCCCTATCAGGGCACTTGCTCCAGCGGTAAACAATTCTGAAATTGGTCAGAGGTGGGGAATCATCTCCCATACAGCCAGCAGCCCACCCCCCACGCAAGGAGCGTCCTCATTGCAAATCTGGGGGACAATGCCAAGGCATCTGTGAGTAAACGTGAGCAGAGCCCCAGGCCAGCTGCTGCTGAACTGTTCCCACCCTTCCCAGGTAAAACACCTGAATATGTACAAGGGCTTGAAAGCCTAGAGGAAGGGCCGTGGAGCCACACCAGCGACAGCACGCAGGGCAACTTGGTGCCTGCAGGACAGCCAGGATGGTCCTGGCCCCGGGTGCTCTTCTAGAAGCTTTCCATTGCCCTGCCTGAGATACCCTTCTTGTCCAGGCCCCCACTGCTTTTTTCCTTCCTCACCTCTGTCCGGAGAGAAATTCCAGCGGAAGGTATGGGTGACACATCCTCTTCTTTACAGGTGGCAGCCTGGCAACCCCTGCAGAAAGTCCAGCAGAGCCCCACTCACAACGGGCCACCCACAAAGCCGTGGCCCCTCACTCCCTCCCACCAGCACAGCCCCGAGACTGCTGACGGGGCAGAGAATATGGAGTCAGGCACAGCTTCAGGGGCTATTGCTGCCTGGAGCGCTGTTTATATTGACCTCAACCCAGGCACACCTGAGGAGGGCCGGCCGGCAGGTTCAGGCTGCCCAGGTCAGCTAATCCTCAGCCCTCAGGGAATCACACTGTTGAAAATGGACCTCACTAAGGCAGAGTAGAAGCCAAGGAATAAAAGGACACAATGCCATTTGCAGCACTGTAGATGTGTCTAGAGGTAATCACGTGACTTGTAGTAAGTCAGAAAGTGAAAGACACATATCATATCATATCACTTATAGGTGTTACCTAAAAACGGATTCCAGGGCAGATATTTCCACGGAGAAGGACAATCACAGATTCATTAAACAAACTTATGGTTCACCAATGGAAAGGTGTGAGGATTGGTTTCATTACGATATTGGGGTTAACAGACATACAAACACAGGTGACATATATAATCACCAAAGACCTATGGAATGCCAAGAGAAGACGACTCAACATCCTGTCATAACGTACATGGGAAAAGGATCCCAGGAAGAACAGACATATGTGTATGTGTAAAAGAAGCACATCTTCCACACCTACCACAAGCCAAACATTGTAATCACACTTGCTGTAATCAAAAATAAAAAATTAAATTAAAAACACGAAGAAGAAGTAGTGAGACCAACTTGAGGGGCTTTCTCCTGGCACATTCCATTCTAAATTCCAATCTAGAACAGGACTTCCATTGAGGCTCTGTTGCCCTAGTAACCAGATTTGGTAAGGGAGAACTGCTGCCACCTTGTGGCCGTTTCACACAACAGCAGCTTTAATCCCAGCGCTCATGGTCAGTTGATATTCAAAATCATTGCAGACCTGTAAATGACACCTGCCCTGAAAACAAATCCTGGGGTCACATATCGACCAAAAAATTCAAAGGACGCCCATATTTCAAAACGACCGTTTCAAAAGGCATATTTTACGCACATTAGTGTTCTGCTTCTTTTTCTTTCTTTCTTTCTTTGTTAAAAAAACAGGAATGGAAAAAGGCATCCCTCAGAATGGGCGAAAATATTTGCAAACGAATCAATGGACAAAGGTTTAATCTCCAACATATATAAAGAGCTCATGCAGCTTAATGTTAAAACAACAAACAACCCAATACAAAAATGGGCAGAAGATCTAAAGAGACGTTTCTTCAAAGAAGACACAGAGACGGCCAAGACGCACATGAAAAGCTGCTCAACATCACTAATTATTAGAGAAATGCAAATCAAAACTACAATGAGGGATCACCTCACACCTGTTAGAATCGGCATCATCAGAAAATCTACAACCAACAAACTCTGGGGAGGGTGTGGACAAAAGGAACCCTCTTCCACTATTGGTGGGAATGTAAATTGATACAGTGTCTATGGACAACAGTATGGAGTTTCGTTAAAAAAACTTGAAATAGAATTACCATATGATCCAGCAATCCTACTTCTGGGCATATACCAGAGAAAACCATAAATCAAAAAGGCACATTCACCACAATGTTCATTGCAGCACTATTGACAATAGCCAGGTAATGGAAGCAACCTAAATACCCACAGACAGACGAATGGATAAAGATGTGGTACATATATAAAATGGAATATTACTCAGCCATAAGAAGGAATGAAACTGGGTCATTTGTAGAGACGTCGATGGATCTAGAGACTGTCATACAGAATGAAGTAAGTCAGAAAGAGAAAAACAAATATTGTATATTAATGCATATATGTGGAACCTAGACAAATGGTACAGATGAACTGGTTTGCAGGGAAGAAACAGAGACACAGAGGTAGAGAACAAACGTATGGACACCAAGTGTGGGAAGCCATGGGGTGGTGGTGGTGGGATGAGTCGGGAGATTGGGATTGACCTGTATACATGTATATGCATAAAATACATAACTAATAATAACCTGCTGTATAAAAAAATAAATAAAATTAAATTTCAAAATTTTATAAAATAAAATTTAAAAATAGAAAAAAGGTCTTCCCTTCACACAGATGTATTTATATGAATGAACTATTGCCATGCTTATATCAGTAAATACACAAAAGAGGAATAAAACCTAACTTGAACCAAAAAGGAAAAAAATACCTGAACCCACCTGTTATACAGAGGAAAGCCCTATCAGGGCACTTGCTCCAGCGGTAAACAATTCTGAAATTGGTCAGAGGTGGGGAATCATCTCCCATACAGCCAGCAGCCCACCCCCCACGCAAGGAGCATCCTCATTGCAAATCTGGGGGACAATGCCGAGGCATCTGTGAGTAAACGTGAGCAGAGCCCCAGGCCAGCTGCTGCTGAACTGTTCCCACCCTTCCCAGGTAAAACACCTGAATATGTACAAGGGCTTGAAAGCCTAGAGGAAGGGCCGTGGAGCCACACCAGCGGCAGCACGCAGGGCAACTTGGTGCCTGCAGGCCAGCCAGGATGATCCTGGCCCCGGGTGCTCTTCTAGAAGCTTTCCATTGCCCTGCCTGAGATACCCTTCCTGTCCAGGCTCCCACTGCTTTTTTCCTTCCTCACCTCTGTCCGGAGAGAAATTCCAGCGGAAGGTATGGGTGACACATCCTCTTCTTTACAGGTGGCAGCCTGGCAACCCCTGCAGAAAGTCCAGCAGAGCCCCACTCACAACGGGCCACCCACAAAGCCGTGGCCCCTCACTCCCTCCCACCAGCACAGCCCCGAGACTGCTGACGGGGCAGAGAATATGGAGTCAGGCACAGCTTCAGGGGCTATTGCTGCCTGGAGCGCTGTTTATATTGACCTCAACCCAGGCACACCTGAGGAGGGCCGGCCGGCAGGTTCAGGCTGCCCAGGTCAGCTAATCCTCAGCCCTCAGGGAATCACACTGTTGAAAATGGACCTCACTAAGGCAGAGTAGAAGCCAAGGAATAAAAGGACACAATGCCATTTGCAGCACTGTAGATGTGTCTAGAGGTAATCACGTGACTTGTAGTAAGTCAGAAAGTGAAAGACACATATCATATCATATCACTTATAGGTGTTACCTAAAAACGGATACCAGGGCAGATATTTCCACGGAGAAGGACAATCACAGATTCATTAAACAAACTTATGGTTCACCAATGGAAAGGTGTGAGGATTGGTTTCATTACGATATTGGGGTTAACAGACATACAAACACAGGTGACATATATAATCACCAAAGACCTATGGAATGCCAAGAGAAGACGACTCAACATCCTGTCATAACGTACATGGGAAAAGGATCCCAGGAAGAACAGACATATGTGTATGTGTAAAAGAAGCACATCTTCCACACCTACCACAAGCCAAACATTGTAATCACACTTGCTGTAATCAAAAATAAAAAATTAAATTAAAAACACGAAGAAGAAGTAGTGAGACCAACTTGAGGGGCTTTCTCCTGGCACATTCCATTCTAAATTCCAATCTAGAACACGACTTCCATTGAGGCTCTGTTGCCCTAGTAACCAGATTTGGTAAGGGAGAACTGCTGCCACCTTGTGGCCGTTTCACACAACAGCAGCTTTAATCCCAGCGCTCATGGTCAGTTGATATTCAAAATCATTGCAGACCTGTAAATGACACCTGCCCTGAAAACAAATCCTGGGGTCACATATCGACCAAAAAATTCAAAGGACGCCCATATTTCAAAACGACCGTTTCAAAAGGCATATTTTACGCACATTAGTGTTCTGCTTCTTTTTCTTTCTTTCTTTCTTTGTTAAAAAAACAGGAATGGAAAAAGGCATCCCTCAGAATGGGCGAAAATATTTGCAAACGAATCAATGGACAAAGGTTTAATCTCCAACATATATAAAGAGCTCATGCAGCTTAATATTAAAACAACAAACAACCCAATACAAAAATGGGCAGAAGATCTAAAGAGACGTTTCTTCAAAGAAGACACAGAGACGGCCAAGACGCACATGAAAAGCTGCTCAACATCACTAATTATTAGAGAAATGCAAATCAAAACTACAATGAGGGATCACCTCACACCTGTTAGAATCGGCATCATCAGAAAATCTACAACCAACAAACTCTGGGGAGGGTGTGGACAAAAGGAACCCTCTTCCACTATTGGTGGGAATGTAAATTGATACAGTGTCTATGGACAACAGTATGGAGTTTCGTTAAAAAAACTTGAAATAGAATTACCATATGATCCAGCAATCCTACTTCTGGGCATATACCAGAGAAAACCATAAATCAAAAAGGCACATTCACCACAATGGTCATTGCAGCACTATTGACAATAGCCAGGTAATGGAAGCAACCTAAATACCCACAGACAGACGAATGGATAAAGATGTGGTACATATATAAAATGGAATATTACTCAGCCATAAGAAGGAATGAAACTGGGTCATTTGTAGAGACGTCGATGGATCTAGAGACTGTCATACAGAATGAAGTAAGTCAGAAAGAGAAAAACAAATATTGTATATTAATGCATATATGTGGAACCTAGACAAATGGTACATATGAACAGGTTTGCAGGGAAGAAACAGAGACACAGAGGTAGAGAACAAACGTATGGACACCAAGTGTGGGAAGCCATGGGGTGGTGGTGGTGGGATGAGTCGGGAGATTGGGATTGACCTGTATACATGTATATGCATAAAATACATAACTAATAATAACCTGCTGTATAAAAAAATAAATAAAATTAAATTTCAAAATTTTATAAAATAAAATTTAAAAATAGAAAAAAGGTCTTCCCTTCACACAGATGTATTTATATGAATGAACTATTGCCATGCTTATATCAGTAAATACACAAAAGAGGAATAAAACCTAACTTGAACCAAAAAGGAAAAAAATACCTGAACCCACCTGTTATACAGAGGAAAGCCCTATCAGGGCACTTGCTCCAGCGGTAAACAATTCTGAAATTGGTCAGAGGTGGGGAATCATCTCCCATACAGCCAGCAGCCCACCCCCCATGCAAGGAGCGTCCTCATTGCAAATCTGGGGGACAATGCCAAGGCATCTGTGAGTAAACGTGAGCAGAGCCCCAGGCCAGCTGCTGCTGAACTGTTCCCACCCTTCCCAGGTAAAACACCTGAATATGTACAAGGGCTTGAAAGCCTAGAGGAAGGGCCGTGGAGCCACACCAGCGACAGCACGCAGGGCAACTTGGTGCCTGCAGGACAGCCAGGATGGTCCTGGCCCCGGGTGCTCTTCTAGAAGCTTTCCATTGCCCTGCCTGAGATACCCTTCTTGTCCAGGCCCCCACTGCTTTTTTCCTTCCTCACCTCTGTCCGGAGAGAAATTCCAGCGGAAGGTATGGGTGACACATCCTCTTCTTTACAGGTGGCAGCCTGGCAACCCCTGCAGAAAGTCCAGCAGAGCCCCACTCACAACGGGCCACCCACAAAGCCGTGGCCCCTCACTCCCTCCCACCAGCACAGCCCCGAGACTGCTGACGGGGCAGAGAATATGGAGTCAGGCACAGCTTCAGGGGCTATTGCTGCCTGGAGCGCTGTTTATATTGACCTCAACCCAGGCACACCTGAGGAGGGCCGGCCGGCAGGTTCAGGCTGCCCAGGTCAGCTAATCCTCAGCCCTCAGGGAATCACACTGTTGAAAATGGACCTCACTAAGGCAGAGTAGAAGCCAAGGAATAAAAGGACACAATGCCATTTGCAGCACTGTAGATGTGTCTAGAGGTAATCACGTGACTTGTAGTAAGTCAGAAAGTGAAAGACACATATCATATCATATCACTTATAGGTGTTACCTAAAAACGGATTCCAGGGCAGATATTTCCACGGAGAAGGACAATCACAGATTCATTAAACAAACTTATGGTTCACCAATGGAAAGGTGTGAGGATTGGTTTCATTACGATATTGGGGTTAACAGACATACAAACACAGGTGACATATATAATCACCAAAGACCTATGGAATGCCAAGAGAAGACGACTCAACATCCTGTCATAACGTACATGGGAAAAGGATCCCAGGAAGAACAGACATATGTGTATGTGTAAAAGAAGCACATCTTCCACACCTACCACAAGCCAAACATTGTAATCACACTTGCTGTAATCAAAAATAAAAAATTAAATTAAAAACACGAAGAAGAAGTAGTGAGACCAACTTGAGGGGCTTTCTCCTGGCACATTCCATTCTAAATTCCAGTCTAGAACACGACTTCCATTGAGGCTCTGTTGCCCTAGTAACCAGATTTGGTAAGGGAGAACTGCTGCCACCTTGTGGCCGTTTCACACAACAGCAGCTTTAATCCCAGCGCTCATGGTCAGTTGATATTCAAAATCATTGCAGACCTGTAAATGACACCTGCCCTGAAAACAAATCCTGGGGTCACATATCGACCAAAAAATTCAAAGGACGCCCATATTTCAAAACGACCGTTTCAAAAGGCATATTTTACGCACATTAGTGTTCTGCTTCTTTTTCTTTCTTTCTTTCTTTGTTAAAAAAACAGGAATGGAAAAAGGCATCCCTCAGAATGGGCGAATATATTTGCAAACGAATCAATGGACAAAGGTTTAATCTCCAACATATATAAAGAGCTCATGCAGCTTAATGTTAAAACAACAAACAACCCAATACAAAAATGGGCAGAAGATCTAAAGAGACGTTTCTTCAAAGAAGACACAGAGACGGCCAAGACGCACATGAAAAGCTGCTCAACATCACTAATTATTAGAGAAATGCAAATCAAAACTACAATGAGGGATCACCTCACACCTGTTAGAATCGGCATCATCAGAAAATCTACAACCAACAAACTCTGGGGAGGGTGTGGACAAAAGGAACCCTCTTCCACTATTGGTGGGAATGTAAATTGATACAGTGTCTATGGACAACAGTATGGAGTTTCGTTAAAAAAACTTGAAATAGAATTACCATATGATCCAGCAATCCTACTTCTGGGCATATACCAGAGAAAACCATAAATCAAAAAGGCACATTCACCACAATGGTCATTGCAGCACTATTGACAATAGCCAGGTAATGGAAGCAACCTAAATACCCACAGACAGACGAATGGATAAAGATGTGGTACATATATAAAATGGAATATTACTCAGCCATAAGAAGGAATGAAACTGGGTCATTTGTAGAGACGTCGATGGATCTAGAGACTGTCATACAGAATGAAGTATGTCAGAAAGAGAAAAACAAATATTGTATATTAATGCATATATGTGGAACCTAGACAAATGGTACAGATGAACAGGTTTGCAGGGAAGAAACAGAGACACAGAGGTAGAGAACAAACGTATGGACACCAAGTGTGGGAAGCCATGGGGTGGTGGTGGTGGGATGAGTCGGGAGATTGGGATTGACCTGTATACATGTATATGCATAAAATACATAACTAATAATAACCTGCTGTATAAAAATATAAATAAAATTAAATTTCAAAATTTTATAAAATAAAATTTAAAAATAGAAAAAAGGTCTTCCCTTCACACAGATGTATTTATATGAATGAACTATTGCCATGCTTATATCAGTAAATACACAAAAGAGGAATAAAACCTAACTTGAACCAAAAAGGAAAAAAATACCTGAACCCACCTGTTATACAGAGGAAAGCCCTATCAGGGCACTTGCTCCAGCGGTAAACAATTCTGAAATTGGTCAGAGGTGGGGAATCATCTCCCATACAGCCAGCAGCCCACCCCCCATGCAAGGAGCGTCCTCATTGCAAATCTGGGGGACAATGCCGAGGCATCTGTGAGTAAACGTGAGCAGAGCCCCAGGCCAGCTGCTGCTGAACTGTTCCCACCCTTCCCAGGTAAAACACCTGAATATGTACAAGGGCTTGAAAGCCTAGAGGAAGGGCCGTGGAGCCACACCAGCGACAGCACGCAGGGCAACTTGGTGCCTGCAGGACAGCCAGGATGGTCCTGGCCCCGGGTGCTCTTCTAGAAGCTTTCCATTGCCCTGCCTGAGATACCCTTCTTGTCCAGGCCCCCACTGCTTTTTTCCTTCCTCACCTCTGTCCGGAGAGAAATTCCAGCGGAAGGTATGGGTGACACATCCTCTTCTTTACAGGTGGCAGCCTGGCAACCCCTGCAGAAAGTCCAGCAGAGCCCCACTCACAACGGGCCACCCACAAAGCCGTGGCCCCTCACTCCCTCCCACCAGCACAGCCCCGAGACTGCTGACGGGGCAGAGAATATGGAGTCAGGCACAGCTTCAGGGGCTATTGCTGCCTGGAGCGCTGTTTATATTGACCTCAACCCAGGCACACCTGAGGAGGGCCGGCCGGCAGGTTCAGGCTGCCCAGGTCAGCTAATCCTCAGCCCTCAGGGAATCACACTGTTGAAAATGGACCTCACTAAGGCAGAGTAGAAGCCAAGGAATAAAAGGACACAATGCCATTTGCAGCACTGTAGATGTGTCTAGAGGTAATCACGTGACTTGTAGTAAGTCAGAAAGTGAAAGACACATATCATATCATATCACTTATAGGTGTTACCTAAAAACGGATACCAGGGCAGATATTTCCACGGAGAAGGACAATCACAGATTCATTAAACAAACTTATGGTTCACCAATGGAAAGGTGTGAGGATTGGTTTCACTACGATATTGGGGTTAACAGACATACAAACACAGGTGACATATATAATCACCAAAGACCTATGGAATGCCAAGAGAAGACGACTCAACATCCTGTCATAACGTACATGGGAAAAGGATCCCAGGAAGAACAGACATATGTGTATGTGTAAAAGAAGCACATCTTCCACACCTACCACAAGCCAAACATTGTAATCACACTTGCTGTAATCAAAAATAAAAAATTAAATTAAAAACACGAAGAAGAAGTAGTGAGACCAACTTGAGGGGCTTTCTCCTGGCACATTCCATTCTATATTCCAATCTAGAACACGACTTCCATTGAGGCTCTGTTGCCCTAGTAACCAGATTTGGTAAGGGAGAACTGCTGCCACCTTGTGGCCGTTTCACACAACAGCAGCTTTAATCCCAGCGCTCATGGTCAGTTGATATTCAAAATCATTGCAGACCTGTAAATGACACCTGCCCTGAAAACAAATCCTGGGGTCACATATCGACCAAAAAATTCAAAGGACGCCCATATTTCAAAACGACCGTTTCAAAAGGCATATTTTACGCACATTAGTGTTCTGCTTCTTTTTCTTTCTTTCTTTCTTTGTTAAAAAAACAGGAATGGAAAAAGGCATCCCTCAGAATGGGCGAAAATATTTGCAAACGAATCAATGGACAAAGGTTTAATCTCCAACATATATAAAGAGCTCATGCAGCTTAATATTAAAACAACAAACAACCCAATACAAAAATGGGCAGAAGATCTAAAGAGACGTTTCTTCAAAGAAGACACAGAGACGGCCAAGACGCACATGAAAAGCTGCTCAACATCACTAATTATTAGAGAAATGCAAATCAAAACTACAATGAGGGATCACCTCACACCTGTTAGAATCGGCATCATCAGAAAATCTACAACCAACAAACTCTGGGGAGGGTGTGGACAAAAGGAACCCTCTTCCACTATTGGTGGGAATGTAAATTGATACAGTGTCTATGGACAACAGTATGGAGTTTCGTTAAAAAAAACTTGAAATAGAATTACCATATGATCCAGCAATCCTACTTCTGGGCATATACCAGAGAAAACCATAAATCAAAAAGGCACATTCACCCCAATGGTCATTGCAGCACTATTTACAATAGCCAGGTAATGGAAGCAACCTAAATACCCACAGACAGACGAATGGATAAAGATGTGGTACATATATAAAATGGAATATTACTCAGCCATATGAAGGAATGAAACTGGGTCATTTGTAGAGACGTCGATGGATCTAGAGACTGTCATACAGAATGAAGTAAGTCAGAAAGAGAAAAACAAATATTGTATATTAATGCATATATGTGGAACCTAGACAAATGGTACAGATGAACTGGTTTGCAGGGAAGAAACAGAGACACAGAGGTAGAGAACAAACGTATGGACACCAAGTGTGGGAAGCCATGGGGTGGTGGTGGTGGGATGAGTCGGGAGATTGGGATTGACCTGTATACATGTATATGCATAAAATACATAACTAATAATAACCTGCTGTATAAAAAAATAAATAAAATTAAATTTCAAAATTTTATAAAATAAAATTTATAAATAGAAAAAAGGTCTTCCCTTCACACAGATGTATTTACATGAATGAACTATTGCCATGCTTATATCAATAAATACACAAAAGAGGAATAAAACCTAACTTGAACCAAAAAGGAAAAAATACCTGAACCCACCAGTTATACAGAGGAAAACCCTACCAGGGCACTTGCTCCAGCGGTAAACAATTCTGAAATTGGTCAGAGGTGGGGAATCATCTCCCATACAGCCAGCAGCCCACCCCCCACGCAAGGAGCGTCCTCATTGCAAATCTGGGGGACAATGCCGAGGCATCTGTGAGTAAACGTGAGCAGAGCCCCAGGCCAGCTGCTGCTGAACTGTTCCCACCCTTCCCAGGTAAAACACCTGAATATGTACAAGGGCTTGAAAGCCTAGAGGAAGGGCCGTGGAGCCACACCAGCGACAGCACGCAGGGCAACTTGGTGCCTGCAGGACAGCCAGGATGGTCCTGGCCCCGGGTGCTCTTCTAGAAGCTTTCCATTGCCCTGCCTGAGATACCCTTATTGTCCAGGCCCCCACTGCTTTTTTCCTTCCTCACCTCTGTCCGGAGAGAAATTCCAGCGGAAGGTATGGGTGACACATCCTCTTCTTTACAGGTGGCAGCCTGGCAACCCCTGCAGAATGTCCAGCAGAGCCCCACTCACAACGGGCCACCCACAAAGCCGTGGCCCCTCACTCCCTCCCACCAGCACAGCCCCGAGACTGCTGACGGGGCAGAGAATATGGAGTCAGGCACAGCTTCAGGGGCTATTGCTGCCTGGAGCGCTGTTTATATTGACCTCAACCCAGGCACACCTGAGGAGGGCCGGCCGGCAGGTTCAGGCTGCCCAGGTTAGCTAATCCTCAGCCCTCAGGGAATCACACTGTTGAAAATGGACCTCACTAAGGCAGAGTAGAAGCCAAGGAATAAAAGGACACAATGCCATTTGCAGCACTGTAGATGTGTCTAGAGGTAATCACGTGACTTGTAGTAAGTCAGAAAGTGAAAGACACATATCATATCATATCACTTATAGGTGTTACCTAAAAACGGATACCAGGGCAGATATTTCCACGGAGAAGGACAATCACAGATTCATTAAACAAACTTATGGTTCACCAATGGAAAGGTGTGAGGATTGGTTTCATTACGATATTGGGGTTAACAGACATACAAACACAGGTGACATATATAATCACCAAAGACCTATGGAATGCCAAGAGAAGACGACTCAACATCCTGTCATAACGTCCATGGGAAAAGGATCCCAGGAAGAACAGACATATGTGTATGTGTAAAAGAAGCACATCTTCCACACCTACCACAAGCCAAACATTGTAATCACACTTGCTGTAATCAAAAATAAAAAATTAAATTAAAAACACGAAGAAGAAGTAGTGAGACCAACTTGAGGGGCTTTCTCCTGGCACATTCCATTCTAAATTCCAATCTAGAACACGACTTCCTTTGAGGCTCTGTTGCCCTAGTAACCAGATTTGGTATGGGAGAACTGCTGCCACCTTGTGGCCGTTTCACACAACAGCAGCTTTAATCCCAGAGCTCATGGTCAGTTGATATTCAAAATCATTGCAGACCTGTAAATGACACCTGCCCTGAAAACAAATCCTGGGGTCACATATCGACCAAAAATTTCAAAGGACGCCCATATTTCAAACCGACCGTTTCAAAAGGCATATTTTACGCACATTAGTGTTCTGCTTCTTTTTCTTTCTTTCTTTCTTTGTTAAAAAAACAGGAATGGAAAAAGGCATCCCTCAGAATGGGCGAAAATATTTGCAAACGAATCAATGGACAAAGGTTTAATCTCCAACATATATAAAGAGCTCATGCAGCTTAATATTAAAACAACAAACAACCCAATACAAAAATGGGCAGAAGATCTAAAGAGACGTTTCTTCAAAGAAGACACAGAGACGGCCAAGACGCACATGAAAAGCTGCTCAACATCACTAATTATTAGAGAAATGCAAATCAAAACTACAATGAGGGATCACCTCACACCTGTTAGAATCGGCATCATCAGAAAATCTACAACCAACAAACTCTGGGGAGGGTGTGGACAAAAGGAACCCTCTTCCACTATTGGTGGGAATGTAAATTGATACAGTGTCTATGGACAACAGTATGGAGTTTCGTTAAAAAAACTTGAAATAGAATTACCATATGATCCGGCAATCCTACTTCTGGGCATATACCAGAGAAAACCATAAATCAAAAAGGCACATTCACCCCAATGGTCATTGCAGCACTATTTACAATAGCCAGGTAATGGAAGCAACCTAAATACCCACAGACAGACGAATGGATAAAGATGTGGTACATATATAAAATGGAATATTACTCAGCCATAAGAAGGAATGAAACTGGGTCATTTGTAGAGACGTCGATGGATCTAGAGACTGTCATACAGAATGAAGTAAGTCAGAAAGAGAAAAACAAATATTGTATATTAATGCATATATGTGGAACCTAGACAAATGGTACAGATGAACTGGTTTGCAGGGAAGAAATAGAGACACAGAGGTAGAGAACAAACGTATGGACACCAAGTGTGGGAAGCCATGGGGTGGTGGTGGTGGGATGAGTTGGGAGATTGGGATTGACCTGTATACATGTATATGCATAAAATACATAACTAATAATAACCTGCTGTATAAAAAAATAAATAAAATTAAATTTCAAAATTTTATAAAATAAAATTTATAAATAGAAAAAAGGTCTTCCCTTCACACAGATGTATTTACATGAATGAACTATTGCCATGCTTATATCAATAAATACACAAAAGAGGAATAAAACCTAACTTGAACCAAAAAGGAAAAAATACCTGAACCCACCAGTTATACAGAGGAAAACCCTACCAGGGCACTTGCTCCAGCGGTAAACAATTCTGAAATTGGTCAGAGGTGGGGAATCATCTCCCATACAGCCAGCAGCCCACCCCCCACGCAAGGAGCGTCCTCATTGCAAATCTGGGGGACAATGCCGAGGCATCTGTGAGTAAACGTGAGCAGAGCCCCAGGCCAGCTGCTGCTGAACTGTTCCCACCCTTCCCAGGTAAAACACCTGAATATGTACAAGGGCTTGAAAGCCTAGAGGAAGGGCCGTGGAGCCACACCAGCGACAGCACGCAGGGCAACTTGGTGCCTGCAGGACAGCCAGGATGGTCCTGGCCCCGGGTGCTCTTCTAGAAGCTTTCCATTGCCCTGCCTGAGATACCCTTATTGTCCAGGCCCCCACTGCTTTTTTCCTTCCTCACCTCTGTCCGGAGAGAAATTCCAGCGGAAGGTATGGGTGACACATCCTCTTCTTTACAGGTGGCAGCCTGGCAACCCCTGCAGAAAGTCCAGCAGAGCCCCACTCACAACGGGCCACCCACAAAGCCGTGGCCCCTCACTCCCTCCCACCAGCACAGCCCCGAGACTGCTGACGGGGCAGAGAATATGGAGTCAGGCACAGCTTCAGGGGCTATTGCTGCCTGGAGCGCTGTTTATATTGACCTCAACCCAGGCACACCTGAGGAGGGCCGGCCGGCAGGTTCAGGCTGCCCAGGTCAGCTAATCCTCAGCCCTCAGGGAATCACACTGTTGAAAATGGACCTCACTAAGGCAGAGTAGAAGCCAAGGAATAAAAGGACACAATGCCATTTGCAGCACTGTAGATGTGTCTAGAGGTAATCACGTGACTTGTAGTAAGTCAGAAAGTGAAAGACACATATCATATCATATCACTTATAGGTGTTACCTAAAAACGGATACCAGGGCAGATATTTCCACGGAGAAGGACAATCACAGATTCATTAAACAAACTTATGGTTCACCAATGGAAAGGTGTGAGGATTGGTTTCACTACGATATTGGGGTTAACAGACATACAAACACAGGTGACATATATAATCACCAAAGACCTAAGGAATGCCAAGAGAAGACGACTCAACATCCTGTCATAACGTACATGGGAAAAGGATCCCAGGAAGAACAGACATATGTGTATGTGTAAAAGAAGCACATCTTCCACACCTACCACAAGCCAAACATTGTAATCACACTTGCTGTAATCAAAAATAAAAAATTAAATTAAAAACACGAAGAAGAAGTAGTGAGACCAACTTGAGGGGCTTTCTCCTGGCACATTCCATTCTAAATTCCAATCTAGAACACGACTTCCATTGAGGCTCTGTTGCCCTAGTAACCAGATTTGGTAAGGGAGAACTGCTGCCACCTTGTGGCCGTTTCACACAACAGCAGCTTTAATCCCAGCGCTCATGGTCAGTTGATATTCAAAATCATTGCAGACCTGTAAATGACACCTGCCCTGAAAACAAATCCTGGGGTCACATATCGACCAAAAAATTCAAAGGACGCCCATATTTCAAAACGACCGTTTCAAAAGGCATATTTTACGCACATTAGTGTTCTGCTTCTTTTTCTTTCTTTCTTTCTTTGTTAAAAAAACAGGAATGGAAAAAGGCATCCCTCAGAATGGGCGAATATATTTGCAAACGAATCAATGGACAAAGGTTTAATCTCCAACATATATAAAGAGCTCATGCAGCTTAATATTAAAACAACAAACAACCCAATACAAAAATGGGCAGAAGATCTAAAGAGACGTTTCTTCAAAGAAGACACAGAGACGGCCAAGACGCACATGAAAAGCTGCTCAACATCACTAATTATTAGAGAAATGCAAATCAAAACTACAATGAGGGATCACCTCACACCTGTTAGAATCGGCATCATCAGAAAATCTACAACCAACAAACTCTGGGGAGGGTGTGGACAAAAGGAACCCTCTTCCACTATTGGTGGGAATGTAAATTGATACAGTGTCTATGGACAACAGTATGGAGTTTCGTTAAAAAAACTTGAAATAGAATTACCATATGATCCAGCAATCCTACTTCTGGGCATATACCAGAGAAAACCATAAATCAAAAAGGCACATTCACCCCAATGGTCATTGCAGCACTATTGACAATAGCCAGGTAATGGAAGCAACCTAAATACCCACAGACAGACGAATGGATAAAGATGTGGTACATATATAAAATGGAATATTACTCAGCCATAAGAAGGAATGAAACTGGGTCATTTGTAGAGACATCGATGGATCTAGAGACTGTCATACAGAATGAAGTAAGTCAGAAAGAGAAAAACAAATATTGTATATTAATGCATATATGTGGAACCTAGACAAATGGTACAGATGAACAGGTTTGCAGGGAAGAAACAGAGACACAGAGGTAGAGAACAAAAGTATGGACACCAAGTGTGGGAAGCCATGGGGTGGTGGTGGTGGGATGAGTCGGGAGATTGGGATTGACCTGTATACATGTATATGCATAAAATACATAACTAATAATAACCTGCTGTATAAAAAAATAAATAAAATTAAATTTCAAAATTTTATAAAATAAAATTTAAAAATAGAAAAAAGGTCTTCCCTTCACACAGATGTATTTATATGAATGAACTATTGCCATGCTTATATCAGTAAATACACAAAAGAGGAATAAAACCTAACTTGAACCAAAAAGGAAAAAAATACCTGAACCCACCTGTTATACAGAGGAAAGCCCTATCAGGGCACTTGCTCCAGCGGTAAACAATTCTGAAATTGGTCAGAGGTGGGGAATCATCTCCCATACAGCCAGCAGCCCACCCCCCACGCAAGGAGCGTCCTCATTGCAAATCTGGGGGACAATGCCAAGGCATCTGTGAGTAAACGTGAGCAGAGCCCCAGGCCAGCTGCTGCTGAACTGTTCCCACCCTTCCCAGGTAAAACACCTGAATATGTACAAGGGCTTGAAAGCCTAGAGGAAGGGCCGTGGAGCCACACCAGCGACAGCACGCAGGGCAACTTGGTGCCTGCAGGACAGCCAGGATGGTCCTGGCCCCGGGTGCTCTTCTAGAAGCTTTCCATTGCCCTGCCTGAGATACCCTTCTTGTCCAGGCCCCCACTGCTTTTTTCCTTCCTCACCTCTGTCCGGAGAGAAATTCCAGCGGAAGGTATGGGTGACACATCCTCTTCTTTACAGGTGGCAGCCTGGCAACCCCTGCAGAAAGTCCAGCAGAGCCCCACTCACAACGGGCCACCCACAAAGCCGTGGCCCCTCACTCCCTCCCACCAGCACAGCCCCGAGACTGCTGACGGGGCAGAGAATATGGAGTCAGGCACAGCTTCAGGGGCTATTGCTGCCTGGAGCGCTGTTTATATTGACCTCAACCCAGGCACACCTGAGGAGGGCCGGCCGGCAGGTTCAGGCTGCCCAGGTCAGCTAATCCTCATCCCTCAGGGAATCACACTGTTGAAAATGGACCTCACTAAGGCAGAGTAGAAGCCAAGGAATAAAAGGACACAATGCCATTTGCAGCACTGTAGATGTGTCTAGAGGTAATCACGTGACTTGTAGTAAGTCAGAAAGTGAAAGACACATATCATATCATATCACTTATAGGTGTTACCTAAAAACGGATACCAGGGCAGATATTTCCACGGAGAAGGACAATCACAGATTCATTAAACAAACTTATGGTTCACCAATGGAAAGGTGTGAGGATTGGTTTCATTACGATATTGGGGTTAACAGACATACAAACACAGGTGACATATATAATCACCAAAGACCTAAGGAATGCCAAGAGAAGACGACTCAACATCCTGTCATAACGTACATGGGAAAAGGATCCCAGGAAGAACAGACATATGTGTATGTGTAAAAGAAGCACATCTTCCACACCTACCACAAGCCAAACATTGTAATCACACTTGCTGTAATCAAAAATAAAAAATTAAATTAAAAACACGAAGAAGAAGTAGTGAGACCAACTTGAGGGGCTTTCTCCTGGCACATTCCATTCTAAATTCCAATCTAGAACACGACTTCCATTGAGGCTCTGTTGCCCTAGTAACCAGATTTGGTAAGGGAGAACTGCTGCCACCTTGTGGCCGTTTCACACAACAGCAGCTTTAATCCCAGCGCTCATGGTCAGTTGATATTCAAAATCATTGCAGACCTGTAAATGACACCTGCCCTGAAAACAAATCCTGGGGTCACATATCGACCAAAAAATTCAAAGGACGCCCATATTTCAAAACGACCGTTTCAAAAGGCATATTTTACGCACATTAGTGTTCTGCTTCTTTTTCTTTCTTTCTTTCTTTGTTAAAAAAACAGGAATGGAAAAAGGCATCCCTCAGATTGGGCGAAAATATTTGCAAACGAATCAATGGACAAAGGTTTAATCTCCAACATATATAAAGAGCTCATGCAGCTTAATATTAAAACAACAAACAACCCAATACAAAAATGGGCAGAAGATCTAAAGAGACGTTTCTTCAAAGAAGACACAGAGACGGCCAAGACGCACATGAAAAGCTGCTCAACATCACTAATTATTAGAGAAATGCAAATCAAAACTACAATGAGGGATCACCTCACACCTGTTAGAATCGGCATCATCAGAAAATCTACAACCAACAAACTCTGGGGAGGGTGTGGACAAAAGGAACCCTCTTCCACTATTGGTGGGAATGTAAATTGATACAGTGTCTATGGACAACAGTATGGAGTTTCGTTAAAAAAACTTGAAATAGAATTACCATATGATCCGGCAATCCCACTTCTGGGCATATACCCAGAGAAAACCATAAATCAAAAAGGCACATTCACCACAATGGTCATTGCAGCACTATTTAAAATAGCCAGGTAATGGAAGCAACCTAAATACCCACAGACAGACGAATGGATAAAGATGTGGTACATATATAAAATGGAATATTACTCAGCCATAAGAAGGAATGAAACTGGGTCATTTGTAGAGACGTCGATGGATCTAGAGACTGTCATACAGAATGAAGTAAGTCAGAAAGAGAAAAACAAATATTGTATATTAATGCATATATGTGGAACCTAGACAAATGGTACAGATGAACTGGTTTGCAGGGAAGAAACAGAGACACAGAGGTAGAGAACAAACGTATGGACACCAAGTGTGGGAAGCCATGGGGTGGTGGTGGTGGGATGAGTCGGGAGATTGGGATTGACCTGTATACATGTATATGCATAAAATACATAACTAATAATAACCTGCTGTATAAAAAAATAAATAAAATTAAATTTCAAAATTTTATAAAATAAAATTTAAAAATAGAAAAAAGGTCTTCCCTTCACACAGATGTATTTATATGAATGAACTATTGCCATGCTTATATCAGTAAATACACAAAAGAGGAATAAAACCTAACTTGAACCAAAAAGGAAAAAAATACCTGAACCCACCTGTTATACAGAGGAAAACCCTATCAGGGCACTTGCTCCAGCGGTAAACAATTCTGAAATTGGTCAGAGGTGGGGAATCATCTCCCATACAGCCAGCAGCCCACCCCCCACGCAAGGAGCGTCCTCATTGCAAATCTGGGGGACCGTGCCGAGGCATCTGTGAGTAAACGTGAGCAGAGCCCCAGGCCAGCTGCTGCTGAACTGTTCCCACCCTTCCCAGGTAAAACACGTGAATATGTACAAGGGCTTGAAAGCCTAGAGGAAGGGCCGTGGAGCCACACCAGCGGCAGCACGCAGGCCAACTTGGTGCCTGCAGGCCCGCCAGGATGGTCCTGGCTCCGGGTGCTCTTCTAGAAGCTTTCCATTGCCCTGCCTGAGATACCCTTCCTGTCCAGGCCCCCACTGCTTTTTTCCTTCCTCACCTCTGTCCGGAGAGAAATTCCAGCGCAAGGTATGGGTGACACATCCTCTTCTTTACAGGTGGCAGCCTGGCAACCCCTGCAGAAAGTCCAGCAGAGCCCCACTCACAACGGGCCACCCACAAAGCCGTGGCCCCTCACTCCCTCCCACCAGCACAGCCCCGAGACTGCTGACGGGGCAGAGAATATGGAGTCAGGCACAGCTTCAGGGGCTATTGCTGCCTGGAGCGCTGTTTATATTGACCTCAACCCAGGCACACCTAAGGAGGGCCGGCCGGCAGGTTCAGGCTGCCCAGGTCAGCTAATCCTCAGCCCTCAGGGAATCACACTGTTGAAAATGGACCTCACTAAGGCAGAGTAGAAGCCAAGGAATAAAAGGACACAATGCCATTTGCAGCACTGTAGATGTGTCTAGAGGTAATCACGTGACTTGTAGTAAGTCAGAAAGTGAAAGACACATATCATATCATATCACTTATAGGTGTTACCTAAAAACGGATACCAGGGCAGATATTTCCACGGAGAAGGACAATCACAGATTCATTAAACAAACTTATGGTTCACCAATGGAAAGGTGTGAGGATTGGTTTCATTACGATATTGGGGTTAACAGACATACAAACACAGGTGACATATATAATCACCAAAGACCTTGGAATACCAAGAGAAGACGACTCAACATCGTGTCATAACGTACATGGGAAAAGGATCCCAGGAAGAACAGACATATGTGTATGTGTAAAAGAAGCACATCTTCCACACCTACCACAAGCCAAACATTGTAATCACACTTGCTGTAATCAAAAATAAAAAATTAAATTAAAAACACGAAGAAGAAGTAGTGAGACCAACTTGAGGGGCTTTCTCCTGGCACATTCCATTCTAAATTCCAATCTAGAACACGACTTCCATTGAGGCTCTGTTGCCCTAGTAACCAGATTTGGTAAGGGAGAACTGCTGCCACCTTGTGGCCGTTTCACACAACAGCAGCTTTAATCCCAGCGCTCATGGTCAGTTGATATTCAAAATCATTGCAGACCTGTAAATGACACCTGCCCTGAAAACAAATCCTGGGGTCACATATCGACCAAAAATTTCAAAGGACGCCCATATTTCAAAACGACCGTTTCAAAAGGCATATTTTACGCACATTAGTGTTCTGCTTCTTTTTCTTTCTTTCTTTCTTTGTTAAAAAAACAGGAATGGAAAAAGGCATCCCTCAGAATGGGCGAAAATATTTGCAAACGAATCAATGGACAAAGGTTTAATCTCCAACATATATAAAGAGCTCATGCAGCTTAATATTAAAACAACAAACAACCCAATACAAAAATGGGCAGAAGATCTAAAGAGACGTTTCTTCAAAGAAGACACAGAGACGGCCAAGACGCACATGAAAAGCTGCTCAACATCACTAATTATTAGAGAAATGCAAATCAAAACTACAATGAGGGATCACCTCACACCTGTTAGAATCGGCATCATCAGAAAATCTACAACCAACAAACTCTGGGGAGGGTGTGGACAAAAGGAACCCTCTTCCACTATTGGTGGGAATGTAAATTGATACAGTGTCTATGGACAACAGTATGGAGTTTCGTTAAAAAAACTTGAAATAGAATTACCATATGATCCGGCAATCCCACTTCTGGTCATATACCCAGAGAAAACCATAAATCAAAAAGGCACATTCACCACAATGGTCATTGCAGCACTATTTAAAATAGCCAGGTAATGGAAGCAACCTAAATACCCACAGACAGACGAATGGATAAAGATGTGGTACATATATAAAATGGAATATTACTCAGCCATATGAAGGAATGAACCTGGGTCATTTGTAGAGACGTCGATGGATCTAGAGACTGTCATACAGAATGAAGTAAGTCAGAAAGAGAAAAACAAATATTGTATATTAATGCATATATGTGGAACCTAGACAAATGGTACAGATGAACTGGTTTGCAGGGAAGAAACAGAGACACAGAGGTAGAGAACAAACGTATGGACACCAAGTGTGGGAAGCCATGGGGTGGTGGTGGTGGGATGAGTCGGGAGATTGGGATTGACCTGTATACATGTATATGCATAAAATACATAACTAATAATAACCTGCTGTATAAAAAAATAAATAAAATTAAATTTCAAAATTTTATAAAATAAAATTTATAAATAGAAAAAAGGTCTTCCCTTCACACAGATGTTTTTACATGAATGAACTATTGCCATGATTATATCAATAAATACACAAAAGAGGAATAAAACCTAACTTGAACCAAAAAGGAAAAAATACCTGAACCCACCAGTTATACAGAGGAAAACCCTACCAGGGCACTTGCTCCAGCGGTAAACAATTCTGAAATTGGTCAGAGGTGGGGAATCATCTCCCATACAGCCAGCAGCCCACCCCCCACGCAAGGAGCGTCCTCATTGCAAATCTGGGGGACAATGCCGAGGCATCTGTGAGTAAACGTGAGCAGAGCCCCAGGCCAGCTGCTGCTGAACTGTTCCCACCCTTCCCAGGTAAAACACCTGAATATGTACAAGGGCTTGAAAGCCTAGAGGAAGGGCCGTGGAGCCACACCAGCGACAGCACGCAGGGCAACTTGGTGCCTGCAGGACAGCCAGGATGGTCCTGGCCCCGGGTGCTCTTCTAGAAGCTTTCCATTGCCCTGCCTGAGATACCCTTATTGTCCAGGCACCCACTGCTTTTTTCCTTCCTCACCTCTGTCCGGAGAGAAATTCCAGCGGAAGGTATGGGTGACACATCCTCTTCTTTACAGGTGGCAGCCTGGCAACCCCTGCAGAAAGTCCAGCAGAGCCCCACTCACAACGGGCCACCCACAAAGCCGTGGCCCCTCACTCCCTCCCACCAGCACAGCCCCGAGACTGCTGACGGGGCAGAGAATATGGAGTCAGGCACAGCTTCAGGGGCTATTGCTGCCTGGAGCGCTGTTTATATTGACCTCAACCCAGGCACACCTGAGGAGGGCCGGCCGGCAGGTTCAGGCTGCCCAGGTCAGCTAATCCTCAGCCCTCAGGGAATCACACTGTTGAAAATGGACCTCACTAAGGCAGAGTAGAAGCCAAGGAATAAAAGGACACAATGCCATTTGCAGCACTGTAGATGTGTCTAGAGGTAATCACGTGACTTGTAGTAAGTCAGAAAGTGAAAGACACATATCATATCATATCACTTATAGGTGTTACCTAAAAACGGATACCAGGGCAGATATTTCCACGGAGAAGGACAATCACAGATTCATTAAACAAACTTATGGTTCACCAATGGAAAGGTGTGAGGATTGGTTTCACTACGATATTGGGGTTAACAGACATACAAACACAGGTGACATATATAATCACCAAAGACCTTGGAATACCAAGAGAAGACGACTCAACATCCTGTCATAACGTACATGGGAAAAGGATCCCAGGAAGAACAGACATATGTGTATGTGTAAAAGAAGCACATCTTCCACACCTACCACAAGCCAAACATTGTAATCACACTTGCTGTAATCTAAAATAAAAAATTAAATTAAAAACACGAAGAAGAAGTAGTGAGACAAACTTGAGGGGCTTTCTCCTGGCACATTCCATTCTAAATTCCAATCTAGAACACGACTTCCATTGAGGCTCTGTTGCCCTAGTAACCAGATTTGGTAAGGGAGAACTGCTGCCACCTTGTGGCCGTTTCACACAACAGCAGCTTTAATCCCAGCGCTCATGGTCAGGTGATATTCAAAATCATTGCAGACCTGTAAATGACACCTGCCCTGAAAACAAATCCTGGGGTCACATATCGACCAAAAAATTCAAAGGACGCCCATATTTCAAAACGACCGTTTCAAAAGGCATATTTTACGCACATTAGTGTTCTGCTTCTTTTTCTTTCTTTCTTTCTTTGTTAAAAAAACAGGAATGGAAAAAGGCATCCCTCAGATTGGGCGAAAATATTTGCAAACGAATCAATGGACAAAGGTTTAATCTCCAACATATATAAAGAGCTCATGCAGCTTAATATTAAAACAACAAACAACCCAATACAAAAATGGGCAGAAGATCTAAAGAGACGTTTCTTCAAAGAAGACACAGAGACGGCCAAGACGCACATGAAAAGCTGCTCAACATCACTAATTATTAGAGAAATGCAAATCAAAACTACAATGAGGGATCACCTCACACCTGTTAGAATCGGCATCATCAGAAAATCTACAACCAACAAACTCTGGGGAGGGTGTGGACAAAAGGAACCCTCTTCCACTATTGGTGGGAATGTAAATTAATACAGTGTCTATGGACAACAGTATGGAGTTTCGTTAAAAAAACTTGAAATAGAATTACCATATGATCCAGCAATCCTACTTCTGGGCATATACCAGAGAAAACCATAAATCAAAAAGGCACATTCACCACAATGGTCATTGCAGCACTATTGACAATAGCCAGGTAATGGAAGCAATCTAAATACCCACAGACAGACGAATGGATAAAGATGTGGTACATATATAAAATGGAATATTACTCAGCCATAAGAAGGAATGAAACTGGGTCATTTGTAGAGACGTCGATGGATCTAGAGACTGTCATACAGAATGAAGTAAGTCAGAAAGAGAAAAACAAATATTGTATATTAATGCATATATGTGGAACCTAGACAAATGGTACAGATGAACTGGTTTGCAGGGAAGAAACAGAGACACAGAGGTAGAGAACAAACGTATGGACACCAAGTGTGGGAAGCCATGGGGTGGTGGTGGTGGGATGAGTCGGGAGATTGGGATTGACCTGTATACATGTATATGCATAAAATACATAACTAATAATAACCTGCTGTATAAAAAAATAAATAAAATTAAATTTCAAAATTTTATAAAATAAAATTTAAAAATAGAAAAATGGTCTTCCCTTCACACAGATGTATTTATATGAATGAACTATTGCCATGCTTATATCAGTAAATACACAAAAGAGGAATAAAACCTAACTTGAACCAAAAAGGAAAAAAATACCTGAACCCACTTGTTATACAGAGGAAAGCCCTATCAGGGCACTTGCTCCAGCGGTAAACAATTCTGAAATTGGTCAGAGGTGGGGAATCATCTCCCATACAGCCAGCAGCCCACCCCCCACGCAAGGAGCGTCCTCATTGCAAATCTGGGGGACCGTGCCGAGGCAACTGTGAGTAAACGTGAGCAGAGCCCCAGGCCAGCTGCTGCTGAACTGTTCCCACCCTTCCCAGGTAAAACACCTGAATATGTACAAGGGCTTGAAAGCCTAGAGGAAGGGCCGTGGAGCCACACCAGCGGCAGCACGCAGGCCAACTTGGTGCCTGCAGGCCCGCCAGGATGGTCCTGGCCCCGGGTGCTCTTCTAGAAGCTTTCCATTGCCCTGCCTGAGATACCCTTCCTGTCCAGGCCCCCACTGCTTTTTTCATTCCTCACCTCTGTCCGGAGAGAAATTCCAGCGCAAGGTATGGGTGACACATCCTCTTCTTTACAGGTGGCAGCCTGGCAACCCCTGCAGAAAGTCCAGCAGAGCCCCACTCACAACGGGCCACCCACAAAGCCGTGGCCCCTCACTCCCTCCCACCAGCACAGCCCCGAGACTGCTGACGGGGCAGAGAATATGGAGTCAGGCACAGCTTCAGGGGCTATTGCTGCCTGGAGCGCTGTTTATATTGACCTCAACCCAGGCACACCTGAGGAGGGCCGGCCGGCAGGTTCAGGCTGCCTAGGTCAGCTAATCCTCAGCCCTCAGGGAATCACACTGTTGAAAATGGACCTCACTAAGGCAGAGTAGAAGCCAAGGAATAAAAGGACACAATGCCATTTGCAGCACTGTAGATGTGTCTAGAGGTAATCACGTGACTTGTAGTAAGTCAGAAAGTGAAAGACACATATCATATCATATCACTTATAGGTGTTACCTAAAAACGGATACCAGGGCAGATATTTCCACGGAGAAGGACAATCACAGATTCATTAAACAAACTTATGGTTCACCAATGGAAAGGTGTGAGGATTGGTTTCACTACGATATTGGGGTTAACAGACTTACAAACACAGGTGACATATATAATCACCAAAGACCTATGGAATGCCAAGAGAAGACGACTCAACATCCTGTCATAACGTACATGGGAAAAGGATCCCAGGAAGAACAGACATATGTGTATGTGTAAAAGAAGCACATCTTCCACACCTACCACAAGCCAAACATTGTAATCACACTTGCTGTAATCAAAAATAAAAAATTAAATTAAAAACACGAAGAAGAAGTAGTGAGACAAACTTGAGGGGCTTTCTCCTGGCACATTCCATTCTAAATTCCAGTCTAGAACACGACTTCCTTTGAGGCTCTGTTGCCCTAGTAACCAGATTTGGTATGGGAGAACTGCTGCCACCTTGTGGCCGTTTCACACAACAGCAGCTTTAATCCCAGAGCTCATGGTCAGTTGATATTCAAAATCATTGCAGACCTGTAAATGACACCTGCCCTGAAAACAAATCCTGGGGTCACATATCGACCAAAAATTTCTAAGGACGCCCATATTTCAAAACGACCGTTTCAAAAGGCATATTTTACGCACATTAGTGTTCTGCTTCTTTTTCTTTCTTTCTTTCTTTGTTAAAAAAACAGGAATGGAAAAAGGCATCCCTCAGAATGGGCGAAAATATTTGCAAACGAATCAATGGACAAAGGTTTAATCTCCAACATATATAAAGAGCTCATGCAGCTTAATATTAAAACAACAAACAACCCAATACAAAAATGGGCAGAAGATCTAAAGAGACGTTTCTTCAAAGAAGACACAGAGACGGCCAAGACGCACATGAAAAGCTGCTCAACATCACTAATTATTAGAGAAATGCAAATCAAAACTACAATGAGGGATCACCTCACACCTGTTAGAATCGGCATCATCAGAAAATCTACAACCAACAAACTCTGGGGAGGGTGTGGACAAAAGGAACCCTCTTCCACTATTGGTGGGAATGTAAATTGATACAGTGTCTATGGACAACAGTATGGAGTTTCGTTAAAAAAACTTGAAATAGAATTACCATATGATCTGGCAATCCCACTTCTGGTCATATACCCAGAGAAAACCATAAATCAAAAAGGCACATTCACCACAATGGTCATTGCAGCACTATTTAAAATAGCCAGGTAATGGAAGCAACCTAAATACCCACAGACAGACGAATGGATAAAGATGTGGTACATATATAAAATGGAATATTACTCAGCCATATGAAGGAATGAAACTGGGTCATTTGTAGAGACGTCGATGGATCTAGAGACTGTCATACAGAATGAAGTAAGTCAGAAAGAGAAAAACAAATATTGTATATTAATGCATATATGTGGAACCTAGACAAATGGTACAGATGAACTGGTTTGCAGGGAAGAAACAGAGACACAGAGGTAGAGAACAAACGTATGGACACCAAGTGTGGGAAGCCATGGGGTGGTGGTGGTGGGATGAGTCGGGAGATTGGGATTGACCTGTATACATGTATATGCATAAAATACATAACTAATAATAACCTGCTGTATAAAAAAATAAATAAAATTAAATTTCAAAATTTTATAAAATAAAATTTAAAAATAGAAAAATGGTCTTCCCTTCACACAGATGTATTTATATGAATGAACTATTGCCATGCTTATATCAGTAAATACACAAAAGAGGAATAAAACCTAACTTGAACCAAAAAGGAAAAAAATACCTGAACCCACTTGTTATACAGAGGAAAACCCTATCAGGGCACTTGCTCCAGCGGTAAACAATTCTGAAATTGGTCAGAGGTGGGGAATCATCTCCCATACAGCCAGCAGCCCACCCCCCACGCAAGGAGCGTCCTCATTGCAAATCTGGGGGACCGTGCCGAGGCAACTGTGAGTAAACGTGAGCAGAGCCCCAGGCCAGCTGCTGCTGAACTGTTCCCACCCTTCCCAGGTAAAACACCTGAATATGTACAAGGGCTTGAAAGCCTAGAGGAAGGGCCGTGGAGCCACACCAGCGGCAGCACGCAGGCCAACTTGGTGCCTGCAGGCCCGCCAGGATGGTCCTGGCCCCGGGTGCTCTTCTAGAAGCTTTCCATTGCCCTGCCTGAGATACCCTTCCTGTCCAGGCCCCCACTGCTTTTTTCCTTCCTCACCTCTGTCCGGAGAGAAATTCCAGCGCAAGGTATGGGTGACACATCCTCTTCTTTACAGGTGGCAGCCTGGCAACCCCTGCAGAAAGTCCAGCAGAGCCCCACTCACAACGGGCCACCCACAAAGCCGTGGCCCCTCACTCCCTCCCACCAGCACAGCCCCGAGACTGCTGACGGGGCAGAGAATATGGAGTCAGGCACAGCTTCAGGGGCTATTGCTGCCTGGAGCGCTGTTTATATTGACCTCAACCCAGGCACACCTGAGGAGGGCCGGCCGGCAGGTTCAGGCTGCCCAGGTCAGCTAATCCTCAGCCCTCAGGGAATCACACTGTTGAAAATGGACCTCACTAAGGCAGAGTAGAAGCCAAGGAATAAAAGGACACAATGCCATTTGCAGCACTGTAGATGTGTCTAGAGGTAATCACGTGACTTGTAGTAAGTCAGAAAGTGAAAGACACATATCATATCATATCACTTATAGGTGTTACCTAAAAACGGATACCAGGGCAGATATTTCCACGGAGAAGGACAATCACAGATTCATTAAACAAACTTATGGTTCACCAATGGAAAGGTGTGAGGATTGGTTTCACTACGATATTGGGGTTAACAGACATACAAACACAGGTGACATATATAATCACCAAAGACCTATGGAATGCCAAGAGAAGACGACTCAACATCCTGTCATAACGTACATGGGAAAAGGATCCCAGGAAGAACAGACATATGTGTATGTGTAAAAGAAGCACATCTTCCACACCTACCACAAGCCAAACATTGTAATCACACTTGCTGTAATCAAAAATAAAAAATTAAATTAAAAACACGAAGAAGAAGTAGTGAGACAAACTTGAGGGGCTTTCTCCTGGCACATTCCATTCTAAATTCCAATCTAGAACACGACTTCCTTTGAGGCTCTGTTGCCCTAGTAACCAGATTTGGTATGGGAGAACTGCTGCCACCTTGTGGCCGTTTCACACAACAGCAGCTTTAATCCCAGAGCTCATGGTCAGTTGATATTCAAAATCATTGCAGACCTGTAAATGACACCTGCCCTGAAAACAAATCCTGGGGTCACATATCGACCAAAAAATTCAAAGGACGCCCATATTTCAAAACGACCGTTTCAAAAGGCATATTTTACGCACATTAGTGTTCTGCTTCTTTTTCTTTCTTTCTTTCTTTGTTAAAAAAACAGGAATGGAAAAAGGCATCCCTCAGAATGGGCGAAAATATTTGCAAACGAATCAATGGACAAAGGTTTAATCTCCAACATATATAAAGAGCTCATGCAGCTTAATATTAAAACAACAAACAACCCAATACAAAAATGGGCAGAAGATCTAAAGAGACGTTTCTTCAAAGAAGACACAGAGACGGCCAAGACGCACATGAAAAGCTGCTCAACATCACTAATTATTAGAGAAATGCAAATCAAAACTACAATGAGGGATCACCTCACACCTGTTAGAATCGGCATCATCAGAAAATCTACAACCAACAAACTCTGGGGAGGGTGTGGACAAAAGGAACCGTCTTCCACTATTGGTGGGAATGTAAATTAATACAGTGTCTATGGACAACAGTATGGAGTTTCGTTAAAAAAACTTGAAATAGAATTACCATATGATCCAGCAATCCTACTTCTGGGCATATACCAGAGAAAACCATAAATCAAAAAGGCACATTCACCACAATGGTCATTGCAGCACTATTGACAATAGCCAGGTAATGGAAGCAACCTAAATACCCACAGACAGACGAATGGATAAAGATGTGGTACATATATAAAATGGAATATTACTCAGCCATAAGAAGGAATGAAACTGGGTCATTTGTAGAGACGTCGATGGATCTAGAGACTGTCATACAGAATGAAGTAAGTCAGAAAGAGAAAAACAAATATTGTATATTAATGCATATATGTGGAACCTAGACAAATGGTACAGATGAACTGGTTTGCAGGGAAGAAACAGAGACACAGAGGTAGAGAACAAACGTATGGACACCAAGTGTGGGAAGCCATGGGGTGGTGGTGGTGGGATGAGTCGGGAGATTGGGATTGACCTGTATACATGTATATGCATAAAATACATAACTAATAATAACCTGCTGTATAAAAAAATAAATAAAATTAAATTTCAAAATTTTATAAAATAAAATTTAAAAATAGAAAAAAGGTCTTCCCTTCACACAGATGTATTTATATGAATGAACTATTGCCATGCTTATATCAGTAAATACACAAAAGAGGAATAAAACCTAACTTGAACCAAAAAGGAAAAAAATACCTGAACCCACCTGTTATACAGAGGAAAGCCCTATCAGGGCACTTGCTCCAGCGGTAAACAATTCTGAAATTGGTCAGAGGTGGGGAATCATCTCCCATACAGCCAGCAGCCCACCCCCCACGCAAGGAGCGTCCTCATTGCAAATCTGGGGGACAATGCCGAGGCATCTGTGAGTAAACGTGAGCAGAGCCCCAGGCCAGCTGCTGCTGAACTGTTCCCACCCTTCCCAGGTAAAACACCTGAATATGTACAAGGGCTTGAAAGCCTAGAGGAAGGGCCGTGGAGCCACACCAGCGACAGCACGCAGGGCAACTTGGTGCCTGCAGGACAGCCAGGATGGTCCTGGCCCCGGGTGCTCTTCTAGAAGCTTTCCATTGCCCTGCCTGAGATACCCTTATTGTCCAGGCCCCCACTGCTTTTTTCCTTCCTCACCTCTGTCCGGAGAGAAATTCCAGCGCAAGGTATGGGTGACACATCCTCTTCTTTACAGGTGGCAGCCTGGCAACCCCTGCAGAAAGTCCAGCAGAGCCCCACTCACAACGGGCCACCCACAAAGCCGTGGCCCCTCACTCCCTCCCACCAGCACAGCCCCGAGACTGCTGACGGGGCAGAGAATATGGAGTCAGGCACAGCTTCAGGGGCTATTGCTGCCTGGAGCGCTGTTTATATTGACCTCAACCCAGGCACACCTGAGGAGGGCCGGCCGGCAGGTTCAGGCTGCCCAGGTCAGCTAATCCTCAGCCCTCAGGGAATCACACTGTTGAAAATGGACCTCACTAAGGCAGAGTAGAAGCCAAGGAATAAAAGGACACAATGCCATTTGCAGCACTGTAGATGTGTCTAGAGGTAATCACGTGACTTGTAGTAAGTCAGAAAGTGAAAGACACATATCATATCATATCACTTATAGGTGTTACCTAAAAACGGATACCAGGGCAGATATTTCCACGGAGAAGGACAATCACAGATTCATTAAACAAACTTATGGTTCACCAATGGAAAGGTGTGAGGATTGGTTTCACTACGATATTGGGGTTAACAGACATACAAACACAGGTGACATATATAATCACCAAAGACCTATGGAATGCCAAGAGAAGACGACTCAACATCCTGTCATAACGTCCATGGGAAAAGGATCCCAGGAAGGACAGACATATGTGTATGTGTAAAAGAAGCACATCTTCCACACCTACCACAAGCCAAACATTGTAATCACACTTGCTGTAATCAAAAATAAAAAATTAAATTAAAAACACGAAGAAGAAGTAGTGAGACCAACTTGAGGGGCTTTCTCCTGGCACATTCCATTCTAAATTCCAATCTAGAACACGACTTCCTTTGAGGCTCTGTTGCCCTAGTAACCAGATTTGGTATGGGAGAACTGCTGCCACCTTGTGGCCGTTTCACACAACAGCAGCTTTAATCCCAGAGCTCATGGTCAGTTGATATTCAAAATCATTGCAGACCTGTAAATGACACCTGCCCTGAAAACAAATCCTGGGGTCACATATCGACCAAAAATTTCAAAGGACGCCCATATTTCAAAACGACCGTTTCAAAAGGCATATTTTACGCACATTAGTGTTCTGCTTCTTTTTCTTTCTTTCTTTCTTTGTTAAAAAAACAGGAATGGAAAAAGGCATCCCTCAGAATGGGCGAAAATATTTGCAAACGAATCAATGGACAAAGGTTTAATCTCCAACATATATAAAGAGCTCATGCAGCTTAATATTAAAACAACAAACAACCCAATACAAAAATGGGCAGAAGATCTAAAGAGACGTTTCTTCAAAGAAGACACAGAGACGGCCAAGACGCACATGAAAAGCTGCTCAACATCACTAATTATTAGAGAAATGCAAATCAAAACTACAATGAGGGATCACCTCACACCTGTTAGAATCGGCATCATCAGAAAATCTACAACCAACAAACTCTGGGGAGGGTGTGGACAAAAGGAACCCTCTTCCACTATTGGTGGGAATGTAAATTGATACAGTGTCTATGGACAACAGTATGGAGTTTCGTTAAAAAAACTTGAAATAGAATTACCATATGATCCGGCAATCCCACTTCTGGTCATATACCCAGAGAAAACCATAAATCAAAAAGGCACATTCACCACAATGGTCATTGCAGCACTATTTAAAATAGCCAGGTAATGGAAGCAACCTAAATACCCACAGACAGACGAATGGATAAAGATGTGGTACATATATAAAATGGAATATTACTCAGCCATATGAAGGAATGAAACTGGGTCATTTGTAGAGACGTCGATGGATCTAGAGACTGTCATACAGAATGAAGTAAGTCAGAAAGAGAAAAACAAATATTGTATATTAATGCATATATGTGGAACCTAGACAAATGGTACAGATGAACTGGTTTGCAGGGAAGAAACAGAGACACAGAGGGAGAGAACAAACGTATGGACACCAAGTGTGGGAAGCCATGGGGTGGTGGTGGTGGGATGAGTCGGGAGATTGGGATTGACCTGTATACATGTATATGCATAAAATACATAACTAATAATAACCTGCTGTATAAAAAAATAAATAAAATTAAATTTCAAAATTTTATAAAATAAAATTTAAAAATAGAAAAATGGTCTTCCCTTCACACAGATGTATTTATATGAATGAACTATTGCCATGCTTATATCAGTAAATACACAAAAGAGGAATAAAACCTAACTTGAACCAAAAAGGAAAAAAATACCTGAACCCACTTGTTATACAGAGGAAAACCCTATCAGGGCACTTGTTCCAGCGGTAAACAATTCTGAAATTGGTCAGAGGTGGGGAATCATCTCCCATACAGCCAGCAGCCCACCCCCCACGCAAGGAGCGTCCTCATTGCAAATCTGGGGGACCGTGCCGAGGCAACTGTGAGTAAACGTGAGCAGAGCCCCAGGCCAGCTGCTGCTGAACTGTTCCCACCCTTCCCAGGTAAAACACCTGAATATGTACAAGGGCTTGAAAGCCTAGAGGAAGGGCCGTGGAGCCACACCAGCGGCAGCACGCAGGCCAACTTGGTGCCTGCAGGCCCGCCAGGATGGTCCTGGCCCCGGGTGCTCTTCTAGAAGCTTTCCATTGCCCTGCCTGAGATACCCTTCCTGTCCAGGCCCCCACTGCTTTTTTCATTCCTCACCTCTGTCCGGAGAGAAATTCCAGCGCAAGGTATGGGTGACACATCCTCTTCTTTACAGGTGGCAGCCTGGCAACCCCTGCAGAAAGTCCAGCAGAGCCCCACTCACAACGGGCCACCCACAAAGCCGTGGCCCCTCACTCCCTCCCACCAGCACAGCCCCGAGACTGCTGACGGGGCAGAGAATATGGAGTCAGGCACAGCTTCAGGGGCTATTGCTGCCTGGAGCGCTGTTTATATTGACCTCAACCCAGGCACACCTGAGGAGGGCCGGCCGGCAGGTTCAGGCTGCCCAGGTCAGCTAATCCTCAGCCCTCAGGGAATCACACTGTTGAAAATGGACCTCACTAAGGCAGAGTAGAAGCCAAGGAATAAAAGGACACAATGCCATTTGCAGCACTGTAGATGTGTCTAGAGGTAATCACGTGACTTGTAGTAAGTCAGAAAGTGAAAGACACATATCATATCATATCACTTATAGGTGTTACCTAAAAACGGATACCAGGGCAGATATTTCCACGGAGAAGGACAATCACAGATTCATTAAACAAACTTATGGTTCACCAATGGAAAGGTGTGAGGATTGGTTTCATTACGATATTGGGGTTAACAGACATACAAACACAGGTGACATATATAATCACCAAAGACCTATGGAATGCCAAGAGAAGACGACTCAACATCCTGTCATAACGTCCATGGGAAAAGGATCCCAGGAAGAACAGACATATGTGTATGTGTAAAAGAAGCACATCTTCCACACCTACCACAAGCCAAACATTGTAATCACACTTGCTGTAATCAAAAATAAAAAATTAAATTAAAAACACGAAGAAGAAGTAGTGAGACCAACTTGAGGGGCTTTCTCCTGGCACATTCCATTCTAAATTCCAATCTAGAACACGACTTCCTTTGAGGCTCTGTTGCCCTAGTAACCAGATTTGGTATGGGAGAACTGCTGCCACCTTGTGGCCGTTTCACACAACAGCAGCTTTAATCCCAGAGCTCATGGTCAGTTGATATTCAAAATCATTGCAGACCTGTAAATGACACCTGCCCTGAAAACAAATCCTGGGGTCACATATCGACCAAAAATTTCAAAGGACGCCCATATTTCAAAACGACCGTTTCAAAAGGCATATTTTACGCACATTAGTGTTCTGCTTCTTTTTCTTTCTTTCTTTCTTTGTTAAAAAAACAGGAATGGAAAAAGGCATCCCTCAGAATGGGCGAAAATATTTGCAAACGAATCAATGGACAAAGGTTTAATCTCCAACATATATAAAGAGCTCATGCAGCTTAATATTAAAACAACAAACAACCCAATACAAAAATGGGCAGAAGATCTAAAGAGACGTTTCTTCAAAGAAGACACAGAGACGGCCAAGACGCACATGAAAAGCTGCTCAACATCACTAATTATTAGAGAAATGCAAATCAAAACTACAATGAGGGATCACCTCACACCTGTTAGAATCGGCATCATCAGAAAATCTACAACCAACAAACTCTGGGGAGGGTGTGGACAAAAGGAACCCTCTTCCACTATTGGTGGGAATGTAAATTGATACAGTGTCTATGGACAACAGTATGGAGTTTCGTTAAAAAAACTTGAAATAGAATTACCATATGATCCGGCAATCCCACTTCTGGTCATATACCCAGAGAAAACCATAAATCAAAAAGGCACATTCACCACAATGGTCATTGCAGCACTATTTAAAATAGCCAGGTAATGGAAGCAACCTAAATACCCACAGACAGACGAATGGATAAAGATGTGGTACATATATAAAATGGAATATTACTCAGCCATATGAAGGAATGAAACTGGGTCATTTGTAGAGACGTCGATGGATCTAGAGACTGTCATACAGAATGAAGTAAGTCAGAAAGAGAAAAACAAATATTGTATATTAATGCATATATGTGGAACCTAGACAAATGGTACAGATGAACTGGTTTGCAGGGAAGAAACAGAGACACAGAGGTAGAGAACAAACGTATGGACACCAAGTGTGGGAAGCCATGGGGTGGTGGTGGTGGGATGAGTCGGGAGATTGGGATTGACCTGTATACATGTATATGCATAAAATACATAACTAATAATAACCTGCTGTATAAAAAAATAAATAAAATTAAATTTCAAAATTTTATAAAATAAAATTTAAAAATAGAAAAATGGTCTTCCCTTCACACAGATGTATTTATATGAATGAACTATTGCCATGCTTATATCAGTAAATACACAAAAGAGGAATAAAACCTAACTTGAACCAAAAAGGAAAAAAATACCTGAACCCACTTGTTATACAGTGGAAAACCCTATCAGGGCACTTGCTCCAGCGGTAAACAATTCTGAAATTGGTCAGAGGTGGGGAATCATCTCCCATACAGCCAGCAGCCCACCCCCCACGCAAGGAGCGTCCTCATTGCAAATCTGGGGGACCGTGCCGAGGCAACTGTGAGTAAACGTGAGCAGAGCCCCAGGCCAGCTGCTGCTGAACTGTTCCCACCCTTCCCAGGTAAAACACCTGAATATGTACAAGGGCTTGAAAGCCTAGAGGAAGGGCCGTGGAGCCACACCAGCGGCAGCACGCAGGCCAACTTGGTGCCTGCAGGCCCGCCAGGATGGTCCTGGCCCCGGGTGCTCTTCTAGAAGCTTTCCATTGCCCTGCCTGAGATACCCTTCCTGTCCAGGCCCCCACTGCTTTTTTCATTCCTCACCTCTGTCCGGAGAGAAATTCCAGCGCAAGGTATGGGTGACACATCCTCTTCTTTACAGGTGGCAGCCTGGCAACCCCTGCAGAAAGTCCAGCAGAGCCCCACTCACAACGGGCCACCCACAAAGCCGTGGCCCCTCACTCCCTCCCACCAGCACAGCCCCGAGACTGCTGACGGGGCAGAGAATATGGAGTCAGGCACAGCTTCAGGGGCTATTGCTGCCTGGAGCGCTGTTTATATTGACCTCAACCCAGGCACACCTGAGGAGGGCCGGCCGGCAGGTTCAGGCTGCCCAGGTCAGCTAATCCTCAGCCCTCAGGGAATCACACTGTTGAAAATGGACCTCACTAAGGCAGAGTAGAAGCCAAGGAATAAAAGGACACAATGCCATTTGCAGCACTGTAGATGTGTCTAGAGGTAATCACGTGACTTGTAGTAAGTCAGAAAGTGAAAGACACATATCATATCATATCACTTATAGGTGTTACCTAAAAACGGATACCAGGGCAGATATTTCCACGGAGAAGGACAATCACAGATTCATTAAACAAACTTATGGTTCACCAATGGAAAGGTGTGAGGATTGGTTTCATTACGATATTGGGGTTAACAGACATACAAACACAGGTGACATATATAATCACCAAAGACCTATGGAATACCAAGAGAAGACGACTCAACATTCTGTCATAACGTACATGGGAAAAGGATCCCAGGAAGTACAGACATATGTGTATGTGTAAAAGAAGCACATCTTCCACACCTACCACAAGCCAAACATTGTAATCACACTTGCTGTAATCAAAAATAAAAAATTAAATTAAAAACACGAAGAAGAAGTAGTGAGACCAACTTGGGGGGCTTTCTCCTGGCACATTCCATTCTAAATTCCAATCTAGAACACGACTTCCATTGAGGCTCTGTTGCCCTAGTAACCAGATTTGGTAAGGGAGAACTGCTGCCACCTTGTGGCCGTTTCACACAACAGCAGCTTTAATCCCAGCGCTCATGGTCAGTTGATATTCAAAATCATTGCAGACCTGTAAATGACACCTGCCCTGAAAACAAATCCTGGGGTCACATATCGACCAAAAAATTCAAAGGACGCCCATATTTCAAAACGACCGTTTCAAAAGGCATATTTTACGCACATTAGTGTTCTGCTTCTTTTTCTTTCTTTCTTTCTTTGTTAAAAAAACAGGAATGGAAAAAGGCATCCCTCAGAATGGGCGAAAATATTTGCAAACGAATCAATGGACAAAGGTTTAATCTCCAACATATATAAAGAGCTCATGCAGCTTAATATTAAAACAACAAACAACCCAATACAAAAATGGGCAGAAGATCTAAAGAGACGTTTCTTCAAAGAAGACACAGAGACGGCCAAGACGCACATGAAAAGCTGCTCAACATCACTAATTATTAGAGAAATGCAAATCAAAACTACAATGAGGGATCACCTCACACCTGTTAGAATCGGCATCATCAGAAAATCTACAACCAACAAACTCTGGGGAGGGTGTGGACAAAAGGAACCCTCTTCCACTATTGGTGGGAATGTAAATTGATACAGTGTCTATGGACAACAGTATGGAGTTTCGTTAAAAAAACTTGAAATAGAATTACCATATGATCCGGCAATCCCACTTCTGGGCATATACCCAGAGAAAACCATAAATCAAAAAGGCACATTCACCACAATGGTCATTGCAGCACTATTTAAAATAGCCAGGTAATGGAAGCAACCTAAATACCCACAGACAGACGAATGGATAAAGATGTGGTACATATATAAAATGGAATATTACTCAGCCATAAGAAGGAATGAAACTGGGTCATTTGTAGAGACGTCGATGGATCTAGAGACTGTCATACAGAATGAAGTAAGTCAGAAAGAGAAAAACAAATATTGTATATTAATGCATATATGTGGAACCTAGACAAATGGTACAGATGAACTGGTTTGCAGGGAAGAAATAGAGACACAGAGGTAGAGAACAAACGTATGGACACCAAGTGTGGGAAGCCATGGGGTGGTGGTGGTGGGATGAGTCGGGAGATTGGGATTGACCTGTATACATGGATATGCATAAAATACATAACTAATAATAACCTGCTGTATAAAAAAATAAATAAAATTAAATTTCAAAATTTTATAAAATAAAATTTAAAAATAGAAAAAAGGTCTTCCCTTCACACAGATGTATTTATATGAATGAACTATTGCCATGCTTATATCAGTAAATACACAAAAGAGGAATAAAACCTAACTTGAACCAAAAAGGAAAAAAATACCTGAACCCACCTGTTATACAGAGGAAAACCCTATCAGGGCACTTGCTCCAGCGGTAAACAATTCAGAAATTGGTCAGAGGTGGGGAATCATCTCCCATACAGCCAGCAGCCCACCCCCCACGCAAGGAGCGTCCTCATTGCAAAGCCGGGGGAGCGTGCCGAGGCATCTGTGAGTAAACGTGAGCAGAGCCCGAGGCCAGCTGCTGCTGAACTGTTCCCACCCTTCCCAGGTAAAACACCTGAATATGTACAAGGGCTTGAAAGCCTAGAGGAAGGGCCGTGGAGCCACACCAGCGGCAGCACGCAGGCCAACTTGGTGCCTGCAGGCCAGCCAGGATGGTCCTGGCCCCGGGTGCTCTTCTAGAAGCTTTCCATTGCCCTGCCTGAGATACCCTTCCTGTCCAGGCCCCCACTGCTTTTTTCCTTCCTCACCTCTGTCCGGAGAGAAATTCCAGCGGAAGGTATGGGTGACACATCCTCTTCTTTACAGGTGGCAGCCTGGCAAGCCCTGCAGAAAGTCCAGCAGAGCCCCACTCACAACGGGCCGCCCACAAAGCCGTGGCCCCTCACTCACTCCCACCAGCACAGCCCCGAGACTGCTGACGGGGCAGAGAATATGGAGTCAGGCACAGCTTCAGGGGCTATTGCTGCCTGGAGCGCTGTTTATATTGACCTCAACCCAGGCACACCTGAGGAGGGCCGGCCGGCAGGTTCAGGCTGCCCAGGTCAGCTAATCCTCAGCCCTCAGGGAATCACACTGTTGAAAATGGACCTCACTAAGGCAGAGTAGAAGCCAAGGAATAAAAGGACACAATGCCATTTGCAGCACTGTAGATGTGTCTAGAGGTAATCACGTGACTTGTAGTAAGTCAGAAAGTGAAAGACACATATCATATCATATCACTTATAGGTGTTACCTAAAAACGGATACCAGGGCTGATATTTCCACGGAGAAGGACAATCACAGATTCATTAAACAAACTTATGGTTCACCAATGGAAAGGTGTGAGGATTGGTTTCATTACGATATTGGGGTTAACAGACATACAAACACAGGTGACATATATAATCACCAAAGACCTTGGAATACCAAGAGAAGACTACTCAACATTCTGTCATAACGTACATAGGAAAAGGATCCCAGGAAGAACAGACATATGTGTATGTGTAAAAGAAGCACATCTTCCACACCTACCACAAGCCAAACATTGTAATCACACTTGCTGTAATCAAAAATAAAAAAATAAATTAAAAACACGAAGAAGAAGTAGTGAGACCAACTTGAGGGGCTTTCTCCTGGCACATTCCATTCTAAATTCCAATCTAGAACACGACTTCCATTGAGGCTCTGTTGCCCTAGTAACCAGATTTGGTAAGGGAGAACTGCTGCCACCTTGTGGCCGTTTCACACAACAGCAGCTTTAATCCCAGCGCTCATGGTCAGTTGATATTCAAAATCATTGCAGACCTGTAAATGACACCTGCCCTGAAAACAAATCCTGGGGTCACATATCGACCAAAAAATTCAAAGGACGCCCATATTTCAAAACGACCGTTTCAAAAGGCATATTTTACGCACATTAGTGTTCTGCTTCTTTTTCTTTCTTTCTTTCTTTGTTAAAAAAACAGGAATGGAAAAAGGCATCCCTCAGAATGGGCGAAAATATTTGCAAACGAATCAATGGACAAAGGTTTAATCTCCAACATATATAAAGAGCTCATGCAGCTTAATATTAAAACAACAAACAACCCAATACAAAAATGGGCAGAAGATCTAAAGAGACGTTTCTTCAAAGAAGACACAGAGACGGCCAAGACGCACATGAAAAGCTGCTCAACATCACTAATTATTAGAGAAATGCAAATCAAAACTACAATGAGGGATCACCTCACACCTGTTAGAATCGGCATCATCAGAAAATCTACAACCAACAAATTCTGGGGAGGGTGTGGACAAAAGGAACCCTCTTCCGCTATTGGTGGGAATGTAAATTGATACAGTCACTATGGAGAACAGTATGGAGGTTCCTTTAAAAAACTAAAAACAGAATTACAATAGGATCCAGCAATCCCACTTCTGGGCATATACCCAGAGAAAACCATAAATCACAAAGACACATTCACCACAATGTTCATTGCAGCACTATTTACAATAGCCAGGTAATGGAAGCAAACTAAATGCCCACAGACAGACGAATGGATAAAGATGTGGTACATATATAAAATGGAATATTACTCAGCCATAAAAAGGAATGAAACTGAGTCATTTGTAGAGAAGTTGATGGATCTGGAGACTGTCATACAGAGTGAAGTAAGTCAGAAAGAGAAAAACAAATATTGTATATTAATGCCTATATGTGGAACCTAGAAAAATGGTACAGATGAACTGGTTTGCAGGGCAGAAATAGAGACACAGAGGTAGAGAACAAACGTATGGACACAAAGTGGGGGAAGCCATGGGGTGGTGGTGGGGGGATGAGTTGGGAGATTGGGATTGACCTGTATACATGTCTATGCATAAAATAGATAACTAATAATAACCTACTGTATAAAAAAATAAATAAAATTAAATTTCAAAATTATTAAAAATAAAATGTTAAAATAAAACAAAAGAAGTTCTTCCATTCACACTGATGTATTTATAAGAATGAATTATTTCCATGCTTATATCTATGAATACATAAAAGGGGAATAAAATCTAACTTGAACCAATAAAGAAAAAAAAAACTGAACCTAACAGTTATACAGAGGAAAACACTACCAAGGCACTTGCTCCAGTGGTAAACAATTCTGAAATTGTTCAGAGGTAGGGAATCATCTCCCATACAGCCAGCAGCCCCGCCCACCCACGCAAGGAGCGTCCTTATTGCAAAGCTGGGGGACCGTGCCGAGGCCTCTGTGAGTAAACGTGAGCTGAGCCCCAGGCCAGCTGCTGCTGAACTGTTCCCACCCTTCCCAGGTAAAACACCTGAATATGTACAAGGGCTTGAAAGCCTAGAGGAAGGGCCGTGGAGCCACACCAGCAACAGCACGGCGGCCAACTTGGTGCCTGCAGGTCAGCCAGGATGGTCCTGGCCACGGGCGCTCTTCTGGAAGCTTTCCATTGCCCTGCCTGAGATACCCATCCTGTCCCGGCCACCACTCCTTTTTTCCTTACTCGTCTCAGCCCGGAGAGATATTCCAGTGGAAGTTATGGGTGACACATCCTCTTCTTTACATATGGCAGCCTGGCAACTCCTTCAGAAAGTCCAGCAGAGCCCCACTCACACCGGGCCACCCAAAAAGCCGTGGACCCTCACACCCTCCCACCAGCACAGCCCCGAGACTGCTGACGGGGCAGAGAATATGGAGTCAGGCACAGCTGCAGGGGCTATTGCTGCCTGGAGTGCTGTTTATATTGACCTCAACCCAGGCACACCTGGGGAGGGCTTGCTGGCAGGGTCAGGCTGCCCATGTCAGCTAATCCTCAGCCCTCAGGGAATCACATTGCAGAAAATGGACCTCGCTAAGACAGAATATTCGCCAAGGAAAAAAAGGACACAATGCCATTTGCAGCACCGTAGATGAGTCTAGAGGTAATCACGTGACTTGGAGTAAGTCAGAAAGTGAAAGACACATATCATATCATATCACTTATAGGTGTTACCTATAAATTGATACCAGGGCAGATATTTCCACGGAGAAGGGTAATCACAGATTCATTAAACAAACTTATGGTTCACCAAAGGAAAGGTGTGAGCATTGAATTCTTTACGATATTGGGGTTAACAGACATATACAAACACAGTAGACGTATATAATCACCAAAGACCTACGGAGTACCAAGAGAAGACTACTCAACATTCTGTCATAACGAACATGGGAAAAGGATCCCAGGAAGAACAGACATATGTATATGTGTAAAAGAACCACCTCTTGCACACCTAAAAAAAGCTAAACGTTGTACTCAAACTTGCTGTAATAAAAAATAAAAAATTAAATTAAAAACACGAACAAGAAGTAGTGAGACAAACTTGAGGGACTTTCTCCTGGCACATTCCGTTCTACATTCCAATCTGGAACGCGACTTCCATTGAGGCTCTGCTGCCCTAGTAACCAGATTTGGTAAGGGAGAACTGCTGCCACCTTGTGGCCGTTTCACACAACAGCAGCTTTAATCCCAGCGCTAATGGTCAGTGGATATTCCAAATCATTACAGGCCTGTAAATGACACCTGCCCTGAAAACAAATCCTGGGGTCATATATCGACCAAAAAATTCAAAAGACGTCCATATTTCAAAACGACAGTTTCAAGAGGCATATTTCACGCACATTAGTGTTCTGCTTCTTTTGCTTTCTTTCTTTCTTTGTTAAAAAAACGGGAATGGAAAAATGGCAGCCCTCAGAATGGGCGAAAACTTTCACAAACGAATCAATGGACAAAGGTTTAATCTCCAATATATATAAACAGCTCATACAGCTTAATATTAATAAAACAAACAACCCAATACAAAAATGGGCAGAAGATCTAAATAGACGTTTCTTCACAGAAGACACAGAGATGGCCAAGACGCACATGAAAAGCTGCTCAACATCACTAATTATTAGAGAAATGCAAATCAAAACTACAATGAGGTAAGACCTCACACCTGTTAGAATCGGCATCATCAGATAATCTACAAACAACAAATTCTGGGGAGGGTGTGGACAAAAGGAACCCTCTTCCGCTATTGGTGGGAATGTAAATTGATACAGTCACTATGGAGAACAGTATGGAGGTTCCTTTAAAAAACTAAAAACAGAATTACAATAGGATCCAGCAATCCCACTTCTGGGCATATACCCAGAGAAAACCATAAATCACAAAGACACATTCACCACAATGTTCATTGCAGCACTATTTACAATAGCCAGGTAATGGAAGCAACCTAAATGCCCACAGACAGACGAATGGATAAAGATGTGGTACATATATAAAATGGAATATTACTCAGCCATAAAAAGGAATGAAACTGAGTCATTTGTAGAGAAGTTGATGGATCTGGAGACTGTCATACAGAGTGAAGTAAGTCAGAAAGAGAAAAACAAATATTGTATATTAATGCCTATATGTGGAACCTAGAAAAATGGTACAGATGAACTGGTTTGCAGGGCAGAAATAGAGACACAGAGGTAGAGAACAAACGTATGGACACAAAGTAGGGGAAGCCATGGGGTGGTGCTGGTGGGATGAGTTGGGAGATTGGGATTGACCTGTATACATGTCTATGCATAAAATAGATAACTAATAATAACCTACTGTATAAAAAAATAAATAAAATTAAATTTCAAAATTTTTAAAAATAAAATGTTAAAATAAAACAAAAGAAGTTCTTCCATTCACACTGATGTATTTATAAGAATGAATTATTTCCATGCTTATATCTATAAATACATAAAAGAGGAATAAAATCTAACTTGAACCAAAAAAGAAAAAAAAAACTGAACTTAACAGTTATACAGAGGAAAACACTACCAAGGCACTTGCTCCAGTGGTAAACAATTCTGAAATTGTTCAGAGGTAGGGAATCATCTAGCATACAGCCAGCAGCCCCGCCCACCCACGCAAGGAGCGTCCTTATTGCAAAGCTGGGGGACCGTGCCGAGGCCTCTGTGAGTAAACGTGAGCTGAGCCCCAGGCCAGCTGCTGCTGAACTGTTCCCACCCTTCCCAGGTGAAACACCTGAATATGTACAAGGGCTTGAAAGCCTAGAGGAAGGGCCGTGGAGCCACACCAGCAACAGCACGGCGGCCAACTTGGTGCCTGCAGGTCAGCCAGGATGGTCCTGGCCACGGGCGCTCTTCTGGAAGCTTTCCATTGCCCTGCCTGAGATACCCATCCTGTCCCGGCCACCACTCCTTTTTTCCTTACTCGTCTCAGCCCGGAGAGATATTCCAGTGGAAGTTATGCGTGACACATCCTCTTCTTTACAGATGGCAGCCTGGCAACTCCTTCAGAAAGTCCAGCAGAGCCCCACTCACACCGGGCCACCCAAAAAGCCGTGGACCCTCACACCCTCCCACCAGCACAGCCCCGAGACTGCTGACGGGGCAGAGAATATGGAGTCAGGCACAGCTGCAGGGGCTATTGCTGCCTGGAGTGCTGTTTATATTGACCTCAACACAGGCACACCTGGGGAGGGCTTGCCGGCAGGGTCAGGCTGCCCAGGTCAGCTAATCCTCAGCCCTCAGGGAATCACATTGCAGAAAATGGACCTCGCTAAGACACAATATTCGCCAAGGAAAAGAAGCACACAATGCCATTTGCAGCACCGTAGATGAGTCTAGAGGTAATCACGTGACTTGGAGTAAGTCACAAAGTGAAAGACACATATCATATCATATCACTTATAGGTGTTACCTATAAATTGATACCAGGGCAGATATTTCCATGGAGAAGGGTAATCACAGATTCATTAAACAAACTTATGGTTCACCAAAGGAAAGGTGTGAGGATTGAATTCATTACGATATTGGTGTTAACAGACATATACAAACACAGTAGACGTATATAATCACCAAAGACCTACGGAGTACCAAGAGAAGACTACTCAACATTCTGTCATAACGTACATGGGAAAAGGATCCCGGGAAGAACAGACATATGTATATGTGTAAAAGAACCACCTCTTGCACACCTACAACAAGCTAAATTTTGTACTCAAACTTGCTGTAATAAAAAATAAAAAAATTAAATTAAAAACACGAACAAGAAGTAGTGAGACAAACTTGAGGGGCTTTCTCCTGGCACATTCCGTTCTACATTCCAATCTAGAACGCTACTTCCATTGAGGCTCTGCTGCCCTAGTAACCAGATCTGGTAAGGGAGAACTGCTGCCACCTTGTGGCCGTTTAACACAACAGCAGCTTTAATCCCAGCGCTAATGGTCAGTGGATATTCCAAATCATTACAGGCCTGTAAATGACACCTGCCCTGAAAACAAATCCTGGGGTCATATATCGACCAAAAAATTCAAAACACGTCCATATTTCAAAACGACAGTTTCAAGAGGCATATTTCACGCACATTAGTGTTCTGCTTCTTTAGCTTTCTTTCTTTCTTTGTTAAAAAAACGGGAATGGTAAAAGGCAACCCTCAGAATGGGCGAAAACGTTCACAAACGAATCAATGGACAAAGGTTTAATCTCCAATATATATAAACAGCACATGCAGCTTAATATTAATAAAACAAACAAACCAATACAAAAATGGGCAGAAGATCTAAATAGACGTTTCTTCAAAGAAGACACAGAGATGGCCAAGACGCACATGAAAAGCTGCTCAACATCACTAATTATTAGAGAAATGCAAATCAAAACTACAATGAGGTAAGACCTCACACCTGTTAGAATCGACATCATCAGATAATCTACAAACAACAAATTCTCGGGAGGGTGTGGACAAAAGGAACCCTCTTCCGCTATTGTTGGGAATGTAAATTGACACAGTCACTATGGAGAACAGTGTGGAGGTTCCTTTAAAAAACTAAAAAGAGAATTACCATAGGATCCAGCAATCCCACTTCTGGGCATTTACCCAGGGAAAACCATAAATCACAGAGACACATTCACCACAATGTTCATTGCAGCACTATTTACAATAGCCAGGTAATGGAAGCAACCTAAATGGCCACAGACAGACGAATGGATAAAGATGTGGTACATATATAAAATGGAATATTACTCAGCCATAAAAAGGAATGAAACTGGGTCATTTGTAGAGAATTTGATGGATCTAGAGACTGTCATACAGAGTGAAGTAAGTCAGAAAGAGAAAAACAAATATTGTATATTAATGCCTATATGTGGAACCTAGAAAAATGGTACAGATGAACTGGTTTGCAGGGCAGAAATAGAGACAAAGAGGCAGAGAACAAACGTATGGACACAAAGTGGGGGAAGCCATGGGTTGGTGGTGGTGGGATGAGTTGGGAGATTGGGATTGACCTGTATACATGTCTATGCATAAAATAGATAACTAATAATAACCTACTGTATAAAAAAATAAATAAAATTAAATTTCAAAATTTTTAAAAATAAAATGTAAAAATAAAACAGAAAAAAAGTTCTTCCATTCACACTGATGTATTTATAAGAATGAATTATTTCCATGCTTATATCCATAAATACATAAAAGAGGAATAAAATCTAACTTGAACCAAAAAAGAAAAAAAAAACTGAACCTAACAGTTATACAGAGGAAAACACTACCAAGGCACTTGCTCCAGTGGTAAACAATTCTGAAATTGTTCAGAGGTAGGGAATCATCTCCCATACAGCCAGCAGCCCCGCCCGCCCACGCAAGGAGCGTCCTTATTGCAAAGCTGGGGGACCGTGCCGAGGCCTCTGTGAGTAAACGTGAGCTGAGCCCCAGGCCAGCTGCTGCTGAACTGTTCCCACCCTTCCCAGGTGAAACACCTGAATATGTACAAGGGCTTGAAAGCCTAGAGGAAGGGCCGTGGAGCCACACAAGCAACAGCACGGAGGCCAACTTGGTGCCTGCATGTCAGCCAGGATGGTCCTGGCCACGGGTGCTCTTCTGGAAGCTTTCCATTGCCCTGCATGAGATACCCATCCTGTCCCGGTAACTACTCCTTTTTTCCTTACTCGTCTCAGCCCGGAGAGATATTCCAGTGGAAATTATGGGTGACACATCCTCTTCTTTACAGGTGGCAGCCTGGCAACTCCTGCAGAAAGTCCAGCAGAGCCCCACTCACACCGGGCCACCCACAATGCCGTGGACCTTCACACCCTCCCACCAGCATAGCCCGGAGACTGCTGACGGGGCAGAGAATATGGAGTCAGGCACAGCTGCAGGGGCTATGGCTGCCTGGAGTGCTGTTTATATTGACCTCAACCGAGGCACACCTGGGGAGGGCTTGCCGGCAGGGTCAGGCTGCCCAGGTCAGCTAATCCTCAGCCCTCAGGGAATCACATTGTAGAAAATGGACCTCGCTAAGACAGAATATTCGCCAAGGGAAAAAAGGACACAATGCCATTTGCAGCACCGTAGATGAGTCTAGAGGTAATCACGTGACTTGGAGTAAGTCAGAAAGTGAAAGACACATATCATATCATATCACTTATAGGTGTTACGTATAAATTGATACCAGGGCAGATATTTCCATGGAGAAGGGCAATCACAGATTCATTAAACAAACTTATGGTTCATCAAAGGAAAGGTGTGAGGATTGAATTCATTACGATATTGGGGTTAACAGACATATACAAACACAGTAGACGTATATAGTCACCAAAGACCTGCGGAGTACCAAGAGAAGACTACTCAACATTTTGTCATAACGTACATGGGAAAAGGATACCAGGAAGAAGAGACATATGTATATGTGTAAAAGAACCACCTCTTGCACACCTACAACAAGCTAAACGTTGTACTCAAACTTGCTGTAATAAAACATAAAAAAATTATATTGAAAACACGAACAAGAAGTAGTGAGACAAACTTGAGGGGCTTTCTCCTGGCACATTCCGTTCTACATTCCAATCTAGAACACGACTTCTATTGAGTCTCTGCTGCCCTAGTAACCAGGTTTGGTAAGGGAGAACTGCTGCCACCTTGTGGCCGTTTAACACAACAGCAGCTTTAATCCCAGCGCTAATGGTCAGTGGATATTCCAAATCATTACAGGCCTGTAAATGACACCTGCCCTGAAAACAAATCCTGGGGTCATATATCGACCAAAAAATTCAAAAGACGTCCATATTTCAAAACGACAGTTTCAGGAGGCATATTTCACGCACAGTAGTGTTCTGCTTATTTAGCTTTCTTTCTTTCTTTGTTAAAAAAACGGGAATGGTAAAAGGCAACCCTCAGAATGGGCGAAAACGTTCACAAACCAATCAATGGACAAAAGTTTAATCTCCAATATATATAAACAGCACATGCAGCTTAATATTAATAGAACAAACAACCCAATACAAAAATGGGCAGAAGATCTAAATAGACGTTTCTTCAAAGAAGACACAGAGATGGCCAAGACGCACATGAAAAGCTGCTCAACATCACTAATTATTAGAGAAATGCAAATCAAAACTACAATGAGGTAAGACCTCACACCTGTTAGAATCGACATCATCAGATAATCTACAAACAACAAATTCTGGGGAGGGTGTGGACAAAAGGAACCCTCTTCCACTATTGGTGGGAAGGTAAATTGACACAGTCACTATGGAGAACAGTATGGAGGTTGCTTTAAAAAACTAGAAAGAGAATAACCATAGGATCCAGCAATCCCACTTCTGGGCATTTACCCAGGGAAAACCACAAATCACAGAGACACATTCACCACAATGTTCATTGCAGCACTATTTACAATAGCCAGGTAATGGAAGCAACCTAAATGGCCACAGACAGACGAATGGATAAAGATGTGGTACATATATAAAATGGAATATTACTCAGCCATAAAAAGGAATGAAACTGGGTCATTTGTAGAGAATTTGATGGATCTAGAGACTGTCATACAGAGTGAAGTAAGTCAGAAAGAGAAAAACAAATATTGTATATTAATGCCTATATGTGGAACCTAGAAAAACGGTACAGATGAACTGGTTTGCAGGGCAGAAATAGAGACACAGAGGCAGAGAACAAACGTATGGACACAAAGTGGGGGAAGCCATGGGTTGGTGGTGGTGGGATGAGTTGGGAGATTGGGATTGACCTGTATACATGACTATGCATAAAATAGATAACTAATAATAACCTACTGTATAAAAAAATAAATAAAATTAAATTTCAAAATTTTTAAAAATAAAATATAAAAATAAAACAAAAAAGTTCTTCCATTCACACTGATGTATTTATAAGAATGAATTATTTCCATGCTTATATCCATAAATACATAAAAGAGGAATAAAATCTAACTTGAACCAAAAAAGAAAAAAAAAAGCTGAACCTAACAGTTATACAGAGGGAAACACAACCAAGGCACTTGCTCCAGTGGTAAACAATTCTGAAATTGGTCAGAGGTGGGGAATCATCTCCCATACAGCCAGCAGCCCCGCCCGCCCACGCAAGGAGCGTCCTTATTGCAAAGCTGTGGGACCGTGCCGACGCCTCTGTGAGTAAACGTGAGCTGAGCCCCAGGCAAGCTGCTGCTGAACTGTTCCCACCCTTCCCAGGTGAAACACCTGAATATGTAAAAGGGCTTGAAAGCCTAGAGGAAGGGCCGTGGAGCCACACCAGCGACAGCACGCAGACCAACTTGCTGCCTGCAGGTCAGCCAGGATGGTCCTGGCCACGGGCGCTCTTCTGGAAGCTTTCCATTGCCCTGCCTGAGATACCCCTCCTGTCCCGGCCCCCACTCCTTTTTTTCCTTCCTCACCTCAGCCCGGAGAGATATTCCAGTTGAAGTTATGGGTGACACATCCTCTTCTTTACAGGTGGCAGCCTGGCAACTCCTGCAGAAAGTCCAGCAGAGCCCCACTCACACCGGGCCGACCACAAAGCCGTGGACCCTCACACCCTCCCACAAGCACAGCCCTGAGACTGCTGACGGGGCAGAGAATATGGAGTCAGGCACAGCTGCAGGGGCTATTGCTGCCTGGAGTGCTGTTTATATTGACCTCAACCCAGGCACACCTGGGGAGGGCTTGCCGGCATGGTCAGGCTCCCCATGTCAGCTAATACTCAGCCCTCAGGGAATCACATTGCAGAAAATGGACCTCGCTAAGACAGAATATTCGCCAAGGAAAAAAAGGACACAATGCCATTTGCAGCACCGTAGATGCGTCTAGAGGTAATCACGTGACATGGAGTAAGTCAGAAAGTGAAAGACCCATATCATATCATATCACATATATGTGTTACCTATAAATTGATACCAGGGCAGATATTTCCACGGAGATGGGCAATCACAGATTCATTAAACAAACTTATGGTTCACCAAAGGAAAGGTGTGAGGATTGAATTCATTACGATATTGGGGTTAACAGACATATACAAACACAGTAGACGTATATAATCACCAAAGACCTATGGAGTACCAAGAGAAGAATACTCAACATTCTGTCATAACGTACATGGGAAAAGGATCCCAGGAAGAACAGACATATGTATATGTGTAAAAGAACCACCTTTTGCACACCTACAACAAGCTAAACGTTGTAGTCAAAATTGCTGTAATAAAAAATAAAAAATTAAATTAAAAACACGAACAAGAAGTAGTGAGACAAACCTGAGGGGCTTTCTCCTGGCACATTCCGTTCTACATTCCAATCTAGAACGCGACTTCCATTGAGGCTCTGCTGCCCTAGTAACCAGATTTGGTAAGGGAGAACTGCTGCCACCTTGTGGCCGTTTCACACAACAGCAGCTTTAATCCCAGCGCTAATGGTCAGTGGATATTCCAAACCATTACAGGCCTGTAAATGACACCTGCCCTGAAAACAAATCCTGGGGTCATATATCGACCAAAAAACTCAAAAGACTTCCATATTTCAAAACGACAGTTTCAAGAGGCATATTTCACGCACATTAGTGTTCTGCTTCTTTAGCTTCCTTTCTTTCTTTGTTAAAAAAACGGGAATGGTAAAAGGCAACCCTCAGAATGGGCGAAAACGTTCACAAACGAATCAATGGACAAAGGTTTAATCTCCAATATATATAAACCGCACATGCAGCTTAATATTAATAAAACAAACAGCCCAATACAAAAATGGGCAGAAGATCTAAATAGACGTTTCTTCAAAGAAGACACAGAGATGGCCAAGACGCACATGAAAAGCTGCTCAACATCACTAATTAATAGAGAAATGCAAATCAAAACTACAATGAGGTAAGACCTCACACCTGTTAGAGTCGACATCATCAGATAATCTACAAACAACAAATTCTCGGGAGGGTGTGGACAAAAGGAACCCTCTTCCGCTATTGGTGGGAATGTAAATTGACACAGTCACTATGGAGAACAGTATGGAGGTTCCTTTAAAAAACTAGAAAGAGAATTACCATAGTATCCAGCAATCCCACTTCTGGGCATTTACCCAGAGAAAACCATAAATCACAGAGACACATTCATCACAATGTTCATTGCAGCACTATTTACAATAGCCAGGTAATGGAAGCAACCTAAATGGCCACAGACAGACGAATGGATAAAGATGTGGTACATATATAAAATGGAATATTACTCAGCCATAAAAAGGAATGAAACTGGGTCATTTGTAGAGAATTTGATGGATCTAGAGACTGTCATACAGAGTGAAGTAAGTCAGAAAGAGAAAAACAAATATTGTATATTAATGCCTATATGTGGAACCTAGAAAAATGGTACAGATGAACTGGTTTGCAGGGCAGAAATAGAGACACAGAGGCAGAGAACAAACGTATGGCCACAAAGTGTGGGAAGCCATGGGGTGGTGGTGGTGGGATGAGTTGGGAGATTGGGATTGACCTGTATACTTGTCTATGCATAAAATAGATAACTAATAATAACCTACTGTATAAAAAAATAAATAAAATTAAATTTCAAAAATTTTAAAAATAAAATGTAAAAATAAAACAGAAAAAAAGTTCTTCCATTCACACTGATGTATTTATAAGAATGAATTCTTTCCATGCTTATATCCATAAATACATAAAAGAGGAATAAAATCTAACTTGAACCAAAAAAGAAAAAAAAAAGCTGAACCTAACAGTTATACAGAGGAAAACACTACCAAGGCACTTGCTCCAGTGGTAAACAATTCTGAAATTGGTCAGAGGTGGGGAATCATCCCCCGTACAGCCAGCAGCCCCGCCCGCCCACGCAAGGAGCGTCCTTATTGCAAAGCTCTGGGACCGTGGCGAGGACTCTGTGAGTAAACGTTAGCTGAGCCCCAGGCCAGCTGCTGCTGAACTGTTCCCACCCTTCCCAGGTGAAACACCTGAATATGTACAAGGGCTTGAAAGCCTAGTGGAAGGGCCGTGGAGCCACACCAGCGACAGCATGCAGGCCAACATGGTGCCTGCAGGTCAGCCAGGATGGTCCTGGCCACGGGCGCTCTTCTGGAAGCTTTCCATTGCCCTGCCTGAGATACCCCTCCTGTCCCGGCCCCCACTCCTTTTTTTCCTTCCTCACCTCAGCCCGGAGAGATATTCCAGTGGAAGTTATGGGTGACACATCCTCTTCTTTACAGGTGGCAGCCTGGCAACTCCTGCAGAAAGTCCAGCAGAGCCCCACTCACCACGGGCCGCCCACAAAACCCTGGACCCTCACACCCTCCCACCAGCACAGCCCCGAGACTGCTGACGGGGCAGAGAATATGGAGTCAGGCACAGCTGCAGGGGCTATTGCTGCCTGGAGTGCTGTTTATATTGACCTCAACCAAGGCACACCTGGGGAGGGCTTGCCGGCAGGGTCAGGCTGCCCATGTCAGCTAATCCTCAGCCCTCAGGGAATCACATTGCAGAAAATGGACCTCGCGAAGACAGAATATTCGCCAAGGAAAAAAAGGACACAATGCCATTTGCAGCACCGTAGATGTGTCTAGAGGTAATCACGTGACTTGGAGTAAGTCAGAAAGTGAAAGTCACATATCGTATCATATCACTTATAGGTGTTACCTATAAATTGATACCAGGGCAGATATTTCCACGGAGAAGGGCAATCACAGATTCATTAAGCAAACTTATGGTTCACCAAAGGAAAGGTGGGAGCATTGAATTCATTACGATATTGGGTTTAACAGACATATACAAACACAGTAGACGTATATAATCACCAAAGACCTACGGAGTACCAAGAGAAGACTACTCAACATTCTGTCATAACGTACATGGGAAAAGGATCCCAGGAAGAACAGACATATGTATATGTGTAAAAGAACCACCTCTTGCACACCTACAACATGCTAAACGTTGTACTCAAACTTGCTGTAATAAAAATAAAAAATTAAATTAAAAACACGAACAAGAAGTAGTGAGACAAACTTGAGGGACTTTCTCCTGGCACATTCTGTTCTACATTCCAATCTAGAACGCGACTTCCATTGAGGCTCTGCTGCCCTAGTAACCAGATTTGGTAAGGGAGAACTGCTGCCACCTTGTGGCCGTTTCACACATCAGCAGCTTTAATCCCAGCGCTAATGGTCAGTGGATATTCCAAATCATTACAGGCCTGTAAATGACACCTGCCCTGAAAACAAATCCTGGGGTCATATATCGACCAAAAAATTCAAAAGACGTCCATATTTCAAAACGACAGTTTCAAGAGGCATATTTCAGGCACATTAGTGTTCTGCTTCTTTTGCTTTCTTTCTTTCTTTGTTAAAAAAAACGGGAATGGAAAAAGGCAACCCTCAGAATGGGCGAAAACCTTCAAAAACGAATCAATGGACAAAGGTTTAATCTCCAATATATATAAACAGCTCATGCAGCTTAATATTAATAAAACAAACAACCCAATACAAAAATGGGCAGAAGACCTAAATAGACGTTTCTTCCAAGAAGACACAGACATGGCCAAGACGCACATGAAAAGCTGCTCAACATCACTAATTATTAGAGAAATGCAAATCAAAACTACAATGAGGTAAGACCTCACACCTGTTAGAATCGGCATCATCAGATAATCTACAAACAACAAATTCTGGGGAGGGTGTGGACAAAGGAACCCTCTTCCGCTATTGGTGGGAATGTAAATTGATACAGTCACTATGGAGAACAGTATGAAGGTTCCTTTAAAAAAACTAAAAAGAGAATTACTATAGGATCCAGCAATCCCTCTTCTGGGCATTTACCCAGAGAAAACCATAAATCACAGACACACATTCACCACAATATTCATTGCAGCACTATTTACAATAGCCAGGTAATGGAAGCAACATAAATGCCCACAGACAGATGAATGGATAAAGATGTGGTACATATATAAAATGGAATATTACTCAGCTATAAAAAGGAATGAGACTGGGTCATTTGTAGAGAAGTTGACGGAACTATAGACTGTCATACAGAGTGAAGTAAGTCAGAAAGAGAAAAACAAATATTGTATATTAATGCCAATATGTGGAACCTAGAAAAATGGTACAGATGAACTGGTTTGCAGGGCAGAAATAGAGACACAGAAGGAGAGAACAAACGTATGGACACAAAGTGGGGGAAGCCATGGGGTGGTGGTGGTGGGATGAGTTGGGAGATTGGGATTGACCTGTATATATGTCTATGCATAAAATAGATAACTAATAATAACCTACTGTATAAAAAAATAAATAAAATTAAATTTCAAAATTTTTAAAAATAAAATGTAAAAATAAAACAGAAAAAAATTCTTCCATTCACACTGATGTATTTATAAGAATGAATTATTTCCATGCTTATATCCATAAATACATAAAAGAGGAATAAAATCTAACTTGAACCAAAAAAGAAAAAAAAAAGCTGAACCTAACAGTTATACAGAGGGAAACACAACCAAGGCACTTGCTCCAGTGGTAAACAATTCTGAAATTGGTCAGAGGTGGGGAATCATCCCCCATACAGCCAGCAGCCCCGCCTGCCCACGCAAGGAGCGTCCTTATTGCAAAGCTGTGGGACCGTGCCGAGGCCTCTGTGAGTAAACGTGAGCTGAGCCCCAGGCCAGCTGCTGCTGAACTGTCCCCACCCTTCCCAGGTGAAACACCTGAATATGTACAAGGGCTTGAAAGCCTAGAGGAAGGGCCGTGGAGCCACACCAGCGACAGCACGCAGACCAACTTGGTGCCTGCAGGTCAGCCAGGATGGTACTGGCCATGGGCGCTCTTCTGGAAGCTTTCCATTGCCCTGCCTGAGATACCCCTCCTTTCCCGGCCCCCACTCTTTTTTTTCCTTACTCACCTAGCCCGCAGAGATATCCAGTGGAATTTATGGCTGACACATCTACTTCTTTACATGTGGCAGCCCGGCAACTCCTGCCGAAAGTCCAGCAGAGCCCCACTCACACCGGGCCACCCACAAAGCCATGGACCCTCACACCCTCCCACCAGCACAGCCCCGAGACTGCTGACGGGGCAGAGAATATGGAGTCAGGCACAGCTGCAGGGGCTATTGTTGCCTGGAGTGCTGTTTATATTGACCTCAACCCAGGCACACCTGGGGAGGGCTTGCCGTCTGGGTCAGGCTGCCCAGGTAAGCTAATCCTCAGCCCTCAGGGAATCACATTGCAGAAAATGGACCTCGCTAAGACAGAATATTCACCAAGGAAAAAAAGGACACAATGCCATTTGCAGCACCGTAGATGAGTCTCGAGGTAATCACGTGACTTGTAGTCAGTCAGAATGTGAAAGACACATATCATATCATATCACTTATAGGTGTTACCTATAAATTGATACCAGGGCAGATATTTCCACGGAGAAGGGCAATCACAGATTCATTAAACAAACTTATGGTTCACCAAAGGAAAAGTGTGAGGATTGAATTCATTACGATATTGGGGTTAACAGACATATACAAACACTGTAGACGTATATAATCACCAAAGACCTACGGAGTACCAAGAGAAGACTACTCAACATTCTGTCATAACGTACATGGGAAAAGGATCCCAGGAAGAACAGACATATGTATATGTGTAAAAGAACCACCTCTTGCACACCTACAACATGCTAAACGTTGTACTCAAACTTGCTGTAATAAAAAATAAAAAATTAAATTAAAAACACGAACAAGAAGTAGTGAGACAAACTTGAGGGACTTTCTCCTGGCACATTCCGTTCTACATTCCAATCTAGAACACGACTTCCATTGAGGCTCTGCTGCCCTAGTAACCAGATTTGGTAAGGGAGAACTGCTGCCACCTTGTGGCCGTTTAACTCAACTGCAGCTTTAATCCCAGCGCTAATGGTCAGTGGATATTCAAAATCATTACAGGCCTGTAAATGACACCTGCCCTGAAAACAAATCCTGGGGTCATATATCGACCAAAAAATTCAAAAGACGTCCATATTTCAAAACGACAGTTTCAAGAGGCATATTTCACGCACATTAGTGTTCTGCTTCTTTTGCTTTCTTTCTTTCTTTGTTAAAAAAAAGGGAATGGAAAACGGCAACCCTCAGAATGGGCGAAAACGTTCACAAACGAATCAATGGACAAAGGTTTAATCTCCAATATATATAAACAGCACATGCAGCTTAATATTAATAAAACAAACAACCCAATACAAAAATGGGCAGAAGATCTAAATAGACGTTTCTTTAAAGAAGACACAGAGATGGCCAAGACGCACTTGAAAAGCTGCTCAACATCACTAATTATTAGAGAAATGTAAATCAAAAGTACAATGAGGTAAGACCTCACACCTGTTAGAATCGGCATCATCAGATAATCTACAAACAACAAATTCTCGGGAGGGTGTGGACAAAAGGAACCCTCTTCCGCTATTGGTGGGAATGTAAATTGATACAGTCACTATGGAGAACAGTATGGAGGTTCCTTTAAAAAACTAAAAACAGAATTACAATAGGATGCAGCAATCCCACTTCTGGGCATATACCCAGAGAAAACCATAAATCACAGAGACACATTCACCACAATGTTCATTGCTGCACTATTTACAATAGCCAGGTAATGGAAGCAAACTAAATGCCCACAGACAGACGAATGGATAAAGACGTGGTACATATATAAAATGGAATATTACTCAGCCATAAAAAGGAATGAAACTGGGTCATTTGTAGAGAAGTTGATGGATCTAGAGACTGTCATACAGAGTGAAGTAAGTCAGAAAGAGAAAAACAAATATTGTATATTAATGCCTATATGTGGAACCTAGAAAAATGGTACAGATGAACTGGTTTGCAGGGCAGAAATAGAGACACAGAGGTAGAGAACAAACGTATGGACACAAAGTGGGGGAAGCCATGGGGTGGTGGTGGTGGGATGAGTTGGGAGATTGGGATTGACCTGTATACATGTCTATGCATAAAATAGATAACTAATAATAACCTACTGTATAAAAAAATAAATAAAATTAAATTTCAAAATTTTTAAAAATAAAATGTAAAAATAAAACAGAAAAAAAGTTCTTCCATTCACACTGATATATTTATAAGAATGAATTATTTCCATGCTTATATCTGTAAATACATAAAAGAGGAATAACATCTAACTTGAACCAAAAAAGAAAAATAAAAAGCTGAACCTAACAGTTATACAGAGGGAAACACAACCAAGGCACTTGCTCCAGTGGTAAACAATTCTGAAATTGGTCAGAGGTGGGGAATCATCCCCCATACAGCCAGCAGCCCCGCCCGCCCACGCAAGGAGCGTCCTTATTGCAAAGCTGTGGTACCGTGCCGAGGCCTCTGTGAGTAAACGTGAGCTGAGCCCCAGGCCAGCTGCTGCTGAACTGTTCCCACCCTTCCCAGGTGAAACAGGTGAATATGTACAAGGGCTTGAAAGCCTAGAGGAAGGGCCGTGGAGCCACACCAGCGACAGCACGCAGGCCAACTTGGTGCCTGCAGGTCAGCCAGGATGGTCCTGGACACGGGCGCTCTACTGGAAGCTTTCCATTGCCCTGCCTGAGATACCCCTCCTGTCCCGGCCCCCACTCCTTTCTTTCCTTCCTCACCTCAGCCCGGAGAGATATTCCAGTGGAAGTTTTGGGTGACACATCCTCTTCTTTACAGGTGGCAGCCTGGCAACTCCTGCAGAAAGTCCAGCAGAGCCCCACTCACACCGGGCCGCCCACAAAGCCGTGGACCCTCACACCCTCCCACCAGCACAGCCCCGAGACTGCTGACGGGGCAGAGAATATGGAGTCAGGCACAGCTGCAGGGGCTATTGCTGCCTGGAGTGCTGTTTATATTGACCTCAACCCAGGCACACCTGGGGAGGGCTTGCCGGCAGGGTCAGGCTGCCCATGTCAGCTAATCCTCAGCCCTCAGGGAATCACATTGCAGAAAATGGACCTAGCTAAGACAGAATATTCGCCAAGGAAAAAAAGGACACAATGCCATTTGCAGCACCGTAGATGAGTCTAGAGGTAATCACGTGACTTGGAGTAAGTCAGAAAGTGAAAGACACATATCATATCATATCACTTATAGGTGTTACCTATAAATTGATACCAGGGCAGATATTTCCACGGAGAAGGGCAATCACAGATTCATTAAACAAAATTATGGTTCACCAAAGGAAAGGTGTGAGCATTGAATTCATTACGATATTGGGGTTAACAGACATATACAAACACTGTAGACGTATATAATCACCAAAGACCTACGGAGTACCAAGAGAAGACTACTCAACATTCTGTCATAACGTACATGGGAAAAGGATCCCAGGAAGAACAGACATATGTATATGTGTAAAAGAACCACCTCTTGCACTCCTACAACATGCTAAACGTTGTACTCAAACTTGCTGTAATAAAAAATAAAAAATTAAATTAAAAACACGAACAAGAAATAGTGAGATAAACTTGAGGGGCTTTCTCCTGGCACATTCCGTTCTACATTCCAATCTAGAACACGACTTCCATTGAGGCTCTGCTGCCCTAGTAACCAGATTTGGTAAGGGAGAACTGCTGCCACCTTTGGCCGTTTAACACAACTGCAGCTTTAATCCCAGCGCTAATGGTCAGTGGATATTCCAAATCATTACAGGCCTGTAAATGACACCTGCCCTGAAAACAAATCCTGGGGTCATATATCGACCAAAAAATTCAAAAGACGTCCATATTTCAAAACGACAGTTTCAAGAGTCATATTTCACGCACATTAGTTTTCTGCTTCTTTTGCTTTCTTTCTTTCTTTGTTAAAAATACGGGAATGGAAAAAGGCAACCCTCAGAATGGGCGAAAACGTTCACAAACGAATCAATGGACAAAGGTTTAATCTCCAATATATATAAACACCTCATGCAGCTTAATATTAATAAAACAAACAACCCAATACAAAAATGGGCAGAAGATCTAAATAGACGTTTCTTCAAAGAAGACACAGAGATGGCCAAGACGCACATGAAAAGCAGCTCAACATCACTAATTATTAGAGAAATGCAAATCAAAACTACAATGAGGTAAGACCTCACACCTGTTAGAATCGACATCATCAGATAATCTACAAACAACAAATTCTGGGGAGGGTGTGGACAAATGGAACCCTCTTCCGCTATTGGTGGGAAGGTAAATTGACACAGTCACTATGGAGAACAGTATGGAGGTTGCTTTAAAAAACTAGAAAGAGAATAACCATAGGATCCAGCAATCCCACTTCTGGGCATTTACCCAGGGAAAACCACAAATCACAGAGACACATTCACCACAATGTTCATTGCAGCACTATTTACAATAGCCAGGTAATGGAAGCAACCTAAATGGCCACAGACAGACGAATGGATAAAGATGTGGTACATATATAAAATGGAATATTACTCAGCCATAAAAAGGAATGAAACTGGGTCATTTGTAGAGAATTTGATGGATCTAGAGACTGTCATACAGAGTGAAGTAAGTCAGAAAGAGAAAAACAAATATTGTATATTAATGCCTATATGTGGAACCTAGAAAAACGGTACAGATGAACTGGTTTGCAGGGCAGAAATAGAGACACAGAGGCAGAGAATAAACGTATGGACACAAAGTGGGGGAAGCCATGGGTTGGTGGTGGTGGGATGAGTTGGGAGATTGGGATTGACCTGTATACATGACTATGCATAAAATAGATAACTAATAATAACCTACTGTATAAAAAAATAAATAAAATTAAATTTCAAAATTTTTAAAAATAAAATATAAAAATAAAACAAAAAAAGTTCTTCCATTCACACTGATGTATTTATAAGAATGAATTATTTCCATGCTTATATCCATAAATACATAAAAGAGGAATAAAATCTAACTTGAACCAAAAAAGAAAAAAAAAAGCTGAACCTAACAGTTATACAGAGGGAAACACAACCAAGGCACTTGCTCCAGTGGTAAACAATTCTGAAATTGGTCAGAGGTGGGGAATCATCTCCCACACAGCCAGCAGCCCCGCCCGCCCACGCAAGGAGCGTCCTTATTGCAAAGCTGTGGGACCGTGCCGAGGCCTCTGTGAGTAAACGTGAGCTGAGCCCCAGGCCAGCTGCTGCTGAACTGTTCCCACCCTTCCCAGGTGAAACACCTGAATATGTAAAAGGGCTTGAAAGCCTAGAGGAAGGGCCGTGGAGCCACACCAGCGACAGCACGCAGACCAACTTGGTGCCTGCAGGTCAGCCAGGATGGTCCTGGCCACGGGCGCTCTTCTGGAAGCTTTCCATTGCCCTGCCTGAGATACCCCTCCTGTCCCGGCCCCCACTCCTTTTTTTCCTTCCTCACCTCAGCCCGGAGAGATATTCCAGTTGAAGTTATGGGTGACACATCCTCTTCTTTACAGGTGGCAGCCTGGCAACTCCTGCAGAAAGTCCAGCAGAGCCCCACTCACACCGGGCCGACACAAAGCCGTGGACCCTCACACCCTCCCACCAGCACAGCCCTGAGACTGCTGACGGGGCAGAGAATATGGAGTCAGGCACAGCTGCAGGGGCTATTGCTGCCTGGAGTGCTGTTTATATTGACCTCAACCCAGGCACACCTGGGGAGGGCTTGCCGGCAGGGTCAGGCTCCCCATGTCAGCTAATACTCAGCCCTCAGGGAATCACATTGCAGAAAATGGACCTCGCTAAGACAGAATATTCGCCAAGGAAAAAAAGGACACAATGCCATTTGCAGCACCGTAGATGAGTCTAGAGGTAATCACGTGACATGGAGTAAGTCAGAAAGTGAAAGACCCATATCATATCATATCACTTATAGGTGTTACCTATAAATTGATACCAGGGCAGAGATTTCCATGGAGATGGGCAATCACAGATTCATTAAACAAACTTATGGTTCACCAAAGGAAAGGTGTGAGGATTGAATTCATTACGATATTGGGGTTAACAGACATATACAAACACAGTAGACGTATATAATCACCAAAGACCTATGGAGTACCAAGAGAAGACTACTCAACATTCTGTCATAACGTACATGGGAAAAGGATCCCAGGAAGAACAGACATATGTATATGTGTAAAAGAACCACCTCTTGCACACCTACAACAAGCTAAACGTTGTACTCAAACTTGCTGTAATAAAAAATAAAAAATTAAATTAAAAACACGAACAAGAAGTAGTGAGACAAACCTGAGGGGCTTTCTCCTGGCACATTCCGTTCTACATTCCAATCTAGAACGCGACTTCCATTGAGGCTCTGCTGCCCTAGTAACCAGATTTGGTAAGGGAGAACTGCTGCCACCTTGTGGCCGTTTCACACAACAGCAGCTTTAATCCCAGCGCTAATGGTCAGTGGATATTCCAAACCATTACAGGCCTGTAAATGACACCTGCCCTGAAAACAAATCCTGGGGTCATATATCGACCAAAAAACTCAAAAGACGTCCATATTTCAAAACGACAGTTTCAAGAGGCATATTTCACGCACATTAGTGTTCTGCTTCTTTAGCTTCCTTTCTTTCTTTGTTAAAAAAACGGGAATGGTAAAAGGCAACCCTCAGAATGGGCGAAAACGTTCACAAACGAATCAATGGACAAAGGTTTAATCTCCAATATATATAAAAAGCACATGCAGCTTAATATTAATAAAACAAACAACCCAATACAAAAATGGGCAGAAGATCTAAATAGACGTTTCTTCAAAGAAGACACAGAGATGGCCAAGACGCACATGAAAAGCTGCTCAACATCACTAATTAATAGAGAAATGCAAATCAAAACTACAATGAGGTAAGACCTCACACCTGTTAGAATCGACATCATCAGATAATCTACAAACAACAAATTCTCGGGAGGGTGTGGACAAAAGGAACCCTCTTCCGCTATTGGTGGGAATGTAAATTGACACAGTCACTATGGAGAACAGTATGGAGGTTCCTTTAAAAAACTAGAAAGAGAATTACCATAGTATCCAGCAATCCCACTTCTGGGCATTTACCCAGGGAAAACCATAAATCACAGAGACACATTCATCACAATGTTCATTGCAGCACTATTTACAATAGCCAGGTAATGGAAGCAACCTAAATGCCCACAGACAGACGAATGGATAAAGATGTGGTACATATATAAAATGGAATATTACTCAGCCATAAAAAGGAATGAAACTGGGTCATTTGTAGAGAATTTGATGGATCTAGAGACTGTCATACAGAGTGAAGTAAGTCAGAAAGAGAAAAACAAATATTGTATATTAATGCCTATATGTGGAACCTAGAAAAATGGTACAGATGAACTGGTTTGCAGGGCAGAAATAGAGACACAGAGGCAGAGAACAAACGTATGGACACAAAGTGTGGGAAGCCATGGGGTGGTGGTGGTGGGATGAGTTGGGAGATTGGGATTGACCTGTATACTTGTCTATGCATAAAATAGATAACTAATAATAACCTACTGTATAAAAAAATAAATAAAATAAAATTTCAAAAACTTTAAAAATAAAATGTAAAAATAAAACAGAAAAAAAGTTGTTCCTTTCACACTGATGTATTTATAAGAATGAATTATTTCCATGCTTATATCCATAAATACATAAAAGAGGAATAAAATCTAACTTGAACCAAAAAAGAAAAAAAAAAGCTGAACCTAACAGTTATACAGAGGAAAACACTACCAAGGCACTTGCTCCAGTGGTAAACAATACTGAAATTGGTCAGAGGTGGGGAATCATCCCCCGTACAGCCAGCAGCCCCGCCCACCCACGCAAGGAGCGTCCTTATTGCAAAGCTCTGGGACCGTGGCGAGGCCTCTGTGAGTAAACGTGAGCTGAGCCCCAGGCCAGCTGCTGCTGAACTGTTCCCACCCTTCCCAGGTGAAACACCTGAATATGTACAAGGGCTTGAAAGCCTAGTGGAAGGGCCGTGGAGCCACACCAGCGACAGCACGCAGAACAACTTGGTGCCTGCAGGTCAGCCAGGATGGTACTGGCCATGGGCGCTCTTCTGGAAGCTTTCCATTGCCCTGCCTGAGATACCCCTCCTTTCCCGGCCCCCACTCTTTTTTTTCCTTACTCACCTAGCCCGCAGAGATATCCAGTGGAATTTATGGCTGACACATCTACTTCTTTACATGTGGCAGCCAGGCAACTCCTGCCGAAAGTCCAGCAGAGCCCCACTCACACCGGGCCACCCACAAAGCCATGGACCCTCACACCCTCCCACCAGCACAGCCCCGAGACTGCTGACGGGGCAGAGAATATGGAGTCAGGCAGAGCTGCAGGGGCTATTGTTGCCTGGAGTGCTGTTTATATTGACCTCAACCCAGGCACACCTGGGGAGGGCTTGCCGTCTGGGTCAGGCTGCCCAGGTAAGCTAATCCTCAGCCCTCAGGGAATCACATTGCAGAAAATGGACCTCGCTAAGACAGAATATTCACCAAGGAAAAAAAGGACACAATGCCATTTGCAGCACCGTAGATGAGTCTCGAGGTAATCACGTGACTTGTAGTCAGTCAGAATGTGAAAGACACATATCATATCATATCACTTATAGGTGTTACCTATAAATTGATACCAGGGCAGATATTTCCACGGAGAAGGGCAATCACAGATTCATTAAACAAACTTATGGTTCACCAAAGGAAAAGTGTGAGGATTGAATTCATTACGATATTGGGGTTAACAGACATATACAAACACTGTAGACGTATATAATCACCAAAGACCTACGGAGTACCAAGAGAAGACTACTCAACATTCTGTCATAACGTACATGGGAAAAGGATCCCAGGAAGAACAGACATATGAATATGTGTAAAAGAACCACCTCTTGCACACCTACAACATGCTAAACGTTGTACTCAAACTTGCTGTAATAAAAAATAAAAAATTAAATTAAAAACACGAACAAGAAGTAGTGAGACAAACTTGAGGGACTTTCTCCTGGCACATTCCGTTCTACATTCCAATCTAGAACACGACTTCCATTGAGGCTCTGCTGCCCTAGTAACCAGATTTGGTAAGGGAGAACTGCTGCCACCTTGTGGCCGTTTAACTCAACTGCAGCTTAATCCCAGCGCTAATGGTCAGTGGATATTCAAAATCATTACAGGCCTGTAAATGACACCTGCCCTGAAAACAAATCCTGGGGTCATATATCGACCAAAAAATTCAAAAGACGTCCATATTTCAAAACGACAGTTTCAAGAGGCATATTTCACGCACATTACTGTTCTGCTTCTTTTGCTTTCTTTCTTTCTTTGTTAAAAAAACGGGAATGGAAAAAGGCAACCCTCAGAATGGGCGAAAACGTTCACAAACGAATCAATGGACAAAGGTTTAATCTCCAATATATATAAACAGCACATGCAGCTTAATATTAATAAAACAAACAACCCAATACAAAAATGGGCAGAAGATCTAAATAGACGTTTCTTTAAAGAAGACACAGAGATGGCCAAGACGCACTTGAAAAGCTGCTCAACATCACTAATTATTAGAGAAATGTAAATCAAAAGTACAATGAGGTAAGACCTCACACCTGTTAGAATCGGCATCATCAGATAATCTACAAACAACAAATTCTCGGGAGGGTGTGGACAAAAGGAACCCTCTTCCGCTATTGGTGGGAATGTAAATTGATACAGTCACTATGGAGAACAGTATGGAGGTTCCTTTAAAAAACTAAAAACAGAATTACAATAGGATGCAGCAATCCCACTTCTGGGCATATACCCAGAGAAAACCATAAATCACAGAGACACATTCACCACAATGTTCATTGCAGCACTATTTACAATAGCCAGGTAATGGAAGCAAACTAAATGCCCACAGACAGACGAATGGATAAAGACGTGGTACATATATAAAATGGAATATTACTCAGCCATAAAAAGGAATGAAACTGGGTCATTTGTAGAGAAGTTGATGGATCTAGAGACTGTCATACAGAGTGAAGTAAGTCAGAAAGAGAAAAACAAATATTGTATATTAATGCCTATATGTGGAACCTAGAAAAATGGTACAGATGAACTGGTTTGCAGGGCAGAAATAGAGACACAGAGGTAGAGAACAAACGTATGGACATGGACACAAAGTGGGGGAAGCCATGGGGTGGTGGTGGTGGGATGAGTTGGGAGATTGGGATTGACCTGTATACATGTATATGCATAAAATAGATAACTAATAATAACCTACTGTATAGAAAAATAAATTAAATTAAATTTCAAAATTTTTAAAAATAAAATGTAAAAATAAAACAGAAAAAAAGTTCTTCCATTCACACTGATGTATTTATAAGAATGAATTATTTCCATGCTTATATCCATAAATACATAAAAGAGGAATAAAATCTAACTTGAACCAAAAAAGAAAAAAAAAACTGAACCTAACATTTACACAGAGGAAAACACTACCAAGGCACTTGCTCCAGTGCTAAACAATTCTGAAATTGGTCAGAGGTGGGGAATCATCTCCCATACAGCCAGCAGCCCCAACCGCCCACGCAAGGAGGGCCCTTATTGCAAAGCTGGGGGACCGTGCCGAGTTCTCTGTGAGTAAACGTGAGCTGAGCCCCAGGCCAGCTGCTGCTGAACTGTTCCCACCCTTCCCAGGTGAAACACCGGAATATGTACAAGGGCTTGAAAGCTTAGAGGAAGGGCCGTGGAGCCACACCAGCGACAGCACGCAGGCCAACTTGGTGCCTTCATGTCAGCCAGGATGGTCCTGGCCACGGGCGCTCTTCTGGAAGCTTTCCATTGCCCTGCCTGAGATACCCCTCCTGTCCCGGTCCCCACTCCTTTTTTTCCTTCCTCACCTCAGCCCGGAGAGATATTCCAGTGCAAGTTATGGGTGACACATCCTCTTCTTTACAGGTGGCAGCCTGGCAACTCCTGCAGAAAGTCCAGCAGAGCCCCACTAACACCGGGCCACCCACAAAGCAGTGGACCCTCACAACCTCCCACCAGCACAGCCCCGAGACTGCTGACGGGGCAGAGAATATGGAGTCAGGCACAGCTGCAGGGGCTATTGCTGCCTGGAGTGCTGTTTATATTGACCTCAACCCAGGCACACCTGGGGAGGGCTTGCCGGCAGGGTCAGGCTGCCCAGGTCAGCTAATCCTCAGCCCTCAGGGAATCACATTGCAGAAAATGGACCTCGCTAAGACAGAATGTTCGCCAAGGGAAAAAAGGACACAATGCCATTTGCAGCACCGTAGATGAGTCTAGAGGTAATCACGTGAATTGGAGTAAGAAAGTGAAAGACACATATCATATCATATCACTTATAGGTGTTACCTATAAATTGATACCAGGGCAGATATTTCCACGGAGAAGGGCAATCACAGATTCATTAAACAAACTTATGGTTCACCAAAGGAAAGGTGTGAGCATTGAATTCATTACGATATTGGTTTTAACAGACATATACAAACACAGTAGACGTATATAATCACCAAAGACCTACGGAGTACCAAGAGAAGACTACTCAACATTCTTTGATAACGTACATGGGAAAAGGATCCCAGGAAGAACAGACATATGTATATGTGTAAAAGAACCACCTCTTGCACACCTACAACAAGCTAAACGTTGTACTCAAACTTGCTGTAATAAAAAATAAAAAATTAAATTAAAAACACGAACAAGAAGTAGTGAGACAAACTTGAGGGGCTTTCTCCTGGCACATTCCGTTCTACATTCCAAACTAGAACGTGACTTCCATTGAGGCTCTGCTGCCCTAGTAACCAGATTTGGTAAGGGAGAACTGCTGCCACCTTGTGGCCGTTTCCCACAACAGCAGCTTTAATCCCAGTGCTAATGGTCAGTGGATATTCCAAATCATTATAGGCCTGTAAATGACACCTGACCTGAAAACAAATCCTGGGGTCATATATCGACCAAAAAATTCAAAAGACGTCCATATTTCAAAACGACAGTTTCAAGAGGCATATTTCACGCACATTAGTGTTCTGCTTCTTTTGCTTTCTTTCTTTCTTTGTTAGAAAAACGGGAATGGAAAAAGGCAACCCTCAGAATGGGCGAAAACGTTCACAAACGAATCAATGGACAAAGGTTTAATCTCCAATATATATAAACAGCTCATGCAGCTTAATATTAATAAAACAAACAACCCAATACAAAAATGGGCAGAAGATCTAAATAGACGTTTCTTCAAAGAAGACACAGAGATGGCCAAGACGCACATGAAAAGCTGCTCAAGATCACTAATTATTAGAGAAATGCAAATCAAAACTACAATGAGGTAAGACCTCACACCTGTTACAATTGGCATCATCAGATAATCAACAAACAACAAATTCTGGGGAGGGTGTGGACAAAAGGAACCCTCTTCCGCTATTGGTGGGAATGTAAATTGATACAGTCACTATGGAGAACAGTATGGAGGTTCCTTTCAAAAAACTAAAAAGAGAATTACCATAGGATCCAGCAATCCCACTTCTGGGCATTTACCCAGAGAAAACCATAAATCACAGAGACACATTCACCACAATGTTCATTGCAGCACTATTTACAATAGCCAGGTAATGGAAGCAACCTAAATGCCCACAGACGAATGGATAAAGATGTGGTACATATATAAAATGGAATATTACTCAGCCATAAAAAGGAATGAAACTGGGTCATTTGTAGAGAAGTTGACGGATCTAGAGACTGTCATACAGAGTGAAGTAAGTCAGAAAGAGAAAAACAAGTATTGTATATTAATGCCTATATGTGGAAACTAGAAAAATGGTACAGATGAAATGGTTTGCAGGGCAGAAATAGAGACACAGAGGTAGAGAACAAACGTATGGACACAAAGTAGGGGAAGCCATGGAGTAGTGGTGGTGGGATGAGTTGGGAGATTGGGATTGACCAGTATACATGTCTATGCATAAAATAGATAACTAATAGTAACCTACTGTATAAAAAAATAAATAAAATTAAATTTCAAAATTTTAAAAATAAAATGTAAAAATAAAACAGAAAAAAAGTTCTTCCATTCACACTGATGTATTTATAAGTATGAAATATTTCCATGCTTATATCCATAAATACATAAAAGAGGAATAAAATCTAACTTGAACCAAAAAAGAAAAAAAAAAGCTGAACCGAACAGTTATACACAGGGAAACACAACCAAGGCACTTGCTCCAGTGGTAAAAATTCTGAAATTGGTCAGAGGTGGGGAATCATCCCCCATACAGCCAGCAGCCCCACCCGCCCACGCAAGGAGCGTCCTTATTGCAAAGCTGTGGGACAGTGCCGAGGCCTCTGTGAGTAAACGTGAGCTGAGCCCCAGGCCAGCTGCTGTTGTACTGTTCCCACCCTTCCCAGGTGAAACACCTGAATATGTACAAGGGCTTGAAAGCCTAGAGGAAGGGCCGTGGAGCCACACCAGCGACAGCACGCAGGCCAACTTGGTGCCTGCAGGTCAGCCAGGATGGTCCTGGACACGGGCGCTCTTCTGGAAGCTTTCCATTGCCCTGCCTGAGATTCCCCTCCTGTCCCGGTCCCCACTCCTTTTTTTCCTTCCTCACCTCAGCCCGGAGAGATATTCCAGTGGAAGTTATGGGTGACACATCGTCTTCTTTAGAGGTGGCAGCCTGGCAACTCCTGCCGAAAGTCCAGCAGAGCCCCACTCACACCGGGCCACCCACAAAGCCGTGGACCCTCACACCCTCCCACCAGCACAGCCCCGAGACTGCTGACGGGGCAGAGAATCTGGAGTCAGGCACAGCTGCAGGGGCTATTGCTGCCTGCAGTGCTGTTTATATTGACCTCAACCCAGGCACACCTGGGGAGGGCTTGCTGGCAGTATCAGGCTGCTCAGGTCAGCTAATCCTCAGCCCTCAGGGAATCACATTGCAGAAAATGGACCTCGCTAAGACAGAATATTCGCCAAGGAAAAAAAGTACACAATGCCATTTGCAGCACCGTAGATGAGTCTAGACGTAATCACGTGACTTGGAGTAAGTCAGAAAGTGAAAGACACATATCATATCATATAACTTATAGGTGTTACCTATAAATTGATATCAGGGCAGATATTTCCACGGAGAAGGGCAATCACAGATACATTAAACAAACTTGTGATTCACCAAAGGAAAGGTGTGAGGATTGAATTCATTACGATATTGGGGTTAACAGACATATACAAACACAGTAGACGTATATAATCACCAAAGACCTATGGAGTACCAAGAGAAGACTACTCAACATTCTGTCATAACGTACATGGGAAAAGGATCCCAGGAAGAACAGACATATGTATATGTATAAAAGAACCACCTCTTGCACACCTACAACAAGCTAAACGTTGTACTCAAACTTGCTGTAATAAAAAATAAAAAATTAAATTAAAAACACGAACAAGAAGTAGTGAGACAAACTTGAGGGGCTTTCTCCTGGCACATTCCGTTCTACATTCCAATCTAGAACGCGACTTCCATTGAGGCTCTGCTGCACTAGTAACCAGATTTGGTAAGGGAGAACTGCTGCCACGTGGTGGCCGTTTCACAGAACAGCAGCTTTAATCCCAGCGCTAATGGTCCGTGGATATTCCAAATCATTACAGGCCTGTAAATGACACCTGCCCTGAAAACAAATCCTGGGGTCATATATCGACCAAAAAATTCAAAAGACGTCCATATTTCAAAACGACAGTTTCAAGAGGCATATTTCACGCACATTAGTGTTCTGCTTCTTTTGCTTTCTTTCTTTCTTTGTTAAAAAACGGGAATGGAAAAAGGCAACCGTCAGAATGGGCGAAAACGTTCACAAACGAATCAATGGACAAAGGTTTAATCTCCAATATATATAAACAGCTCATTCAGCTTAATATTAATAAAACAAACAACCCAATACAAAAATGGGCAGAAGATCTAAATAGACATTTCTTCAAAGAAGACACAGTGATGGCCAAGACGCACATGAAAAGCTGCTCAACATCACTAATTATTAGAGAAATGCAAATCAAAACTACAATGAGGTAAGACCTCACACCTGTTAGAATCCGCATCATCAGATAATCTACAAACAACAAATTCTGGGGAGGGTGTGGACAAAAGGAACCGTCTTCCGCTATTGGTGGGAATGTAAATTGATACAGTCACTATGGAGAACAGAATGGAGGTTCCTTTAAAAAACTAAAAGGAGAATTACCATAGGATCCAGCAATCCCACTTCTGGGCATATACCCAGAGAAAACCTTAAATCACAGAGACACATTCACCACAGTGTTCTTCGCAGCACTATTTACAATAGCCAGGTAATGGAAGCAACCTAAATGGCCACAGACAGACGAATGGATAAAGATGTGGTACATATATAAAATGGAATTTTACTCAGCCATAAAAAGGAATGAAACTAGGTCATTTGTAGAGAAGTTGATGGATCTAGAGACTGTCATACAGATTGAAGTCAGTCAGAAAGAGAAAAACAAATATTGTATATTAATGCCTATATGTGGAACCTAGAAAAATGGTACAGATGAACTGGTTTGCAGGGCAGAAATAGAGACAAAGAGGTAGAGAACAAACGTATGGACACAAAGTGGGGGAAGCCATGGGGTGGTGGTGGTGGGATGAGTTGGGAGATTGGGATTGACCTGTATATATGTCTATGCATAAAATAGATAACTAAAAATAAACTACTGTATAAAAAAATAAATAAAATTAAATTTCAAAATTTTCAAAAATAAAATGTAAAAATAAAACAGAAAAAAAGTTCTTCCATTCACACTGATGTATTTATAAGAATGAATTATTTCCATGCTTCTATCCATAAATACATAAAAGAGGAATAAAATCTAACTTGAACCAAAAAAGAAAAAAAACTGAACCTAACTGTTATACAGAGGAAAATACTACCAAGGCACTTGCTCCAGTGGTAAACAATTCTGAAATTGGTCAGAGATGGGGAATCATCCCCCATACAGCCAGCAGCCCCGCCTGCCCAGGCAAGGAGCGTCCTTATTGCAAAGCTGTGGGACCATGCCGAGGCCTCTGTGAGTAAACGTGAGCTGAGCCTCAGGTCAGCTGCTGCTGAACTGTTCCCACCCTTCCCAGGTGAAACACCTGAATATGTACAAGGGCTTGAAAGCCTAGAGGAAGTGCCGTGTAGCCACACGAGCGACAGCACGCAGGCCAACTTGGTGCCTGCAGGTCAGCCAGGATGGTCCTGTCCACGGGCGCTCTTCTGGATGCTTTCCATTTCCCTGCCTGAGATATCCCTCCTGTCCCGGCCCCCACTCCTTTTTTTCCTTCCTCACCTCAGCCCGGAGAGATATTCCAGTGGAAGTTATGGGTAACACATCATCTTATTTACAGGTGGTAGCCTGGCAACTCCTGCAGAAAGTCCAGCAGAGCCCCACTCACACCGGGCCACCCACAAAGACGTGGACCCTCATAGCCTCCCACCAGCACAGCCCCGAGACTGCTGACGGGGCAGAGAATATGGAGTCAGGCACAGCTGCAGGGGCTATTGCTGCCTGGAGTGCTGTTTATATTGACCTCAACCCAGGCACACCTGGGGAGGGCTTGCCGGCAGGGTCAGGATGCCCAGGTCAGCTAATCCTCAGCCCTCAGGGAATCACATTGCAGAAAATGGACCTCGCTAAGACAGAATATTCGCCAAGGAAAAAAAGGACACAATGCCATTTGCAGCACCGTAGATGAGTCTAGAGGTAATCACGTGACTTGGAGTAAGTCAGAAAGTGAAACACACATATCATATCATATCACTTATAGGTGTTACCTATAAATTGATACCAGGGCAGATATTTCCACGGAGAAGCGCAATCACAGATTCATTAAACAAACTTATGGTTCACGAAAGGAAAGTTGTGAGGATTGAATTCATTACGATATTGGGGTTAACAGACATATACAAACACAGTAGACGTATATAATCACCAAAGACCTACGGAGCACCAAGAGAAGACTACTCAACATTCTGTCATAACGTACATGGGAAAAGGATCCCAGGAAGAACAGACATATGTATATGTGTAAAAGAACCACTTCTTGCACACCTACAGCAAGCCAAACGTTGTACTCAAATTTGCTGTAATAAAAAATAAAAAATTAAATTAAAAACACGAACAAGAAGTAGTGAGACAAACTTGAGGGGCTTTCTCCTGGCACATTCCGTTCTACATTCCGATCTAGAACGCGACTTCCATTGAGGCTCTGCTGCCCTATTAACCAGGTTTGGTAAGGGAGAACTGCTGCCACGTTGTGGCCGTTTCACACAACAGCAGCTTTAATCCCAGCGCTAATGGTCAGTGGATATTCCAAATCATTACAGGCCTGTAAATGACACCTGCCCTGAAAACAAATCCTGGGGTCATATATCGACCCAAAAATTGAAAAGACGTCCATATTTCAAAACTACAGTTTCAAGAGGCATATTTCACGCACATTAGTGTTCTGCTTCTTTTGCTTTCTTTCTTTCTTTGTTAAAAAAACGGGAATGGAAAAAGGCAACCCTCAGAATGGGCGAAAACCTTCACAAACGAATCAATGGACAAAGGTTTAATCTCCAATATATATAAACAGCTCATGAAGCTTAATATTAATAAAACAAACAACCCAATACAAAAATGGGCAGAAGACCTAAATAGACATTTCTTCAAAGAAGACACAGTGATGGCCAAGACACACATGAAAAGCTGCTCAACATCACTAATTATTAGAGAAATGCAAATCAAAACTACAATGAGGTAAGACCTCACACCTGTTAGAATCGGCATCATCAGATAATCTACAAACAACAAATTCTGGGGAGGGTGTGGACAAAAGGAACACTCTTCTGCTATTGGTGGGAATGTAAATTGATACAGTCACTATGGAGAACAGTATGGAGGTTCCTTTAAAAAACTAAAAAGAGAATTACCATAGGATCCAGCAATCCCACTTCTGGGCATATACCCAGGGTAAACCATAAATCACAGAGACACATTCACCACAATGTTCATTGCAGCACTATTTACAATAGCCAGGTAATGGAAGCAACCTAAATGGCCACAGACAGACGAATGGATAAAGATGTGGTACATATATAAAATGGAATATTACTCAGCCTTAAAAAGGAATGAAACTGGGTCATTTGTAGAGAAGTTGATGGATCGAGAGACTGTCATACAGAGTGAAGTAAGTCAGAAAGAGAAAAACAAATATTGTATATTAATGCCTATATGTGGAACCTAGAAAAATGGTACAGATGAACTGGTTTGCAGGGCAGAAATAGAGACACAGAGGTGGATAACAAACGTATGGACACAAAGTGGGGGAAGCCATAGGGTGGTGGTGGTGGGATGAGTTGGGAGATTGGGATTGACCTGTATACATGTATATGCATAAAATAGATAACTAATAATAACCTACTGTATAAAAAAATAAATAAACTTAAATTTCAAAATTTTTAAAAATAAAATGTAAAAATAAAACAGAAAAAAAGTTCTTCCATTCACACTGAAGTAATTATAAGTATGGATTATTTCCATGCTTATATCTATAAATACATAAAAGAGGAATAAAATCTAACTTGAACCAAAAAAGAAAAAAAAAAACAGAACCTAACAGTTATACAGAGGAAAACACTACCAAGGCATTTGCTCCAGTGGTAAACAATTCTGAAATTGGTCAGAGGTGGGGAATCATCTCCCATAGAGCCAGCAGCCCCGCCCGCCCACGCAAGGAGCGTCCTTATTGCAAAGCTGGGGGACAATGCCGAGGCCTCTGTGAGTAAACGTGAGCTGAGCCCCAGGCCAGCTGCTGCTGAACTGTTCCCACCCTTCCCAGGTGAAACACCTGAATATGTACAAGGGCTTGAAAGCCTAGAGGAAGGGCCGTGGAGCCACACCAGCGACAGCACGCAGCCCAACTTGGTGCCTGCATGTAAGCCAGGAGGGTCCTGGCCACGGGCGCTCTTCCGGAAGCTTTCCATTGCCCTGCCTGAGATACCCCTCCTGTCCCGGCACCCACTCCTTTTTTTCCTTCCTCACCTCAGCCCGGAGAGATATTCCAGTGGAAGTTATGGGTGACACATCCTCTTCTTTACAGGTGGCAGCCTGGCAACTCCTGCAGAAAGTCCAGCAGAGCCCCACTCACACCGGGCCACCCACAAAGCCGTGGACCCTCACACCCTCCCAACAGCACAGCCCCGAGACTGCTGACGGGGCAGAGAATATGGAGTCAGGCACAGCTGCAGGGGCTATTGCTGCCTGGAGTGCTGTTTATATTGACCTCAACCGAGGCACACCTGGGGAGGGCTTGCCGTCAGGGTCAGGCTGCCTAGGTCAGCAAATCCTCAGCCCTCAGGGAATCACATTGCAGAAAATGGACCTCGCTAAGACAGAATATTCGCCAAGGAAAAAAAGGACACAGTGCCTTTGCAGCACCGTAGATGAGTCTAGAGGTAATCACGTGACTTGTAGTAAGTCAGAAAATGAAAGACACATATCATATCATATAACTTATAGGTGCTACCTACAAATTGATACCAGGGAAGATATTTCCACGGAGAAGGGCAATCACAGATTCATTAAACAAACTTATGGTTCACCAAAGGAAAGGTGTGAGCATTGAATTCATTACGATATTGTGGTTAACAGACATATACAAACACAGTAGACATATATAATCACCAAAGACTTACGGAGTACCAAGAGAAGACTACTCAACATTCTGTCATAACGTACATGGGAAAAGGATCCCAGGAAGAACAGACATATGTATATGTGTAAAAGAACCACTTCTTGCACACCTACAACAAGCCAAACTTTGTACTCAAACTTGCTGTAATAAAAAATAAAAAAATAAATTAAAAACACGAACAAGAATTAGTGAGACAAACTTGAGGGGCTTTCTCCTGGCACATTCCGTTCTACATTCCAATCTAGAACGCGACTTCCATTGAGGCTCTGCTGCCCTAGTAACCAGGTTTGGTAAGGGAGAACTGCTGCCACCTTGTGGCCGTTTCACACAACAGCAGCTTTAATCCCAGCGCTAATGGTCAGTGGATATTCCAAATCATTACAGGCCTGTAAATGACACCTGCCCTGAAAACAAATCCTGGGGTCATATATCGACCAAAAAATTCAAAAGACGTCCATATTTCAAAACGACAGTTTCAAGAGGCATGTTTCACGCACATTAGTGTTCTGCTTCTTTTGATTTCTTTCTTTCTTTGTTAAAAAAACGGGAATGGAAAAAGGCAACCCTCAGAATGGGCGAAAACCTTCACAAACGAATCAATGGACAAAGGTTTAATCTCCAATATATATATACTGCTCATGCAGCTTAATATTAATACAACAAACAACCCAATACAAAAATGGGCAGAAGATCTAAATAGACGTTTCTTCAAAGAAGACACAGAGATGGCCAAGACGCACATGAAAAGCTGCTCAACATCACTAATTATTAGAGAAATGCAAATCAAAACTACAATGAGGTAAGACCTCACACCTGTTAGAATCGGCATCATCAGATAATCTACAAACAACAAATTCTGGGGAGGGTGTGGACAAAAGGAACCCTCTTCCACTATTGGTGGGAATGTAAATTGATACAGTCACTATGGAGAACAGTATGGAGGTTCCTTTAAAAAACTAAAAAGAGAATTACCATAGGATCCATCAATCCCACTTCTGGGCATATACCCAGAGAAAACCATAAATCACAGAGACACATTCAACACAATGTTCATTGCAGCACTATTTACAATAGCCAGGTAATGGAAGCAACCTAAATGCCCACAGACAGACGAATGGATAAAGATGTGGTACATATATAAAATGGAATATTTCTCAGCCATAAAAAGGAATGAAACTGAGTTATTTGTAGAGAAGTTGATGGATCTAGAGACTGTCATACAGAGTGAAGTAAGTCAGAAAGAGAAAAACAAATATTGTATATTAATGCCTATATGTGGAACCTAGAAAAATGCTACAGATGAAATGGTTTGCAGGGCAGAAATAGAGACACAGAGGTAGAGAACAAACGTATCGACACAAAGTGGGTGAAGCCATGGGGTGGTGGTGGTGGGATGAGTTGGGAGATTGGGATTGACCTGTATACATGTCTATGCATAAAATAGATAACTAATAATAACCTAGTGTATAAAAAAATAAATAAAAATAAATTTCAAAATTTTTAAAAATAAAATGTAAATATAAAACAGAAAAAAAGGTCTTCCATTCACACTGATGTATTTATAAGAATGAATAATTTCCATGCTTATATCTATAAATACATAAAAGAGGAATAAAATCTAACTTGAACTAAAAAAGAAAAAAAAACTGAACCTAACAGTTATACAGAGGAAAACACTACCAAGGCACTTGCTCCAGGGGTAAACAATTCTGAAATTGGTCAGAGGTGGGGAATCATCTCCCATACAGCCAGCAGCCCCACCCGCCCACGCAAGGAGCGTCCTTATTGCAAAGCTGGGGGACCGTGCCGAGGCCTCTGTGAGTGAACGTGAGCTGAGCCCCAGGCCAGCTGCTGCTGAACTGTTCCCACCCTTCCCAGGTGAAACACCTGAATATGTACAAGGGCTTGAAAGCCTAGAGGAAGTGCCGTGGAGCCACACCAGCGAAAGCACGAAGGCCAACTTGGTGCCTGCAGGTCAGCCAGGATGGTCCTGGCCACGGGCGCTCTTCTGGAAGCTTTCCATTGCCCTGCCTGAGATACCCCTCCTGTCCCGGCCCCCACTCCTTTTTTTCCTTACTCACCTCAGCCCGGAGAGATACTCCAGTGGAAGTTATGGGTGACACATCCTCTTCTTTACAGGTGGCAGCCTGGCATCTCCTGCAGAAAGTCCAGCAGAGCCCCACTCACACCGGGCCAACCACAAAGCCGTGGACCCTCACACCCTCCCACCAGCACAGCCCCGAGACTGCTGACGGGGCAGAGAATATGGAGTCAGGCACAGCTGCAGGGGCTATTGCTGCCTGGAGTGCTGTTTATATTGACCTCAACCCAGGCACACCTGGGGAGGGCTTGCCGGCAGGGTCAGGCTGCCCAGGTCAGCTAATCCTCAGCCCTCAGGGAATCACATTGCAGAAAATGGACCTCGCTAAGACAGAATATTCGCAAAGGAAAAAAAGGACACAGTGCCATTTGCAGCACCGTAGATGAGTCTAGAGGTAATCACGTGACTTGGAGTAAGTCAGAAAGTGAAAGACACATATCATATCATATCACTTATAGGTGTTACCTATAAATTGATACCAGGGCAGATATTTCCACGGAGAAGGGCAATCAAAGATTCATTAAACAAACTTATGGTTCACCAAAGGAAAGGTGTGAGGATTGAATTCATTACGATATTGGGGTTAACAGACATATACAAACACAGTAGACGTATATAATCACCAAAGACCTACGGAGTACAAAGAGAAGACTACTCAACATTCTGTCATAACGAACATGGGAAAAGGGTCCCAGGAAGAACAGACATATGTATATGTGTAAAAGAACCTCATCTTCCACACCTACAACAAGCTAAACGTTGTACTCAAACTTGCTGTAATAAAAAATAAAAAAATTATATTAAAAACACGAACAAGAAGTAGTGAGACAAACTTGAGGGGCTTTCTCCTGGCACATTCCGTTCTACATTCCAATCTAGAACGCGACATCCATTGAGGCTCTGCTGCCCTAGTAACCAGATTTGGTAAGGGAGAACTGCTGCCACCTTGTGGCCGTTTCACACAACAGCAGCTTTAATCCCAGCGCTAAAAGTCAGTGGATATTCCAAATCATTACAGGCCTGTAAATGACACCTGCCCTGAAAACAAATCCTGGGGTTATATATCGACCAAAAAATTCAAAAGACGTCCATATTTCAAAACGACAGTTTCAAGAGGCATATTTCACGCACATTAGTGTTCTGATTCTTTTGCTTTCTTTCTTTCTTTGTTAAAAATACGGGAATGGAAAAAGGTAACCCTCAGAAGGGGCGAAAACGATCACAAACGAATCAATGGACAAAGGTTTAATCTCCAATATATATATACAGCTCATGCAGCTTAATATTAATACAACAAACAACCCAATACAAAAATGGGCAGAAGATCTAAATAGACGTTTCTTCAAAGAAGACACAGAGATGGCCAAGACGCACATGAAAAGCTGCTCAACATCACTAATTATTAGAGAAATGCAAATCAAAACTACAATGAGGTAAGACCTCACACCTGTTAGAATCGGCATCATCAGATAATCTACAAACAACAAATTCTGGGGAGGGTGTGGACAAAAGGAACCCTCTTCCGCTATTGGTGGGAATGTAAATTGATACAGTCACTATGGAGAACAGTATGGAGGTTCCTTTAAAAAACTAAAAAGAGAATTACCATAGGATCCAGCAATCTCACTTCTGGGCATATACCCAGAGAAAACCATAAATCACAGAGAAACATTCACCACAATGTTCATTGCAGCACTATTTACAATAGCCAGGTAATGGAAGCAAACTAAATGCCCACAGACTGACGAATGGATAAAGATGTGGTACATATATAAAATGGAATATTTCTCAGCCATAAAAAGGAATGAAACTGAGTTATTTGTAGAGAAGTTGATGGATCTAGAGACTGTCATACAGAGTGAAGTAAGTCAGAAAGAGAAAAACAAATATTGTATATTAATGCCTATATGTGGAACCTAGAAAAATGCTACAGATGAAATGTTTTGCAGGGCAGAAATAGAGACACAGAGGTAGAGAACAAACGTATCGACACAAAGTGGGGGAAGCCATGGGGTGGTGGTGATGGGATGAGTTGGGAGATTGGGATTGACCTGTATACATGTCTATGCATAAAATAGATAACTAATAATAACCTAGTGTATAAAAAAATAAATAAAAATAAATTTCAAAATTTTTAAAAATAAAATGTAAAAATAAAACAGAAAAAAAGGTCTTCCATTCACACTGATGTATTTATAAGAATGAATTATTTCCATGCTTATATCCATAAATACATAAAAGAGGAATAAAATCTAACTTGAACCAAAAAAGAAAAAAAAACTGAACCTATCAGTTATACAGAGGAAAACACTACCAAGGCACTTGCTCCAGTGTTAAACAATTCTGAAATTGGTCAGAGGTGGGGAATCATCTCCCATACAGCCAGCAGCCCCGCCCGCCCACGCAAGGAGCGTCCTTATTGCAAAGCTGGGGGACCGTGCCGAGGCCTCTGTGAGTAAACGTGAGCTGAGCCCCAGGCCAGCTGCTGCTGAACTGTTCCCACCCTTCCCAAGTGAAACACCTGAATATGTACAAGGGCTTGAAAGCCTAGAGGAAGGGCCGTGGAGCCACACCAGCGACAGCACGCAGGCCAACTTGGTGCCTGCAGATCAGCCAGGATGGTCCTGGCCACGGGCGCTCTTCTGGAAGATTTCCATTACCCTGCCTGAGATACCCCTCCTGTCCCGGACCCCACTCCTTTTTTTCCATCCTCACCTCAGCCCGGAGAGATATTCCAGTGGAAGTTATGGGTGACACATCCTATTCTTTACAGGTGGCAGCATGGCAACTCCTGCAGAAAGTCCAGCAGAGCCCCACTCACACCGGGCCACCCACAAAGCCATGAACCCTCACACCCTCCCAACAGCACAGCCCCGAGACTGCTGACGGGGCAGAGAATATGGAGTCAGGCACAGCTGCAGGGGCTATTGCTGCCTGGAGTGCTGTTTATATTGACCTCAACCCAGGCACACCTGGGGAGGGCTTGCCGGCAGGGTCAGGCTGCCCAGGTCAGCTAATCCTCAGCCCTCAGGGAATCACATTGCAGAAAATGGACCTCGCTAAGACAGAATATTCGCCAAGGGAAAAAAGGACACAATGCCATTTGCAGCACCGTAGATGAGTCTAGAGGTAATCACGTGACTTGGAGTAAGAAAGTGAAAGACACATATCATATCATATCACTTATAGGTGTTACCTATAAATTGATACCAGGGCAGATATTTCCACGGAGAAGGGCAATCACAGATTCATTAAACAAACTTATGGTTCACCAAAGGAAAGGTGTGAGGATTGAATTCATTACGATATTGGGGTTAACAGACATATACAAACACAGTAGACGTATATAATCACCAAAGACCTATGGAGTACCAAGAGAAGACTACTCAACATTCTGTCCTAACGTACATGGGAAAAGGATCCCAGGAAGAACAGAAATATGTATATGTGTAAAAGAACCACCTCTTGCACACCTACAACAAGCTAAACGTTGTACTCAAACTTGCTGTAATAAAAAATAAATTAAATTAAAAACACGAACAAGAAGTAGTGAGACAAACTTGAGGGGCTTTCTCCTGGCACATTCCGTTCTACATTCCAATCTAGAACGCGACTTCCATTGAGTCTCTGCTGCCCTAGTAACCAGATTTGGTAAGGGAGAACTGCTGCCACCTTGTGGCCGTTTCACACAACAGCAGCTTTAATCCCAGCGCTAATGGTCAGTGGATATTCCAAATCATTACAGGCCTGTAAATGACACCTGCCCTGAAACAAATCCTGGTGTCATATATCGACCAAAAAATTCAAAAGACGTCCATATTTCAAAACGACAGTTTCAAGAGGCATATTTCACGCACATTAGTGTTCTGCTTCCTTTGCTTTCTTTCTTTCTTTGTTAAAAGAACGGGAATGGAAAAAGGCAACCCTCAGAATGGGCGAAAACGTTCACAAACGGATCAATGGACAAAGGTATAATCTCCAATATATATAAACAGCTCATGCAGCTTAATATTAATAAAACAAACAACCCAATACAAAAATGGGCAGAAGATCTAAAGAGACGTTTCTTCAAAGAAGACACAGAGATGGCCAAGACGCACATGAAAAGCTGCTCAACATCACTAATTATTAGAGAAATGCAAATCAAAACTACAATGAGGTAAGACCTCAAACCTGTTAGAATCGGCATCATCAGATAATCTACAAACAACAAATTCTGGGGAGGGTGTGGACAAAAGGAACCCTCTTCCGCTATTGGTGGGCATGTAAATTGATAGAGTCACTATGGAGAACAGTATGGAGTTTCCTTTAAAAAACTAAAAAGAGAATTACCATAGGATCCAGCAATCCCACTTCTGGGCATTTACCCAGAGAAAACCATAAACCACAGTGACACATTCACCACAATGTTCATTGCAACACTATTTACAATATCCAGGTAATGGAAGCCACCTAAATGCCCACAGACAGATGAATGGATAAAGATGTGGTACATATATAAAATGGAATATTACTCAGCCATAAAAAGGAATGAAACTGGGTCATTTGTAGAGAAGTTGATGGATCTAGAGACTGTCATACAGAGTGAAGTAAGTCAGAAAGAGAAAAACAAATATTGTATATTAATGCCTATATGTGGAACCTAGAAAAATGGTACAGAGGAACTGGTTTGCAGGGAAGAAATAGAGACACAGAGGTAGAGAACAAACGTATGGACACAAAGTGGGGGAAGCCATGGGGTGGTGGTGGTGGGATGAGTTGGGAGATTGGGATTGACCTGTATACATGTCTATGCATAAAATAGATAACTAATAATAACCTACTGTATAAAAAAACATAAATAAAATTAAATTTAAAAATTTTTAAAAATAAAATGTAAAAATAAAACAGAAAAAAAGTTCTTCCATTCACACTGATGTATTTATAAGAATGAATTATTTCCATGCTTATATCCATAAATACATAAAAGAGGAATAAAATCTAACTTGAACCAAAAAAGAAAAAAAAAAGCTGAAACTAACAGTTATACAGAGGGAAACACAACCAAGGCACTTGCTCCAGTGGTAAACAATTCTGAAATTGGACAGAGGTGGGGAATCATCCCCCATACAGCCAGCAGCCCCACCAGCCCACGCAAGGAGCGTCCTTATTGCAAAGCTGTGGGACCCTGCCGAGGCCTCTGTGAGTAAACGTGAGCTGAGCCCCAGGCCAGCTGCTGCTGAACTGTTCCCACCCTTCCCACGTGAAACACCTGAATATGTACAAGGGCTTGAAAGCCTAGAGGAAGGGCCGTGGAGCCACACCAGCGACAGCACGCAGGCCAACTTGGTGCCTGCAGGTCAGCCAGGATGGTCCTGGCCACCTGCGCTCTTCTGGAAGCTTTCCATTGCCCTGCCTGAGATACCCCTCCTGTCCCGGCCCCCACTCCTTTTTTTCCTTCCTCACCTCAGCCCGGAGAGATATTCCAGTGGAAGTTATGGGTGACACATCGTATTCTTTACAGGTGGCAGCCTGGCAACTCCTGCAGAAAGTCCAGCAGAGCCCCACTCACACCGGGCCGCCCACAAAGCCGTGGACCCTCACACCCTCCCACCAGCACAGCCCCGAGACTGCTGACGGGGCAGAGAATATGGAGTCAGGCACAGTTGCAGGGGCTATTGCTGCCTGGAGTGCTGTTTATATTGACCTCAACCCAGGCACACCTGGGGAGGGCTTGCAAGCAGGGTCCGGCTGCCCAGGTCAGCTAATCCTCAGCCCTCACGGAATCACTTTGCAAAATATGGACTTCGCTAACACAGAATATTCGCCAAAGAAAAAAAGGACACAATGCCATTTGCAGCACCGTAGATGAGTCTAGAGGTAATCACGTGACTTGGAGTAAGTCAGAAAGTGAAAGACACATATCATATCATATCACTTATAGGTGTTACCTATAAATTGATACCAGGGCAGATATTTCCACGGAGAAGGGCAATCACAGATTCATTAAACAAACTTATGGTTCACCAAAGGAAAGGTGTGAGCATTGAATTCATTACGATATTGGGGTTAACAGACATATACAAACACAGTAGACGTATATAATCACCAAAGACCTACGGAGTACCAAGAGAAGACTACTCAACATTCTGTCATAACGTACATGGGAAAAGGATCCCAGGAAGAACAGACATATGTATATGTGTAAAAGAACCACCTCTTGCACACCTACAAGAAGCTAAACGTTGTACTCAAATTTGCTGTCATAAAAAATAAAAAATTATATTAAAAACACGAACAAGAAGTAGTGAGACAAACTTGAGGGGATTTCTCTTGGCACATTCCGTTCTACATTCCAATCTAGAACGCGACATCCATTGAGGCTCTGCTGCCCTAGTAACCAGATTTGGTAAGGGAGAACTGCTGCCACCTTGTGGCCGTTTCACACAACAGCAGCTTTAATCCCAGCGCTAATGGTCAGTGGATACTCCAAATCATTACAGGCCTGTAAATGACACCTGCCCTGAAAACAAATCCTGGGGTCATATATCGACCAAAAAATTCAAAAGACGTCCATATTTCAAAACGACAGTTTCAAGAGGCATATTTCACGCACATTAGTGTTCTGCTTCTTTTGCTTTCTTTCTTTCTTTGTTATAAAAACGGGAATGGAAAAAGGCAACCCTCAGAATGGGCGAAAACGTTCACAAACGAATCAATGGACAAAGGTTTAATCTCCAATATATATAAACAGCTCATGCAGCTTAATATTAATATAACAAACAACCCAATACAAAAATGGGCAGAAGATCTAAATAGACGTTTCTTCAAAGAAGACACAGAGATGGCCAAGACGCACATGAAAAGCTGCTCAACATCACTAATTATTAGAGAAATGCAAATCAAAACTACAATGAGGTAAGACCTCACACCTGTAAGAATTGGCATCATCAGATAATCTACAAACAACAAATTCTGGGGAGGCTGTGGACAAAAGGAACCCTCTTCCGCTATTGGTGGGAATGTAAATTGAAACAGTCACTATGGAGAACAGTATGGAGGTTCCTTTAATTAACTAAAAAGATAATTACCATAGGATCCAGCAATCCCACTTCTGGGCATTTACCCAGAGAAAACGATAAATCACAGAGACACATTCACCACAATGTTCATTGCAGCACTATTTACAATAGCCAGGTAATGGAAGCCACCTAAATGCCCACAGACAGATGAATGGATAAAGATGTGGTACATATATAAAATGGAATATTACTCAGCCATAAAAAGGAATGAAACTGGGTCATTTGTAGAGAAGTTGACGGATCTAGAGACTGTCATACAGAGTGAAGTAAGTCAGAAAGAGAAAAACAAATATTGTATATAAATGCCTATATGTGGAACCTAGAAAAATGGTACAGATGAACTGGTTTGCAGGGCAGAAATAGAGACACAGAGGTAGAGAAAAAACGTATGGACACAAAGTGGGGGAAGCCATGGGTTGGTGGTGCTGGGATGAGTGGGAGATTGGGATTGACCTGTATACATGTCTATGCATAAAATAAATAACTAATAATAACCTACTGTATAAAAAAATAAATAAAATTAAATTTCAAAATTTTTAAAAATAAAATGTAAAAATAAAACAGAAAAAAAGTTCTTCCATTCACACTGATGTATTTATAAGAATGAATTATTTCCATGCTTGTATCCATAAATACATAAAAGAGGAATAAAATCTAAATTGAACCAAATAAGAAAAAAAAAAGCTTAACCTAACAGTTATACAGAGGGAAACACAACCAAGGCACTTGCTCCAGTGGTAAACAATTCTGAAATTGGTCAGAGGTGGGGAATCATCCCCCATACAGCCAGCAGCCCCGCCCGCCCACGCAAGGAGCGTCCTTATTGCAAAGCTGTGGGACCATGCCGAGGCCTCTGTGAGTAAACGTGAGCTGAGCCCCAGGCCAGCTGCTGCTGAACTGTTCCCACCCTTCCCAGGTGAAACACCTGAATATGTACAAGGGCTTGAAAGCCTAGAGGAAGGGCCGTGGAGCCACATCAGCAACAGCACGCAGGCCAACTTGGTGCCTGCACGTCAGCCAGGATGTTCCTGGCAACGGGCGCTCTTCTGGAAGCTATCCATTGCCCTGCCTGAGATACCCCTCCTGTCCCGGCCCCCACTGTTTTTTTTCCTTCCTCACCTCAGCCCGGAGAGATATTCCAGTGGAAGTTATGGATGACACATCCTCTTCTTTACAGGTGGCAGCCTGGCAACTCCTGCAGAAAGTCCAGCAGAGCTCCACTCACACCGGGCCACCCACAAAGCCGTGGACCCTCACACCCTCCCACCAGCACAGCCCCAAGACTGCTGACGGGGCAGAGAATATGGAGTCAGGCACAGCTGCAGGGGCTATTGCTGCCTGGAGTGCTGTTTATATTGACCTCAACCCAGGCACACCTGGGGAGGGCTTGCCGGCAGGGTCAGGCTGCCCATGTCAGCTAATCCTCAGCCCTCAGGGAATCACATTGCAGAAAATGGACCTCGCTAAGACAGAATATTCGCCAAGGAAAAAAAGGACACAATGCCATTTGCAGCACTGTAGATGAGTCTAGAGGTAATCACGTGACATGGAGTAAGTCAGAAAGTGAAAGACCCATATCATATCACTTATAGGTGTTACCTATAAATTGATACCAGGGCAGATATTTCCACGGGGAAGGGCTATCACAGATTCATTAAACAAAATTATGGTTCACCAAAGAAAAGGTGTGAGGATTGAATTCATTACGATATTGGGGTTAACAGACATATACAAACACAGTAGACGTATATAATCACCAAAGACCTATGGAGTACCAAGAGAAGACTACTCAACATTCTGTCCTAACGTACATGGGAAAAGGATCCCAGGAAGAACAGAAATATGTATATGTGTAAAAGAACCACCTCTTGCACACCTACAACAAGCTAAACGTTGTATTCAAACTTGCTGTAATAAAAAATAAATTAAATTAAAAACACGAACAAGAAGTAGTGAGACAAACTTGAGGGGCTTTCTCCTGGCACATTCCGTTCTACATTCCAATCTAGAACGCGACTTCCATTGAGTCTCTGCTGCCCTAGTAACCAGATTTGGTAAGGGAGAACTGCTGCCACCTTGTGGCCGTTTCACACAACAGCAGCTTTAATCCCAGCGCTAATGGTCAGTGGATATTCCAAATCATTACAGGCCTGTAAATGACACCTGCCCTGAAACAAATCCTGGTGTCATATATCGACCAAAAAATTCAAAAGACGTCCATATTTCAAAACGACAGTTTCAAGAGGCATATTTCACGCACATTAGTGTTCTGCTTCCTTTGCTTTCTTTCTTTCTTTGTTAAAAGAACGGGAATGGAAAAAGGCAACCGTCAGAATGTGCGAAAACGTTCACAAACGGATCAATGGACAAAGGTATAATCTCCAATATATATAAACAGCTCATGCAGCTTAATATTAATAAAACAAACAACCGAATACAAAAATGGGCAGAAGATCTAAAGAGACGTTTCTTCAAAGAAGACACAGAGATGGCCAAGACGCACATGAAAAGCTGCTCAACATCACTAATTATTAGAGAAATGCAAATCAAAACTACAATGAGGTAAGACCTCAAACCTGTTAGAATCGGCATCATCAGATAATCTACAAACAACAAATTCTGGGGAGGGTGTGGACAAAAGGAACCCTCTTCCGCTATTGGTGGGAATGTAAATTGATACAGACACTATGGAGAACAGTATGGAGGTTCCTTTAAAAAACTAAAAAGAGAATTACCATAGGATCCAGCAATCCCACTTCTGGGCATTTACCCAGAGAAAATCATAAACCACAGTGACACATTCACCACAATGTTCATTGCAACACTATTTACAATATCCAGGTAATGGAAGCCACCTAAATGCCCACAGACAGATGAATGGATAAAGATGTGGTACATATATAAAATGGAATATTACTCAGCCATAAAAAGGAATGAAACTGGGTCATTTGTAGAGAAGTTGACGGATCTAGAGACTGTCATACAGAGTGAAGTAAGTCAGAAAGAGAAAAACAAATATTGTATATTAATGCCAATATGTGGAACCTAGAAAAATGTTACAGAGGAACTGGTTTGCAGGGAAGAAATAGAGACACAGAGGTAGAGAACAAACGTATGGACACAAAGTGTGGGAAGCCATGGGGTGGTGGTGGTGGGATGAGTTGGGAGATTGGGATTGACCTGTATACATGTCTATGCATAAAATAGATAACTAATAATAACCTACTGTATAAAAAAAACATAAATAAAATTAAATTTAAAAATTTTTAAAAATAAAATGTAAAAATAAAACAGAAAAAAAGTTCTTCCATTCACACTGATGTATTTATAAGAATGAATTATTTCCATGCTTATATCCATAAATACATAAAAGAGGAATAAAATCTAACTTGAACCAAAAAAGAAAAAAAAAGCTGAAACTAACAGTTATACAGAGGGAAACACAACCAAGGCACTTGCTCCAGTGGTAAACAATTCTGAAATTGGACAGAGGTGGGGAATCATCCCCCATACAGCCAGCAGCCCCACCAGCCCACGCAAGGAGCGTCCTTATTGCAAAGCTGTGGGACCCTGCCGAGGCCTCTGTGAGTAAACGTGAGCTGAGCCCCAGGCCAGCTGCTGCTGAACTGTTCCCACCCTTCCCACGTGAAACACCTGAATATGTACAAGGGCTTGAAAGCCTAGAGGAAGGGCCGTGGAGCCACACCAGCGACAGCACGAAGGCCAACTTGGTGCCTGCAGGTCAGCCAGGATGGTCCTGGCCACCTGCGCTCTTCTGGAAGCTTTCCATTGCCCTGCCTGAGATACCCCTCCTGTCCCGGCCCCCACTCCTTTTTTTCCTTCCTCACCTCAGCCCGGAGAGATATTCCAGTGGAAGTTATGGGTGACACATCCTCTTCTTTACAGGTGGCAGCCTGGCAACTGCTGCAGAAAGTCCAGCAGAGCTCCACTCACACCGGGCCGGCCACAAAGCCGTGGATCCTCACACCCTCCCACCAGCACAGCCCCGAGACTGCTGACGGGGCAGAGAATATGGAGTCAGGCACAGCTGCAGGGGCTATTGCTGCCTGGAGTGCTGTTTATATTGACCTCAACCCAGGCACACCTGGGGAGGGCTTGCAAGCAGGGTCAGGCTGCCCAGGTCAGCTAATCCTCAGCCCTCACGGAATCACTTTGCAAAATATGGACTTCGCTAAGACAGAATATTCGCCAAGGAAAAAAGGACACAATGCCATTTGCAGCACCGTAGATGAGTCTAGAGGTAATCACGTGACTTGGAGTAAGTCAGAAAGTGAAAGACACATATCATATCATATCACTTATAGGTGTTACCTATAAATTGATACCAGGGCAGATATTTCCACGGAGAAGGGCAATCACAGATTCATTAAACAAACTTATGGTTCACCAAAGGAAAGGTGTGAGCATTGAATTCATTACGATATTGGGGTTAACAGACATATACAAACACAGTAGACGTATATAATCACCAAAGACCTACGGAGTACCAAGAGAAGACTACTCAACATTCTGTCATAACGTACATGGGAAAAGGATCCCAGGAAGAACAGACATATGTATATGTGTAAAAGAACCACCTCTTGCACACCTACAAGAAGCTAAACGTTGTACTCAAATTTGCTGTCATAAAAAATAAAAAATTATATTAAAAACACGAACAAGAAGTAGTGAGACAAACTTGAGGGGATTTCTCTTGGCACATTCCGTTCTACATTACAATCTAGAACGCGACATCCATTGAGGCTCTGCTGCCCTAGTAACCAGATTTGGTAAGGGAGAACTGCTGCCACCTTGTGGCCGTTTCACACAACAGCAGCTTTAATCCCAGCGCTAATGGTCAGTGGATACTCCAAATCATTACAGGCCTGTAAATGACACCTGCCCTGAAAACAAATCCTGGGGTCATATATCGACCAAAAAATTCAAAAGACGTCCATATTTCAAAACGACAGTTTCAAGAGGCATATTTCACGCACATTAGTGTTCTGCTTCTTTTCCTTTCTTTCTTTCTTTGTTAAAAAAACGGGAATGGAAAAAGGCAACCCTCAGAATGGGCGAAAACGTTCACAAACGAATCAATGGACAAAGGTTTAATCTCCAATATATATAAACAGCTCATGCAGCTTAATATTAATATAACAAACAACCCAATACAAAAATGGGCAGAAGATCTAAATAGACGTTTCTTCAAAGAAGACACAGAGATGGCCAAGACGCACATGAAAAGCTGCTCAACATCACTAATTATTAGAGAAATGCAAATCAAAATTACAATGAGGTAAGACCTCACACCTGTAAGAATTGGCATCATCAGATAATCTACAAACAACAAATTCTGGGGAGGCTGTGGAAAAAAGGAACCCTCTTCCGCTATTGGTGGCAATGTAAATTGAAACAGTCACTATGGAGAACAGTATGGAGGTTCCTTTAATTAACTAAAAAGATAATTACCATAGGATCCAGCAATCCCACTTCTGGGCATTTACCCAGAGAAAACGATAAATCACAGAGACACATTCACCACAATGTTCATTGCAGCACTATTTACAATAGCCAGGTAATGGAAGCCACCTAAATGCCCACAGACAGATGAATGGATAAAGATGTGGTACATATATAAAATGGAATATTACTCAGCCATAAAAAGGAATGAAACTGGGTCATTTGTAGAGAAGTTGACGGATCTAGAGACTGTCATACAGAGTGAAGTAAGTCAGAAAGAGAAAAACAAATATTGTATATAAATGCCTATATGTGGAACCTAGAAAAATGGTACAGATGAACTGGTTTGCAGGGCAGAAATAGAGACACAGAGGTAGAGAAAAAACGTATGGACACAAAGTGGGGGAAGCCATGGGGTGGTGGTGCTGGGATGAGTGGGAGATTGGGATTGACCTGTATACATGTCTATGCATAAAATAAATAACTAATAATAACCTACTGTATAAAAAAATAAATAAAATTAAATTTCAAAATTTTTAAAAATAAAATGTAAAAATAAAACAGAAAAAAAGTTCTTCCATTCACACTGATGTATTTATAAGAATGAATTATTTCCATGCTTGTATCCATAAATACATAAAAGAGGAATAAAATCTAAATTGAACCAAATAAGAAAAAAAAAAGCTTAACCTAACAGTTATACAGAGGGAAACACAACCAAGGCACTTGCTCCAGTGGTAAACAATTCTGAAATTGGACAGAGGTGGGGAATCATCCCCCATACAGCCAGCAGCCCCACCAGCCCACGCAAGGAGCGTCCTTATTGCAAAGCTGTGGGACCCTGCCGAGGCCTCTGTGAGTAAACGTGAGCTGAGCCCCAGGCCAGCTGCTGCTGAACTGTTCCCACCCTTCCCACGTGAAACACCTGAATATGTACAAGGGCTTGAAAGCCTAGAGGAAGGGCCGTGGAGCCACACCAGCGACAGCACGAAGTCCAACTTGGTGCCTGCAGGTCAGCCAGGATGGTCCTGGCCACCTGCGCTCTTCTGGAAGCTTTCCATTGCCCTGCCTGAGATACCCCTCCTGTCCCGGCCCCCACTCCTTTTTTTCCTTCCTCACCTCAGCCCGGAGAGATATTCCAGTGGAAGTTATGGGTGACACATCCTCTTCTTTACAGGTGGCAGCCTGGCAACTGCTGCAGAAAGTCCAGCAGAGCTCCACTCACACCGGGCCGGCCACAAAGCCGTGGATCCTCACACCCTCCCACCAGCACAGCCCCGAGACTGCTGACGGGGCAGAGAATATGGAGTCAGGCACAGCTGCAGGGGCTATTGCTGCCTGGAGTGCTGTTTATATTGACCTCAACCCAGGCACACCTGGGGAGGGCTTGCAAGCAGGGTCAGGCTGCCCAGGTCAGCTAATCCTCAGCCCTCACGGAATCACTTTGCAAAATATGGACTTCGCTAAGACAGAATATTCGCCAAGGAAAAAAGGACACAATGCCATTTGCAGCACCGTAGATGAGTCTAGAGGTAATCACGTGACTTGGAGTAAGTCAGAAAGTGAAAGACACATATCATATCATATCACTTATAGGTGTTACCTATAAATTGATACCAGGGCAGATATTTCCACGGAGAAGGGCAATCACAGATTCATTAAACAAACTTATGGTTCACCAAAGGAAAGGTGTGAGCATTGAATTCATTACGATATTGGGGTTAACAGACATATACAAACACAGTAGACGTATATAATCACCAAAGACCTACGGAGTACCAAGAGAAGACTACTCAACATTCTGTCATAACGTACATGGGAAAAGGATCCCAGGAAGAACAGACATATGTATATGTGTAAAAGAACCACCTCTTGCACACCTACAAGAAGCTAAACGTTGTACTCAAATTTGCTGTCATAAAAAATAAAAAATTATATTAAAAACACGAACAAGAAGTAGTGAGACAAACTTGAGGGGATTTCTCTTGGCACATTCCGTTCTACATTCCAATCTAGAACGCGACATCCATTGAGGCTCTGCTGCCCTAGTAACCAGATTTGGTAAGGGAGAACTGCTGCCACCTTGTGGCCGTTTCACACAACAGCAGCTTTAATCCCAGCGCTAATGGTCAGTGGATACTCCAAATCATTACAGGCCTGTAAATGACACCTGCCCTGAAAACAAATCCTGGGGTCATATATCGACCAAAAAATTCAAAAGACGTCCATATTTCAAAACGACAGTTTCAAGAGGCATATTTCACGCACATTAGTGTTCTGCTTCTTTTCCTTTCTTTCTTTCTTTGTTAAAAAAACGGGAATGGAAAAAGGCAACCCTCAGAATGGGCGAAAACGTTCACAAACGAATCAATGGACAAAGGTTTAATCTCCAATATATATAAACAGCTCATGCAGCTTAATATTAATATAACAAACAACCCAATACAAAAATGGGCAGAAGATCTAAATAGACGTTTCTTCAAAGAAGACACAGAGATGGCCAAGACGCACATGAAAAGCTGCTCAACATCACTAATTATTAGAGAAATGCAAATCAAAATTACAATGAGGTAAGACCTCACACCTGTAAGAATTGGCATCATCAGATAATCTACAAACAACAAATTCTGGGGAGGCTGTGGAAAAAAGGAACCCTCTTCCGCTATTGGTGGCAATGTAAATTGAAACAGTCACTATGGAGAACAGTATGGAGGTTCCTTTAATTAACTAAAAAGATAATTACCATAGGATCCAGCAATCCCACTTCTGGGCATTTACCCAGAGAAAACGATAAATCACAGAGACACATTCACCACAATGTTCATTGCAGCACTATTTACAATAGCCAGGTAATGGAAGCCACCTAAATGCCCACAGACAGATGAATGGATAAAGATGTGGTACATATATAAAATGGAATATTACTCAGCCATAAAAAGGAATGAAACTGGGTCATTTGTAGAGAAGTTGACGGATCTAGAGACTGTCATACAGAGTGAAGTAAGTCAGAAAGAGAAAAACAAATATTGTATATAAATGCCTATATGTGGAACCTAGAAAAATGGTACAGATGAACTGGTTTGCAGGGCAGAAATAGAGACACAGAGGTAGAGAAAAAACGTATGGACACAAAGTGGGGGAAGCCATGGGGTGGTGGTGCTGGGATGAGTGGGAGATTGGGATTGACCTGTATACATGTCTATGCATAAAATAAATAACTAATAATAACCTACTGTATAAAAAAATAAATAAAATTAAATTTCAAAATTTTTAAAAATAAAATGTAAAAATAAAACAGAAAAAAAGTTCTTCCATTCACACTGATGTATTTATAAGAATGAATTATTTCCATGCTTGTATCCATAAATACATAAAAGAGGAATAAAATCTAAATTGAACCAAATAAGAAAAAAAAAAGCTTAACCTAACAGTTATACAGAGGGAAACACAACCAAGGCACTTGCTCCAGTGGTAAACAATTCTGAAATTGGTCAGAGGTGGGGAATCATCCCCCATACAGCCAGCAGCCCCACCCGCCCACGCAAGGAGCGTCCTTATTGCAAAGCTGTGGGACCATGCCGAGGCCTCTGTGAGTAAACGTGAGCTGAGCCCCAGGCCAGCTGCTGCTGAACTGTTCCCACCCTTCCCAGGTGAAACACCTGAATATGTACAAGGGCTTGGAAGCCTAGAGGAAGGGCCGTGGAGCCACATCAGCAACAGCACGCAGGCCAACTTGGTGCCTGCAGGTCAGCCAGGATGTTCCTGGCAACGGGCGCTCTTCTGGAAGCTTTCCATTGCCCTGCCTGTGATACCCCTCCTGACCCGGCCCCCACTCCTTTTTTTCCTTCCTCCCCTCAGGCCGGAGAGATATTCCAGTGGAAGTTATGGGTGACACATCCTCTTCTTTACAGGTGGCAGCCTGGCAACTCCTGCAGAAAGTCCAGCAGAGCCCCACTCACACCGGGCCACCCACAAAGCCGTGGACCCTCACACCCTCCCACCAGCACAGCCCCGAGACTGCTGACGGGGCAGAGAATATGGAGTCAGGCACAGCTGCAGGGGCTATTGCTGCCTAGAGTGCTGTTTATATTGACCTCAACCCAGGCACACCTGGGGAGGGCTTGCCGGCAGGGTCAGGCTGCCCAGGTCAGCTAATCCTCAGCCCTCAGGGAATCACATTGCAGAAAATGGACCTGGCTAAGACAGAATATTAGCCAAGGAAAAAAAGCACACAATGCCATTTGCAGCACCGTAGATGAGTCTAGAGGTAATCACGTGACTTGGAGTAAGTCAGAAAGTGAAAGACACATATCATATCATATCACTTATAGGTGTTACCTATAAATTGATACCAGGGCAGATATTTCCACGGAGAAGGGCAATCACAGATTCATTAAACAAACTTATGGTTCACCAAAGGAAAGGTGTGAGGATTGAATTCATTACGATATAGGGGTTAACAGACATATACAAACACAGTAGATATATATAATCACCAAAGACCTACGGAGTACCAAGAGAAGACTACTCAACATTCTGTCATAACGTACATGGGAAAAGGATCCCAGGAAGAACAGACATATGTATATGTGTAAAAGAACCACCTCTTGCACACCTACAACAAGCTAAACGTTGTACTCAAACTTGCTGTAATAAAAAATAAAAAATGAAATTAAAAACACGAACAAGAAGTAGTGAGACAAACTTGAGGGGCTTTCTCCTGGCACATTCCGTTCTACATTCCAATCTAGAACGCGACTTCCATTGAGGCTCTGCTGCCCTAGTAACCAGATTTGGTAAGGGAGAACTGCTGCCACCTTGTGGCCGTTTCACACAACAGCAGCTTTAATCCCAGCGCTAATGGTCAGTGGATATTCCAAATCATTACAGGCCTGTAAATGACACCTGCCCTGAAAACAAATCCTGGGGTCATATATCGACCAAAAATTTCAAAAGACGTCCATATTACAAAACGACAGTTTCAAGAGGCATATTTCACGCACATTAGTGTTCTGCTTCTTTTGATTTCTTTCATTCTTTGTTAAAAAAACGGGAATGGAAAAAGGCAACCCTCAGAATGGGCGAAAACTTTCACAAACGAATCAATGGACAAAGGTTTAATCTCCAATATATATAAACAGCTCATGCAGCTTAATATTAATAAAACAAACAACCCAATACAAAAATGGGCAGAAGATCTAAATAGACGTTTCTTCAAAGAGACACAGAGATGGCCAAGACGCACATGAAAAGCTGCTCAACATCACTAATTATTAGAGAAATGCAAATCAAAACTACAATGAGGTAAGACCTCACACCTGTTAGAATCGGCATCATCAGATAATCTACAAACAACAAATTCTGGGGAGGGTGTGGACAAAAGGAACCCTCTTCCGCTATTGGTGGGAATGTAAATTGATACAGTCACTATGGAGAACAGTATGGAGGTTCCTTTAAAAAACTAAAAAGAGAATTACCATAGGATCCAGCAATCCCACTTCTGGGCATATACCCAGAGAAAACCATAAATCACAGAGACACATTCACCACAATGTTCATTGCAGCACTATTTACAATAGCCAGGTAATGGAAGCAACCTAAATGCCCACAGACAGACGAATGGATAAAGATGTGGTACATATATAAAATGGAATATTACTCAGCCATAAAAAGGAAGGAAACTGAGTCATTTGTAGAGAAGTTGATGGATCTAGAGACTGTCATACAGAGTGAAGTAATTCAGAAAGAGAAAAAAAATATTGTATATTAATGCCTATATGTGGAACCTAGAAAAATGCTACAGATGAACTGGTTTGCAGGGCAGAAATAGAGACACAGAGGTAGAGAACAAACGTATCGACACAAAGTGGGGGAAACCATGGGGTGGTGGTGGTGGGATGAGTTGGGAGGTTGGGATTGACCTGTATACATGTCTATGCATAAAATAGATAACTAATAATAACCTAGTGTATAAAAAAATAAATAAAATTAAATTTCAAAATTTTTAAAAATAAAATGTAAAAATAAAACAGAAAAAAAGTCCTTCCTTTCACACTGATGTATTTATAAGAATGAATTATTTCCATGCTTATATCTATAAATACATAAAAGAGGAATAAAATCTAACTTGAACCAAAAAAGAAAAAAAAAAAAACTGAACCTAACAGTTATACAGAGGAAAACAATACCAAGGCACTTGCTCCAGTGGTAAACAATTCTGAAATTGGTCAGAGGTGGGGAATCATCTCCCATACAGCCAGCAGCCCCACCCGCCCACGCAAGGAGCGTCCTTATTGCAAAGCTGGGGGACCGTGCCGAGGCCTCTGTGAGTAAACGTGAGCTGAGCCCCAGGCCAGCTGCTGCTGAACTGTTCCCACCCTTCCCAGGTGAAACACCTGAATATGTACAAGGGCTTGAAAGCCTAGAGGAAGGGCCGTGGAGCCACACCAGCGACAGCACGCAGGCCAACTTGGTGCCTGCAGGTCAGCCAGGATGGTCCTGGCCACGGGCGCTCTTCTGGAAGCTTTCCATTGCCCTGCCTGAGATACCCCTCCTGTCCCGGCCCCCACTCCTTTTTTTCCTTCCTCACCTCAGCCCGGAGAGATACTCCAGTGGAAGTTACGGGTGACACATCCTCTTCTTTACAGGTGGCAGCCTGGCAACTCCTGCAGAAAGTCCATCACAGCCCCACTCACACCAGGCCACCCACAAAGCCGTGGACCCTCACAACCTCCCACCAGCACAGCCCCGAGACTGCTGACGGGGCAGAGAATATGGAGTCAGGCACAGCTGCAGGGGATATTGCTGCCTGGAGTGCTCTTTATATTGACCTCAACCCAGGCACACCTGGGGAGGGCTTGCCGGCAAGGTCAGGCTGCCCAGGTCAGCTAATCCTCAGCCCTCAGGGAATCACATTGCAGAAAATGGACCTCGCTAAGACAGAATATTAGCCAAGGAAAAAAGCACACAATGCCATTTGCAGCACCGTAGATGAGTCTAGAGGTAATCACGTGACTTGGAGTAAGTCAGAAAGTGAAAGACACATATCATATCATATCACTTATAGGTGTTACCTAAAAATTGATACCAGGGCAGATATTTCCACGGAGAAGGGCAATCAAAGATTCATTAAACAAACTTATGGTTCACCAAAGGAAAGGTGTGAGGAATGAATTCATTATGATATTGGGGTTAACAGACATATACAAACACAGTAGACGTATATAATCACCAAAGACCTACGGAGTACCAAGAGAAGACTACTCAACATTCTGTCATAACGAACATGGGAAAAGGATCCCAGGTAGAACAGACATATGTATATGTGTAAAAGAACCACCTCTTGCACACCTACAACAAGCTAAACGTTGTACTCAAACTTGCTGTAATAAAAAATAAAAAAATAAATTAAAAACACGAACAAGAATAAGTGAGAAAAACATGAGGGGCTTTCTCCTGGCACATTCCGTTCTACATTCCAATCTAGAACGCGACTTCCATTGAGGCTCTGCTGCCCTAGTAACCAGATTTGGTAAGGGAGAACTGCTGCCACCTTGTGGCCGTTTCACACAACAGCAGCTTTAATCCCAGCGCTAATGGTCAGTGGATATTCCAAATCATTACAGGCCTGTAAATGACACCTGCCCTTAAAACAAATCCTGGGGTCATATATCGACCAAAAAATTCAAAAGACGTCCATATTTCAAAACGACAGTTTCAAGAGGCATATTTCACGCACATTAGTGTTCTGCTTCTTTTGATTTCTTTCTTTCTTTGTTAAAAAAACGGGAATGGAAAAAGGCAACCCTCAGAATGGGCGAAAATTTTCTCAAAAGAATCAATGGACAAAGGTTTAATCTCCAATATATATAAACAGCACATGCAGCTTAATATTAATAAAACAAACAACCCAATACAAAAATGGGCAGAAGATCTAAATAGACGTTTCTTCAAAGAAGACACAGAGATGGCCAAGACGCACATGAAAAGCTGCTCAACATCACTAATTATTAGAGAAATGCAAATCAAAACTACAATGAGGTAAGAACTCACACCTGTTAGAATCGGCATCATCAGATAATCTACAAACAACAAATTCTGGGCAGGGTGTGGACAAAAGGAACCCTCTTCCGCTATTGGTTGGAATGTAAATTGATACAGTCACTATGGAGAACAGTATGGAGGTTCCTTTAAAAAACTAAAAAGAGAATTACCATAGGATCCAGAAATCCCACTTCTGGGCATATACCCAGAGAAAACCATAAATCACAGAGTCATTCACCACAATGTTCATTGCAGCACTATTTACAATAGCCAGGTAATGGAAGCAACCTAAATGCCCACAGACAGACGAATGGATAAAGATGTGGTACATATATAAAATGGAATATTACTCAGCCATAAAAAGGAATGAAACTGAGTCATTTGTAGAGAAGTTGATGGATCTAGAAACTGTCAGACAGAGTGAAGTAAGTCAGAAAGAGAAAAACAAATATTGTATATTAATGCCTATATGTGGAACCTAGAAAAATGCTACAGATGAACTGGTTTGCAGGGCAGAAATAGAGACACAGAGATAGAGAACAAACGTATGGACACAAAGTGGGGGAAGCCATGGGGTGGTGGTGGTGGGATGAGTTGGGAGATTGGGATTGACCTGTATACATGTCTATGCATAAAATAGATAACTAATAATAACCTACTGTATAAAAAAAATAAATAAAATTAAATTTCAAAAATTTTAAAAATAAAATGTAAAAATAAAACAGGAAAAATGTTCTTCCATTCACACTGATGTATTTATAAGAATGAATTCTTTCCATGCTTATATCCATAAATACATAAAAGAGGAATAAAATCTAACTGGAACCAAAAAAGAAAAAAAAAACTGAACCTAACAGTTATACAGAGGAAAACACTACCAAGGCACTTGCTCCAGTGGTAAACAATTCTGAAATTGGTCAGAGGTGGGGAATCATCTCCCATAGAGCCAGCAGCCCCGCCCGCCCACGCAAGGAGCGTCCTTATTGCAAAGCTGTGGGACCGTGCCGAGGCCTCTGTGAGTAAACGTGAGCTGAGCCCCAGGCCAGCTGCTGCTGAACTGTTCCCACCCTTCCCAGGTGAAACACCTGAATATGTACAAGGGCTTGAAAGCCTAGAGCAAGGGCCGTGGAGCCACACCAGCGACAGCACGCAGGCCACCTTGCTGCCTGCAGGTCAGCCAGGATGGTCCTGGCCACGGGCGCTCTTCTGGAAGCTTTCCATTGCCCTGCCTGAGATACCCCTCCTGACCCGGCCCCCACTCCTTTTTTTCTTTCCTCCCCTCAGGCCGGAGAGATATTCCAGTGGAAGTTATGGGTGACACATCCTCTTCTTTACAGGTGGCAGCCTGGCAACTCCTGCAGAAAGTCCAGCAGAGCCCCACTCACACCGGGCCACCCACAAAGCCGTGGACCCTCACACCCTCCCACCAGCACAGCCCCGAGACTGCTGACGGGGCAGAGAATATGGAGTCAGGCACAGCTGCAGGGGCTATTGCTGCCTGGAGTGCTGTTTATATTGACCTCAACCCAGGCACACCTGGGGAGGGCTTGCCGGCAGGGTCAGGCTGCCCAGGTCAGCTAATCCTCAGCCCTCAGGGAATCACATTGCAGAAAATGGACCTCGCTAAGACAGAATATTCGCCAAGGAAAAGAAGCACACAATGCCATTTGCAGCACCGTAGATGAGTCTAGAGGTAATCACGTGACTTGGAGTAAGTCAGAAAGTGAAAGGCACATATCATATCATATCACTTATAGGTGTTACCTATAAATTGATACCAGGGCAGATATTTCCACGGAGAAGGGCAATCACAGATTCATTAAACAAACTTATGGTTCACCAAAGGAAAGGTGTGAGGATTGAATTCATTACGATATTGGGGTTAACAGACATATACAAACACAGTAGACATATATAATCACCAAAGACCTACGGAGTACCAAGAGAAGACTACTCAACATTCTGTCATAACGTACATGGGAAAAGGATCCCAGGAAGAACAGACATATGTATATTTGTAAAAGAACCACCTCTTGCACACCTACAACAAGCTAAACGTTGTACTCAAACTTGCTGTAATAAATAATAAAAAATTAAATTAAAAACACGAACAAGAAGTAGTGAGACAAACTTGAGGGGCTTTCGCCTGGCACATTCCGTTCTACATTCCAATCTAGAACGCTACTTCCATTGAGGCTCTGCTGCCCTCCCTAGCAACCAGATTTGGTAAGGGAGAACTGCTGCCACCTTGTGGCCGTTTCACACAACAGCAGCTTAAATCCCTGCGCTAATGGTCAGTGGATATTCCAAATCATTACAGGCCTGTAAATGACACCTGCCCTGAAAACAAATCCTGGGGTCATATATCGAGCAAAATATTCAAAAGACGTCCATATTTCAAAACGACAGTTTCAAGAGGCATATTTCACGCACATTAGTGTTCTGATTCTTTTGATTTCTTTCTTTCTTTGTTAAAAAAACGGGAATGGAAAAAGGCAACCCTCAGAATGGGCGAAAACTTTCACAAACGAATCAATGGACAAAGGTTTAATCTCCAATATATATAAACAGCTCATGCAGCTTAATATTAATAAAACAAACAACCCAATACAAAAATGGGCAGAAGATCTAAATAGACGTTTCTTCAAAGAAGACACAGAGATGGCCAAGACGCACATGAAAAGCTGCTCAACATCACTAATTATTAGAGAAATGCAAATCAAAACTACAATGAGGTAAGAACTCACACCTGTTAGAATCGGCATCATCAGATAATCTACAAACAACAAATTCTGGGGAGGGTGTGGACAAAAGGAACCCTCTTCCACTATTGTTGGGAATGTAAATTGATACAGTCACTATGGAGAACAGTATGGAGGTTCCTTTAAAAAACTAAAAACAGAATTACCATAGGATCCAGCAATCCCACTTCTGGGCATATACCCAGAGAAAACCATAAATCACAGAGTCACATTCACCACAATGTTCATTGCAGCACTATTTACAATAGCCAGGTAATGGAAGCAACCTAAATGCCCACAGACAGACGAATGGATAAAGATGTGGTACATATATAAAATGGAATATTACTCAGCCATAAAAAGGAATGAAACTGAGTCATTTGTAGAGAAGTTGATGGATCTAGAGACTGTCATACAGAGTGAAGTAAGTCAGAAAGAGAAAAACAAATATTGTATATTAATGCCTATATGTGGAACCTAGAAAAATGCTACAGATGAACTGGTTTGCAGGGCAGAAATAGAGACACAGAGGTAGAGAACAAACGTATGGACACAAAGTGGGGGAAGCCATGGGGTGGTGGTGGTGGGATGAGTTGGGAGATTGGGATTGACCTGTATACATGTCTATGCATAAAATAGATAACTAATAATAACCTAGTGTATAAAAAATTAAATCAAATTAAATTTCAAAAATTTTAAAAATAAAATGTAAAAATAAAACAGAAAAAAAGTTCTTCCATTCACACTGATGTATTTATAAGAATGAAATATTTCCATGCTTATATCTATAAATACATAAAAGAGGAATAAAATCTACCTTGAACCAAAAAAGAAAAAAAAAACTGAACCTAACTGTTATACAGAGGAAAACACTACCAAGGCACTTGCTCCAGTGGTAAACAATTCTGAAATTGGTCAGAGGTGGGGAATCATCTCCCATAGAGCCAGCAGCCCCACACGCCCACGCAAGGAGCGTCCTTATTGCAAAGCTGGGGGACAGTGCCGAGGCCTCTGTGAGTAAATGTGAGCTGAGCCCCAGGCTAGCTGCTGCTGAACTGTTCCCACCCTTCCCAGGTGAAACACCTGAATATGTACAAGGGCTTGAAAGCCTAGAGGAAGGGCCATGGAGCCACACCAGCGAAAGCACGCAGGCCAACTTGGTGCCTTCATGTCAGCCAGCATGGTCCCGGCCACGGGCGCTCTTCTGGAAGCTTTCCATTGCCCTGCCTGAGATACCCCTCCTGTCCCGGCCCCCACTCCTTTTTTTCCTTCCTCCCCTCAGCCCGGAGAGATACTGCAGTGGAAGTTATGGGTGACACATCCTCTTCTTTACAGGTGGCAGCCTGGCAACTCCTGCAGAAAGTCCATCAGAGCCCCACTCACACCGGGCTACCCACAAAGCCATGGACCCTCACACCCTCCCACCAGCACAGCCCCGAGACTGCTGACGGGGCAGAGAATATGGAGTCAGGCACAGCTGCAGGGGCTATTGCTGCCTGGAGTGCTGTTTATATTGACCTCAACCCAGGCACACCTGGGGAGGGCTTGCCGGCAGGGTCAGGCTGCCCAGGTCAGCTAATCCTCAGCCCTCAGGGCATCACATTGCAGAAAACGGACCTCGCTAAGACAGAATATTCGCCAAGGAAAAAAAGGACAGAATGCCATTTGCAGCACCGTAGATGAGTCTAGAGGTAATCACGTGACTTGGAGTAAGTCAGAAAGTGAAAGACACATATCATATCATATCACTTATAGGTGTTACCTATAAATTGATACCAGGGCAGATATTTCCACGGAGAAGGGCAATCACAGATTCATTAAACAAACTTATGGTTCACCAAAGGAAAGGTGTGAGGATTGAATTCATTACGATATTGGGGTTAACAGACATATACAAACACAGTAGATATATATAATCACCAAAGACCTACGGAGTACCAAGAGAAGACTACTCAACATTCTGTCATAACGTACATGGGAAAAGGATCCCAGGAAGAACAGACATATGTATATGTGTAAAAGAACCACCTCTTGCACACCTTCAACAAGCTAAACGTTGTACTCAAACTTGCTGTAATAAAAAATAAAAAATTAAATTAAAAACACGAACGAGAAGTAGTGAGACAAACTTGAGGGGCTTTCTCCTGGCACATTCCGTTCTACATTCCAATCTAGAACGCGACTTCCATTGAGGCTCTGCTGCCCAATAACCAGATTTGGTAAGGGAGAACTGCTGCCACCTTGTGGCCGTTTCACACAACAGCAGCTTTAATCCCAGCGCTAATGGTCAGTGGATATTCCAAATCATTACAGACCTGTAAATGACACCTGCCCTGAAAACAAATCCTGGGGTCATATATCGAGCAAAAAATTCAAAATACGTCCATATTTCAAAACGACAGTTTCAAGAGGCATATTTCACGCACATTAGTGTTCTGATTCTTTTGATTTCTTTCTTTCTTTGTTAAAAAAACGGGAATGGAAAAAGGCAACCCTCAGAATGGGCGAAAACTTTCACAAACGAATCAATGGACAAAGGTTTAATCTCCAATATATATAAACAGCTCATGCAGCTTAATATTAATAAAACAAACAACCCAATACAAAAATGGGCAGAAGATCTAAATAGACGTTTCTTCAAAGAAGACACAGAGATGGCCAAGACGCACATGAAAAGCTGCTCAACATCACTAATTATTAGAGAAATGCAAATCAAAACTACAATGAGGTAAGAACTCACACCTGTTAGAATCGGCATCATCAGATAATCTACAAACAACAAATTCTGGGGAGGGTGTGGACAAAAGGAACCCTCTTCCGCTATTGGTGGGAATGTAAATTGATACAGTCACTATGGAGAACAGTATGGAGGTTCCTTTAAAAAACTAAAAACAGAATTACCATAGGATCCAGCAATCCCACTTCTGGGCATATACCCAGAGAAAACCATAAATCACAGAGTCACATTCATCACAATGTTCATTGCAGCACTATTTACAATAGCCAGGTAATGGAAGCAACCTAAATGCCCACAGACAGACGAATGGATAAAGATGTGGTACATATATAAAATGGAATATTACTCAGCCATAAAAAGGAATGAAACTGAGTCATTTGTAGAGAAGTTGATGGATCTAGAGACTGTCATACAGAGTGAAGTAAGTCAGAAAGAGAAAAACAAATATTGTATATTAATGCCTATATGTGGAACCTAGAAAAATGCTACAGATGAACTGGTTTGCAGGGCAGAAATAGAGACACAGAGGTAGAGAACAAACGTATGGACACAAAGTGGGGGAAGCCATGGGGTGGTGGTGGTGGGATGAGTTGGGAGATTGGGATTGACCTGTATACATGTCTATGCATAAAATAGATAACTAATAATAACCTAGTGTATAAAAAATTAAATCAAATTAAATTTCAAAAATTTTAAAAATAAAATGTAAAAATAAAACAGAAAAAAAGTTCTTCCATTCACACTGATGTATTTATAAGAATGAAATATTTCCATGCTTATATCTATAAATACATAAAAGAGGAATAAAATCTACCTTGAACCAAAAAAGAAAAAAAAAACTGAACCTAACAGTTATACAGAGGAAAACACTACCAAGGCACTTGCTCCAGTGGTAAACAATTCTGAAATTGGTCAGAGGTGGGGAATCATCTCCCATAGAGCCAGCAGCCCCACACGCCCACGCAAGGAGCGTCCTTATTGAAAAGCTGGGGGACAGTGCCGAGGCCTCTGTGAGTAAATGTGAGCTGAGCCCCAGGCCAGCTGCTGCTGAACTGTTCCCACCCTTCCCTGGTGAAACACCTGAATATGTACAAGGGCTTGAAAGCCTAGAGGAAGGGCCATGGAGCCACACCAGCGAAAGCACGCAGGCCAACTTGGTGCCTTCATGTCAGCCAGCATGGTCCTGGCCACGGGCGCTCTTCTGGAAGCTTTCCATTGCCCTGCCTGAGATACCCCTCCTGTCCCGGCCCCCACTCCTTTTTTTCCTTCCTCCCCTCAGCCCGGAGAGATACTGCAGTGGAAGTTATGGGTGACACATCCTCTTATTTACAGGTGGCAGCCTGGCAACTCCTGCAGAAAGTCCAGCAGAGCCCCACTCACACCGGGCCACCCACAAAGCCATGGACCCTCACACCCTCCCACCAGCACAGCCCCGAGACTGCTGACGGGGCAGAGAATATGGAGTCAGGCACAGCTGCAGGGGCTATTGCTGCCTGGAGTGCTGTTTATATTGACCTCAACCCAGGCACACCTGGGGAGGGCTTGCCGGCAGGGTCATGCTGCCCAGGTCAGCTAATCCTCAGCCCTCAGGGCATCACATTGCAGAAAACGGACCTCGCTAAGACAGAATATTCGCCAAGGAAAAAAAGGACACAATGCCATTTGCAGCACCGTAGATGAGTCTAGAGGTAATCACGTGACTTGGAGTAAGTCAGAAAGTGAAAGACACATATCATATCATATCACTTATAGGTGTTACCTATAAATTGATACCAGGGCAGATATTTCCATGGAGAAGGGCAATCACAGATTCATTAAACAAACTTATGGTTCACCAAAGGAAAGGTGTGAGGATTGAATTCATTACGATATTGGGGTTAACAGACATATACAAACACAGTAGACATATATAATCACCAAAGACTTACGGAGTACCAAGAGAAGACTACTCAACATTCTGTCATAACGTACATGGGAAAAGGATCCCAGGAAGAACAGACATATGTATATGTGTAAAAGAACCACCTCTTGCACACCTACAACAAGCTAAACGTTGTACTCAAACTTGCTGTAATAAAAAATAAAAAATTAAATTAAAAACACGAACAAGAAGTAGTGAGACAAACTTGAGGGGCTTTCTCCTGGCACATTCCGTTCTAAATTCCAATCTAGAACGCGACTTCCATTGAGGCTCTGCTGCCCTAGTAACCAGATTTGGTAAGGGAGAACTGCTGCCACCTTGTGGCCGTTTCACACAACAGCAGCTTTAATCCCAGCGCTAATGGTCAGTGGATATTCCAAATCATTACAGGCCTGTAAATGACACCTGTCCTGAAAACAAATCCTGGGGTCATATATCGACCAAAAAATTCAAAAGACGTCCATATTTCAAAACGACAGTTTCAAGAGGCATATTTCACGCACATTAGTGTTCTGATTCTTTTGCTTTCTTTCTTTCTTTGTTAAAAAAACGGGAATGGAAAAAGGTAACCCTCAGAAGGGGCGAAAACGTTCACAAACGAATCAATGGACAAAGGTTTAATCTCCAATATATATATACAGCTCATGCAGCTTAATATTAATACAACAAACAACCCAATACAAAAATGGGCAGAAGATCTAAATAGACGTTTCTTCAAAGAAGACACAGAGATGGCCAAGACGCACATGAAAAGCTGCTCAACATCACTAATTATTAGAGAAATGCAAATCAAAACTACAATGAGGTAAGACCTCACACCTGTTAGAATCGGCATCATCAGATAATCTACAAACAACAAATTCTGGGGAGGGTGTGGACAAAAGGAACCCTCTTCCGCTATTGGTGGGAATGTAAATTGATACAGTCACTATGGAGAACAGTATGGAGGTTCCTTTAAAAAACTAAAAACAGAATTACCATAGGATCCAGCAATCCCACTTCTGGGCATATACCCAGAGAAAACCATAAATCACAGAGACACATTCACCACAATGTTCATTGCAGCACTATTTACAATAGCCAGGTAATGGAAGCAACCTAAATGCCCACAGACAGACGAATGGATAAAGATGTAGTACATATATAAAATGGAATATTACTAAGCCATAAAAAGGAATGAAACTGAGTCGTTTGTAGAGAAGTTGATGGATCTAGAGACTGTCATACAGAGTGAAGTAAGTCAGAAAGAGAAAAACAAATATTGTATATTAATGCCTATATGTGGAACCTAGAAAAATGCTACAGATGAACTGGTTTGCAGGGCAGAAATAGAGACACAGAGGTAGAGAACAAACGTATGGACACAAAGTGGGGGAAGCCATGGGGTGGTGGTGGTGGGATGAGTTGGGAGATTGGGATTGACCTGTATACATGTCTATGCATAAAATAGATAACTAATAATAACCTAGTGTATAAAAAAATAAATAAAATTAAATTTCAAAATTTTTAAAAATAAAATGTAAAAATAAAACAGAAAAAATGTTCTTCCATTCACACTGATGTATTTATAAGAATGAATTATTTCCATGCTTATATCTATAAATACATAAAAGAGGAATAAAATCTAACTTGAACCAAAAAAGAAAAAAAAATACTGAACCTAACAGTTATACAGAGGAAAACACTACCAAGGCACTTGCTCCAGTGGTAAACAATTCTGAAATTGGTCAGAGGTGGGGAATCATCTCCCATACAGCCAGCAGCCCCACCCGCCCACGCAAAGAGCGTCCTTATTGCAAAGCTAGGGGACCGTGCAGAGGCCTCTGTGAGTAAACGTGAGCTGAGCCCCAGGCCAGCTGCTGCTGAACTGTTCCCACCCTTCCCAGGTGAAACACCTGAATATGTACAAGGGCTTGAAAGCCTAGAGGAAGGGCCGTGGAGCCACACCAGCGAAAGTACGCAGGCCAACTTGGTGCCTGCAGGTCAGCCAGGATGGTCCTGGCCACGGGCGCTCTTTTGGAAGCTTTCCATTGCCCTGCCTGAGATACCCCTCCTGTCCCGGCCCCCACTCCTTTTTTTCCTTACTCACCTCAGCCCGGAGAGATACTCCAGTGGAAGTTATGGGTGACACAGCCTCTTCTTTACAGGTGGCAGCCTGGCAACTCCTTCAGAAAGTCCAGCAGAGCCCCACTCACACCGGGCCACCCACAAAGCCGTGGACCCTCACACCCTCCCACCAGCACAGCACCGAGACTGCTGACGGGGCAGAGAATATGGAGTCAGGCACAGCTGCAGGGGCTATTGCTGCCTGGAGTGCTGTTTATATTGACCTCAACCCAGGCACACCTGGGGAGGGCTTGCCAGCAGGGTCAGGCTGCCCAGGTCAGCTAATTCTCAGCCCTCAGGGAATCACATTGCAGAAAATGGACCTCGCTAAGACAGAATATTAGCCAAGGAAAAAAAGCACACAATGCCATTTGCAGCACCGTAGATGAGTCTAGAGGTAATCACGTGACTTGGAGTAAGTCAGAAAGTGAAAGACACATATCATATCATATCACTTATACGTGTTACCTATAAATTGATACCAGGGCAGATATTTCCACGGAGAAGGGCAATCAAAGATTCATTAAACAAACTTATGGTTCACCAAAGAAAGGTGTGACGATTGAATTCATTATGATATTGGGGTTAACAGACATATACAAACACAGTAGACGTATATAATCCCCAAAGACCTACGGAGAACCAAGAGAAGACTACTCAACATTCTGTCATAACGAACATGGGAAAAGGATCCCAGGAAGAACAGACATATGTATATGTGTAAAAGAACCACTTCTTGCACACCTACAGCAAGCCAAACGTTGTACTCAAATTTGCTGTAATAAAAAATAAAAAATTAAATTAAAAACACGAACAAGAAGTAGTGAGACAAACTTGAGGGGCTTTCTCCTGGCACATTCCGTTCTACATTCCGATCTAGAACGCGACTTCCATTGAGGCTCTGCTGCCCTATTAACCAGGTTTGGTAAGGGAGAACTGCTGCCACGTTGTGGCCGTTTCACACAACAGCAGCTTTAATCCCAGCGCTAATGGTCAGTGGATATTCCAAATCATTACAGGCCTGTAAATGACACCTGCCCTGAAAACAAATCCTGGGGTCATATATCGACCCAAAAATTGAAAAGACGTCCATATTTCAAAACGACAGTTTCAAGAGGCATATTTCACGCACATTAGTGTTCTGCTTCTTTTGCTTTCTTTCTTTCTTTGTTAAAAAAACGGGAATGGAAAAAGGCAACCCTCAGAATGGGCGAAAACCTTCACAAACGAATCAATGGACAAAGGTTTAATCTCCAATATATATAAACAGCTCATGAAGCTTAATATTAATAAAACAAACAACCCAATACAAAAATGGGCAGAAGACCTAAATAGACATTTCTTCAAAGAAGACACAGTGATGGCCAAGACACACATGAAAAGCTGCTCAACATCACTAATTATTAGAGAAATGCAAATCAAAACTACAATGAGGTAAGACCTCACACCTGTTAGAATCGGCATCATCAGATAATCTACAAACAACAAATTCTGGGGAGGGTGTGGACAAAAGGAACACTCTTCTGCTATTGGTGGGAATGTAAATTGATACAGTCACTATGGAGAACAGTATGGAGGTTCCTTTAAAAAACTAAAAAGAGAATTACCATAGGATCCAGCAATCCCACTTCTGGGCATATACCCAGGGTAAACCATAAATCACAGAGACACATTCACCACAATGTTCATTGCAGCACTATTTACAATAGCCAGGTAATGGAAGCAACCTAAATGGCCACAGACAGACGAATGGATAAAGATGTGGTACATATATAAAATGGAATATTACTCAGCCTTAAAAAGGAATGAAACTGGGTCATTTGTAGAGAAGTTGATGGATCGAGAGACTGTCATACAGAGTGAAGTAAGTCAGAAAGAGAAAAACAAATATTGTATATTAATGCCTATATGTGGAACCTAGAAAAATGGTACAGATGAACTGGTTTGCAGGGCAGAAATAGAGACACAGAGGTGGATAACAAACGTATGGACACAAAGTGGGGGAAGCCATGGGGTGGTGGTGGTGGGATGAGTTGGGAGATTGGGATTGACCTGTATACATGTCTATGCATAAAATAGATAACTAATAATAACCTACTGTATAAAAAAATAAATAAACTTAAATTTCAAAATTTTTAAAAATAAAATGTAAAAATAAAACAGAAAAAAAGTTCTTCCATTCACACTGATGTAATTATAAGTATGGATTATTTCCATGCTTATATCTATAAATACATAAAAGAGGAATAAAATCTAACTGGAACCAAAAAAGAAAAAAAAAAACAGAACCTAACAGTTATACAGAGGAAAACACTACCAAGGCACTTGCTCCAGTGGTAAACAATTCTGAAATTGGTCAGAGGTGGGGAATCATCTCCCATAGAGCCAGCAGCCCCGCCCGCCCACGCAAGGAGCGTCCTTATTGCAAAGCTGGGGGACCGTGCCGAGGCCTCTGTGAGTAAACGTGAGCTGAGCCCCAGGCCAGCTGCTGCTGAACTGTTCCCACCCTTCCCAGGTGAAATACCTGAATATGTACAAGGGCTTGAAAGCCTAGAGGAAGGGCCGTGGAGCCACACCAGCGACAGCACGCAGCCCAACTTGGTGCCTGCATGTAAGCCAGGAGGGTCCTGGCCACGGGCGCTCTTCCGGAAGCTTTCCATTGCCCTGCCTGAGATACCCCTCCTGTCCCGGCACCCACTCCTTTTTTTCCTTCCTCACCTCAGCCCGGAGAGATATTCCAGTGGAAGTTATGGGTGACACATCCTCTTCTTTACAGGTGGCAGCCTGGCAACTCCTGCAGAAAGTCCAGCAGAGCCCCACTCACACCGGGCCAACCACAAAGCCGTGGACCCTCACACCCTCCCAACAGCACAGCCCCGAGACTGCTGACGGGGCAGAGAATATGGAGTCAGGCACAGCTGCAGGGGCTATTGCTGCCTGGAGTGCTGTTTATATTGACCTCAACCCAGGCACACCTGGGGAGGGCTTGCCGTCAGGGTCAGGCTGCCTAGGTCAGCAAATCCTCAGCCCTCAGGGAATCACATTGCAGAAAATGGACCTCGCTAAGACAGAATATTCGCCAAGGAAAAAAAGGACAGAATGCCTTTGCAGCACCGTAGATGAGTCTAGAGGTAATCACGTGACTTGTAGTAAGTCAGAAAATGAAAGACACATATCATATCATATAACTTATAGGTGCTACCTACAAATTGATACCAGGGAAGATATTTCCACGGAGAAGGGCAATCACAGATTCATTAAACAAACTTATGGTTCACCAAAGGAAAGGTGTGAGCATTGAATTCATTACGATATTGTGGTTAACAGACATATACAAACACAGTAGACATATATAATCACCAAAGACTTACGGAGTACCAAGAGAAGACTACTCAACATTCTGTCATAACGTACATGGGAAAAGGATCCCAGGAAGAACAGACATATGTATATGTGTAAAAGAACCACTTCTTGCACACCTACAACAAGCCAAACTTTGTACTCAAACTTGCTGTAATAAAAAATAAAAAATTAAATTAAAAACACGAACAAGAATTAGTGAGACAAACTTGAGGGGCTTTCTCCTGGCACATTCCGTTCTACATTCCAATCTAGAACGCGACTTCCATTGAGGCTCTGCTGCCCTAGTAACCAGGTTTGGTAAGGGAGAACGGCTGCCACCTTGTGGCCGTCTCACACAACAGCAGCTTTAATCCCAGCTCTAAAGGTCAGTGGATATTCCAAATCATTACAGGCCTGTAAATGACACCTGCCCTGAAAACAAATCCTGGGGTCATATATCGACCAAAAAATTCAAAAGACGTCCATATTTCAAAACGACAGTTTCAAGAGGCATATTTAACGCACATTAGTGTTCTGCTTCTGTTGCTTTCTTTTTTCCTTTGTTAAAAAAACGGGAATGGAAAAAGGCAACCCTCATAATGGGCGAAAACGTTCACAAACGAATCAATGGACAAAGGTTTAATCTCCAATATATATAAAAAGCTCATGCAGCTTAATATTAATAAAACAAACAACCCAATACAAAAATGGGCAGAAGATCTAAAGAGATGTTTCTTCAAAGAAGACACAGAGATGGCCAAGACGCACATAAAAAGCTGCTCAACATCACTAATTATTAGAGAAATGCAAATCAAAGCTCAACATCACTAATTATTAGAGAAATGCAAATCAAAACTACAATGAGGTAAGACCTCACACCTGTTAGCATCGGCATCATCAGATAATCTACAAACAACAAATTCTGGTCAGGGTGTGGACAAAAGGAACCCTCTTCCGCTATTGGTGGGAATGTAAATTGATACAGTCACTATGGAGAACAGTATGGAGGTGCCTTGAAAAAAACTAAAAAGAGAATTACCATAGGATCCAGCAATCCCACTTCTGGGCATTTACCCAGAGAAAACCATAAATCACAGAGACACATTCACCACAATGTTCATTGCAGCACTATTTACAATAGCCAGGTAATGGAAGCAACCTAAATGGCCACAGACAGACGAATGGATAAAGATGTGGTACATATATAAAATGGAATATTACTCAGCCATAAAAAGGAATTAAACTGGGTCATTTGTAGAGAAGTTGATGGATCTAGAGACTGTCATACAGAGTGAAGTAAGTCAGAAAGAGAAAAACAAATATTGTATATTAATGCCTATATGTGGAACCTAGAAAAATGGTACAGATGAACTGGTTTGCAGGGCAGAAATAGAGACACAGAGGTAGAGAACAAACGTATGGACACAAAGTGGGGGAAGCCATGGGGTGGTGGTGGTGGGATGAGTTGGGAGATTGGGATTGACCTGTATACATGTCTATGCATAAAATAGATAACTAATAGTAACCTACTATATAAAAAAATAAATAAAATTAAATTTCAAAATTTTTAAAAATAAAATGTAAAAATAAAACAGAAAAAAAGTTCTTCCATTCACACTGATGTATTTATAACAATGAATTATTTCCATGCTTATATCCATAAATACATAAAAGAGGAATAAAATCTAAGTTGAACCAAAAAAGAAAAAAAAATGCTGAACCTAACAGTTATACAGAGGAAAACACAACCAAGGCACTTGCTCCAGTGGTAAACAATTCTGAAATTGGTCAGAGTTGGGGAATCATCCCCCATACAGCCAGCAGCCCCGCCCGCCCACGAAAGGAGCGTCCATATTGCAAAGCTGTGGGACCGTGCCGAGGCCTCTGTGAGTAAACGTGAGCTGAGCCCCAGGCCAGCTGCTGCTGAACTGTTCCCACCCTTCCCAGGTGAAACCCCTGAATATGTACAAGGGCGAGAAAGCCTAGAGGAAGGGCCGTGGAGCCACACTAGGGACAGCACGCAGGCCAACTTGGTGCCTGCAGGTCAGCCAGGATGGTCCTGGCCACGGGCGCTCTTCTGGAAGCTTTCCATTGGCCTGCCTGAGATACCCCTCCTGTCCCGGCCCCCACTCCTTTTTTTCCTTCCTCAACTCAGCCCGGAGATATATTCCAGTGGAAGTTATGGGTGACACACCCTCTTCTTTACAGGTGACAGCCTGGCAACTCCTGCAGAAAGTCCAGCAGAGCCCCACTCACACCGGGCCACCCACAAAGCCGTGGACCCTCACACCCTCCCACCAGCACAGCCCCGAGACTGCTAACGGGGCAGAGAATATGGAGTCAGGCACAGCTGCAGGGGCTATTACTGCCTGGAGTGCTGTTTATATCGACCTCAACCCAGGCACACCTGGGGAGGGCTTGCCGGCAGGGTCAGGCTGCCCAGGTCAGCTAATCCTCAGCCCTCAGGGAATCCCATTGCAGAAAATGGACCTCGCTAAGACAGAATATTCGCCAAGGAAAAAAAGGACACAATGCCATTTGCAGCACCGTAGATGAGACTAGAGGTAATCACGTGACTTGGAGTAAGTCAGAAAGTGAAAGACACATATCATATCATATCACTTATAGGTGTTACCTATAAATTGATACCAGGGCAGATATTTCCACGGAGAAGGGCAATCACAGATTCATTAAACAAACTTATGGTTCACCAAAGGAAAGGTGTGAGCATTGAATTCATTACGATATTGGGGTTAACAGACATATACAAACACAGTAGACGTTATAATTACCAAAAACCTACGGAGTACCAAGAGAAGACTACTCAACATTCTGTCATAACGTACATGGGAAAAGGATCCCAGGAAGAACAGACATATGTATATGTGTAAAAGAACCACCTCTTGCACACCAACAACAAGCTAAACGTTGTACTCAAACTTGCTGTAATAAAAAATAAAAAATTAAATTAAAAACACGAACAAGAAGTAGGGAGACAAACTTGAGGGGCTTTCTCCTGGCACATTCCGTTCTACATTACAATCTAGAACGCGACTTCCTTTGAGGCTCTGCTGCCCTAATAACCAGATTTGGTAAGGGAGAACTGCTGCCTCCTTGTGGCCGTTTCACACAACAGCAGCTTTAATCCCAGCGCTAATGGTCAGTGGATATTCCAAATCATTACAGGCCTGTAAATGACACCTGCCTTGAAAACAAATCCTGGGGTCTTATATCGACCAAAAAATTCAAAAGACGTCCATATTTCAAAACGACAGTTTCAAGAGGCATATTTCACGCACATTAGTGTTCTGCTTCTTTTGCTTTCTTTCTTTCTTTGTTAAAAAACGGGAATGGAAAAAGGCAACCGTCAGAATGGGCGAAAACGTTCACAAACGAATCAATGGACAAAGGTTTAATCTCCAATATATATAAACAGGTAATGCAGCTTAATATTAATAAAACAAAGAACCCAATACAAAAATGGGCAGAAGATCTAAATAGACGTTTCTTCAAAGAAGACACAGAGATGGCCTAGACGCACATGAAAAGCTGCTCAACATCACTAATTATTAGAGAAATGCAAATCAAAACTACAATGAGGTAAGTCCTCACACCTGTTAAAAGCGGCATCATCAGATAATCTACAAACAACAAATTCTGGGGAGGGTGTGGACAAAAGGAACCCTCTTCCGCTATTCGTGGGAATGTAAATTGATACAGTCACTATGGAGAACAGTATGGAGGTTCCTTTAAAAAACTAAAAAGAGAATTACCATAGGATCCAGCAATCCCACTTCTGGGCATTTACCCAGAGAAAACCGTAAATCACAGAGACACATTCACCACAATGTTCATTGCAGCACTATTTACAATAGCCAGGTAATGGAAAAAACCTAAATGGCCACAGACAGACGAATGGATAAAAGTGGTACATATATAAAATGGAATATTAGTCAGCCATAAAAAGGAATGAACCTGGGTCATTTGTAGAGATGTTGACGGACCTAGAGACTGTCATACAGAGTGAAGTAAGTCAGAAAGAGAAAAACAAATATTGTATATTAATGCCTATATGTGGAACCTAGAAAAATGGTACAGATGAACTGGTTTGCAGGGCAGAAATAGAGACACAGAGGTAGAGAACAAACGTATGGACACAAAGTGGGGGAAGCCATGGGGTGGTGGTGGTGGGATGAGTTGGGAGATTGGGATTGACCTGTATACATGTCTATGCATAAAATAGATAACTAATAATAACCTGCTGTATAAAAAAATAAATAAAATTAAATTTCAAAATTTTTAAAAATAAAATGTAAAAATAAAAGAGAAAAAATTTCTTCCATTCACACTGATGTATTTATAAAAATGAATTATTTCCATGCTTATATCCATAAATACATAAAAGAGGAACAAAATCTAACTTGAACCAAAAAAGAAAAAAAAAAGCTGAACCTAACAGTTATACAGAGGGAAACACAACCAAGCCACTTGCTCCAGTGTTAAACAATTCTGAAATTGGTCAGAGGTGGGGAATCATCCCCCATACAGCCAGGAGCCCTGCCCGCCCATGCAAGGAGCGTCCTCATTGCAAAGCTGTGGGACCGTGCCGAGCCCTCTGTGAGTAAACGTGAGCTGAGCCCCAGGCCAGATGCTGCTGAACTGTTCCCACCCTTCCCAGGTCAAACACCTGAATATGTATAAGGGCTTGAAAGCCTAGATGAAGGGCCGTGGAGCCACACCAGCGACAGCACGCAGGCCAACTTTGTGCCTGCAGGTCAGCCAGGATGGTCCTGGCCACGGGCGCTCTTCTGGAAGCTTTCCATTGCCCTGCCTGAGATACCCCTGCTATCCCGGTCCCCACTCCTTTTTTTTCTTCCTCACCTCAGCCCGGAGAGATATTCCAGTGGAATTTTTGGGTGACACATCCTCTTCTTTACAGGTGGCAGCCTGGCAACTCCTGCAGAAAGTCCAGCAGAGCCCCACTCACACCGGGCCGCCCACAAAGCCGTGGACCCTCCCACCCTCCCACCAGCACAGCCCCGAGACTACTGACGGGGTAGAGAATATGGAGTCAGGCACAGCTGCAGGGGCTATTGCTGCCTGGAGTGCTGTTTATATTGAACTCAACCCAGGCACACCTGGGGAGGGCTTGCCGGCAGGGTCAGGCTGCCCAGGTCAGCTAATCCTCAGCCCTCAGGGAATCCCATTGCAGAAAATGGACCTCGCTAAGACAGAATATTCGCCAAGGAAAAAAAGGACACAATGCCATTTGCAGCACCGTAGATGAGACTAGAGGTAATCACGTGACTTGGAGTAAGTCAGAAAGTGAAAGACACATATCATATCATATCACTTATAGGTGTTACCTATAAATTGGTACCAGGGCAGATATTTCCACGGAGAAGGGCAATCACAGATTCATTAAACAAACTTATGGTTCACCAAAGGAAAGGTGTGAGGATTGAATTCATTACGATATTGGGGTTAACAGACATATACAAACACAGTAGACGTATATAATCACCAAAGACCTACGGAGTACCAAGAGAAGACTACTCAACATTCTGTCATAACGAACATGGGAAAAGGATCCCAGGAAGAACAGACATATGTATATGTGTAAAAGAACCACCTCTTGCACACCTACAACAAGCTAAACGTTGTACTCAAACTTGCTGTAATAAAAAATAAAAAAATAAATTAAAAACACGAACAAGAATTAGTGAGAAAAACATGAGGGGCTTTCTCCTGGCACATTCCGTTCTACATTCCAATCTAGAACGCGACTTCCATTGAGGCTCTGCTGCCCTAGTAACCAGATTTGGTAAGGGAGAACTGCTGCCACCTTGTGGCCGTTTCACACAACAGCAGCTTTAATCCCAGCGCTAATGGTCAGTGGATATTCCAAATCATTACAGGCCTGTAAATGACACCTGCCCTTAAAACAAATCCTGGGGTCATATATCGACCAAAAAATTCAAAAGACGTCCATATTTCAAAACGACAGTTTCAAGAGGCATATTTCACGCACATTAGTGTTCTGCTTCTTTTGATTTCTTTCTTTCTTTGTTAAAAAAACGGGAATGGAAAAAGGCAACCCTCAGAATGGGCGAAAATTTTCTCAAAAGAATCAATGGACAAAGGTTTAATCTCCAATATATATAAACAGCACATGCAGCTTAATATTAATAAAACAAACAACCCAATACAAAAATGGGCAGAAGATCTAAATAGACGTTTCTTCAAAGAAGACACAGAGATGGCCAAGACGCACATGAAAAGCTGCTCAACATCACTAATTATTAGAGAAATGCAAATCAAAACTACAATGAGGTAAGACCTCACACCTGTGAGAATCGGCATCATCAGATAATCTACAAACAACAAATTCTGGGGAGGGTGTGGACAAAAGGAACCCTCTTCCGCTATTGGTGGGAATGTAAATTGATACAGTCACTATGGAGAACAGTATGGAGGTTCCTTTAAAAAACTAAAAAGAGAATTACCATAGGATCCAGCAATCTCACTTCTGGGCATATACCCAGAGAAAACCATAAATCACAGAGAAACATTCACCACAATGTTCATTGCAGCACTATTTACAATAGCCAGGTAATGGAAGCAAACTAAATGCCCACAGACTGACGAATGGATAAAGATGTGGTACATATATAAAATGGAATATTTCTCAGCCATAAAAAGGAATGAAACTGAGTTATTTGTAGAGAAGTTGATGGATCTAGAGACTGTCATACAGAGTGAAGTAAGTCAGAAAGAGAAAAACAAATATTGTATATTAATGCCTATATGTGGAACCTAGAAAAATGCTACAGATGAAATGTTTTGCAGGGCAGAAATAGAGACACAGAGGTAGAGAACAAACGTATCGACACAAAGTGGGGGAAGCCATGGGGTGGTGGTGATGGGATGAGTTGGGAGATTGGGATTGACCTGTATACATGTCTATGCATAAAATAGATAACTAATAATAACCTACTGTATAAAAAAAATAAATAAAATTAAATTTCAAAAATTTTAAAAATAAAATGTAAAAATAAAACAGGAAAAATGTTCTTCCATTCACACTGATGTATTTATAAGAATGAATTATTTCCATGCTTATATCCATAAATACATAAAAGAGGAATAAAATCTAACTGGAACCAAAAAAGAAAAAAAAAACTGAACCTAACAGTTATACAGAGGAAAACACTACCAAGGCACTTGCTCCAGTGGTAAACAATTCTGAAATTGGTCAGAGGTGGGGAATCATCTCCCATAGAGCCAGCAGCCCCGCCCGCCCACGCAAGGAGCGTCCTTATTGCAAAGCTGGGGGACCGTGCCGAGGCCTCTGTGAGTAAACGTGAGCTGAGCCCCAGGCCAGCTGCTGCTGAACTGTTCCCACCCTTCCCAGGTGAAACACCTGAATATGTACAAGGGCTTGAAAGCCTAGAGGAAGGGCCGTGGAGCCACACCAGCGACAGCACGCAGGCCACCTTGCTGCCTGCAGGTCAGCCAGGATGGTCCTGGCCACGGGCGCTCTTCTGGAAGCTTTCCATTGCCCTGCCTGAGATACCCCTCCTGACCCGGCCCCCACTCCTTTTTTTCCTTCCTCCCCTCAGGCCGGAGAGATATTCCAGTGGAAGTTATGGGTGACACATCCTCTTCTTTACAGGTGGCAGCCTGGCAACTCCTGCAGAAAGTCCAGCAGAGCCCCACTCACACCCGGCCACCCACAAAGCCGTGGACCCTCACACCCTCCCACCAGCACAGCCCCGAGACTGCTGACGGGGCAGAGAATATGGAGTCAGGCACAGCTGCAGGGGCTATTGCTGCCTGGAGTGCTGTTTATATTGACCTCAACCCAGGCACACCTGGGGAGGGCTTGCCGGCAGGGTCAGGCTGCCCAGGTCAGCTAATCCTCAGCCCTCAGGGAATCACATTGCAGAAAATGGACCTCGCTAAGACAGAATATTCGCCAAGGAAAAGAAGCACACAATGCCATTTGCAGCACCGTAGATGAGTCTAGAGGTAATCACGTGACTTGGAGTAAGTCAGAAAGTGAAAGGCACATATCATATCATATCACTTATAGGTGTTACCTATAAATTGATACCAGGGCAGATATTTCCACGGAGAAGGGCAATCACAGATTCATTAAACAAACTTATGGTTCACCAAAGGAAAGGTGTGAGGATTGAATTCATTACGATATTGGGGTTAACAGACATATACAAACACAGTAGACATATATAATCACCAAAGACCTACGGAGTACCAAGAGAAGACTACTCAACATTCTGTCATAACGTACATGGGAAAAGGATCCCAGGAAGAACAGACATATGTATATTTGTAAAAGAACCACCTCTTGCACTCCTACAACAAGCTAAACGTTGTACTCAAACTTGCTGTAATAAATAATAAAAAATTAAATTAAAAACACGAACAAGAAGTAGTGAGACAAACTTGAGGGGCTTTTGCCTGGCACATTCCGTTCTACATTCCAATCTAGAACGCGACTTCCATTGAGGCTCTGCTGCCCTCCCTAGCAACCAGATTTGGTAAGGGAGAACTGCTGCCACCTTGTGGCCGTTTCACACAACAGCAGCTTAAATCCCTGCGCTAATGGTCAGTGGATATTCCAAATCATTACAGGCCTGTAAATGACACCTGCCCTGAAAACAAATCCTGGGGTCATATATCGACCAAAAAATTCAAAAGACGTCCATATTTCAAAACGACAGTTTCAAGAGGCATATTTCACGCACATTAGTGTTCTGATTCTTTTGCTTTCTTTCTTTCTTTGTTAAAAAATCGGGAATGGAAAAAGGTAACCCTCAGAAGGGGCGAAAACATTCACAAACGAATCAATGGACAAAGGTTTAATCTCCAATATATATATACAGCTCATGCAGCTTAATATTAATACAACAAAAAACCCAATACAAAAATGGACAGAAGATCTAAATAGACGTTTCTTCAAAGAAGACACAGAGATGGCCAAGACGCACATGAAAAGCTGCTCAACATCACTAATTATTAGAGAAATGCAAATCAAAACTACAATGAGGTAAGACCTCACACCTGTTAGAATCGGCATCATCAGATAATCTACAAACAACAAATTCTGGGGAGGGTGTGGACAAAAGGAACCCTCTTCCGCTATTGGTGGGAATGTAAAATGATACAGTCACTATGGAGAACAGTATGGAGGTTCCTTTAAAAAACTAAAAAGAGAATTACCATAGGATCCAGAAATCCCACTTCTGGGCATATACCCAGAGAAAACCATAAATCACAGAGACACATTCACCACAATGTTCATTGCAGCACTATTTACAATAGCCAGGTAATGGAAGCAACCTAAATGCCCACAGACAGACGAATGGATAAAGATGTGGTACATATATAAAATGGAATATTACTCAGCCATAAAAAGGAATGAAACTGAGTCATTTGTAGAGAAGTTGATGGATCTAGAGACTGTCATACAGAGTGAAGTAAGTCAGAAAGAGAAAAACAAATATTGTATATTAATGCCTATATGTGGAACCTACAAAAATGCTACAGATGCACTGGTTTGCAGGGCAGAAATAGAGACACAGATGTAGAGAACAAACGTATCGACACAAAGTGGGGGAAGCCATGGGGTGGTGGTGGTGGGATGAGTTGGGAGATTGGGATTGACCTGTATACATGTCTATGCATAAAATAGATAACTAATAATAACCTAGTGTATAAAAAAATAAATAAAATTAAATTTCAAAATTTTTAAAAATAAAATGTAAAAATAAAACAGAAAAAAACTTCTTCCTTTCACACTGATGTATTTATAAGAATGAATTATTTCCATGCTTATATCTATAAATACATAAAAGAAGAATAAAATCTAACTTGAACCAGAAAAGAAAAGAAAAAAACTGAACCTAACAGTTATACAGAGGAAAACACTACCAAGGCACTTGCTCCAGTGGTAAACAATTCTGAAATTGGTCAGAGGTGGGGAATCATCTCCCATACAGCCAGCAGCCCCACCCGCCCACCCAAGGAGCGTCTTTATTGCAAAGCTGGGGGACCGTGCCGAGGCCTCTGTGAGTAAACGTGAGCTGAGCCCCAGGCCGGCTGCTGCTGAACTGTTCCCACCCTTCCCAGGTGAAACACCTGAATATGTAAAAGGGTTTGGAAGCCTAGAGGAAGGGCCGTGGAGCCACACCAGCGAAAGCACGCAGGCCAACTTGGTGCCTGCAGATCAGCCAGGATGGTCCTGGCCACGGGCGCTCTTCTGGAAGCTTTCCATTGCCCTGCCTGAGATACCCCTCCTGTCCCGGCCCCCACTCCTTTTTTTCCTTCCTCACCTCAGCCCGGAGAGATACTCCAGTGGAAGTTATGGGTGACACATCCTCTTCTTTACAGGTGGCAGCCTGGCAACTCCTGCAGAAAGTCCATCAGAGCCCCACTCACACCAGGCCACCCACAAAGCCGTGGACCCTCACACCCTCCCACCAGCACAGCCCCGAGACTGCTGACGGGGCAGAGAATGTGGAGTCAGGCACAGCTGCAGGGGCTATTGCTGCCTGGAGTGCTCTTTATATTGACCTCAACCCAGGCACACCTGTGGAGGGCTTGCCGGCAAGGTCAGGCTGCCCAGGTCAGCTAATCCTCAGCCCTCAGGGAATCACATTGCAGAAAATGGACCTCGCTAAGACAGAATATTAGCCAAGGAAAAAAGCACACAATGCCATTTGCAGCAGCGTAGATGAGTCTAGAGGTAATCACGTGACTTGGAGTAAGTCAGAAAGTGAAAGACACATATCATATCATATCACTTATAGGTGTTACCTAAAAATTGATACCAGGGCAGATATTTCCACGGAGAAGGGCAATCAAAGATTCATTAAACAAACTTATGGTTCACCAAAGGAAAGGTGTGAGGAATGAATTCATTATGATATTGGGGTTAACAGACATATACAAACACAGTAGACGTATATAATCACCAAAGACCTACGGAGTACCAAGAGAAGACTACTCAACATTCTGTCATAACGAACATGGGAAAAGGATCCCAGGTAGAACAGACATATGTATATGTGTAAAAGAACCACCTCTTGCACACCTACAACAAGCTAAACGTTGTACTCAAACTTGCTGTAATAAAAAATAAAAAAATAAATTAAAAACACGAACAAGAATTAGTGAGAAAAACATGAGGGTCTTTCTCCTGGCACATTCCGTTCTACATTCCAATCTAGAACGCGACTTCCATTGAGGCTCTGCTGCCCTAGTAACCAGATTTGGTAAGGGAGAACTGCTGCCACCTTGTGGCCGTTTCACACAACAGCAGCTTTAATCCCAGCGCTAATGGTCAGTGGATATTCCAAATCATTACAGGCCTGTAAATGACACCTGCCCTTAAAACAAATCCTGGGGTCATATATCGACCAAAAAATTCAAAAGACGTCCATATTTCAAAACGACAGTTTCAAGAGGCATATTTCACGCACATTAGTGTTCTGCTTCTTTTGATTTCTTTCTTTCTTTGTTAAAAAAACGGGAATGGAAAAAGGCAACCCTCAGAATGGGCGAAAATTTTCTCAAAAGAATCAATGGACAAAGGTTTAATCTCCAATATATATAAACAGCACATGCAGCTTAATATTAATAAAACAAACAACCCAATACAAAAATGGGCAGAAGATCTAAATAGACGTTTCTTCAAAGAAGACACAGAGATGGCCAAGACGCACATGAAAAGCTGCTCAACATCACTAATTATTAGAGAAATGCAAATCAAAACTACAATGAGGTAAGAACTCACACCTGTTAGAATCGGCATCATCAGATAATCTACAAACAACAAATTCTGGGGAGGGTGTGGACAAAAGGAACCCTCTTCCGCTATTGGTGGGAATGTAAATTGATACAGTCACTATGGAGAACAGTATGGAGGTTCCTTTAAAAAACTAAAAAGAGAATTACCATAGGATCCAGAAATCCCACTTCTGGGCATATACCCAGAGAAAACCATAAATCACAGAGTCACATTCACCACAATGTTCATTGCAGCACTATTTACAATAGCCAGGTAATGGAAGCAACCTAAATGCCCACAGACAGACGAATGGATAAAGATGTGGTACATATATAAAATGGAATATTACTCAGCCATAAAAAGGAATGAAACTGAGTCATTTGTAGAGAAGTTGATGGATCTAGAAACTGTCAGACAGAGTGAAGTAAGTCAGAAAGAGAAAAACAAATATTGTATATTAATGCCTATATGTGGAACCTAGAAAAATGCTACAGATGAACTGGTTTGCAGGGCAGAAATAGAGACACAGAGATAGAGAACAAACGTATCGACACAAAGTGGGGGAAGCCATGGGGTGGTGGTGGTGGGATGAGTTGGGAGATTGGGATTGACCTGTATACATGTCTATGCATAAAATAGATAACTAATAATAACCTACTTTATAAAAAAAATAAATAAAATTAAATTTCAAAAATTTTAAAAATAAAATGTAAAAATAAAACAGGAAAAATGTTCTTCCATTCACACTGATGTATTTATAAGAATGAATTATTTCCATGCTTATATCCATAAATACATAAAAGAGGAATAAAATCTAACTGGAACCAAAAAAGAAAAAAAAAACTGAACCTAACAGTTATACAGAGGAAAACACTACCAAGGCACTTGCTCCAGTGGTAAACAATTCTGAAATTGGTCAGAGGTGGGGAATCATCTCCCATAGAGCCAGCAGCCCCGCCCGCCCACGCAAGGAGCGTCCTTATTGCAAAGCTGGGGGACCGTGCCGAGGCCTCTGTGAGTAAACGTGAGCTGAGCCCCAGGCCAGCTGCTGCTGAACTGTTCCCACCCTTCCCAGGTGAAACACCTGAATATGTACAAGGGCTTGAAAGCCTAGAGGAAGGGCCGTGGAGCCACACCAGCGACAGCACGCAGGCCACCTTGCTGCCTGCAGGTCAGCCAGGATGGTCCTGGCCACGGGCGCTCTTCTGGAAGCTTTCCATTGCCCTGCCTGAGATACCCCTCCTGACCCGGCCCCCACTCCTTTTTTTCCTTCCTCCCCTCAGGCCGGAGAGATATTCCAGTGGAAGTTATGGGTGACACATCCTCTTATTTACAGGTGGCAGCCTGGCAACTCCTGCAGAAAGTCCAGCAGAGCCCCACTCACACCGGGCCACCCACAAAGCCGTGGACCCTCACACCCTCCCACCAGCACAGCCCCGAGACTGCTGACGGGGCAGAGAATATGGAGTCAGGCACAGCTGCAGGGGCTATTGCTGCCTGGAGTGCTGTTTATATTGACCTCAACCCAGGCACACCTGGGGAGGGCTTGCCGGCAGGGTCAGGCTGCCCAGGTCAGCTAATCCTCAGCCCTCAGGGAATCACATTGCAGAAAATGGACCTCGCTAAGACAGAATATTCGCCAAGGAAAAGAAGCACACAATGCCATTTGCAGCACCGTAGATGAGTCTAGAGGTAATCACGTGACTTGGAGTAAGTCAGAAAGTGAAAGGCACATATCATATCATATCACTTATAGGTGTTACCTATAAATTGATACCAGGGCAGATATTTCCACGGAGAAGGGCAATCACAGATTCATTAAACAAACTTATGGTTCACCAAAGGAAAGGTGTGAGGATTGAATTCATTACGATATTGGGGTTAACAGACATATACAAACACAGTAGACATATATAATCACCAAAGACCTACGGAGTACCAAGAGAAGACTACTCAACATTCTGTCATAACGTACATGGGAAAAGGATCCCAGGAAGAACAGACATATGTATATTTGTAAAAGAACCACCTCTTGCACTCCTACAACAAGCTAAACGTTGTACTCAAACTTGCTGTAATAAATAATAAAAAATTAAATTAAAAACACGAACAAGAAGTAGTGAGACAAACTTGAGGGGCTTTTGCCTGGCACATTCCGTTCTACATTCCAATCTAGAACGCGACTTCCATTGAGGCTCTGCTGCCCTCCCTAGCAACCAGATTTGGTAAGGGAGAACTGCTGCCACCTTGTGGCCGTTTCACACAACAGCAGCTTAAATCCCTGCGCTAATGGTCAGTGGATATTCCAAATCATTACAGGCCTGTAAATGACACCTGCCCTGAAAACAAATCCTGGGGTCATATATCGACCAAAAAATTCAAAAGACGTCCATATTTCAAAACGACAGTTTCAAGAGGCATATTTCACGCACATTAGTGTTCTGATTCTTTTGCTTTCTTTCTTTCTTTGTTAAAAAATCGGGAATGGAAAAAGGTAACCCTCAGAAGGGGCGAAAACGTTCACAAACGAATCAATGGACAAAGGTTTAATCTCCAATATATATATACAGCTCATGCAGCTTAATATTAATACAACAAACAACCCAATACAAAAATGGACAGAAGATCTAAATAGACGTTTCTTCAAAGAAGACACAGAGATGGCCAAGACGCACATGAAAAGCTGCTCAACATCACTAATTATTAGAGAAATGCAAATCAAAACTACAATGAGGTAAGACCTCACACCTGTGAGAATCGGCATCATCAGATAATCTACAAACAACAAATTCTGGGGAGGGTGTGGACAAAAGGAACCCTCTTCCGCTATTGGTGGGAATGTAAAATGATACAGTCACTATGGAGAACAGTATGGAGGTTCCTTTAAAAAACTAAAAAGAGAATTACCATAGGATCCAGAAATCCCACTTCTGGGCATATACCCAGAGAAAACCATAAATCACAGAGACACATTCACCACAATGTTCATTGCAGCACTATTTACAATAGCCAGGTAATGGAAGCAACCTAAATGCCCACAGACAGACGAATGGATAAAGATGTGGTACATATATAAAATGGAATATTACTCAGCCATAAAAAGGAATGAAACTGAGTCATTTGTAGAGAAGTTGATGGATCTAGAGACTGTCATACAGAGTGAAGTAAGTCAGAAAGAGAAAAACAAATATTGTATATTAATGCCTATATGTGGAACCTACAAAAATGCTACAGATGCACTGGTTTGCAGGGCAGAAATAGAGACACAGAGGTAGAGAACAAACGTATCGACACAAAGTGGGGGAAGCCATGGGGTGGTGGTGGTGGGATGAGTTGGGAAATTGGGATTGACCTGTATACATGTCTATGCATAAAATAGATAACTAATAATAACCTAGTGTATAAAAAAATAAATAAAATTAAATTTCAAAATTTTTAAAAATAAAATGTAAAAATAAAACAGAAAAAAACTTCTTCCATTCACACTGATGTATTTATAAGAATGAATTATTTCCATGCTTATATCTATAAATACATAAAAGAGGAATAAAATCTAACTTGAACCAAAAAAGAAAAGAAAAAAACTGAACCTAACAGTTATACAGAGGAAAACACTACCAAGGCACTTGCTCCAGTGGTAAACAATTCTGAAATTGGTCAGAGGTGGGGAATCATCTCCCATACAGCCAGCAGCCCCACCCGCCCACCCAAGGAGCGTCTTTATTGCAAAGCTGGGGGACCGTGCTGAGGCCTCTGTGAGTAAACGTGAGCTGAGCCCCAGGCCGGCTGCTGCTGAACTGTTCCCACCCTTCCCAGGTGAAACACCTGAATATGTAAAAGGGTTTGGAAGCCTAGAGGAAGGGCCGTGGAGCCACACCAGCGAAAGCACGCAGGCCAACTTGGTGCCTGCAGATCAGCCAGGATGGTCCTGGCCACGGGCGCTCTTCTGGAAGCTTTCCATTGCCCTGCCTGAGATACCCCTCCTGTCCCGGCCCCCACTCCTTTTTTTCCTTCCTCACCTCAGCCCGGAGAGATACTGCAGTGGAAGTTATGGGTGACACATCCTCTTCTTTACAGGTGGCAGCCTGGCAACTCCTGCAGAAAGTCCATCAGAGCCCCACTCACACCAGGCCACCCACAAAGCCGTGGACCCTCACACCCTCCCACCAGCACAGCCCCGAGACTGCTGACGGGGCAGAGAATGTGGAGTCAGGCACAGCTGCAGGAGCTATTGCTGCCTGGAGTGCTCTTTATATTGACCTCAACCCAGGCACACCTGTGGAGGGCTTGCCGGCAAGGTCAGGCTGCCCAGGTCAGCTAATCCTCAGCCCTCAGGGAATCACATTGCAGAAAATGGACCTCGCTAAGACAGAATATTAGCCAAGGAAAAAAGCACACAATGCCATTTGCAGCAGCGTAGATGAGTCTAGAATTAATCACGTGACTTGGAGTAAGTCAGAAAGTGAAAGACACATATCATATCATATCACTTATAGGTGTTACCTAAAAATTGATACCAGGGCAGATATTTCCACGGAGAAGGGCAATCAAAGATTCATTAAACAAACTTATGGTTCACCAAAGGAAAGGTGTGAGGAATGAATTCATTATGATATTGGGGTTAACAGACATATACAAACACAGTAGACGTATATAATCACCAAAGACCTACGGAGTACCAAGAGAAGACTACTCAACATTCTGTCATAACGAACATGGGAAAAGGATCCCAGGTAGAACAGACATATGTATATGTGTAAAAGAACCACCTCTTGCACACCTACAACAAGCTAAACGTTGTACTCAAACTTGCTGTAATAAAAAATAAAAAAATAAATTAAAAACACGAACAAGAATTAGTGAGAAAAACATGAGGGGCTTTCTCCTGGCACATTCCGTTCTACATTCCAATCTAGAACGCGACTTCCATTGAGGCTCTGCTGCCCTAGTAACCAGATTTGGTAAGGGAGAACTGCTGCCACCTTGTGGCCGTTTCACACAACAGCAGCTTTAATCCCTGCGCTAATGGTCAGAGGATATTCCAAATCATTACAGACCTGTAAATGACACCTGCCCTGAAAACAAATCCTGGGGTCATATATCGACCAAAAAATTCAAAAGACGTCCATATTTCAAAACGACAGTTTCAAGAGGCATATTTCACGCACATTAGTGTTCTGATTCTTTTGCTTTCTTTCTTTCTTTGTTAAAAAAACGGGAATGGAAAAAGGCAACCCTCAGAATGGGCGAAAACTTTCACAAACGAATCAATGGACAAAGGTTTAATCTCCAATATATATAAACAGCTCATGCAGCTTAATATTAATAAAACAAACAACCCAATACAAAAATGGGCAGAAGATCTAAATAGACGTTTCTTCAAAGAAGACACAGAGATGGCCAAGACGCACATGAAAAGCTGCTCAACATCACTAATTATTAGAGAAATGCAAATCAAAACTACAATGAGGTAAGACCTCACACCTGTTAGAATCGGCATCATCAGATAATCTACAAACAACAAATTCTGGGGAGGGTGTGGACAAAAGGAACCCTCTTCCGCTATTGGTTGGAATGTAAATTGATACAGTCACTATGGAGAACAGTATGGAGGTTCCTTTAAAAAACTAAAAAGAGAATTACCATAGGATCCAGAAATCCCACTTCTGGGCATATACCCAGAGAAAACCATAAATCACAGAGTCACATTCACCACAATGTTCATTGCAGCACTATTTACAATAGCCAGGTAATGGAAGCAACCTAAATGCCCACAGACAGACGAATGGATAAAGATGTGGTACATATATAAAATGGAATATTACTCAGCCATAAAAAGGAATGAAACTGAGTCATTTGTAGAGAAGTTGATGGATCTAGAAACTGTCAGACAGAGTGAAGTAAGTCAGAAAGAGAAAAACAAATATTGTATATTAATGCCTATATGTGGAACCTAGAAAAATGCTACAGATGAACTGGTTTGCAGGGCAGAAATAGAGACACAGAGATAGAGAACAAACGTATCGACACAAAGTGGGGGAAGCCATGGGGTGGTGGTGGTGGGATGAGTTGGGAGATTGGGATTGACCTGTATACATGTCTATGCATAAAATAGATAACTAATAATAACCTACTTTATAAAAAAAATAAATAAAATTAAATTTCAAAAATTTTAAAAATAAAATGTAAAAATAAAACAGGAAAAATGTTCTTCCATTCACACTGATGTATTTATAAGAATGAATTATTTCCATGCTTATATCCATAAATACATAAAAGAGGAATAAAATCTAACTGGAACCAAAAAAGAAAAAAAAAACTGAACCTAACAGTTATACAGAGGAAAACACTACCAAGGCACTTGCTCCAGTGGTAAACAATTCTGAAATTGGTCAGAGGTGGGGAATCATCTCCCATAGAGCCAGCAGCCCCGCCCGCCCACGCAAGGAGCGTCCTTATTGCAAAGCTGGGGGACCGTGCCGAGGCCTCTGTGAGTAAACGTGAGCTGAGCCCCAGGCCAGCTGCTGCTGAACTGTTCCCACCCTTCCCAGGTGAAACACCTGAATATGTACAAGGGCTTGAAAGCCTAGAGGAAGGGCCGTGGAGCCACACCAGCGACAGCACGCAGGCCACCTTGCTGCCTGCAGGTCAGCCAGGATGGTCCTGGCCACGGGCGCTCTTCTGGAAGCTTTCCATTGCCCTGCCTGAGATACCCCTCCTGACCCGGCCCCCACTCCTTTTTTTCCTTCCTCCCCTCAGGCCGGAGAGATATTCCAGTGGAAGTTATGGGTGACACATCCTCTTCTTTACAGGTGGCAGCCTTGCAACTCCTGCAGAAAGTCCAGCAGAGCCCCACTCACACCGGGCCACCCACAAAGCCGTGGACCCTCACACCCTCCCACCAGCACAGCCCCGAGACTGCTGACGGGGCAGAGAATATGGAGTCAGGCACAGCTGCAGGGGCTATTGCTGCCTGGAGTGCTGTTTATATTGACCTCAACCCAGGCACACCTGGGGAGGGCTTGCCGGCAGGGTCAGGCTGCCCAGGTCAGCTAATCCTCAGCCCTCAGGGAATCACATTGCAGAAAATGGACCTCGCTAAGACAGAATATTCGCCAAGGAAAAGAAGCACACAATGCCATTTGCAGCACCGTAGAGGAGTCTAGAGGTAATCACGTGACTTGGAGTAAGTCAGAAAGTGAAAGGCACATATCATATCATATCACTTATAGGTGTTACCTATAAATTGATACCAGGGCAGATATTTCCACGGAGAAGGGCAATCACAGATTCATTAAACAAACTTATGGTTCACCAAAGGAAAGGTGTGAGGATTGAATTCATTACGATATTGGGGTTAACAGACATATACAAACACAGTAGACATATATAATCACCAAAGACCTACGGAGTACCAAGAGAAGACTACTCAACATTCTGTCATAACGTACATGGGAAAAGGATCCCAGGAAGAAAAGACATATGTATATTTGTAAAAGAACCACCTCTTGCACACCTACAACAAGCTAAACGTTGTACTCAAACTTGCTGTAATAAATAATAAAAAATTAAATTAAAAACACGAACAAGAAGTAGTGAGACAAACTTGAGGGGCTTTCGCCTGGCACATTCCGTTCTACATTCCAATCTAGAACGCGACTTCCATTGAGGCTCTGCTGCCCTCCCTAGCAACCAGATTTGGTAAGGGAGAACTGCTGCCACCTTGTGGCCGTTTCACACAACAGCAGCTTAAATCCCTGCGCTAATGGTCAGTGGATATTCCAAATCATTACAGACCTGTAAATGACACCTGCCCTGAAAACAAATCCTGGGGTCATATATCGACCAAAAAATTCAAAAGACGTCCATATTTCAAAACGACAGTTTCAAGAGGCATATTTCACGCACATTAGTGTTCTGATTCTTTTGCTTTCTTTCTTTCTTTGTTAAAAAAACGGGAATGGAAAAAGGCAACCCTCAGAATGGGCGAAAACTTTCACAAACGAATCAATGGACAAAGGTTTAATCTCCAATATATATAAACAGCTCATGCAGCTTAATATTAATAAAACAAACAACCCAATACAAAAATGGGCAGAAGATCTAAATAGACGTTTCTTCAAAGAAGACACAGAGATGGCCAAGACGCACATGAAAAGCTGCTCAACATCACTAATTATTAGAGAAATGCAAATCAAAACTACAATGAGGTAAGAACTCACACCTGTTAGAATCGGCATCATCAGATAATCTACAAACAACAAATTCTGGGGAGGGTGTGGACAAAAGGAACCCTCTTCCACTATTGTTGGGAATGTAAATTGATACAGTCACTATGGAGAACAGTATGGAGGTTCCTTTAAAAAACTAAAAACAGAATTACCATAGGATCCAGCAATCCCACTTCTGGGCATATACCCAGAGAAAACCATAAATCACAGAGTCACATTCACCACAATGTTCATTGCAGCACTATTTACAATAGCCAGGTAATGGAAGCAACCTAAATGCCCACAGACAGACGAATGGATAAAGATGTGGTACATATATAAAATGGAATATTACTCAGCCATAAAAAGGAATGAAACTGAGTCATTTGTAGAGAAGTTGATGGATCTAGAGACTGTCATACAGAGTGAAGTAAGTCAGAAAGAGAAAAACAAATATTGTATATTAATGCCTATATGTGGAACCTAGAAAAATGCTACAGATGAACTGGTTTGCAGGGCAGAAATAGAGACACAGAGGTAGAGAACAAACGTATGGACACAAAGTGGGGGAAGCCATGGGGTGGTGGTGGTGGGATGAGTTGGGAGATTGGGATTGACCTGTATACATGTCTATGCATAAAATAGATAACTAATAATAACCTAGTGTATAAAAAATTAAATCAAATTAAATTTCAAAAATTTTAAAAATAAAATGTAAAAATAAAACAGAAAAAAAGTTCTTCCATTCACACTGACGTATTTATAAGAATGAAATATTTCCATGCTTATATCTATAAATACATAAAAGAGGAATAAAATCTACCTTGAACCAAAAAAGAAAAAAAAAACTGAACCTAACAGTTATACAGAGGAAAACACTACCAAGGCACTTGCTCCAGTGGTAAACAATTCTGAAATTGGTCAGAGGTGGGGAATCATCTCCCATAGAGCCAGCAGCCCCACACGCCCACGCAAGGAGCGTCCTTATTGCAAAGCTGGGGGACCGTGCCGAGGCCTCTGTGAGTAAATGTGAGCTGAGCCCCAGGCCAGCTGCTGCTGAACTGTTCCCACCCTTCCCAGGTGAAACACCTGAATATGTACAAGGGCTTGAAAGCCTAGAGGAAGGGCCATGGAGCCACACCAGCGAAAGCACGCAGGCCAACTTGGTGCCTTCATGTCAGCCAGCATGGTCCTGGCCACGGGCGCTCTTCTGGAAGCTTTCCATTGCCCTGCCTGAGATACCCCTCCTGTCCCGGCCCCCACTCCTTTTTTTCCTTCCTCCCCTCAGCCCGGAGAGATACTGCAGTGGAAGTTATGGGTGACACATCCTCTTCTTTACAGGTGGCAGCCTGGCAACTCCTGCAGAAAGTCCATCAGAGCCCCACTCACACCGGGCTACCCACAAAGCCATGGACCCTCACACCCTCCCACCAGCACAGCCCCGAGACTGCTGACGGGGCAGAGAATATGGAGTCAGGCACAGCTGCAGGGGCTATTGCTGCCTGGAGTGCTGTTTATATTGACCTCAACCCAGGCACACCTGGGGAGGGCTTGCCGGCAGGGTCAGGCTGCCCAGGTCAGCTAATCCTCAGCCCTCAGGGCATCACATTGCAGAAAACGGACCTCGCTAAGACAGAATATTCGCCAAGGAAAAAAAGGACACAATGCCATTTGCAGCACCGTAGATGAGTCTAGAGGTAATCACGTGACTTGGAGTAAGTCAGAAAGTGAAAGACACATATCATATCATATCACTTATAGGTGTTACCTATAAATTGATACCAGGGCAGATATTTCCACGGAGAAGGGCAATCACAGATTCATTAAACAAACTTATGGTTCACCAAAGGAAAGGTGTGAGGATTGAATTCATTACGATATTGGGGTTAACAGACATATACAAACACAGTAGATATATATAATCACCAAAGACCTACGGAGTACCAAGAGAAGACTACTCAACATTCTGTCATAACGTACATGGGAAAAGGATCCCAGGAAGAACAGACATATGTATATGTGTAAAAGAACCACCTCTTGCACACCTTCAACAAGCTAAACGTTGTACTCAAACTTGCTGTAATAAAAAATAAAAAAATTAAATTAAAAACACGAACGAGAAGTAGTGAGACAAACTTGAGGGGCTTTCTCCTGGCACATTCCGTTCTACATTCCAATCTAGAACGCGACTTCCATTGAGGCTCTGCTGCCCAATAACCAGATTTGGTAAGGGAGAACTGCTGCCACCTTGTGGCCGTTTCACACAACAGCAGCTTTAATCCCAGCGCTAATGGTCAGTGGATATTCCAAATCATTACAGACCTGTAAATGACACCTGCCCTGAAAACAAATCCTGGGGTCATATATCGAGCAAAAAATTCAAAATACGTCCATATTTCAAAACGACAGTTTCAAGAGGCATATTTCACGCACATTAGTGTTCTGATTCTTTTGATTTCTTTCTTTCTTTGTTAAAAAAACGGGAATGGAAAAAGGCAACCCTCAGAATGGGCGAAAACTTTCACAAACGAATCAATGGACAAAGGTTTAATCTCCAATATATATAAACAGCTCATGCAGCTTAATATTAATAAAACAAACAACCCAATACAAAAATGGGCAGAAGATCTAAATAGACGTTTCTTCAAAGAAGACACAGAGATGGCCAAGACGCAAATGAAAAGCTGCTCAACATCACTAATTATTAGAGAAATGCAAATCAAAACTACAATGAGGTAAGAACTCACACCTGTTAGAATCGGCATCATCAGATAATCTACAAACAACAAATTCTGGGGAGGGTGTGGACAAAAGGAACCCTCTTCCGCTATTGGTGGGAATGTAAATTGATACAGTCACTATGGAGAACAGTATGGAGGTTCCTTTAAAAAACTAAAAACAGAATTACCATAGGATCCAGCAATCCCACTTCTGGGCATATACCCAGAGAAAACCATAAATCACAGAGTCACATTCACCACAATGTTCATTGCAGCACTATTTACAATAGCCAGGTAATGGAAGCAACCTAAATGCCCACAGACAGACGAATGGATAAAGATGTGGTACATATATAAAATGGAATATTACTCAGCCATAAAAAGGAATGAAACTGAGTCATTTGTAGAGAAGTTGATGGATCTAGAGACTGTCATACAGAGTGAAGTAAGTCAGAAAGAGAAAAACAAATATTGTATATTAATGCCTATATGTGGAACCTAGAAAAATGCTACAGATGAACTGGTTTGCAGGGCAGAAATAGAGACACAGAGGTAGAGAACAAACGTATGGACACAAAGTGGGGGAAGCCATGGGGTGGTGGTGGTGGGATGAGTTGGGAGATTGGGATTGACCTGTATACATGTCTATGCATAAAATAGATAACTAATAATAACCTAGTGTATAAAAAATTAAATCAAATTAAATTTCAAAAATTTTAAAAATAAAATGTAAAAATAAAACAGAAAAAAAGTTCTTCCATTCACACTGATGTATTTATAAGAATGAAATATTTCCATGCTTATATCTATAAATACATAAAAGAGGAATAAAATCTACCTTGAACCAAAAAAGAAAAAAAAAACTGAACCTAACAGTTATACAGAGGAAAACACTACCAAGGCACTTGCTCCAGTGGTAAACAATTCTGAAATTGGTCAGAGGTGGGGAATCATCTCCCATAGAGCCAGCAGCCCCACACGCCCACACAAGGAGCGTCCTTATTGCAAAGCTGGGGGACAGTGCCGAGGCCTCTGTGAGTAAATGTGAGCTGAGCCCCAGGCCAGCTGCTGCTGAACTGTTCCCACCCTTCCCTGGTGAAACACCTGAATATGTACAAGGGCTTGAAAGCCTAGAGGAAGGGCCATGGAGCCACACCAGCGAAAGCACGCAGGCCAACTTGGTGCCATCATGTCAGCCAGCATGGTCCTGGCCACGGGCGCTCTTCTGGAAGCTTTCCATTGCCCTGCCTGAGATACCCCTCCTGTCCCGGCCCCCACTCCTTTTTTTCCTTCCTCCCCTCAGCCCGGAGAGATACTGCAGTGGAAGTTATGGGTGACACATCCTCTTCTTTACAGGTGGCAGCCTGGCAACTCCTGCAGAAAGTCCATCAGAGCCCCACTCACACCGGGCTACCCACAAAGCCATGGACCCTCACACCCTCCCACCAGCACAGCCCCGAGACTGCTGACGGGGCAGAGAATATGGAGTCAGGCACAGCTGCAGGGGCTATTGCTGCCTGGAGTGCTGTTTATATTGACCTCAACCCAGGCACACCTGGGGAGGGCTTGCCGGCAGGGTCAGGCTGCCCAGGTCAGCTAATCCTCAGCCCTCAGGGCATCACATTGCAGAAAACGGACCTCGCTAAGACAGAATATTCGCCAAGGAAAAAAAGGACACAATGCCATTTGCAGCACCGTAGATGAGTCTAGAGGTAATCACGTGACTTGGAGTAAGTCAGAAAGTGAAAGACACATATCATATCATATCACTTATAGGTGTTACCTATAAATTGATACCAGGGCAGATATTTCCACGGAGAAGGGCAATCACAGATTCATTAAACAAACTTATGGTTCACCAAAGGAAAGGTGTGAGGATTGAATTCATTACGATATTGGGGTTAACAGACATATACAAACACAGTAGATATATATAATCACCAAAGACCTACGGAGTACCAAGAGAAGACTACTCAACATTCTGTCATAACGTACATGGGAAAAGGATCCCAGGAAGAACAGACATATGTATATGTGTAAAAGAACCACCTCTTGCACACCTTCAACAAGCTAAACGTTGTACTCAAACTTGCTGTAATAAAAAATAAAAAATTAAATTAAAAACACGAACGAGAAGTAGTGAGACAAACTTGAGGGGCTTTCTCCTGGCACATTCCGTTCTACATTCCAATCTAGAACGCGACTTCCATTGAGGCTCTGCTGCCCAATAACCAGATTTGGTAAGGGAGAACTGCTGCCACCTTGTGGCCGTTTCACACAACAGCAGCTTTAATCCCAGCGCTAATGGTCAGTGGATATTCCAAATCATTACAGACCTGTAAATGACACCTGCCCTGAAAACAAATCCTGGGGTCATATATCGAGCAAAAAATTCAAAATACGTCCATATTTCAAAACGACAGTTTCAAGAGGCATATTTCACGCACATTAGTGTTCTGATTCTTTTGATTTCTTTCTTTCTTTGTTAAAAAAACGGGAATGGAAAAAGGCAACCCTCAGAATGGGCGAAAACTTTCACAAACGAATCAATGGACAAAGGTTTAATCTCCAATATATATAAACAGCTCATGCAGCTTAATATTAATAAAACAAACAACCCAATACAAAAATGGGCAGAAGATCTAAATAGACGTTTCTTCAAAGAAGACACAGAGATGGCCAAGACGCAAATGAAAAGCTGCTCAACATCACTAATTATTAGAGAAATGCAAATCAAAACTACAATGAGGTAAGAACTCACACCTGTTAGAATCGGCATCATCAGATAATCTACAAACAACAAATTCTGGGGAGGGTGTGGACAAAAGGAACCCTCTTCCGCTATTGGTGGGAATGTAAATTGATACAGTCACTATGGAGAACAGTATGGAGGTTCCTTTAAAAAACTAAAAACAGAATTACCATAGGATCCAGCAATCCCACTTCTGGGCATATACCCAGAGAAAACCATAAATCACAGAGTCACATTCACCACAATGTTCATTGCAGCACTATTTACAATAGCCAGGTAATGGAAGCAACCTAAATGCCCACAGACAGACGAATGGATAAAGATGTGGTACATATATAAAATGGAATATTACTCAGCCATAAAAAGGAATGAAACTGAGTCATTTGTAGAGAAGTTGATGGATCTAGAGACTGTCATACAGAGTGAAGTAAGTCAGAAAGAGAAAAACAAATATTGTATATTAATGCCTATATGTGGAACCTAGAAAAATGCTACAGATGAACTGGTTTGCAGGGCAGAAATAGAGACACAGAGGTAGAGAACAAACGTATGGACACAAAGTGGGGGAAGCCATGGGGTGGTGGTGGTGGGATGAGTTGGGAGATTGGGATTGACCTGTATACATGTCTATGCATAAAATAGATAACTAATAATAACCTAGTGTATAAAAAATTAAATCAAATTAAATTTCAAAAATTTTAAAAATAAAATGTAAAAATAAAACAGAAAAAAAGTTCTTCCATTCACACTGATGTATTTATAAGAATGAAATATTTCCATGCTTATATCTATAAATACATAAAAGAGGAATAAAATCTACCTTGAACCAAAAAAGAAAAAAAAAACTGAACCTAACAGTTATACAGAGGAAAACACTACCAAGGCACTTGCTCCAGTGGTAAACAATTCTGAAATTGGTCAGAGGTGGGGAATCATCTCCCATAGAGCCAGCAGCCCCACACGCCCACGCAAGGAGCGTCCTTATTGCAAAGCTGGGGGACAGTGCCGAGGCCTCTGTGAGTAAATGTGAGCTGAGCCCCAGGCCAGCTGCTGCTGAACTGTTCCCACCCTTCCCTGGTGAAACACCTGAATATGTACAAGGGCTTGAAAGCCTAGAGGAAGGGCCATGGAGCCACACCAGCGAAAGCACGCAGGCCAACTTGGTGCCTTCATGTCAGCCAGCATGGTCCTGGCCACGGGCGCTCTTCTGGAAGCTTTCCATTGCCCTGCCTGAGATACCCCTCCTGTCCCGGCCCCCACTCCTTTTTTTCCTTCCTCCCCTCAGCCCGGAGAGATACTGCAGTGGAAGTTATGGGTGACACATCCTCTTCTTTACAGGTGGCAGCCTGGCAACTCCTGCAGAAAGTCCAGCAGAGCCCCACTCACACCGGGCCACCCACAAAGCCATGGACCCTCACACCCTCCCACCAGCACAGCCCCGAGACTGCTGACGGGGCAGAGAATATGGAGTCAGGCACAGCTGCAGGGGCTATTGCTGCCTGGAGTGCTGTTTATATTGACCTCAACCCAGGCACACCTGGGGAGGGCTTGCCGGCAGGGTCAGGCTGCCCAGGTCAGCTAATCCTCAGCCCTCAGGGCATCACATTGCAGAAAACGGACCTCGCTAAGACAGAATATTCGCCAAGGAAAAAAAGGACACAATGCCATTTGCAGCACCGTAGATGAGTCTAGAGGTAATCACGTGACTTGGAGTAAGTCAGAAAGTGAAAGACACATATCATATCATATCACTTATAGGTGTTACCTATAAATTGATACCAGGGCAGATATTTCCATGGAGAAGGGCAATCACAGATTCATTAAACAAACTTATGGTTCACCAAAGGAAAGGTGTGAGGATTGAATTCATTACGATATTGGGGTTAACAGACATATACAAACACAGTAGACATATATAATCACCAAAGACCTACGGAGTACCAAGAGAAGACTACTCAACATTCTGTCATAACGTACATGGGAAAAGGATCCCAGGAAGAACAGACATATGTATATGTGTAAAAGAACCACCTCTTGCACACCTACAACAAGCTAAACGTTGTACTCAAACTTGCTGTAATAAAAAATAAAAAATTAAATTAAAAACACGAACAAGAAGTAGTGAGACAAACTTGAGGGGCTTTCTCCTGGCACATTCCGTTCTAAATTCCAATCTAGAACGCGACTTCCATTGAGGCTCTGCTGCCCTAGTAACCAGATTTGGTAAGGGAGAACTGCTGCCACCTTGTGGCCGTTTCACACAACAGCAGCTTTAATCCCAGCGCTAATGGTCAGTGGATATTCCAAATCATTACAGGCCTGTAAATGACACCTGTCCTGAAAACAAATCCTGGGGTCATATATCGACCAAAAAATTCAAAAGACGTCCATATTTCAAAACGACAGTTTCAAGAGGCATATTTCACGCACATTAGTGTTCTGATTCTTTTGCTTTCTTTCTTTCTTTGTTAAAAAAACGGGAATGGAAAAAGGTAACCCTCAGAAGGGGCGAAAACGTTCACAAACGAATCAATGGACAAAGGTTTAATCTCCAATATATATATACAGCTCATGCAGCTTAATATTAATACAACAAACAACCCAATACAAAAATGGGCAGAAGATCTAAATAGACGTTTCTTCAAAGAAGACACAGAGATGGCCAAGACGCACATGAAAAGCTGCTCAACATCACTAATTATTAGAGAAATGCAAATCAAAACTACAATGAGGTAAGACCTCACACCTGTTAGAATCGGCATCATCAGATAATCTACAAACAACAAATTCTGGGGAGGGTGTGGACAAAAGGAACCCTCTTCCGCTATTGGTGGGAATGTAAATTGATACAGTCACTATGGAGAACAGTATGGAGGTTCCTTTAAAAAACTAAAAACAGAATTACCATAGGATCCAGCAATCCCACTTCTGGGCATATACCCAGAGAAAACCATAAATCACAGAGACACATTCACCACAATGTTCATTGCAGCACTATTTACAATAGCCAGGTAATGGAAGCAACCTAAATGCCCACAGACAGACGAATGGATAAAGATGTAGTACATATATAAAATGGAATATTACTAAGCCATAAAAAGGAATGAAACTGAGTCGTTTGTAGAGAAGTTGATGGATCTAGAGACTGTCATACAGAGTGAAGTAAGTCAGAAAGAGAAAAACAAATATTGTATATTAATGCCTATATGTGGAACCTAGAAAAATGCTACAGATGAACTGGTTTGCAGGGCAGAAATAGAGACACAGAGGTAGAGAACAAACGTATGGACACAAAGTGGGGGAAGCCATGGGGTGGTGGTGGTGGGATGAGTTGGGAGATTGGGATTGACCTGTATACATGTCTATGCATAAAATAGATAACTAATAATAACCTAGTGTATAAAAAAATAAATAAAATTAAATTTCAAAATTTTTAAAAATAAAATGTAAAAATAAAACAGAAAAAATGTTCTTCCATTCACACTGATGTATTTATAAGAATGAATTATTTCCATGCTTATATCTATAAATACATAAAAGAGGAATAAAATCTAACTTGAACCAAAAAAGAAAAAAAAATACTGAACCTAACAGTTATACAGAGGAAAACACTACCAAGGCACTTGCTCCAGTGGTAAACAATTCTGAAATTGGTCAGAGGTGGGGAATCATCTCCCATACAGCCAGCAGCCCCACCCGCCCACGCAAAGAGCGTCCTTATTGCAAAGCTAGGGGACCGTGCAGAGGCCTCTGTGAGTAAACGTGAGCTGAGCCCCAGGCCAGCTGCTGCTGAACTGTTCCCACCCTTCCCAGGTGAAACACCTGAATATGTACAAGGGCTTGAAAGCCTAGAGGAAGGGCCGTGGAGCCACACCAGCGAAAGTACGCAGGCCAACTTGGTGCCTGCAGGTCAGCCAGGATGGTCCTGGCCACGGGCGCTCTTTTGGAAGCTTTCCATTGCCCTGCCTGAGATACCCCTCCTGTCCCGGCCCCCACTCCTTTTTTTCCTTACTCACCTCAGCCCGGAGAGATACTCCAGTGGAAGTTATGGGTGACACAGCCTGTTCTTTACAGGTGGCAGCCTGGCAACTCCTTCAGAAAGTCCAGCAGAGCCCCACTCACACCGGGCCACCCACAAAGCCGTGGACCCTCACACCCTCCCACCAGCACAGCACCGAGACTGCTGACGGGGCAGAGAATATGGAGTCAGGCACAGCTGCAGGGGCTATTGCTGCCTGGAGTGCTGTTTATATTGACCTCAACCCAGACACACTTGGGGAGGGCTTGCCGGCAGGGTCAGGCTGCCCAGGTCAGCTAATCCTCAGCCCTCAGGGAATCACATTGCAGAAAATGGACCTCGCTAAGACAGAATATTAGCCAAGGAAAAAAGCACACAATGCCATTTGCAGCACCGTAGATGAGTCTAGAGGTAATCACGTGACTTGGAGTAAGTCAGAAAGTGAAAGACACATATCATATCATATCACTTATAGGTGTTACCTATAAATTCATACCAGGGCAGATATTTCCACGGAGAATGGCAATCACAGATACATTAAACAAACTTATGGTTCACCAAAGAAAGGTGTGACGATTGAATTCATTATGATATTGGGGTTAACAGACATATACAAACACAGTAGACGTATATAATCACCAAAGACCTACGGAGTACCAAGAGAAGACTACTCAACATTCTGTCATAACGAACATGGGAAAAGGATCCCAGGAAGAACAGACATATGTATATGTGTAAAAGAACCACCTCTTGCACACCTACAACAAGCTAAACGTTGTACTCAAACTTGCTGTAATAAAAAATAAAAAATTAAATTAAAAACACGAACAAGAATTAGTGAGAAAAACTTGAGGGGCTTTCTCCTGGCACATTCCGTTCTACATTCCAATCTAGAACGCGACTTCCATTGAGGCTCTGCTGCCCTAGTAACCAGATTTGGTGAGGGAGAACTGCTGCCACCTTGTGGCCGTTTCACACAACAGCAGCTTTAATCCCAGCGCTAATGGTCAGTGGATATTCCAAATCATTACAGGCCTGTAAATGACACCTGCCCTGAAAACAAATCCTGGGGTCATAGATCGACCAAAAAATTCAAAAGACGTCCATATTTCAAAACGACAGTTTCAAGAGGCATATTTCATGCACATTAGTGTTCTGCTTCTTTTGATTTCTTTCTTTCTTTGTTAAAAAAACGGGAATGGAAAAAGGCAACCCTCAGAATGGGCGAAAACTTTCACAAACGAATCAATGGACAAAGGTTTAATCTCCAATATATATAAACAGCACATGCAGCTTAATATTAATAAAACAAACAACCCAATACAAAAATGGGCAGAAGATCTAAATAGACGTTTCTTCAAAGAAGACACAGGGATGGCCAAGACGCACATGAAAAGCTGCACAACATCACTAATTATTAGAGAAATGCAAATCAAAACTACAATGAGGTAAGACCTCACACCTGTTAGAATCGGCATCATCAGATAATCTACAAACAACAAATTCTGGGGAGGGTGTGGACAAAAGGAACCCTCTTCCGCTATTGGTGGGAATGTAAATTGATACAGTCACAATGGAGAACAGTATGGAGGTTCCTTTAAAAAACTAAAAACAGAATTACAATAGGATCCAGCAATCCCACTTCTGGGCATATACCCAGAGAAAACCATAAATCACAGAGTCACATTCACCACAATGTTCATTGCAGCACTATTTACAATAGCCAGGTAATGGAAGCAACCTAAATGCCCACAGACAGACGAATGGATAAAGATGTGGTACATATATAAAATGGAATATTACTCAGCCATAAAAAGGAATGAAACTGAGTCATTTGTAGAGAAGTTGATGGATCTACAGACTGTCATACAGAGTGAAGTAAGTCAGAAAGAGAAAAACAAATATTGTATATTAATGCCTATATGTGGAAACTAGAAAAATGCTACAGATGAACTGGTTTGCAGGGCAGAAATAGAGACACAGAGGTAGAGAACAAACGTATGGACACAAAGTGGGGGAAGCCATGGGTTGGTGGTGGTGGGATGAGTTGGGAGATTGGGATTGACTTGTATACATGTATATGCCTAAAATAGAAAACTAATAATAACCTAGTGTATAAAAAAGTAAACAAAATTAAATTTCAAAATTTTTAAAAATAAAATGTAAAAATAAAACAGAAAAAATGTTCTTCCATTCTCACTGATGCATTTATAAGAATGAATTATTTCCATGCTTATATCCATAAATACATAAAAGAGGAATAAAATCTAACTTGAACCAAAAAAGAAAAAAAAAACTGAACCTAACAGTTATACAGAGGAAAACACTACCAAGGCACTTGCTCCAGTGGTAAACAATTCTGAAATTGGTCAGAGGTGGGGAATCATCTCCCATACAGCCAGCAGCCCCACCCGCCCACGCAAGGAGCATCCTTATTGCAAAGCTCGGGGACCGTGCCGAGGCCTCTGTGAGTAAACGTGAGCTGAGCCCCAGGCCAGCTGCTGCTGAACTGTTCCCACCCTTCCCAGGTGAAACACCTGAATATGTACAAGGGCTTGAAAGCCAAGAGGAAGGGCCGTGGAGCCACACCAGCGAAAGCACGCAAGCCAACTTGGTGCCTGCAGGTCAGCCAGGATGGTCCTGGCCACGGGCGCTCTTCTGGAAGCTTTCCATTGCCCTGCCTGAGATACCCCTCCTGTCCCGGCCCCCACTCCTTTTTTTCCTTCCTCACCTCAGCCCGGAGAGATATTCCAGTGGAAGTTATGGGTGACACATCCTCTTCTTTACAGGTGGCAGCCTGGCAACTCCTGCAGAAAGTCCAGCAGAGCCCCACTCACACCGGGCCACCCACAAAGGCGTGGACCCTCACACCCTCCCACCAGCACAGCCCCGAGACTGCTGACGGGGCAGAGAATATGGAGTCAGGCACAGCTGCAGGGGCTATTGCTGCCTGGAGTGCTGTTTATATTGACCTCAACCCAGGCACACCTGGGGAGGGCTTGGCAGCAGGGTCAGGCTTCCCAGGTCAGCTAATTCTCAGCCCTCAGGGAATCACATTGCAGAAAATGGACCTCGCTAAGACAGAATATTAGCCAAGGAAAAAAAGCACACAATGCCATTTGCAGCACCGTAGATGAGTCTAGAGGTAATCACGTGACTTGGAGTAAGTCAGAAAGTGAAAGACACATATCATATCATATCACTTATACGTGTTACCTATAAATTGATACCAGGGCAGATATTTCCACGGAGAAGGGCAATCAAAGATTCATTAAACAAACTTATGGTTCACCAAAGGAAAGGTGTGAGGATTGAATTCATTATGATATTGGGGTTAACAGACATATACAAACACAGTAGACGTATATAATCCCCAAAGACCTACGGAGAACCAAGAGAAGACTACTCAACATTCTGTCATAACGAACATGGGAAAAGGATCCCAGGAAGAACAGACATATGTATATGTGTAAAAGAACCACTTCTTGCACACCTACAGCAAGCCAAACGTTGTACTCAAATTTGCTGTAATAAAAAATAAAAAATTAAATTAAAAACACGAACAAGAAGTAGTGAGACAAACTTGAGGGGCTTTCTCCTGGCACATTCCGTTCTACATTCCGATCTAGAACGCGACTTCCATTGAGGCTCTGCTGCCCTATTAACCAGGTTTGGTAAGGGAGAACTGCTGCCACGTTGTGGCCGTTTCACACAACAGCAGCTTTAATCCCAGCGCTAATGGTCAGTGGATATTCCAAATCATTACAGGCCTGTAAATGACACCTGCCCTGAAAACAAATCCTGGGGTCATATATCGACCCAAAAATTGAAAAGACGTCCATATTTCAAAACGACAGTTTCAAGAGGCATATTTCACGCACATTAGTGTTCTGCTTCTTTTGCTTTCTTTCTTTCTTTGTTAAAAAAACGGGAATGGAAAAAGGCAACCCTCAGAATGGGCGAAAACCTTCACAAACGAATCAATGGACAAAGGTTTAATCTCCAATATATATAAACAGCTCATGAAGCTTAATATTAATAAAACAAACAACCCAATACAAAAATGGGCAGAAGACCTAAATAGACATTTCTTCAAAGAAGACACAGTGATGGCCAAGACACACATGAAAAGCTGCTCAACATCACTAATTATTAGAGAAATGCAAATCAAAACTACAATGAGGTAAGACCTCACACCTGTTAGAATCGGCATCATCAGATAATCTACAAACAACAAATTCTGGGGAGGGTGTGGACAAAAGGAACACTCTTCTGCTATTGGTGGGAATGTAAATTGATACAGTCACTATGGAGAACAGTATGGAGGTTCCTTTAAAAAACTAAAAAGAGAATTACCATATGATCCAGCAATCCCACTTCTGGGCATATACCCAGGGTAAACCATAAATCACAGAGACACATTCACCACAATGTTCATTGCAGCACTATTTACAATAGCCAGGTAATGGAAGCAACCTAAATGGCCACAGACAGACGAATGGATAAAGATGTGGTACATATATAAAATGGAATATTACTCAGCCTTAAAAAGGAATGAAACTGGGTCATTTGTAGAGAAGTTGATGGATCGAGAGACTGTCATACAGAGTGAAGTAAGTCAGAAAGAGAAAAACAAATATTGTATATTAATGCCTATATGTGGAACCTAGAAAAATGCTACAGATGAACTGGTTTGCAGGGCAGAAATAGAGACACAGAGGTGGATAACAAACGTATGGACACAAAGTGGGGGAAGCCATGGGGTGGTGGTGGTGGGATGAGTTGGGAGATTGGGATTGACCTGTATACATGTCTATGCATAAAATAGATAACTAATAATAACCTACTGTATAAAAAAATAAATAAACTTAAATTTCAAAATTTTTAAAAATAAAATGTAAAAATAAAACAGAAAAAAAGTTCTTCCATTCACACTGATGTAATTATAAGTATGGATTATTTCCATGCTTATATCTATAAATACATAAAAGAGGAATAAAATCTAACTGGAACCAAAAAAGAAAAAAAAAACAGAACCTAACAGTTATACAGAGGAAAACACTACCAAGGCACTTGCTCCAGTGGTAAACAATTCTGAAATTGGTCAGAGGTGGGGAATCATCTCCCATAGAGCCAGCAGCCCCGCCCGCCCACGCAAGGAGCGTCCTTATTGCAAAGCTGGGGGACCGTGCCGAGGCCTCTGTGAGTAAACGTGAGCTGAGCCCCAGGCCAGATGCTGCTGAACTGTTCCCACCCTTCCCAGGTGAAACACCTGAATATGTACAAGGGCTTGAAAGCCTAGAGGAAGGGCCGTGGAGCCACACCAGCGACAGCACGCAGCCCAACTTGGTGCCTGCATGTAAGCCAGGAGGGTCATGGCCACGGGCGCTCTTCCGGAAGCTTTCCATTGCCCTGCCTGAGATACCCCTCCTGTCCCGGCACCCACTCCTTTTTTTCCTTCCTCACCTCAGCCCGGAGAGATATTCCAGTGGAAGTTATGGGTGACACATCCTCTTCTTTACAGGTGGCAGCCTGGCAACTCCTGCAGAAAGTCCAGCAGAGCCCCACTCACACCGGGCCAACCACAAAGCCGTGGACCCTCACACCCTCCCAACAGCACAGCCCCGAGACTGCTGACGGGGCAGAGAATATGGAGTCAGGCACAGCTGCAGGGGCTATTGCTGCCTGGAGTGCTGTTTATATTGACCTCAACCCAGGCACACCTGGGGAGGGCTTGCCGTCAGGGTCAGGCTGCCTAGGTCAGCAAATCCTCAGCCCTCAGGGAATCACATTGCAGAAAATGGACCTCGCTAAGACAGAATATTCGCCAAGGAAAAAAAGGACACAATGCCTTTGCAGCACCTTAGATGAGTCTAGAGGTAATCACGTGACTTGTAGTAAGTCAGAAAATGAAAGACACATATCATATCATATAACTTATAGGTGCTACCTACAAATTGATACCAGGGAAGATATTTCCACGGAGAAGGGCAATCACAGATTCATTAAACAAACTTATGGTTCACCAAAGGAAAGGTGTGAGCATTGAATTCATTACGATATTGTGGTTAACAGACATATACAAACACAGTAGACATATATAATCACCAAAGACTTACGGAGTACCAAGAGAAGACTACTCAACATTCTGTCATAACGTACATGGGAAAAGGATCCCAGGAAGAACAGACATATGTATATGTGTAAAAGAACCACCCCTTGCACACCTACAACAAGCCAAACTTTGTACTCAAACTTGCTGTAATAAAAAATAAAAAATTAAATTAAAAACACGAACAAGAATTAGTGAGACAAACTTGAGGGGCTTTCTCCTGGCACATTCCGTTCTACATTCCAATCTAGAACGCGACTTCCATTGAGGCTCTGCTGCCCTAGTAACCAGGTTTGGTAAGGGAGAACGGCTGCCACCTTGTGGCCGTTTCACACAACAGCAGCTTTAATCCCAGCTCTAAAGGTCAGTGGATATTCCAAATCATTACAGGCCTGTAAATGACACCTGCCCTGAAAACAAATCCTGGGGTCATATATCGACCAAAAAATTCAAAAGACGTCCATATTTCAAAACGACAGTTTCAAGAGGCATATTTAACGCACATTAGTGTTCTGCTTCTGTTGCTTTCTTTTTTCCTTTGTTAAAAAAACGGGAATGGAAAAAGGCAACCCTCATAATGGGCGAAAACGTTCACAAACGAATCAATGGACAAAGGTTTAATCTCCAATATATATAAAAAGCTCATGCAGCTTAATATTAATAAAACAAACAACCCAATACAAAAATGGGCAGAAGATCTAAAGAGATGTTTCTTCAAAGAAGACACAGAGATGGCCAAGACGCACATAAAAAGCTGCTCAACATCACTAATTATTAGAGAAATGCAAATCAAAGCTCAACATCACTAATTATTAGAGAAATGCAAATCAAAACTACAATGAGGTAAGACCTCACACCTGTTAGCATCGGCATCATCAGATAATCTACAAACAACAAATTCTGGTCAGGGTGTGGACAAAAGGAACCCTCTTCCGCTATTGGTGGGAATGTAAATTGATACAGTCACTATGGAGAACAGTATGGAGGTGCCTTGAAAAAAACTAAAAAGAGAATTACCATAGGATCCAGCAATCCCACTTCTGGGCATTTACCCAGAGAAAACCATAAATCACAGAGACACATTCACCACAATGTTCATTGCAGCACTATTTACAATAGCTAGGTAATGGAAGCAACCTAAATGGCCACAGACAGACGAATGGATAAAGATGTGGTACATATATAAAATGGAATATTACTCAGCCATAAAAAGGAATTAAACTGGGTCATTTGTAGAGAAGTTGATGGATCTAGAGACTGTCATACAGAGTGAAGTAAGTCAGAAAGAGAAAAACAAATATTGTATATTAATGCCTATATGTGGAACCTAGAAAAATGGTACAGATGAACTGGTTTGCAGGGCAGAAATAGAGACACAGAGGTAGAGAACAAACGTATGGACACAAAGTGGGGGAAGCCATGGGGTGGTGGTGGTGGGATGAGTTGGGAGATTGGGATTGACCTGTATACATGTCTATGCATAAAATAGATAACTAATAGTAACCTACTATATAAAAAAATAAATAAAATTAAATTTCAAAATTTTTAAAAATAAAATGTAAAAATAAAACAGAAAAAAAGTTCTTCCATTCACACTGATGTATTTATAACAATGAATTATTTCCATGCTTATATCCATAAATACATAAAAGAGGAATAAAATCTAAGTTGAACCAAAAAAGAAAAAAAAATGCTGAACCTAACAGTTATACAGAGGAAAACACAACCAAGGCACTTGCTCCAGTGGTAAACAATTCTGAAATTGGTCAGAGTTGGGGAATCATCCCCCATACAGCCAGCAGCCCCGCCCGCCCACGAAAGGAGCGTCCATATTGCAAAGCTGTGGGACCGTGCCGAGGCCTCTGTGAGTAAACGTGAGCTGAGCCCCAGGCCAGCTGCTGCTGAACTGTTCCCACCCTTCCCAGGTGAAACCCCTGAATATGTACAAGGGCGAGAAAGCCTAGAGGAAGGGCCGTGGAGCCACACCAGGGACAGCACGCAGGCCAACTTGGTGCCTGCAGGTCAGCCAGGATGGTCCTGGCCACGGGCGCTCTTCTGGAAGCTTTCCATTGGCCTGCCTGAGATACCCCTCCTGTCCCGGCCCCCACTCCTTTTTTTCCTTCCTCAACTCAGCCCGGAGATATATTCCAGTGGAAGTTATGGGTGACACATCCTCTTCTTTACAGGTGACAGCCTGGCAACTCCTGCAGAAAGTCCAGCAGAGCCCCACTCACACCGGGCCACCCACAAAGCCGTGGACCCTCACACCCTCCCACCAGCACAGCCCCGAGACTGCTAACGGGGCAGAGAATATGGAGTCAGGCACAGCTGCAGGGGCTATTACTGCCTGGAGTGCTGTTTATATCGACCTCAACCCAGGCACACCTGGGGAGGGCTTGCCGGCAGGGTCAGGCTGCCCAGGTCAGCTAATCCTCAGCCCTCAGGGAATCCCATTGCAGAAAATGGACCTCGCTAAGACAGAATATTCGCCAAGGAAAAAAAGGACACAATGCCATTTGCAGCACCGTAGATGAGACTAGAGGTAATCACGTGACTTGGAGTAAGTCAGAAAGTGAAAGACACATATCATATCATATCACTTATAGGTGTTACCTATAAATTGATACCAGGGCAGATATTTCCACGGAGAAGGGCAATCACAGATTCATTAAACAAACTTATGGTTCACCAAAGGAAAGGTGTGAGCATTGAATTCATTACGATATTGGGGTTAACAGACATATACAAACACAGTAGACGTTATAATCACCAAAAACCTACGGAGTACCAAGAGAAGACTACTCAACATTCTGTCATAACGTACATGGGAAAAGGATCCCAGGAAGAACAGACATATGTATATGTGTAAAAGAACCACCTCTTGCACACCAACAACAAGCTAAACGTTGTACTCAAACTTGCTGTAATAAAAAATAAAAAATTAAATTAAAAACACGAACAAGAAGTAGGGAGACAAACTTGAGGGGCTTTCTCCTGGCACATTCCGTTCTACATTACAATCTAGAACGCGACTTCCTTTGAGGCTCTGCTGCCCTAATAACCAGATTTGGTACGGGAGAACTGCTGCCAACTTGTGGCCGTTTCACACAACAGCAGCTTTAATCCCAGCGCTAATGGTCAGTGGATATTCCAAATCATTACAGGCCTGTAAATGACACCTGCCTTGAAAACAAATCCTGGGGTCTTATATCGACCAAAAAATTCAAAAGACGTCCATATTTCAAAACGACAGTTTCAAGAGGCATATTTCACGCACATTAGTGTTCTGCTTCTTTTGCTTTCTTTCTTTCTTTGTTAAAAAACGGGAATGGAAAAAGGCAACCGTCAGAATGGGCGAAAACGTTCACAAACGAATCAATGGACAAAGGTTTAATCTCCAATATATATAAACAGGTAATGCAGCTTAATATTAATAAAACAAAGAACCCAATACAAAAATGGGCAGAAGATCTAAATAGACGTTTCTTCAAAGAAGACACAGAGATGGCCTAGACGCACATGAAAAGCTGCTCAACATCACTAATTATTAGAGAAATGCAAATCAAAACTACAATGAGGTAAGTCCTCACACCTGTTAAAATCGGCATCATCAGATAATCTACAAACAACAAATTCTGGGGAGGGTGTGGACAAAAGGAACCCTCTTCCGCTATTCGTGGGAATGTAAATTGATACAGTCACTATGGAGAACAGTATGGAGGTTCCTTTAAAAAACTAAAAAGAGAATTACCATAGGATCCAGCAATCCCACTTCTGGGCATTTACCCAGAGAAAACCGTAAATCACAGAGACACATTCACCACAATGTTCATTGCAGCACTATTTACAATAGCCAGGTAATGGAAGCAACCTAAATGGCCACAGACAGACGAATGGATAAAAGTGGTACATATATAAAATGGAATATTAGTCAGCCATAAAAAGGAATGAACCTGGGTCATTTGTAGAGAAGTTGACGGACCTAGAGACTGTCATACAGAGTGAAGTAAGTCAGAAAGAGAAAAACAAATATTGTATATTAATGCCTATATGTGGAACCTAGAAAAATGGTACAGATGAACTGGTTTGCAGGGCAGAAATAGAGACACAGAGGTAGAGAACAAACGTATGGACACAAAGTGGGGGAAGCCATGGGGTGGTGGTGGTGGGATGAGTTGGGAGATTGGGATTGACCTGTATACATGTCTATGCATAAAATAGATAACTAATAATAACCTGCTGTATAAAAAAATAAATAAAATTAAATTTCAAAATTTTTAAAAATAAAATGTAAAAATAAAAGAGAAAAAATTTCTTCCATTCACACTGATGTATTTATAAAAATGAATTATTTCCATGCTTATATCCATAAATACATAAAAGAGGAACAAAATCTAACTTGAACCAAAAAAGAAAAAAAAAAGCTGAACCTAACAGTTATACAGAGGGAAACACAACCAAGCCACTTGCTCCAGTGTTAAACAATTCTGAAATTGGTCAGAGGTGGGGAATCATCCCCCATACAGCCAGGAGCCCTGCCCGACCATGCAAGGAGCGTCCTCATTGCAAAGCTGTGGGACCGTGCCGAGCCCTCTGTGAGTAAACGTGAGCTGAGCCCCAGGCCAGATGCTGCTGAACTGTTCCCACCCTTCCCAGGTCAAACACCTGAATATGTATAAGGGCTTGAAAGCCTAGATGAAGGGCCGTGGAGCCACACCAGCGACAGCACGCAGGCCAACTTTGTGCCTGCAGGTCAGCCAGGATGGTCCTGGCCACGGGCGCTCTTCTGGAAGCTTTCCATTGCCCTGCCTGAGATACCCCTCCTGTCCCGGTCCCCACTCCTTTTTTTTCTTCCTCACCTCAGCCCGGAGAGATATTCCAGTGGAATTTTTGGGTGACACATCCTCTTCTTTACAGGTGGCAGCCTGGCAACTCCTGCAGAAAGTCCAGCAGAGCCCCACTCACACCGGGCCGCCCACAAAGCCGTGGACCCTCACACCCTCCCACCAGCACAGCCCCGAGACTACTGACGGGGTAGAGAATGTGGAGTCAGGCACAGCTGCAGGGGCTATTGCTGCCTGGAGTGCTGTTTATATTGAACTCAACCCAGGCACACCTGGGGAGGGCTTGCCGGCAGGGTCAGGCTGCCCAGGTCAGCTAATCCTCAGCCCTCAGGGAATCACATTGCAGAAAATGGACCTCGCTAAGAGAGAATATTCGCCAAGGGAAAAAAGGACACAATACCATTTGCAGCACCGTAGATGTGTCTAGAGGTAATCACGTGACATGGAGTAAGTCAGAAAGTGAAAGAAACATATCATATCATATCACTTATACGTGTTACCTATAAATTGATACCACGGCAGATATTTCCACGGAGAAGGGCAATCACAGATTCATTAAACAAACTTATGGTTCACCAAAGGAAAGGTGTGAGGTTTGAATTCATTACGATATTTGGGTTAACAGACATATACAAACACAGTAGACGTATATAATCACCAAAGACCTACGGAGTACCAAGAGAAGACTACTCAACATTCTGTCATAACGTACATGGGAAAAGGATCCCAGGAAGAACAGACATATGTATATGTGTAAAAGAACCACCTCTTGCACACCTACAACAAGCTAAACGTTGTACTCAAACTTGCTGTAATAAAAAATAAGAAATTAAATTAAAAACACGAACAAGAAGTAGAGAGACAAACTTGAGGGGCTTTCTCCTGGCACATTCCGTTCTACATTCCAATCTAGAACGCGACTTCCATTGAGGCTCTGCTGCCCTAGTAACCAGATTTGGTAAGGGAGAACTGCTGCCACCTTGTGGCCGTTTCACACAACAGCATCTTTAATCCCAGCACTAATGGTCAGTGGATATTCCAAATCATTACAGGCCTGTAAATGACACCTGCCCTGAAAACAAATCCTGGGGTCATATATCGACGAAAAAATTCAAAAGACGTCCATATTTCAAAACGACAGTTTCAAGAGGCATATTTCACGCACACTAGTGTTCTGCTTCTTTTGCTTTCTTTCTTTCTTTGTTAAAAAAACGGGAATGGAAAAAGGCAACCCTCAGAATGGGCGAAAACGTTCACAAGCGAATCAATGGACAAAGGCTTAATCTCCAATATATATAAACAGCTCATGCAGCTTAATATTAATAAAACAAACAACCCAATACAAAAATGGGCAGAAGATCTAAATAGACGTTTCTTCAAAGAAGACACAGAGATGGCCAAGACGCAGATGAAAAGCTGCTCAACATCACTAATTATTAGAGAAATGCAAATCAAAACTACAATGAGGTAAGACCTCACACCTGTTAGAATCGGCATCATCAGATAATCTACAAACAACAAATTCTGGGGAGGGTGTGGACAAAAGGAACCCTCTTCCGCTATTGGTGGGAATGTAAATTGATACAGTCACTATGGAGAACAGTATGGAGGTTCCTTTAAAAAACTAAAAAGAGAATTACCATAGGATCCAGCAATCCCACTTCTGGGCATTTACCCAGAGAAAACCATAAATCACAGAGACACATTCACCACAATGTTCATTGCAGCACTATTTACAATAGCCAGGTAATGGAAGCAACCTAAATGCCCACACACAGACGAATGGATAAAGATGCGGTCGTTATATATAAAATGGAATATTACTAAGCCATAAAAAGGAATGAAACTGAGTCATTTGTAGAGAAGTTGATGGATCTAGAGACTGTCATACAGAGTGAAGTAAGTCAGAAAGAGAAAAACAAATATTGTATATTAATGCCTATATGAGGAACCTAGAAAAATGCTACAGATGAACTGGTTTGCAGGGCAGAAATAGAGACCCAGAGGTAGAGAACAAACGTATGGACACAAAGTGGGGGAAGCCATGGTGTGGTGGTGGTGGGATGAGTTGGGAGATTGGGATTGACCTGTATACATGTCTATGCATAAAATAGATAACTAATAATAACCTAGTGTATAAAAAATAAATCAAATTAAATTTCAAAATTTTTAAAAATAAAATGTAAAAATAAAACAGAAAAAATGTTCTTCCATTCACACTGATGTATTTATAAGAATGAATTATTTCCATGCTTATATGTATAAATACATAAAAGAGGAATAAAATCTAACTTGAACCAAAGAAGAAAAAATTAAAAACTGAACCTAACAGTTATACAGAGGAAAACACTACCAAGGCACTTGCTCCAGTGGTAAACAATTCTGAAATTGGTCAGAGGTGGGGAATCATCTCCCATAGAGCCAGCAGCCCCACCCGCCCACGCAAAGAGCGTCCTTATTGCAAAGCTGGGTGACCGTGCCGAGGCCTCTGTGAGTAAACGTGAGCTGAGCCCCAGGCCAGCTGCTGCTGAACTGTTCCCACCCTTTCCAGGTGAAACACCTGAATATGTACAAGGGCTTGAAAGCCTAGAGGAAGGGCCGTGGAGCCACACCAGCGAAAGCACGCAGGCCAACTTGGTGCCTGCAGGTCAGCCAGGATGGTCCTGGCCACGGGCGCTCTTCTGGAAACTTTCCATTGCCCTGACTGTGATACCCCTCCTGTCCCGGCCCCCACTCGTTTTTTTCCTTACTCACCTCAGCCCGGAGAGATACTCCAGTGGAAGTTATGGGTGACACATCCTCTTCTTTACAGGTGGCAGCCTGGCAACTCCTGCAGAAAGTCCAGCAGAGCCCCACTCACACCGGGACAACCACAAAGCCGTGGACCCTCACACCCTCCCACCAGCACAGCCCCGAGACTGCTGACGGGGCAGAGAATATGGAGTCAGGCACAGCTGCAGGGGCTATTGCTGCCTGGAGTGCTGTTTATATTGACCTCAACCCAGGCACACCTGGGGAGGGCTTGCCGGCAGGGTCAGGCTGCCCAGGTCAGCTAATCCTCAGCCCTCAGGGAATCACATTGCAGAAAATGGACCTCGCTAAGACACAATATTCGCCAAGGAAAAGAAGCACACAATGCCATTTGCAGCACCGTAGATGAGTCTAGAGGTAATCACGTGACTTGGAGTAAGTCAGAAAGTGAAAGACACATATCATATCATATCACTTATAGGTGTTACCTATAAATTGATACCAGGGCAGATATTTCCACGGAGAAGGGCAATCACAGATTCATTAAACAAACTTATGGTTCACCAAAGGAAAGGTGTGAGGATTGAATTCATTATGATATTGGGGTTAACAGACATATACAAACACAGTAGACGTATATAATCACCAAAGACCTACGGAGTACCAAGAGAAGACTACTGAACATTCTGTCATAACGAACATGGGAAAAGGATCCCAGGAAGAACAGACATATGTATATGTGTAAAAGAACCACCTCTTGCACACCTACAACAAGCTAAACGTTGTACTGAAACTTGCTGTAATAAAAAATAAAAAATTAAATTAACAACACGAACAAGAATTAGTGAGAAAAACTTGAGGGGCTTTCTCCTGGTACATTCCGTTCTACATTCCAATCTAGAACGCGACTTCCATTGAGGCTCTGCTGCCCTAGTAACCAGATTTGGTAAGGGAGAACTGCTGCCACCTTGTGGCCGTTTCACACAACAGCAGCTTTAATCCCAGCGCTAATGGTCAGTGGATATTCCAAATCATTACAGGCCTGTAAATAACACCTGCCCTGAAAACAAATCCTGGGGTCATATATCGACCAAAAAATTCAAAAGACGTCCATATTTCAAAACGACAGTTTCAAGAGGCATATTTCACGCACATTAGTGTTCTGCTTCTTTTGATTTCTTTCTTTCTTTGTTAAAAAAACGGGAATGGAAAAAGGCAACCGTCAGAATGGGCGAAAACTTTCACAAACGAATCAATGGACAAAGGTTTAATCTCCAATATATATAAACAGCTCATGCAGCTTAATATTAATACAACAAACAACCCAATACAAAAATGGGCAGAATATCTAAATAGACGTTTCTTCAAAGAAGACACAGAGATGGCCAAGACGCACATGAAAAGCTGCTCAACATCACTAATTATTAGAGAAATGCAAATCAAAACTACAATGAGGTAAGACCTCACACCTGTGAGAATCGGCATCATCAGATAATCTACAAACAACAAATTCTGGGGAGGGTGTGGACAAAAGGAACCCTCTTCCGCTATTGGTGGGAATGTAAATTGATACAGTCACTATGGAGAACAGTATGGAGGTTCCTTTAAAAAACTTAAAAGAGAATTACCATAGGATCCAGCAATCCCACTTCTGGGCATATACCCAGAGAAAACCATAAATCACAAAGACACATTCACCACAATGTTCATTGCAGCACTATTTACAATAGCCAGGTAATGGAAGCAACCTAAATGCCCACAGACAGACGAATGGATAAAGATGTGGTACATATATAAAATGGAATATTACTCAGCCATAAAAAGGAATGAAACTGGGTCATTTGTAGAGAAGTTGATGGATCTAGAGACTGTCATACAGAGTGAAGTAAGTCAGAAAGAGAAAAACAAATATTGTATATTAATGCCTATATGTGGAACCTAGAAAAATGCTACAGATGAACTGGTTTGCAGGGCAGAAACAGAGACACAGAGGTAGAGAACAAACGTATGGACACAAAGTGGGGGAAGCCATGGGGTGGTGGTGGTGGGATGAGTTGGGAGATTGGGATTGACCTGTATACAAGTCTATGCATAAAATAGATAACTAATAATAACCTACTGTATAAAAAAAATAAATAAAATTAAATTTCAAAAATTTTAAAAATAAAATGTAAAAATAAAACAGAAAAAAAGTTCTTCCATTCACACTGATGTATTTATAAGAATGAATTATTTCCATGCTTATATCCATAAATACATAAAAGAGGAATAAAATCTAACTTGAACCAAAAAAGAAAAAAAAAACTGAACCTAACAGTTATACAGAGGAAAACACTACCAAGGCACTTGCTCCAGTGGTAAACAATTCTGAAATTGGTCAGAGGTGGGGAATCATCTCCCATAGATCCAGCAGCCCCGCCCGCCCACGCAAGGAGCGTCCTTATTGCAAAGCTGGGGGACCGTGCCGAGGCCTCTGTGAGTAAACGTGAGCTGAGCCCCAGGCCAGCTGCTGCTGAACTGTTCCCACCCTTCCCAGGTGAAACACCTGAATATGTACAAGGGCTTGAAAGCCTAGAAGAAGGGCCGTGGAGCCACACCAGCGACAGCACGCAGGCCACCTTGGTGCCTGCAGGTCAGCCAGGATGGTCCTGGCCACGGGCACTCTTCTGGAAGCTTTCCATTGCCCTGCCTGAGATACCCCTCCTGTCCCGGACCCCACTCCTTTTTTTCCTTCCTCACCTCAGCCCGGAGAGATATTCCAGTGGAAGTTATGGGTGACACATCGTCTTCTTTACAGGTGGCAGCCTGGCAACTCCTGCAGAAAGTCCAGCAGAGCCCCACTCACACCGGGCCACCCACAAAGCCGTGGACCCTCACACCCTCCCACCAGCACAGCCCCGAGACTGCTGACGGGGCAGAGAATATGGAGTCAGGCACAGCTGCATGGGGTATTGCTGCCTGGAGTGCTGTTTATATTGACCTCAACCCAGGCACACCTGGGGAGGGCTTGCCGGCAGGGTCAGGCTGCCCAGGTCAGCTAATCCTCAGCCCTCAGGGAATCACATTGCAGAAAATGGACCTCGCTAAGACAGAATATTCGCCAAGGAAAAGAAGCACACAATGCCATTTGCAGCACCGTAGATGAGTCTAGAGGTAATCACGTGACTTGGACTAAGTCAGAAAGTGAAAGACACATATCATATCATATCACTTATAGGTGTTACCTATAAATTGATACCAGGTCAGATATTTCCACGGAGAAGGGCAATCACAGATTCATTAAACAAACTTATGGTTCACCCAAGGAAAGGAGTGAGGATTGAATTCATTATGATATTGGGGTTAACAGACATATACAAACACAGTAGACATATATAATCACCAAAGACCTACGGAGTACCAAGAGAAGACTACTCAACATTCTGTCATAACGTACATGGGAAAAGGATCCCAGGAAGAACAGACATATGTATATGTGTAAAAGAACCACCTCTTGCACACCTACAACAAGCTAAACGTTGTACTCAAACTTGCTGTAATAAAAAATAAAAAAATTAAATTAAAAACACGAACAAGAATTAGTGAGACAAACTTGAGGGGCTTTCTCCTGGCACATTCCGTTCTAAATTCCAATGTAGAACGCGACTTCCATTGAGGCTCTGCTGCCCTAGTACCCAGATTTGGTAAGGGTGAACTGCTGCCACCTTGTGGCCGTTTCACACAACAGCAGCTTTAATCCCAGCGCTAATGGTCAGTGGATATTCCAAATCATTACAGGCCTGTAAATGACACCTGCCCTGAAAACAAATCCTGGGGTCATATATCGATAAAAAAAATTCAAAGACGTCCATATTTCAAAACGACAGTTTCAAGAGGCATATTTCACGCACATTAGTGTTCTGATTCTTTTGCTTTCTTTCTTTCTTTGTTAAAAAAACGGGAATGGAAAAAGGTAACCCTCAGAAGGGGCGAAAACGTTCACAAACGAATCAATGGACAAAGGTTTAATCTCCAATATATATATACAGCTCATGCAGCTTAATATTAATACAACAAACAACCCAATACAAAAATGGGCAGAAGATCTAAATAGACGTTTCTTCAAAGAAGACACAGAGATGGCCAAGACGCACATGAAAAGCTGCTCAACATCACTAATTATTAGAGAAATGCAAATCAAAACTACAATGAGGTAAGACCTCACACCTGTTAGAATCGGCATCATCAGATAATCTACAAACAACAAATTCTGGGGAGGGTGTGGACAAAAGGAACCCTCTTCTGCTATTCGTGGGAATGTAAATTGATACAGTCACTATGGAGAACAGTATGGAGGTTCCTTTAAAAAACTAAAAACAGAATTACCATAGGATCCAGCAATCCCACTTCTGGGCATATACCCAGAGAAAACCATAAATCACAAAGACACATTCACCACAATGTTCATTGCAGCACTATTTACAATAGCCAGGTAATGGAAGCAACCTAAATGGCCACAGACAGACGAATGGATAAAGATGTGGTACATATATAAAATGGAATATTACTCAGCCATAAAAAGGAATGAAACTGGGTCATTTGTAGAGAAGTTGATGGATCTAGAGACTGTCATACAGAGTGAAGTAAGTCAGAAAGAGAAAAACAAATATTGTATATTAATGCCTATATGTGGAACCTAGAAAAATGCTACAGATGAACTGGTTTGCAGGGCAGAAATAGAGACACAGAGGTAGAGAACAAACGTATGGACACAAAGTGGGGGAAGCCATGGGGTGGTGGTGGTGGGATGAGTCGGGAGATTGGGATTGACCTGTATACATATCTATGCATAAAATAGATAACTAATAATAACCTACTGTATAAAAAAATAAATAAAATAAAATTTCAACAATTTTAAAAATAAAATGTAAAAATAAAACAGATAAAAATGATCTTCCATTCACACTGATGTATTTATAAGAATGAATTATTTCCATGCTTATATCCATAAATACTTAAAAGAGGAATAAAATCTAATTTGAACCAAAAAAGAAAAAAAAAACTGAACCTAACAGTTATACAGAGGAAACACAACCAAGGCACTTGCTCCAGTGGTAAACAATTCTGAAATTGGTCAGAGGTGGGGAATCATCTCCCATAGAGCCAGCAGCCCCGCCCGCCCACGCAAGGAGCGTCCTTATTGCAAAGCTGGGGGACCGTGCTGAGGCCTCTGTGAGTAAACGTGAGCTGAGCCCCAGGCCAGCTGCTGCTGAACTGTTCCCACCCTTCCCACGTGAAACACCTGAATATGTACAAGGGCTTGAAAGCCTAGAGGAAGGGCTGTGGAGCCACACCAGCGACAGCACGCAGGCCACCTTGGTGCCTGCACCTCAGCCAGGATGGTCCTGGCCACGGGCGATCTTCTGGAAGCTTTCCATTGCCCTGCCTGAGATACCCCTCCTGTCCCGGCCCCCACTCCTTTTTTTCCTTCCTCACCTCAGCCCGGAGAGATATTCCAGTGGAAGTTATGGGTGACACATCCTCTTCTTTACAGGTGGCAGCCTGGCAACTCCTGCAGAAAGTCCAGCAGTGCCCCACTCACACCGGGCCACCCACAAAGGCGTGGAACCTCACACCCTCCCACCAGCACAGCCCCGAGACTGCTGACGGGGCAGAGAATATGGAGTCAGGCACAGCTGCAGGGGCTATTGCTGCCTGGAGTGCTGTTTATATTGACCTCAACCCAGGCACACCTGGGGAGGGCTTGCCGGCAGGGTCAGGCTTCCCAGGTCAGCTAATTCTCAGCCCTCAGGTAATCACATTGCAGAAAATGGACCTCGCTAAGACAGAATATTAGCCAAGGAAAAAAAGCACACAATGCCATTTGCAGCACCGTAGATGAGTCTAGAGGTAATCACGTGACTTGGAGTAAGTCAGAAAGTGAAAGACACATATCATATCATATCACTTATACGTGTTACCTATAAATTGATACCAGGGCAGATATTTCCACGGAGAAGGGCAATCAAAGATTCATTAAACAAACTTATGGTTCACCAAAGGAAAGGTGTGAGGATTGAATTCATTATGATATTGGGGTTAACAGACATATACAAACACAGTAGACGTATATAATCACCAAAGACCTACGGAGAACCAAGAGAAGACTACTCAACATTCTGTCATAACGAACATGGGAAAAGGATCCCAGGAAGTAAAGACATATGTATATGTGTAAAAGAACCACCTCTTGCACACCTACAACAAGCTAAACGTTGTACTCAAACTTGCTGTAATAAAAAATAAAAAAATTCAATTAAAAACACGAACAAGAATTAGTGAGAAAAACTTGAGGGGCTTTCTCCTGGTACATTCCGTTCTACATTCCAATCTAGAACGCGACTTCCATTGAGGCTCTGCTGCCCTAGTAACCAGATTTGGTAAGGGAGAACTGCTGCCACCTTGTGGCCGTTTCACACAACAGCAGCTTTAATCCCAGCGCTAATGGTCAGTGGATATTCCAAATCATTACAGGCCTGTAAATGACACCTGCCCTGAAAACAAATCCTGGGGTCATATATCGACCAAAAAATTCAACAGACGTCCATATTTCAAAACGACAGTTTCAAGAGGCATATTTCACGCACATTAGTGTTCTGCTTCTTTTGATTTATTTCTTTCTTTGTTAAAAAAACGGGAATGGAAAAGGGCAACCCTCAGAATGGGCGAAAACTTTCACAAACGAATCAATGGACAAAGGTTTAATCTCCAATATATATAAACAGCTCATGCAGCTTAATATTAATAAAACAAACAACCCAATACAAAAATGGGCAGAAGATCTAAATAGACGTTTCTTCAAAGAAGACACAGAGATGGCCAAGACGCACATGAAAAGCTGCTCAACATCACTAATTATTAGAGAAATGCAAATCAAAACTACAATGAGGTAAGACCTCACACCTGTTAGAATCGGCATCATCAGATAATCTACAAACAACAAATTCTGGGGAGGGTGTGGACAAAAGGAACCCTCTTCCGCTATTGGTGGGAATGTAAATTGATACAGTCACTATGGAGAACAGTATGGAGGTTCCTTTAAAAAACTAAAAACAGAATTACAATAGGATCCAGCAATCCCACTTCTGGGCATATACCCAGAGAAAACCATAAATCACAAAGACACATTCACCACAATATTCATTGCAGCACTATTTACAATAGCCAGGTAATGGAAGCAACCTAAATGCCCCCAGACAGACGAAAGGATAAAGATGTGGTACATATATAAAAAGGAATATTACTCAGCCATAAAAAGGAATGATCCTGGGTCATTTGTAGAGACGTTGATGGATCTAGAGACTGTCATACAGAGTGAAGTAAGTCAGAAAGAGAAAAACAAATATTGTATATTAATGCCTATATGTGGAACCTAGAAAAATGCTACAGATGAACTGGTTTGCAGGGCAGAAATAGAGACACAGAGGTAGAGAACAAACGTATGGACACAAAGTGGGGGAAGCCATGGGGTGGTGGTGGTGGGATGAGTTGGGAGATTGGGATTGACCTGTATACATGTCTATGCATAAAATAGATAACTAATAATAACCTAGTGTATAAAAAATAAATCAAGTTAAATTTCAAAATTTTTAAAAATAAAATGTAAAAATAAAACAGAAAAAATGTTCTTCCATTCACACTGATGTATTTATAAGAATGAATTATTTCCATGCTTATATCTATAAATACATAAAAGAGGAATAAAATCTAACTTGAACCAAAGAAGAAAAAATTAAAAACTGAACCTAACAGTTATACAGAGGAAAACACTACCAAGGCACTTGCTCCAGTGGTAAACAATTCTGAAATTGGTCAGAGGTGGGGAATCATCTCCCATAGAGCCAGCAGCCCCACCCGCCCACGCAAAGAGCGTCCTTATTGCAAAGCTGGGGGACCGTGCCGAGGCCTCTGTGAGTAAACGTGAGCTGAGCCCCAGGCCAGCTGCTGCTGAACTGTTCCCACCCTTTCCAGGTGAAACACCTGAATATGTACAAGGGCTTGAAAGCCTAGAGGAAGGGCCGTGGAGCCACACCAGCGAAAGCACGCAGGCCAACTTGGTGCCTGCAGGTCAGCCAGGATGGTCCTGGCCACGGGCGCTCTTCTGGAAACTCTCCATTGCCCTGCCTGTGATACCCCTCCTGTCCCGGCCCCCACTCCTTTTTTTCCTTACTCACCTCAGCCCGGAGAGATACTCCAGTGGAAGTTATGGGTGACACATCCTCTTCTTTACAGGTGGCAGCCTGGCAACTCCTGCAGAAAGTCCAGCAGAGCCCCACTCACACCGGGCCAACCACAAAGCCGTGGACCCTCACACCCTCCCACCAGCACAGCCCCGAGACTGCTGACGGGGCAGAGAATATGGAGTCAGGCACAGCTGCAGGGGCTATTGCTGCCTGGAGTGCTGTTTATATTGACCTCAACCCAGGCACACCTGGGGAGGGCTTGCCGGCAGGGTCAGGCTGCCCAGGTCAGCTAATCCTCAGCCCTCAGGGAATCACATTGCAGAAAATGGACCTCGCTAAGACACAATATTCGCCAAGGAAAAGAAGCACACAATGCCATTTGCATCACCGTAGATGAGTCTAGAGGTAATCACGTGACTTGGAGTAAGTCAGAAAGTGAAAGACACATATCATATCATATCACTTATAGGTGTTACCTATAAATTGATACCAGGGCAGATATTTCCACGGAGAAGGGCAATCACAGATTCATTAAACAAACTTATGGTTCACCAAAGGAAAGGTGTGAGGATTGAATTCATTATGATATTGGGGTTAACAGACATATACAAACACAGTAGACGTATATAATCACCAAAGACCTACGGAGTACCAAGAGAAGACTACTGAACATTCTGTCATAACGAACATGGGAAAAGGATCCCAGGAAGAACAGACATATGTATATGTGTAAAAGAACCACCTCTTGCACACCTACAACAAGCTAAACGTTGTACTCAAACTTGCTGTAATAAAAAATAAAAAATTAAATTAACAACACGAACAAGAATTAGTGAGAAAAACTTGAGGGGCTTTCTCCTGGTACATTCCGTTCTACATTCCAATCTAGAACGCGACTTCCATTGAGGCTCTGCTGCACTAGTAACCAGATTTGGTATGGGAGAACTGCTGCCACCTTGTGGCCGTTTCACACAACAGCAGCTTTAATCCCAGCGCTAATGGTCAGTGGATATTCCAAATCATTACAGGCCTGTAAATAACACCTGCCCTGAAAACAAATCCTGGGGTCATATATCGACCAAAAAATTCAAAAGACGTCCATATTTCAAAACGACAGTTTCAAGAGGCATATTTCACGCACATTAGTGTTCTGCTTCTTTTGATTTCTTTCTTTCTTTGTTAAAAAAATGGGAATGGAAAAAGGCAACCATCAGAATGGGCGAAAACTTTCACAAACGAATCAATGGACAAAGGTTTAATCTCCAATATATATAAACAGCTCATGCAGCTTAATATTAATAAAACAAACAACCCAATACAAAAATGGGCAGAATATCTAAATAGACGTTTCTTCAAAGAAGACACAGAGATGGCCAAGACGCACATGAAAAGCTGCTCAACATCACTAATTATTAGAGAAATGCAAATCAAAACTACAATGAGGTAAGACCTCACACCTGTGAGAATCGGCATCATCAGATAATCTACAAACAACAAATTCTGGGGAGGGTGTGGACAAAAGGAACCCTCTTCCGCTATTGGTGGGAATGTAAATTGATACAGTCACTATGGAGAACAGTATGGAGGTTCCTTTAAAAAACTAAAAACAGAATTACAATAGGATCCAGCAATCCCACTTCTGGGCATATACCCAGAGAAAACCATAAATCACAAAGACACATTCACCACAATGTTCATTGCAGCACTATTTACAATAGCCAGGTAATGGAAGCAACCTAAATGCCCACAGACAGACGAATGGATAAAGATGTGGTACATATATAAAATGGAATATTACTCAGCCATAAAAAGGAATGAAACTGGGTCATTTGTAGAGAAGTTGATGGATCTAGAGACTGTCATACAGAGTGAAGTAAGTCAGAAAGAGAAAAACAAATATTGTATATTAATGCCTATATGTGGAACCTAGAAAAATGCTACAGATGAACTGGTTTGCAGGGCAGAAACAGAGACACAGAGGTAGAGAACAAACGTATGGACACAAAGTGGGGGAAGCCATGGGGTGGTGGTGGTGGGATGAGTTGGGAGATTGGGATTGACCTGTATACATGTCTATGCATAAAATAGATAACTAATAATAACCTACTGTATAAAAAAAATAAATAAAATTAAATTTCAAAAATTTTAAAAATAAAATGTAAAAATAAAACAATAAAAAAGTTCTTCCATTCACACTGATGTATTTATAAGAATGAATTATTTCCATGCTTATATCCATAAATACATAAAAGAGGAATAAAATCTAACTTGAACCAAAAAAGAAAAAAAAAACTGAACCTAACAGTTATACAGAGGAAAACACTACCAAGGCACTTGCTCCAGTGGTAAACAATTCTGAAATTGGTCAGAGGTGGGGAATCATCTCCCATAGAGCCAGCAGCCCCGCCCGCCCACGCAAGGAGCGTCCTTATTGCAAAGCTGGGGGACCGTGCCGAGGCCTCTGTGAGTAAACGTGAGCTGAGCCCCAGGCCAGCTGCTGCTGAACTGTTCCCACCCTTCCCAGGTGAAACACCTGAATATGTACAAGGGCTTGAAAGCCTAGAAGAAGGGCCGTGGAGCCACACCAGCGACAGCACGCAGGCCACCTTGGTGCCTGCAGGGCAGCCAGGATGGTCCTGGCCACGGGCACTCTTCTGGAAGCTTTCCATTGCCCTGCCTGAGATACCCCTCCTGTCCCGGCCCCCACTCCTTTTTTTCCTTCCTCACCTCAGCCCGGAGAGATATTCCAGTGGAAGTTATGGGTGACACATCGTCTTCTTTACAGGTGGCAGCCTGGCAACTCCTGCAGAAAGTCCAGCAGAGCCCCACTCACACCGGGCCACCCACAAAGCCGTGGACCCTCACACCCTCCCACCAGCACAGCCCCGAGACTGCTGACGGGGCAGAGAATATGGAGTCAGGCACAGCTGCATGGGCTATTGCTGCCTGGAGTGCTGTTTATATTGACCTCAACCCAGGCACACCTGGGGAGGGCTTGCCGGCAGGGTCAGGCTGCCCAGGTCAGCTAATCCTCAGCCCTCAGGGAATCACATTGCAGAAAATGGACCTCGCTGAGACAGAATATTCGCCAAGGAAAAGAAGCACACAATGCCATTTGCAGCACCGTAGATGAGTCTAGAGGTAATCACGTGACTTGGACTAAGTCAGAAAGTGAAAGACACATATCATATCATATCACTTATAGGTGTTACCTATAAATTGATACCAGGTCAGATATTTCCACGGAGAAGGGCAATCACAGATTCATTAAACAAACTTATGGTTCACCCAAGGAAAGGAGTGAGGATTGAATTCATTATGATATTGGGGTTAACAGACATATACAAACACAGTAGACATATATAATCACCAAAGACCTACGGAGTACCAAGAGAAGACTACTCAACATTCTGTCATAACGTACATGGGAAAAGGATCCCAGGAAGAACAGACATATGTATATGTGTAAAAGAACCACCTCTTGCACACCTACAACAAGCTAAACGTTGTACTCAAACTTGCTGTAATAAAAAATAAAAAAATTAAATTAAAAACACGAACAAGAATTAGTGAGACAAACTTGAGGGGCTTTCTCCTGGCACATTCCGTTCTAAATTCCAATGTAGAACGCGACTTCCATTGAGGCTCTGCTGCCCTACTACCCAGATTTGGTAAGGGTGAACTGCTGCCACCTTGTGGCCGTTTCACACAACAGCAGCTTTAATCCCAGCGCTAATGGTCAGTGGATATTCCAAATCATTACAGGCCTGTAAATGACACCTGCCCTGAAAACAAATCCTGGGGTCATATATCGACCAAAAAATTCAAAAGACGTCCATATTTCAAAACGACAGTTTCAAGAGGCATATTTCACCCACATTAGTGTTCTGATTCTTTTGCTTTCTTTCTTTCTTTGTTAAAAAATCGGGAATGGAAAAAGGTAACCCTCAGAAGGGGCGAAAACGTTCACAAACGAATCAATGGACAAAGGTTTAATCTCCAATATATATATACAGCTCATGCAGCTTAATATTAATAAAACAAACAACCCAATACAAAAATGGGCAGAAGATCTAAATAGACGTTTCTTCAAAGAAGACACAGAGATGGCCAAGACGCACATGAAAAGCTGCTCAACATCACTAATTATTAGAGAAATGCAAATCAAAACTACAATGAGGTAAGACCTCACACCTGTTAGAATCGGCATCATCAGATAATCTACAAACAACAAATTCTGGGGAGGGTGTGGACAAAAGGAACCCTCTTCCGCTATAGGTGGGAATGTAAATTGATACACTCACTATGGAGAACAGTATGGAGGTTCCTTTAAAAAACTAAAAAGAGAATTACCATAGGATCCAGCAATCCCATTTCTGGGCATATACCCAGAGAAAACCATAAATCACAGAGACACATTCACCACAATGTTCATTGCAGCACTATTTACAATAGCCAGGTAATGGAAGCAAACTAAATGCCCACAGACAGACGAATGGATAAAGATGTGGAACATATATAAAATGGAATATTACTCAGCCATAAAAAGGAATGAAACTGAGTCATTTGTAGAGAAGTTGATGGATCTAGAGACTGTCATACAGAGTGAAGTAAGTCAGAAAGAGAAAAACAAATATTGTATATTAATGCCTATATGTGGAACCTAGAAAAATGCTACAGATGAACTGGTTTGCAGGGCAGAAATAGAGACACAGAGGTAGAGAACAAACGTATCGACACAAAGTGGGGGAAGCCATGGGGTGGTGGTGGTGGGATGAGTTGGGAGATTGGGATTGACCTGTATACATGTATATGCATAAAATAGATAACTAATAATAACCTAGTGTATAAAAAAATAAATAAAATTAAATTTCAAAATTTTTAAAAATAAAATGTAAAAATAAAACAGAAAAAATGTTCTTCCATTCACACTGATGTATTTATAAGAATGAATTATTTCCATGCTTATATCCATAAATACATAAAAGAGGAATAAAATCTAACTTGAACCAAAAAAGAAAAAAAAAAACTGAACCTAACAGTTATACAGAGGAAAACACTACCAAGGCACTTGCTCCAGTGGTAAACAATTCTGAAATTGGTCAGAGATGGGGAATCATCTCCCATAGAGCCAGCAGCCCCGCCCGCCCATGCAAGGAGCGTCCTTATTGCAAAGCTGGGGGACCGTGCCGAGGCCTCTGTGAGTAAACGTGAGCTGAGCCCCAGGCCAGCTGCTGCTGAACTGTTCCCTCCCTTCCCAGGTGAAACACCTGAATATGTACAAGGGCTTGAAAGCCTAGAGGAAGGGCCGTGGAGCCACACCAGCGACAGCACGCAGGCCACCTTGGTGCCTGCAGGTCAGCCAGGATGGTCCTGGCACGGGCGCTCTTCTGGAAGCTTTCCATTGCCCTGCCTGAGATACCCCTCCTGTCCCGGCCCCCACTCCTTTTTTTCCTTCGTCACCTCAGCCCGGAGAGATATTCCAGTGGAAGTTATGGGTGACACATCCTCTTCTTTACAGGTGGCAGCCTGGCAACTCCTGCAGAAAGTCCAGCAGAGCCCCACTCACACCGGGCCACCCACAAAGCCGTGGACCCTCACACCCTCCCACCAGCACAGCCCCGAGACTGCTGACGGGGCAGAGAATATGGAGTCAGGCACAGCTGCAGGGGCTATTGCTGCCTGGAGTGCTGTTTATATTGACCTCAACCCAGGCACACCTGGGGAGGGCTTGCCGGCAGGGTCAGGCTGCCCAGGTCAGCTAATCCTCAGCCCTCAGGGAATCACATTGCAGTAAATGGACCTCGCTAAGACAGAATATTCGCCAAGGAAAAGAAGCACACAATTCCATTTGCAGCACCGTAGATGATTCTAGAGGTAATCACGTGACTTGGAGTAAGACAGAAAGTGAAAGGCACATATCATATCATATCACTTATAGGTGTTACCTATAAATTGATACGAGGGCAGATATTTCCATGGAGAAGGGCAATCACAGATTCATTAAACAAACTTATGGTTCACCAAAGGAAAGGTGTGAGGATTGAATTCATTACGATATTGTGGTTAACAGACATATACAAACACAGTAGACGTATATAATCACCAAAGACCTACGGAGTACCAAGAGAAGACTACTCAACATTCTGTCATAACGTACATGGGAAAAGGATCCCAGGAAGAACAGACATATGTATATGTGTAAAAGAACCACCTCTTGCACACCTACAACAAGCTAAACGTTGTAGTCAAACTTGCTGTAATAAAAATAAAAAATTAAATTAAAAATACGAACAAGAAGTAGTGAGATAAACTTGAGGGGCTTTCTCCTGGCACATTCCGTTCTACATTCCAATCTAGAATGCGACTTCCATTGAGGCTCTGCTGCCCTAGTAACCAGATTTGGTAATGGAGAACTGCTGCCACCTTGTGGCCGTTTCACACAACAGCAGCTTTAATCCCAGCCCTAATGGTCAGTGGATATTCCAAATCATTACAGGCCTGTAAATGACACCTGCCCTGAAAACAAATCCTGGGGTCATATAGCGACCAAAAAATTCAAAAGACGTCCATATTTCAAAACGACAGTTTCAAGAGGCATATTTCACCCACATTAGAGTTCTGATTCTTTTGCTTTCTTTCTTTCTTTGTTAAAAAATCGGGAATGGAAAAAGGTAACCCTCAGAAGGGGCGAAAACGTTCACAAACGAATCAATGGACAAAGGTTTAATCTCCAATATATATATACAGCTCATGCAGCTTAATATTAATAAAACAAACAACCCAATACAAAAATGGGCAGAAGATCTAAATAGACGTTTCTTCAAAGAAGACACAGAGATGGCCAAGACGCACATGAAAAGCTGCTAAATATCACTAATTATTAGAGAAATGCAAATCAAACCTACAATGAGGTAAGACCTCACACCTGTTAGAATCGGCATCATCAGATAATCTACAAACAACAAATTCTGGGGAGGGTGTGGACAAAAGGAACCCTCTTCCGCTATTGGTGGGAATGTAAATTGATACAGTCACTATGGAGAACAGTATGGAGGTTCCTTTAAAAAACTAAAAACAGAATTACCATAGGATCCAGCAATCCCATTTCTGGGCATATACCCAGAGAAAACCATAAATCACAGAGACACATTCACCACAATGTTCATTGCAGCACTATTTACAATAGCCAGGTAATGGAAGCAACCAAAATGCCCACAGACAGACGAATGGATAAAGATGTGGAACATATATAAAATGGAATATTACTCAGCCATAAAAAGGAATGAAACTGGGTCATTTGTAGAGAAGTTGATGGATCTAGAGACTGTCATACAGAGTGAAGTAAGTCAGAAAGAGAAAAACAAATATTGCATATTAATGCCTATATGTGGAACCTAGAAAAATGCTACAGATGAACTGGTTTGCAGGGCAGAAACAGAGACACAGAGGTAGAGAACAAACGTATCGACACAAAGTGGGGGAAGCCATGGGGTGGTGGTGGTGGGAAGAGTGGGGAGATTGGGATTGACCTGTATACATGTCTATGCATAAAATAGATAACTAATAATAACCTAGTGTATAAAAAAATAAATAAAATTAAATTTCAAAATTTTTAAAAATAAAATGTAAAAATAAAACAGAAAAAATGTTCTTCCATTCACACTGATGTATTTATAAGAATGAATTATTTCCATGCTTATATCCATAAATACATAAAAGAGGAATAAAATCTATCTTGAACCAAAAAAGAAAAAAAAAAACTGAACCTAACAGTTATACAGAGGAAAACACTACCAAGGCACTTGCTCCAGTGGTAAACAATTCTGAAATTGGTCAGAGGTGGGGAATCATCTCCCATAGAGCCAGCAGCCCCGCCCGCCCATGCAAGGAGCGTCCTTATTGCAAATCTGGGGGACCGTGCCGAGGCCTCTGTGAGTAAACGTGAGCTGAGCCCCAGGCCAGCTGCTGCTGAACTGTTCCCACCCTTCCCAGGTGAAACACCTGAATATGTACAAGGGCTTGAAAGCCTAGAGGAAGGGCCGTGGAGCCACACCAGCGACAGCACGCAGGCAACCTTGGTGCCTGCAGGTCAGCCAGGATGGTCCTGGCCACGGGCGCTCTTCTGGAAGCTTTCCATTGCCCTGCCTGAGATACCCCTCCTGTCCCGGCCCCCACTCCTTTTTTTCCTTCCTCACCTCAGCCCGGAGAGATATTCCAGTGGAAGTTATGGGTGACACATCCACTTCTTTACAGGTGGCAGCCTGGCAACTGCTGCAGAAAGTCCAGCAGAGCCCCACTCACACCGGGCCATCCACAAAGCCGTGGACCCTCACACCCTCCCAACAGCACAGCCCCGAGACTGCTGACGGGGCAGAGAATATGGAGTCAGGCACAGCTGCAGGGGCTATTGCTGCCTGGAGTGCTGTTTATATTGACCTCAACCCAGGCACACCTGGGGAGGGCTTGCCGGCAGGGTCAGGCTGCCCAGGTCAGCTAATCCTCAGCCCTCAGGGAATCACATTGCAGAAAATGGACCTCGCTAAGACAGAATATTCGCCAAGGAAAAGAAGCACACAATGCCATTTGCAGCACCGTAGATGAGTCTAGAGGTAATCACGTGACTTGGAGTAAGACAGAAAGTGAAAGGCACATATCATATCATATCACTTATAGGTGTTACCTATAAATTGATACCAGGGCAGATATTTCCATGGAGAAGGGCAATCACAGATTCATTAAACAAACTTATGGTTCACCAAAGGAAAGGTGTGAGGATTGAATTCATTACGATATTGGGGTTAACAGACATATACAAACACAGTAGACATATATAATCACCAAAGACCTACGGAGTACCAAGAGAAGACTACTCAACATTCTGTCATAACGTACATGGGAAAAGGATCCCAGGAAGAACAGACATTTGTACATGTGTAAAAGAACCACCTCTTGCACACCTACAACAAGCTAATCGTTGTACTCAAACTTGCTGTAATAAAAATAAAAAATTAAATTAAAAACACGAACAAGAAGTAGTGGGACAAACCTGAGGGGCTTTCTCCTGGCACATTCCGTACTACATTCCAATCTAGAACGCGACTTCCATTGAGGCTCTGCTGCCCTAGTAACCAGATTTGGTAAGGGAGAACTGCTGCCACCTTGTGGCCGTTTCACACAACAGCAGCTTTAATCCCAGCGCTAATGGTCAGTGGATATTCCAAATCATTACAGGCCTGTAAATGACACCTGCCCTGAAAACAAATCCTGGGGTCATATATCGACCAAAAAATTCAAAAGACGTCCATATTTCAAAACGACAGTTTCAAGAGTCATATTTCACCCACATTAGTGTTCTGATTCTTTTGCTTTCTTTCTTTCTTTGTTAAAAAATCGGGAATGGAAAAAGGTAACCCTCAGAAGGGGCGAAAACGTTCACAAACGAATCAATGGACAAAGGTTTAATCTCCAATATATATATACAGCTCATGCAGCTTAATATTAATAAAACAAACAACCCAATACAAAAATGGGCAGAAGATCTATATAGACGTTTCTTCAAAGAAGACACAGAGATGGCCAAGACGCACATGAAAAGCTGCTCAACATCACTAATTATTAGAGAAATGCAAATCAAAACTACAATGAGGTAAGAACTCACACCTGTTAGAATCGGCATCATCAGATAATCTACAAACAACAAATTCTGGGGAGGGTGTGGACAAAAGGAACCCTCTTCCGCTATTGGTGGGAATGTAAATTGATACAGTCACTATGGAGAACAGTATGGAGGATCCTTTAAAAAACTAAAAAGAGAATTACCATAGGATCCAGCAATCCCATTTCTGGGCATATACCCAGAGAAAACCATAAATCACAGAGACACATTCACCACAATGTTCATTGCAGCACTATTTACAATAGCCAGGTAATGGAAGCAACCTAAATGCCCACAGACAGACGAATGGATAAAGATGTGGAACATATATAAAATGGAATATTACTCAGCCATAAAAAGGAATGAAACTGAGTCATTTGTAGAGAAGTTGATGGATCTAGAGACTGTCATACAGAGTGAAGTAAGTCAGAAAGAGAAAAACAAATATTGTATATTAATGCCTATATGTGGAACCTAGAAAAATTCTACAGATGAACTGGTTTGCAGGGCAGAAATAGAGACACAGAGGTAGAGAACAAACGTATCGACACAAAGTGGGGGAAGCCATGGGGTGGTGGTGGTGGGAAGAGTTGGGAGATTGGGATTGACCTGTATACATGTCTATGCATAAAATAGATAACTAATAATAACCTAGTGTATAAAAAAATAAATAAAATTAAATTTCAAAATTTTTAAAAATAAAATGTAAAAATAAAACAGAAAAAATGTTCTTCCATTCACACTGATGTATTTATAAGAATGAATTATTTCCATGCTTATATCCATAAATACATAAAAGAGTAATAAAATCTAACTTGAACCAAAAAAGAAAAAAAAAAACTGAACCTAACAGTTATACAGAGGAAAACACTACCAAGGCACTTGCTCCAGTGGTAAACAATTCTGAAATTGGTCAGAGGTGGGGAATCATCTCCCATAGAGCCAGCAGCCCCGCCCGCCCACGCAAGGAGCGTCCTTATTGCAAAGCTGGGGGACCGTGATGAGGCCTCTGTGAGTAAACGTGAGCTGAGCCCCAGGCCAGCTGCTGCTGAACTGTTCCCACCCTTCCCACGTGAAACACCTGAATATGTACAAGGGCTTGAAAGCCTTCAGGAAGGGCCGTAGAGCCACAAGAGCGAAAGCACGCAGGCCAACTTGGTGCCTGCAGGTCAGCCAGGATGGTCCTGGCCACGGGCGCTCTTCTGGAATCTTTCCATTGCCCTGCCTGAGATACCCCTCCTGTCCCGGCCCCCACTCCTTTTTTCCTTCCTCACCTCAGCCCGGAGAGATATTCCAGTGGAAGTTATGGGTGACACATCCTCTTCTTTACAGGTGGCAGCCTGGCAACTCCTGCAGAAAGTCCAGCAGAGCCCCACTCACACCGGGCCACCTACAAAGCCTTGGACCCTCACACCCTCCCACCAGCACAGCCCCGAGACTGCTGACGGGGCAGAGAATATGGAGTCAGGCACAGCTGCAGGGGCTATTGCTGCCTGGTGTGCTGTTTATATTGACCTCAACCCAGGCACACCTGGGGAGGGCTTGCCGACAGGGTCAGTCTGCCCAGGTCAGCTAATCCTTAGCCCTCAGGGAATCACATTGCAGAAAATGGACCTCGCTAAGACAGAATATTCGCCAAGGAAAAGAAGCACACAATGCCATTTGCAGCACCGTAGTTGAGTCTAGATGTAATCACGTGACTTGGAGTAAGTCAGAAAGTGAAAGACACATATCATATCATATCACTTATAGGTGTTACCTATAAATTGATACCAGGGCAGATATTTCCACGGAGAAGGGCAATCACAGATTCATTAAACAAACTTATGGTTCACCAAAGGAAAGGTGTGAGGATTGAATTCATCACGATATTGGGGTTAACAGACATATACAAACACAGTAGACATATATAATCACCAAAGACCTACGGAGTACCAAGAGAAGACTACTCAACATTCTGTCATAACGTACATGGGAAAAGGATCCCAGGAAGAACAGACATATGTATATGTGTAAAAGAACCACCTCTTGCACACCTACAACAAGCTAAACGTTGTACTCAAACTTGCTGTAATAAAAAATAAAAAATTAAATTAAAAACACGAACAAGAAGTAGTGAGACAAACTTGAGGGGCTTTCTCCTGGCACATTCCGTTCTACATTCCAATCTAGAACGCAACTTCCATTGAGGCTCTGCTGCCCTAGTAACCAGATTTGGTAAGGGAGAACTGCTGCCACCTTGTGGCCGTTTCACACAACAGCAGCTTTAATCCCAGTGCTAATGGTCAGTGGATATTCCAAATCATTACAGGCCTGTAAATGACACCTGCCCTGAAAACAAATCCTGGGGTCATATATCGACCAAAAAATTCAAAAGACGTCCATATTTCAAAACGACAGTTTCAAGAGGCATATTTCACGCACATTAGTGTTCTGATTCTTTTGCTTTCTTTCTTTCTTTGTTAAAAAAACGGGAATGGAAAAAGGTATCCATCAGAAGGGGCGAAAACGTTCACAAACGAATCAATGGACAAAGGTTTAATCTCCAATATATATATACAGCTCATGCAGCTTAATATTAATACAACAAACAACCCAATACAAAATTGGGCAGAAGATCTAAATAGACGTTTCTTCAAAGAAGACACAGAGATGGCCAAGACGCACATGAAAAGCTGCTCAACATCACTAATTATTAGAGAAATGCAAATCAAAACTACAATGAGGTAAGACCTCACACCTGTTAGAATCGGCATCATCAGATAATCTACAAACAACAAATTCTGGGGAGGGTGTGGACAAAAGGAACCCTCTTCTGCTATTGGTGGGAATGTAAATTGATACAGTCACTATGGAGAACAGTATGGAGGTTCCTTTAAAAAACTAAAAAGAGAATTAACATAGGATCCAGCAATCCCACTTCCGGGCATATACCCGGAGAAAACCATAAATCACAGAGACACATTCACCACAATGTTCATTGCAGCACTATTTACAATAGCCAGGTAAAGGAAGCAACCTAAATGCCCACAGAGAGACGAATGGATAAAGATGTGGTACATATATAAAATGGAATATTACTCAGCCATAAAAAGGAATGAAACTGAGTCATTTGTAGAGAAGTTGATGGATCTAGAGACTGTCACACAGAGTGAAGTAAGTCAGAAAGAGAAAAACAAATATTGTATATTAATGCCTATATGTGGTACCTAGAAAAATGCTACAGATGAACTGGTTTGCAGGGCAGAAATAGAGACACAGAGGTAGAGAACAAACGTATCGACACAAAGTGGGGGAAGCCATGGGGTGGTGGTGGTGGGATGAGTTGGGAGATTGGGATTGACCTGTATACATGTCTATGCATAAAATAGATAACTAATAATAACCTAGTGTATAAATAAATAAATAAAATTAATTTTCAAAATTTTTAAAAATAAAATGTAAAAATAAAACAGAAAAAAAGTTCTTCCATTCACACTGATATATTTATAAGAATGAATTATTTCCATGCTTATATCTATAAATACATAAAAGAGGAATAAAATCTAACTTGAACCAAAAAAGAAAAAAAAAAAAACTGAACCTAACAGTTATACAGAGGAAAACACTACCAAGGCACTTGCTCCAGTGGTAAACAATTCTGAATTTGGTCAGAGGTGGGGAATCATCTCCCATAGAGCCAGCAGCCCCACCCGCCCACACAAGGAGCGTCCTTATTGCAAAGCTGGGGGACCGTGCTGAGGCCTCTGTGAGTAAACGTGAGCTGAGCCCCAGGCCAGCTGCTGCTGAACTGTTCCCACCCTTCCCAGGTGAAACACCTGAATATGTACAAGGGCTTGAAAGCTTAGAGGAAGGGCCGTGGAGCCACACCAGCGACAGCACGCAGGCCAACTTGGTGCCTGCAGGTCAGCCAATATGGTGCTGGCCACGGACGCTATTCTGGAAGCTTTCCATTGCTCTGCCTGAGATACCCCTCCTGTCCCGGCCACCACTCCTTTTTTTCCTTCCTCACCTCAGCCCGCAGAGATATTCCAGTGGAAGTTATGGGTGACACATCCTCTTCTTTACAGGTGGCAGCCTGGCAACTCCTGCAGAAACTCCTGCACAGCCCCACTCACACCGGGCCACCCACAAAGCCGTGGACCCTCACACCCTCCCACCAGCGCAGCCCGAGACTGCTGACGGAGCAGAGAATATGGAGTCAGGCACAGCTGCAGGGGCTATTGCTGCCTGCAGTGCTGTTTATATTGACCTCAACCCAGGCACACCTGGGGAGGGCTTGCCGGCAGGGTCAGGCTGCCCAGGTCAGCTAATCCTCAGCCCTCAGGGAATCACATTGCAGAAAATGGACCTCGCTAAGACAGAATATTCGCCAAGGGAAAAAACGACACAATGCCATTTGCAGCACCATAGATGAGTCTAGAGGTAATCACGTGACTTGGAGTAAGTCAGAAAGTGAAAGACACATATCATATCATATCACTTATAGGTGTTACCTATAAATTGATACCAGGGCAGATATTTCCACGGAGAAGGGCAATCACAGATTCATTAAACAAACTTATGGTTCACCAAAGGAAAGGTGTGAGGATTGAATTCATTACGATATTGGGGTTAACAGACATATACAAACACAGTAGACGTATATAATCACCAAAGACCTACGGAGTACCAAGAGAAGACTACTCAACATTCTTTCATAACATACATGGGAAAAGGATCCCAGGAAGAACAGAAATATGTATATGTGTAAAAGAACCACCTCTTGCACACCTACAACAAGCTAAACGTTGTACTCAAACTTGCTGTAATAAAAAATAAAAAAATTAAATTAAAAACACGAACAAGAAGTAGTGAGACAAACTTGAGGGGCTTTCTCCTGGCGCATTCCGCTCTACATTCCAATCTAGAACGCGACTTCCATTGAGGCTCTGCTGCCCTATTAACCTGGTTTGGTAAGGGAGAACTGCTGCCACCTTGTGGCCGTTTCACACAACAGCAGCTTTAATCCCAGCGAAATGGTCAGTGGATATTCCAAATCATTACAGGCCTGTAAATGACACCTTCCTGAAAACAAATCCTGGGGTCATATATCGACCAAAAAATTCAAATGACGTCCATATTTCAAAACGACAGTTTCAAGAGGCATATTTCACGCACATTAGTGTTCTGCTTCTTTTGCTTGCTTTCTTTCTTTGTTAAAAAAACGGGAATGGAAAAAGGCTACCCTTAGAATGGGCGAAAAGGTTCACAAACGAATCATTGGACAAAGGTTTAATCTCCAATATACATAAACAGCTCATGCAGCTTAATATTTTTTTTTTAACAATTGGTAATATGCTTTTTATTCCTCCCATTTTTTTTTAATATTATTATTTTTTATTAGTTTCTGCTTTATAACAAAGTGAATCAGTTATACATATACATCTGTTCCCACATCCCTTCCCTCATGCATCTCCCTCCCTCCCACCCTCCCCATCCCACCCCTCCAGGCGGTCACAAAGCACCGAGCTGATCTCCCTGTGCTCTGCGGCTGCTTCCCACTATCTATCTACCTTACGTTTGGTAGTGTATATATGTCCATGCCTCTCTTTCGCTTTGTCACTGCTTACCCTTCCCCCTCCCCATATCCACAAGTCCATTCTCAAGTAGGTCTGTGTCTTTATTCCTGTTTTACCCCTAGGTTCTTCATGACATTTTTTTTTAATTCCGTATATATGTGTTAGCATACGGTATTTGTCTTTCTCTTTCTGACTTACTTCACTCTGTATGACAGACTCTAGGTCTATCCATCTCATTACAAATAGCTCAGTTTCGTTTCTTTTTATGGCTGAGTAATATTCCATTGTATATATGTGCCACATCATCTTTATCCATTCATCCGATGATGGACACTTAGGTTGTTTCCAGCTCCGGGCTATTGTGAATAGAGCTGCAATGAACATTTTGGTACATGTCTCTTTTGGAATTATGGTTTTCTCAGGGTATATGCCTAGTAGTGGGATTGCTGGGTCATATGGTAGTTCTATTTTTAGTTTTTTAAGGAACCTCCATACTGTTCTCCATAGTGGCTGTACCAATTCACATTCCCACCAGCAGTGCAAGAGTGTTCCCTTTTCTCCACACCCTCTCCAGCATTTATTGTTTCTAGATTCCTTGATGATGGCCATTCTGACTGGTGTGAGATGATATCTCATTGTAGTTTTGATTTGCATTTCTCTAATGATTAATGTTGAGCATTCTTTCATGTGTTTGTTGGCAGTCTGTATATCTTCTTTGGAGAAATGCCTATTTAAGTCTTCTGCCCATTTTTGGATCGGGTTGTTTGTTTTTTTGCTATTGAGCTGCATGAGCTGTTTATAAATTTTGGAGATTAATCCTTTGTCAGTTGCTTCATTTGCAAATATTTTCTCCCATTCTGAGGGTTGTCTTTTGGTCTTGTTTATGGTTTCCTTTGCTGTGCAAAAGCTTTGAAGTTTCATTAGGTCCCATTTGTTTATGTTTGTTTTTATTTCCATTTCTCTAGGAGGTGGGTCCAAAAGGATCTTGCTGTGATTTATGTCATAGAGTGTTCTACCTATGTTTTCCTCTAAGAGTTTGATAGTTTCTGGCCTTACATTTAAGTCTTTAATCCATTTTGAGCTTATTTTTGTGTATGGTGTTAGGGAATGATCTAATCTCAAACTTTTACATGTCGCTGTCCAGTTTTCCCAGCACCACTTATTGAAGAGGCTGTCCTTTCTCCACTGTACATTCCTGCCTCCTTTATCAAAGATAAGTTGGCCATATGTGCGTGGGTTTATCTCTGGGCTTTCTATCCTGATCCACTGATCTATCTTTCTGTTTTTATGCCAGTACCACACTGTCTTGATTACTGTAGCTTTGTAGTATAGTCTGAAGTCAGGGAGCCTGATTCCTCCAGCTCCGTTTTTTGTTCTCAAGATTGCTTTGGCTATTCGGGGCCTTTTGTGTTTCCAAACAAATTTTGAAATTTTTTGTTCTAGTTCTGTGAAAAATGCCAGTGGTAGTTTGATAGGGATTGCATTGAATCTGTAGATTGCTTTGGGTAGTAGAGTCATTTTCACAATATTGATTCTTCCAATCCAGGAGCATGGTATATCTCTCCATCTATTTGTATCATCTTTAATTTCTTTCATCAGTGTCTTATAATTTTCTGCATACAGGTCTTTTGTCTCCTTAGGTAGGTTTATTCCTAGATATTTTATTCTTTTTGTTGCGATGGTAAATGGGAGTGTTTTCTTGATTTCATTTTCAGATTTTTCATCCTTAGTGTACAGGAATGCCAGAGATTTCTGTACATTAATTTTGTATCCTGCTACTTTACCAAATTCATTGATTAGCTCTAGTAGTTTTTCGGTAGCATCTTTAGGATTCTCTATGTATAGTATCATGTCATCTGCAAACAGTGACAGCTTTACTTCTTCTATTCCAATTTGGATTCCTTTTATTTCCTTTTCTTCTCTGATTGCTGTGGCTAAAACTTCCAAAACTATGTTGAATAAGAGTGGTGAGAGTGGGCAGCCTTGTCTTGTTCCTGATCTTAGTGGAAATGGTTTCAGTTTTTCACCATTGAGGACAATGTTGGCTGTGGGTTTCTCATATATGGCCTTTATTATGTTGAGGAAAGTTCCCTCTATGCCTACTTTCTGCAGGGTTTTTATCATAAATGGGTGTTGAATTTTGTCAAAAGCTTTCTCTGCATCTATTGAGATGATCATATGGTTTTTCTCCTTCAACTTGTTAATATGGTGTATCACATTGATTGATTTGCGTATATTGAAGAATCCTTGCATTCCTGGAATAAACCCCACTTGATCGTGGTGTATGATCCTTTTAATGTGCTGTTGGATTCTGTTTGCTAGTATTTTGTTGAGGATTTTTGCATCTATGTTCATCAGTGATATTGGCCTATAGTTTTCTTTCTTTGTGACATCCTTGCCTGGTTTTGGTATCAAGGTGATGGTGGCCTCGTAGAATGAGTTTGGGAGTGTTCCTTCCTCTGATATTGTTTGGAAGAGTTTGACAAGGATGGGTGTTAGCTCTTCTCTAAATGTTTGATAGAAATCACCTGTGAAGCCATCTGGTCCTGGGCTTTTGTTTGATGGAAGATTTTTAATCACAGTTTCAATTTCAGTGCTTGTGATAGGTCTATTCATATTTTCTATTTCTTCCTGAGTCAGTCTTGGCAGGTTGTGCATTTCTAACAATTTGTCCATCTCCCAGGTTGTCCATTTTATGGGCATAGAGTTGCTTATAGTAATCTCTCATGATCTTTTGTATTTCTGCAGTGTCAGTTGTTACTTCTCCTTTTTCATTTCTAATTCTATTGATTTGAGTCTTCTCCCTTCTTTTCTTGATGAGTCTGGCTAATGGTTTATCAATTTTGTTTATCTTCTCAAAGAACCAGCTTTTAGTTTTATTGATCTTTGCTATTGTTTCCTTCATTTCTTTTTCATTTATTTCTGATCTGATTTTTATGATTTCTTTCCTTCTGCTAACTTTGGGATGTTTTTGTTCTTCTTTCTCTAATTGCTTTAGGTGCAAGGTTAGGTTGTTTATTCGAGATGTTTCCTGTTTCTTAAGGTGGGATTGTATTGCTATAAACTTCCCTCTTAGAACTGCTTTTGCTGCATCCCATAGGTTTTGAGTCGTCGTGTCTCCATTGTCATTTGTTTCTAGGTATTTTTTAATTTCCTCTTTGATTTCTTCAGTGATCACTTCGTTATTAAGTAGTGTATTGTTTAGCCTCCATGTGTTTGTATTTTTTACAGCTCTTTTCCTGTAATTGATATCTAGCCTCATAGCATTGTGGTCAGAAAAGATACTTGATACAATTTCAATTTTCTTAAATTTACCAAGGCTTGATTTGTGACCCAAGATATGATCTATCCTGGAGAATGTTCCATGAGCACTTGAGAAAAATGTGTATTCTGTTGTTTTTGGATGGAATGTCCTATAAATATCAATTAAGTCCATCTTGTTTAATGTATCATTTAAAGCTTGTGTTTCCTTATTTATTTTCATTTTGGAAGATCTGTCCATTGGTGAAAGTGGGGTGTTAAAGTCCCCTACTATGATTGTGTTACTGTCGATTTCTCCTTTTATGGCTGTTAGTATTTGCCTTATGTATTGAGGTGCTCCTATGTTGGGTGCATAAATATTTACAATTGTTATATCTTCTTCTTGGATCGATCCCTTGATCATTAGGTAGTGTCCTTCTTTGTCTCTTCTAGTAGTCTTTATTTTAAAGTCTATTTTGTCTGATATGAGAATTGCTACTCCAGCTTTCTTTTGGTTTCCATTTGCATGGAATATCTTTTTCCATCCCCTTACTTTCAGTCTGTATGTGTCTCTATGTCTGAAGTGGGTCTCTTGTAGACAGCATATATATGGGTCTTGTTTTTGTATCCATTCAGCCAATCTGTGTCTTTTGGTGGGAGCATTTAGTCCATTTACATTTAAGGTAATTATCGATATGTATGTTCCTATTCCCATTTTCTTAATTGTTTTGGGTTCGTTATTGTAGGTCTTTTCCTTCATTGTGTTTCTTGCCTAGAGAAGTTCCTTTAGCATTTGTTGTAAAGCTGGTTTGGTGGTGCTGAACTCTCTCAGCTTTTGCTTGTCTGTAAACGTTTTAATTTCTCCATCAAATCTGAATGAGATCCTTGCTGGGTAGAGTAATCTTGGTTGCAGGTTTTTCTCCTTCATCATTTTAATTATGTCCTGCCACTCCCTTCTGGCTTGTAGAGTTTCTGCTGAGAGATCAGCTGTTATCCTGATGGGGATTCCCTTGTGTGTTATTTGTTGTTTTTCCCTTGCTGCTTTTAATATGATTTCTTTGTGTTTAATTTTTGACAGTTTGATTAATATGTGTCTTTCCGTATTTCTCCTTGGATTTATTCTGTATGGGACTCTCTGTGCCTCCTGGACTTGATTAACTATTTCCTTTCCCATATTAGGGAAGTTTTCAACTATAATCTCTTCAAATATTTTCTCAGTCCCTTTCTTTTTCTCTTCTTCTTCTGGAACCCCTATAATTCGAATGTTGGTGTGTTTAATGTTGTCCCAGAGGTCTCTGAGACTGTCCTCTGTTCTTTTCATTCTTTTTTCTTTATTTTGCTCTGCAGCAGTTATTTCCACTATTTTATCTTCCACCTCACTTATCCGTTCTTCTGCCTCAGTTATTCTGCTATTGATCCCATCTAGAGTATTTTTTATTTCATTTATTGTGTTTTTAATCGATGCTTGATTCATCTTTAGTTCTTCTAGATCCTTGTTAACTGTTTCTTGCATTTTGTCTATTCTATTTCCAAGATTTTGGATCTGAGAAATAGAATCTTGCATCATCTTTACCATCATTATTCTGAATTCTTTTTCAGGTAGACTGCCTATTACCTCTTCATTTGTTAGGTCTGGTGGGTTTTTATCTTGCTCCTTCTCCTGCTGTGTGTTTTTCTGTCTTCTCATTTTGCTTATGTTACTGTGTTTGGGGTCTCCTTCTTGCAGGCTGCAGGTTCGTAGTTCCCGTTGTTTTTGGTGTCTGTCCCCAGTGGCTAAGGTTGGTTTAGTGGGTTGTGTAGGCTTCCTGGTGGAGGGGACTAGTGCCTGTGTTCTGGTGGATGAGGCTGAATCTTGTCTTTCTGGTGGGCAGGTCCACGTCTGGTGGTGTGTTTTGGGGTGTCTGCACACTTTTTATGATTTTAGGCCGCCTCTTTGCTAATGGGTGGCGTTGTGTTCCTGTCTTGCTAGTTGTTTGGCATAGGGTGTCCAGCACTGTAGCTTGCAGGTGATTGAGTGAAGCTGGGTGCTGGTGTTGAGATGGAGATCTCTGGAAGATTTTCGCCGTTTGATATTATGTGGGGCTGGGAGGTCTCTTGTGGACCAGTGTCCTGAAGTTGGCTCTCCCACCTCAGAGGCACAGCACTGACTCCTGGCTCCTCAATTTGGGATGATTTGCTGTGTATTCATGTATTCCACAGATGCAGGGTCCATCAAGTTGATTGTGGAGCTTTAATCCGCTGCTTCTGAGGCTGCTGGGAGAGGTTTCCCTTTCTCTTCTTTGTTCTCACAGCTCCTGGGTCTCAGCTTTGGATTTGGCCCCGCCTCTGCGTGTAGGTCGCCGGAGGGCGTCTGTTCTTCACTCAGACAGGACAGGGTTAAAGGAGCAGCCTCTTCGGGGACTCTTGCTCACTCAGGCCGGGCGGGAGGGAGGGGCACGGAGTGCGGGGCGAGTCTGCAGCGGCAGAAGTCGGCGTGACGTTGCACCAGCCCGAGGCGCGCCGTGCGTTCTCACAGGGAAGCAGCCCCTGGATCCCGGGACCCTGGCAGTGGCGGGCTGCACAGGCTCCCGGAAGGGCGGTGTGGACAGTGACCTGTGCTTGCACACAGGCTTCTTGGCGGCGGCAGCAGCAGCCCCAGCGTCCCACGCCCGTCACTGGGCTCCGCGCTTTCAGTCGTGACTCGCGCCCGTCTGTGGAGCCCCTTTAAGCAGCGCTCTTAATCCCCTCTCCTCATGCACCAGGAAACCAAGAGGGAAGAAAAAGTCTCTTGCCTCTTCGGCAGCTCCAGAGTTTTCCTGGACTCCCTGCCGGCTAGCTGTGGCACATTAGCCCCCTTCAGGCTGAGTTCTCACCGCCAGCTCCAGTCCTCTCCCTGCGCTCTGACCATAGCCCGAGCCTCAGCTTCCAGCGCCGCCCGCCCTAGTGGGCGAGCAGAAAAGCCTCTCGGGCTGGTGAGTGCCGCTCGGCACCGATCCTCTGTGCGGGAATCTCTCCGCTTTGCCCTACACAGGTATGTGGGGAGTTTCTTGCCTTTTGGGAGGTCTGGGGTCTTCTGCCAGCATTCAGTAGGTGTTCTGTAGGAGTTGTTCCACGTGTAGCTGTATTTCTGGTGTATGCGTGGGGAGGAAGGTGATCTCGGCGTCTTACTCTTCCGCCATCTTACCCGGAAGTCCGCAGCTTAATATTAATAAAACAAACAACCCAATACAAAAATGGGCAGAAGATCTAAATAGACGTTTCTTCAAAGAAGACACAGAGATGGCCAAGACGCACATGAAAAGCTGCTCAACATCACTAATTATTAGCGAAATGCAAATCAAAACTACAATGAGGTAAGACCTCACACCTGTTAGAATCGGCATCATCACATAATCTACAAACAACAAATTCTGGGGAGGGTGTGGACAAAAGGACCCCTCTTCCGCTATTGGTGGGAATGTAAATTGATACAGTCACTATGGAGAACAGTATGGAGGTTCCTTTAAAAAAACTAAAAATAGAATTACCATAGGATCCAGCAATCCTACTTCTGGGCATTTACCAAGAGAAAACCATAAATCACAGAGACACATTCACCACAATGTTCATTGCAGCACTATTTACAATAGCCAGGTAATGGAAGCAACCTAAATGCCCACAGACAGATGAATGGATAAAGATGTGGTACATATATAAAATGGAATATTACTCAGCCATAAAAAAGAATGAAACTGGGTCATTTGTAGAGAAGTTGACGGATCTAGAGACTGTCATACAGAGTGAAGTAAGTCAGAAAGAGAAAAACAAATATTGTATATTAATGCCTATATGTGGAACCTAGAAAAATGGTACAGATGAACTGGTTTGCAGGGCAGAAATAGAGACACAGAGGTAGAGAACAAACGTATGGACACAAAGTGGGGAAAGCCATGGGGTGGTGGTGGTGGGATGAGTTGGGAGATTGGGATTGACCTGTATACATGTCTATGCATAAAATAGATAACTAATAATAACCTACTGTATAAAAAAATAAATAAAATTAAATTTCAAAAATTTTAAAAATAAAATGTAAAAATAAAACCGAAAAAAAGTTCTTCCATTCACTCTGATGTATTTATAAGAATGAATTATTTACATGCTTATATCCATAAATACATAAAAGAGGAATAAAATCTAACTGGAACCAAAAAAGAAAAAAAAAAAGCTGAACCTAACAGTTATACAGAGAGAAACACAACCAAGGCACTTGCTCTAGTGATAAACAATTCTGAAATTGGTCAGAGGTGCGGAATCATCCCCCATACAGCCAGCAGCCCCGCCCGCCCACGCAAGGAGCGTCCTTATTGCAAAGCTGTGGGAACGTGCCGAGGCCTCTGTCAGTAAACGTGAGCTGAGCCCCAGGCCAGCTGCTGCTGAACTGTTCCCACCCTTCCCAGGTGAAACACCTGAATATGTACAAGGGCTTGAAAGCCTAGAGGAAAGGCCATGGAGCCACACCAGCGACAGCACGCAGGCCAACTTGGTGCCTGCAGGTCAGCCAGGATGGCCCAGGCCGCGGGCGCTCTTCCGGAAGCTTTCCATTGCCCTGCCTGAGATACCCCTCCTTTCCCGGCCCCCACTCCTTTTTTTCCTTCCTCACCTCAGCCCGGAGAGATATTCCAGTGGAAGTTATGGGTGACACATCGTCTTTTTACAGGTGGCAGACTGGCAACTCCTGCATAAAGTCCAGCAGAGCCCCACTCACACCGGGCCACCCACAAAGCCGTGGACCCTAACACCCTCCCACCGCACAGCCCCGAGACTGCTGACGGGGCAGAGAATATGGAGTCAGGCACAGCTGCAGGGTCTATTGCTGCCTGGAGTGCTGTTTATATTGACCTCAACCCAGGCACACCTGGGGAGGGCTTGCCGGCATGGTCAGGCTGCCCAGGTCAGCTAATCCTCAGCCCTCAGGGAATCACATTGCAGAAAATGGACCTCGCTAAGACAGAATATTCGCCAAGGAAAAAAAGGACACAATGCCATTTGCAGCACCGTAGATGAGTCTAGAGGTAATCACGTGACTTGGAGTAAGTCAGAAAGTGAAAGACACATATCATATCATATCACTTATAGGTGTTACGTATAAATTGATACCAGGGCAGATATTTCCCCGGCGAAGGGCAATCACAGATTCATTAAACAAACTTATGGTTCACCAAAGGAAAGGTGTGAGGATTGAATTCATTACGATATTGGTGTTAACAGACATATACAAACACAGTAGACATATATAATCACCAAAGACCTACGGAGTACCAAGAGAAGACTACTCAACATTCTGTCATAACGTTCATGGGAAAAGGATCCCAGGAAGAACAGACATTGTATATGTGTAAACGAACCACCTCTTGCACACCTACAACAAGCTAAACGTTGTACTCAAACTTGCTGTAATAAAAAATAAAAAATTAAATTAAAAACACGAACAAGAAGTAGTGAGACAAACTTGAGGGGCTTTCTCCAGGCACATTCCCTTCTACATTCCAATCTAGAACGTGACTTCCATTGAGGCTCTGCTGCCCTAGTAACCAGATTTGGTAAGGGAGAACTGCTGCCACCTTGTGGCCGTTTCACACAACAGCAGCTTTAATCCCAGAGCTAATGGTCAGTGGATATTCCAAATCATTACAGGCCTGTAAATGACACCTGCCCTGAAAACAAATCATGGGGTCATATATCGACCAAAAAATTCAAAAGACGTCCATATTTCAAAACGACAGTTTCAAGAGGCATATTTCACGCACATTAGTGTTCTGCTTCTTTTGCTTTCTTTCTTTCTTTGTTAAAAAAACGGCAATGGAAAAAGGCAACCCGCAGAATGGGCGAAAACTTTCACAAACGAATCAATGGACAAAGGTTTAAACTCCAATATATATAAACAGCTCATGCAGCTTAATATTAATAAAACAAACAACCCAATACAAAAATGGGAGAAGACGTAAATAGACGTTTCTTCAAAGAAGACACAGAGATGGCCAAGACGCACATGAAAAGCTGCTCAACATCACTAATTATTAGAGAAATGCAAATCAAAACTACAATGAGGTAAGACCTCACACCTGTTAGAATCGGCATCATCAGATAATCAACAAACAACAAATTCTGGGGAGGGTGTGGACAAAAGGAACCCTCTTCCGCTATTGGTGGGAATGTAAATTGATACAGTCAGTATGGAGAACAGTATGGAGGTTCCTTTAAAAAACTAAAAAGAGAATTACCATAGGATCCAGCAATACCACTTCTGGGCATTTACCCAGGGAAAACCATAAATCACAGAGACACATTCACCACAATGTTCATTGCAGCACTATTTACAATAGCCAGGTAATGGAAGCAACCTAAATGGCCACAGACAGACGAATGGATAAAGATGTGGTACATATATAAAATGGAATATACCTCAGCCATAAAAAGGAATGAAACTGGGTCATTTGTAGAGAAGTTGATGGATCTAGAGACTGTCATACAGAGTGAAGTAAGTCAGAAAGAGAAAAACAAATATTGTATATTAATGCCTATATGTGGAACCTAGAAAAATGGTACAGATGAACTGGTTTTCAGGGCAGAAATAGAGACACAGATGTAGAGAACAAACGTATGGACACAAAGTTGGGGAAGCCATGGGGTGGTGGTGGTGGTATGAGTTGGGAGATTGTGACTGACCTGTATACATGTCTATGCATAAAATAGATAACTAATAATAACCTACTGTATAAAAAATAAATTAAATTAAATTTCAAAATTTTAAAAAATAAAATGTAAAAATAAAACAGAAAAAAAGTTCGTCCATTCACACTGATGTATTTATAAGAATGAATTATTTCCATGCTTATATCTATAAATACCTAAAAGAGGAATAAAATCTAACTTGAACCAAAAAAGAAAAAAAAAAACTGAACCTAACAGTTATACAGAGGAAAACACTACCAAGGCACTTGCTCCAGTGGTAACCAATTCTGAAAATGGTCAGAGGTGGGGAATCATCTCCCATACAGCCAGCAGCCCCGCCCGCCCACGCAAGGAGCGTCCTTATTGCAAACCTGGGGGACCGTGCCGAGGCCTCTGTGAGTAAACGTGAGCTGAGCCCCAGGCCAGCTGCTGCTGTACTGTTCCCACCCTTCCCAGGTGAAACACCTGAATATGTACAAGGGCTTGAAACCCTAGAGGAAGGGCTGTGGAGCCACACCAGCGACAGCACGCAAGCCAACTTGGTGCCTGCAGGTCAGCCAGGATGGTCCTGGCCACGGGCGCTCTTCTGGAAGCTTTCCATTGCCCTGCCTGAGATACCCCTCCTGTGCCGGCCCCCACTACTTTTTTTCCTTCCTCACCTCAGCCCGGAGAGATATTCCAGTGGAAGTTATGGGTGACACATCCTCTTCTTTACAGGTGGCAGCCTGGCAACTCCGGCAGAAAGTCCAGCAGAGCCCCACTCACACCGGGCCACCCACAAAGACGTGGACCCTCACACCCTCCCACCAGCACAGCCCCGAGACTGCTGACGGGGCAGAGAATATGGAGTCAGGCACAGCTGCAGGGGCTATTGCTTCCTGGTGTGCTGTTTATATTGACCTCAACCCAGGCACACCTGGGGAGGGCTTGCCGGCAGGGTCAGGCTGCCCAGGTCAGCTAATCCTCAGCCCTCAGGGAATCACATTGCAGAAAATGGACCACGCTAAGACAGAATATTCGCCAAGGAAAAAAAGCACACAATGCCATTTGCAGCACCGTAGATAAGTCTAGAGGTAATCACGTGACTTGGAGTAAGTCAGAAAGTGAAAGACACATATCATATCATATCACTTATAGGTGTTACGTATAAATTGATACCAGGGCAGATATTTTCACGGAGAAGGGCAATCACAGATTCATTAAACAAACTTATGTTTCACCAAAGGAAAGGAGTGAGGATTGAATTCATTACGATTTTAGGGTTAACAGACATATACAAACACAGTAGACGTATATAATCACCAAAGACCTACGGAGTACCAAGAGAAGACTACTCAACATTCTGTCATATCGTTCATGGGAAAAGGATCCCAGGAAGAACAGACATATGTATATGTGTAAACGAACCACCTCTTGCACACCTACAACAAGCTAAACGCTGTACTCAAACTTGCTGTAATAAAAAATAAAAAAATTAAATTAAAAACACGAACAAGAAGTAGTGAGACAAACTTGAGGGGCTTTCTCCTGGCGCATTCCGTTCTACATTCCAATCTAGAACGCGACTTCCATTGAGGCTCTGCTGCCTTAGTAACCTGGTTTGGTAAGGGAGAACTGCTGACACCTTGTGGCCGTTTCACACAACAGCAGCTTTAATCCCAGCGAAATGGTCAGTGGATATTCCAAATCATTAAATGGCTGTAAATGACACCTGCCCTGAAAACAAATCCTGGGGTCATATATCGACCAAAAAATTCAAAAGACGTCCATATTTCAAAACGACAGTTTCAAGAGGCATATTTCACGCACAATAGTGTCCTGCTTCTTTTGCTTTCTTTCTTTCTTTGTTAAAAAACTGGAATGGAAAAAGGCAACCCTCAGAATGGGCGAAAACGTTCACAAACGAATCAATGGACAAAGGTTTAATCTCCAATATATATAAACAGCTCATGCAGCTTAATATTAATAAAACAAACAACCCAATACATAAATGGGCAGAAGATCTAAATAGACATTTCTTCAAAGAAGACACAGAGATGGCCAAGACGCACATGAAAAGCTGCTCAACATCACTAATTATTAGAGAAATGCAAATCAAAACTACAATGAGGTAAGACCTCACACCTGTTAGAATCGGCATCATCAGATAATCTACAAACAACAAATTCTGGGGAGGGTGTGGACAAAAGGAACCCTCTTCCGCTATTGGTGGGAATGTAAATTGATACAGTCACTATGGAGAACAGAATGGAGGTTCCTTTAAAAAACTAAAAGGAGAATTACCATAGGATCCAGCAATCCCACTTCTGGGCATATACCCAGAGAAAACCATAAATCACAGAGACACATTCACCACAGTGTTCTTTGCAGCACTATTTACAATAGCCAGGTAATAGAAGCAACATAAATGCCCACAGACAGACGAATGGATAAAGATGTGGTACATATATAAAATGGAATATTACTCAGCCATAAAAAGGAATGAAACTGGGTCATTTGTAGAGAAGTTGATGGATCTAGAGACTGTCATACAGAGTGAAGTCAGTCAGAAGGAGAAAAACAAATATTGTATATTAATGCCTATATGTGGAACCTAGAAAAATGGTACAGATGAACTGGTTTGCAGGGCAGAAATAGAGACACAGAGGCAGAGAACAAACGTATGGACACAAAGTGGGGGAAGCCATGGGGTGGTGGTGGTGGGATGAGTTGGGAGATTGGGATTGACCTGTATACATGTCTATGCATAAAATAGATAACTAATAATAACCTACTGTATAAAAAAATAAATAAAATAAAATTTCAAAATTTTTAAAAATAAAATGTAAAAATAAAACAGAAAAAAGTTCTTCCATTCGCACTGATGTATTTAAAAGAATGAATTATTTCCATGCTTATATCCATAAATACATAAAAGAGGAATAAAATCTAACTTGAACCAAAAAAGAAAAAAAAAAGCTGAACCTAACAGTTATACAGAGGGAAACACAACCAAGGCACTTGCTCCAGTGGTAAACAATTCTGAAATTGGTCAGAGGTGGGGAATCATCCCCCATACAGCCAGCAGCCCCGCCCGCACATGCAAGGAGCGTCCTTATTGCAAAGCTGTGGGACCGTGCCGAGGCCTCTGTGAGTAAACGTGAGCTGAGCCCCAGGCCAGCTGCTGCTGAACTGTTCCCACCCTTCCCAGGTGAAACACCTGAATATGTACAAGGGCTTGAAAGCCTAGAGGAAGGGCCGTGGAGCCACAGGAGCGACAGCACGCAGGGCAACTTGGTGCCTGCAGGTCAGCCAGGATGGTCCTGGCCACGGGCGCTCTTCTGGAAGCTTTCCATTGCCCTGCCTGAGATACCCCTCCTGTCCCGTCCCCCACTCCTTTTTTTCCTTACTCACCTCAGCCCGGATAGATACTCCAGTGGAAGTTATGGGTGACACATCCTCTTCTTTACAGGTGGCAGCCTGGCAACTCCTGCAGGAAGTCCAGCAGAGCCCCACTCACACCGGGCCACCCAAAAAGCCGTGGACCCTCACACCCTCCCACCAGCACAGCCCCGAGACTGCTGACGGGGCAGAGAATATGGAGTCAGGCACAGCTGCAGGGGCTATTGCTGCCTGGAGTGCTGTTTATATTGACCTCAACCCAGGCACACCTGGGGAGGGCTTGAGGGCAGGGTCAGGCTGCCCAGGTCAGCTAATCCTCAGCCCTCAGGGAATCACATTGCAGAAAATGGACCTCGCTAAGACAGAATATTCGCCAAGGAAAAGAAGCACACAATGCCATTTGCAGCACCGTAGATGAGTCTAGAGGTAATCACGTGTCTTGTAGTAAGTCAGAATGTGAAAGACACATATCATATCATATCACTTAGAGGTGTTACCTATAAATTGATACCAGGGCAGATATTTCCACGGAGAAGGGCAATCACAGATTCATTAAACAAACTTATGGTTCACCAAAGGAAAGGTGTGAGGATTGAATTCATTACGATATTGGGGTTAACAGACATATACAAACACAGTAGACGTATATAATAACCAAAGACCTACGGAGTACCAAGAGAAGACTACTCAACATTCTGTCATAACGTACATGGGAAAAGGATCCCAGGAAGAACAGACATATGTATATGTGTAAAAGAACCACCCCTTGCACACCTACAACATGATAAACGTTGTACTCAAACTTGCTGTAATAAAAAATGAAAAAAAAAATTAAATTAAAAACACGAACAAGAAGTAGTGAGACAAACTTGAGGGGCTTTCTCCTGGCACATTCCGTTCTACCTTACAATCTAGAACGCGACTTCAATTGAGGCTCTGCTGACCTAGAAACCAGATTTGGTAAGGGAGAACTGCTGCCACCTTGTGGCCGTTTCACACAACAGCAGCTTTAATCCCAGCGCTAATGGTCAGTGGATATTCCAAATCATTACAGGCCTGTAAATGACACCTGCCCTGAAAACAAATCCTGGGGTCATATATCGACCAAAAAATTCAAAAGACGTCCATATTTCAAAACGACAGTTTCAAGAGGCATATTTCACGCACATTAGTGTTCTGCTTCTTTTGCTTTCTTTCTTTCTTTGTTAGAAAAACGGAAATGGAAAAAGGCAACCCTCAGAATGGGCGAAAACATTCACAAACGAATCAATGGACAAAGGTTTAATCTCCAATATATATAAACAGCTCATGCAGCATTATATTAATAAAACAAACAACCCAATACAAAAATGGGCAGAAGATCTAAAGGGACGTTTCTTCAAAGAAGACACACAGATGGCCAAGACGCACATGAAAAGCTGCTCATCATCACTAATTATTAGAGAAATGCAAATCAAAACTACAATGAGGTAAGACCTCACACCTGTTAGAATCGGCATCATCACATAATCTACAAACAACAAATTCTGGGGAGGGTGTGGACAAAAGGAACCCTCTTCCGCTATTGGTGGGAATGTAAATTGATACAGTCACTATGGAGAACAGTATGGAGGATCCTTTAAAAAACTAAAAAGATTATTACCATAGGATCCAGCAATCCCACTTCTGGGCATTTACCCAGAGAAAACCATAAATCACAAAGACACATTCACAACAATGTTCATTGCAGCACTATTTACAATAGCCAGGTAATGGAAGCAACCTAAATGCCCACAGACAGACGAATGGATAAAGATGTGGTACATATATAAAATGGAATATTACTCAGCCATAAAAAGGAATGAAACTGGGTCATTTGTAGAGAAGTTGATGGATCTAGAGACTGTCATACAGAGTGAAGTAAGTCAGAAAGAGAAAAACAAATATTGTATATTAATGCCTATATGTGGAACCTAGAAAAATGGTACAGATGAACTGGTTTGCAGGGCAGAAATAGAGACACAGAGGTAGAGAACAAACGTATGGACACAAAGTGGTGGAAGCCATTGGGTGGTGGTGGTGGGATGAGTTGGGAGATTGGGATTGACCTGTATACATGTCTATGCATAAAATAGATAACTAATAATAAACTACTGTATAAAAAAATAAATAAAATTAAATTTCAAAATTTTTAAAAATAAAATGTAAAAATAAAACAGAAAAAAAGTTCTTCCATTCACACTGATGTATTTATAAGAATGAATTATTTCCATGCTTATATCCATAAATAAAAAAAGAGGAATAAAATCTAACTTGAACCAAAAAAGAAAAAAAAAGCTGAACCTAACAGTTATAAAGAGGGAAACACAACCAAGGCACTTGCTCCAGTGGTAAACAATTCTGAAATTGGTCAGAGGTGGGGAATCATCCCCCATACAGCCAGCAGCCCTGCCCGCCCACGCAAGGAGCGTCCTTATTGCAAAGCTGGGGGACCGTGCCGAGGCCTCTGTGAGTAAACGTAAGCTGAGCCCCAGGCCCGATGCTGCTGAACTGTTCCCACCCTTCTCAGGTGAAACACCTGAATATGTACAAGGGCTTGAAAGCCTAGAGGAAGGGCCGTGGAGCCACAGGAGCGACAGCACGCAGGCCAACTTGGTGCCTGCACGTCAGCCAGGATGGTACTGGCCATTCGCGCTCTTCTGGAAGCTTTCCATTGCCCTGCCTGAGATACCCCTCCTGTCACGGCCCCCACTCCTTTTTTTCCTTACTCACCTCAGCCCGCAGAGATATCCAGTGGAAGTTATGGGTGACACATCCTCTTCTATACATGTGGCAGCCTGGCAACTCCTGCCAAAAGTCCAGCAGAGCCCCACTCACACCGGGCCACCCACAAAGCCGTGGACCCGCACACCCTCCCACCAGCACAGCCCCGAGACTGCTGACGGGGCAGAGAATATGGAGTCAGGCACAGCTGCAGGGGCTATTGCTGCCTGGTGTGCTGTTTATATTGACCTCAACCCAGGCACACCTGGGGAAGGCTTGCCGGCAGGGTCAGGCTGCCCAGGTCAGCTAATCCTCAGCCCTCAGGGAATCACATTGCAGAAAATGGACCTCGCTAAGACAGAATATTCGCCAAGGAAAAAAAGGACACAATGCCATTTGCAGCACCGTAGATGAGTCTCAAGGTAATCACGTGACTTGTAGTAAGTCAGAATGTGAAAGACACATATCATATCATATCACTTATAGGTGTTACCTATAAATTGATACCAGGGCAGATATTTCCACTGAGAAGGGCAATCACAGATTCATTAAACAAACTTATGGTTCACCAAAGGAAAGGTGTGAGGATTGAATTCATTACGATATTGGGGTTAACAGACATATACAAACACAGTAGACGTATATAATCACCAAAGACCTACGGAGTACCAAGAGAAGACTACTCAACATTCTGTCATAACGTACATGGGAAAAGGATCCCAGGAAGAACAGACATATGTATATGTGTAAAAGAACCACCTCTTGCACACCTACAACATGCTAAACGTTGTACTCAAACTTGCTGTAATAAAAAATAAAAAATTAAATTAAAAACACGAACAAGAAGTAGTGAGATAAACTTGAGGGGCTTTCTCCTGGCACATTCCGTTCTACATTCCAATCTAGAACGCGACTTCCATTGAGGCTCTGCTGCCCTAGTAACCAGATTTGGTAAGGGAGAACTGCTGCCACCTTGTGGCCGTTTCACACAACTGCAGCTTTAATCCCAGCGCTTATGGTCAGTGGATATTCAAAATCATTACAGGCCTGTAAATGACACCTGCCCTGAAAACAAATCCTGGGGTCATATATCGACCAAAAAATTCCAAAGACGTCCATATTTCAAAACGACAGTTTCAAGAGGCATATTTCACGCACATTAGTGTTCTGCTTCTTTTGCTTTCTTTCTTTCTTTGTTAAAAAAACGGGAATAGAAAAAGGCAACCCTCAGAATGGGCGAAAACGTTCACAAACGAATCAATGGACAAAGGTTTAATCTCCAATATATATAAACAGCTCATGCAGCTTAATATTAATAAAACAAACAGCCCAATACAAAAATGGGCAGAAGATCTAAAGAGACGTTTCTTCAAAGAAGACACAGAGATGGCCAAGACGCACATGAAGAGCTGCTCAAAATCACTAATTATTAGAGAAATGCAAATCAAAACTGCAATGAGGTAAGACCTCACACCTGTTAGAATCGGCATCATCAGATAATCTACAAACAACAAATTCTCGGGAGGGTGTGGACAAAAGGAACCCTCTTCCGCTATTGGTGGGAATGTAAATTGATACAGTGACTATGGAGAACAGTATGGAGGTTCCTTTAAAAAACTAAAAAGAGAATTACCATAGGATCCAGCAATCCCACTTCTGGGAAAAAACCCGATAAAACCATAAATCACAAAGACACATTCACGCCAATGTTCATTGCAGCACTATTTACAATAGCCAGGTAATGCAAGCAACATAAATGCCCACAGACAGACGAATGGATAAAGATGTGGTACATATATAAAATGGAATATTACTCAGCCATAAAAAGGAATGAAACTGGGTCATTGGTAGAGAAGTTGATGGATCTAGAGACTGTCATACAGAGTGAAGTAAGTCAGAAAGAGAAAAACAAATATTGTATATAAATGCCTATAAGTGGAACCTAGAAAAATGGTACAGATGAACTGGTTTGCAGGGCAGAAATATAGACACAGAGGTAGAGAACAAACGTATGGACACAAAGTGGGGGAAGCCATGGGGTGGTGGTGGTGGGATGAGTTGGGAGATTGGGATTGACCTGTATACATGTCTATGCATAAAATAGATAACTAATAATAACCTACTGTATAAAAAAATAACTAAAATTAAATTTCAAATATTTTAAAAATAAAATGTAAAAATAAAACAGAAAAAAATTTCTTCCATTCACACTGATGTATTTATAAGAATGAATTATTTCCATGCTTATATCTATAAATACATAAAAGAGGAATAAAATCTAACTTGAACCAAACTTGTATCAGTGCTCTCCCTCACCCTGGGACTGTTCAAGTAAAGTGGTGTGGCCGTTTGACAGGTGTGCAGTAGATGCGGTCTTTCATCCAATGGGAGCTTAGACTGGGTGATTTCAAAGGTTATTCTACGTATAAGGCCTTGAGTTGCTCAGCTCCCGGATGAGAGAGGAGCGGACAGTTCTGAGCTCACTTTCTGTCATCTCTATCTTACCTGTCTCTCCTCCCCTTGGCTCAGACCACAGAGCTCCACAGAGAAAGGGATCAGGATGAGTTTGGGCTTCACAAGCTTCGTGACGTGACTGGAGCCACGTCTTGTGCTTATGTAGGGGGAGAGGGAATCCATCATGCCCCCCGTGGGTCACCTGCAGCCCTGAAAGGCGCCGAAGGATCGGCGGCAGGGATGACCGTCGGCCTGGCAGGAGCCACCATCGAGGATCCAGGAGAAAGCGGATCCGTCCAGGCCACTGCAGGTGCTGCCAGCCTATCCCTGCAGGACACGAACCTGGTCTCGGCGGGTGTTGCCAGCATATCCTCGACGGGGCAGATGGTCCACAGAGCAGCATGAGCATGGTGTTGCCAGCTGCAGTCACAACCAGCAAGCCTGCTGCTGGAAGAGCTGAAGGGAAGGTTGCAGCCCCCATGGTCTCCACCTTGCAGAGCGAAGGCTACACGTCTGAACGGGATGGAAGCCAGAAGGTCTCCCACCCCGTGGATGAAGCCTGGAAGGAAAAAAAGGAAAGAAGGACACGTCTTCATCGAGGAAAAGTTCCCATCACCGCAGGACAGGTGAAGGTCACCACAGGACACGAGGGGACAAGACCCAGAAAGCATCCTCCCACTGGTCCTCATGCGGCCATGAAAACCCCAAAGTTGACAAAGGAGGGGAGGACAGCTCGCAGACGGAGGAAGAGCCAGCCCGCCACCAGTTCGGGGACTCTAAGTAAGACCGCCAGTGAGATCCTCTCCGTCTTTAGGCGCTTCAGTCATTCCCCATTCAGCACCAAGGCTCAAACATGACCACTGGGAGGTAGACAAAGCCCCGGTTGGCTTGGATCCTTCCCTAGAGTGGCAATTCCTACTTTCTCTAATAAAGGAAACCATACAACTCCAAAAGAAATGCTATCTTGTGTTTTCTATGTCCCCTCGCCTGGTAGTGACTTGACAGTTACTACTGTGGTGCGAATTGTGCTTTGGCCTGAGACCCCAGAATCAAAATTTTGTTGTACAAGATAGGTATTAAGTATCATTAAGCCATTCACTAGGGCTGGAAATAGATGCACTCTACAGAAATTTTCATTGCGAGGTTGCGAATCTTTTGAAATAAGATTTAATATGTAAATAGTTTGGGGAGAAGACAAGCTGGGGGAAGTGACTGTGTGATGTGTATACTTGCGTTGCTGAATTAATTACTTAACTCATCAAGTATTTACTGGCTGTCCGTTCTGTGCCTAGCACGAGGCTATGTTATTGAACAACCATCCTTTTCTCAGCAAAGCACTTTGCTTTGGTTATGGGCACTCTGTAGAAGGCAAGGAAATAAGCACAGAAAAAGGTTTTCGTCACTTGCTCGAAGGTCACACGTGCATAGCCACTGCCAGAAAGAGAAGCCTGTTTTCCCAGCAAGGCTTCTCCAGGGCACTTAGGGTGGAGGGAGGACAAGTCTGCAGCCGGGGCTGAGCTTCAGGCCATAGCTGGGGTCAGAGGTTCACCTTATGAAAACAGAAACTCTCTCTGGCTTGTAAGGAAATCAAACCATTGGGAGTTATTTTACTTTGTGTAGGATAAAACAGAACACGGGGGGATCAGGGTTGTCATTGGCTCAACAAAGGGACACAATCTTTATGGTAGAAGCAGCACCAACGAGGAGTCAGGAAATCTGAGTTCCTATCCTGTCTGGGCCACTGACTCTCTTGGGTCACTCTGCCTCTCTGTAATGGTACCTCGGTGGGCAGCCACGGGGTCCCCAACTGTAAAACCAATGGATTGGACCGCTGCAGTGATTCTTACCCTTGGTTGTATGTTGGGAGTTCCCTGGGGAGCTTCAAAACAAACAAACAAACAAACAAAAAAACATTGATAGCCTGACCCCAATCCCAGAGATTCTGATGACATTTAAGTGGGGTAAGCCCTCCAGCACTGGGAGTTTTAAAAATCTCACCCAATAATTCTACTGTGCAGCAGCCAAGTTGGAAAACCACTGGGCTAGGAGGTCTGGGGGGCCTCTTTCAGCCCCAGTATGCCATAACTTTACAGTGGAAGACAGTAGTTCTCAAACATTCACATGCATAAGGATGACCTGGGAAGCCTATATAAAAAATAACATTTCTCACCATATGATAGCCCTTATACATGGACTCTAAAGTACGATGCAAATGAACATATCTGCAAAACAGAAACAGACTCCCAGACATAGAAGAGAGACTTGGGGTTTTCAGTGGGGTTGGGGGCAGGGAAGGATTGGGAGTTTGGGATTAGCAGATACAAACTACAGGGTGGATAAACAGCAGGGTCCTACTGTAGAGCACAGAGAGCTATAGTCAGTATCCTGTGATCAACCATAATGGAAAAGAATAGGAAAAAGACTATACATGAAATATACAAAGAATACACATGAAACTGAATCAGAAATTAACAGAAGAAATTAACACAACAGAAAGGAACACAACATTGCAAATCAACTATACGTCAATAAAAAAGAAGGGGAGAAAGGAAAAAAATAGAAGCCAAGGTTGGGTTCCCTTTGTGGGGAGGGAGCACGCAGAAGAGGGGCTGGCAGGGTTCTATTCCTTGCTCTGGGTGGCAGCTACAAGGCTGCTCACTTTCTTGTTACTCATTAAGCTATATATTTATGGTTTGTGCACTTTCATGAATGTGTGTTATATTTCACAAGAAAAACAGTTTCTAAAACTGTAAAAAAATATAAATATAAAACGTTAGCCTCCTTGAAAAGAGAAAATGGGTGAGAAAATTCTCCATATCCTGGAAATGACAGTACCAAAGGGACTCTGACAGGTAGCACTCTTTCTAAGTTCCTGCCAGCACTGTGCTATATACGCTGGGGGCACAGAGAACAGCAATCCCCATAGGATGCCTGCCCTTAGCAAGTACACGGTCCACTTCCAGGATTTTATCCCCAGGACATCATTCAGCAGAAGCGCCAAGATGATGGAGATTTGTAACAACAACAAGACTGGAAACCACCCAGATATTTACAAAGGCATGAGGGTTTTCTCAAACTTTTGAGTAGAAAGACTATCCAGCCTACCCACACGTATACCCTGGCAGGGTCAGCCTGTTCCCTATGGACGTGGTGGTTGGTTTAGGGGGAGGCTGGTGAGCCTGCCCCAAGGGGGTGGGGGCTTGGAGGCTCAACAAAGGGGTGTGTGATGCGATGGTGACGGGTCACAAAGGGCTTGAGGTATAAATAGGGTCGGGTCAAGAGACTCTGGCAGAGTCCTGCAGGGAGGTGACGAGGTGCTTTCGTTCCCTCTCTCTCTCTCTCTCCGAGACTCAATTTGTGGCTGGTGGCTCTGTCTTGAACGAAGAGAGCCATGAGCAGTGAGAGTTTACCTCATTACACGGCCAATAGCTACTGTTCAGTGGGGGTGTCGAGGACCTCCATGGGGGTCCTGCAACGACAACTGTACGAGGGAGGAGAGTATGACATTTTCAAGTACGCTCCCATGTTTGAGAGTGACTTTATCCAGGTCAGCAAGGAAGGAGAACTGATTGACCTAGACAACCGCGTCCGAACGGTGACTGTGGGCATCGCATCCACCAGCCCCCTCTTCCCACTACCTGACGTCATGCTGCTGGCCCGACCAAGGAAAGTCTGTGCCGGGATCACCAAGGGGAGAGGTTGCAAGCCCGTGAAGACCCTAGAGCTCACCAAGCTGCTCCCCTTGAAGTTTGTCAAGATCTCCATCCACAACCGGGAGAAACAGCAGCGGTGCCTGAATCTTGCTACCGGCCGGACTTTCTATCTGCAGCTGTGCCCCTCTTCTGACGCACAAGAAGACCTCTTTTCCTACTGGGAAAAGCTTGTCTCTATCCTGAGACCACCGGTAGACAGTTACAGCAGTACCCCGATGCTCCAAACTGGAGATGCAGCGACTACAGAGGATGCCAAAATCCTAGTGGTAAGCACCGACAGGGACTCAAGAACACGGGGCAGGGCGCTTCGGGAGAGCAGGGCAAAGCTGGTCCTTCATAGCCTTTGGTGCTCTCTGAGACTCGCCTGGGAAATACCTTCTACCGTTGAAAAGGGTCAGGGACAAACGAGCTATCACTACGGGAGTCACCACACTGGAGAGGTTCTGAGTGCTTCTCCACCTTGTCCCACGAGGCCGAGTTTCAGAGAGACCTTAGGTATCATCTCGGCTGCACTGGTCTCATCACCAGGGCTGTAATCCCTTCTAAAGCATCCTGACTGTCTGGTCTCTTCCTGAACACTTACCCCATCCCAGGTAGTCTCAGCAGGTGGGGAACATCATTCACAGTTAGGAAGTACTTCCTTCATTGTGCCTCCCCGGGACTCAGACACGCTGACTCAAATCAGCCCAACCCGTGGAGTCACCAAAATGTACAAGGTGTGCATCCCTTGACCCAGGAACCCCACTTCTAGGAATCTGTCCTGCAGAGAGAGAAGCACAACGGTATAAAGTTAAAGTGTATATCATCATGGAGAATTGTATCAGTGCTCTCCCGGACCCTGGGACTGTTCAAGTACAGTGGAGTGGCCGTTTGACAGGGGTGCATTAGATGGGGTCTTGCATCCAATGGGAGCTTAGACTGGGTGATTTCAAAGGTTATTCTAAGTATAAGGCATTGAGTTGCTCAGCTCCAGGATGAGAGAAGAGCGGACAGTTCTGAGCTCACTTTCTGTCATCTCTAACTTACCTGTCTCTCCTCCCCTTGGCTCAGACCACAGAGCTCCACAGAGAAAGGGATCAGGATGAGTTTGGGCTTCACAAGCTTCGTGACGTGACTGGAGCCACGTCTTGTGCTTATGTAGGGGGAAAGGGAATCCATCATGCCCCCCGTGGGTCACCTGCAGCCCTGAAAGGCGCCGAAGGATCGGCGGCAGGGATGACCGTGGGCCTGGCGGGAGCCACCATCGAGGATCCAGGAGAAAGCGGATCCGTCCAGGCCACTGCAGGTGCTGCCAGCCTATCCCTGCAGGAAACGAACCTGGTCTCAGCGGGTGTTGCCAGCATATCCTCGACGGGGGCAGATGGTCCAGAGAGCAGCATGAGCATGGTGTTGCCAGCTGCAGTCACAACCAGCAAGCCTGCTGCTGGAAGAGCTGAAGGGAAGGTCGCAGCCCCCATGGTCTCCACCTTGCAGAGCGAAGGCTACACGTCTGAACGGGATGGAAGCCAGAAGGTCTCCCACCCCAGGGATGAAGCCTGGAAGGAAAAAAAGGAAAGAAGGACACGTCTTCATCGAGGAAAAGTTCCCTACACCGCAGGACAGGTGAAGGTCACCACAGGACACGAGGGGACAAGACCCAGAAAGCATCCTCCCACTGGTCCTCATGCGGCCATGAAAACCCCAAAGTTGACAAAGGAGGGGAGGACAGCACGCAGACGGAGGAAGAGCCAGCCCGCCACCAGTTCGGGGACTCTAAGTAAGACCGCCAGTGAGATACGCTCCGTCTTTCGGCGCTTCAATCATTCCCCATTCAGAACCAAGGCTCACACATGACCACTGGGAGGTAGACAAAGCCCCGGTTGGCTTGGATCCTTCCCTAGAGAGGCAATTCCTACTTTCTCTAATAAAGGAAACCATACAACTCCGAAAGAAATGCTATCTTGTGTTTTCTATGTCCCCTCGCCTGGTAGGGACTTGACAGTGACTTCTGTGGTGCGAATTGTGCTTTGGCCTGAGACCCCAGAATCAAAATTTTGTTGTACAAGATAGGTATTAAGTATCATTAAGCCATTCACTAGGGCTGGAAATAGATGCACTCTACAGAAATTTTCATTGCGAGGTTGCGAAGCTTTTGAAATAAGATTTAATATGTAAATAGCTTGGGGAGAAGACAAGCTGGGGGAAGTGACTGTGTGATGTGTATACTTGCGTTGCTGAATTAATTACTTAACTCATCAAGTATTTATTGGCTGTCCGTTCTGTGCCTAGCACGAGGCTATGTTATTGAACAACCATCCTTTTCTCAGCAAAGCACTTTGCTTTGGTTATGGGCACTCTGTAGAAGGCAAGGAAATAAGCACAGAAAAAGGTTTTCGTCGCTTGCTCGAAGGTCACACGTGCATAGCCACTGCCAGAAAGAGAAGCCTGTTTTCCCAGCAAGGCTTCTCCAGGGCACTTAGGGTGGAGGGAGGACAAGTCTGCAGCCGGGGCTGAGCTTCAGGCCATAGCTGGGGTCAGTGGTTCACCTTATGAAAACAGAAACTCTCTCTGGCTTGTAAGGAAATCAAACCATTGGGAGTTATTTTACTTTGTGTAGGATAAAACAGAACACGGCGGGATCAGGGTTGTCATTGGCTCAACAAAGGGACACAATCTTTATGGTAGAAGCAGCACCAACGAGGAGTCAGGAAATCTGAGTTCCTATCCTGTCTGGGCCACTGACACTCTTGGGTCACTCTGCCGCTCTGTAATGGTACCTCGGTGGGCAGCCACGGGGTCCCCAACTATAAAACCAACGGATTGGACCGCTGCAGTGATTCTTACCCTTGGTTGTATGTTGGGAGTTCCCTGGGGAGCTTCAAAACAAACAAACAAACAAACAAAAAAACATTGATAGCCTGACCCCAATCCCAGAGATTCTGATGACATTTAAGTGGGGTAAGCCCTCCAGCACAGGGAGTTTTAAAAATCTCACCCAATAATTCTACTGTGCAGCAGCCAAGTTGGAAAACCACTGGGCTAGGAGGTCTGGGGGGCCTCTTTCAGCCCCAGTATGCCATAACTTTACAGTGGAAGACAGTAGTTCTCAAACATTCACATGCATAAGGATGACCTGGGAAGCCTATATAAAAAATAACATTTCTCACCATATGATAGCCCTTATACATGGACTCTAAATAACGATGCAAATGAACATATCTGCAAAACAGAAACAGACTCCCAGACATAGAAGAGAGACTTGGGATTTTCAGTGGGGTTGGGGGCAGGGAAGGATTGGGAGTTTGGGATTAGCAGATACAAACTACAGGGTGGATAAACAGCAGGGTCCTACTGTAGAGCACAGAGAGCTATAGTCAGTATCCTGTGATCAACCATAAAGGAAAAGAATAGGAAAAAGACTATACATGAAATATACAAAGAATACACATGAAACTGAATCAGAAATTAACAGAAGAAATTAACACAACAGAAAGGAACACAACATTGCAAATCAACTATACGTCAATAAAAAAGAAGGGGGGAAAGGAAAAAAATAGAAGCCAAGGTTGGGTTCCCTTTGTGGGGAGGGAGCACGCAGAAGAGGGGCTGGCAGGGTTCTATTCCTTGTTCTGGGTGGCAGCTACAAGGCTGCTCACTTTCTTGTTACTCATTAAGCTATATATTTATGGTTTGTGCACTTTCATGAATGTGTGTTATATTTCACAAGAAAAACAGTTTCTAAAACTGTAAAAAAATATAAATATAAAACGTTAGCCTCCTTGAAAAGAGAAAATGGGTGAGAAAATTCTCCATATCCTGGAAATGACAGTACCAATGGGACTCTGAGAGGTAGCACTCTTTCTAAGTTCCTGCCATCACTGTGCTATATACGCTGGGGGCACAGAGAACAGCAATCCCCATAGGATGCCTGCCCTTAGCAAGTACACGGTCCACTTCCAGGATTTTATCCCCAGGACATCATTCAGCAGAAGCGCCAAGATGATGGAGATTTGTAACAACAACAAGACTGGAAACCACCCAGATATTTACAAAGGCATGAGGGTTTTCTCAACCTTTTGAGTAGAAAGACTATCCAGCCTACCCACACGTATACCCTGGCAGGGTCAGCCTGTTCCCTATGGACGTGGTGGTTGGTTTAGGGGGAGGCTGGTGAGCCTGCCCCAAGGGGGTGGGGGCTTGGATGCTCACCAAAGGGGTGTGTAATGCGATGGTGACGGGTCACAAAGGGCTTGCGGTAGAAATAGGGTCGGTTCAAGAGACTCTGGCAGAGTCCTGCAGGGAGGTGACGAGGTGCTTTCGTTCCCTCTCTCTCTCTCTCTCCGACACTCAATTTGTGGCTGGTGGCTCTGTCGTGAACGAAGAGAGCCAAGAGCAGTGAGAGTTTACCTCATTACATGGCCAATAGCTACTGTTCAGTGGGGGTGTCGAGGACCTCCATGGGGGTCCTGCAACGACAACTGTACGAGGGAGGAGAGTATGACATTTTCAAGTACGCTCCCATGTTTGAGAGCGACTTTATCCAGGTCAGCAAGGAAGGAGAACTGATTGACCTAGACAACCGCGTCCGAACGGTGACTGTGGGCGTCGCATCCACCAGCCCCCTCTTCCCACTACCTGACGTCATGCTGCTGGCCCGACCAAGGAAAGTCTGTGCCGGGATCACCAAGGGGAGAGGTTGCAAGCCCGTGAAGACCCTAGAGCTCACCAAGCTGCTCCCCTTGAAGTTTGTCAAGATGTCCATCCACAACCGGGAGAAACAGCAGCGGTGCCTGAATCTTGCTACCGGCCGGACTTTCTATCTGCAGCTGTGCCCCTCTTCCGACGCACAAGAAGACCTCTTTTCCTATTGGGAAAAGCTTGTCTATATCCTGAGACCACCGGTAGACAGTTACAGCAGTACCCCGATGCTCCAAACTGGAGATGCAGCGACTACAGAGGATGCCAAAATCCTAGTGGTAAGTACCGATAGGGATTCAAGAACACGGGGCAGGGCGCTTCGGGAGAGCAAGGCAAAGCTGGTCCTTCATAGCCTTTGGTGCTCTCTGAGACTCGCCTGGGAAATATCTTCTACCGTTGAAAAGGTTCAGGGACAAACGAGCTATCACTACGGGAGTCACCACACGGGAGAGGTTCCGAGTGCTTCTCCACCTTGTCCCACGAGGCCGAGTTTCAGAGAGACCTTAGGTATCATCTCGGCTGCACTGGTCTCATCACCAGGGCTGTAATCCCTTCTACAGCATCCTGACTGTCTGGTCTCTTCATGAACACTTACCCCAGCCCAGGTAGTCTCAGCAGGTGGGGAACATCATTCACAGTTAGGAAGTCCTTCCTTCATTGTGTCTCCCCGGGACTCCGACACGCTGACTCAAATCAGCCCAACCCGTGGAGTCACCAAAATGTACAAGGTGTGCATCCCTTGACCCAGGAACCCCACTTCTAGGAATCTGTCCTGCAGAGAGAGAAGCACAAGGGTATAAAGTTAAAGTGTATATCATCATGGAGAATTGTATCAGTGCTCTCACGGACCCTGGGATTGTTCAAGTAAAGTGGAGTGGCCGTTTGACAGGGGTGCAGTAGATGGGGTCTTGCATCCAATGGGAGCTTAGACTGGGTGATTTCAAAGGTTATTCTAAGTATAAGGCCTTGAGTTGCTCAGCTCCAGGATGAGAGAGGAGCGGACAGTTCTGAGCTCACTTTCTGTCATCTCTATCTTACCTGTCTCTCCTCCCCTTGGCTCAGACCACAGAGCTCCACAGAGAAAGGCATCAGGATGAGGTTGGGCTTCACAAGCTTCGTGACGTGATTGGAGCCACGTCTTGTGCTTATGTGGTGGGAGAGGGAATCCATCATGCCCCCCGTGGGTCACCTGCAGCCCTGAAAGGCGCCGAAGGATCGGCGGCAGGGATGACCGTGGGCCTGGCGGGAGCCACCATCGAGGATCCAGGAGAAAGCGGATCGGTCCAGGCCACTGCAGGTGCTGCCAGCCTATCCCTGCAGGACACGAACCTGGTCTCGGAGGGTGTTGCCAGCATATCCTCGACGGGGGCAGATGGTCCAGAGAGTAGCATGAGCATGGTGTTGCCAGCTGCAGTCACAACCAGCAAGCCTGCTGCTGGAAGAGCTGAAGGGAAGGTCGCAGCCCCCATGGTCTCCACCTTGCAGAGCGAAGGCTACACGTCTGAACGGGATGGAAGCCAGAAGGTCTCCCACCCCAGGGATGAAGCCTGGAAGGAAAAAAAGGAAAGAAGGACACGTCTTCATCGAGGAAAAGTTCCCATCAACGCAGGGCAGGTGAAGGTCACCACAGGACACGAGGGGCAAGACCCAGAAAGCATCCTCCCACTGGTCCTCATGCGGCCATGAAAACCCCAAAGTTGACAAAGGAGGGGAGGACAGCTCGCAGACGGAGGAAGAGCCAGTCCGCCACCAGTTCGGGGACTCTATGTAAGACCGCCAGTGAGATCCTCTCCGTCTTTAGGCGCTTCAGTCATTCCCCATTCAGCAACAAGGCTCACACATGACCACTGGGAGTTAGACAAAGCCCCGGTTGGCTTGGATCCTTCCCTAGAGTGGCAATTCCTACTTTCTCTAATAAAGGAAACAATACAACTCCGAAAGAAATGCGATCTTGTGTTTTCTATGTCCCCTCGCCTGGTAGTGACTTGACAGTGACTTCTGTGGTGCGAATTGTGCTTTGGCCTGAGACCCCAGAATCAAAATTTTGTTGTACAAGATAGTTATTAAGTATCATTAAGCCATACACTAGGGCTGGAAATAGATGCACTCTAGAGAAATTTTCATTGCGAGGTTGGGAATCTTTTGAAATAAGATTTAATATGTAAATAGCTTGGGGAGAAGACAAGCTGGGGGAAGTGACTGTGTGATGTGTATACTTGCGTTGCTGAATTAATTACTTAACTCATCAAGTATTTATTGGCTGTCCGTGCTGTGCCTAGCACGAGGCTATGTTATTGAACAACCATCCTTTTCTCAGCAAAGCACTTTGCTTTGGTTATGGGCACTCTGTAGAAGGCAAGGAAATAAGCACAGAAAAAGGTTTTCGTCGCTTGCTCGAAGGTCACACGTGCATAGCCACTGCCAGAAAGAGAAGCCTGTTTTCCCAGCAAGGCTTCTCCAGGGCACTTGGGGTGGAGGGAGGACAAGTCTGCAGCCGGGGCTGAGCTTCAGGCCATAGCTGGGGTCAGAGGTTCACCTTATGAAAACAGAAACTCTCTCTGGCTTGTAAGGAAATCAAACCATTGGGAGTTATTTTACTTTGTGTAGGATAAAACAGAACACGAGGGAATCAGGGTTGTCACTGGCTCAACAAAGGGACACAATCTTTATGGTAGAAGCAGCACCAACGAGGAGTCAGGAAATCTGAGTTCCTATCCTGTCTGGGCCACTGACTCTCTTGGGTCACTCTGCCTCTCTGTAATGGTACCTCGGTGGGCAGCCACGGGGTCCCCAACTGTAAAACCAATGGATTGGACCGCTGCAGTGATTCTTACCCTTGGTTGTATGTTGGGAGTTCCCTGGGGAGCTTCAAAACAAACAAACAAACAAACAAAAAAACATTGATAGCCTGACCCCAATCCCAGAGATTCTGATGACATTTAAGTGGGGTAAGCCCTCCAGCACTGGGAGTTTTAAAAATCTCACCCAATAATTCTACTGTGTAGCAGCCAAGTTGGAAAACCACTGGGCTAGGAGGTCTGGGGGGCCTCTTTCAGCCCCAGTATGCCATAACTTTACAGTGGAAGACAGTAGTTCTCAAACATTCACATGCATAAGGATGACCTGGGAAGCCTATATAAAAAATAACATTTCTCACCATATGATAGCCCTTATACATGGACTCTAAAGTACGATGCAAATGAACATATCTGCAAAACAGAAACAGACTCCCAGACATAGAAGAGAGACTTGGGGTTTTCAGTGGGGTTGGGGGCAGGGAAGGATTGGGAGTTTGGGATTAGCAGATACAAACTACAGGGTGGATAAACAGCAGGGTCCTACTGTAGAGCACAGAGAGCTATAGTCAGTATCCTGTGATCAACCATAATGGAAAAGAATAGGAAAAAGACTATACATGAAATATACAAAGAATACACATGAAACTGAATCAGAAATTAACAGAAGAAGTTAACACAACAGAAAGGAACACAACATTGCAAATCAACTATACGTCAATAAAAAAGAAGGGGAGAAAGGAAAAACATAGAAGCCAAGGTTGGGTTCCCTTTGTGGGGAGGGAGCACGCTGAAGAGGGGCTGGCAGGGTTCTATTCCTTGCTCTGGGTGGCAGCTACAAGGCTGCTCACTTTCTTGTTACTCATTAAGCTATATATTTATGGTTTGTGCACTTTCATGAATGTGTGTTATATTTCACAAGAAAAACAGTTTCTAAAACTGTAAAAAAATATAAATATAAATCGTTAGCCTCCTTGAAAAGAGAAAATGGGTGAGAAAATTCTCCATATCCTGGAAATGACAGTACCAATGGGACTCTGAGAGGTAGCACTCTTTCTAAGTTCCTGCCATCACTGTGCTATATACGCTGGGGGCACAGAGAACAGCAATCCCCATAGGATGCCTGCCCTTAGCAAGTACACGGTCCACTTCCAGGATTTTATCCCCAGGACATCATTCAGCAGAAGCGCCAAGATGATGGAGATTTGTAACAACAACAAGACTGGAAACCACCCAGATATTTACAAAAGCAGGAGGGTTTTCTCAACCTTTTGAGTAGAAAGACTATCCAGCCTACCCACACGTATACCCTGGCAGGGTCAGCCTGTTCCCTATGGACGTGGTGGTTGGTTTAGGGGGAGGCTGGTGAGCCTGCCCCAAGGGGGTGGGGGCTTGGAGGCTCAACAAAGGGGTGTGTGATGCGATGGTGACGGGTCACAAAGGGCTTGCGGTATAAATAGGGTCGGGTCAAGAGACTCTGGCAGAGTCCTGCAGAGAGGTGACGAGGTGCTTTCGTTCCCTCTCTCTCTCTCTCTCCGAGACTCAATTTGTGGCTGGTGGCTCTGTCGTGAACGAAGAGAGCCATGAGCAGTGAGAGTTTACCTCATTACACGGCCAATAGCTACTGTTCAGTGGGGGTGTCGAGGACCTCCATGGGGGTCCTGCAACGACAACTGTACGAGGGAGGAGAGTATGACATTTTCAAGTACGCTCCCATGTTTGAGAGTGACTTTATCCAGGTCAGCAAGGAAGGAGAACTGATTGACCTAGACAACCGCGTCCGAACGGTGACTGTGGGCGTCGCATCCACCAGCCCCCTCTTCCCACTACCTGACGTCATGCTGCTGGCCCGTCCAAGGAAAGTCTGTGCCGGGATCACCAAGGGGAGAGGTTGCAAGCCCGTGAAGACCCTAGAGCTCACCAAGCTGCTCCCCTTGAAGTTTGTCAAGATCTCCATCCACAACCGGGAGAAACAGCAGCTGTGCCTGAATCTTGCTACCGGCCGGACTTTCTATCTGCAGCTGTGCCCCTCTTCCGACGCACAAGAAGACCTCTTTTCCTATTGGGAAAAGCTTGTCTATATCCTGAGACCACCGGTAGACAGTTACAGCGGTACCCCGATGCTCCAAACTGGAGATGCAGCGACTACAGAGGATGCCAAAATCCTAGTGGTAAGCACCGACAGGGACTCAAGAACACGGGGCAGGGCGCTTCGGGAGAGCAGGGCAAAGCTGGTCCTTCATAGCGTTTGGTGCTCTCTGAGACTCGCCTGGGAAATACCTTCTACCGTTGAAAAGGGTCAGGGACAAACGAGCTATCACTACGGGAGTCACAACACTGGAGAGGTTCTGAGTGCTTCTCCACCTTGTCCCACGAGGCCGAGTTTCAGAGAGACCTTATGTATCATCTCGGCTGCACTGGTCTCATCACCAGGGCTGTAATCCCTTCTACAGCATCCTGACTGTCTGGTCTCTTCCTGAACACTTACCCCAGCCCAGGTAGTCTCAGCAGGTGGGGAACATCATTCACAGTTAGGAAGTCCTTCCTTCATTGTGTCTCCCCGGGAGTCCGACACGCTGACTCAAATCAGCCCCACCCGTGGAGTCACCAAAATGTACAAGGTGTGCATCCCTTGACCCAGGAACCCCAGTTCTAGGAATCTGTCCTGCAGAGAGAGAAGCACAAGGGTATAAAGTTAAAGTGTATATCATCATGGAGAATTGTATCAGTGCTCTCCCTGACCCTGGGACTGTTCAAGTACAGTGGAGTGGCCGTTTGACAGGGGTGCAGTAGATGGGGTCTTGCATCCAATGGGAGCTTAGACTGGGTGATTTCAAAGGTTATTCTAAGTATAAGGCCTTGAGTTGCTCAGCTCCAGGATGAGAGAGGAGCGGACAGTTCTGAGCTCACTTTCTGTCATCTCTATCTTACCTGTCTCTCCTCCCCTTGGCTCAGACCACAGAGCTCCACAGAGAAAGGGATCAGGATGAGGTTGGGCTTCACAAGCTTCGTGACGTGACTGGAGCCACGTCTTGTGCTTATGTAGGGGGAAAGGGAATCCATCATGCCCCCCGTGGGTCACCTGCAGCCCTGAAAGGCGCCGAAGGATCGGCGGCAGGGATGACCGTGGGCCTGGCGGGAGCCACCATCGAGGATCCAGGAGAAAGCGGATCCGTCCAGGCCACTGCAGGTGCTGCCAGCCTATCCCTGCAGGAAACGAACCTGGTCTCAGCGGGTGTTGCCAGCATATCCTCGACGGGGGCAGATGGTCCAGAGAGCAGCATGAGCATGGTGTTGCCAGCTGCAGTCACAACCAGCAAGCCTGCTGCTGGAAGAGCTGAAGGGAAGGTCGCAGGCCCCATGGTCTCCACCTTGCAGAGCGAAGGCTACACGTCTGAACGGGATGGAAGCCAGAAGGTCTCCCACCCCAAGGATGAAGCCTGGAAGGAAAAAAAGGAAAGAAGGACACGTCTTCATCGAGGAAAAGTTCCCTACACCGCAGGACAGGTGAAGGTCACCACAGGACACGAGGGGACAAGACCCAGAAAGCATCCTCCCACTGGTCCTCATGCGGCCATGAAAACCCCAAAGATGACAAAGGAGGGGAGGACAGCACGCAGACGGAGGAAGAGCCAGCCCGCCACCAGTTCGGGGACTCTAAGTAAGACCGCCAGTGAGATACGCTCCGTCTTTCGGCGCTTCAGTCATTCCCCATTCAGAACCAAGGCTCACACATGACCACTGGGAGGTAGACAAAGCCCCGGTTGGCTTGGATCCTTCCCTAGAGAGGCAATTCCTACTTTCTCTAATAAAGGAAACCATACAACTCCGAAAGAAATGCGATCTTGTGTTTTCTATGTCCCCTCGCCTGGTAGTGACTTGACAGTGACTTCTGTGGTGCGAATTGTGCTTTGGCCTGAGACCCCAGAATCAAAATTTTGTTGTACAAGATAGGTATTAAGTATCATTAAGCCATTCACTAGGGCTGGAAATAGATGCACTCTACAGAAATTTTCATTGCGAGGTTGCGAATCTTTTGAAATAAGATTTAATATGTAAATAGCTTGGGGAGAAGACAAGCTGGGGGAAGTGACTGTGTGATGTGTATACTTGCGTTGCTGAATTAATTACTTAACTCATCAAGTATTTATTGGCTGTCCGTGCTGTGCCTAGCACGAGGCTATGCTATTGAACAACCATCCTTTTCTCAGCAAAGCACTTTGCTTTGGTTATGGGCACTCTGTAGAAGGCAAGGAAATAAGCACAGAAAAAGGTTTTCGTCGCTTGCTCGAAGGTCACACGTGCATAGCCACTGCCAGAAAGAGAAGCCTGCTTTCCCAGCAAGGCTTCTCCAGGGCACTTAGGGTGGAGGGAGGACAAGTCTGCAGCCGGGGCTGAGCTTCAGGCCATAGCTGGGGTCAGAGGTTCACCTTATGAAAACAGAAACTCTCTCTGGCTTGTAAGGAAATCAAACCATTGGGAGTTATTTTACTTTGTGTAGGATAAAACAGAACACGGGGGGATCAGGGTTGTCATTGGCTCAACAAAGGGACACAATCTTTATGGTAGAAGCAGCACCAACGAGGAGTCAGGAAATCTGAGTTCCTATCCTGTCTGGGCCACTGACTCTCTTGGGTCACTCTGCCTCTCTGTAATGGTACCTCGGTGGGCAGCCACGGGGTCCCCAACTGTAAAACCAATGGATTGGACCGCTGCAGTGATTCTTACCCTTGGTTGTATGTTGGGAGTTCCCTGGGGAGCTTCAAAACAAACAAACAAACAAACAAAAAAACATTGATAGCCTGACCCCAATCCCAGAGATTCTGATGACATTTAAGTGGGGTAAGCCCTCCAGCACTGGGAGTTTTAAAAATCTCACCCAATAATTCTACTGTGCAGCAGCCAAGTTGGAAAACCACTGGGCTAGGAGGTCTGGGGGGCCTCTTTCAGCCCCAGTATGCCATAACTTTACAGTGGAAGACAGTAGTTCTCAAACATTCACATGCATAAGGATGACCTGGGAAGCCTATATAAAAAATAACATTTCTCACCATATGATAGCCCTTATACATGGACTCTAAAGTACGATGCAAATGAACATATCTGCAAAACAGAAACAGAATCCCAGACATAGAAGAGAGACTTGGGGTTTCCAGTGGGGTTGGGGGCAGGGAAGGATTGGGAGTTTGGGATTAGCAGATACAAACTACAGGGTGGATAAACAGCAGGGTCCTACTGTAGAGCACAGAGAGCTATAGTCAGTATCCTGTGATCAACCATAATGGAAAAGAATAGGAAAAAGACTATACATGAAATATACAAAGAATACACATGAAACTGAATCAGAAATTAACAGAAGAAATTAACACAACAGAAAGGAACACAACATTGCAAATCAACTATACGTCAATAAAAAAGAAGGGGGGAAAGGAAAAAAATAGAAGCCAAGGTTGGGTTCCCTTTGTGGGGAGGGAGCACGCAGAAGAGGGGCTGGCAGGGTTCTATTCCTTGCTCTGGGTGGCAGCTACAAGGCTGCTCACTTTCTTGTTACTCATTAAGCTATATATTTATGGTTTGTGCACTTTCATGAATGTGTGTTATATTTCACAAGAAAAACAGTTTCTAAAACTGTAAAAAAATATAAATATAAAACGTTAGCCTCCTTGAAAAGAGAAAATGGGTGAGAAAATTCTCCATATCCTGGAAATGACAGTACCAATGGGACTCTGACAGGTAGCACTCTTTCTAAGTTCCTGCCAGCACTGTGCTATATATGCTGGGGGCACAGAGAACAGCAATCCCCATAGGATGCCTGCCCTTAGCAAGTAAACGGTCCACTTCCAGGATTTTATCCCCAGGACATCATTCAGCAGAAGCGCCAAGATGATGGAGATTTGTAACAACAACAAGACTGGAAACCACCCAGATATTTACAGAAGCAGGAGGGTTTTCTCAACCTTTTGAGTAGAAAGACTATCCAGCCTACCCACACGTATACCCTGGCAGGGTCAGCCTGTTCCCTATGGACGTGGTGGTTGGTTTAGGGGGAGGCTGGTGAGCCTGCCCCAAGGGGGTGGGGGCTTGGAGGCTCAACAAAGGGGTGTGTGATGCGATGGTGACGGGTCACAAAGGGCTTGAGGTATAAATAGGGTCGGGTCAAGAGACTCTGGCAGAGTCCTGCAGGGAGGTGACGAGGTGCTTTCGTTCCCTCTCTCTCTCTCTCTCCGAGACTCAATTTGTGGCTGGTGGCTCTGTCTTGAACGAAGAGAGCCATGAGCAGTGAGAGTTTACCTCATTACACGGCCAATAGCTACTGTTCAGTGGGGGTGTCGAGGACCTCCATGGGGGTCCTGCAACGACAACTGTACGAGGGAGGAGAGTATGACATTTTCAAGTACGCTCCCATGTTTGAGAGCGACTTTATCCAGGTCAGCAAGGAAGGAGAACTGATTGACCTAGACAACCGCGTCCGAACGGTGACTGTGGGCGTCGCATCCACCAGCCCCCTCTTCCCACTACCTGACGTCATGCTGCTGGCCCGACCAAGGAAAGTCTGTGCCGGGATCACCAAGGGGAGAGGTTGCAAGCCCGTGAAGACCCTAGAGCTCACCAAGCTGCTCCCCTTGAAGTTTGTCAAGATCTCCATCCACAACCGGGAGAAACAGCAGCTGTGCCTGAATCTTGCTACCGGCCGGACTTTCTATCTGCAGCTGTGCCCCTCTTCCGACGCACAAGAAGACCTCTTTTCCTATTGGGAAAAGCTTGTCTATATCCTGAGACCACCGGTAGACAGTTACAGCAGTACCCCGATGCTCCAAACTGGAGATGCAGCGACTACAGAGGATGCCAAAATCCTAGTGGTAAGCACCGACAGGGACTCAAGAACACGGGGCAGGGCGCTTCGGGAGAGCAGGGCAAAGCTGGTCCTTCATAGCCTTTGGTGCTCTCTGAGACTCGCCTGGGAAATACCTTCTACCGTTGAAAAGGGTCAGGGACAAACGAGCTATCACTACGGGAGTCACAACACTGGAGAGGTTCTGAGTGCTTCTCCACCTTGTCCCACGAGGCCGAGTTTCAGAGAGACCTTAGGTATCATCTCGGCTGCACTGGTCTCATCACCAGGGCTGTAATCCCTTCTACAGCATCCTGACTGTCTGGTCTCTTCCTGAACACTTACCCCAGCCCAGGTAGTCTCAGCAGGTGGGGAACATCATTCACAGTTAGGAAGTCCTTCCTTCATTGTGTCTCCCCGGGAGTCCGACACGCTGACTCAAATCAGCCCCACCCGTGGAGTCACCAAAATGTACAAGGTGTGCATCCCTTGACCCAGGAACCCCACTTCTAGGAATCTGTCCTGCAGAGAGAGAAGCACAAGGGTATAAAGTTAAAGTGTATATCATCATGGAGAATTGTATCAGTGCTCTCCCTGACCCTGGGACTGTTCAAGTACAGTGGAGTGGCCGATTGACAGGGGTGCAGTAGATGGGGTCTTGCATCCAATGGGAGCTTAGACTGGGTGATTTCAAAGGTTATTCTAAGTATAAGGCCTTGAGTTGCTCAGCTCCAGGATGAGAGAGGAGCGGACAGTTCTGAGCTCACTTTCTGTCATCTCTATCTTACCTGTCTCTCCTCCCCTTGGCTCAGACCACAGAGCTCCACAGAGAAAGGGATCAGGATGAGGTTGGGCTTCACAAGCTTCGTGACGTGACTGGAGCCACGTCTTATGCTTATGTAGGGGGAAAGGGAATCCATCATGCCCCCCGTGGGTCACCTGCAGCCCTGAAAGGTGCCGAAGGATCTGCGGCAGGGATGACCGTGGGCCTGGCGGGAGCCACCATCGAGGATCCAGGAGAAAGCGGATCCGTCCAGGCCACTGCAGGTGCTGCCAGCCTATCCCTGCAGGAAACGAACCTGGTCTCAGCGGGTGTTGCCAGCATATCCTCGACGGGGGCAGATGGTCCAGAGAGCAGCATGAGCATGGTGTTGCCAGCTGCAGTCACAACCAGCAAGCCTGCTGCTGGAAGAGCTGAAGGGAAGGTCGCAGCCCCCATGGTCTCCACCTTGCAGAGCGAAGGCTACACGTCTGAACGGGATGGAAGCCAGAAGGTCTCCCACCCCAGGGATGAAGCCTGGAAGGAAAAAAAGGAAAGAAGGACACGTCTTCATCGAGGAAAAGTTCCCATCACCGCAGGACAGGTGAAGGTCACCACAGGACACGAGGGGACAAGACCCAGAAAGCATCCTCCCACTGGTCCTCATGCGGCCATGAAAACCCCAAAGTTGACAAAGGAGGGGAGGACAGCACGCAGACGGAGGAAGAGCCAGCCCGCCACCAGTTCGGGGACTCTAAGTAAGACCGCCTGTGAGATCCGCTCCGTCTTTAGGCGCTTCAGTGATTCCCCATTCAGAACCAAGGCTCACACATGACCACTGGGAGGTAGACAAAGCCCCGGTTGGCTTGGATCCTTCCCTAGAGAGGCAATTCCTACTTTCTCTAATAAAGGAAACCATACAACTCCAAAACAAATGCTATCTTGTGTTTTCTATGTCCCCTCGCCTGGTAGTGACTTGACAGTGACTTCTGTGGTGCGAATTGTGCTTTGGCCTGAGACCCCAGAATCAAAATTTTGTTGTACAAGATAGGTATTAAGTATCATTAAGCCATTCACTAGGGCTGGAAATAGATGCACTCTACAGAAATTTTCATTGCGAGGTTGCGAATCTTTTGAAATAAGATTTAATATGTAAATAGCTTGGGGAGAAGACAAGCTGGGGGAAGTGACTGTGTGATGTGTATACTTGCGTTGCTGAATTAATTACTTAACTCATCAAGTATTTATTGGCTGTCCGTGCTGTGCCTAGCACGAGGCTATGTTATTGAACAACCATCCTTTTCTCAGCAAAGCACTTTGCTTTGGTTATGGGCACTCTGTAGAAGGCAAGGAAATAAGCACAGAAAAAGGTTTTCGTCGCTTGCTCGAAGGTCACACGTGCATAGCCACTGCCAGAAAGAGAAGCCTGTTTTCCCAGCAAGGCTTCTCCAGGGCACTTAGGGTGGAGGGAGGACAAGTCTGCAGCCGGGGCTGAGCTTCAGGCCATAGCTGGGGTCAGAGGTTCACCTTATGAAAACAGAAACTCTCTCTGGCTTGTAAGGAAATCAAACCATTGGGAGTTATTTTACTTTGTGTAGGATAAAACAGAACACGGGGGGATCAGGGTTGTCATTGGCTCAACAAAGGGACACAATCTTTATGGTAGAAGCAGCACCAACGAGGAGTCAGGAAATCTGAGTTCCTATCCTGTCTGGGCCACTGACTCTCTTGGGTCACTCTGCCTCTCTGTAATGGTACCTCGGTGGGCAGCCACAGGGTCCCCAAATGTATAACCAATGGATTGGACCGCTGCAGTGATTCTTACCCTTGGTTGTATGTTGGGAGTTCCCTGGGGAGCTTCAAAACAAACAAACAAACAAACAAAAAAACATTGATAGCCTGACCCCAATCCCAGAGATTCTGATGACATTTAAGTGGGGTAAGCCCTCCAGCACTGGGAGTTTTAAAAATCTCACCCAATAATTCTACTGTGCAGCAGCCAAGTTGGAAAACCACTGGGCTAGGAGGTCTGGGGGGCCTCTTTCAACCCCAGTATGCCATAACTTTACAGTGGAAGACAGTAGTTCTCAAACATTCACATGCATAAGGATCACCTGGGAAGCCTATATAAAAAATAACATTTCTCACCATATGATAGCCCTTATACATGGACTCTAAAGTACGATGCAAATGAACATATCTGCAAAACAGAAACAGACTCCCAGACATAGAAGAGAGACTTGGGGTTTTCAGTGGGGTTGGGGGCAGGGAAGGATTGGGAGTTTGGTATTAGCAGATACAAACTACAGGGTGGATAAACAGCAGGGTCCTACTGTAGAGCACAGAGAGCTATAGTCAGTATCCTGTGATCAACCATAATGGAAAAGAATAGGAAAAAGACTATACATGAAATATACAAAGAATACACACGAAACTGAATCAGAAATTAACAGAAGAAATTAACACAACAGAAAAGAACACAACATTGCAAATCAACTATACGTCAATAAAAAAGAAGGGGGGAAAGGAAAAAAATAGAAGCCAAGGTTGGGTTCCCTTTGTGGGGAGGGAGCACGCAGAAGAGGGGCTGGCAGGGTTCTATTCCTTGCTCTGGGTGGCAGCTACAAGGCTGCTCACTTTCTTGTTACTCATTAAGCTATATATTTATGGTTTGTGCACTTTCATGAATGTGTGTTATATTTCACAAGAAAAACAGTTTCTAAAACTGTAAAAAAATATAAATATAAAACGTTAGCCTCCTTGAAAAGAGAAAATGGGTGAGAAAATTCTCCATATCCTGGAAATGACAGTACCAATGGGACTCTGAGAGGTAGCACTCTTTCTAAGTTCCTGCCATCACTGTGCTATATACGCTGGGGGCACAGAGAACAGCAATCCCCATAGGATGCCTGCCCTTAGCAAGTACACGGTCCACTTCCAGGATTTTATCCCCAGGACATCATTCAGCAGAAGCGCCAAGATGATGGAGATTTGTAACAACAACAAGACTGGAAACCACCCAGATATTTACAAAAGCAGGAGGGTTTTCTCAACCTTTTGAGTAGAAAGACTATCCAGCCTACCCACACGTATACCCTGGCAGGGTCAGCCTGTTCCCTATGGACGTGGTGGTTGGTTTAGGGGGAGGCTGGTGAGCCTGCCCCAAGGGGGTGGGGGCTTGGAGGCTCAACAAAGGGGTGTGTGATGCGATGGTGACGGGTCACAAAGGGCTTGCGGTATAAATAGGGTCGGGTCAAGAGACTCTGGCAGAGTCCTGCAGAGAGGTGACGAGGTGCTTTCGCTCCCTCTCTCTCTCTCTCTCCGAGACTCAATTTGTGGCTGGTGGCTCTGTCTTGAACGAAGAGAGCCATGAGCAGTGAGAGTTTACCTCATTACACGGCCAATAGCTACTGTTCAGTGGGGGTGTCGAGGACCTCCATGGGGGTCCTGCAACGACAACTGTACGAGGGAGGAGAGTATGACATTTTCAAGTACGCTCCCATGTTTGAGAGTGACTTTATCCAGGTCAGCAAGGAAGGAGAACTGATTGACCTAGACAACCGCGTCCGAACGGTGACTGTGGGCGTCGCATCCACCAGCCCCCTCTTCCCACTACCTGACGTCATGCTGCTGGCCCGTCCAAGGAAAGTCTGTGCCGGGATCACCAAGGGGAGAGGTTGCAAGCCCGTGAAGACCCTAGAGCTCACCAAGCTGCTCCCCTTGAAGTTTGTCAAGATCTCCATCCACAACCGGGAGAAACAGCAGCTGTGCCTGAATCTTGCTACCGGCCGGACTTTCTATCTGCAGCTGTGCCCCTCTTCCGACGCACAAGAAGACCTCTTTTCCTATTGGGAAAAGCTTGTCTATATCCTGAGACCACCGGTAGACAGTTACAGCAGTACCCCGATGCTCCAAACTGGAGATGCAGCGACTACAGAGGATGCCAAAATCCTAGTGGTAAGCACCGACAGGGACTCAAGAACACGGGGCAGGGCGCTTCGGGAGAGCAGGGCAAAGCTGGTCCTTCATAGCGTTTGGTGCTCTCTGAGACTCGCCTGGGAAATACCTTCTACCGTTGAAAAGGGTCAGGGACAAACGAGCTATCACTACGGGAGTCACAACACTGGAGAGGTTCTGAGTGCTTCTCCACCTTGTCCCACGAGGCCGAGTTTCAGAGAGACCTTATGTATCATCTCGGCTGCACTGGTCTCATCACCAGGGCTGTAATCCCTTCTACAGCATCCTGACTGTCTGGTCTCTTCCTGAACACTTACCCCAGCCCAGGTAGTCTCAGCAGGTGGGGAACATCATTCACAGTTAGGAAGTCCTTCCTTCATTGTGTCTCCCCGGGAGTCCGACACGCTGACTCAAATCAGCCCCACCCGTGGAGTCACCAAAATGTACAAGGTGTGCATCCCTTGACCCAGGAACCCCACTTCTAGGAATCTGTCCTGCAGAGAGAGAAGCACAAGGGTATAAAGTTAAAGTGTATATCATCATGGAGAATTGTATCAGTGCTCTCCCTGACCCTGGGACTGTTCAAGTACAGTGGAGTGGCCGTTTGACAGGGGTGCAGTAGATGGGGTCTTGCATCCAATGGGAGCTTAGACTGGGTGATTTCAAAGGTTATTCTAAGTATAAGGCCTTGAGTTGCTCAGCTCCAGGATGAGAGAGGAGCGGACAGTTCTGAGCTCACTTTCTGTCATCTCTATCTTACCTGTCTCTCCTCCCCTTGGCTCAGACCACAGAGCTCCACAGAGAAAGTGATCAGGATGAGGTTGGGCTTCACAAGCTTCGTGACGTGACTGGAGCCACGTCTTGTGCTTATGTAGGGGGAAAGGGAATCCATCATGCCCCCCGTGGGTCACCTGCAGCCCTGAAAGGCGCCGAAGGATCGGCGGCAGGGATGACCGTGGGCCTGGCGGGAGCCACCATCGAGGATCCAGGAGAAAGCGGATCCGTCCAGGCCACTGCAGGTGCTGCCAGCCTATCCCTGCAGGAAACGAACCTGGTCTCAGCGGGTGTTGCCAGCATATCCTCGACGGGGGCAGATGGTCCAGAGAGCAGCATGAGCATGGTGTTGCCAGCTGCAGTCACAACCAGAAAGCCTGCTGCTGGAAGAGCTGAAGGGAAGGTCGCAGCCCCCATGGTCTCCACCTTGCAGAGCGAAGGCTACACGTCTGAACGGGATGGAAGCCAGAAGGTCTCCCACCCCAGGGATGAAGCCTGGAAGGAAAAAAAGGAAAGAAGGACACGTCTTCATCGAGGAAAAGTTCCCATCACCGCAGGACAGGTGAAGGTCACCACAGGACACGAGGGAACAAGACCCAGAAAGCATCCTCCCACTGGTCCTCATGCGGCCATGAAAACCCCAAAGATGACAAAGGAGGGGAGGACAGCACGCAGACGGAGGAAGAGCCAGCCCGCCACCAGTTCGGGGACTCTAAGTAAGACCGCCAGTGAGATCCGCTCCGTCTTTAGGCGCTTCAGTCATTCCCCATTCAGAACCAAGGCTCACACATGACCACTGGGAGGTAGACAAAGCCCCGGTTGGCTTGGATCCTTCCCTAGAGAGGCAATTCCTACTTTCTCTAATAAAGGAAACCATACAACTCCAAAACAAATGCTATCTTGTGTTTTCTATGTCCCCTCGCCTGGTAGTGACTTGACAGTGACTTCTGTGGTGCGAATTGTGCTTTGGCCTGAGACCCCAGAATCAAAATTTTGTTGTACAAGATAGGTATTAAGTATCATTAAGCCATTCACTAGGGCTGGAAATAGATGCACTCTACAGAAATTTTCATTGCGAGGTTGCGAATCTTTTGAAATAAGATTTAATATGTAAATAGCTTGGGGAGAAGACAAGCTGGGGGAAGTGACTGTGTGATGTGTATACTTGCGTTGCTGAATTAATTACTTAACTCATCAAGTATTTATTGGCTGTCCGTGCTGTGCCTAGCACGAGGCTATGTTATTGAACAACCATCCTTTTCTCAGCAAAGCACTTTGCTTTGGTTATGGGCACTCTGTAGAAGGCAAGGAAATAAGCACAGAAAAAGGTTTTCGTCGCTTGCTCGAAGTTCACACGTGCATAGCCACTGCCAGAAAGAGAAGCCTGTTTTCCCAGCAAGGCTTCTCCAGGGCACTTAGGGTGGAGGGAGGACAAGTCTGCAGCCGGGGCTGAGCTTCAGGCCATAGCTGGGGTCAGAGGTTCACCTTATGAAAACAGAAACTCTCTCTGGCTTGTAAGGAAATCAAACCATTGGGAGTTATTTTACTTTGTGTAGGATAAAACAGAACACGGGGGGATCAGGGTTGTCATTGGCTCAACAAAGGGACACAATCTTTATGGTAGAAGCAGCACCAACGAGGAGTCAGGAAATCTGAGTTCCTATCCTGTCTGGGCCACTGACTCTCTTGGGTCACTCTGCCTTCTGTAATGGTACCTCGGTGGGCAGCCACGGGGTCCCCAACTGTAAAACCAATGGATTGGACCGCTGCAGTGATTCTTACCCTTGGTTGTATGTTGGGAGTTCCCTGGGGAGCTTCAAAACAAACAAACAAACAAACAAAAAAACATTGATAGCCTGACCCCAATCCCAGAGATTCTGATGACATTTAAGTGGGGTAAGCCCTCCAGCACTGGGAGTTTTAAAAATCTCACCCAATAATTCTACTGTGCAGCAGCCAAGTTGGAAAACCACTGGGCTAGGAGGTCTGGGGGGCCTCTTTCAGCCCCAGTATGCCATAACTTTACAGTGGAAGACAGTAGTTCTCAAACATTCACATGCATAAGGATGACCTGGGAAGCCTATATAAAAAATAACATTTCTCACCATATGATAGCCCTTATACATGGACTCTAAAGTACGATGCAAATGAACATATCTGCAAAACAGAAACAGACTCCCAGACATAGAAGAGAGACTTGGGGTTTTCAGTGGGGTTGGGGGCAGGGAAGGATTGGGAGTTTGGGATTAGCAGATACAAACTACAGGGTGGATAAACAGCAGGGTCCTACTGTAGAGCACAGAGAGCTATAGTCAGTATCCTGTGATCAACCATAATGGAAAAGAATAGGAAAAAGACTATACATGAAATATACAAAGAATACACATGAAACTGAATCAGAAATTAACAGAAGAAATTAACACAACAGAAAGGAACACAACATTGCAAATCAACTATACGTCAATAAAAAAGAAGGGGGGAAAGGAAAAAAATAGAAGCCAAGGTTGGGTTCCCTTTGTGGGGAGGGAGCACGCAGAAGAGGGGCTGGCAGGGTTCTATTCCTTGCTCTGGGTGGCAGCTACAAGGCTGCTCACTTTCTTGTTACTCATTAAGCTATATATTTATGGTTTGTGCACTTTCATGAATGTGTGTTATATTTCACAAGAAAAACAGTTTCTAAAACTGTAAAAAAATATAAATATAAAACGTTAGCCTCCTTGAAAAGAGAAAATGGGTGAGAAAATTCTCCATATCCTGGAAATGACAGTACCAATGGGACTCTGACAGGTAGCACTCTTTCTAAGTTCCTGCCAGCACTGTGCTATATATGCTGGGGGCACAGAGAACAGCAATCCCCATAGGATGCCTGCCCTTAGCAAGTAAACGGTCCACTTCCAGGATTTTATCCCCAGGACATCATTCAGCAGAAGCGCCAAGATGATGGAGATTTGTAACAACAACAAGACTGGAAACCACCCAGATATTTACAGAAGCAGGAGGGTTTTCTCAACCTTTTGAGTAGAAAGACTATCCAGCCTACCCACACGTATACCCTGGCAGGGTCAGCCTGTTCCCTATGGACGTGGTGGTTGGTTTAGGGGGAGGCTGGTGAGCCTGCCCCAAGGGGGTGGGGGCTTGGAGGCTCAACAAAGGGGTGTGTGATGCGATGGTGACGGGTCACAAAGGGCTTGAGGTATAAATAGGGTCGGGTCAAGAGACTCTGGCAGAGTCCTGCAGGGAGGTGACGAGGTGCTTTCGTTCCCTCTCTCTCTCTCTCTCCGAGACTCAATTTGTGGCTGGTGGCTCTGTCTTGAACGAAGAGAGCCATGAGCAGTGAGAGTTTACCTCATTACACGGCCAATAGCTACTGTTCAGTGGGGGTGTCGAGGACCTCCATGGGGGTCCTGCAACGACAACTGTACGAGGGAGGAGAGTATGACATTTTCAAGTACGCTCCCATGTTTGAGAGCGACTTTATCCAGGTCAGCAAGGAAGGAGAACTGATTGACCTAGACAACCGCGTCCGAACGGTGACTGTGGGCATCGCATCCACCAGCCCCCTCTTCCCACTACCTGACGTCATGCTGCTGGCCCGACCAAGGAAAGTCTGTGCCGGGATCACCAAGGGGAGAGGTTGCAAGCCCGTGAAGACCCTAGAGCTCACCAAGCTGCTCCCCTTGAAGTTTGTCAAGATCTCCATCCACAACCGGGAGAAACAGCAGCTGTGCCTGAATCTTGCTACCGGCCGGACTTTCTATCTGCAGCTGTGCCCCTCTTCCGACGCACAAGAAGACCTCTTTTCCTATTGGGAAAAGCTTGTCTATATCCTGAGACCACCGGTAGACAGTTACAGCAGTACCCCGATGCTCCAAACTGGAGATGCAGCGACTACAGAGGATGCCAAAATCCTAGTGGTAAGCACCGACAGGGACTCAAGAACACGGGGCAGGGCGCTTCGGGAGAGCAGGGCAAAGCTGGTCCTTCATAGCCTTTGGTGCTCTCTGAGACTCGCCTGGGAAATACCTTCTACCGTTGAAAAGGGTCAGGGACAAACGAGCTATCACTACGGGAGTCACAACACTGGAGAGGTTCTGAGTGCTTCTCCACCTTGTCCCACGAGGCCGAGTTTCAGAGAGACCTTAGGTATCATCTCGGCTGCACTGGTCTCATCACCAGGGCTGTAATCCCTTCTACAGCATCCTGACTGTCTGGTCTCTTCCTGAACACTTACCCCAGCCCAGGTAGTCTCAGCAGGTGGGGAACATCATTCACAGTTAGGAAGTCCTTCCTTCATTGTGTCTCCCCGGGAGTCCGACACGCTGACTCAAATCAGCCCCACCCGTGGAGTCACCAAAATGTACAAGGTGTGCATCCCTTGACCCAGGAACCCCACTTCTAGGAATCTGTCCTGCAGAGAGAGAAGCACAAGGGTATAAAGTTAAAGTGTATATCATCATGGAGAATTGTATCAGTGCTCTCCCTGACCCTGGGACTGTTCAAGTACAGTGGAGTGGCCGATTGACAGGGGTGCAGTAGATGGGGTCTTGCGTCCAATGGGAGCTTAGACTGGGTGATTTCAAAGGTTATTCTAAGTATAAGGCCTTGAGTTGCTCAGCTCCAGGATGAGAGAGGAGCGGACAATTCTGAGCTCACTTTCTGTCATCTCTATCTTACCTGTCTCTCCTCCCCTTGGCTCAGACCACAGAGCTCCACAGAGAAAGGGATCAGGATGAGGTTGGGCTTCACAAGCTTCGTGACGTGACTGGAGCCACGTCTTATGCTTATGTAGGGGGAAAGGGAATCCATCATGCCCCCCGTGGGTCACCTGCAGCCCTGAAAGGCGCCGAAGGATCGGCGGCAGGGATGACCGTGGGCCTGGCGGGAGCCACCATCGAGGATCCAGGAGAAAGCGGATCCGTCCAGGCCACTGCAGGTGCTGCCAGCCTATCCCTGCAGGAAACGAACCTGGTCTCAGCGGGTGTTGCCAGCATATCCTCGACGGGGGCAGATGGTCCAGAGAGCAGCATGAGCATGGTGTTGCCAGCTGCAGTCACAACCAGCAAGCCTGCTGCTGGAAGAGCTGAAGGGAAGGTCGCAGCCCCCATGGTCTCCACCTTGCAGAGCGAAGGCTACACGTCTGAACGGGATGGAAGCCAGAAGGTCTCCCACCCCAGGGATGAAGCCTGGAAGGAAAAAAAGGAAAGAAGGACACGTCTTCATCGAGGAAAAGTTCCCATCACCGCAGGACAGGTGAAGGTCACCACAGGACACGAGGGGACAAGACCCAGAAAGCATCCTCCCACTGGTCCTCATGCGGCCATGAAAACCCCAAAGTTGACAAAGGAGGGGAGGACAGCACGCAGACGGAGGAAGAGCCAGCCCGCCACCAGTTCGGGGACTCTAAGTAAGACCGCCTGTGAGATCCGCTCCGTCTTTAGGCGCTTCAGTCATTCCCCATTCAGAACCAAGGCTCACACATGACCACTGGGAGGTAGACAAAGCCCCGGTTGGCTTGGATCCTTCCCTAGAGAGGCAATTCCTACTTTCTCTAATAAAGGAAACCATACAACTCCGAAAGAAATGCGATCTTGTGTTTTCTATGTCCCCTCGCCTGGTAGTGACTTGACAGTGACTTCTGTGGTGCGAATTGTGCTTTGGCCTGAGACCCCAGAATCAAAATTTTGTTGTACAAGATAGGTATTAAGTATCATTAAGCCATTCACTAGGGCTGGAAATAGATGCACTCTACAGAAATTTTCATTGCGAGGTTGCGAATCTTTTGAAATAAGATTTAATATGTAAATAGCTTGGGGAGAAGACAAGCTGGGGGAAGTGACTGTGTGATGTGTATACTTGCGTTGCTGAATTAATTACTTAACTCATCAAGTATTTATTGGCTGTCCGTTCTGTGCCTAGCACGAGGCTATGTTATTGAACAACCATCCTTTTCTCAGCAAAGCACTTTGCTTTGGTTATGGGCACTCTGTAGAAGGCAAGGAAATAAGCACAGAAAAAGGTTTTCGTCGCTTGCTCGAAGGTCACACGTGCATAGCCACTGCCAGAAAGAGAAGCCTGTTTTCCCAGCAAGGCTTCTCCAGGGCACTTAGGGTGGAGGGAGGACAAGTCTGCAGCCGGGGCTGAGCTTCAGGCCATAGCTGGGGTCAGAGGTTCACCTTATGAAAACAGAAACTCTCTCTGGCTTGTAAGGAAATCAAACCATTGGGAGTTATTTTACTTTGTGTAGGATAAAACAGAACACGGGGGGATCAGGGTTGTCATTGGCTCAACAAAGGGACACAATCTTTATGGTAGAAGCAGCACCAACGAGGAGTCAGGAAATCTGAGTTCCTATCCTGTCTGGGCCACTGACTCTCTTGGGTCACTCTGCCTCTCTGTAATGGTACCTCGGTGGGCAGCCACGGGGTCCCCAACTGTAAAACCAATGGATTGGACCGCTGCAGTGATTCTTACCCTTGGTTGTATGTTGGGAGTTCCCTGGGGAGCTTCAAAACAAACAAACAAACAAACAAAAAAACATTGATAGCCTGACCCCAATCCCAGAGATTCTGATGACATTTAAGTGGGGTAAGCCCTCCAGCACTGGGAGTTTTAAAAATCTCACCCAATAATTCTACTGTGCAGCAGCCAAGTTGGAAAACCACTGGGCTAGGAGGTCTGGGGGGCCTCTTTCAACCCCAGTATGCCATAACTTTACAGTGGAAGACAGTAGTTCTCAAACATTCACATGCATAAGGATCACCTGGGAAGCCTATATAAAAAATAACATTTCTCACCATATGATAGCCCTTATACATGGACTCTAAAGTACGATGCAAATGAACATATCTGCAAAACAGAAACAGACTCCCAGACATAGAAGAGAGACTTGGGGTTTTCAGTGGGGTTGGGGGCAGGGAAGGATTGGGAGTTTGGTATTAGCAGATACAAACTACAGGGTGGATAAACAGCAGGGTCCTACTGTAGAGCACAGAGAGCTATAGTCAGTATCCTGTGATCAACCATAATGGAAAAGAATAGGAAAAAGACTATACATGAAATATACAAAGAATACACATGAAACTGAATCAGAAATTAACAGAAGAAATTAACACAACAGAAAAGAACACAACATTGCAAATCAACTATACGTCAATAAAAAAGAAGGGGGGAAAGGAAAAAAATAGAAGCCAAGGTTGGGTTCCCTTTGTGGGGAGGGAGCACGCAGAAGAGGGGCTGGCAGGGTTCTATTCCTTGTTCTGGGTGGCAGCTACACGGCTGCTCACTTTCTTGTTACTCATTAAGCTATATATTTATGGTTTGTGCACTTTCATGAATGTGTGTTATATTTCACAAGAAAAACAGTTTCTAAAACTGTAAAAAAATATAAATATAAAACGTTAGCCTCCTTGAAAAGAGAAAATGGGTGAGAAAATTCTCCATATCCTGGAAATGACAGTACCAATGGGACTCTGAGAGGTAGCACTCTTTCTAAGTTCCTGCCATCACTGTGCTATATACGCTGGGGGCACAGAGAACAGCAATCCCCATAGGATGCCTGCCCTTAGCAAGTACACGGTCCACTTCCAGGATTTTATCCCCAGGACATCATTCAGCAGAAGCGCCAAGATGATGGAGATTTGTAACAACAACAAGACTGGAAACCACCCAGATATTTACAAAGGCATGAGGGTTTTCTCAAACTTTTGAGTAGAAAGACTATCCAGCCTACCCACACGTATACCCTGGCAGGGTCAGCCTGTTCCCTATGGACGTGGTGGTTGGTTTAGGGGGAGGCTGGTGAGCCTGCCCCAAGGGGCTGGGGGCTTGGAGGCTCACCAAAGGGGTGTGTAATGCGATGGTGACGGGTCACAAAGGGCTTGCGGTAGAAATAGGGTCGGGTCAAGAGACTCTGGCAGAGTCCTGCAGGGAGGTGACGAGGTGCTTTCGTTCCCTCTCTCTCTCTCTCTCCGAGACTCAATTTGTGGCTGGTGGCTCTGTCTTGAACGAAGAGAGCCATGAGCAGTGAGAGTTTACCTCATTACACGGCCAATAGCTACTGTTCAGTGGGGGTGTCGAGGACCTCCATGGGGGTCCTGCAACGACAACTGTACGAGGGAGGAGAGTATGACATTTTCAAGTACGCTCCCATGTTTGAGAGCGACTTTATCCAGGTCAGCAAGGAAGGAGAACTGATTGACCTAGACAACCGCGTCCGAACGGTGACTGTGGGCATCGCATCCACCAGCCCCCTCTTCCCACTACCTGACGTCATGCTGCTGGCCCGACCAAGGAAAGTCTGTGCCGGGATCACCAAGGGGAGAGGTTGCAAGCCCGTGAAGACCCTAGAGCTCACCAAGCTGCTCCCCTTGAAGTTTGTCAAGATCTCCATCCACAACCGGGAGAAACAGCAGCTGTGCCTGAATCTTGCTACCGGCCGGACTTTCTATCTGCAGCTGTGCCCCTCTTCCGACGCACAAGAAGACCTCTTTTCCTATTGGGAAAAGCTTGTCTATATCCTGAGACCACCGGTAGACAGTTACAGCAGTACCCCGATGCTCCAAACTGGAGATGCAGCGACTACAGAGGATGCCAAAATCCTAGTGGTAACACCGACAGGGACTCAAGAACACGGGGCAGGGCGCTTCGGGAGAGCAGGGCAAAGCTGGTCCTTCATAGCGTTTGGTGCTCTCTGAGACTCGCCTGGGAAATACCTTCTACCGTTGAAAAGGGTCAGGGACAAACGAGCTATCACTACGGGAGTCACAACACTGGAGAGGTTCTGAGTGCTTCTCCACCTTGTCCCACGAGGCCGAGTTTCAGAGAGACCTTAGGTATCATCTCGGCTGCACTGGTCTCATCACCAGGGCTGTAATCCCTTCTACAGCATCCTGACTGTCTGGTCTCTTCCTGAACACTTACCCCAGCCCAGGTAGTCTCAGCAGGTGGGGAACATCATTCACAGTTAGGAAGTCCTTCCTTCATTGTGTCTCCCCGGGAGTCCGACACGCTGACTCAAATCAGCCCCACCCGTGGAGTCACCAAAATGTACAAGGTGTGCATCCCTTGACCCAGGAACCCCACTTCTAGGAATCTGTCCTGCAGAGAGAGAAGCACAAGGGTATAAAGTTAAAGTGTATATCATCATGGAGAATTGTATCAGTGCTCTCCCTGACCCTGGGACTGTTCAAGTACAGTGGAGTGGCCGATTGACAGGGGTGCAGTAGATGGGGTCTTGCATCCAATGGGAGCTTAGACTGGGTGATTTCAAAGGTTATTCTAAGTATAAGGCCTTGAGTTGCTCAGCTCCAGGATGAGAGAGGAGCGGACAATTCTGAGCTCACTTTCTGTCATCTCTATCTTACCTGTCTCTCCTCCCCTTGGCTCAGACCACAGAGCTCCACAGAGAAAGGGATCAGGATGAGGTTGGGCTTCACAAGCTTCGTGACGTGACTGGAGCCACGTCTTATGCTTATGTAGGGGGAAAGGGAATCCATCATGCCCCCCGTGGGTCACCTGCAGCCCTGAAAGGCGCCGAAGGATCGGCGGCAGGGATGACCGTGGGCCTGGCGGGAGCCACCATCGAGGATCCAGGAGAAAGCGGATCCGTCCAGGCCACTGCAGGTGCTGCCAGCCTATCCCTGCAGGAAACGAACCTGGTCTCAGCGGGTGTTGCCAGCATATCCTCGACGGGGGCAGATGGTCCAGAGAGCAGCATGAGCATGGTGTTGCCAGCTGCAGTCACAACCAGCAAGCCTGCTGCTGGAAGAGCTGAAGGGAAGGTCGCAGCCCCCATGGTCTCCACCTTGCAGAGCGAAGGCTACACGTCTGAACGGGATGGAAGCCAGAAGGTCTCCCACCCCAGGGATGAAGCCTGGAAGGAAAAAAAGGAAAGAAGGACACGTCTTCATCGAGGAAAAGTTCCCATCACCGCAGGACAGGTGAAGGTCACCACAGGACACGAGGGGACAAGACCCAGAAAGCATCCTCCCACTGGTCCTCATGCGGCCATGAAAACCCCAAAGTTGACAAAGGAGGGGAGGACAGCACGCAGACGGAGGAAGAGCCAGCCCGCCACCAGTTCGGGGACTCTAAGTAAGACCGCCTGTGAGATCCGCTCCGTCTTTAGGCGCTTCAGTCATTCCCCATTCAGAACCAAGGCTCACACATGACCACTGGGAGGTAGACAAAGCCCCGGTTGGCTTGGATCCTTCCCTAGAGAGGCAATTCCTACTTTCTCTAATAAAGGAAACCATACAACTCCGAAAGAAATGCGATCTTGTGTTTTCTATGTCCCCTCGCCTGGTAGTGACTTGACAGTGACTTCTGTGGTGCGAATTGTGCTTTGGCCTGAGACCCCAGAATCAAAATTTTGTTGTACAAGATAGGTATTAAGTATCATTAAGCCATTCACTAGGGCTGGAAATAGATGCACTCTACAGAAATTTTCATTGCGAGGTTGCGAAGCTTTTGAAATAAGATTTAATATGTAAATAGCTTGGGGAGAAGACAAGCTGGGGGAAGTGACTGTGTGATGTGTATACTTGCGTTGCTGAATTAATTACTTAACTCATCAAGTATTTATTGGCTGTCCGTTCTGTGCCTAGCACGAGGCTATGTTATTGAACAACCATCCTTTTCTCAGCAAAGCACTTTGCTTTGGTTATGGGCACTCTGTAGAAGGCAAGGAAATAAGCACAGAAAAAGGTTTTCGTCGCTTGCTCGAAGGTCACACGTGCATAGCCACTGCCAGAAAGAGAAGCCTGTTTTCCCAGCAAGGCTTCTCCAGGGCACTTAGGGTGGAGGGAGGACAAGTCTGCAGCCGGGGCTGAGCTTCAGGCCATAGCTGGGGTCAGAGGTTCACCTTATGAAAACAGAAACTCTCTCTGGCTTGTAAGGAAATCAAACCATTGGGAGTTATTTTACTTTGTGTAGGATAAAACAGAACACGGGGGGATCAGGGTTGTCATTGGCTCAACAAAGGGACACAATCTTTATGGTAGAAGCAGCACCAACGAGGAGTCAGGAAATCTGAGTTCCTATCCTGTCTGGGCCACTGACTCTCTTGGGTCACTCTGCCTCTCTGTAATGGTACCTCGGTGGGCAGCCACGGGGTCCCCAACTGTAAAACCAATGGATTGGACCGCTGCAGTGATTCTTACCCTTGGTTGTATGTTGGGAGTTCCCTGGGGAGCTTCAAAACAAACAAACAAACAAACAAAAAAACATTGATAGCCTGACCCCAATCCCAGAGATTCTGATGACATTTAAGTGGGGTAAGCCCTCCAGCACTGGGAGTTTTAAAAATCTCACCCAATAATTCTACTGTGCAGCAGCCAAGTTGGAAAACCACTGGGCTAGGAGGTCTGGGGGGCCTCTTTCAACCCCAGTATGCCATAACTTTACAGTGGAAGACAGTAGTTCTCAAACATTCACATGCATAAGGATCACCTGGGAAGCCTATATAAAAAATAACATTTCTCACCATATGATAGCCCTTATACATGGACTCTAAAGTACGATGCAAATGAACATATCTGCAAAACAGAAACAGACTCCCAGACATAGAAGAGAGACTTGGGGTTTTCAGTGGGGTTGGGGGCAGGGAAGGATTGGGAGTTTGGTATTAGCAGATACAAACTACAGGGTGGATAAACAGCAGGGTCCTACTGTAGAGCACAGAGAGCTATAGTCAGTATCCTGTGATCAACCATAATGGAAAAGAATAGGAAAAAGACTATACATGAAATATACAAAGAATACACATGAAACTGAATCAGAAATTAACAGAAGAAATTAACACAACAGAAAAGAACACAACATTGCAAATCAACTATACGTCAATAAAAAAGAAGGGGGGAAAGGAAAAAAATAGAAGCCAAGGTTGGGTTCCCTTTGTGGGGAGGGAGCACGCAGAAGAGGGGCTGGCAGGGTTCTATTCCTTGTTCTGGGTGGCAGCTACACGGCTGCTCACTTTCTTGTTACTCATTAAGCTATATATTTATGGTTTGTGCACTTTCATGAATGTGTGTTATATTTCACAAGAAAAACAGTTTCTAAAACTGTAAAAAAATATAAATATAAAACGTTAGCCTCCTTGAAAAGAGAAAATGGGTGAGAAAATTCTCCATATCCTGGAAATGACAGTACCAATGGGACTCTGAGAGGTAGCACTCTTTCTAAGTTCCTGCCATCACTGTGCTATATACGCTGGGGGCACAGAGAACAGCAATCCCCATAGGATGCCTGCCCTTAGCAAGTACACGGTCCACTTCCAGGATTTTATCCCCAGGACATCATTCAGCAGAAGCGCCAAGATGATGGAGATTTGTAACAACAACAAGACTGGAAACCACCCAGATATTTACAAAGGCATGAGGGTTTTCTCAAACTTTTGAGTAGAAAGACTATCCAGCCTACCCACACGTATACCCTGGCAGGGTCAGCCTGTTCCCTATGGACGTGGTGGTTGGTTTAGGGGGAGGCTGGTGAGCCTGCCCCAAGGGGCTGGGGGCTTGGAGGCTCACCAAAGGGGTGTGTAATGCGATGGTGACGGGTCACAAAGGGCTTGCGGTAGAAATAGGGTCGGGTCAAGAGACTCTGGCAGAGTCCTGCAGGGAGGTGACGAGGTGCTTTCGTTCCCTCTCTCTCTCTCTCTCCGAGACTCAATTTGTGGCTGGTGGCTCTGTCTTGAACGAAGAGAGCCATGAGCAGTGAGAGTTTACCTCATTACACGGCCAATAGCTACTGTTCAGTGGGGGTGTCGAGGACCTCCATGGGGGTCCTGCAACGACAACTGTACGAGGGAGGAGAGTATGACATTTTCAAGTACGCTCCCATGTTTGAGAGCGACTTTATCCAGGTCAGCAAGGAAGGAGAACTGATTGACCTAGACAACCACGTCCGAACGGTGACTGTGGGCGTCGCATTCACCAGCCCCCTCTTCCCACTACCTGACGTCATGCTGCTGGCCCGACCAAGGAAAGTCTGTGCCGGGATCACCAAGGGGAGAGGTTGCAAGCCCGTGAAGACCCTAGAGCTCACCAAGCTGCTCCCCTTGAAGTTTGTCAAGATCTCCATCCACAACCGGGAGAAACAGCAGCGGTGCCTGAATCTTGCTACCGGCCGGACTTTCTATCTGCAGCTGTGCCCCTCTTCTGACGCACAAGAAGACCTCTTTTCCTATTGGGAAAAGCTTGTCTATATCCTGAGACCACCGGTAGACAGTTACAGCAGTACCCCGATGTTCCAAACTGGAGATGCAGCGACTACAGAGGATGCCAAAATCCTAGTGGTAAGCACCGACAGGGACTCAAGAACACGGGGCAGGGCGCTTCGGGAGAGCAGGGCAAAGCTGGTCCTTCATAGCGTTTGGTGCTCTCTGAGACTCGCCTGGGAAATACCTTCTACCGTTGAAAAGGGTCAGGGACAAACGAGCTATCACTACGGGAGTCACCACACTGGAGAGGTTCTGAGTGCTTCTCCACCTTGTCCCACGAGGCCGAGTTTCAGAGAGACCTTAGGTATCATCTCGGCTGCACTGGTCTCATCACCAGGGCTGTAATCCCTTCTACAGCATCCTGACTGTCTGGTCTCTTCCTGAACACTTACCCCAGCCCAGGTAGTCTCAGCAGGTGGGGAACATCATTCACAGTTAGGAAGTCCTTCCTTCATTGTGCCTCCCCGGGACTCAGACACGCTGACTCAAATCAGCCCAACCCGTGGAGTCACCAAAATGTACAAGGTGTGCATCCCTTGACCCAGGAACCCCACTTCTAGGAATCTGTCCTGCAGAGAGAGAAGCACAACGGTACAAAGTTAAAGTGTATATCATCATGGAGAATTGTATCAGTGCTCTCCCGGACCCTGGGACTGTTCAAGTAAAGTGGAGTGGCCGTTTGACAGGGGTGCAGTAGATGGGGTCTTACATCCAATGGGAGCATAGACTGGGTGATTTCAAAGGTTATTCTAAGTATAAGGCCTTGAGTTGCTCAGCTCCAGGATGAGAGAAGAGCGGACAGTTCTGAGCTCACTTTCTGTCATCTCTAACTTACCTGTCTCTCCTCCCCTTGGCTCAGACCACAGAGCTCCACAGAGAAAGGGATCAGGATGAGTTTGGGTTTCACAAGCTTCGTGACGTGACTGGAGCCACGTCTTGTGCTTATGTAGGGGGAAAGGGAATCCATCATGCCCCCCGTGGGTCACCTGCAGCCCTGAAAGGCGCCGAAGGATCGGCGGCAGGGATGACCGTGGGCCTGGCGGGAGCCACCATCGAGGATCCAGGAGAAAGCGGATCCGTCCAGGCCACTGCAGGTGCTGCCAGCCTATCCCTGCAGGAAACGAACCTGGTCTCAGCGGGTGTTGCCAGCATATCCTCGACGGGGGCGGATGGTCCAGAGAGCAGCATGAGCCTGGTGTTGCCAGCTGCAGTCACAACCAGCAAGCCTGCTGCTGGAAGAGCTGAAGGGAAGGTCGCAGCCCCCATGGTCTCCACCTTGCAGAGCGAAGGCTACACGTCTGAACGGGATGGAAGCCAGAAGGTCTCCCACCCCAGGGATGAAGCCTGGAAGGAAAAAAAGGAAAGAAGGACACGTCTTCATCGAGGAAAAGTTCCCAACACCGCAGGACAGGTGAAGGTCACCACAGGACAAGAGGGGACAAGACCCAGAAAGCATCCTCCCACTGGTCCTCATGCGGCCATGAAAACCCCAAAGTTGACAAAGGAGGGGAGGACAGCACGCAGACGGAGGAAGAGCCAGCCCGCCACCAGTTCGGGGACTCTAAGTAAGACCGCCTGTGAGATCCGCTCCGTCTTTAGGCGCTTCAGTCATTCCCCATTCAGAACCAAGGCTCACACATGACCACTGGGAGGTAGACAAAGCCCCGGTTGGCTTGGATCCTTCCCTAGAGAGGCAATTCCTACTTTCTCTAATAAAGGAAACCATACAACTCCGAAAGAAATGCGATCTTGTGTTTTCTATGTCCCCTCGCCTGGTAGTGACTTGACAGTGACTTCTGTGGTGCGAATTGTGCTTTGGCCTGAGACCCCAGAATCAAAATTTTGTTGTACAAGATAGGTATTAAGTATCATTAAGCCATTCACTAGGGCTGGAAATAGATGCACTCTACAGAAATTTTCATTGCGAGGTTGCGAATCTTTTGAAATAAGATTTAATATGTAAATAGCTTGGGGAGAAGACAAGCTGGGGGAAGTGACTGTGTGATGTGTATACTTGCGTTGCTGAATTAATTACTTAACTCATCAAGTATTTATTGGCTGTCCGTTCTGTGCCTAGCACGAGGCTATGTTATTGAACAACCATCCTTTTCTCAGCAAAGCACTTTGCTTTGGTTATGGGCACTCTGTAGAAGGCAAGGAAATAAGCACAGAAAAAGGTTTTCGTCGCTTGCTCGAAGGTCACACGTGCATAGCCACTGCCAGAAAGAGAAGCCTGTTTTCCCAGCAAGGCTTCTCCAGGGCACTTAGGGTGGAGGGAGGACAAGTCTGCAGCCGGGGCTGAGCTTCAGGCCATAGCTGGGGTCAGAGGTTCACCTTATGAAAACAGAAACTCTCTCTGGCTTGTAAGGAAATCAAACCATTGGGAGTTATTTTACTTTGTGTAGGATAAAACAGAACACGGGGGGATCAGGGTTGTCATTGGCTCAACAAAGGGACACAATCTTTATGGTAGAAGCAGCACCAACGAGGAGTCAGGAAATCTGAGTTCCTATCCTGTCTGGGCCACTGACTCTCTTGGGTCACTCTGCCTCTCTGTAATGGTACCTCGGTGGGCAGCCACGGGGTCCCCAACTGTAAAACCAATGGATTGGACCGCTGCAGTGATTCTTACCCTTGGTTGTATGTTGGGAGTTCCCTGGGGAGCTTCAAAACAAACAAACAAACAAACAAAAAAACATTGATAGCCTGACCCCAATCCCAGAGATTCTGATGACATTTAAGTGGGGTAAGCCCTCCAGCACTGGGAGTTTTAAAAATCTCACCCAATAATTCTACTGTGCAGCAGCCAAGTTGGAAAACCACTGGGCTAGGAGGTCTGGGGGGCCTCTTTCAACCCCAGTATGCCATAACTTTACAGTGGAAGACAGTAGTTCTCAAACATTCACATGCATAAGGATCACCTGGGAAGCCTATATAAAAAATAACATTTCTCACCATATGATAGCCCTTATACATGGACTCTAAAGTACGATGCAAATGAACATATCTGCAAAACAGAAACAGACTCCCAGACATAGAAGAGAGACTTGGGGTTTTCAGTGGGGTTGGGGGCAGGGAAGGATTGGGAGTTTGGTATTAGCAGATACAAACTACAGGGTGGATAAACAGCAGGGTCCTACTGTAGAGCACAGAGAGCTATAGTCAGTATCCTGTGATCAACCATAATGGAAAAGAATAGGAAAAAGACTATACATGAAATATACAAAGAATACACATGAAACTGAATCAGAAATTAACAGAAGAAATTAACACAACAGAAAAGAACACAACATTGCAAATCAACTATACGTCAATAAAAAAGAAGGGGGGAAAGGAAAAAAATAGAAGCCAAGGTTGGGTTCCCTTTGTGGGGAGGGAGCACGCAGAAGAGGGGCTGGCAGGGTTCTATTCCTTGTTCTGGGTGGCAGCTACACGGCTGCTCACTTTCTTGTTACTCATTAAGCTATATATTTATGGTTTGTGCACTTTCATGAATGTGTGTTATATTTCACAAGAAAAACAGTTTCTAAAACTGTAAAAAAATATAAATATAAAACGTTAGCCTCCTTGAAAAGAGAAAATGGGTGAGAAAATTCTCCATATCCTGGAAATGACAGTACCAATGGGACTCTGAGAGGTAGCACTCTTTCTAAGTTCCTGCCATCACTGTGCTATATACGCTGGGGGCACAGAGAACAGCAATCCCAATAGGATGCCTGCCCTTAACAAGTACACGGTCCACTTCCAGGATTTTATCCCCAGGACATCATTCAGCAGAAGCGCCAAGATGATGGAGATTTGTAACAACAACAAGACTGGAAACCACCCAGATATTTACAAAGGCATGAGGGTTTCTCAACCTTTTGAGTAGAAAGACTATCCAGCCTACCCACACGTATACCCTGGCAGGGTCAGCCTGTTCCCTATGGACGTGGTGGTTGGTTTAGGGGGAGGCTGGTGAGCCTGCCCCAAGGGGGTGGGGGCTTGGAGGCTCACCAAAGGGGTGTGTAATGCGATGGTGACGGGTCACAAAGGGCTTGCGGTAGAAATAGGGTCGGGTCAAGAGACTCTGGCAGAGTCCTGCAGGGAGGTGACGAGGTGCTTTCGTTCCCTCTCTCTCTCTCTCTCCGAGACTCAATTTGTGGCTGGTGGCTCTGTCGTGAACGAAGAGAGCCATGAGCAGTGAGAGTTTACCTCATTACACGGCCAATAGCTACTGTTCAGTGGGGGTGTCGAGGACCTCCATGGGGGTCCTGCAACGACAACTGTACGAGGGAGGAGAGTATGACATTTTCAAGTACGCTCCCATGTTTGAGAGCGACTTTATCCAGGTCAGCAAGGAAGGAGAACTGATTGACCTAGACAACCGCGTCCGAACGGTGACTGTGGGCGTCGCATCCACCAGCCCCCTCTTCCCACTACCTGACGACATGCTGCTGGCCCGTCCAAGGAAAGTCTGTGCCGGGATCACCAAGGGGAGAGGTTGCAAGCCCGTGAAGACCCTAGAGCTCACCAAGCTGCTCCCCTTGAAGTTTGTCAAGATCTCCATCCACAACCGGGAGAAACAGCAGCTGTGCCTGAATCTTGCTACCGGCCGGACTTTCTATCTGCAGCTGTGCCCCTCTTCCGACGCACAAGAAGACCTCTTTTCCTATTGGGAAAAGCTTGTCTATATCCTGAGACCACCGGTAGACAGTTACAGCAGTACCCCGATGCTCCAAACTGGAGATGCAGCGACTACAGAGGATGCCAAAATCCTAGTGGTAAGCACCGACAGGGACTCAAGAACACGGGGCAGGGCGCTTCCGGAGAGCAGGGCAAAGCTGGTCCTTCATAGCGTTTGGTGCTCTCTGAGACTCGCCTGGGAAATACCTTCTACCGTTGAAAAGGGTCAGGGACAAACGAGCTATCACTACGGGAGTCACCACACTGGAGAGGTTCTGAGTGCTTCTCCACCTTGTCCCACGAGGCCGAGTTTCAGAGAGACCTTATGTATCATCTCGGCTGCACTGGTCTCATCACCAGGGCTGTAATCCCTTCTACAGCATCCTGACTCTCTGGTCTCTTCCTGAACACTTACCCCAGCCCAGGTAGTCTCAGCAGGTGGGGAACATCATTCACAGTTAGGAAGTCCTTCCTTCATTGTGTCTCCCCGGGAGTCCGACACGCTGACTCAAATCAGCCCCACCCGTGGAGTCACCAAAATGTACAAGGTGTGCATCCCTTGACCCAGGAACCCCACTTCTAGGAATCTGTCCTGCAGAGAGAGAAGCACAAGGGTATAAAGTTAAAGTGTATATCATCATGGAGAATTGTATCAGTGCTCTCCCTGACCCTGGGACTGTTCAAGTACAGTGGAGTGGCCGTTTGACAGGGGTGCAGTAGATGGGGTCTTGCATCCAATGGGAGCTTAGACTGGGTGATTTCAAAGGTTATTCTAAGTATAAGGCCTTGAGTTGCTCAGCTCCAGGATGAGAGAGGAGCGGACAGTTCTGAGCTCACTTTCTGTCATCTCTATCTTACCTGTCTCTCCTCCCCTTGGCTCAGACCACAGAACTCCACAGAGAAAGGGATCAGGATGAGGTTGGGCTTCACAAGCTTCGTGACGTGACTGGAGCCACGTCTTGTGCTTATGTAGGGGGAAAGGGAATCCATCATGCCCCCCGTGGGTCACCTGCAGCCCTGAAAGGCGCCGAAGGATCGGCGGCAGGGATGACCGTGGGCCTGGCGGGAGCCACCATCGAGGATCCAGGAGAAAGCGGATCCGTCCAGGCCACTGCAGGTGCTGCCAGCCTATCCCTGCAGGAAACGAACCTGGTCTCAGCGGGTGTTGCCAGCATATCCTCGACGGGGGCAGATGGTCCAGAGAGCAGCATGAGCATGGTGTTGCCAGCTGCAGTCACAACCAGCAAGCCTGCTGCTGGAAGAGCTGAAGGGAAGGTTGCAGCCCCCATGGTCTCCACCTTGCAGAGCGAAGGCTACACGTCTGAACGGGATGGAAGCCAGAAGGTCTCCCACCCCAGGGATGAAGCCTGGAAGGAAAAAAAGGAAAGAAGGACACGTCTTCATCGAGGAAAAGTTCCCATCACCGCAGGACAGGTGAAGGTCACCACAGGACACGAGGGGACAAGACCCAGAAAGCATCCTCCCACTGGTCCTCATGCGGCCATGAAAACCCCAAAGATGACAAAGGAGGGGAGGACAGCACGCAGACGGAGGAAGAGCCAGCCCGCCACCAGTTCGGGGACTCTAAGTAAGACCGCCAGTGAGATACGCTCCGTCTTTCGGCGCTTCAGTCATTCCCCATTCAGAACCAAGGCTCACACATGACCACTGGGAGGTAGACAAAGCCCCGGTTGGCTTGGATCCTTCCCTAGAGAGGCAATTCCTACTTTCTCTAATAAAGGAAACCATACAACTCCAAAACAAATGCTACCTTGTGTTTTCCATGTCCCCTCTCCTGGTAGTGACTTGACAGTGACTTCTGTGGTGCGAATTGTGCTTTGGCCTGAGACCCCAGAATCAAAATTTTGTTGTACAAGATAGGTATTAAGTATCATTAAGCCATTCACTAGGGCTGGAAATAGATGCACTCTACAGAAATTTTCATTGCGAGGTTGCGAATCTTTTGAAATAAGATTTAATATGTAAATAGCTTGGGGAGAAGACAAGCTCGGGGAAGTGACTGTGTGATGTGTATACTTGCGTTGCTGAATTAATTACTTAACTCATCAAGTATTTATTGGCTGTCCGTGCTGTGCCTAGCACGAGGCTATGTTATTGAACAACCATCCTTTTCTCAGCAAAGCACTTTGCTTTGGTTATGGGCACTCTGTAGAAGGCAAGGAAATAAGCACAGAAAAAGGTTTTCGTCGCTTGCTCGAAGGTCACACGTGCATAGCCACTGCCAGAAAGAGAAGCCTGTTTTCCCAGCAAGGCTTCTCCAGGGCACTTAGGGTGGAGGGAGGACAAGTCTGCAGCCGGGGCTGAGCTTCAGGCCATAGCTGGGGTCAGAGGTTCACCTTATGAAAACAGAAACTCTCTCTGGCTTGTAAGGAAATCAAACCATTGGGAGTTATTTTACTTTGTGTAGGATAAAACAGAACACGGGGGGATCAGGGTTGTCATTGGCTCAACAAAGGGACACAATCTTTATGGTAGAAGCAGCACCAACGAGGAGTCAGGAAATCTGAGTTCCTATCCTGTCTGGGCCACTGACTCTCTTGGGTCACTCTGCCTCTCTGTAATGGTACCTCGGTGGACAGCCACGGGGTCCCCAACTGTAAAACCAATGGATTGGACCGCTGCAGTGATTCTTACCCTTGGTTGTATGTTGGGAGTTCCCTGGGGAGCTTCAAAACAAACAAACAAACAAACAAAAAAACATTGATAGCCTGACCCCAATCCCAGAGATTCTGATGACATTTAAGTGGGGTAAGCCCTCCAGCACTGGGAGTTTTAAAAATCTCACCCAATAATTCTACTGTGCAGCAGCCAAGTTGGAAAACCACTGGGCTAGGAGGTCTGGGGGGCCTCTTTCAGCCCCAGTATGCCATAACTTTACAGTGGAAGACAGTAGTTCTCAAACATTCACATGCATAAGGATGACCTGGGAAGCCTATATAAAAAATAACATTTCTCACCATATGATAGCCCTTATACATGGACTCTAAAGTACGATGCAAATGAACATATCTGCAAAACAGAAACAGACTCCCAGACATAGAAGAGAGACTTGGGGTTTCCAGTGGGGTTGGGGGCAGGGAAGGATTGGGAGTTTGGGATTAGCAGATACAAACTACAGGGTGGATAAACAGCAGGGTCCTACTGTAGAGCACAGAGAGCTATAGTCAGTATCCTGTGATCAACCATAATGGAAAAGAATAGGAAAATGACTATACATGAAATATACAAAGAATACACATGAAACTGAATCAGAAATTAACAGAAGAAATTAACACAACAGAAAGGAACACAACATTGCAAATCAACTATACGTCAATAAAAAAGAAGGGGGGAAAGGAAAAAAATAGAAGCCAAGGTTGGGTTCCCTTTGTGGGGAGGGAGCACGCAGAAGAGGGGCTGGCAGGGTTCTATTCCTTGCTCTGGGTGGCAGCTACAAGGCTGCTCACTTTCTTGTTACTCATTAAGCTATATATTTATGGTTTGTGCACTTTCATGAATGTGTGTTATATTTCACAAGAAAAACAGTTTCTAAAACTGTAAAAAAATATAAATATAAAACGTTAGCCTCCTTGAAAAGAGAAAATGGGTGAGAAAATTCTCCATATCCTGGAAATGACAGTACCAATGGGACTCTGACAGGTAGCACTCTTTCTAAGTTCCTGCCAGCACTGTGCTATATACGCTGGGGGCACAGAGAACAGCAATCCCCATAGGATGCCTGCCCTTAGCAAGTACACGGTCCACTTCCAGGATTTTATCCCCAGGACATCATTCAGCAGAAGCGCCAAGATGATGGAGATTTGTAACAACAACAAGACTGGAAACCACCCAGATATTTACAAAAGCAGGAGGGTTTTCTCAACCTTTTGAGTAGAAAGACTATCCAGCCTACCCACACGTATACCCTGGCAGGGTCAGCCTGTTCCCTATGGACGTGGTGGTTGGTTTAGGGGGAGGCTGGTGAGCCTGCCCCAAGGGGCTGGGGGCTTGGAGGCTCACCAAAGGGGTGTGTAATGCGATGGTGACGGGTCACAAAGGGCTTGCGGTAGAAATAGGGTCGGGTCAAGAGACTCTGGCAGAGTCCTGCAGGGAGGTGACGAGGTGCTTTCGTTCCCTCTCTCTCTCTCTCTCCGAGACTCAATTTGTGGCTGGTGGCTCTGTCTTGAACGAAGAGAGCCATGAGCAGTGAGAGTTTACCTCATTACACGGCCAATAGCTACTGTTCAGTGGGGGTGTCGAGGACCTCCATGGGGGTCCTGCAACGACAACTGTACGAGGGAGGAGAGTATGACATTTTCAAGTACGCTCCCATGTTTGAGAGCGACTTTATCCAGGTCAGCAAGGAAGGAGAACTGATTGACCTAGACAACCACGTCCGAACGGTGACTGTGGGCGTCGCATTCACCAGCCCCCTCTTCCCACTACCTGACGTCATGCTGCTGGCCCGACCAAGGAAAGTCTGTGCCGGGATCACCAAGGGGAGAGGTTGCAAGCCCGTGAAGACCCTAGAGCTCACCAAGCTGCTCCCCTTGAAGTTTGTCAAGATCTCCATCCACAACCGGGAGAAACAGCAGCGGTGCCTGAATCTTGCTACCGGCCGGACTTTCTATCTGCAGCTGTGCCCCTCTTCTGACGCACAAGAAGACCTCTTTTCCTATTGGGAAAAGCTTGTCTATATCCTGAGACCACCGGTAGACAGTTACAGCAGTACCCCGATGTTCCAAACTGGAGATGCAGCGACTACAGAGGATGCCAAAATCCTAGTGGTAAGCACCGACAGGGACTCAAGAACACGGGGCAGGGCGCTTCGGGAGAGCAGGGCAAAGCTGGTCCTTCATAGCCTTTGGTGCTCTCTGAGACTCGCCTGGGAAATACCTTCTACCGTTGAAAAGGGTCAGGGACAAACGAGCTATCACTACGGGAGTCACCACACTGGAGAGGTTCTGAGTGCTTCTCCACCTTGTCCCACGAGGCCGAGTTTCAGAGAGACCTTAGGTATCATCTCGGCTGCACTGGTCTCATCACCAGGGCTGTAATCCCTTCTACAGCATCCTGACTGTCTGGTCTCTTCCTGAACACTTACCCCAGCCCAGGTAGTCTCAGCAGGTGGGGAACATCATTCACAGTTAGGAAGTCCTTCCTTCATTGTGCCTCCCCGGGACTCAGACACGCTGACTCAAATCAGCCCAACCCGTGGAGTCACCAAAATGTACAAGGTGTGCATCCCTTGACCCAGGAACCCCACTTCTAGGAATCTGTCCTGCAGAGAGAGAAGCACAACGGTACAAAGTTAAAGTGTATATCATCATGGAGAATTGTATCAGTGCTCTCCCGGACCCTGGGACTGTTCAAGTAAAGTGGAGTGGCCGTTTGACAGGGGTGCAGTAGATGGGGTCTTACATCCAATGGGAGCATAGACTGGGTGATTTCAAAGGTTATTCTAAGTATAAGGCCTTGAGTTGCTCAGCTCCAGGATGAGAGAAGAGCGGACAGTTCTGAGCTCACTTTCTGTCATCTCTAACTTACCTGTCTCTCCTCCCCTTGGCTCAGACCACAGAGCTCCACAGAGAAAGGGATCAGGATGAGTTTGGGTTTCACAAGCTTCGTGACGTGACTGGAGCCACGTCTTGTGCTTATGTAGGGGGAAAGGGAATCCATCATGCCCCCCGTGGGTCACCTGCAGCCCTGAAAGGCGCCGAAGGATCGGCGGCAGGGATGACCGTGGGCCTGGCGGGAGCCACCATCGAGGATCCAGGAGAAAGCGGATCCGTCCAGGCCACTGCAGGTGCTGCCAGCCTATCCCTGCAGGAAACGAACCTGGTCTCAGCGGGTGTTGCCAGCATATCCTCGACGGGGGCGGATGGTCCAGAGAGCAGCATGAGCATGGTGTTGCCAGCTGCAGTCACAACCAGCAAGCCTGCTGCTGGAAGAGCTGAAGGGAAGGTCGCAGCCCCCATGGTCTCCACCTTGCAGAGCGAAGGCTACACGTCTGAACGGGATGGAAGCCAGAAGGTCTCCCACCCCAGGGATGAAGCCTGGAAGGAAAAAAAGGAAAGAAGGACACGTCTTCATCGAGGAAAAGTTCCCAACACCGCAGGACAGGTGAAGGTCACCACAGGACAAGAGGGGACAAGACCCAGAAAGCATCCTCCCACTGGTCCTCATGCGGCCATGAAAACCCCAAAGTTGACAAAGGAGGGGAGGACAGCACGCAGACGGAGGAAGAGCCAGCCCGCCACCAGTTCGGGGACTCTAAGTAAGACCGCCTGTGAGATCCGCTCCGTCTTTAGGCGCTTCAGTCATTCCCCATTCAGAACCAAGGCTCACACATGACCACTGGGAGGTAGACAAAGCCCCGGTTGGCTTGGATCCTTCCCTAGAGAGGCAATTCCTACTTTCTCTAATAAAGGAAACCATACAACTCCGAAAGAAATGCGATCTTGTGTTTTCTATGTCCCCTCGCCTGGTAGTGACTTGACAGTGACTTCTGTGGTGCGAATTGTGCTTTGGCCTGAGACCCCAGAATCAAAATTTTGTTGTACAAGATAGGTATTAAGTATCATTAAGCCATTCACTAGGGCTGGAAATAGATGCACTCTACAGAAATTTTCATTGCGAGGTTGCGAATCTTTTGAAATAAGATTTAATATGTAAATAGCTTGGGGAGAAGACAAGCTGGGGGAAGTGACTGTGTGATGTGTATACTTGCGTTGCTGAATTAATTACTTAACTCATCAAGTATTTATTGGCTGTCCGTTCTGTGCCTAGCACGAGGCTATGTTATTGAACAACCATCCTTTTCTCAGCAAAGCACTTTGCTTTGGTTATGGGCACTCTGTAGAAGGCAAGGAAATAAGCACAGAAAAAGGTTTTCGTCGCTTGCTCGAAGGTCACACGTGCATAGCCACTGCCAGAAAGAGAAGCCTGTTTTCCCAGCAAGGCTTCTCCAGGGCACTTAGGGTGGAGGGAGGACAAGTCTGCAGCCGGGGCTGAGCTTCAGGCCATAGCTGGGGTCAGAGGTTCACCTTATGAAAACAGAAACTCTCTCTGGCTTGTAAGGAAATCAAACCATTGGGAGTTATTTTACTTTGTGTAGGATAAAACAGAACACGGGGGGATCAGGGTTGTCATTGGCTCAACAAAGGGACACAATCTTTATGGTAGAAGCAGCACCAACGAGGAGTCAGGAAATCTGAGTTCCTATCCTGTCTGGGCCACTGACTCTCTTGGGTCACTCTGCCTCTCTGTAATGGTACCTCGGTGGGCAGCCACGGGGTCCCCAACTGTAAAACCAATGGATTGGACCGCTGCAGTGATTCTTACCCTTGGTTGTATGTTGGGAGTTCCCTGGGGAGCTTCAAAACAAACAAACAAACAAACAAAAAAACATTGATAGCCTGACCCCAATCCCAGAGATTCTGATGACATTTAAGTGGGGTAAGCCCTCCAGCACTGGGAGTTTTAAAAATCTCACCCAATAATTCTACTGTGCAGCAGCCAAGTTGGAAAACCACTGGGCTAGGAGGTCTGGGGGGCCTCTTTCAACCCCAGTATGCCATAACTTTACAGTGGAAGACAGTAGTTCTCAAACATTCACATGCATAAGGATCACCTGGGAAGCCTATATAAAAAGTAACATTTCTCACCATATGATAGCCCTTATACATGGACTCTAAAGTACGATGCAAATGAACATATCTGCAAAACAGAAACAGACTCCCAGACATAGAAGAGAGACTTGGGGTTTTCAGTGGGGTTGGGGGCAGGGAAGGATTGGGAGTTTGGTATTAGCAGATACAAACTACAGGATGGATAAACAGCAGGGTCCTACTGTAGAGCACAGAGAGCTATAGTCAGTATCCTGTGATCAACCATAATGGAAAAGAATAGGAAAAAGACTATACATGAAATATACAAAGAATACACATGAAACTGAATCAGAAATTAACAGAAGAAATTAACACAACAGAAAAGAACACAACATTGCAAATCAACTATACGTCAATAAAAAAGAAGGGGGGAAAGGAAAAAAATAGAAGCCAAGGTTGGGTTCCCTTTGTGGGGAGGGAGCACGCAGAAGAGGGGCTGGCAGGGTTCTATTCCTTGTTCTGGGTGGCAGCTACACGGCTGCTCACTTTCTTGTTACTCATTAAGCTATATATTTATGGTTTGTGCACTTTCATGAATGTGTGTTATATTTCACAAGAAAAACAGTTTCTAAAACTGTAAAAAAATATAAATATAAAACGTTAGCCTCCTTGAAAAGAGAAAATGGGTGAGAAAATTCTCCATATCCTGGAAATGACAGTACCAATGGGACTCTGAGAGGTAGCACTCTTTCTAAGTTCCTGCCATCACTGTGCTATATACGCTGGGGGCACAGAGAACAGCAATCCCAATAGGATGCCTGCCCTTAGCAAGTACACGGTCCACTTCCAGGATTTTATCCCCAGGACATCATTCAGCAGAAGCGCCAAGATGATGGAGATTTGTAACAACAACAAGACTGGAAACCACCCAGATATTTACAAAGGCATGAGGGTTTCTCAACCTTTTGAGTAGAAAGACTATCCAGCCTACCCACACGTATACCCTGGCAGGGTCAGCCTGTTCCCTATGGACGTGGTGGTTGGTTTAGGGGGAGGCTGGTGAGCCTGCCCCAAGGGGGTGGGGGCTTGGAGGCTCACCAAAGGGGTGTGTAATGCGATGGTGACGGGTCACAAAGGGCTTGCGGTAGAAATAGGGTCGGGTCAAGAGACTCTGGCAGAGTCCTGCAGGGAGGTGACGAGGTGCTTTCGTTCCCTCTCTCTCTCTCTCTCCGAGACTCAATTTGTGGCTGGTGGCTCTGTCGTGAACGAAGAGAGCCATGAGCAGTGAGAGTTTACCTCATTACACGGCCAATAGCTACTGTTCAGTGGGGGTGTCGAGGACCTCCATGGGGGTCCTGCAACGACAACTGTACGAGGGAGGAGAGTATGACATTTTCAAGTACGCTCCCATGTTTGAGAGCGACTTTATCCAGGTCAGCAAGGAAGGAGAACTGATTGACCTAGACAACCGCGTCCGAACGGTGACTGTGGGCGTCGCATCCACCAGCCCCCTCTTCCCACTACCTGACGACATGCTGCTGGCCCGTCCAAGGAAAGTCTGTGCCGGGATCACCAAGGGGAGAGGTTGCAAGCCCGTGAAGACCCTAGAGCTCACCAAGCTGCTCCCCTTGAAGTTTGTCAAGATCTCCATCCACAACCGGGAGAAACAGCAGCTGTGCCTGAATCTTGCTACCGGCCGGACTTTCTATCTGCAGCTGTGCCCCTCTTCCGACGCACAAGAAGACCTCTTTTCCTATTGGGAAAAGCTTGTCTATATCCTGAGACCACCGGTAGACAGTTACAGCAGTACCCCGATGCTCCAAACTGGAGATGCAGCGACTACAGAGGATGCCAAAATCCTAGTGGTAAGCACCGACAGGGACTCAAGAACACGGGGCAGGGCGCTTCCGGAGAGCAGGGCAAAGCTGGTCCTTCATAGCGTTTGGTGCTCTCTGAGACTCGCCTGGGAAATACCTTCTACCGTTGAAAAGGGTCAGGGACAAACGAGCTATCACTACGGGAGTCACCACACTGGAGAGGTTCTGAGTGCTTCTCCACCTTGTCCCACGAGGCCGAGTTTCAGAGAGACCTTATGTATCATCTCGGCTGCACTGGTCTCATCACCAGGGCTGTAATCCCTTCTACAGCATCCTGACTCTCTGGTCTCTTCCTGAACACTTACCCCAGCCCAGGTAGTCTCAGCAGGTGGGGAACATCATTCACAGTTAGGAAGTCCTTCCTTCATTGTGTCTCCCCGGGAGTCCGACACGCTGACTCAAATCAGCCCCACCCGTGGAGTCACCAAAATGTACAAGGTGTGCATCCCTTGACCCAGGAACCCCACTTCTAGGAATCTGTCCTGCAGAGAGAGAAGCACAAGGGTATAAAGTTAAAGTGTATATCATCATGGAGAATTGTATCAGTGCTCTCCCTGACCCTGGGACTGTTCAAGTACAGTGGAGTGGCCGTTTGACAGGGGTGCAGTAGATGGGGTCTTGCATCCAATGGGAGCTTAGACTGGGTGATTTCAAAGGTTATTCTAAGTATAAGGCCTTGAGTTGCTCAGCTCCAGGATGAGAGAGGAGCGGACAGTTCTGAGCTCACTTTCTGTCATCTCTATCTTACCTGTCTCTCCTCCCCTTGGCTCAGACCACAGAACTCCACAGAGAAAGGGATCAGGATGAGGTTGGGCTTCACAAGCTTCGTGACGTGACTGGAGCCACGTCTTGTGCTTATGTAGGGGGAAAGGGAATCCATCATGCCCCCCGTGGGTCACCTGCAGCCCTGAAAGGCGCCGAAGGATCGGCGGCAGGGATGACCGTGGGCCTGGCGGGAGCCACCATCGAGGATCCAGGAGAAAGCGGATCCGTCCAGGCCACTGCAGGTGCTGCCAGCCTATCCCTGCAGGAAACGAACCTGGTCTCAGCGGGTGTTGCCAGCATATCCTCGACGGGGGCAGATGGTCCAGAGAGCAGCATGAGCATGGTGTTGCCAGCTGCAGTCACAACCAGCAAGCCTGCTGCTGGAAGAGCTGAAGGGAAGGTTGCAGCCCCCATGGTCTCCACCTTGCAGAGCGAAGGCTACACGTCTGAACGGGATGGAAGCCAGAAGGTCTCCCACCCCAGGGATGAAGCCTGGAAGGAAAAAAAGGAAAGAAGGACACGTCTTCATCGAGGAAAAGTTCCCATCACCGCAGGACAGGTGAAGGTCACCACAGGACACGAGGGGACAAGACCCAGAAAGCATCCTCCCACTGGTCCTCATGCGGCCATGAAAACCCCAAAGATGACAAAGGAGGGGAGGACAGCACGCAGACGGAGGAAGAGCCAGCCCGCCACCAGTTCGGGGACTCTAAGTAAGACCGCCAGTGAGATACGCTCCGTCTTTCGGCGCTTCAGTCATTCCCCATTCAGAACCAAGGCTCACACATGACCACTGGGAGGTAGACAAAGCCCCGGTTGGCTTGGATCCTTCCCTAGAGAGGCAATTCCTACTTTCTCTAATAAAGGAAACCATACAACTCCGAAAGAAATGCGATCTTGTGTTTTCTATGTCCCCTCGCCTGGTAGGGACTTGACAGTGACTTCTGTGGTGCGAATTGTGCTTTGGCCTGAGACCCCAGAATCAAAATTTTGTTGTACAAGATAGGTATTAAGTATCATTAAGCCATTCACTAGGGCTGGAAATAGATGCACTCTACAGAAATTTTCATTGCGAGGTAGGGAATATTTTGAAATAAGATTTAATATGTAAATAGCTTGGGGAGAAGACAAGCTGGGGGAAGTGACTGTGTGATGTGTATACTTGCGTTGCTGAATTAATTACTTAACTCATCAAGTATTTATTGGCTGTCCGTGCTGTGCCTAGCACGAGGCTATGTTATTGAACAACCATCCTTTTCTCAGCAAAGCACTTTGCTTTGGTTATGGGCACTCTGTAGAAGGCAAGGAAATAAGCACAGAAAAAGGTTTTCGTCGCTTGCTCGAAGGTCACACGTGCATAGCCACTGCCAGAAAGAGAAGCCTGTTTTCCCAGCAAGGCTTCTCCAGGGCACTTAGGGTGGAGGGAGGACAAGTCTGCAGCCGGGGCTGAGCTTCAGGCCATAGCTGGGGTCAGAGGTTCACCTTATGAAAACAGAAACTCTCTCTGGCTTGTAAGGAAATCAAACCATTGGGAGTTATTTTACTTTGTGTAGGATAAAACAGAACACGGGGGGATCAGGGTTGTCATTGGCTCAACAAAGGGACACAATCTTTATGGTAGAAGCAGCACCAACGAGGAGTCAGGAAATCTGAGTTCCTATCCTGTCTGGGCCACTGACTCTCTTGGGTCACTCTGCCTCTCTGTAATGGTACCTCGGTGGACAGCCACGGGGTCCCCAACTGTAAAACCAATGGATTGGACCGCTGCAGTGATTCTTACCCTTGGTTGTATGTTGGGAGTTCCCTGGGGAGCTTCAAAACAAACAAACAAACAAACAAAAAAACATTGATAGCCTGACCCCAATCCCAGAGATTCTGATGACATTTAAGTGGGGTAAGCCCTCCAGCACTGGGAGTTTTAAAAATCTCACCCAATAATTCTACTGTGCAGCAGCCAAGTTGGAAAACCACTGGGCTAGGAGGTCTGGGGGGCCTCTTTCAGCCCCAGTATGCCATAACTTTACAGTGGAAGACAGTAGTTCTCAAACATTCACATGCATAAGGATGACCTGGGAAGCCTATATAAAAAATAACATTTCTCACCATATGATAGCCCTTATACATGGACTCTAAAGTACGATGCAAATGAACATATCTGCAAAACAGAAACAGACTCCCAGACATAGAAGAGAGACTTGGGGTTTCCAGTGGGGTTGGGGGCAGGGAAGGATTGGGAGTTTGGGATTAGCAGATACAAACTACAGGGTGGATAAACAGCAGGGTCCTACTGTAGAGCACAGAGAGCTATAGTCAGTATCCTGTGATCAACCATAATGGAAAAGAATAGGAAAAAGACTATACATGAAATATACAAAGAATACACATGAAACTGAATCAGAAATTAACAGAAGAAATTAACACAACAGAAAGGAACACAACATTGCAAATCAACTATACGTCAATAAAAAAGAAGGGGGGAAAGGAAAAAAATAGAAGCCAAGGTTGGGTTCCCTTTGTGGGGAGGGAGCACGCAGAAGAGGGGCTGGCAGGGTTCTATTCCTTGTTCTGGGTGGCAGCTACACGGCTGCTCACTTTCTTGTTACTCATTAAGCTATATATTTATGGTTTGTGCACTTTCATGAATGTGTGTTATATTTCACAAGAAAAACAGTTTCTAAAACTGTAAAAAAATATAAATATAAAACGTTAGCCTCCTTGAAAAGAGAAAATGGGTGAGAAAATTCTCCATATCCTGGAAATGACAGTACCAATGGGACTCTGAGAGGTAGCACTCTTTCTAAGTTCCTGCCATCACTGTGCTATATACGCTGGGGGCACAGAGAACAGCAATCCCAATAGGATGCCTGCCCTTAGCAAGTACACGGTCCACTTCCAGGATTTTATCCCCAGGACATCATTCAGCAGAAGCGCCAAGATGATGGAGATTTGTAACAACAACAAGACTGGAAACCACCCAGATATTTACAAAGGCATGAGGGTTTCTCAACCTTTTGAGTAGAAAGACTATCCAGCCTACCCACACGTATACCCTGGCAGGGTCAGCCTGTTCCCTATGGACGTGGTGGTTGGTTTAGGGGGAGGCTGGTGAGCCTGCCCCAAGGGGGTGGGGGCTTGGAGGCTCACCAAAGGGGTGTGTAATGCGATGGTGACGGGTCACAAAGGGCTTGCGGTAGAAATAGGGTCGGGTCAAGAGACTCTGGCAGAGTCCTGCAGGGAGGTGACGAGGTGCTTTCGTTCCCTCTCTCTCTCTCTCTCCGAGACTCAATTTGTGGCTGGTGGCTCTGTCGTGAACGAAGAGAGCCATGAGCAGTGAGAGTTTACCTCATTACACGGCCAATAGCTACTGTTCAGTGGGGGTGTCGAGGACCTCCATGGGGGTCCTGCAACGACAAGTGTACGAGGGAGGAGAGTATGACATTTTCAAGTACGCTCCCATGTTTGAGAGCGACTTTATCCAGGTCAGCAAGGAAGGAGAACTGATTGACCTAGACAACCGCGTCCGAACGGTGACTGTGGGCGTCGCATCCACCAGCCCCCTCTTCCCACTACCTGACGACATGCTGCTGGCCCGTCCAAGGAAAGTCTGTGCCGGGATCACCAAGGGGAGAGGTTGCAAGCCCGTGAAGACCCTAGAGCTCACCAAGCTGCTCCCCTTGAAGTTTGTCAAGATCTCCATCCACAACCGGGAGAAACAGCAGCTGTGCCTGAATCTTGCTACCGGCCGGACTTTCTATCTGCAGCTGTGCCCCTCTTCCGACGCACAAGAAGACCTCTTTTCCTATTGGGAAAAGCTTGTCTATATCCTGAGACCACCGGTAGACAGTTACAGCAGTACCCCGATGCTCCAAACTGGAGATGCAGCGACTACAGAGGATGCCAAAATCCTAGTGGTAAGCACCGACAGGGACTCAAGAACACGGGGCAGGGCGCTTCGGGAGAGCAGGGCAAAGCTGGTCCTTCATAGCGTTTGGTGCTCTCTGAGACTCGCCTGGGAAATACCTTCTACCGTTGAAAAGGGTCAGGGACAAACGAGCTATCACTACGGGAGTCACCACACTGGAGAGGTTCTGAGTGCTTCTCCACCTTGTCCCACGAGGCCGAGTTTCAGAGAGACCTTATGTATCATCTCGGCTGCACTGGTCTCATCACCAGGGCTGTAATCCCTTCTACAGCATCCTGACTGTCTGGTCTCTTCCTGAACACTTACCCCAGCCCAGGTAGTCTCAGCAGGTGGGGAACATCATTCACAGTTAGGAAGTCCTTCCTTCATTGTGTCTCCCCGGGAGTCCGACACGCTGACTCAAATCAGCCCCACCCGTGGAGTCACCAAAATGTACAAGGTGTGCATCCCTTGACCCAGGAACCCCACTTCTAGGAATCTGTCCTGCAGAGAGAGAAGCACAAGGGTATAAAGTTAAAGTGTATATCATCATGGAGAATTGTATCAGTGCTCTCCCTGACCCTGGGACTGTTCAAGTACAGTGGAGTGGCCGTTTGACAGGGGTGCAGTAGATGGGGTCTTGCATCCAATGGGAGCTTAGACTGGGTGATTTCAAAGGTTATTCTAAGTATAAGGCCTTGAGTTGCTCAGCTCCAGGATGAGAGAGGAGCGGACAGTTCTGAGCTCACTTTTTGTCATCTCTATCTTACCTGTCTCTCCTCCCCTTGGCTCAGACCACAGAACTCCACAGAGAAAGGGATCAGGATGAGGTTGGGCTTCACAAGCTTCGTGACGTGACTGGAGCCACGTCTTGTGCTTATGTAGGGGGAAAGGGAATCCATCATGCCCCCCGTGGGTCACCTGCAGCCCTGAAAGGCGCCGAAGGATCGGCGGCAGGGATGACCGTGGGCCTGGCGGGAGCCACCATCGAGGATCCAGGAGAAAGCGGATCCGTCCAGGCCACTGCAGGTGCTGCCAGCCTATCCCTGCAGGAAACGAACCTGGTCTCAGCGGGTGTTGCCAGCATATCCTCGACGGGGGCAGATGGTCCAGAGAGCAGCATGAGCATGGTGTTGCCAGCTGCAGTCACAACCAGCAAGCCTGCTGCTGGAAGAGCTGAAGGGAAGGTTGCAGCCCCCATGGTCTCCACCTTGCAGAGCGAAGGCTACACGTCTGAACGGGATGGAAGCCAGAAGGTCTCCCACCCCAGGGATGAAGCCTGGAAGGAAAAAAAGGAAAGAAGGACACGTCTTCATCGAGGAAAAGTTCCCATCACCGCAGGACAGGTGAAGGTCACCACAGGACACGAGGGGACAAGACCCAGAAAGCATCCTCCCACTGGTCCTCATGCGGCCATGAAAACCCCAAAGATGACAAAGGAGGGGAGGACAGCACGCAGACGGAGGAAGAGCCAGCCCGCCACCAGTTCGGGGACTCTAAGTAAGACCGCCAGTGAGATACGCTCCGTCTTTCGGCGCTTCAGTCATTCCCCATTCAGAACCAAGGCTCACACATGACCACTGGGAGGTAGACAAAGCCCCGGTTGGCTTGGATCCTTCCCTAGAGAGGCAATTCCTACTTTCTCTAATAAAGGAAACCATACAACTCCGAAAGAAATGCGATCTTGTGTTTTCTATGTCCCCTCGCCTGGTAGGGACTTGACAGTGACTTCTGTGGTGCGAATTGTGCTTTGGCCTGAGACCCCAGAATCAAAATTTTGTTGTACAAGATAGGTATTAAGTATCATTAAGCCATTCACTAGGGCTGGAAATAGATGCACTCTACAGAAATTTTCATTGCGAGGTAGGGAATATTTTGAAATAAGATTTAATATGTAAATAGCTTGGGGAGAAGACAAGCTGGGGGAAGTGACTGTGTGATGTGTATACTTGCGTTGCTGAATTAATTACTTAACTCATCAAGTATTTATTGGCTGTCCGTGCTGTGCCTAGCACGAGGCTATGTTATTGAACAACCATCCTTTTCTCAGCAAAGCACTTTGCTTTGGTTATGGGCACTCTGTAGAAGGCAAGGAAATAAGCACAGAAAAAGGTTTTCGTCGCTTGCTCGAAGGTCACACGTGCATAGCCACTGCCAGAAAGAGAAGCCTGTTTTCCCAGCAAGGCTTCTCCAGGGCACTTAGGGTGGAGGGAGGACAAGTCTGCAGCCGGGGCTGAGCTTCAGGCCATAGCTGGGGTCAGAGGTTCACCTCATGAAAACAGAAACTCTCTCTGGCTTGTAAGGAAATCAAACCATTGGGAGTTATTTTACTTTGTGTAGGATAAAACAGAACACGGGGGGATCAGGGTTGTCATTGGCTCAACAAAGGGACACAATCTTTATGGTAGAAGCAGCACCAACGAGGAGTCAGGAAATCTGAGTTCCTATCCTGTCTGGGCCACTGACTCTCTTGGGTCACTCTGCCTCTCTGTAATGGTACCTCGGTGGGCAGCCACGGGGTCCCCAACTGTAAAACCAATGGATTGGACCGCTGCAGTGATTCTTACCCTTGGTTGTATGTTGGGAGTTCCCTGGGGAGCTTCAAAACAAACAAACAAACAAACAAAAAAACATTGATAGCCTGACCCCAATCCCAGAGATTCTGATGACATTTAAGTGGGGTAAGCCCTCCAGCACTGGGAGTTTTAAAAATCTCACCCAATAATTCTACTGTGCAGCAGCCAAGTTGGAAAACCACTGGGCTAGGAGGTCTGGGGGGCCTCTTTCAACCCCAGTATGCCATAACTTTACAGTGGAAGACAGTAGTTCTCAAACATTCACATGCATAAGGATCACCTGGGAAGCCTATATAAAAAGTAACATTTCTCACCATATGATAGCCCTTATACATGGACTCTAAAGTACGATGCAAATGAACATATCTGCAAAACAGAAACAGACTCCCAGACATAGAAGAGAGACTTGGGGTTTTCAGTGGGGTTGGGGGCAGGGAAGGATTGGGAGTTTGGTATTAGCAGATACAAACTACAGGATGGATAAACAGCAGGGTCCTACTGTAGAGCACAGAGAGCTATAGTCAGTATCCTGTGATCAACCATAATGGAAAAGAATAGGAAAAAGACTATACATGAAATATACAAAGAATACACATGAAACTGAATCAGAAATTAACAGAAGAAATTAACACAACAGAAAAGAACACAACATTGCAAATCAACTATACGTCAATAAAAAAGAAGGGGGGAAAGGAAAAAAATAGAAGCCAAGGTTGGGTTCCCTTTGTGGGGAGGGAGCACGCAGAAGAGGGGCTGGCAGGGTTCTATTCCTTGTTCTGGGTGGCAGCTACACGGCTGCTCACTTTCTTGTTACTCATTAAGCTATATATTTATGGTTTGTGCACTTTCATGAATGTGTGTTATATTTCACAAGAAAAACAGTTTCTAAAACTGTAAAAAAATATAAATATAAAACGTTAGCCTCCTTGAAAAGAGAAAATGGGTGAGAAAATTCTCCATATCCTGGAAATGACAGTACCAATGGGACTCTGACAGGTAGCACTCTTTCTAAGTTCCTGCCATCACTGTGCTATATACGCTGGGGGCACAGAGAACAGCAATCCCAATAGGATGCCTGCCCTTAGCAAGTACACGGTCCACTTCCAGGATTTTATCCCCAGGACATCATTCAGCAGAAGCGCCAAGATGATGGAGATTTGTAACAACAACAAGACTGGAAACCACCCAGATATTTACAAAAGCAGGAGGGTTTTCTCAACCTTTTGAGTAGAAAGACTATCCAGCCTACCCACACGTATACCCTGGCAGGGTCAGCCTGTTCCCTATGGACGTGGTGGTTGGTTTAGGGGGAGGCTGGTGAGCCTGCCCCAAGGGGGTGGGGGCTTGGAGGCTCAACAAAGGGGTGTGTGATGCGATGGTGACGGGTCACAAAGGGCTTGCGGTATAAATAGGGTCGGGTCAAGAGACTCTGGCAGAGTCCTGCAGAGAGGTGACGAGGTGCTTTCGTTCCCTCTCTCTCTCTCTCTCCGAGACTCAATTTGTGGCTGGTGGCTCTGTCTTGAACGAAGAGAGCCATGAGCAGTGAGAGTTTACCTCATTACACGGCCAATAGCTACTGTTCAGTGGGGGTGTCGAGGACCTCCATGGGGGTCCTGCAACGACAACTGTACGAGGGAGGAGAGTATGACATTTTCAAGTACGCTCCCATGTTTGAGAGTGACTTTATCCAGGTCAGCAAGGAAGGAGAACTGATTGACCTAGACAACCGCGTCCGAACGGTGACTGTGGGCGTCGCATCCACCAGCCCCCTCTTCCCACTACCTGACGTCATGCTGCTGGCCCGTCCAAGGAAAGTCTGTGCCGGGATCACCAAGGGGAGAGGTTGCAAGCCCGTGAAGACCCTAGAGCTCACCAAGCTGCTCCCCTTGAAGTTTGTCAAGATCTCCATCCACAACCGGGAGAAACAGCAGCTGTGCCTGAATCTTGCTACCGGCCGGACTTTCTATCTGCAGCTGTGCCCCTGTTCCGACGCACAAGAAGACCTCTTTTCCTATTGGGAAAAGCTTGTCTATATCCTGAGACCACCGGTAGACAGTTACAGCAGTACCCCGATGCTCCAAACTGGAGATGCAGCGACTACAGAGGATGCCAAAATCCTAGTGGTAAGCACCGACAGGGACTCAAGAACACGGGGCAGGGCGCTTCGGGAGAGCAGGGCAAAGCTGGTCCTTCATAGCGTTTGGTGCTCTCTGAGACTCGCCTGGGAAATACCTTCTACCGTTGAAAAGGGTCAGTGACAAACGAGCTATCACTACGGGAGTCACAACACTGGAGAGGTTCTGAGTGCTTCTCCACCTTGTCCCACGAGGCCGAGTTTCAGAGAGACCTTAGGTATCATCTCGGCTGCACTGGTCTCATCACCAGGGCTGTAATCCCTTCTACAGCATCCTGACTCTCTGGTCTCTTCCTGAACACTTACCCCAGCCCAGGTAGTCTCAGCAGGTGGGGAACATCATTCACAGTTAGGAAGTCCTTCCTTCATTGTGTCTCCCCGGGAGTCCGACACGCTGACTCAAATCAGCCCCACCCGTGGAGTCACCAAAATGTACAAGGTGTGCATCCCTTGACCCAGGAACCCCACTTCTAGGAATCTGTCCTGCAGAGAGAGAAGCACAAGGGTATAAAGTTAAAGTGTATATCATCATGGAGAATTGTATCAGTGCTCTCCCTGACCCTGGGACTGTTCAAGTACACGGGAGTGGCCGATTGACAGGGGTGCAGTAGATGGGGTCTTGCATCCAATGGGAGCTTAGACTGGGTGATTTCAAAGGTTATTCTAAGTATAAGGCCTTGAGTTGCTCAGCTCCAGGATGAGAGAGGAGCGGACAGTTCTGAGCTCACTTTCTGTCATCTCTATCTTACCTGTCTCTCCTCCCCTTGGCTCAGACCACAGAGCTCCACAGAGAAAGGGATCAGGATGAGGTTGGGCTTCACAAGCTTCGTGACGTGACTGGAGCCACGTCTTATGCTTATGTAGGGGGAAAGGGCATCCATCATGACCCCCGTGGGTCACCTGCAGCCCTGAAAGGCGCCGAAGGATCGGCGGCAGGGATGACCGTGGGCCTGGCGGGAGCCACCATCGAGGATCCAGGAGAAAGCGGATCCGTCCAGGCCACTGCAGGTGCTGCCAGCCTATCCCTGCAGGAAACGAACCTGGTCTCAGCGGGTGTTGCCAGCATATCCTCGACGGGGGCAGATGGTCCAGAGAGCAGCATGAGCATGGTGTTGCCAGCTGCAGTCACAACCAGCAAGCCTGCTGCTGGAAGAACTGAAGGGAAGGTCGCAGCCCCCATGGTCTCCACCTTGCAGAGCGAAGGCTACACGTCTGAACGGGATGGAAGCCAGAAGGTCTCCCACCCCAGGGATGAAGCCTGGAAGGAAAAAAAGGAAAGAAGGACACGTCTTCATCGAGGAAAAGTTCCCATCACCGCAGGACAGGTGAAGGTCACCACAGGACACGAGGGGACAAGACCCAGAAAGCATCCTCCCACTGGTCCTCATGCGGCCATGAAAACCCCAAAGTTGACAAAGGAGGGGAGGACAGCACGCAGACGGAGGAAGAGCCAGCCCGCCACCAGTTCGGGGACTCTAAGTAAGACCGCCAGTGAGATACGCTCCGTCTTTCGGTGCTTCAATCATTCCCCATTCAGAACCAAGGCTCACACATGACCACTGGGAGGTAGACAAAGCCCCGGTTGGCTTGGATCCTTCCCTAGAGAGGCAATTCCTACTTTCTCTAATAAAGGAAACCATACAACTCCGAAAGAAATGCGATCTTGTGTTTTCTATGTCCCCTCGCCTGGTAGGGACTTGACAGTGACTTCTGTGGTGCGAATTGTGCTTTGGCCTGAGACCCCAGAATCAAAATTTTGTTGTACAAGATAGGTATTAAGTATCATTAAGCCATTCACTAGGGCTGGAAATAGATGCACTCTACAGAAATTTTCATTGCGAGGTAGGGAATATTTTGAAATAAGATTTAATATGTAAATAGCTTGGGGAGAAGACAAGCTGGGGGAAGTGACTGTGTGATGTGTATACTTGCGTTGCTGAATTAATTACTTAACTCATCAAGTATTTATTGGCTGTCCGTGCTGTGCCTAGCACGAGGCTATGTTATTGAACAACCATCCTTTTCTCAGCAAAGCACTTTGCTTTGGTTATGGGCACTCTGTAGAAGGCAAGGAAATAAGCACAGAAAAAGGTTTTCGTCGCTTGCTCGAAGGTCACACGTGCATAGCCACTGCCAGAAAGAGAAGCCTGTTTTCCCAGCAAGGCTTCTCCAGGGCACTTAGGGTGGAGGGAGGACAAGTCTGCAGCCGGGGCTGAGCTTCAGGCCATAGCTGGGGTCAGAGGTTCACCTCATGAAAACAGAAACTCTCTCTGGCTTGTAAGGAAATCAAACCATTGGGAGTTATTTTACTTTGTGTAGGATAAAACAGAACACGGGGGGATCAGGGTTGTCATTGGCTCAACAAAGGGACACAATCTTTATGGTAGAAGCAGCACCAACGAGGAGTCAGGAAATCTGAGTTCCTATCCTGTCTGGGCCACTGACTCTCTTGGGTCACTCTGCCTCTCTGTAATGGTACCTCGGTGGGCAGCCACGGGGTCCCCAACTGTAAAACCAATGGATTGGACCGCTGCAGTGATTCTTACCCTTGGTTGTATGTTGGGAGTTCCCTGGGGAGCTTCAAAACAAACAAACAAACAAACAAAAAAACATTGATAGCCTGACCCCAATCCCAGAGATTCTGATGACATTTAAGTGGGGTAAGCCCTCCAGCACTGGGAGTTTTAAAAATCTCACCCAATAATTCTACTGTGCAGCAGCCAAGTTGGAAAACCACTGGGCTAGGAGGTCTGGGGGGCCTCTTTCAACCCCAGTATGCCATAACTTTACAGTGGAAGACAGTAGTTCTCAAACATTCACATGCATAAGGATCACCTGGGAAGCCTATATAAAAAGTAACATTTCTCACCATATGATAGCCCTTATACATGGACTCTAAAGTACGATGCAAATGAACATATCTGCAAAACAGAAACAGACTCCCAGACATAGAAGAGAGACTTGGGGTTTTCAGTGGGGTTGGGGGCAGGGAAGGATTGGGAGTTTGGGATTAGCAGATACAAACTACAGGGTGGATAAACAGCAGGGTCCTACTGTAGAGCACAGAGAGCTATAGTCAGTATCCTGTGATCAACCATAATGGAAAAGAATAGGAAAAAGACTATACATGAAATATACAAAGAATACACATGAAACTGAATCAGAAATTAACAGAAGAAATTAACACAACAGAAAAGAACACAACATTGCAAATCAACTATACGTCAATAAAAAAGAAGGGGGGAAAGGAAAAAAATAGAAGCCAAGGTTGGGTTCCCTTTGTGGGGAGGGAGCACGCAGAAGAGGGGCTGGCAGGGTTCTATTCCTTGTTCTGGGTGGCAGCTACACGGCTGCTCACTTTCTTGTTACTCATTAAGCTATATATTTATGGTTTGTGCACTTTCATGAATGTGTGTTATATTTCACAAGAAAAACAGTTTCTAAAACTGTAAAAAAATATAAATATAAAACGTTAGCCTCCTTGAAAAGAGAAAATGGGTGAGAAAATTCTCCATATCCTGGAAATGACAGTACCAATGGGACTCTGAGAGGTAGCACTCTTTCTAAGTTCCTGCCATCACTGTGCTATATACGCTGGGGGCACAGAGAACAGCAATCCCCATAGGATGCCTGCCCTTAGCAAGTACACGGTCCACTTCCAGGATTTTATCCCCAGGACATCATTCAGCAGAAGCGCCAAGATGATGGAGATTTGTAACAACAACAAGACTGGAAACCACCCAGATATTTACAAAGGCATGAGGGTTTTCTCAAACTTTTGAGTAGAAAGACTATCCAGCCTACCCACACGTATACCCAGGCAGGGTCAGCCTGTTCCCTATGGACGTGGTGGTTGGTTTAGGGGGAGGCTGGTGAGCCTGCCCCAAGGGGCTGGGGGCTTGGAGGCTCACCAAAGGGGTGTGTAATGCGATGGTGACGGGTCACAAAGGGCTTGCGGTAGAAATAGGGTCGGGTCAAGAGACTCTGGCAGAGTCCTGCAGGGAGGTGACGAGGTGCTTTCGTTCCCTCTCTCTCTCTCTCTCCGAGACTCAATTTGTGGCTGGTGGCTCTGTCGTGAACGAAGAGAGCCATGAGCAGTGAGAGTTTACCTCATTACACGGCCAATAGCTACTGTTCAGTGGGGGTGTCGAGGACCTCCATGGGGGTCCTGCAACGACAACTGTACGAGGGAGGAGAGTATGACATTTTCAAGTACGCTCCCATGTTTGAGAGCGACTTTATCCAGGTCAGCAAGGAAGGAGAACTGATTGACCTAGACAACCGCGTCCGAACGGTGACTGTGGGCGTCGCATCCACCAGCCCCCTCTTCCCACTACCTGACGACATGCTGCTGGCCCGTCCAAGGAAAGTCTGTGCCGGGATCACCAAGGGGAGAGGTTGCAAGCCCGTGAAGACCCTAGAGCTCACCAAGCTGCTCCCCTTGAAGTTTGTCAAGATCTCCATCCACAACCGGGAGAAACAGCAGCTGTGCCTGAATCTTGCTACCGGCCGGACTTTCTATCTGCAGCTGTGCCCCTCTTCCGACGCACAAGAAGACCTCTTTTCCTATTGGGAAAAGCTTGTCTATATCCTGAGACCACCGGTAGACAGTTACAGCAGTACCCCGATGCTCCAAACTGGAGATGCAGCGACTACAGAGGATGCCAAAATCCTAGTGGTAAGCACCGACAGGGACTCAAGAACACGGGGCAGGGCGCTTCGGGAGAGCAGGGCAAAGCTGGTCCTTCATAGCGTTTGGTGCTCTCTGAGACTCGCCTGGGAAATACCTTCTACCGTTGAAAAGGGTCAGGGACAAACGAGCTATCACTACGGGAGTCACCACACTGGAGAGGTTCTGAGTGCTTCTCCACCTTGTCCCACGAGGCCGAGTTTCAGAGAGACCTTATGTATCATCTCGGCTGCACTGGTCTCATCACCAGGGCTGTAATCCCTTCTACAGCATCCTGACTGTCTGGTCTCTTCCTGAACACTTACCCCAGCCCAGGTAGTCTCAGCAGGTGGGGAACATCATTCACAGTTAGGAAGTCCTTCCTTCATTGTGTCTCCCCGGGAGTCCGACACGCTGACTCAAATCAGCCCCACCCGTGGAGTCACCAAAATGTACAAGGTGTGCATCCCTTGACCCAGGAACCCCACTTCTAGGAATCTGTCCTGCAGAGAGAGAAGCACAAGGGTATAAAGTTAAAGTGTATATCATCATGGAGAATTGTATCAGTGCTCTCCCTGACCCTGGGACTGTTCAAGTACAGTGGAGTGGCCGTTTGACAGGGGTGCAGTAGATGGGGTCTTGCATCCAATGGGAGCTTAGACTGGGTGATTTCAAAGGTTATTCTAAGTATAAGGCCTTGAGTTGCTCAGCTCCAGGATGAGAGAGGAGCGGACAGTTCTGAGCTCACTTTCTGTCATCTCTATCTTACCTGTCTCTCCTCCCCTTGGCTCAGACCACAGAACTCCACAGAGAAAGGGATCAGGATGAGGTTGGGCTTCACAAGCTTCGTGACGTGACTGGAGCCACGTCTTGTGCTTATGTAGGGGGAAAGGGAATCCATCATGCCCCCCGTGGGTCACCTGCAGCCCTGAAAGGCGCCGAAGGATCGGCGGCAGGGATGACCGTGGGCCTGGCGGGAGCCACCATCGAGGATCCAGGAGAAAGCGGATCCGTCCAGGCCACTGCAGGTGCTGCCAGCCTATCCCTGCAGGAAACGAACCTGGTCTCAGCGGGTGTTGCCAGCATATCCTCGACGGGGGCAGATGGTCCAGAGAGCAGCATGAGCATGGTGTTGCCAGCTGCAGTCACAACCAGCAAGCCTGCTGCTGGAAGAGCTGAAGGGAAGGTTGCAGCCCCCATGGTCTCCACCTTGCAGAGCGAAGGCTACACGTCTGAACGGGATGGAAGCCAGAAGGTCTCCCACCCCAGGGATGAAGCCTGGAAGGAAAAAAAGGAAAGAAGGACACGTCTTCATCGAGGAAAAGTTCCCATCACCGCAGGACAGGTGAAGGTCACCACAGGACACGAGGGGACAAGACCCAGAAAGCATCCTCCCACTGGTCCTCATGCGGCCATGAAAACCCCAAAGATGACAAAGGAGGGGAGGACAGCACGCAGACGGAGGAAGAGCCAGCCCGCCACCAGTTCGGGGACTCTAAGTAAGACCGCCAGTGAGATACGCTCCGTCTTTCGGCGCTTCAGTCATTCCCCATTCAGAACCAAGGCTCACACATGACCACTGGGAGGTAGACAAAGCCCCGGTTGGCTTGGATCCTTCCCTAGAGAGGCAATTCCTACTTTCTCTAATAAAGGAAACCATACAACTCCGAAAGAAATGCGATCTTGTGTTTTCTATGTCCCCTCGCCTGGTAGGGACTTGACAGTGACTTCTGTGGTGCGAATTGTGCTTTGGCCTGAGACCCCAGAATCAAAATTTTGTTGTACAAGATAGGTATTAAGTATCATTAAGCCATTCACTAGGGCTGGAAATAGATGCACTCTACAGAAATTTTCATTGCGAGGTAGGGAATATTTTGAAATAAGATTTAATATGTAAATAGCTTGGGGAGAAGACAAGCTGGGGGAAGTGACTGTGTGATGTGTATACTTGCGTTGCTGAATTAATTACTTAACTCATCAAGTATTTATTGGCTGTCCGTGCTGTGCCTAGCACGAGGCTATGTTATTGAACAACCATCCTTTTCTCAGCAAAGCACTTTGCTTTGGTTATGGGCACTCTGTAGAAGGCAAGGAAATAAGCACAGAAAAAGGTTTTCGTCGCTTGCTCGAAGGTCACACGTGCATAGCCACTGCCAGAAAGAGAAGCCTGTTTTCCCAGCAAGGCTTCTCCAGGGCACTTAGGGTGGAGGGAGGACAAGTCTGCAGCCGGGGCTGAGCTTCAGGCCATAGCTGGGGTCAGAGGTTCACCTCATGAAAACAGAAACTCTCTCTGGCTTGTAAGGAAATCAAACCATTGGGAGTTATTTTACTTTGTGTAGGATAAAACAGAACACGGGGGGATCAGGGTTGTCATTGGCTCAACAAAGGGACACAATCTTTATGGTAGAAGCAGCACCAACGAGGAGTCAGGAAATCTGAGTTCCTATCCTGTCTGGGCCACTGACTCTCTTGGGTCACTCTGCCTCTCTGTAATGGTACCTCGGTGGGCAGCCACGGGGTCCCCAACTGTAAAACCAATGGATTGGACCGCTGCAGTGATTCTTACCCTTGGTTGTATGTTGGGAGTTCCCTGGGGAGCTTCAAAACAAACAAACAAACAAACAAAAAAACATTGATAGCCTGACCCCAATCCCAGAGATTCTGATGACATTTAAGTGGGGTAAGCCCTCCAGCACTGGGAGTTTTAAAAATCTCACCCAATAATTCTACTGTGCAGCAGCCAAGTTGGAAAACCACTGGGCTAGGAGGTCTGGGGGGCCTCTTTCAACCCCAGTATGCCATAACTTTACAGTGGAAGACAGTAGTTCTCAAACATTCACATGCATAAGGATCACCTGGGAAGCCTATATAAAAAGTAACATTTCTCACCATATGATAGCCCTTATACATGGACTCTAAAGTACGATGCAAATGAACATATCTGCAAAACAGAAACAGACTCCCAGACATAGAAGAGAGACTTGGGGTTTTCAGTGGGGTTGGGGGCAGGGAAGGATTGGGAGTTTGGTATTAGCAGATACAAACTACAGGATGGATAAACAGCAGGGTCCTACTGTAGAGCACAGAGAGCTATAGTCAGTATCCTGTGATCAACCATAATGGAAAAGAATAGGAAAAAGACTATACATGAAATATACAAAGAATACACATGAAACTGAATCAGAAATTAACAGAAGAAATTAACACAACAGAAAAGAACACAACATTGCAAATCAACTATACGTCAATAAAAAAGAAGGGGGGAAAGGAAAAAAATAGAAGCCAAGGTTGGGTTCCCTTTGTGGGGAGGGAGCACGCAGAAGAGGGGCTGGCAGGGTTCTATTCCTTGTTCTGGGTGGCAGCTACACGGCTGCTCACTTTCTTGTTACTCATTAAGCTATATATTTATGGTTTGTGCACTTTCATGAATGTGTGTTATATTTCACAAGAAAAACAGTTTCTAAAACTGTAAAAAAATATAAATATAAAACGTTAGCCTCCTTGAAAAGAGAAAATGGGTGAGAAAATTCTCCATATCCTGGAAATGACAGTACCAATGGGACTCTGACAGGTAGCACTCTTTCTAAGTTCCTGCCATCACTGTGCTATATACGCTGGGGGCACAGAGAACAGCAATCCCAATAGGATGCCTGCCCTTAGCAAGTACACGGTCCACTTCCAGGATTTTATCCCCAGGACATCATTCAGCAGAAGCGCCAAGATGATGGAGATTTGTAACAACAACAAGACTGGAAACCACCCAGATATTTACAAAAGCAGGAGGGTTTTCTCAACCTTTTGAGTAGAAAGACTATCCAGCCTACCCACACGTATACCCTGGCAGGGTCAGCCTGTTCCCTATGGACGTGGTGGTTGGTTTAGGGGGAGGCTGGTGAGCCTGCCCCAAGGGGGTGGGGGCTTGGAGGCTCAACAAAGGGGTGTGTGATGCGATGGTGACGGGTCACAAAGGGCTTGCGGTATAAATAGGGTCGGGTCAAGAGACTCTGGCAGAGTCCTGCAGAGAGGTGACGAGGTGCTTTCGTTCCCTCTCTCTCTCTCTCTCCGAGACTCAATTTGTGGCTGGTGGCTCTGTCTTGAACGAAGAGAGCCATGAGCAGTGAGAGTTTACCTCATTACACGGCCAATAGCTACTGTTCAGTGGGGGTGTCGAGGACCTCCATGGGGGTCCTGCAACGACAACTGTACGAGGGAGGAGAGTATGACATTTTCAAGTACGCTCCCATGTTTGAGAGTGACTTTATCCAGGTCAGCAAGGAAGGAGAACTGATTGACCTAGACAACCGCGTCCGAACGGTGACTGTGGGCGTCGCATCCACCAGCCCCCTCTTCCCACTACCTGACGTCATGCTGCTGGCCCGTCCAAGGAAAGTCTGTGCCGGGATCACCAAGGGGAGAGGTTGCAAGCCCGTGAAGACCCTAGAGCTCACCAAGCTGCTCCCCTTGAAGTTTGTCAAGATCTCCATCCACAACCGGGAGAAACAGCAGCTGTGCCTGAATCTTGCTACCGGCCGGACTTTCTATCTGCAGCTGTGCCCCTGTTCCGACGCACAAGAAGACCTCTTTTCCTATTGGGAAAAGCTTGTCTATATCCTGAGACCACCGGTAGACAGTTACAGCAGTACCCCGATGCTCCAAACTGGAGATGCAGCGACTACAGAGGATGCCAAAATCCTAGTGGTAAGCACCGACAGGGACTCAAGAACACGGGGCAGGGCGCTTCGGGAGAGCAGGGCAAAGCTGGTCCTTCATAGCGTTTGGTGCTCTCTGAGACTCGCCTGGGAAATACCTTCTACCGTTGAAAAGGGTCAGTGACAAACGAGCTATCACTACGGGAGTCACAACACTGGAGAGGTTCTGAGTGCTTCTCCACCTTGTCCCACGAGGCCGAGTTTCAGAGAGACCTTAGGTATCATCTCGGCTGCACTGGTCTCATCACCAGGGCTGTAATCCCTTCTACAGCATCCTGACTCTCTGGTCTCTTCCTGAACACTTACCCCAGCCCAGGTAGTCTCAGCAGGTGGGGAACATCATTCACAGTTAGGAAGTCCTTCCTTCATTGTGTCTCCCCGGGAGTCCGACACGCTGACTCAAATCAGCCCCACCCGTGGAGTCACCAAAATGTACAAGGTGTGCATCCCTTGACCCAGGAACCCCACTTCTAGGAATCTGTCCTGCAGAGAGAGAAGCACAAGGGTATAAAGTTAAAGTGTATATCATCATGGAGAATTGTATCAGTGCTCTCCCTGACCCTGGGACTGTTCAAGTACACGGGAGTGGCCGATTGACAGGGGTGCAGTAGATGGGGTCTTGCATCCAATGGGAGCTTAGACTGGGTGATTTCAAAGGTTATTCTAAGTATAAGGCCTTGAGTTGCTCAGCTCCAGGATGAGAGAGGAGCGGACAGTTCTGAGCTCACTTTCTGTCATCTCTATCTTACCTGTCTCTCCTCCCCTTGGCTCAGACCACAGAGCTCCACAGAGAAAGGGATCAGGATGAGGTTGGGCTTCACAAGCTTCGTGACGTGACTGGAGCCACGTCTTATGCTTATGTAGGGGGAAAGGGCATCCATCATGACCCCCGTGGGTCACCTGCAGCCCTGAAAGGCGCCGAAGGATCGGCGGCAGGGATGACCGTGGGCCTGGCGGGAGCCACCATCGAGGATCCAGGAGAAAGCGGATCCGTCCAGGCCACTGCAGGTGCTGCCAGCCTATCCCTGCAGGAAACGAACCTGGTCTCAGCGGGTGTTGCCAGCATATCCTCGACGGGGGCAGATGGTCCAGAGAGCAGCATGAGCATGGTGTTGCCAGCTGCAGTCACAACCAGCAAGCCTGCTGCTGGAAGAACTGAAGGGAAGGTCGCAGCCCCCATGGTCTCCACCTTGCAGAGCGAAGGCTACACGTCTGAACGGGATGGAAGCCAGAAGGTCTCCCACCCCAGGGATGAAGCCTGGAAGGAAAAAAAGGAAAGAAGGACACGTCTTCATCGAGGAAAAGTTCCCATCACCGCAGGACAGGTGAAGGTCACCACAGGACACGAGGGGACAAGACCCAGAAAGCATCCTCCCACTGGTCCTCATGCGGCCATGAAAACCCCAAAGTTGACAAAGGAGGGGAGGACAGCACGCAGACGGAGGAAGAGCCAGCCCGCCACCAGTTCGGGGACTCTAAGTAAGACCGCCAGTGAGATACGCTCCGTCTTTCGGCGCTTCAATCATTCCCCATTCAGAACCAAGGCTCACACATGACCACTGGGAGGTAGACAAAGCCCCGGTTGGCTTGGATCCTTCCCTAGAGAGGCAATTCCTACTTTCTCTAATAAAGGAAACCATACAACTCCGAAAGAAATGCGATCTTGTGTTTTCTATGTCCCCTCGCCTGGTAGGGACTTGACAGTGACTTCTGTGGTGCGAATTGTGCTTTGGCCTGAGACCCCAGAATCAAAATTTTGTTGTACAAGATAGGTATTAAGTATCATTAAGCCATTCACTAGGGCTGGAAATAGATGCACTCTACAGAAATTTTCATTGCGAGGTAGGGAATATTTTGAAATAAGATTTAATATGTAAATAGCTTGGGGAGAAGACAAGCTGGGGGAAGTGACTGTGTGATGTGTATACTTGCGTTGCTGAATTAATTACTTAACTCATCAAGTATTTATTGGCTGTCCGTGCTGTGCCTAGCACGAGGCTATGTTATTGAACAACCATCCTTTTCTCAGCAAAGCACTTTGCTTTGGTTATGGGCACTCTGTAGAAGGCAAGGAAATAAGCACAGAAAAAGGTTTTCGTCGCTTGCTCGAAGGTCACACGTGCATAGCCACTGCCAGAAAGAGAAGCCTGTTTTCCCAGCAAGGCTTCTCCAGGGCACTTAGGGTGGAGGGAGGACAAGTCTGCAGCCGGGGCTGAGCTTCAGGCCATAGCTGGGGTCAGAGGTTCACCTCATGAAAACAGAAACTCTCTCTGGCTTGTAAGGAAATCAAACCATTGGGAGTTATTTTACTTTGTGTAGGATAAAACAGAACACGGGGGGATCAGGGTTGTCATTGGCTCAACAAAGGGACACAATCTTTATGGTAGAAGCAGCACCAACGAGGAGTCAGGAAATCTGAGTTCCTATCCTGTCTGGGCCACTGACTCTCTTGGGTCACTCTGCCTCTCTGTAATGGTACCTCGGTGGGCAGCCACGGGGTCCCCAACTGTAAAACCAATGGATTGGACCGCTGCAGTGATTCTTACCCTTGGTTGTATGTTGGGAGTTCCCTGGGGAGCTTCAAAACAAACAAACAAACAAACAAAAAAACATTGATAGCCTGACCCCAATCCCAGAGATTCTGATGACATTTAAGTGGGGTAAGCCCTCCAGCACTGGGAGTTTTAAAAATCTCACCCAATAATTCTACTGTGCAGCAGCCAAGTTGGAAAACCACTGGGCTAGGAGGTCTGGGGGGCCTCTTTCAACCCCAGTATGCCATAACTTTACAGTGGAAGACAGTAGTTCTCAAACATTCACATGCATAAGGATCACCTGGGAAGCCTATATAAAAAGTAACATTTCTCACCATATGATAGCCCTTATACATGGACTCTAAAGTACGATGCAAATGAACATATCTGCAAAACAGAAACAGACTCCCAGACATAGAAGAGAGACTTGGGGTTTTCAGTGGGGTTGGGGGCAGGGAAGGATTGGGAGTTTGGGATTAGCAGATACAAACTACAGGGTGGATAAACAGCAGGGTCCTACTGTAGAGCACAGAGAGCTATAGTCAGTATCCTGTGATCAACCATAATGGAAAAGAATAGGAAAAAGACTATACATGAAATATACAAAGAATACACATGAAACTGAATCAGAAATTAACAGAAGAAATTAACACAACAGAAAAGAACACAACATTGCAAATCAACTATACGTCAATAAAAAAGAAGGGGGGAAAGGAAAAAAATAGAAGCCAAGGTTGGGTTCCCTTTGTGGGGAGGGAGCACGCAGAAGAGGGGCTGGCAGGGTTCTATTCCTTGTTCTGGGTGGCAGCTACAAGGCTGCTCACTTTCTTGTTACTCATTAAGCTATATATTTATGGTTTGTGCACTTTCATGAATGTGTGTTATATTTCACAAGAAAAACAGTTTCTAAAACTGTAAAAAAATATAAATATAAAACGTTAGCCTCCTTGAAAAGAGAAAATGGGTGAGAAAATTCTCCATATCCTGGAAATGACAGTACCAATGGGACTCTGAGAGGTAGCACTCTTTCTAAGTTCCTGCCATCACTGTGCTATATACGCTGGGGGCACAGAGAACAGCAATCCCCATAGGATGCCTGCCCTTAGCAAGTACACGGTCCACTTCCAGGATTTTATCCCCAGGACATCATTCAGCAGAAGCGCCAAGATGATGGAGATTTGTAACAACAACAAGACTGGAAACCACCCAGATATTTACAAAGGCATGAGGGTTTTCTCAAACTTTTGAGTAGAAAGACTATCCAGCCTACCCACACGTATACCCAGGCAGGGTCAGCCTGTTCCCTATGGACGTGGTGGTTGGTTTAGGGGGAGGCTGGTGAGCCTGCCCCAAGGGGCTGGGGGCTTGGAGGCTCACCAAAGGGGTGTGTAATGCGATGGTGACGGGTCACAAAGGGCTTGCGGTAGAAATAGGGTCGGGTCAAGAGACTCTGGCAGAGTCCTGCAGGGAGGTGACGAGGTGCTTTCGTTCCCTCTCTCTCTCTCTCTCCGAGACTCAATTTGTGGCTGGTGGCTCTGTCGTGAACGAAGAGAGCCATGAGCAGTGAGAGTTTACCTCATTACACGGCCAATAGCTACTGTTCAGTGGGGGTGTCGAGGACCTCCATGGGGGTCCTGCAACGACAACTGTACGAGGGAGGAGAGTATGACATTTTCAAGTACGCTCCCATGTTTGAGAGCGACTTTATCCAGGTCAGCAAGGAAGGAGAAGTGATTGACCTAGACAACCACGTCCGAACGGTGACTGTGGGCGTCGCATCCACCAGCCCCCTCTTCCCACTACCTGACGTCATGCTGCTGGCCCGACCAAGGAAAGTCTGTGCCGGGATCACCAAGGGGAGAGGTTGCAAGCCCGTGAAGACCCTAGAGCTCACCAAGCTGCTCCCCTTGAAGTTTGTCAAGATCTCCATCCACAACCGGGAGAAACAGCAGCGGTGCCTGAATCTTGCTACCGGCCGGACTTTCTATCTGCAGCTTTGCCCCTCTTCCGACACACAAGAAGACCTCTTTTCCTAGTGGGAAAAGCTTGTCTATATCCTGAGACCACCGGTAGACAGTTACAGCAGTACCCCGATGCTCCAAACTGGAGATGCAGCGACTAGAGAGGATGCCAAAATCCTAGTGGTAAGTACCGATAGGGATTCAAGAACACGGGGCAGGGCGCTTCGGGAGAGCAAGGCAAAGCTGGTCCTTCATAGCCTTTGGTGCTCTCTGAGACTCGCCTGGGAAATACCTTCTACCGTTGAAAAGGGTCAGGGACAAACGAGCTATCACTACGGGAGTCACCACACGGGAGAGGTTCCGAGTGCTTCTCCACCTTGTCCCACGAGGCCGAGTTTCAGAGAGACCTTAGGTATCATCTCGGCTGCACTGGTCTCATCACCAGGGCTGTAATCCCTTCTACAGCATCCTGACTGTCTGGTCTCTTCCTGAACACTTACCCCAGCCCAGGTAGTCTCAGCAGGTGGGGAACATCATTCACAGTTAGGAAGTCCTTTCTTCATTGTGTCTCCCCGGGACTCCGACACGCTGACCCAAATCAGCCCCACCCGTGGAGTCACCAAAATGTACAAGGTGTGCATCCCTTGACCCAGGAACCCCACTTCTAGGAATCTGTCCTGCAGAGAGAGAAGCACAAGGGTATAAAGTTAAAGTGTATATCATCATGGAGAATTGTATCAGTGCTCTCCCTGACCCTGGGACTGTTCAAGTACAGTGGAGTGGCCGTTTGACAGGGGTGCAGTAGATGGGGTCTTGCATTCAATGGGAGCTTAGACTGGGTGATTTCAAAGGTTATTCTAAGTATAAGGCCTTGAGTTGCTCAGCTCCAGGATGAGAGAGGAGCGGACAGTTCTGAGCTCACTTTCTGTCATCTCTATCTTACCTGTCTCTCCTCCCCTTGGCTCAGACCACAGAGCTCCACAGAGAAAGGCATCAGGAGGAGGTTGGGCTTCACAAGCTTCGTGACGTGATTTGAGCCACGTCTTGTGCTTATGTGGTGGGAGAGGGAATCCATCATGCCCCCCGTGGGTCACCTGCAGCCCTGAAAGTCGCCGAAGGATCGGCGGCAGGGATGACCGTGGGCCTGGCGGGAGCCTCCATCGAGGATCCAGGAGAAAGCGGATCCGTCCAGGCCACTGCAGGTGCTGCCAGCCTATCCCTGCAGGACACGAACCTGGTCTCGGCGGGTGTTGCCAGCATATCCTCGACGGGGGCAGATGGTCCAGAGAGTAGTATGAGCATGGTGTTGCCAGCTGCAGTCACAACCAGCAAGCCTGCTGCTGGAAGAGCTGAAGGGAAGGTCGCAGCCCCCATGGTCTCCACCTTGCAGAGCGAAGGCTACACGTCTGAACGGGATGGAAGCCAGAAGGTCTCCCACCCCAGGGATGAAGCCTGGAAGGAAAAAAAGGAAAGAAGGACACGTCTTCATCGAGGAAAAGTTCCCATCAACGCAGGGCAGGTGAAGTTCACCACAGGACACGAGGGGCAAGACCCAGAAAGCATCCTCCCACTGGTCCTCATGCGGCCATGAAAACCCCAAAGTTGACAAAGGAGGGGAGGACAGCTCGCAGACGGAGGAAGAGCCAGCCCGCCACCAGTTCGGGGACTCTAAGTAAGACCGCCAGTGAGATCCTCTCCGTCTTTAGGCGCTTCAGTCATTCCCCATTCAGCAACAAGGCTCACACATGACCACTGGGAGGTAGACAAAGCCCCGGTTGGCTTGGATCCTTCCCTAGAGAGGCAATTCCTACTTTCTCTAATAAAGGAAACCATACAACTCCGAAAGAAATGCTATCTTGTGTTTTCTATGTCCCCTCGCCTGGTAGTGACTTGACAGTGACTTCTGTGGTGCGAATTGTGCTTTGGCCTGAGACCCCAGAATCAAAATTTTGTTGTACAAGATAGGTATTAAGTATCATTAAGCCATACACTAGGGCTGGATATAGATGCACTCTACAGAAATTTTCTTTGCGAGGTTGGGAATCTTTTGAAATAAGATTTAATATGTAAATAGCTTGGGGAGAAGACAAGCTGGGGGAAGTGACTGTGTGATGTGTATACTTGCGTTGCTGAATTAATTACTTAACTCATCAAGTATTTATTGGCTGTCCGTTCTGTGCCTAGCACGAGGCTATGTTATTGAACAACCATCCTTTTCTCAGCAAAGCACTTTGCTTTGGTTATGGGCACTCTGTAGAAGGCAAGGAAATAAGCACAGAAAAAGGTTTTTGTCGCTTGCTCGAAGGTCACACGTGCATAGCCACTGCCAGAAAGAGAAGCCTGTTTTCCCAGCAAGGCTTCTCCAGGGCACTTAGGGTGGAGGGAGGACAAGTCTGCAGCCGGGGCTGAGCTTCAGGCCATAGCTGGGGTCAGAGGTTCACCTTATGAAAACAGAAACTCTCTCTGGCTTGTAAGGAAATCAAACCATTGGGAGTTATTTTACTTTGTGTAGGATAAAACAGAACACGGGGGGATCTGGGTTGTCATTGGCTCAACAAAGGGACACAATCTTTATGGTAGAAGCAGCACCAACGAGGAGTCAGGAAATCTGAGTTCCTATCCTGTCTGGGCCACTGACTCTCTTGGGTCACTCTGCCTCTCTGTAATGGTACCTCGGTGGGCATCCACGGTTCCCCAACTGTAAAACCAATGGATTGGACCGCTGCAGTGATTCTTACCCTTGGTTGTATGTTGGGAGTTCCCTGGGGAGCTTCAAAACAAACAAACAAACAAACAAAAAAACATTGATAGCCTGACCCCAATCCCAGAGATTCTGATGACATTTAAGTGGGGTAAGCCCTCCAGCACTGGGAGTTTTAAAAATCTCACCCAATAATTCTACTGTGCAGCAGCCAAGTTGGAAAACCCCTGGGCTAGGAGGTCTGGGGGGCCTCTTTCAGCCCCAGTATGCCATAACTTTACAGTGGAAGACAGTAGTTCTCAAACATTCACATGCATAAGGATGACCTGGGAAGCCTATATAAAAAATAACATTTCTCACCATATGATAGCCCTTATACATGGACTCTAAAGTACGATGCAAATGAACATATCTGCAAAACAGAAACAGACTCCCAGACATAGAAGAGAGACTTGGGGTTTTCAGTGGGGTTGGGGGCAGGGAAGGATTGGGAGTTTCGGATTAGCAGATACAAACTACAGGGTGGATAAACAGCAGGGTCCTACTGTAGAGCACAGAGAGCTATAGTCAGTATCCTGTGATCAACCATAATGGAAAAGAATAGGAAAAAGACTATACATGAAATATGCAAAGAATACACATGAAACTGAATCAGAAATTAACAGAAGAAATTAACACAACAGAAAGGAACACAACACTGCAAATCAACTATACGTCAATAAAAAAGAAGGGGTGAAAGGAAAAAAATAGAAGCCAAGGTTGGGTTCCCTTTGTGGGGAGGGAGCACGCAGAAGAGTGGCTGGCAGGGTTCTATTCCTTGCTCTGGGTGGCAGCTACAAGGCTGCTCACTTTCTTGTTACTCATTAAGCTATATATTTATGGTTTGTGCACTTTCATGAATGTGTGTTATATTTCACAAGAAAAACAGTTTCTAAAACTGTAAAAAAATATAAATATAAAACGTTAGCCTCCTTGAAAAGAGAAAATGGGTGAGAAAATTCTCCATATCCTGGAAATGACAGTACCAATGGGACTCTGACAGGTAGCACTCTTTCTAAGTTCCTGCCAGCACTGTGCTATATATGCTGGGGGCACAGAGAACAGCAATCCCCATAGGATGCCTGCCCTTAGCAAGTACACGGTCCACTTCCAGGATTTTATCCCCAGGATATCATTCAGCAGAAGCGCCAAGATGATGGAGATTTGTAACAACAACAAGACTGGAAACCACCCAGATATTTACAAAGGCAGGAGGGTTTTCTCAACCTTTTGAGTAGAAAGACTATCCAGCCTATCCACACGTATACACTGGCAGGGTCAGCCTGTTCCCTATGGACGTGGTGGTTGGTTTAGGGGGAGGCTGGTGAGCCTGCCCCAAGGGGGTGGGGGCTTGGAGGCTCACCAAAGGGGTGTGTGATGTGATGGTGACGGGTCACAAAGGGCTTGCGGTAGAAATAGTGTCGGGTCAAGAGACTCTGGCAGAGTCCTGCAGGGAGGTGACGAGGTGCTTTCGTTCCCTCTCTCTCTCTCTCCGAGACTCACTTTGTGGCTGGTGGCTCTGTCGTGAACGAAGAGAGCCATGAGCAGTGAGAGTTTACCTCATTACACGGCCAATAGCTACTGTTCAGTGGGGGTGTCGAGGACCTCCATGGGGGTCCTGCAATGACAACTGTACGAGGGAGGAGAGTATGACATTTTCAAGTACGCTCCCATGTTTGAGAGCGACTTTATCCAGGTCAGCAAGGAAGGAGAACTGATTGACCTAGACAACCGAGTCCGAACGGTGACTATGGGCTTCGCATCCACCAGCCCCCTCTTCCCACTACCTGACGTCATGCTGCTGGCCCGACCAAGGAAAGTCTGTGCCGGGATCACCAAGGGGAGAGGTTGCAAGCCCGTGAAGACCCTAGAGCTCACCAAGCTGCTCCCCTTGAAGTTTGTCAAGATCTCCATCCACAACCGGGAGAAACAGCAGCTGTGCCTGAATCTTCCTACCGGCCGGACTTTCTATCTGCAGCTGTGCGCCTGTTCCGACGCACAAGAAGACCTCTTTTCCTACTGGGAAAAGCTTGACTATATCCTGAGACCACCGGTAGACAGTTACAGCAGTACCCCGATGTTCCAAACTGGAGATGCAGCGACTACAGAGGATGCCAAATTCCTAGTGGTAAGCACCGACAGGGACTCAAGAACACGGGGCAGGGTGCTTCGGGAGAGCAGGGCAAAGCTGGTCCTTCATAGCCTTTGGTGCTCTCTGAGACTCGCCTGGGAAATACCTTCTACCGTTGAAAAGGGTCAGGGACAAACGAGCTATCACTACGGGAGTCACCACACTGGAGAGGTTCTGAGTGCTTCTCCACCTTGTCCCACGAGGCCGAATTTCAGAGAGACCTTAGGTATCATCTCGGCTGCACTGGTCTCATCACCAGGGCTGTAATCCCTTCTACAGCATCCTGACTCTCTGGTCTCTTCCTGAACACTTACCCCAGCCCAGGTAGTCTCAGCAGGTGGGGAACATCATTCACAGTTATGAAGTCCTTCCTTCACTGTGTCTCCCCGGGAGTCCGACACGCTGACTCAAATCAGCCCAACCCGTGGAGTCACCAAAATGTACAAGGTGTGCATCCCTTGACCCAGGAACCCCACTTCTAGTAATCTGTCCTGCAGAGAGAGAAGCACAAGGGTATAAAGTTAAAGTGTATATCATCATGGAGAATTGTATCAGTGCTCTCCCTGACCCTGGGACTGTTCAAGTAAAGTGGAGTGGCCGTTTGACAGGGGTGCAGTAGATGGGGTCTTGCATCCAATGGGAGCTTAGACTGGGTGATTTCAAAGGTTATTCTAAGTATAAGGCCTTGAGTTGCTCAGCTCCAGGATGAGAGAGGAGCGGACAGTTCTGAGCTCACTTTCTGTCATCTCTATCTTAACTGTCTCTCCTCCCCTTGGCTCAGACCACAGAGCTCCACAGAGAAAGGGATCAGGATGAGGTTGGGCTTCACAAGCTTCGTGACGTGACTGGAGCCACGTCTTGTGCTTATGTGGGGGGAGAGGGAATCCATCATGCCCCCCGTGGGTCACCTGCAGCCCTGAAAGGCGCCGAAGGATCGGCGGCAGGGATGACCGTGGGCCTGGCGGGAGCCACCATCGAGGATCCACGAGAAAGCGGATCCGGCCAGGCCACTGCAGGTGCTGCCAGCCTATCCCTGCAGGACACGAACCTGGTCTCGGCGGGTGTTGCCAGCATATCCTCGACGGGGGCAGATGGTCCAGAGAGCAGCATGAGCATGGTGTTGCCAGCTGCAGTCACAACCAGCAAGCCTGCTGCTGGAAGAGCTGAAGGGAAGGTCGCAGCCCCCATGGTCTCCACCTTGCAGAGCGAAGGCTACACGTCTGAACGGGATGGAAGCCAGAAGGTCTCCCACCCCAGGGATGAAGCCTGGAAGGAAAAAAAGGAAAGAAGGACACGTCTTCATCGAGGAAAAGTTCCCATCACCGCAGGACAGGTGAAGGTCACCACAGGACACGAGGGGACAAGACCCAGAAAGCATCCTCCCACTGGTCCTCATGCGGCCATGAAAACCCCAAAGTTGACCAAGGAGGGGAGGACAGCTCGCAGACGGAGGAAGAGCCAGCCCGCCACCAGTTCGGGGACTCTAAGTAAGACCGCCAGTGAGATCCTCTCCGTCTTTAGGCGCTTCAGTCATTCCCCATTCAGCAACAAGGCTCACACATGACCACTGGGAGGTAGACAAAGCCCCGGTTGGCTTGGATCCTTCCCTAGAGAGGCAATTCCTACTTTCTCTAATAAAGGAAACCATACAACTCCGAAAGAAATGCTATCTTGTGTTTTCTATGTCCCCTCGCCTGGTAGGGACTTGACAGTGACTTCTGTGGTGCGAATTGTGCTTTGGCCTGAGACCCCAGAATCAAAATTTGTTGTACAAGATAGGTATTAAGTATCATTAAGCCATACACTAGGGCTGGAAATAGATGCACTCTACAGAAATTTTCATTGCGAGGTTGCGAATCTTTTGAAATAAGATTTAATATGTAAATAGCTTGGGGAGAAGACAAGCTGGGGGAAGTGACTGTGTGATGTGTATACTTGCGTTGCTGAATTAATTACTTAACTCATCAAGTATTTATTGGCTGTCCGTTCTGTGCCTAGCACGAGGCTATGTTATTGAACAACCATCCTTTTCTCAGCAAAGCACTTTGCTTTGGTTATGGGCACTCTGTAGAAGGCAAGGAAATAAGCACAGAAAAAGGTTTTCGTTGCTTGCTCGAAGGTCACACGTGCACAGGCACTGCCAGAAAGAGAAGCCTGTTTTCCCAGCAAGGCTTCTCCAGGGCACTTAGGGTGGAGGGAGGACAAGTCTGCAGCCGGGGCTGAGCTTCAGGCCATAGCTGGGGTCAGAGGTTCACCTTATGAAAACAGAAACTCTCTCTGGCTTGTAAGGAAATCAAACCATTGGGAGTTATTATACTTTGTGTAGGATAAAACAGAACACGGGGGGATCAGGGTTGTCATTGGCTCAACAAAGGGACACAATCTTTATGGTAGAAGCAGCACCAACGAGGAGTCAGGAAATCTGAGTTCCTATCCTGTCTGGGCCACTGACTCTCTTGGGTCACTCTGCCTCTCTGTAATGGTACCTCGGTGGGCAGCCACGGGGTCCCCAACTGTAAAACCAATGGATTGCACCGCTGCAGTGATTCTTACCATTGGTTGTATGTTGGGAGTTCCCTGGGGAGCTTCAAAACAAACAAACAAACAAAAAAACATTGATAGCCTGACCCCAATCCCAGAGATTCTGATGACATTTAAGTGGGGTAATCCCTCCAGCACTGGGAGTTTTAAAAATCTCACCCAATAATTCTACTGTGCAGCAGCCAAGATGGAAAACCACTGGGCTAAGAGGACTGGGGTGCCTCTTTCAGCCCCAGTATGCCATAACTTTACAGTGGAAGACAGTAGTTCTCAAATATTCACATGCATAAGGATCACCTGGGAAGCCTATTTAAAAAATAACATTTCTCACCATATGATAGCCCTTATACATGGACTCTAAAGTACGATGCAAATGAACATATCTGCAAAACAGAAACAGACTCCCAGACATAGAAGAGAGACTTGGGGTTTTCAGTGGGGTTGGGGGCAGGGAAGGATTGGGAGTTTGGGATTAGCAGATACAAACTACAGGGTGGATAAACAGCAGGGTCCTACTGTAGAGCACAGAGAACTATAGTCAGTACCCTGTGATCAACCATAATGGAAAAGAATAGGAAAAAGACTATACATGAAATATACAAAGAATACACACGAAACTGAATCAGAAATTAACAGAAGAAATTAACACAAGAGAAATGAACACAACATTGTAAATCAACTATACGTCAATAAAAAAGAAGGGGGGAAAGGAAAAAAATAGAAGCCAAGGTTGGGTTCCCTTTGTGGGGAGGGAGCACGCAGAAGAGGGGCTGGCAGGGTTCTATTCCTTGCTCTGGGTGACAGCTACAAGGCTGCTCACTTTCTTGTTACTCATTAAGCTATATATTTATGGTTTGTGCACTTTCATGAATGTGTGTTATATTTCACAAGAAAAACAGTTTCTAAAACTGTAAAAAAATATAAATATAAAACGTTAGCCTCCTTGAAAAGAGAAAATGGGTGAGAAAATTCTCCATATCCTGGAAATGACAGTACCAATGGGACTCTGACAGGTAGCACTCTTTCTAAGTTCCTGCCAGCACTGTGCTATATACGCTGGGGGCACAGAGAACAGCAATCCCCATAGGATGCCTGCCCTTAGCAAGTACACGGTCCACTTCCAGGATTTTATCCCCAGGACATCATTCAGCAGAAGCGCCAAGATGATGGAGATTTGTAACAACAACAAGACTGGAAACCACCCAGATATTTACAAAAGCAGGAGGGTTTTCTCAGCCTTTTGAGTAGAAAGACTATCCAGCCTACCCACACCTATACCCTGGCAGGGTCAGCCTGTTCCCTATGGACGTGGTGGTTGGTTTAGGGGGAGGCTGGTGAGCCTGCCCCAAGGGGGTGGGGGCTTGGAGGCTCAACAAAGGGGTGTGTGATGCGATGGTGACGGGTCACAAAGGGCTTGCGGTATAAATAGGGTCGGGTCAAGAGACTCTGGCAGAGTCCTGCAGGGAGGTGACGAGGTGCTTTCGTTCCCTCTCTCTCTCTCTCTCCGAGACTCAATTTGTGGCTGGTGGCTCTGTCTTGAACGAAGAGAGCCATGAGCAGTGAGAGTTTACCTCATTACACGGCCAATAGCTACTGTTCAGTGGGGGTGTCGAGGACCTCCATGGGGGTCCTGCAACGACAACTGTACGAGGGAGGAGAGTATGACATTTTCAAGTACGCTCCCATGTTTGAGAGCGACTTTATCCAGGTCAGCAAGGAAGGAGAACTGATTGACCTAGACAACCGCGTCCGAACGGTGACTGTGGGCGTCGCATCCACCAGCCCCCTCTTCCCACTACCTGACGTCATGCTGCTGGCCCGACCAAGGAAAGTCTGTGCCGGGATCACCAAGGGGAGAGGTTGCAAGCCCGTGAAGACCCTAGAGCTCACCAAGCTGCTCCCCTTGAAGTTTGTCAAGATCTCCATCCACAACCGGGAGAAACAGCAGCTGTGCCTGAATCTTGCTACCGGCCGGACTTTATATCTGCAGCTGTGCCCGTCTTCCGACGCACAAGAAGACCTCATTTCCTATTGGGAAAAGCTTGTCTATATCCTGAGACCACCGGTAGACAGTTACAGCAGTACCCCGATGCTCCAAACTGGAGATGCAGCGACTACAGAGGATGCCAAAATCCTAGTGGTAAGTACCGACAGGGACTCAAGAACACGTGGCAGGGCGCTTCGGGAGAGCAAGGCAAAGCTGGTCCTTCATAGCCTTTGGTGCTCTCTGAGACTCGCCTGGGAAATACCTTCTACCGTTGAAAAGGGTCAGGGACAAACGAGCTATCACTACGGGAGTCACCACACGGGAGAGGTTCCGAGTGCTTCTCCACCTTGTCCCACGAGGCCGAGTTTCTGAGAGACCTTAGGTATCATCTCGGCTGCACTGGTCTCATCACCAGGGCTGTAATCCCTTCTACAGCATCCTGACTCTCTGGTCTCTTCCTGAACACTTACCCCAGCCCAGGTAGTCTCAGCAGGTGGGGAACATCATTCACAGTTAGGAAGTGCTTCCTTCATTGTGTCTCCCCGGGACTCCGACACGCTGACTCAAATCAGCCCAACCCGTGGAGTCACCAAAATGTACAAGGTGTGCATCCCTTGACCCAGGAACCCCACTTCTAGGAATCTGTCCTGCAGAGAGAGAAGCACAAGGGTATAAAGTTAAAGTGTATATCATCATGGAGAATTGTATCAGTGCTCTCCCTGACCCTGGGACTGTTCAAGTAAAGTGGAGTGGCCGTTTGACAGGGGTGCAGTAGATGGGGTCTTGCATCCAATGGGAGCTTAGACTGGGTGATTTCAAAGGTTATTCTAAGTATAAGGCCTTGAGTTGCTCAGCTCCAGGATGAGAGAGGAGCGGACAGTTCTGAGCTCACTTTCTGTCATCTCTATCTTATCTGTATCTCCTCCCCTTGGCTCAGACCACAGAGCTCCACAGAGAAAGGGATCAGGATGAGGTTGGGCTTCACCAGCTTCGTGACGTGACTGGAGCCACGTCTTGTGCTTATGTGGGGGGAGAGGGAATCCATCATGCCCCCCGTTGGTCACCTGCAGACCTGAAAGGCGCCGAAGGATCGGCGGCAGGGATGACCATGGGCCTGGCGGGAGCCACCATCGAGGATCCAGGAGAAAGCGGATCCGGCCAGGCCACTGCAGGTGCTGTCAGCCTATCCCTGCAGGACACGAACCTGGTCTCGGCGGGTGTTGCCAGCATATCCTCGATGGGGGCAGATGGTCCAGAGAGCAGCATGAGCATGGTGTTGCCAGCTGCAGTCACAACCAGAAAGCCTGCTGCTGGAAGAGCTGAAGGGAAGGTCGCAGCCCCCATGGTCTCCACCTTGCAGAGCGAAGGCTACACGTCTGAACGGGATGGAAGCCAGAAGGTCTCCCACCCCAGGGATGAAGCCTGGAAGGAAAAAACGGAAAGAAGGACACGTCTTCATCGAGGAAAAGTTCCCATCACCGCAGGACAGGTGAAGGTCACCACAGGACACGAGGGGACAAGACCCAGTAAGCATCCTCCCACTGGTCCTCATGCGGCCATGAAAACCCCAAAGTTGACCAAGGAGGGGAGGACAGCTCGCAGACGGAGGAAGAGCCAGCCCGCCACCAGTTCGGGGACACTAAGTAAGACCGCCAGTGAGATCCGCTCCGTCTTAAGGCGCTTCAGTCATTCTTATTCAGCAACAAGGCTCACACATGACAACTGGGAGGTAGACAAAGCCCCGGTTGGCTTGGATCCTTCCCTAGAGAGGCAATTCCTACTTTCTCTAATAAAGGAAACCATACAACTCCAAAAGAAATGCGATCTTGTGTTTTCTATGTCCCCTCGCCTGGTAGTGACTTGACAGTGACTTCTGTGGTGCGAATTGTGCTTTGGCCTGAGACCCCAGAATCAAAATTTTGTTGTACAAGATAGGTATTAAGTATCATTAAGCCATTCACTAGGGCTGGAAATAGATGCACTCTACAGAAATTTTCATTGCGAGGTTGCGAATCTTTTGAAATAAGATTTAATATGTAAATAGCTTGGGGAGAAGACAAGCTGGGGGAAGTGACTGTGTGATGTGTATACTTGCGTTGCTGAATTAATTACTTAACTCATCAAGTATTTATTGGCTGTCCGTTCTGTGCCTAGCACGAGGCTATGTTATTGAACAACCATCCTTTTCTCAGCAAAGCACTTTGCTTTGGTTATGGGCACTCTGTAGAAGGCAAGGAAATAAGCACAGAAAAAGGTTTTCGTCGCTTGCTCGAAGGTCACACGTGCATAGCTACTGCCAGAAAGAGAAGCCTGTTTTCCCAGCAAGGCTTCTCCAGGGCACTTAGGGTGGAGGGAGGACAAGTCTGCAGCCGGGGCTGAGCTTCAGGCCATAGCTGGGGTCAGAGGTTCACCTTATGAAAACAGAAACTCTCTCTGGCTTGTAAGGAAATCAAACCATTGGGAGTTATTTTACTTTGTGTAGGATAAAACAGAACACGGGGGGATCAGGGTTGTCATTGGCTCAACAAAGGGACACAATCTTTATGGTAGAAGCAGCACCAACGAGGAGTCAGGAAATCTGAGTTCCTATCCTGTCTGGGCCACTGACTCTCTTGGGTCACTCTGCCTCTCTGTAATGGTACCTCGGTGGGCAGCCACGGGGTCCCCAAGTGTAAAACCAATGGATTGGACCGCTGCAGTGATTCTTACCCTTGGTTGTATGTTGGGAGTTCCCTGGGGAGCTTCAAAACAAACAAACAAACAAACAAAAAAACATTGATAGCCTGACCCCAATCCCAGAGATTCTGATGACATTTAAGTGGGGTAAGCCCTCCAGCACTGGGAGTTTTAAAAATCTCACCCAATAATTCTACTGTGCAGCAGCCAAGTTGGAAAACCACTGGGCTAGGAGGTCTGGGGGGCCTCTTTCAGCCCCAGTATGCCATAACTTTACAGTGGAAGACAGTAGTTCTCAAACATTCACATGCATAAGGATCACCTGGGAAGCCTATTTAAAAAATAACATTTCTCACCATATGATAGCCCTTATACATGGACTCTAAAGTACGATGCAAATGAACATATCTGCAAAACAGAAACAGACTCCCAGACATAGAAGAGAGACTTGGGGTTTTCAGTGGGGTTGGGGGCAGGGAAGGATTGGGAGTTTGGGATTAGCAGATACAAACTACAGGGTGGATAAACAGCAGGGTCCTACTGTAGAGCACAGAGAACTATAGTCAGTATCCTGTGATCAACCATAATGGAAAAGAATAGGAAAAAGACTATACATGAAATATACAAAGAATACACACGAAACTGAATCAGAAATTAACAGAAGAAATTAACACAAGAGAAATGAACACAACATTGTAAATCAACTATACGTCAATAAAAAAGAAGGGGGGAAAGGAAAAAAATAGAAGCCAAGGTTGGGGTCCCTTTGTGGGGAGGGAGCACGCAGAAGAGGGGCTGGCAGGGTTCTATTCCTTGCTCTGGGTGACAGCTACAAGGCTGCTCACTTTCTTGTTACTCATTAAGCTATATATTTATGGTTTGTGCACTTTCATGAATGTGTGTTATATTTCACAAGAAAAACAGTTTCTAAAACTGTAAAAAAATAAAAATATAAAACGTTAGCCTCCTTGAAAAGAGAAAATGGGTGAGAAAATTCTCCATATCCTGGAAATGACAGTACCAATGGGACTCTGACAGGTAGCACTCTTTCTAAGTTCCTGCCAGCACTGTGCTATATACGCTGGGGGAACAGAGAACAGCAATCCCCATAGGATGCCTGCCCTTAGCAAGTACACGGTCCACTTCCAGGATTTTATCCCCAGGACATCATTCAGCAGAAGCGCCAAGATGATGGAGATCTGTAACAACAACAAGACTGGAAACCACCCAGATATTTACAAAAGCAGGAGGGTTTTCTCAGCCTTTTGAGTAGAAAGACTATCCAGCCTACCCACACCTATACCCTGGCAGGGTCAGCCTGTTCCCTATGGACGTGGTGGTTGGTTTAGGGGGAGGCTGGTGAGCCTGCCCCAAGGGTGTGTGGGCTTGGAGGCTCAACAAAGGGGTGTGTGATGCGATGGTGACGGGTCACAAAGGGCTTGCGGTATAAATAGGGTCGGGTCAAGAGACTCTGGCAGAGTCCTGCAGGGAGGTGACGAGGTGCTTTCGTTCCCTCTTTCTCTCTCTCTCTGAGACTCAATTTGTGGCTGGTGGCTCTGTCTTGAACGAAGAGAGCCATGAGCAGTGAGAGTTTACCTCATTACACGGCCAATAGCTACTGTTCAGTGGGGGTGTCGAGGACCTCCATGGGGGTCCTGCAACGACAACTGTACGAGGGAGGAGAGTATGACATTTTCAAGTACGCTCCCATGTTTGAGAGCGACTTTATCCAGGTCAGCAAGGAAGGAGAACTGATTGACCTAGACAACCGCGTCCGAACGGTGACTGTGGGCGTCGCATCCACCAGCCCCCTCTTCCCACTACCTGACGTCATGCTGCTGGCCCGACCAAGGAATGTCTGTGCCGGGATCACCAAGGGGAGAGGTTGCAAGCCCGTGAAGACCCTAGAGCTCACCAAGCTGCTCCCCTTGAAGTTTGTGAAGATCTCCATCCACAACCGGGAGAAACAGCAGCTGTGCCTGAATCTTGCTACCGGCCGGACTTTCTATCTGCAGCTGTGCCCCTCTTCCGACGCACAAGAAGACCTCTTTTCCTATTGGGAAAAGCTTGTCTATATCCTGAGACCACCGGTAGACAGTTACAGCAGTACCCCGATGCTCCAAACTGGAGATGCAGCGACTACAGAGGATGCCAAAATCCTAGTGGTAAGTACCGACAGGGACTCAAGAACACGTGGCAGGGCGCTTCGGGAGAGCAAGGCAAAGCTGGTCCTTCATAGCCTTTGGTGCTCTCTGAGACTCGCCTGGGAAATACCTTCTACCGTTGAAAAGGGTCAGGGACAAACGAGCTATCACTACGGGAGTCACCACACGGGAGAGGTTCCGAGTGCTTCTCCACCTTGTCCCACGAGGCCGAGTTTCAGAGAGACCTTAGGTATCATCTCGGCTGCACTGGTCTCATCACCAGGGCTGTAATCCCTTCTACAGCATCGTGACTGTCTGGTCTCTTCCTGAACACTTACCCCAGCCCAGGTAGTCTCAGCAGGTGGGGAACATCATTCACAGTTAGGAATTCCTTCCTTCATTGTGTCTCCCCGGGACTCCGACACGCTGACTCAAATCAGCCCAACCCGTGGAGTCACCAAAATGTACAAGGTGTGCATCCCTTGACCCAGGAACCCCACTTCTAGGAATCTGTCCTGCAGAGAGAGAAGCACAAGGGTATAAAGTTAAAGTGTATATCATCATGGAGAATTGTATCAGTGCTCTCCCTGACCCTGGGACTCTTCAAGTAAAGTGGAGTGGCCGTTTGACAGGGGTGCAGTAGATGGGGTCTTGCATCCAATGGGAGCTTAGACTGGGTGATTTCAAAGGTTATTCTAAGTATAAGGCCTTGAGTTGCTCAGCTCCAGGATGAGAGAGGAGCGGACAGTTCTGAGCTCACTTTCTGTCATCTCTATCTTACCTGTCTCTCCTCCCCTTGGCTCAGACCACAGAGCTCCACAGAGAAAGGGATCAGGATGAGGTTGGGCTTCACAAGCTTCGTGACGTGACTGGAGCCACGTCTTGTGCTTATGTGGGGGGAGAGGGAATCCATCATGCCCCCATGGATCAACTGCAGCCCTGAAAGGCGCCGAAGGATCGGCGGCAGGGATGACTGTGGGCCTGGCGGGAGCCACCATCGAGGATCCAGGAGAAAGCGGATCCGGCCAGGCCACTGCAGGTGCTGCCAGCCTATCCCTGCAGGACACGAACCAGGTCTCGGCGGGTGTTGCCAGCACATCCTTGACGGGGGCAGATGGTCCAGAGAGCAGCATGAGCATGGTGTTGCCAGCTGCAGTCACAACCAGCAAGCCTGCTGCTGGAAGAGCTGAAGGGAAGATCGCAGCCCCCGTGGTCTCCACCTTGCAGAGCAAAGGCTACACGTCTGAACGGGATGGAAGCCAGAAGGTCTCCCACCCCAGGGATGAAGCCTGGAAGGAAAAAAAGGAAAGAAGGACACGTCTTCATCGAGGAAAAGTTCCCATCACCGCAGGACAGGTGAAGGTCACCACAGGATACGAGGGGACAAGACCCAGAAAGCATCCTCCCACTGGTCCTCATGCTGCCATGAAAACCCCAAAGTTGACCAAGGAGGGGAGGACAGCTCGCAGACGGAGGAAGAGCCAGCCCGCCACCAGTTCGGGGACTCTAAGTAAGACCGCCAGTGAGATCCGCTCCGTCTTTAGGCGTTTCAGTCATTCCCCATTCAGCACCAAGGCTCACACATGACCACTGGGAGGTAGACAAAGCCCCGGTTGGCTTGGATCCTTCCCTAGAGAGGCAATTCCTACTTTCTCTAATAAAGGAAACCATACAACTCCAAAAGAAATGCGATCCTGTGTTTTCTATGTCCCCTCGCCTGGTAGTGACTTGACAGTGACTTCTGTGGTGCGAATTGTGCTTTGGCCTGAGACCCCAGAATCAAAATTTTGTTGTACAAGATAGGTATTAAGTATCATTAAGCCATTCACTAGGGCTGGAAATAGATGCACTCTACAGAAATTTTCATTGCGAGGTTGCGAATCTTTTGAAATAAGATTTAATATGTAAATAGCTTGGGGAGAAGACAAGCTGGGGGAAGTGACTGTGTGATGTGTATACTTGCGTTGCTGAATTAATTACTTAACTCATCAAGTATTTATTGGCTGTCCGTTCTGTGCCTAGCACGAGGATATGTTATTGAACAACCATCCTTTTCTCAGCAAAGCACTTTGCTTTGGTTATGGGCACTCTGTAGAAGGCAAGGAAATAAGCACAGAAAAAGGTTTTCGTCGCTTGCTCGAAGGTCACACGTGCATAGCTACTGCCAGAAAGAGAAGCCTGTTTTCCCAGCAAGGCTTCTCCAGGGCACTTAGTGTGGAGGGAGGACAAGTCTGCAGCCGGGGCTGAGCTTCAGGCCATAGCTGGGGTCAGAGGTTCACCTCATGAAAACAGAAACTCTCTCTGGCTTGTAAGGAAATCAAACCATTGGGAGTTATTTTACTTTGTGTAGGATAAAACAGAACACGGGGGGATCAGGGTTGTCATTGGCTCAACAAAGGGACACAATCTTTATGGTAGAAGCAGCACCAACGAGGAGTCAGGAAATCTGAGTTCCTATCCTGTCTGGGCCACTGACTCTCTTGGGTCACTCTGCCTCTCTGTAATGGTACCTCGGTGGGCAGCCACGGGGTCCCCAACTGTAAAACCAATGGATTGGACCGCTGCAGTGATTCTTACCCTTGGTTGTATGTTGGGAGTTCCCTGGGGAGCTTCAAAACAAACAAACAAACAAACAAAAAAACATTGATAGCCTGACCCCAATCCCAGAGATTCTGATGACATTTAAGTGGGGTAAGCCCTCCAGCACTGGGAGTTTTAAAAATCTCACCCAATAATTCTACTGTGCAGCAGCAAAGTTGGAAAACCACTGGGCTAGGAGGTCTGGGGGGCCTCTTTCAGCCCCAGTATGCCATAACTTTACAGTGGAAGACAGTAGTTCTCAAACATTCACATGCATAAGGATCACCTGGGAAGCCTATTTAAAAAATAACATTTCTCACCATATGATAGCCCTTATACATGGACTCTAAAGTACGATGCAAATGAACATATCTGCAAAACAGAAACAGACTCCCAGACATAGAAGAGAGACTTGGGGTTTTCAGTGGGGTTGGGGGCAGGGAAGGATTGGGAGTTTGGGATTAGCAGATACAAACTACAGGGTGGATAAACAGCAGGGTCCTACTGTAGAGCACAGAGAACTATAGTCAGTATCCTGTGATCAACCATAATGGAAAAGAATAGGAAAAAGACTATACATGAAATATACAAAGAATACACACGAAACTGAATCAGAAATTAACAGAAGAAATTAACACAAGAGAAATGAACACAACATTGTAAATCAACTATACGTCAATAAAAAAGAAGGGGGGAAAGGAAAAAAATAGAAGCCAAGGTTGGGTTCCCTTTGTGGGGAGGGAGCACGCAGAAGAGGGGCTGGCAGGGTTCTATTCCTTGCTCTGGGTGACAGCTACAAGGCTGCTCACTTTCTTGTTACTCATTAAGCTATATATTTATGGTTTGTGCACTTTCATGAATGTGTGTTATATTTCACAAGAAAAACAGTTTCTAAAACTGTAAAAAAATATAAATATAAAACGTTAGCCTCCTTGAAAAGAGAAAATGGGTGAGAAAATTCTCCATATCCTGGAAATGACAGTACCAATGGGACTCTGACAGGTAGCACTCTTTCTAAGTTCCTGCCAGCACTGTGCTATATACGCTGGGGGCACAGAGAACAGCAATCCCCATAGGATGCCTGCCCTTAGCAAGTACACGGTCCACTTCCAGGATTTTATCCCCAGGACATCATTCAGCAGAAGCGCCAAGATGATGGAGATCTGTAACAACAACAAGACTGGAAACCACCCAGATATTTACAAAAGCAGGAGGGTTTTCTCAGCCTTTTGAGTAGAAAGACTATCCAGCCTACCCACACCTATACCCTGGCAGGGTCAGCCTGTTCCCTATGGACGTGGTGGTTGGTTTAGGGGGAGGCTGGTGAGCCTGCCCCAAGGGTGTGTGGGCTTGGAGGCTCAACAAAGGGGTGTGTGATGCGATGGTGACGGGTCACAATGGGATTGCGGTATAAATAGGGTCGGGTCAAGAGACTCTGGCAGAGTCCTGCAGGGAGGTGACGAGGTGCTTTCGTTCCCTCTTTCTCTCTCTCTCTGAGACTCAATTTGTGGCTGGTGGCTCTGTCTTGAACGAAGAGAGCCATGAGCAGTGAGAGTTTACCTCATTACACGGCCAATAGCTACTGTTCAGTGGGGGTGTCGAGGACCTCCATGGGGGTCCTGCAACGACAACTGTACGAGGGAGGAGAGTATGACATTTTCAAGTACGCTCCCATGTTTGAGAGCGACTTTATCCAGGTCAGCAAGGAAGGAGAACTGATTGACCTAGACAACCGCGTCTGAACGGTGACTGTGGGCGTCGCATCCACCAGCCCCCTCTTCCCACTACCTGACGTCATGCTGCTGGCCCGACCAAGGAATGTCTGTGCCGGGATCACCAAGGGGAGAGGTTGCAAGCCCGTGAAGACCCTAGAGCTCACCAAGCTGCTCCCCTTGAAGTGTGTGAAGATCTCCATCCACAACCGGGAGAAACAGCAGCTGTGCCTGAATCTTGCTACCGGCCGGACTTTCTATCTGCAGCTGTGCCCCTCTTCCGACGCACAAGAAGACCTCTTTTCCTATTGGGAAAAGCTTGTCTATATCCTGAGACCACCGGTAGACAGTTACAGCAGTACCCCGATGCTCCAAACTGGAGATGCAGCGACTACAGAGGATGCCAAAATCCTAGTGGTAAGTACCGACAGGGACTCAAGAACACGTGGCAGGGCGCTTCGGGAGAGCAAGGCAAAGCTGGTCCTTCATAGCCTTTGGTGCTCTCTGAGACTCGCCTGGGAAATACCTTCTACCGTTGAAAAGGGTCAGGGACAAACGAGCTATCACTACGGGAGTCACCACACGGGAGAGGTTCCGAGTGCTTCTCCACCTTGTCCCACGAGGCCGAGTTTCTGAGAGACCTTAGGTATCATCTCGGCTGCACTGGTCTCATCACCAGGGCTGTAATCCCTTCTACAGCATCGTGACTGTCTGGTCTCTTCCTGAACACTTACCCCAGCCCAGGTAGTCTCAGCAGGTGGGGAACATCATTCACAGTTAGGAATTCCTTCCTTCATTGTGTCTCCCCGGGACTCCGACACGCTGACTCAAATCAGCCCAACCCGTGGAGTCACCAAAATGTACAAGGTGTGCATCCCTTGACCCAGGAACCCCACTTCGAGGAATCTGTCCTGCAGAGAGAGAAGCACAAGGGTATAAAGTTAAAGTGTATATCATCATGGAGAATTGTATCAGTGCTCTCCCTGACCCTGGGACTGTTCAAGTAAAGTGGAGTGGCCGTTTGACAGGGGTGCAGTAGATGGGGTCTTGCATCCAATGGGAGCTTAGACTGGGTGATTTCAAAGGTTATTCTAAGTATAAGGCCTTGAGTTGCTCAGCTCCAGGATGAGAGAGGAGTGGACAGTTCTGAGCTCACTTTCTGTCATCTCTATCTTACCTGTCTCTCCTCCCCTTGGCTCAGACCACAGAGCTCCACAGAGAAAGGGATCAGGATGAGGTTGGGCTTCACAAGCTTCGTGACGTAAATGGAGCCACGTCTTGTGCTTATGTGGGGGGAGAGGGAATCCATCATGCCCCCCGTTTGTCACCTGCAGCCCTGAAAGGCGCCGAAGGATCGGCGGCAAGGATAACCATGGGCCTGGCGGGAGCCACCATCGAGGATCCAGGAGAAAGCGGATCCGGCCAGGCCACTGCAGGTGCTGCCAGCCTATCCCTGCAGGACACGAACCAGGTCTCGGCGGGTGTTGCCAGCATATCCTCGATGGGGGCAGATGGTCCAGAGAGCAGCATGAGCATGGTGTTGCCAGCTGCAGTCACAACCAGAAAGCCTGCTGCTGGAAGAGCTGAAGGGAAGGTCGCAGACCCCATGGTCTCCACCTTGCAGAGCGAAGGCTACATGTCTGAACGGGATGGAAGCCAGAAGGTCTCCCACCCCAGGGATGAAGCCTGGAAGGAAAAAAAGGAAAGAAGGACACGTCTTCATCGAGGAAAAGTTCCCATCACCGCAGGACAGGTGAAGGTCACCACAGGACACGAGGGGACAAGACCCAGAAAGCATCCTCCCACTGGTCCTCATGCGGCCATGAAAACCCCAAAGTTGACCAAGGAGGAGAGGACAGCTCGCAGACGGAGGAAGAGCCAGCCCGCCACCAGTTCGGGGACTCTAAGTAAGACCGCCAGTGAGATCCGCTCCGTCTTTAGGCGCTTCAGTCATTCCCCATTCAGCAACAAGGCTCACACATGACAACTGGGAGGTAGACAAGGCCCCGGTTGGCTTGGATCCTTCCCTAGAGAGGCAATTCCTACTTTCTCTAATAAAGGAAACCATACAACTCCAAAAGAAATGCGATCTTGTGTTTTCTATGTCCCCTCGCCTGGTAGGGACTTGACAGTGACTTCTGTGGTGCGAATTGTGCTTTGGCCTGAGACCCCTGAATCAAAATTTTGTTGTACAAGATAGGTATTAAGTATCATTAAGCCATTCACTAGGGCTGGAAATAGATGCACTCTACAGAAATTTTCATTGCGAGGTTGCGAATCTTTTGAAATAAGATTTAATATGTAAATAGTTTGGGGAGAAGACAAGCTGGGGGAAGTGACTGTGTGATGTGTATACTTGCGTTGCTGAATTAATTACTTAACTCATCAAGTATTTATTGGCTGTCCGTTCTGTGCCTAGCACGAGGCTATGTTATTGAACAACCATCCTTTTCTCAGCAAAGCACTTTGCTTTGGTTATGGGCACTCTGTAAAAGGCAAGGAAATAAGCACAGAAAAAGGTTTTCGTCGCTTGCTCGAAGGTCACACGTGCATAGCCACTGCCAGAAAGAGAAGCCTGTTTTCCCAGCAAGGCTTCTCCAGGGCACTTAGGGTGGAGGGAGGACAAGTCTGCAGCCGGGGCTGAGCTTCAGGCCATAGCTGGGGTCAGAGGTTCACCTTATGAAAACAGAAACTCTCTCTGGCTTGTAAGGATATCAAACCATTGGGAGTTATTTTTCTTTGTGTAGGATAAAACAGAACACGGGGGGATCAGGGTTGTCATTGGCTCAACAGAGGGACACAATCTTTATGGTAGAAGCAGCACCAACGAGGAGTCAGGAAATCTGAGTTCCTATCCTGTCTGGGCCACTGACTCTCTTGGGTCACTCTGCCTCTCTGTAATGGTACCTCGGTGGGCAGCCACGGGGTCCCCAAGTGTAAAACCAATGGATTGGACCGCTGCAGTGATTCTTACCCTTGGTTGTATGTTGGGAGTTCCCTGGGGAGCTTCAAAACAAACAAACAAACAAACAAAAAAACATTGATAGCCTGACCCCAATCCCAGAGATTCTGATGACATTTAAGTGGGGTAAGCCCTCCAGCACTGGGAGTTTTAAAAATCTCACCCAATAATTCTACTGTGCAGCAGCCAAGTTGGAAAACCACTGGGCTAGGAGGTCTGGGGGGCCTCTTTCAGCCCCAGTATGCCATAACTTTACAGTGGAAGACAGTAGTTCTCAAACATTCACATGCATAAGCATCACCTGGGAAGCCTATTTAAAAAATAACATTTCTCACCATATGATAGCCCTTATACATGGACTCTAAAGTACGATGCAAATGAACATATCTGCAAAACAGAAACAGACTCCCAGACATAGAAGAGAGACTTGGGGTTATCAGTGGGGTTGGGGGCAGGGAAGGATTGGGAGTTTGGGATTAGCAGATACAAACTACAGGGTGGATAAACAGCAGGGTCCTACTGTAGAGCACAGAGAACTATAGTCAGTATCCTGTGATCAACCATAATGGAAAAGAATAGGAAAAAGACTATACATGAAATATACAAAGAATACACACGAAACTGAATCAGAAATTAACAGAAGAAATTAACACAAGAGAAATGAACACAACATTGTAAATCAACTATACGTCAACAAAAAAGAAGGGGGGAAAGGAAAACAATAGAAGCCAAGGTTGGGTTCCCTTTGTGGGGAGGGAGCACGCAGAAGAGGGGCTGGCAGGGTTCTATTCCTTGCTCTGGGTGACAGCTACAAGGCTGCTCACTTTCTTGTTACTCATTAAGCTATATATTTATGGTTTGTGCACTTTCATGAATGTGTGTTATATTTCACAAGAAAAACAGTTTCTAAAACTGTAAAAAAATATAAATATAAAACGTTAGCCTCCTTGAAAAGAGAAAATGGGTGAGAAAATTCTCCATATCCTGGAAATGACAGTACCAATGGGACTCTGACAGGTAGCACTCTTTCTAAGTTCCTGCCAGCACTGTGCTATATATGCTGGGGGCACAGAGAACAGCAATCCCCATAGGATGCCTGCCCTTAGCAAGTACACGGTCCACTTCCAGGATTTTATCCCCAGGACATCATTCAGCAGAAGCGCCAAGATGATGGAGATTTGTAACAACAACAAGACTGGAAACCACCCAGATATTTACAAAAGCAGGAGGGTTTTCTCAGCCTTTTGAGTAGAAAGACTATCCAGCCTACCCACACATATACCCTGGCAGGGTCAGCCTGTTCCCTATGGACGTGGTGGTTGGTTTAGGGGGAGGCTGGTGAGCCTGCCCCAAGGGGGTTGGGGCTTGGAGGCTCAACAAAGGGGTGTGTGATGCGATGGTGACGGGTCACAAAGGGCTTGCGGTATAAATAGGGTCGGGTCAAGAGACTCTGGCAGAGTCCTGCAGGGAGGTGACGAGGTGCTTTCGTTCCCTCTCTCTCTCTCTCTCCGAGACTCAATTTGTGGCTGGTGGCTCTGTCTTGAACGAAGAGAGCCATGAGCAGTGAGAGTTTACCTCATTACACGGCCAATAGCTACTGTTCAGTGGGGGTGTCGAGGACCTCCATGGGGGTCCTGCAACGACAACTGTACGAGGGAGGAGAGTATGACATTTTCAAGTACGCTCCCATGTTTGAGAGCGACTTTATCCAGGTCAGCAAGGAAGGAGAACTGATTGACCTAGACAACCGCGTCCGAACGGTGACTGTGGGCGTCGCATCCACCAGCCCCCTCTTCCCACTACCTGACGTCATGCTGCTGGCCCGACCAAGGAATGTCAGTGCCGGGATCACCAAGGGGAGAGGTTGCAAGCCCGTGAAGACCCTAGAGCTCACCAAGCTGCTCCCCTTGAAGTTTGTCAAGATCTCCATCCACAACCGGGAGAAACAGCAGCTGTGCCTGAATCTTGCTACCAGCCGGACTTTCTATCTGCAGCTGTGCCCCTCTTCCGACGCACAAGAAGACCTCTTTTCCTATTGGGAAAAGCTTGTCTATATCCTGAGACCACCGGTAGACAGTTACAGCAGTACCCCGATGCTCCAAACTGGAGATGCAGCGACTACAGAGGATGCCAAAATCCTAGTGCTAAGCACCGACAGGGACTCAAGAACACGGGGCAGGGCGCTTCGGGAGAGCAGGGCAAAGCTGGTCCTTCATAGCCTTTGGTGCTCTCTGAGACTCGCCTGGGAAATACCTTCTACCGTTGAAAAGGGTCAGGGACAAACGAGCTATCACTACGGGAGTCACCACACTGGAGAGGTTCTGAGTGCTTCTCCACCTTGTCCCAAGAGGCCGAATTTCAGAGAGACCTTAGGTATCATCTCGGCTGCACTGGTCTCATCACCAGGGCTGTAAACCCTTCTACAGCATCCTGACTCTCTGGTCTCTTCCTGAACACTTACCCCAGCCCAGGAAGTCTCAGCAGTTGGGGAACATCATTCACAGTTAGGAAGTCCTTCCTTCATTGTGTCTCCCCGGGAGTCCGACACGCTGACTCAAATCAGCCCAACCCGTGGAGTCACCAAAATGTACAAGGTGTGCATCCCTTGACCCAGGAACCCCACTTCTAGGAATCTGTCCTGCAGAGAGAGAAGCACAAGGGTATAAAGTTAAAGTGTATATCATCATGGAGAATTGTATCAGTGCTCTCCCTGACCCTGGGACTCTTCAAGTAAAGTGGAGTGGCCGTTTGACAGGGGTGCAGTAGATGGGGTCTTGCATCCAATGGGAGCTTAGACTGGGTGATTTCAAAGGTTATTCTAAGTATAAGGCCTTGAGTTGCTCAGCTCCAGGATGAGAGAGGAGCGGACAGTTCTGAGCTCACTTTCTGTCATCTCTATCTTACCTGTCTCTCCTCCCCTTGGCTCAGACCACAGAGCTCCACAGACAAAGGGATCAGGATGAGGTTGGGCTTCACAAGCTTCGTGACGTGACTGGAGCCACGTCTTGTGCTTATGTGGGGGGAGAGGGAATCCATCATGCCCCCCGTGGGTCACCTGCAGCCCTGAAAGGCGCCGAAGGATCGGCGGCAGGGATGACCGTGGGCCTGGCGGGAGCCACCATCGAGGAACCAGGAGAAAGCGGATCCGTCCAAGCCACTGCAGGTGCTGCCAGCCTATCCCTGCAGGACACGAACCAGGTCTCGGCGGGTGTTGCCAGCATATCCTCGACGGGGGCAGATGGTCCAGAGAGCAGCATGAGCATGGTGTTGCCAGCTGCAGTCACAACCAGCAAGCCTGCTGCTGGAAGAGCTGAAGGGAAGGTCGCAGCCCCCATGGTCTCCACCTTGCAGAGCGAAGGCTACACGTCTGAACTGGATGGAAGCCAGAAGGTCTCCCACCCCAGGGATGAAGCCTGGAAGGAAAAAAAGGAAAGAAGGACACGTCTTCATCGAGGAAAAGTTCCCATCACCGCAGGACAGGTGAAGGTCACCACAGGACACGAGGGGCAAGACCCGGAAAGCATCCTCCCACTGGTCCTCATGCGGCCATGAAAACCCCAAAGTTGACAAAGTAGGGGAGTACAGCTCGCAGACGGAGGAAGAGCCAGCCCGCCACCAGTTCGGGGACTCTAAGTAAGACCGCCAGTGAGATCCGCTCCATCTTTAGGCGCTTCAGTCATTCCCCATTCAGCAACAAGGCTCACACATGACCACTGGGAGGTAGACAAAGACCCTGTTGGCTTGGATCCTTCCCTAGAGAGGCAATTCCTACTTTCTCTAATAAAGGAAACCATACAACTCCAAAAGAAATGCGATCTTGTGTTTTCTATGTCCCCTCGCCTGGTAGGGACTTGACAGTGACTTCTGTGGTGCGAATTGTGCTTTGGCCTGAGACCCCAGAATCAAAATTTTGTTGTACAAGATAGGTATTAAGTATCATTAAGCCATTCACTAGGGCTGGAAATAGATGCACTCTACAGAAATTTTCATTGCGAGGTTGCGAATCTTTTGAAATAAGATTTAATATGTAAATAGTTTGGGGAGAAGACAAGCTCGGGGAAGTGACTGTGTGATGTGTATACTTGCGTTGCTGAATTAATTACTTAACTCATCAAGTATTTATTGGCTGTCCGTGCTGTGCCTAGCACGAGGCTATGTTATTGAACAACCATCCTTTTCTCAGCAAAGCACTTTGCTTTGGTTATGGGCACTCTGTAGAAGGCAAGGAAATAAGCACAGAAAAAGGTTTTCGTTGCTTGCTCGAAGGTCACACGTGCATAGCCACTGCCAGAAAGAGAAGCCTGTTTTCCCAGCAAGGCTTCTCCAGGGCACTTAGGGTGGAGGGAGGACAAGTCTGCAGCCGGGGCTGAGCTTCAGGCCATAGCTGGGGTCAGAGGTTCACCTTATGAAAACAGAAACTCTCTCTGGCTTGTAAGGAAATGAAACCATGGGGAGTTATTTTACTTTGTGTAGGATAAAACAGAACACGGGGGGATCAGGGTTGTCAGTGGCTCAACAAAGGGACACAATCTTTATGGTAGAAGCAGCACCAACGAGGAGTCAGGAAATCTGAGTTCCTATCCTGTCTGGGCCACTGACTCTCTTGGGTCACTCTGCCTCTCTGTAATGGTACCTCGGTGGGCAGCCACGGGGTCCCCAACTGTAAAACCAATGGATTGGACCGCTGCAGTGATTCTTACCCTTGGTTGTATGTTGGGAGTTCCCCAGGGAGCTTCAAAACAAACAAACAAACAAACAAAAAAACATTGATAGCCTGACCCCAATCCCAGAGATTCTGATGACATTTAAGTGGGGTAAGCCCTCCAGCACTGGGAGTTTTAAAAATCTCACCCAAAAATTCTACTGTGCAGCAGCCAAGTTGGAAAACCACTGGGCTAGGAGGTCTGGGGGGCCTCTTTCAGCCCCAGTATGCCATAACTTTACAGTGGAAGACAGTAGTTCTCAAACATTCACATGCATAAGGATCACCTGGGAAGCCTATTTAAAAAATAACATTTCTCACCATATGATAGCCCTTATACATGGGCTCTAAAGTACGATGCAAATGAACATAACTGCAAAACAGAAACAGACTCCCAGACATAGAAGAGAGACTTGGGGTTTTCAGTGGGGTTGGGGGCAGGGAAGGATTGGGAGTTTGGGATTAGCAGATACAAACTACAGGGTGGATAAACAGCAGGGTCCTACTGTAGAGCACAGAGAGCTATAGTCAGTATCCTGTGATCAACCATAATGGAAAAGAATAGGAAAAAGACTATACATGAAATATACAAAGAATATACATGAAACTGAATCAGAAATTAACAGAAGAAATTAACACAACAGAAAGGAACACAACATTGCAAATCAAATATACGTCAATAAAAAAGAAGGGGGGAAAGGAAAAAAATAGAAGCCAAGGTTGGGTTCCCTTTGTGGGGAGGGAGCACGCAGAAGAGGGGCTGGCAGGGTTCTATTCCTTGTTCTGGGTGGCAGCTACAAGGCTGCTCACTTTCTTGTTACTCATTAAGCTATATATTTATGGTTTGTGCACTTTCATGAATGTGTGTTATATTTCACAAGAAAAACAGTTTCTAAAACTGTAAAAAAATATAAATATAAAACGTTAGCCTCCTTGAAAACAGAAAATGGGTGGGAAAATTCTCCATATCCTGGAAATGACAGTACCAATGGGACTCTGACAGGTAGCACTCTTTCTAAGTTCCTGCCAGCACTGTGCTATATACGCTGGGGGCACAGAGAACAGCAATCCCCATAGGATGCCTGCCCTTAGCAAGTACACGGTCCACTTCCAGGATTTTATCCCCAGGACATCATTCAGCAGAAGCGCCAAGATGATGGAGATTTGTAACAACAACAAGACTGGAAACCACCCAGATATTTACAAAGGCAGGAGGGTTTTCTCAACCTTTTGAGTAGAAAGACTATCCAGCCTACCCACACGTATACCCTGGCAGGGTCAGCCTGTTCCCTATGGACGTGGTGGTTGGTTTAGGGGGAGGCTGGTGAGCCTGCCCCAAGGGGGTGGGGGCTTGGAGGCTCACCAAAGGGGTGTGTAATGCGATGGTGATGGGTCACAAAGGGCTTGCGGTATAAATAGGCTCGGGTCAAGAGACTCTGGCAGAGTCCTGCAGGGAGGTGACGAGGTGCTTTCGTTCCCTCTCTCTCTCTCTCTCCGAGACTCAATTTGTGGCTGGTGGCTCTGTCGTGAACGAAGAGAGCCATGAGCAGTGAGAGTTTACCTCATTACACGGCCAATAGCTACTGTTCAGTGGGGGTGTCGAGGACCTCCATGGGGGTCCTGCAACGACAACTGTACGAGGGAGGAGAGTATGACATTTTCAAGTACGCTCCCATGTTTGAGAGCGACTTTATCCAGGTCAGCAAGGAAGGAGAACTGACTGACCTAGACAACCGCGTCCGAACGGTGACTGTGGGCGTCGCATCCACCAGCCCCCTCTTCCCACTACCTGACGTCATGCTGCTGGCCCGACCAAGGAAAGTCTGTGCCAGGATCACCAAGGGGAGAGGTTGCAAGCCCGTGAAGACCCTAGAGCTCACCAAGCTGCTCCCCTTGAAGTTTGTCAAGATCTCCATCCACAACCGGGAGAAACAGCAGCTGTGCCTGAATCTTGCTACCGGCCGGACTTTCTATCTGCAGCTGTGCCCCTCTTCCGACGCACAAGAAGACCTCTTTTCCTATTGGGAAAAGCTTGTCTATATCCTGAGACCACCGGTAGACAGTTACAGCAGTACCCCGATGCTCCAAACTGGAGATGCAGCGACTAGAGAGGATGCCAAAATCCTAGTGGTAAGTACCGACAGGGACTCAAGAACACGTGGCAGGGCGCTTCGGGAGAGCAAGGCAAACCTGGTCCTTCATAGCCTTTGGTGCTCTCTGAGACTCGCCTGGGAAATACCTTCTACCGTTGAAAAGGGTCAGGGACAAACGAGCTATTACTACGGGAGTCACCACACGGGAGAGGTTCCGAGTGCTTCTCCACCTTGTCCCACGAGGCCGAGTTTCAGAGAGACCTTAGGTATCATCTCGGCTGCACTGGTCTCATCACCAGGGCTGTAATCCCTCCTACAGCATCCTGACTGTCTGGTCTCTTCCTGAACACTTACCCCAGCCCAGGTAGTCTCAGCAGGTGGGGAACATCATTCACAGTTAGGAAGTCCTTCCTTCATTGTGTCTCCCCGGGACTCCGACACGCTGACTCAAATCAGCCCAACCCGTGGAGTCACCAAAATGTACAAGGTGTGCATCCCTTGACCCAGGAACCCCACTTCTAGGAATCTGTCCTGCAGAGAGAGAAGCACAAGGGTATAAAGTTAAAGTGTATATCATCATGGAGAATTGTATCAGTGCTCTCCCTGACCCTGGGACTGTTCAAGTAAAGTGGAGTGGCCGTTTGACAGGGGTGCAGTAGATGGGGTCTTGCATCCAATGGGAGCTTAGACTGGGTGATTTCAAAGGTTATTCTAAGTATAAGGCCTTGAGTTGCTCAGCTCCAGGATGAGAGAGGAGCGGACATTTCTGAGCTCACTTTCTGTCATCTCAATCTTACCTGTCTCTCCTCCCCTTGGCTCAGACCACAGAGCTCCACAGAGAAAGGGATCAGGATGAGGTTGGGCTTCACAAGCTTCGTGACGTGACTGGAGCCACGTCTTGTGCTTATGTGGGGGGAGAGGGAATCCATCATGCCCCCATGGATCAACTGCAGCCCTGAAAGGCGCCAAAGGATCGGTGGCAGGGATTACCGTGGGCCTGGCGGGAGCCACCATCGAGGATCCAGGAGAAAGCGGATCCGTCCAGGCCACTGCAGGTGCTGCCAGCCTATCCCTGCAGGACACGAACCTGGTCTCGGCGGGTGTTGCCAGCACATCCTCGACGGGGGCAGATGGTCCAGAGAGCAGTATGAGCATGGTGTTGCCAGTTGCAGTCACACACAGCAAGCCTACTGCTGGAAGAGCTGAAGGGAAGGTCGCAGCCCCCAGGGTCTCCACCTTGCAGAGCGAAGGCTACACGTCTGAACGGGATGGAAGCCAGAAGTTCTCCCACTCCAGGGATGAAGCCTGGAAGGAAAAAAAGGAAAGAAGGACACGTCTTCATCGAGGAAAAGTTCCCATCACCGCAGGACAGGTGAAGGTCACCACAGGACACGAGGGGCAAGACCCGGAAAGCATCCTCCCACTGGTCCTCATGCGGCCATGAAAACCCCAAAGTTGACAAAGTAGGGGAATACAGCTCGCAGACGGAGGAAGAGCCAGCCCGCCACCAGTTCGGGGACTCTAAGTAAGACCGCCAGTGAGATCCTCTCCGTCTTTAGGCGCTTCAGTCATTCCCCATTCAGCAACAAGGCTCACACATGACCACTGGGAAGTAGACAAAGCCCCGGTTGGCTTGGATCCTTCCCTAGAGTGGCAATTCCTACTTTCTCTAATAAAGGAAACCATACAACTCCAAAAGAAATGCTATCTTGTGTTTTCTATGTCACCTCGCCTGGTAGGGACTTGACAGTGACTTCTGTGGTGCGAATTGTGCTTTGGCCTGAGACCCCAGAATCAAAATTTTGTTGTACAAGATAGGTATTAAGTATCATTAAGCCATTCACTAGGGCTGGAAATAGATGCACTCTACAGAAATTTTCATTGCGAGGTTGCGAATCTTTTGAAATAAGATTTAATATGTAAATAGTTTGGGGAGAAGACAAGCTCGGGGAAGTGACTGTGTGATGTGTATACTTGCGTTGCTGAATTAATTACTTAACTCATCAAGTATTTATTGGCTGTCCGTGCTGTGCCTAGCACGAGGCTATGTTATTGAAAAACAATCCTTTTCTCAGCAAAGCACTTTGGTTTGGTTATGGGCACTCTGTAGAAGGCAAGGAAATAAGCACAGAAAAAGGTTTTCGTCGCTTGCTTGAAGGTCACACGTGCATAGCCACTGCCAGAAAGAGAAGCCTGTTTTCCCAGCAAGGCTTCTCCAGGGCACTTAGGGTGGAGGGAGGACAAGTCTGCAGCCGGGGCTGAGCTTCAGGCCATAGCTGGGGTCAGAGGTTCACCTTATGAAAACAGAAACTCTCTCTGGCTTGTAAGGATATCAAACCATTGGGAGTTATTTTTCTTTGTGTAGGATAAAACAGAACACGGGGGGATCAGGGTTGTCATTGGCTCAACAAAGGGACACAATCTTTATGGTAGAAGCAGCACCAACGAGGAGTCAGGAAATCTGAGTTCCTATCCTGTCTGGGCCACTGACTCTCTTGGGTCACTCTGCCTCTCTGTAATGGTACCTCGGTGGGCAGCCACGGGGTCCCCAACTGTAAAACCAATGGATTGGACCGCTGCAGTGATTCTTACCCTTGGTTGTATGTTGGGAGTTCCCTGGGGAGCTTCAAAACAAACAAACAAACAAACAAAAAAACATTGATAGCCTGACCCCAATCCCAGAGATTCTGATGACATTTAAGTGGGGTAAGCCCTCCAGCACTGGGAGTTTTAAAAATCTCACCCAATAATTCTACTGTGCAGCAGCCAAGTTGGAAAACCACTGGGCTAGGAGGTCTGGGGGGCCTCTTTCAGCCCCAGTATGCCATAACTTTACAGTGGAAGACAGTAGTTCTCAAACATTCACATGCATAAGGATCACCTGGGAAGCCTATTTAAAAAATAACATTTCTCACCATATGATAGCCCTTATACATGGACTCTAAAGTACGATGCAAATGAACATATCTGCAAAACAGAAACAGACTCCCAGACATAGAAGAGAGACTTGGGGTTTTCAGTGGGGTTGGGGGCAGGGAAGGATTGGGAGTTTGGGATTAGCAGATACAAACTACAGGGTGGATAAACAGCAGGGTCCTACTGTAGAGCACAGAGAACTATAGTCAGTATCCTGTGATCAACCATAATGGAAAAGAATAGGAAAAAGACTATACATGAAATATACAAAGAATACACACGAAACTGAATCAGAAATTAACAGAAGAAATTAACACAAGAGAAATGAACACAACATTGTAAATCAACTATACGTCAACAAAAAAGAAGGGGGGAAAGGAAAACAATAGAAGCCAAGGTTGGGTTCCCTTTGTGGGGAGGGAGCACGCAGAAGAGGGGCTGGCAGGGTTCTATTCCTTGCTCTGGGTGACAGCTACAAGGCTGCTCACTTTCTTGTTACTCATTAAGCTATATATTTATGGTTTGTGCACTTTCATGAATGTGTGTTATATTTCACAAGAAAAACAGTTTCTAAAACTGTAAAAAAATATAAATATAAAACGTTAGCCTCCTTGAAAAGAGAAAATGGGTGAGAAAATTCTCCATATCCTGGAAATGACAGTACCAATGGGACTCTGACAGGTAGCACTCTTTCTAAGTTCCTGCCAGCACTGTGCTATATATGCTGGGGGCACAGAGAACAGCAATCCCCATAGGATGCCTGCCCTTAGCAAGTACACGGTCCACTTCCAGGATTTTATCCCCAGGACATCATTCAGCAGAAGCGCCAAGATGATGGAGATTTGTAACAACAACAAGACTGGAAACCACCCAGATATTTACAAAAGCAGGAGGGTTTTCTCAGCCTTTTGAGTAGAAAGACTATCCAGCCTACCCACACCTATACCCTGGCAGGGTCAGCCTGTTCCCTATGGACGTGGTGGTTGGTTTAGGGGGAGGCTGGTGAGCCTGCCCCAAGGGGGTTGGGGCTTGGAGGCTCAACAAAGGGGTGTGTGATGCGATGGTGACGGGTCACAAAGGGCTTGCGGTATAAATAGGTTCGGGTCAAGAGACTCTGGCAGAGTCCTGCAGGGAGGTGACGAGGTGCTTTCGTTCCCTCTCTCTCTCTCTCTCCGAGACTCAATTTGTGGCTGGTGGCTCTGTCTTGAACGAAGAGAGCCATGAGCAGTGAGAGTTTACCTCATTACACGGCCAATAGCTACTGTTCAGTGGGGGTGTCGAGGACCTCCATGGGGGTCCTGCAACGACAACTGTATGATGGAGGAGAGTATGACATTTTCAAGTACGCTCCCATGTTTGAGAGCGACTTTATCCAGGTCAGCAAGGAAGGAGAACTGATTGACCTAGACAACCGCGTCCGAACGGTGACTGTGGGCGTCGCATCCACCAGCCCCCTCTTCCCACTACCTGACGTCATGCTGCTGGCCCGACCAAGGAATGTCTGTGCCGGGATCACCAAGGGGAGAGGTTGCAAGCCCGTGAAGACCCTAGAGCTCACCAAGCTGCTCCCCTTGAAGTTTGTCAAGATCTCCATCCACAACCGGGAGAAACAGCAGCTGTGCCTGAATCTTGCTACCGGCCGGACTTTCTATCTGCAGCTGTGCCCCTCTTCCGACGCACAAGAAGACCTCTTTTCCTATTGGGAAAAGCTTGTCTATATCCTGAGACCACCGGTAGACAGTTACAGCAGTACCCCGATGCTCCAAACTGGAGATGCAGCGACTACAGAGGATGCCAAAATCCTAGTGCTAAGCACCGACAGGGACTCAAGAACACGGGGCAGGGCGCTTCGGGAGAGCAGGGCAAAGCTGGTCCTTCATAGCCTTTGGTGCTCTCTGAGACTCGCCTGGGAAATACCTTCTACCGTTGAAAAGGGTCAGGGACAAACGAGCTATCACTACGGGAGTCACCACACTGGAGAGGTTCTGAGTGCTTCTCCACCTTGTCCCAAGAGGCCGAATTTCAGAGAGACCTTAGGTATCATCTCGGCTGCACTGGTCTCATCACCAGGGCTGTAAACCCTTCTACAGCATCCTGACTCTCTGGTCTCTTCCTGAACACTTACCCCAGCCCAGGAAGTCTCAGCAGTTGGGGAACATCATTCACAGTTAGGAAGTCCTTCCTTCATTGTGTCTCCCCGGGAGTCCGACACGCTGACTCAAATCAGCCCAACCCGTGGAGTCACCAAAATGTACAAGGTGTGCATCCCTTGACCCAGGAACCCCACTTCTAGGAATCTGTCCTGCAGAGAGAGAAGCACAAGGGTATAAAGTTAAAGTGTATATCATCATGGAGAATTGTATCAGTGCTCTCCCTGACCCTGGGACTCTTCAAGTAAAGTGGAGTGGCCGTTTGACAGGGGTGCAGTAGATGGGGTCTTGCATCCAATGGGAGCTTAGACTGGGTGATTTCAAAGGTTATTCTAAGTATAAGGCCTTGAGTTGCTCAGCTCCAGGATGAGAGAGGAGCGGACAGTTCTGAGCTCACTTTCTGTCATCTCTATCTTACCTGTCTCTCCTCCCCTTGGCTCAGACCACAGAGCTCCACAGACAAAGGGATCAGGATGAGGTTGGGCTTCACAAGCTTCGTGACGTGACTGGAGCCACGTCTTGTGCTTATGTGGGGGGAGAGGGAATCCATCATGCCCCCCGTGGGTCACCTGCAGCCCTGAAAGGCGCCGAAGGATCGGCGGCAGGGATGACCGTGGGCCTGGCGGGAGCCACCATCGAGGAACCAGGAGAAAGCAGATCCGTCCAAGCCACTGCAGGTGCTGCCAGCCTATCCCTGCAGGACACGAACCAGGTCTCGGCGGGTGTTGCCAGCATATCCTCGACGGGGGCAGATGGTCCAGAGAGCAGCATGAGCATGGTGTTGCCAGCTGCAGTCACAACCAGCAAGCCTGCTGCTGGAAGAGCTGAAGGGAAGGTCGCAGCCCCCATGGTCTCCACCTTGCAGAGCGAAGGCTACACGTCTGAACTGGATGGAAGCCAGAAGGTCTCCCACCCCAGGGATGAAGCCTGGAAGGAAAAAAAGGAAAGAAGGACACGTCTTCATCGAGGAAAAGTTCCCATCACCGCAGGACAGGTGAAGGTCACCACAGGACACGAGGGGCAAGACCCGGAAAGCATCCTCCCACTGGTCCTCATGCGGCCATGAAAACCCCAAAGTTGACAAAGTAGGGGAGTACAGCTCGCAGACGGAGGAAGAGCCAGCCCGCCACCAGTTCGGGGACTCTAAGTAAGACCGCCAGTGAGATCCGCTCCATCTTTAGGCGCTTCAGTCATTCCCCATTCAGCAACAAGGCTCACACATGACCACTGGGAGGTAGACAAAGACCCTGTTGGCTTGGATCCTTCCCTAGAGAGGCAATTCCTACTTTCTCTAATAAAGGAAACCATACAACTCCAAAAGAAATGCGATCTTGTGTTTTCTATGTCCCCTCGCCTGGTAGGGACTTGACAGTGACTTCTGTGGTGCGAATTGTGCTTTGGCCTGAGACCCCAGAATCAAAATTTTGTTGTACAAGATAGGTATTAAGTATCATTAAGCCATTCACTAGGGCTGGAAATAGATGCACTCTACAGAAATTTTCATTGCGAGGTTGCGAATCTTTTGAAATAAGATTTAATATGTAAATAGTTTGGGGAGAAGACAAGCTCGGGGAAGTGACTGTGTGATGTGTATACTTGCGTTGCTGAATTAATTACTTAACTCATCAAGTATTTATTGGCTGTCCGTGCTGTGCCTAGCACGAGGCTATGTTATTGAACAACCATCCTTTTCTCAGCAAAGCACTTTGCTTTGGTTATGGGCACTCTGTAGAAGGCAAGGAAATAAGCACAGAAAAAGGTTTTCGTTGCTTGCTCGAAGGTCACACGTGCATAGCCACTGCCAGAAAGAGAAGCCTGTTTTCCCAGCAAGGCTTCTCCAGGGCACTTAGGGTGGAGGGAGGACAAGTCTGCAGCCGGGGCTGAGCTTCAGGCCATAGCTGGGGTCAGAGGTTCACCTTATGAAAACAGAAACTCTCTCTGGCTTGTAAGGAAATGAAACCATGGGGAGTTATTTTACTTTGTGTAGGATAAAACAGAACACGGGGGGATCAGGGTTGTCAGTGGCTCAACAAAGGGACACAATCTTTATGGTAGAAGCAGCACCAACGAGGAGTCAGGAAATCTGAGTTCCTATCCTGTCTGGGCCACTGACTCTCTTGGGTCACTCTGCCTCTCTGTAATGGTACCTCGGTGGGCAGCCACGGGGTCCCCAACTGTAAAACCAATGGATTGGACCGCTGCAGTGATTCTTACCCTTGGTTGTATGTTGGGAGTTCCCCAGGGAGCTTCAAAACAAACAAACAAACAAACAAAAAAACATTGATAGCCTGACCCCAATCCCAGAGATTCTGATGACATTTAAGTGGGGTAAGCCCTCCAGCACTGGGAGTTTTAAAAATCTCACCCAAAAATTCTACTGTGCAGCAGCCAAGTTGGAAAACCACTGGGCTAGGAGGTCTGGGGGGCCTCTTTCAGCCCCAGTATGCCATAACTTTACAGTGGAAGACAGTAGTTCTCAAACATTCACATGCATAAGGATCACCTGGGAAGCCTATTTAAAAAATAACATTTCTCACCATATGATAGCCCTTATACATGGGCTCTAAAGTACGATGCAAATGAACATAACTGCAAAACAGAAACAGACTCCCAGACATAGAAGAGAGACTTGGGGTTTTCAGTGGGGTTGGGGGCAGGGAAGGATTGGGAGTTTGGGATTAGCAGATACAAACTACAGGGTGGATAAACAGCAGGGTCCTACTGTAGAGCACAGAGAGCTATAGTCAGTATCCTGTGATCAACCATAATGGAAAAGAATAGGAAAAAGACTATACATGAAATATACAAAGAATATACATGAAACTGAATCAGAAATTAACAGAAGAAATTAACACAACAGAAAGGAACACAACATTGCAAATCAAATATACGTCAATAAAAAAGAAGGGGGGAAAGGAAAAAAATAGAAGCCAAGGTTGGGTTCCCTTTGTGGGGAGGGAGCACGCAGAAGAGGGGCTGGCAGGGTTCTATTCCTTGTTCTGGGTGGCAGCTACAAGGCTGCTCACTTTCTTGTTACTCATTAAGCTATATATTTATGGTTTGTGCACTTTCATGAATGTGTGTTATATTTCACAAGAAAAACAGTTTCTAAAACTGTAAAAAAATATAAATATAAAACGTTAGCCTCCTTGAAAACAGAAAATGGGTGGGAAAATTCTCCATATCCTGGAAATGACAGTACCAATGGGACTCTGACAGGTAGCACTCTTTCTAAGTTCCTGCCAGCACTGTGCTATATACGCTGGGGGCACAGAGAACAGCAATCCCCATAGGATGCCTGCCCTTAGCAAGTACACGGTCCACTTCCAGGATTTTATCCCCAGGACATCATTCAGCAGAAGCGCCAAGATGATGGAGATTTGTAACAACAACAAGACTGGAAACCACCCAGATATTTACAAAGGCAGGAGGGTTTTCTCAACCTTTTGAGTAGAAAGACTATCCAGCCTACCCACACGTATACCCTGGCAGGGTCAGCCTGTTCCCTATGGACGTGGTGGTTGGTTTAGGGGGAGGCTGGTGAGCCTGCCCCAAGGGGGTGGGGGCTTGGAGGCTCACCAAAGGGGTGTGTAATGCGATGGTGATGGGTCACAAAGGGCTTGCGGTATAAATAGGGTCGGGTCAAGAGACTCTGGCAGAGTCCTGCAGGGAGGTGACGAGGTGCTTTCGTTCCCTCTCTCTCTCTCTCTCCGAGACTCAATTTGTGGCTGGTGGCTCTGTCGTGAACGAAGAGAGCCATGAGCAGTGAGAGTTTACCTCATTACACGGCCAATAGCTACTGTTCAGTGGGGGTGTCGAGGACCTCCATGGGGGTCCTGCAACGACAACTGTACGAGGGAGGAGAGTATGACATTTTCAAGTACGCTCCCATGTTTGAGAGCGACTTTATCCAGGTCAGCAAGGAAGGAGAACTGACTGACCTAGACAACCGCGTCCGAACGGTGACTGTGGGCGTCGCATCCACCAGCCCCCTCTTCCCACTACCTGACGTCATGCTGCTGGCCCGACCAAGGAAAGTCTGTGCCAGGATCACCAAGGGGAGAGGTTGCAAGCCCGTGAAGACCCTAGAGCTCACCAAGCTGCTCCCCTTGAAGTTTGTCAAGATCTCCATCCACAACCGGGAGAAACAGCAGCTGTGCCTGAATCTTGCTACCGGCCGGACTTTCTATCTGCAGCTGTGCCCCTCTTCCGACGCACAAGAAGACCTCTTTTCCTATTGGGAAAAGCTTGTCTATATCCTGAGACCACCGGTAGACAGTTACAGCAGTACCCCGATGCTCCAAACTGGAGATGCAGCGACTAGAGAGGATGCCAAAATCCTAGTGGTAAGTACCGACAGGGACTCAAGAACACGTGGCAGGGCGCTTCGGGAGAGCAAGGCAAACCTGGTCCTTCATAGCCTTTGGTGCTCTCTGAGACTCGCCTGGGAAATACCTTCTACCGTTGAAAAGGGTCAGGGACAAACGAGCTATTACTACGGGAGTCACCACACGGGAGAGGTTCCGAGTGCTTCTCCACCTTGTCCCACGAGGCCGAGTTTCAGAGAGACCTTAGGTATCATCTCGGCTGCACTGGTCTCATCACCAGGGCTGTAATCCCTCCTACAGCATCCTGACTGTCTGGTCTCTTCCTGAACACTTACCCCAGCCCAGGTAGTCTCAGCAGGTGGGGAACATCATTCACAGTTAGGAAGTCCTTCCTTCATTGTGTCTCCCTGGGTCTCCGACACACTGACTCAAATCAGCCCAACCCGTGGAGTCACCAAAATGTACAAGGTGTGCATCCCTTGACCCAGGAACCCCACTTCTAGGAATCTGTCCTGCAGAGAGAGAAGCACAAGGGTATAAAGTTAAAGTGTATATCATCATGGAGAATTGTATCAGTGCTCTCCCTGACCCTGGGACTGTTCAAGTAAAGTGGAGTGGCCGTTTGACAGGGGTGCAGTAGATGGGGTCTTGCATCCAATGGGAGCTTAGACTGGGTGATTTCAAAGGTTATTCTAAGTATAAGGCCTTGAGTTGCTCAGCTCCAGGATGAGAGAGGAGCGGACATTTCGGAGCTCACTTTCTGTCATCTCAAACTTACCTGTCTCTCCTCCCCTTGGCTCAGACCACAGAGCTCCACAGAGAAAGGGATCAGGATGAGGTTGGGCTTCACAAGCTTCGTGACGTGACTGGAGCCACGTCTTGTGCTTATGTGGGGGGAGAGGGAATCCATCATGCCCCCATGGATCAACAGCAGCCCTGAAAGGCGCCAAAGGATCGGTGGCAGGGATTACCGTGGGCCTGGCGGGAGCCACCATCGAGGATCCAGGAGAAAGCGGATCCGGCAAGGCCACTGCAGGAGCTGCCAGCCTATCCCTGCAGGACACGAACCTGGTCTCGGCGGGTGTTGCCAGCACATCCTCGACGGGGGCAGATGGTCCAGAGAGCAGTATGAGCATGGTGTTGCCAGCTGCAGTCACACACAGCAAGCCTACTGCTGGAAGAGCTGAAGGGAAGGTCGCAGCCCCCAGGGTCTCCACCTTTCAGAGCGAAGGCTACACGTCTGAACGGGATGGAAGCCAGAAGGTCTCCCACCCCAGGGATGAAGCCTGGAAGGAAAAAAAGGAAAGAAGGACACGTCTTCATCGAGGAAATGTTCCCAACACCGCAGGACAGGTGAAGGTCACCACAGGGCACGAGGGGACAAGACCCAGAAAGCATCCTCCCACTGGCCCTCATGCGGCCATGAAAACCCCAAAGTTGACAAAGGAGGGGAGGACAGCTCGCAGACGGAGGAAGAGCCAGCCCGCCACCAGTTCGGGGACTCTAAGTAAGACCGCCAGTGGGATCCTCTCCGTCTTTAGGCGCTTCAGTCATTCCCCATTCAGCAACAAGGCTCACACATGACCACTGGGAGGTAGACAAAGCCCCGGTTGGCTTGGATCCTTCCCTAGAGAGGCAATTCCTACTTTCTCTAATAAAGGAAACCATACAACTCCAAAAGAAATGCTACCTTGTGTTTTCTATGTCCCCTCGCCTGGTAGTGACTTGACAGTGACTTCTGTGGTGCGAATTGTGCTTTGGCCTGAGACCCCAGAATCAAAATTTTGTTGTACAATATAGGTATTAAGTATCATTAAGCCATTCACTAGGGCTGGAAATAGATGCACTCTACAGAAATTTTCATTGCGAGGTTGCGAATCTTTTGAAATAAGATTTAATATGTAAATAGTTTGGGGAGAAGACAAGCTGGGGGAAGTGACTGTGTGATGTGTATACTTGCGTTGCTGAATTAATTACTTAACTCATCAAGTATTTATTGGCTGTCCGTGCTGTGCCTAGCACGAGGCTATGTTATTGAACAACCATCCTTTTCTCAGCAAAACACTTTGCTTTGGTTATGGGCACTCTGTAGAAGGCAAGGAAATAAGCACAGAAAAAGGTTTTCGTCGCTTGCTCGAAGGTCACACGTGCATAGCCACTGCCAGAAAGAGAAGCCTGTTTTCCCAGCAAGGCTTCTCCAGGGCACTTAGGGTGGAGGGAGGACAAGTCTGCAGCCGGGGCTGAGCTTCAGGCCATAGCTGGGTTCAGAGGTTCACCTTATGAAAACAGAAACTCTCTCTGGCTTGTAAGGAAATCAAACCATTGGGAGTTATTTTTCTTTGTGTAGGATAAAACAGAACACGGGGGGATCAGGGTTGTCATTGGCTCAACAAAGGGACACAATCTTTATGGTAGAAGCAGCACCAACGAGGAGTCAGGAAATCTGAGTTCCTATCCTGTCTGGGCCACTGACTCTCTTGGGTCACTCTGCCTCTCTGTAATGGTACCTCGGTGGGCAGCCACGGGGTCCCCAACTGTAAAACCAATGGATTGGACCGCTGCAGTGATTCTTACCCTTGGTTGTATGTTGGGAGTTCCCTGGGGAGCTTCAAAACAAACAAACAAACAAACAAAAAAACATTGATAGCCTGACCCCAATCCCAGAGATTCTGATGACATTTAAGTGGGGTAAGCCCTCCAGCACTGGGAGTTTTAAAAATCTCACCCAATAATTCTACTGTGCAGCAGCCAAGTTGGAAAACCACTGGGCTAGGAGGTCTGGGGGGCCTCTTTCAGCCCCAGTATGCCATAACTTTACAGTGGAAGACAGTAGTTCTCAAACATTCACATGCATGAGGATGACCTGGGAAGCCTATTTAAAAAATAACATTTCTCACCATATGATAGCCCTTATACATGGACTCTAAAGTACGATGCAAATGAACATATCTGCAAAACAGAAACAGACTCCCAGACATAGAAGAGAGACTTGGGGATTTCAGTGGGGTTGGGGGCAGGGAAGGATTGGGAGTTTGGGATTAGCAGATACAAACTACAGGGTGGATAAACAGCAGGGTCCTACTGTAGAGCACAGAGAGCTATAGTCAGTATCCTGTGATCAACCATAATGGAAAAGAATAGGAAAAAGACTATACATGAAATATACAAAGAATACACATGAAACTGAATGAGAAATTTATAGAAGAAATTAACACAACAGAAATGAACACAACATTGTAAATCAACTATACGTCAATAAAAAAGAAGGGGGGAAAGGAAAACAATAGAATCCAAGGTTGGGTTCCCTTTGTGGGGAGGGAGCACGCAGAAGAGGGGCTGGCAGGGTTCTATTCCTTGCTCTGGGTGGCAGCTACAAGGCTGCTCACTTTCTTGTTACTCATTAAGCTATATATTTATGGTTTGTGCACTTTCATGAATGTGTGTTATATTTCACAAGAAAAACAGTTTCTAAAACTGTAAAAAAATATAAATATAAAACGTTAGCCTCCTTGAAAAGAGAAAATGGGTGAGAAAATTCTCCATATCCTGGAAATGACAGTACCAATGGGACTCTGACAGGTAGCACTCTTTCTCAGTTCCTGCCAGCACTGTGCTATATACGCTGGGGGCACAGAGAACAGCAATCCCCATAGGATGCCTGCCCTTAGCAAGTACACGGTCCACTTCCAGGATTTTATCCCCAGGACATCATTCAGCAGAAGCGCCAAGATGATGGAGATTTGTAACAACAACAAGACTGGAAACCACCCAGATATTTACAAAAGCAGGAGGGTTTTCTCAACCTTTTGAGTAGAAAGACTATCCAGCCTACCCACAGGTATACCCTGGCAGGGTCAGCCTGTTCCCTATGGACGTGGTGGTTGGTTTAGGGGGAGGCTGGTGAGCCTGCCCCAAGGGGGTGGGGGCTTGGAGGCTCTACAAAGGGGTGTGTGATGCGATGGTGACGGGTCACAAAGGGCTTGCGGTATAAATAGGGTCGGGTCAAGAGACTCTGGCAGAGTCCTGCAGGGAGGTGACGAGGTGCTTTCGTTCCCTCTCTCTCTCTCTCTCCGAGTCTCAATTTGTGGCTGGTGGCTCTGTGTTGAACGAAGAGAGCCATGAGCAGTGAGAGTTTACCTCATTACACAGCCAATAGCTACTGTTCAGTGGGGATGTCGAGGACCTCCATGGGGGTCCTGCAACGACAACTGTACGAGGGAGGAGAGTATGACATTTTCAAGTACGCTCCCATGTTTGAGAGCGACTTTATCCAGGTCAGCAAGGAAGGAGAACTGATTGACCTAGACAACCGTGTCCGAACGGTGACTGTGGGCGTCGCATCCACCAGCCCCCTCTTCCCACTACCTGACGTCATGCTGCTGGCCCGACCAAGGAAAGTCTGTGCCGGGATCACCAAGGGGAGAGGTTGCAAGCCCGTGAAGACCCTAGGGCTCACCAAGCTTCTCCCCTTGAAGTTTGTCAAGATCTCCATCCACAACCGGGAGATACAGCAGCTGTGCCTGAATCTTGCTACCGGCCGGACTTTCTATCTGCAGCTGTGCCCCTCTTCCGACGCACAAGAAGACCTCTTTTCCTATTGGGAAAAGCTTGTCTATATCCTGAGACCACCGGTAGACAGTTACAGTAGTACCCCGATGCTCCAAACTGGAGATGCAGCGACTACAGACGATGCCACCATCCTAGTGGTAAGTACCGACAGGGACTCAAGAACACGTGGCAGGGTGCTTCGGGAGAGCAAGGCAAAGCTGGTCCTTCATAGCCTTTGGTGCTCTCTGAGACTCGCCTGGGAAATACCTTCTACCGTTGAAAAGGGTCAGGGACAAACGAGCTATCACTACGGGAGTCACCACACTGGAGAGGTTCCGAGTGCTTCTCCACCTTGTCCCACGAGGCCGAGTTTCTGAGAGACCTTAGGTATCATCTCGGCTGCACTGGTCTCATCACCAGGGCTGTAATCCCTCCTACAGCATCCTGACTGTCTGGTCTCTTCCTGAACACTTACCCCAGCCCAGGTAGTCTCAGCAGGTGGGGAACATCATTCACAGTTAGGAAGTCCTTCCTTCACTGTGTCACCCCGGGTCTCCGACACGCTGACTCAAATCAGCCCAACCCGTGGAATCACCAAAATATTCAAGGTGTGCATGCCTTGACCCAGGAACCCCACTTCTAGGAATCTGTCCTGCAGAGAGAGAAGCACAAGGGTATAAAGTTAAAGTGTATATCATCATGGAGAATTGTATCAGTGCTCTCCCGGACCCTGGGACTGTTCAAGTACAGTGGAGTGGCCGTCTGACAGGGGTGCAGTAGATGCGGTCTTGCATCCAATGGGAGCTTAGACTGGGTGATTTCAAAGGTTATTCTAAGTATAAGGCCTTGAGTTGCTCAGCTCCATGATGAGAGAGGAGCGGACAGTTCAGAGCTCACTTTCTGTCATCTCTATCTTACCTGTCTCTCCTCCCCTTGGCTCAGACCACAGAGCTCCACAGAGAAAGGGATCAGGATGAGGTTGGGCTTCACAAGCTTCGTGACGTGACTGGAGCCACGTCTTGTGCTTATGTGGGGGGAGAGGGAATCCATCATGCCCCCCATGGATCAACTGCAGCCCTGAAAGGCGCCGAAGGATTGGCGGCAGGGATGACCGTGGGCCTGGCGGGAGCCACCATCGAGGATCCAGGAGAAAGCGGATTCGGCCAGGCCACTGCAGGTGCTGCCATCCTATCCCTGCAGGACACAAACCTGGTCTCGGCGGGTGTTGCCAGCACATCCTCGACGGGGGCAGATGGTCCAGAGAGCAGCATGAGCATGGTGTTGCCAGCTGCAGTCACAACCAGCAAGCCTGCTGCTGGAAGAGCTGAAGGGAAGGTCCCAGCACCCGTGGTCTCCACCTTGCAGAGCGAAGGCTACACGTCTGAAAGGGATGGAAGCCAGAAGGTCTCCCAACCCCAGGGATGAAGCCTGGAAGGAAAAAAAGGAAAGAAGGACACGTCTTCATCGAGGAAAAGTTCCCATCACCACAGGACAGGTGAAGGTCACCACAGGACACGAGGGGACAAGACCCAGAAAGCATCCTCCCACTGGTCCTCATGCGGCCATGAAAACCCCAAAGTTGACAAAGGAGGGGAGGACAGCTCGCAGACGGAGGAAGAGCCAGCCCGCCACCAGTTCGGGGACTCTAAGTAAGACCGCCAGTGGGATCCTCTCCATCTTTAGGCGCTTCAGTCATTCCCCATTCAGCACCAAGGCTCACACATGACCACTGGGAGGTAGACAAAGCCCCGGTTGGCTTGGATCCTTCCCTAGAGAGGCAATTCCTACTTTCTCTAATAAAGGAAACCATACAACTCCGAAAGAAATGCTATCTTGTGTTTTCTATGTCCCCTCGCCTGGTAGGGACTTGACAGTGACTTCTGTGGTGCGAATTGTGCTTTGGCCTGAGACCCCAGAATCAAAATTTTGTTGTACAAGATAGGTATTAAGTATCATTAAGCCATTTACTAGGGCTGGAAACAGATGCACTCTACAGAAATTTTCATTGCGTGGTTGCGAAACTTTTGAAATAAGATTTAATATGTAAATAGCTTGGGGAGAAGACAAGCTGGGGGAAGTGACTGTGTGATGTGTATACTTGCGTTGCTGAATTAATTACTTAACTCATCAAGTATTTATTGGCTGTCCGTTCTGTGCCTAGCACGAGGCTATGTTATTGAACAACCATCCTTTTCTCAGCAAAGCACTTTGCTTTGGTTATGGGCACTCTGTAGAAGGCAAGGAAATAAGCACAGAAAAAGGTTTTCGTCGCTTGCTCAAAGGTCACACGTGCATAGCCACTGCCAGAAAGAGAAGCCTGTTTTCCCAGCAAGGCTTCTCCAGGGCACTTAGGGTGGAGGGAGGACAAGTCTGCAGCCGGGGCTGAGCTTCAGGCCATAGCTGGGGTCAGAGGTTCACCTTATGAAAACAGAAACTCTCTCTGGCTTGTAAGGTAATGAAACCATGGGGAGTTATTTTACTTTGTGTAGGATAAAACAGAACACGGGGGGATCAGGGTTGTCATTGGCTCAACAAAGGGACACAATCTTTATGGTAGAAGCAGCACCAACGAGGAGTCAGGAAATCTGAGTTCCTATCCTGTCTGGGCCACTGACTCTCTTGGGTCACTCTGCCTCTCTGTAATGGTACCTCGGTGGGCAGCCATGGGGTCCCCAACTGTAAAACCAATGGATTGGAACGCTGCAGTGATTCTTACCCTTGGTTGTATGTTGGGAGTTCCCTGGAGAGCTTAAAAACAAACAAACAAAAATTGTAACCTGACCGCAATCCCAGAGATCCTGATGACATTTAAGTGGGGTAAGCCCTCCAGCACTGGGAGTTTTAAAAATCTCACCCAATAAGTCTACTGTGCAGCAGCCAAGTTGGAAAACCACTGGGCTAGGAGGTCTGTGGGGCCTCTTTCAGCCCCAGTATGCCATAACTTTACAGTGGAAGACAGTAGTTCTCAAACATTCACATGCATGAGGAATACCTGGGAAGCCTATTTAAAAAATATCATTTCTCCCCATATGATAGCCCTTATACATGGACTCTAAAGTACGATACAAATGAACATATCTGCAAAACAGAAACAGACTCCCAGACATAGAAGAGAGACTTGGGGTTTTCAGTGGGGTTGGGGGCAGGGAACGATTGGGAGTTTGGGATTAGCAGATACAAACTACAGGGTGGATAAACAGCAGGGTCCTACTGTAGAGCACAGAGAACTATAGTCAGTATCCTGTGATCAACCATAATGGAAAAGAATAGGAAAAAGACTATACATGAAACTGAATCAGAAATTAACAGAAGAAATTAACACAACAGAAATGAATACAACATTGTAAATCAAATATACGTCAATAAAAAAGAAGGGGGAAAAGAAAAAAAAAATAGAAGCCAAGGTTGGGTGACCTTGGTGGGGAGGGAGCATGCAAAAGAGGGGCTGGCGGGGTTCTATTACTTGCTCTGGGTGGCAGCTACAAGGCTGCTCACTTTCTTGTTACTCATTAAGCTATATATTTATGGTTTGTGCACTTTCATGAATGCATGTTATATCTCACAATAAATACAGTTTCTAAAACTGTAAAACAATATAAATATAAAACGTTAGCCTCCTTGAAAAGAGAAAATTGGTGAGAAAATTCTCCGTATCCTGGAAATGACAGTACCAATGGGACTCTGACAGGTAGCACTCTTTCTAAGTTCCTGCCAGCACTGTGCTATATACGCTGGGGGCACAGAGAACAGCAATCCCCATAGGATGCCTGCCCTTAGCAAGTACACGGTCCACTTCCAGGATTTTATCCCCAGGACATCATTCAGCAGAAGCGCCAAGATGATGGAGATTTGTAACAACAACTAGACTGGAAACCACCCAGATATTTACAAAAGCAGGAGGGTTTTCTCAGCCTTTTGAGTAGAAAGACTATCCAGCCTACCCACACCTATACCCTGGCAGGGTCAGCCTGTTCCCAATGGACGTGGTGGTTGGTTTAGGGGGAGGCTGGTGAGCCTGCCCCAAGGGGGTGGGGGCTTGGAGACTCAACAAAGGGGTGTGTGATACGATGGTGACGGGTCACAAATGGCTTGCGGTATAAATAGGGTCGGGTCAAGAGACTCTGGCAGAGTCCTGCAGGGAGGTGACTTGGTGCTTTCATTCCCTCTCTCTCTCTCTCTCCGAGACTCAATTTGTGGCTGGTGGCTCTGTCTTGAACGAAGAGAGCCATGAGCAGTGAGAGTTTACCTCATTACACGGCCAATAGCTACTGTTCAGTGGGGGTGTCGAGGACCTCCATGGGGGTCCTGCAACGACAACTATACGAGGGAGGAGAGTATGACATTTTCAAGCACGCGCCCATGTTGGAGAGCGTCTTTATCCAGGTCAGCAAGGAAGGAGAACTGATTGACCTAGACAACCGCGTCCGAACGGTGACTGTGGGCGTCTCATCCACCAGCCCCCTCTTCCCGCTACCTGACGTCATGCTGCTGGCCCGACCAAGGAGAGTCTGTGCCGGGGTCACCAAGGGGAGTGGTTGCAAGCCCGTGAAGACCCTAGAGCTCACCAGGCTGCTCCCCTTGAAGTTTGTCAAGATCTCCATCCACAACCGGGAGAAACAGCAGCTGTGCCTGAATCTTGCTACCGGCCGGAATTTCTACATGCACCTGTGCCCCTCTTCCGACGCACAAGAAGACCTCTTTTCCTATTGGGAAAAGCTTGTCTATATCCTGAGACCACCGGTAGACAGTTACAGCAGTACCCCGATGCTCCAAACTGGAGATGCAGCGACTACAGAGGATGCCAACATCCTAGTGGTAAGCACCGACAGGGACTCAAGAACACGGGGCAGGGTGCTTTGGGAGAGCAGGGCAAATCTGGTCCTTCATAGCCTTTGGTGCTCTCTGAGACTCGCCTGGGAAATACCTTCTACCGTTGAAAAGGGTCAGGGACAAACGAGCTATCACTACGGGAGTCACCAAACGGGAGAGGTTCCGAGTGCTTCTCCACCTTGTCCCACGAGGCCAAATTTCAGAGAGACCTTAGGTATCATCTCGGCTGCACTGGTCTCATCACCAGGGCTGTAATCCCTCCTACAGCATCCTGACTGTCTGCTCTCTTCCTGAACACTTACCCCAGCCCAGGTAGTCTCAGCAGGTGGTGAACAACATTCACAGCTAGGAAGTCCTTCCTTCATTGTGTCTCCCCGGAACTCCGACATGCTGACTCAAATCAGCCCAACCCGTGGAGTCACCAAAATGTAGAAGGTGTGCATCCCTTGACCCAGGAACCCCACTTCTAGGAATCTGTCCTGCAGGGAGAGAAGCACAAGGGTATAAAGTTAAAGTGAATATCATCATGGAGAATTGTATCAGTGCTCTCCCTGGCCGTGGGACTGTTCAAGTACAGTGGAGTGGCCGTTTGACAGGGGTGCAGTAGATGGGGTCTTGCATCCAATGGGAGCTTAGACTGGGTGATTTCAAAGGTTATTCTAAGTATAAGGCCTTGAGTTGCTCAGCTCCAGGATGAGAGAGGAGCGGACAGTTCTGAGCTCACTTTCTGTCATCTCTATCTTACCTGTCTCTCCTCCCCTTGGCTCAGACCACAGAGCTCCACAGAGAAAGGGATCAGGATGAGGTTGGGCTTCACAAGCTTCGTGACGTGACTGGAGCCAAGTCTTGTGCTTATGTGGGGGGAGAGGGAATCCATCATGCCCCCCGTGGGTCACCTGCAGCCCTGAAAGGCGCCGAAGGATCGGCGGCAGGGATGACCGTGGGCCTGGCGGGAGCCACCATCGAGGACCCAGGAGAAAGCGGATCCGGCCAGGCCACTGCAGGTTCTGCCAGCCTATCCCTGCAGGACACGAGCCTGGTCTCGGCGGATGTTGCCAGCACATCCTCGACGGGGGCAGATGGTCCAGAGGGCAGAATGAGCATGGTGTTGCCAGGTGCAGTCACAAACAGCAAGCCTGCTGCTGGAAGAGCTGAAGGGAAGGTCGCAGCCCCAGTGGTCTCCACCTTGCAGAGCGAAGGCTACACGTCTGAAGGGGGTGGAAGCCAGAAGGTCTCCCACCCCAGGGATGAAGCCTGGAAGGAAAAAAAGGAAAGAAGGACACGTCTTCATTGAGGAAAATTTCCCATCACCGCAGGACTGGTGAAGGTCACCACAGGACACGAGGGGACAAGACCCAGAAAGCATCCTCCCACTGGTCCTCATGCGGCCATGAAAACCCCAAAGTTGACCAAGGAGGGGAGGACAGCTCGCAGACGGAGGAAGAGCCAGCCCGCCACCAGTTCGTGGACTCTAAGTAAGACCGCCAGTGAGATCCTCTCCGTCTTTAGGCGCTTCAGTCACTCCTGATTCAGCACCAAGTCTCACACATGACCACTGGGAGGTAGACAAAGCCCCGGTTGGCTTGGATCCTTCCCTAGAGAGGCAATTCCTACTTTCTCTAATAAAGGAAACCATACAACTCCAAAAGAAATGCGATCTTGTGTTTTCTATGTCCCCTCGCCTGGTAGTGACTTGACAGTGACTTCTGTGGTGCGAATTGTGCTTTGGCCTGAGACCCCAGAATCAAAATTTTGTTGTACAAGATAGGTATTAAGTATCATTAAGCCATTCACTAGGGCTGGAAATAGATGCACTCTACAGAAATGTTCATTGCGAGGTTGCGAATCTTTGGAAATAAGATTTACTATGTAAATATAGTTTGGGGGAAGATAAGCTGGGGGAGGTGACTGCGTGATGTGTAAACTTGCGTTGCTGAATTACTTACTGAATTCATCAAGTATTTATGGGGTGTCTGTGCCGTGCTGTGCCTAGCACGAGGCTATGTTATGGATAACAAACAACCCAATACAAAAATGGGCAGAAGATCTAAATAGACGTTTCTTCAAAGAAGACACAGAGATGGCCAAGACGCACATGAAAAGCTGCTCAACATCACTAATTATTAGAGAAATGCAAATCAAAACTACACAGAGGTAAGACCTCACACCTGTTAGAATCGGCATCATCAGATAATCTACAAACAACAAATTCTGGGGAGGGTGTGGACAAAAGGAACCCTCTTCCGCTATTGGTGGGAATGTAAATTGATACAGTCACTATGGAGAACAGTATGGAGGTTCCTTTAAAAAACTAAAAACAGAATTACAATAGGATCCAGCAATCCCACTTCTGGGCATATACCCAGAGAAAACCATAAATCACAAAGACACATTCACCACAATGTTCATTGCAGCACTATTTACAATATCCAGGTAATGGAAGCAATCTAAATGGCCACAGACAGACGAATGGATAAAGATGTGGTACATATATAAAATGGAATATTACTCAGCCATAAAAAGAAATGAAACTGGGTCATTTGTAGAGAAGTTGATGGATCTAGAGACTGTCATACAGAGTGAAGTAAGTCAGAAAGAGAAAAACAAATATTGTATATTAATGCCTATATGTGGAACCTAGAAAAATGGTCCAGATGAACTGGTTTGCAGGGCAGAAATAGAGACACAGAGGTAGAGAACAAACGTATGGACACAAAGTGGGGGAAGCCATGGGGTGGTGGTGTTGGGATGAGTTGGGACATTGGGATTGACCTGTATACATGTCTATGCATAAAATAGATAACTAATAATAACCTACTGTATAATAAAATAACTAAAATTAAATTTCAAAATTTTTAAAAATAAAATGTTAAAATAAAACAAAAGAAAAGTTCTTCCATTCACACTGATGTATTTATAAGAATGAATTATTTCCATGCTTATATCTATAAATACATAAAAGAGGAATAAAATCTAACTTGAACCAAAAAAGAAAAAAAAACTGAACCTAACAGTTATACAGAGGAAAACACTACCAAGGCACTTGCTCCAGTGGTAAACAATTATGAAATTGGTCAGAGGTAGGGAATCATCTCCCATACAGCCAGCAGCCCCGCCCGCCCATGCAAGGAGCGTCCTTATTGCAAAGCTGTGGGACCGTGCCGAGGCCTCTGTGAGTAAACGTGAGCTGAGCCCCAGGCCAGCTGCTGCTGAACTGCTCCCACACATCCCACGTGAAACACCTGAATATGTACAAGGGCTTGAAAGCCTAGAGGAAGGGCCGTGGAGCCACACCAGCGACAGCACGCAGGCCACCTTGGTGCCTGCAGGTCAGCCAGGATGGTCCTGGCCACGGGCGCTCTTCTGGAAGCTTTCCATTGCCCTGCCTGAGATACCCCTCCTGTCCCGGCCCCCACTCCTTTTTTTCCTTCCTCAACTCAGCCCGGAGAGATATTCCAGTGGAAGTTATGGATGACACATCCTCTTCTTTACAGGTGGCAGCCTGGCAACTCCTGCAGAAAGTCCAGCAGAGCTCCACTCACACCGGGCCGCCCACAAAGCCGTGGACCCTAACACCCTCCCAACAACACAGCCCCGAGACTGCTGACAGGGCAGAGAATATGGAGTCAGGCACAGCTGCAGGGGCTATTGCTGCCTGGAGTGCTGTTTATATTGACCTCAACACAGGCACACCTTGGGAGGGCTTGCCGGCAGGGTCAGGCTGCCCATGTCAGCTAATCCTCAGCCCTCAGGGAATCACATTGCAGAAAATGGACCTCGCTAAGACAGAATATTCGCCAAGGAAAAAAAGGACACAATGCCATTTGCAGCACCGTAGATGAGTCTAGAGGTAATCACGTGACTTGGAGTAAGTCAGAAAGTGAAAGACACATATCATATCATATCACTTATAGGTGTTACCTATAAATTGATACCAGGGCAGATATTTCCACGGAGAAGGGTAATCACAGATTCATTAAACAAACTTATGGTTCACCAAAGGAAAGGTGTGAGCATTGAATTCATTACGATATTGGGGTTAACAGACATATACAAACACAGTAGACGTATATAATCACCAAAGACCTACGGAGTACCAAGAGAAGACTACTCAACATTCTGTCATAACGAACATGGGAAAAGGATCCCAGGAAGAACAGACATATATATATGTGTAAAAGAACCACCTCTTGCACACCTAAAAAAAGCTAAACGTTGTACTCAAACTTGCTGTAATAAAAAATAAAAAATTAAATTAAAAACACGAACAAGAAGTAGTGAGACAAACTTGAGGAGCTTTCTCCTGGCACATTCCGTTCTACATTCCAATCTGGAACAGGACTTCCATTGAGGCTCTGCTGCCCTAGTAACCAGATTTGGTAAGGGAGAACTGCTGCCACCTTGTGGCCGTTTCACACAACAGCAGCTTTAATCCCAGCGCTAATGGTCAGTGGATATTCCAAATCATTACAGGCCTGTAAATGACACCTGCCCTGAAAACAAATCCTGGGGTCATATATCGACCAAAAAATTCAAAAGACGTCCATATTTCAAAACGACAGTTTCAAGAGGCATATTTCACGCACATTAGTGTTCTGCTTCTTTTGATTTCTTTCTTTCTTTGTTAAAAAAATGGGAATGGAAAAATGGCAGCCCTCAGAATGGGCAAAAACTTTCACAAACGAATCAATGGACAAAGGTTTAATCTCCAATATATATAAACAGCTCATACAGCTTAATATTAATAAAACAAACAACCCAATACAAAAATGGGCAGAAGATCTAAATAGACGTTTCTTCACAGAAGACACAGAGATGGCCAAGACGCACATGAAAAGCTGCTCAACATCACTAATTACTAGAGAAATGCAAATGAAAACTACAATGAGGTAAGACCTCACACCTGTTAGAATCGGCATCATCAGATAATCTACAAACAACAAATTCTGGGGAGGGTGTGGACAAAAGGAACCCTCTTCCGCTATTGGTGGGAATGTAAATTGATACAGTCACTATGGAGAACAGTATGGAGGTTCCTTTAAAAAACTAAAAACAGAATTACAATAGGATCCAGCAATCCCACTTCTGGGCATATACCCAGAGAAAACCATAAATCACAAAGACACATTCACCACAATGTTCATTGCAGCACTATTTACAATAGCCAGGTAATGGAAGCAACCTAAATGCCCACAGACAGACGAATGGATAAAGATGTGGTACATATATAAAAAGGAATATTACTCAGCCATAAAAAGGAATGAAACTGAGTCATTTGTAGAGAAGTTGATGGATCTGGAGACTGTCATACAGAGTGAAGTAAGTCAGAAAGAGAAAAACAAATATTGTATATTAATGCCTATATGTGGAACCTAGAAAAATGGTACAGATGAACTGGTTTGCAGGGCAGAAATAGAGACACAGAGGTAGAGAACAAACGTATGGACACAAAGTGGGGGAAGCCATGGGGTGGTGGTGGGGGGATGAGTTGGGAGATTGGGATTGACCTGTATACATGTCTATGCATAAAATAGATAACTAATAATAACCTACTGTATAAAAAAATAAATAAAATTAAATTTCAAAATTTTTAAAAATAAAATGTTAAAATAAAACAAAAGAAGTTCTTCCATTCACACTGATGTATTTATAAGAATGAATTATTTCCATGCTTATATCTATAAATAAATAAAAGGGGAATAAAATCTAACTTGAACCAAAAAAGAAAAAAAAAACTGAACCTAACAGTTATGCAGAGGAAAACACTACCAAGGCACTTGCTCCAGTGGAAAACAATTCTGAAATTGTTCAGAGGTAGGGAATCATCTCCCATACAGCCAGCAGCCCCGCCCACCCACGCAAGGAGCGTCCTTATTGCAAAGCTGGGGGACCGTGCCGAGGCCTCTGTGAGTAAACGTGAGCTGAGCCCCAGGCCAGCTGCTGCTGAACTGTTCCCACCCTTCCCAGGTGAAACACCTGAATATGTACAAGGGCTTGAAAGCCTAGAGGAAGGGCCGTGGAGCCACACCAGCAACAGCACGGCGGCCAACTTGGTGCCTGCAGGTCAGCCAGGATGGTCCTGGCCACGGGCGCTCTTCTGGAAGCTTTCCATTGCCCTGCCTGAGATACCCATCCTGTCCCGGCCACCACTCCTTTTTTCCTTACTCGTCTCAGCCCGGAGAGATATTCCAGTGGAAGTTATGGGTGACACATCCTCTTCTTTACAGATGGCAGCCTGGCAACTCCTTCAGAAAGTCCAGCAGAGCCCCACTCACACCGGGCCACCCAAAAAGCCGTGGACCCTCACACCCTCCCACCAGCACAGCCCCGAGACTGCTGACGGGGCAGAGAATATGGAGTCAGGCACAGCTGCAGGGGCTATTGCTGCCTGGAGTGCTGTTTATATTGACCTCAACCCAGGCACACCTGGGGGGGCTTGCCGGCAGGGTCAGGCTGCCCATGTCAGCTAATCCTCAGCCCTCAGGGAATCACATTGCAGAAAATGGACCTCGCTAAGACAGAATATTCGCCAAGGAAAAAAAGGACACAATGCCATTTGCAGCACCGTAGATGAGTCTAGAGGTAATCACGTGATTTGGAGTAAGTCAGAAAGTGAAAGACACATATCATATCATATCACTTATAGGTGTTACCTATAAATTGATACCAGGGCAGATATTTCCACGGAGAAGGGTAATCACAGATTCATTAAACAAACTTATGGTTCACCAAAGGAAAGGTGTGAGCATTGAATTCATTACGATATTGGGGTTAACAGACATATACAAACACAGTAGACGTATATAATCACCAAAGACCTACGGAGTACCAAGAGAAGACTACTCAACATTCTGTCATACCGAACATGGGAAAAGGATCCCAGGAAGAACAGACATATGTATATGTGTAAAAGAACCACCTCTTGCACACCTAAAAAAAGCTAAACGTTGTACTCAAACTTGCTGTAATAAAAAATAAAAAATTAAATTAAAAACACGAACAAGAAGTAGTGAGACAAACTTGAGGGACTTTCTCCTGGCACATTCCGTTCTACATTCCAATCTGGAACGCGACTTCCATTGAGGCTCTGCTGCCCTAGTAACCAGATTTGGTAAGGGAGAACTGCTGCCACCTTGTGGCCGTTTCACACAACAGCAGCTTTAATCCCAGCGCTAATGGTCAGTGGATATTCCAAATCATTACAGGCCTGTAAATGACACCTGCCCTGAAAACAAATCCTGGGGTCATATATCGACCAAAAAATTCAAAAGACGTCCATATTTCAAAACGACAGTTTCAAGAGGCATATTTCACGCACATTAGTGTTCTGCTTCTTTTGCTTTCTTTCTTTCTTTGTTAAAAAAACGGGAATGGAAAAATGGCAGCCCTCAGAATGGGCGAAAACTTTCACAAACGAATCAATGGACAAAGGTTTAATCTCCAATATATATAAACAGCTCATACAGCTTAATATTAATAAAACAAACAACCCAATACAAAAATGGGCAGAAGATCTAAATAGACGTTTCTTCACAGAAGACACAGAGATGGCCAAGACGCACATGAAAAGCTGCTCAACATCACTAATTATTAGAGAAATGCAAATGAAAACTACAATGAGGTAAGACCTCACACCTGTTAGATTCGGCATCATCAGATAATCTACAAACAACAAATTCTGGGGAGGGTGTGGACAAAAGGAACCCTTTTCCGCTATTGGTGGGAATGTAAATTGATACAGTCACTATGGAGAACAGTATGGAGGTTCCTTTAAAAAACTAAAAACAGAATTACAATAGGATCCAGCAATCCCACTTCTGGGCATATACCCAGAGAAAACCATAAATCACAAAGACACATTCACCACAATGTTCATTGCAGCACTATTTACAATAGCCAGGTAATGGAAGCAATCTAAATGGCCACAGACAGACGAATGGATAAAGATGTGGTACATATATAAAATGGAATATTACTCAGCCATAAAAAGGAATGAAACTGGGTCATTTGTAGAGAAGTTGATGGATCTAGAGACTGTCATACAGAGTGAAGTAAGTCAGAAAGAGAAAAACAAATATTGTATATTAATGCCTATATGTGGAACCTAGAAAAATGGTCCAGATGAACTGGTTTGCAGGGCAGAAATAGAGACACAGAGGTAGAGAACAAACGTATGGACACAAAGTGGGGGAAGCCATGGGGTGGTGGTGGGGGGATGAGTTGGGAGACTGGGATTGACCTGTATACATGTCTATGCATAAAATAGATAACTAATAATAACCTACTGTATAAAAAAATAACTAAAATTAAATTTCAAAATTTTTAAAAATAAAATGTTAAAATAAAACAAAAGAAAAGTTCTTCCATTCACACTGATGTATTTATAAGAATGAATTATTTCCATGCTTATATCTATAAATACATAAAAGAGGAATAAAATCTAACTTGAACCAAAAAAGAAAAAAAAACTGAACCTAACAGTTATACAGAGGAAAACACTACCAAGGCACTTGCTCCAGTGGTAAACAATTCAGAAATTGGTCAGAGGTAGGGAATCATCTCCCATACAGCCAGCAGCCCTGCCCGCCCACGCAAGGAGCGTCCTTATTGCAAACCTGGGGGACCGTGCCGAGGCCTCTGTGAGTAAACGTGAGCTGAGCCCCAGGCCAGCTGCTGCTGAACTGTTCCCACCCTTCCCAGGTGAAACACCTGAATATGTACAAGGGCTTGAAAGCCTAGAGGAAGGGCCGTGGAGCCACACCAGCAACAGCACGGAGGCCAACTTGGTGCCTGCAGGTCAGCCAGGATGGTCCTGGCCACAGGTGCTCTTCTGGAAGCTTTCCATTGCCCTGCCTGAGATACCCATCCTGTCCCGGCCACCACTCCTTTTTTCCTTACTCGTCTCAGCCCGGAGAGATATTCCAGTGGAAATTATGGGTGACACATCCTCTTCTTTACAGGTGGCAGCCTGGCAACTCCTGCAGAAAGTCCAGCAGAGCCCCACTCACACCGGGCCACCCAAAAAGCCGTGGACCCTCACACCCTCCCACCAGCACAGCCCCGAGACTGCTGACGGGGCAGAGAATATGGAGTCAGGCACAGCTGCAGGGGCTATTGCTGCCTGGAGTGCTGTTTATATTGACCTCAACCCAGGCACACCTGGGGAGGGCTTGCCGGCAGGGTCAGGCTGCCCATGTCAGCTAATCCTCAGCCCTCAGGGAATCACATGTCAGAAAATGGACCTCGCTAAGACAGAATATTCGCCAAGGAAAAAAAGGACACAATGCCATTTGCAGCACCGTAGATGAGTCTAGACGTAATCACGTGACTTGGAGTAAGTTAGAAAGTGAAAGTCACATATCATATCATATCACTTATAGGTGTTACCTATAAATTGATACCAGGGCAGATATTTCCACGGAGAAGGGCAATCACAGATTCATTAAACACACTTATGTTTCACCAAAGGAAATGTGTGAGGATTGAATTCATTACGATATTGTGGTTAACAGACATATACAAACACAGTAGACGTATATAATCACCAAAGACCTACGGAGTACCAAGAGAAGACTACTCAACATTCTGTTATAACGTACATGGGAAAAGGATCCCAGGAAGAACAGACATATGTATATGTGTAAAAGAACCACCTCTTGCACACCTACAACAAGCTAAACGTTGTACTCAAACTTGCTGTAATAAAAAATAAAAAATTAAATTAAAAACACGAACAGGAAGTAGTGAGACAAACTTGAGGGGCCTTCTCCTGGCACATTCCGTTCTACATTCCAATCTAGAACGCGACTTCCATTGAGGCTCTGCTGCCCTAGTAACCAGATTTGGTAAGGGAGAACTGCTGCCACCTTGTGGCCGTTTCACACAACAGCAGCTTTAATCCCAGAGCTAATGGTCAGTGGATATTCCAAATCATTACATGCCTGTAAATGACACCTGCCCTGAAACAAATCCTGGGGTCATATATCGACCAAAAAATTCAAAAGACGTCCATATTTCAAAACGACAATTTCAAGAGGCATATTTCACGCACATTAGTGTTCTGCTTCTTTTGCTTTCTTTCTTTGTTAAAAAAACGGGAATGGAAAAAGGCAACCCTCAGAATGGGCGAATTCGTTCACAAACGAATCAATGGACAAAGGTTTAATCTCCAATATATATAAACAGCTCATGCAGCTTAATATTAATAAAACAAACAACCCAATACAAAAATGGGCAGAAGATCTAAATAGACGTTTCTTCAAAGAAGACACAGAGATGGCCAAGACGCACATGAAAAGCTGCTCAACATCACTAATTATTAGAGAAATGCAAATCAAAACTACAATGAGATAAGACTTCACACCTGTTAGAATCGGCATCATCAGATAATCTACAATCAACAAATTCTGGGGAGTGTGTGGACAAAAGGAACCCTCTTCCGCTATTGGTGGGAATGTAAATTGATACAGTCACTATGGAGAACAGTATGGAGGTTCCTTTAAAAAACTAAAAAGAGAATTACCATAGGATCCAGCAATCCCACTTCTGGGCATTTACCCAGAGAAAACCATAAATCACAGAGACACATTCACCACAATTTTCATTGCAACACTATTTACAATAGCCAGGTAATGGAAGCCACCTAAATGGCCACAGACAGATGAATGGATAAAGATGTGGTACATATATAAAATGGAATATTACTCAGCCATAAAAAGGAATGAAACTGGGTCATTTGTAGAGAAGTTGACGGATCTAGAGACTGTCATACAGAGTGAAGTAAGTCAGAAAGAGAAAAACAAATATTGTATATTAATGCCTATATGTGGAACCTAGAAAAATGGTACAGATGAACTGGTTTGCAGGGCAGAAATAGAGACACAGAGGTAGAGAACAAACGTATGGACACAAGGTGGGGGAAGCCATGGGGTGGTGGTGGTGGGATGAGTTGGGAGATTGGGATTGACCTGTATACATGTCTATGCATAAAATAGATAACTAATAATAACCTAGTGTATAAAAAAATAAATAAAACTATATTTCAAAATTTTTAAAAATAAAATGTAAAAATAAAACAGAAAAAAAGTCCTTCCATTCACACTGATGTATTTATAAGAATGAATTATTTCCATGCTTATATCCATAAATACATAAAAGAGGAATAAAATCTAACTTGAACCAAAAAAGAAAAAAAAAAGCTGAACCTAACAGTTATACAGAGGGAAACACAACCAAGGCACTTGCTCCAGTGGTAAACAATTCTGAAATTGGTCAGAGGTGGGGAGTCATCCCCCATACAGCCAGCAGCCCCACCAGCCCACGCAAGGAGCGTCCTTATTGCAAAGCTGTGGGACCGTGCCGAGGCCTCTGTGAGTAAACGTGAGCTGAGCCCCAGGCCAGCTGCTGCTGAACTGCTCCCACCCATCCCACGTGAAACACCTGAATATGTACAAGGGCTTGAAAGCCTAGAGGAAGGGCCGTGGAGCCACACCAGCGACAGCACGCAGGCCACCTTGGTGCCTGCAGGTCAGCCAGGATGGTCCTGGCCACGGGCGCTCTTCTGGAAGCTTTCCATTGCCCTGCCTGAGATACCCCTCCTGTCCCGGCCCCCACTCCTTTTTTTCCTTCCTCAACTCAGCCCGGAGAGATATTCCAGTGGAAGTTATGGATGACACATCCTCTTCTTTACAGGTGGCAGCCTGGCAACTCCTGCAGAAAGTCCAGCAGAGCTCCACTCACACCGGGCCGCCCACAAAGCCGTGGACCCTAACACCCTCCCAACAACACAGCCCCGAGACTGCTGACAGGGCAGAGAATATGGAGTCAGGCACAGCTGCAGGGGCTGTTGCTGCCTGGAGTGCTGTTTATATTGACCTCAACACAGGCACACCTTGGGAGGGCTTGCCGGCAGGGTCAGGCTGCCCATGTCAGCTAATCCTCAGCCCTCAGGGAATCACATTGCAGAAAATGGACCTCGCTAAGACAGAATATTCGCCAAGGAAAAAAAGGACACAATGCCATTTGCAGCACCGTAGATGAGTCTAGAGGTAATCACGTGACTTGGAGTAAGTCAGAAAGTGAAAGACACATATCATATCATATCACTTATAGGTGTTACCTATAAATTGATATCAGGGCAGATATTTCCACGGAGAAGGGTAATCACAGATTCATTAAACAAACTTATGGTTCACCAAAGGAAAGGTGTGAGCATTGAATTCATTACGATATTGGGGTTAACAGACATATACAAACACAGTAGACGTATATAATCACCAAAGACCTACGGAGTACCAAGAGAAGACTACTCAACATTCTGTCATAACGAACATGGGAAAAGGATCCCAGGAAGAACAGACATATGTATATGTGTAAAAGAACCACCTCTTGCACACCTAAAAAAAGCTAAACGTTGTACTCAAACTTGCTGTAATAAAAAATAAAAAATTAAATTAAAAACACGAACAAGAAGTAGTGAGACAAACTTGAGGAGCTTTCTCCTGGCACATTCCGTTCTACATTCCAATCTGGAACGCGACTTCCATTGAGGCTCTGCTGCCCTAGTAACCAGATTTGGTAAGGGAGAACTGCTGCCACCTTGTGGCCGTTTCACACAACAGCAGCTTTAATCCCAGCGCTAATGGTCAGTGGATATTCCAAATCATTACAGGCCTGTAAATGACACCTGCCCTGAAAACAAATCCTGGGGTCATATATCGACCAAAAAATTCAAAAGACGTCCATATTTCAAAACGACAGTTTCAAGAGGCATATTTCACGCACATTAGTGTTCTGCTTCTTTTGATTTCTTTCTTTCTTTGTTAAAAAAACGGGAATGGAAAAATGGCAGCCCTCAGAATTGGCGAAAACTTTCACAAACGAATCAATGGACAAAGGTTTAATCTCCAATATATATAAACAGCTCATACAGCTTAATATTAATAAAACAAACAACCCAATACAAAAATGGGCAGAAGATCTAAATAGACGTTTCTTCACAGAAGACACAGAGATGGCCAAGACGCACATGAAAAGCTGCTCAACATCACTAATTACTAGAGAAATGCAAATGAAAACTACAATGAGGTAAGACCTCACACCTGTTAGAATCGGCATCATCAGATAATCTACAAACAACAAATTCTGGGGAGGATGTGGACAAAAGGAACCCTCTTCCGCTATTGGTGGGAATGTAAATTGATACAGTCACTATGGAGAACAGTATGGAGGTTCCTTTAAAAAACTAAAAAGAGAATTACCATAGGATCCAGCAATCCCACTTCTGGGCATTTACCCAGAGAAAACCATAAATCACAGAGACACATTCACCACAATGTTCATTGCAGCACTATTTACAATATCCAGGTAATGGAAGCAATCTAAATGGCCACAGACAGACGAATGGATAAAGATGTGGAACATATATAAAATGGAATATTACTCAGCCATAAAAAGGAATGAAACTGGGTCATTTGTAGAGAAGTTGACGGATATAGAGACTGTCATACAGAGTGAAGTTAGTCAGAAAGAGAAAAACAAATATTGTATATTAATGCCTATATGTGGAACCTAGAAAAATGGTACAGATGAACTGGTTTGCAGGGCAGAAATAGAGACACAGAGGTAGAGAACAAACGTATGGACACAAAGTGGGGGAAGCCATGGGGTGGTGGTGGTGGGATGAGTTGGGAGATTGGGATTGACCTGTATACATGTCTATGCATAAAATAGATAACTAATAATAACCTAGTGTATAAAAAAATAAATAAAAATAAATTTCAAAATTTTTAAAAATAAAATGTAAATATAAAACAGAAAAAAAGGTCTTCCATTCACACTGATGTATTTATAAGAATGAATTATTTCCATGCTTATATCTATAAATACATAAAAGAGGAATAAAATCTAACTTGAACTAAAAAAGAAAAAAAAAAAACTGAACCTAACAGTTATACAGAGGAAAACACTACCAAGGCACTTGCTCCAGGGGTAAACAATTCTGAAATTGGTCAGAGGTGGGGAATCATCTCCCATACAGCCAGCAGCCCCGCCCGCCCACGCAAGGAGCGTCCTTATTGCAAATCTGGGGGACCGTGCCGAGGCCTCTGTGAGGAAACGTGAGCTGAGCCCCAGGCCAGCTGCTGCTGAACTCTTCCCACCCTTCCCAGGTGAAACACCTGAATATGTACAAGGGCTTGAAAGCCTAGAGGAAGGGCCGTGGAGCCACACCAGCGACAGCACGCAGGCCAACTTGGTGCCTGCAGGTCAGCCAGGATGGTCCTGGCCACGGGCGCTCTTCTGGAAGCTTTCCATTGCCCTGCCTGAGATACCCCTCCTGTCCCGGCCCCCACTCCTTTTTTTCCTTACTCACCTCAGCCCGGAGAGATACTCCAGTGGAAGTTATGGGTGACACATCCTCTTCTTTACAGGTGGCAGCCTGGCATCTCCTGCAGAAAGTCCAGCAGAGCCCCACTCACACCGGGCCAACCACAAAGCCGTGGACCCTCACACCCTCCCACCAGCACAGCCCCGAGACTGCTGACGGGGCAGAGAATATGGAGTCAGGCACAGCTGCAGGGGCTATTGCTGCCTGGAGTGCTGTTTATATTGACATCAACCCAGGCACACCTGGGGAGGGCTTGCCGGCAGGGTCAGGCTGCCCAGGTCAGCTAATCCTCAGCCCTCAGGGAATCACATTGCAGAAAATGGACCTCGCTAAGACAGAATATTCGCAAAGGAAAAAAAGGACACAGTGCCATTTGCAGCACCGTAGATGAGTCTAGAGGTAATCACGTGACTTGGAGTAAGTCAGAAAGTGAAAGACACATATCATATCATATCACTTATAGGTGTTACCTATAAATTGATACCAGGGCAGATATTTCCACGGAGAAGGGCAATCAAAGATTCATTAAACAAACTTATGGTTCACCAAAGGAAAGGTGTGAGGATTGAATTCATTACGATATTGGGGTTAACAGACATATACAAACACAGTATACGTATATAATCACCAAAGACCTACGGAGTACAAAGAGAAGACTACTCAACATTCTGTCATAACGAACATGGGAAAAGGATCCCAGGAAGAACAGACATATGTATATGTGTAAAAGAACCTCATCTTCCACACCTACAACAAGCTAAACGTTGTACTCAAACTTGCAGTAATAAAAAATAAAAAAATTATATTAAAAACACGAACAAGAAGTAGTGAGACAAACTTGAGGGGCTTTCTCCTGGCACATTCCGTTCTACATTCCAATCTAGAACGCGACTTCCATTGAGGCTCTGCTGCCCTAGTAACCAGATTTGGTAAGGGAGAACTGCTGCCACCTTGTGGCCGTTTCACACAACAGCAGCTTTAATCCCAGCGCTAAAAGTCAGTGGATATTCCAAATCATTACAGGCCTGTAAATGACACCTGCCCTGAAAACAAATCCTGGGGTTATATATCGACCAAAAAATTCAAAAGACGTCCATATTTCAAAACGACAGTTTCAAAAGGCATATTTCACGCACATTAGTGTTCTGATTCTTTTGCTTTCTTTCTTTCTTTGTTAAAAAAACGGGAATGGAAAAAGGTAACCCTCCCAAGGGGCGAAAACGATCACAAACGAATCAATGGACAAAGGTTTAATCTCCAATATATATATACAGCTCATGCAGCTTAATATTAATACAACAAACAACCCAATACAAAAATTGGAAGAAGATCTAAATAGACGTTTCTTCAAAGAAGACACAGAGATGGCCAAGACGCACATGAAAAGCTGCTCAACATCACTAATTATTAGAGAAATGCAAATCAAAACTACAATGAGGTAAGACCTCACACCTGTTAGAATCGGCATCATCAGATAATCTACAAACAACAAATTCTGGGGAGGGTGTGGACAAAAGGAACCCTCTTCCACTATTGGTGGGAATGTAAATTGATACAGTCACTATGGAGAACAGTATGGAGGTTCCTTTAAAAAACTAAAAAGAGAATTACCATAGGATCCAGCAATCTCACTTCTGGGCATATACCCAGAGAAAACCATAAATCACAGAGAAACATTCACCACAATGTTCATTGCAGCACTATTTACAATAGCCAGGTAATGGAAGCAAACTAAATGCCCACAGACAGACGAATGGATAAAGATGTGGTACATATATAAAATGGAATATTTCTCAGCCATAAAAAGGAATGAAACTGAGTTATTTGTAGAGAAGTTGATGGATCTAGAGACTGTCATACAGAGTGAAGTAAGTCAGAAAGAGAAAAACAAATATTGTATATTAATGCCTATATGTGGAACCTAGAAAAATGCTACAGATGAAATGGTTTGCAGGGCAGAAATAGAGACACAGAGGTAGAGAACAAACGTATGGACACAAATTGGGGGAAGCCATGGGGTGGTGGTGGTGGGATGAGTTGGGAGATTGGGATTGACCTGTATACATGTCTATGCATAAAATAGATAACTAATAATAACCTAGTGTATAAAAAAATAAATAAAAATAAATTTCAAAATTTTTAAAAATAAAATGTAAAAATAAAACAGAAAAAAAGGTCTTCCATTCACACTGATGTATTTATAAGAATGAATTATTTCCATGCTTATATCCATAAATACATAAAAGAGGAATAAAATCTAACTTGAACCAAAAAAGAAAAAAAAACTGAACCTATCAGTTATACAGAGGAAAACACTACCAAGGCACTTGCTCCAGTGTTAAACAATTCTGAAATTGGTCAGAGGTGGGGAATCATCTCCCATACAGCCAGCAGCCCCGCCCGCCCACGCAAGGAGCGTCCTTATTGCAAAGCTGGGGGACCGTGCCGAGGCCTCTGTGAGTAAACGTGAGCTGAGCCCCAGGCCAGCTGCTGCTGAACTGTTCCCACCCTTCCCAAGTGAAACACCTGAATATGTACAAGGGCTTGAAAGCCTAGAGGAAGGGCCGTGGAGCCACACCAGCGACAGCACGCAGGCCAACTTGGTGCCTGAAGGTCAGCCAGGATGGTCCTGGCCACGGGCGCTCTTCTGGAAGCTTTCCATTACCCTGCCTGAGATACCCCTCCTGTCCCGGACCCCACTCCTTTTTTTCCATCCTCACCTCAGCCCGGAGAGATATTCCAGTGGAAGTTATGGGTGACACATCCTCTTCTTTACAGGTGGCAGCATGGCAACTCCTGCAGAAAGTCCAGCAGAGCCCCACTCACACCGGGCCACCCACAAAGCCGTGAACCCTCACACCCTCCCAACAGCACAGCCCCGAGACTGCTGACGGGGCAGAGAATATGGAGTCAGGCAGAGCTGCAGGGGCTATTGCTGCCTGGAGTGCTGTTTATATTGACCTCAACCCAGGCACACCTGGGGAGGGCTTGCCGGCAGGGTCAGGCTGCACAGGTCAGCTAATCCTCAGCCCTCAGGGAATCACATTGCAGAAAACGGACCTCGCTAAGACAGAATATTCGCCAAGGGAAAATAGGACACAATGCCATTTGCAGCACCGTAGATGAGTCTAGAGGTAATCACGTGACTTGGAGTAAGAAAGTGAAAGACACATATCATATCATATCACTTATAGGTGTTACCTATAAATTGATACCAGGGCAGATATTTCCACGGAGAAGGGCAATCACAGATTCATTAAACAAACTTATGGTTCACCAAAGGAAAGGTGTGAGGATTGAATTCATTACGATATTGGGGTTAACAGACATAAAAACACAGTAGACGTATATAATCACCAAAGACCTACGGAGTACCAAGAGAAGACTACTCAACATTCTGTCATAACGTACATGGGAAAAGGATCCCAGGAAGAACAGACATATGTATATGTGTAAAAGAACCACCCCTTGCACACCTACAACAAGCTAAACGTTGTACTCAAACTTGCTGTAATAAAAAATAAAAATTTAAATTAAAAACACGAACAAGAAGTAGTGAGACAAACTTGAGGGGCTTTCTCCTGGCACATTCCGTTCTACATTCCAATCTAGAACGTGACTTCCATTGAGGCTCTGCTGCCCTAGTAACCAGATTTGGTAAGGGAGAACTGCTGCCACCTTGTGGCCGTTTCACACAACAGCAGCTTTAATCCCAGTGCTAATGGTCAGTGGATATTCCAAATCATTACAGGCCTGTAAATGACACCTGCCCTGAAAACAAATCCTGGGGCCATATATCGACCAAAAAATTCAAAAGACGTCCATATTTCAAAACGACAGTTTCAAGAGGCATATTTCACGCACATTAGTGTTCTGCTTCTTTTGCTTTCTTTCTTTCTTTGTTAGAAAAACGGGAATGGAAAAAGGCAACCCTCAGAATGGGCGAAAACGTTCACAAATGAATCAATGGACAAAGGTTTAATCTACAATATATATAAACAGCTCATGCAGCTTAATATTAATAAAACAAACAACCCAATACAAAAATGGGCAGATCTAAATAGACGTTTCTTCAAAGAAGACACACAGATGGCCAAGACGCACATGAAAAGCTGCTCAACATCACTAATTATTAGAGAAATGCAAATCAAAACTACAATGAGGTATGACCTCACACCGTTAGAATGGGCATCATCAGATAATCTATAAACAACAAATTCTGGGGAGGGTGTGGACAAAAGGAACCCTCTTCCGCTATTGGTGGGAATGGAAATTGATACAGTCACTAAGGAGAACAGTATGGAGGTTCCTTTAAAAAACTAAAAAGAGAATTACCATAGGATCCAGCAATCCCACTTCTGGGCATATACCCAGAGAAAACCATAAATCACACAGACACATTCACCACAATGTTCTTTGCAGCACTATTTACAATAGCCAGGTAATGGAAGCAACCTAAATGCCCACAGACAGATGAATGGATAAAGATGTGGTACATATATAAAATGGAATATTACTCAGCCATAAAAAGGAATGAAACTGGGTCATTTGTAGAGAAGTTGACGGATCTAGAGACTGTCATACAGAGTGAAGTAAGCCAGAAAGAGAAAAACAAATATTGTATATTAATGCCTATATGTGGAACCTAGAAAAATGGTACAGATGAACTGGTTTGCAGGGCAGAAATAGAGACACAGAGGTAGAGAACAAACGTATGGACACAAATTGGGGGAAGCCATGGGGTGGTGGTGGTGGGATGAGTTGGGAGATTGGGATTGACCTGTATACATGTCTATGCATAAAATAGATAACTAATAATAACCTAGTGTATAAAAAAATAAATAAAAATAAATTTCAAAATTTTTAAAAATAAAATGTAAAAATAAAACAGAAAAAAAGGTCTTCCATTCACACTGATGTATTTATAAGAATGAATTATTTCCATGCTTATATCCATAAATACATAAAAGAGGAATAAAATCTAACTTGAACCAAAAAAGAAAAAAAAACTGAACCTATCAGTTATACAGAGGAAAACACTACCAAGGCACTTGCTCCAGTGTTAAACAATTCTGAAATTGGTCAGAGGTGGGGAATCATCTCCCATACAGCCAGCAGCCCCGCCCGCCCACGCAAGGAGCGTCCTTATTGCAAAGCTGGGGGACCGTGCCGAGGCCTCTGTGAGTAAACGTGAGCTGAGCCCCAGGCCAGCTGCTGCTGAACTGTTCCCACCCTTCCCAAGTGAAACACCTGAATATGTACAAGGGCTTGAAAGCCTAGAGGAAGGGCCGTGGAGCCACACCAGCGACAGCACGCAGGCCAACTTGGTGCCTGAAGGTCAGCCAGGATGGTCCTGGCCACGGGCGCTCTTCTGGAAGCTTTCCATTACCCTGCCTGAGATACCCCTCCTGTCCCGGACCCCACTCCTTTTTTTCCATCCTCACCTCAGCCCGGAGAGATATTCCAGTGGAAGTTATGGGTGACACATCCTCTTCTTTACAGGTGGCAGCATGGCAACTCCTGCAGAAAGTCCAGCAGAGCCCCACTCACACCGGGCCACCCACAAAGCCGTGAACCCTCACACCCTCCCAACAGCACAGCCCCGAGACTGCTGACGGGGCAGAGAATATGGAGTCAGGCAGAGCTGCAGGGGCTATTGCTGCCTGGAGTGCTGTTTATATTGACCTCAACCCAGGCACACCTGGGGAGGGCTTGCCGGCAGGGTCAGGCTGCACAGGTCAGCTAATCCTCAGCCCTCAGGGAATCACATTGCAGAAAACGGACCTCGCTAAGACAGAATATTCGCCAAGGGAAAATAGGACACAATGCCATTTGCAGCACCGTAGATGAGTCTAGAGGTAATCACGTGACTTGGAGTAAGAAAGTGAAAGACACATATCATATCATATCACTTATAGGTGTTACCTATAAATTGATACCAGGGCAGATATTTCCACGGAGAAGGGCAATCACAGATTCATTAAACAAACTTATGGTTCACCAAAGGAAAGGTGTGAGGATTGAATTCATTACGATATTGGGGTTAACAGACATAAAAACACAGTAGACGTATATAATCACCAAAGACCTACGGAGTACCAAGAGAAGACTACTCAACATTCTGTCATAACGTACATGGGAAAAGGATCCCAGGAAGAACAGACATATGTATATGTGTAAAAGAACCACCCCTTGCACACCTACAACAAGCTAAACGTTGTACTCAAACTTGCTGTAATAAAAAATAAAAATTTAAATTAAAAACACGAACAAGAAGTAGTGAGACAAACTTGAGGGGCTTTCTCCTGGCACATTCCGTTCTACATTCCAATCTAGAACGTGACTTCCATTGAGGCTCTGCTGCCCTAGTAACCAGATTTGGTAAGGGAGAACTGCTGCCACCTTGTGGCCGTTTCACACAACAGCAGCTTTAATCCCAGTGCTAATGGTCAGTGGATATTCCAAATCATTACAGGCCTGTAAATGACACCTGCCCTGAAAACAAATCCTGGGGCCATATATCGACCAAAAAATTCAAAAGACGTCCATATTTCAAAACGACAGTTTCAAGAGGCATATTTCACGCACATTAGTGTTCTGCTTCTTTTGCTTTCTTTCTTTCTTTGTTAGAAAAACGGGAATGGAAAAAGGCAACCCTCAGAATGGGCGAAAACGTTCACAAATGAATCAATGGACAAAGGTTTAATCTACAATATATATAAACAGCTCATGCAGCTTAATATTAATAAAACAAACAACCCAATACAAAAATGGGCAGATCTAAATAGACGTTTCTTCAAAGAAGACACACAGATGGCCAAGACGCACATGAAAAGCTGCTCAACATCACTAATTATTAGAGAAATGCAAATCAAAACTACAATGAGGTATGACCTCACACCGTTAGAATGGGCATCATCAGATAATCTATAAACAACAAATTCTGGGGAGGGTGTGGACAAAAGGAACCCTCTTCCGCTATTGGTGGGAATGGAAATTGATACAGTCACTAAGGAGAACAGTATGGAGGTTCCTTTAAAAAACTAAAAAGAGAATTACCATAGGATCCAGCAATCCCACTTCTGGGCATATACCCAGAGAAAACCATAAATCACACAGACACATTCACCACAATGTTCTTTGCAGCACTATTTACAATAGCCAGGTAATGGAAGCAACCTAAATGCCCACAGACAGATGAATGGATAAAGATGTGGTACATATATAAAATGGAATATTACTCAGCCATAAAAAGGAATGAAACTGGGTCATTTGTAGAGAAGTTGACGGATCTAGAGACTGTCATACAGAGTGAAGTAAGCCAGAAAGAGAAAAACAAATATTGTATATTAATGCCTATATGTGGAACCTAGAAAAATGGTACAGATGAACTGGTTTGCAGGGCAGAAATAGAGACACAGAGGTAGAGAACAAACGTATGGACACAAAGTGGGGGAAGCCATGGGGTGTTGGTGGTGGGATGAGTTGGGAGATTGGGATTGACCTGTATACATGTCTATGCATAAAATAGATAACTAATAAAACCTACTGTATAAAAAAATAAATAAAATTAAATTTCAAAATTTTTAAAAATAAAATGTAAAAATAAAACAGAAAAAAAGTCCTTCCATTCACACTGATGTATTTATAAGAATGAATTATTTCCATGCTTATATCCATAAATACTTAAAAGAGGAATAAAATCTAACTTGAACCAAAAAAGAAAAAAAAAAGCTGAACCTAACAGTTATACAGAGGGAAACACAACCAAGGCACTTGCTCCAGTGGTAAACAATTCTGAAATTGGTCAGAGGTGGGGAATCATCCCACATACAGCCAGCAGCCCCACCCACCCACGCAAGGAGCGTCCTTATTGCAAAGCTGTGGGACCGTGCCGAGGCCTCTGTGAGTAAACGTGAGCTGAGCCCCAGGCCAGCTGCTGCTGAACTGTTCCCACCCTTCCCAGGTGAAACACCTGAATATGTACAAGGGCTTGAAAGCCTAGAGGAACGGCCGTGGAGACACACGAGCGAGAGCACGCAGGGCAACTTGGTGCCTGCAGGTCAGCCAGGATGGTCCTGGCCACCTGCGCTCTTCTGGAAGCTTTCCATTGCCCTGCCTGAGATACCCCTCCTGTCCCGGCCCCCACTCCTTTTTTTCCTTCCTCACCTCAGCCCGGAGAGATATTCCAGTGGAAGTTATGGGTGACACATCCTCTTCTTTACAGGTGGCAGCCTGGCAACTCCTGCAGAAAGTCCAGCAGAGCCCCACTCACACCGGGCCGCCCACAAAGCCGTGGACCCTCACACCCTCCCACCAGCACAGCCCCGAGACTGCTGACGGGGCAGAGAATATGGAGTCAGGCACAGCTGCAGGGGCTATTGCTGCCTGGAGTGCTGTTTATATTGACCTCAACCCAGGCACACCTGGGGAGGGCTTGCAAGCAGGGTCAGGCTGCCCATATCAGCTAATCCTTAGCCCTCAGGGAATCACATTGCAGAAAATGGACCTCGCTAAGACAGAATATTCGCCAAGGAAAAAAAGGACACAATGCCATTTGCAGCACTGTAGATGAGTCTAGAGGTAATCACGTGACATGGAGTAAGTCAGAAAGTGAAAGACCCATATCATATCATATCACTTATAGGTGTTACCTATAAATTGATACCAGGGCAGATATTTCCACGGGGAAGGGCTATCACAGATTCATTAAACAAAATTATGGTTCACCAAAGAAAAGGTGTGAGGATTGAATTCATTACGATATTGGGGTTAACAGACATATACAAACACAGTAGACGTATATAATCACCAAAGACCTATGGAGTACCAAGAGAAGACTACTCAACATTCTGTCCTAACGTACATGGGAAAAGGATCCCAGGAAGAACAGAAATATGTATATGTGTAAAAGAACCACCTCTTGCACACCTACAACAAGCTAAACGTTGTACTCAAACTTGCTGTAATAAAAAATAAATTAAATTAAAAACACGAACAAGAAGTAGTGAGACAAACTTGAGGGGCTTTCTCCTGGCACATTCCGTTCTACATTCCAATCTAGAACGCGACTTCCATTGAGGCTCTGCTGCCCTAGTACCCAGATTTGGTAAGGGAGAACTGCTGCCACCTTGTGGCCGTTTCACACAACAGCAGCTTTAATCCCAGCGCTAATGGTCAGTGGATATTCCAAATCATTACAGGCCTGTAAATGACACCTGCCCTGAAACAAATCCTGGTGTCATATATCGACCAAAAAATTCAAAAGACGTCCATATTTCAAAACGACAGTTTCAAGAGGCATATTTCACGCACATTAGTGTTCTGCTTCCTTTGCTTTCTTTCTTTCTTTGTTAAAAGAACGGGAATGGAAAAAGGCAACCCTCAGAATGGGCGAAAACGTTCACAAACGGATCAATGGACAAAGGTATAATCTCCAATATATATAAACAGCTCATGCAGCTTAATATTAATAAAACAAACAACCCAATACAAAAATGGGCAGAAGATCTAAAGAGACGTTTCTTCAAAGAAGACACAGAGATGGCCAAGACGCACATGAAAAGCTGCTCAACATCACTAATTATTAGAGAAATGCAAATCAAAACTACAATGAGGTAAGACCTCAAACCTGTTAGAATCGGCATCATCAGATAATCTACAAACAACAAATTCTGGGGAGGGTGTGGACAAAAGGAACCCTCTTCCGCTATTGGTGGGCATGTAAATTGATACAGACACTATGGAGAACAGTATGGAGGTTCCTTTAAAAAACTAAAAAGAGAATTACCATAGGATCCAGCAATCCCACTTCTGGGCATTTACCCAGAGAAAACCATAAACCACAGTGACACATTCACCACAATGTTCATTGCAACACTATTTACAATAGCCAGGTAATGGAAGCCACCTAAATGCCCACAGACAGATGAATGGATAAAGATGTGGTACATATATAAAATGGAATATTACTCAGCCATAAAAAGGAATGAAACTGGGTCATTTGTAGAGAAGTTGATGGATCTAGAGACTGTCATACAGAGTGAAGTAAGTCAGAAAGAGAAAAACAAATATTGTATATTAATGCCTATATGTGGAACCTAGAAAAATGGTACAGAGGAACTGGTTTGCAGGGAAGAAATAGAGACACAGAGGTAGAGAACAAACGTATGGACACAAGGTGGGGGAAGCCATGGGGTGGTGGTGGTGGGATGAGTTGGGAGATTGGGATTGACCTGTATACATGTCTATGCATAAAATAGATAACTAATAATAACCTACTGTATAAAAAAACATAAATAAAATTAAATTTAAAAATTTTTAAAAATAAAATGTAAAAATAAAACAGAAAAAAAGTTCTTCCATTCACACTGATGTATTTATAAGAATGAATTATTTCCATGCTTATATCCATAAATACATAAAAGAGGAATAAAATCTAACTTGAACCAAAAAAGAAAAAAAAAGCTGAAACTAACAGTTATACAGAGGGAAACACAACCAAGGCACTTGCTCCAGTGGTAAACAATTCTGAAATTGGTCAGAGGTGGGGAATCATCCCCCATACAGCCAGCAGCCCCGCCCGCCCACGCAAGGAGCGTCCTTATTGCAAAGCTGTGGGAATGTGCCGAGGCCTCTGTGAGTAAACGTGAGCTGAGCCCCAGGCCAGCTGCTGCTGAACTGTTCCCACCCTTCCCAGGTGAAACACCTGAATATGAACAAGGGCTTGAAAGCCTAGAGGAAGGGCCGTGGAGCCACACCAGCGACAGCACGCAGGCCAAGTTGGTGCCTGCAGGTCAGCCAGGATGGTCCAGGCCACGGGCACTCTTCTGGAAGCTTTCCATTGCCCTGCCTGAGATACCCCTCCTGTCCCGGCCCCCACTCCTTTTTTTCCTTCTTCACCTCAGCCCGGAGAGATATTCCAGTGGAAGTTATGGGTGACACATCATCTTCTTTAGAGGTGGCAACCTGGCAACTCCTGCAGAAAGTCCAGCAGAGCCCCACTCACACCGGGCCGCCCACAAAGCCGTGGACCCTCACACCCTCCCACCAGCACAGCCCCGAGACTGCTGACGGGGCAGAGAATATGGAGTCAGGCACAGCTGCAGGGGCTATTGCTGCCTGGAGTGCTGTTTATATTGACCTCAACCCAGGCACACCTGGGGAGGGCTTGCCGGCAGGGTCAGGCTGCCCAGGTCAGCTAATCCTCAGCCCTCAGGGAATCACATTGCAGAAAATGGACCTCGCTAAGACAGAATATTAGCCAAGGAAAAAAAGCACACAATGCCATTTGCAGCACCGTAGATGAGTCTAGAGGTAATCACGTGACTTGGAGTAAGTCAGAAAGTGAAAGACACGTATCATATCATATCACTTATAGGTGTTACCTATAAATTGATACCAGGGCAGATATTTCCACGGAGAAGGGCAATCACAGATTCATTAAACAAACTTATGGTTCACCAAAGGAAAGTTGTGAGGATTGAATTCATTACGATATTGGTGTTAACAGACATATACAAACACAGTAGACGTATATAATCACCAAAGACTTACAGAGTACCAAGAGAAGACTACTCAACATTCTGTCATAACGTTCATGGGAAAAGAATCCCAGGAAGAACAGACATATGTATATGTGTAAAAGAACATCATCTTGCACACCTACAACAAGCTAAACGTTGTACTCAAACTTGCTGTAATAAAAAATAAAAAATTAAATTAAAAACACGAACAAGAAGTAGTGAGACAAACTTGAAGGGCTTTCTCCTTGCACATTCCTTTCTACATTCCAATCTAGAACGCGACTTCCATTGAGGCTCTGCTGCCCTAGTAACCAGATTTGGTAAGGGAGAACTGCTGCCACCTTGTGGCCGTTTCACACAACAGCAGCTTTAATCCCAGAGCTAATGGTCAGTGGATATTCCAAATCATTACAGGCCTGTAAATGACACCTGCCCTGAAAACAAATCCTGGGGTCATATATCGACCAAAAAATTCAAAAGACGTCCATATTTCAAAACCACAGTTTCAAGAGGCATATTTCACGCACATTAGTGTTCTGCTTCTTTTGCTTTCTTTCTTTCTTTGTTAAAAAAACGGGAATGGAAAAAGGCAACCCTCAGAATGGGCGAAAACGTTCACAAACGAATCAATGGACAAAGGTTTAAACTCCAATATATATAAACAGCTCATGCAGCTTAATATTAATAAAACAAACAACCCAATACAAAAATGGGCAGAAGATCTAAAGAGACGTTTCTTTAAAGAAGACACAGAGATGGCCAAGACGCACATGAAAAGCTGCTCAACATCACTAATTATTAGAGAAATGCAAATCAAAACTACAATGAGGTAAGACCTCACACCTGTTAGAATCGGCATCATCAGATAATCTACAAACAACAAATTCTGTGGAGTGTGTGGACAAAAGGAACCCTCTTCCACTATTGGTGGGAATGTAAATTGATACAGTCACTATGGAGAACAGTATGGAGGTTCCTTTAAAAAATTAAAAAGAGAATTACCATAGGATCCAGCAATCCCACTTCTGGGCATTTACCCAGAGAAAACCATAAATCACAGAGACACATTCACCACAATGTTCATTGCAGCACTATTTACAATAGCCAGGTAAAGGAAGCAACCTAAATGCCCACAGACAGACGAATGGATAAAGATGTGGAACATATATAAAATGGAATATTACTCAGCCATAAAAAGGAATGAAACTGAGTCATTTGTAGAGAATTTGATGGATCTAGAGACTGTCATACAGAGTGAAGAAAGTCAGAAAGAGAAAAACAAATATTGTATATTAATGCCTATATGTGGAACCTAGAAAAATGGTACAGATGAACTGGTTTTCAGGGCAGAAATAGAGACACACATGTAGAGAACAAACGTATGGACACAAAGTTGGGGAAGCCATGGGTTGGTGGTGGTGGGATGAGTTGGGAGATTGTGATTGACCTGTATACATGTCTATGCATAAAATAGATAACTAATAATAACCTACTGTTTAAAAAATAAATTAAATTAACTTTCAAAATTTTTAAAAATAAAATGTAAAAATAAAACAGAAAAAAGGTTCTTCCATTCACACTGATGTATTTATAAGAATGAATTATTTCCATGCTTATATCCATAAATACATAAAAGAGGAATAAAATCTAACTTGAACCAAAAACGAAAATAAAAAGCTGAACCTAACAGTTATACAGAGGGAAACACAACCAAGGCACTTGCTCCAGTGGTAAACAATTCTGAAATTGGTCAGAGGTGGGGAATCATCCCCCATACAGCCAGCAGCCCCGCCCGCCCACGCAAGGAGCGTCCTTATTGCAAAACTGTGGGACCGTGCCGAGGCCTCTGTGAGTAAACGTGAGCTGAGCCCCAGGCCAGCTGCTGCTGAACTGTTCCCACCCTTCCCAGGTGAAACACCTGAATATGTACAAGGGCTTGAAAGCCTAGAGGAAGGGCCGTGGAGCCACACCAGCGACAGCACGCAGGCCAACTTGGTGCCTGCAGGTCAGCCAGGATGGTCCAGGCCACGGGCACTCTTCTGGAAGCTTTCCATTGCCCTGCCTGAGATACCCCTCCTGTCCCGGCCCCCACTCCTTTTTTTCCTTCCTCACCTCAGCCCGGAGAGATATTCCAGTGGAAGTTATGGGTGACACATCGTATTCTTTACAGGTGGCAGCCTGTCAACTCCTGCAGAAAAGTCCAGCAGCGCCCCACTCACACCGGGCCGCCCACAAAGCCGTGAACCCACACACCCTCCCACCAGCAGAGCCCCGAGACTGCTGACGGGGCAGAGAATATGGAGTCAGGCACAGCTGCAGGGGCTATTGCTGCCTGGAGTGCTGTTTATATTGACCTCAACCCAGGCACACCTGGGGAGGGCTTGCCGGCAGGGTCAGGCTGCCCAGGTCAGCTAATCCTCAGCCCTCAGGGAATCACATTGCAGAAAATGGACCTCGCTAAGACAGAATATTCGCCAAGGTAAAAAAGGACACAATGCGATTTGCAGCACGGTAGATGAGTCTGGAGGTAATCACGTGACTTGGAGTAAGTCAGAAAGTGAAAGACACATATCATATCATATCACTTATAGGTGTTACGTATAAATTGATACCAGGGCAGATATTTCCACGGAGAAGGACAATCACAGATTCATTAAACAAACTTATGGTTCACCAAAGGAAAGGTGTGAGCATTGAATTCATTACGATATTGGGGTTAACAGACATATACAAACACAGTAGACGTATATAATCACCAAAGACCTACGGAGTACCAAGAGAAGACTACTCATCATTCTTTCATAACGTACATTGGAAAAGGATCCCAGGAAGAACAGACATATGTATATGTGTAAAAGAACCACCTCTTGCACACCTACAAAAAGCTAAACGTTGTATTCAAACTTGCTGTAATAAAAAATAAAAAAATTAAATTAAAAGCACGAAGAAGAAGTAGTGAGACAAACTTGAGTGGCTTTCTCCTGGCACATTCCGTTCTACATTCCAATCTAGAATGCGACTTCCATTGAGGCTCTGCTGCCCTAGTAACCAGATTTGGTAAGGGAGAACTGCTGCCACCTTGTGGCCGTTTCACACAACAGCAGCTTTAATCCCAGCGCTAATGGTCAGTGGATATTCCAAATCATTACAGGCCTGTAAATGACACCTGCCCTGAAAACAAATCCTGGGGTCATATATCGACCAAAAAATTCAAAAGACGTCCATATTTCAAAACGACAGTATCAAGAGGCATATTTCACGCACATTAGTGTTATGCTTCTTTTGCTTTCTTTCTTTCTTTGTTAAAAAAACGGCAATGGAAAAAGGCAACCCTCAGAATGGGCGAAAAGTTTCACAAACGAATCAATGGACAAAGGTTTAAACTCCAATATATATAAACAGCTCATGCAGCTTAATATTAATAAAACAAACAACCCAATACAAAAATGGGCAGAAGATCTAAATAGACGTTTCTTCAAAGAAGACACAGAGATGGCCAAGACGCACATGAAATGCTGCTCAACATCACTAATTATTAGAGAAATGCAAATCAAAACAACAATGAGGTAAGACCTCACACCTGTTAGAATCGGCATCATCAGATAATCTACAAACAACAAATTCTGGGGAGGGTGTGGACAAAAGGAACCCTCTTCCGCTATTGGTGGGAATGTAAATTGATACAGTCACTATGGAGAACTGTATGGAGGTTCCTTTAAAAAAACTAAAAAGAGAATTACCATAGGATCCAGCAATCCCACTTCTGGGCATTTACCCAGAGAAAACCATAAATCACAGAGACACATTCACCACAATGTTCATTGCAGCACTATTTACAATAGCCAGGTAATGGAAGCAACCTAAATGCCCACAGACAGACGAATGCATAAAGATGTGGAACATATATAAAATGGAATATTACTCAGCCATAAAAAGGAATGAAACTGGGTCATTTGTAGAGAAGTTGACGGATCTAGAGACTGTCATACAGAGTGAAGTAAGTCAGAAAGAGAAAAACAAATATTGTATATTAATGCCTATATGTGAAACCTAGAAAAATGGTACAGATGAACTGGTTTTCAGGGCAGAAATAGAGACACAGATGTAGAGAACAAACGTATGGACACAAAGTTGGGGAAGCCATGGGTTGGTGGTGGTGGGATGAGTTGGGAGATTGTGATTGACCTGTATACATGTCTATGCATAAAATAGATAACTAATAATAACCTACTGTATAAAAAATAAATTAAATTAAATTTCAAAATTTTTAAAAATAAAATGTAAAAATAAAACAGAAAAAAGGTTCTTCCATTCACACTGAGGTATTTATAAGAATGAATTATTTCCATGCTTATATCCATAAATACATAAAAGAGGAATAAAATCTAACTTGAACCAAAAAAGCAAAAAAAAACGCTGAACCTAACAGTTATACAGAGGGAAACACAACAAAGGCACTTGCTCCAGTGGTAAACAATTCTGAAATTGGTCAGAGGTGGGGAATCATCCCCCATACAGCCAGCAGCCCCACCAGCCCACGCAAGGAGCGTCCTTATTGCAAAGCTGTGGGACCGTGCTGAGGACTCTGTGAGTAAACGTGAGCTGAGCCCCAGGCCAGCTGCTGCTGAACTGTTCCCACCCTTCCCAGGTGAAACACCTGAATATGTACAAGGGCTTGAAAGCCTAGAGGAAGGGCCGTGGAGCCACACCAGCGACAGCACGCAGGCCAACTTGGTGCCTGCAGGTCAGCCAGGATGGTCCTGGCCACTGGCGCTCTTCTGGAAGCTTTCCATTGCCCTGCCTGAGATACCCCTACTGTCCCGGCCCCCACTCCTTTTTTTCCTTCCTCACCTCAGCCCGGAGAGATATTCCAGTGGAAGTTATGGGTGACACATCCTCTTCTTTACAGGTGGCAGCCTGGCAACTCCTGCAGAAAGTCCAGCAGAGCCCCACTCACACCGGGCCGCCCACAAAGCCGTGGACCCTAACACCCTCCCACCAGCACAGCCCCGAGACTGCTGACGGGGCAGAGAATATGGAGTCAGGCACAGCTGCAGGGGCTATTGCTGCCTGGAGTGCTGTTTATATTGACCTCAACCCAGGCACACCTGGGGAGGGCTTGCCGGCAGGGTCAGGCTGCCCAGGTCAGCTAATCCTCAGCCCTCAGGGAATCACATTGCAGAAAATGGACCTCGCTAAGACAGAATATTCGCCAAGGGAAAAAAGGACACAATGCCATTTGCAGCACCGTAGATGAGTCTAGAGGTAATCACGTGAATTGGAGTAAGAAAGTGAAAGACACATATCATATCATATCACTTATAGGTGTTACCTATAAATTGATACCAGGGCAGATATTTCCACGGAGAAGGGCAATCACAGATTCATTAAACAAACTTATGGTTCACCAAAGGAAAGGTGTGAGCATTGAATTCATTACGATATTGGTTTTAACAGACATATACAAACACAGTAGACGTATATAATCACCAAAGACCTACGGAGTACCAAGAGAAGACTACTCAACATTCTTTGATAACGTACATGGGAAAAGGATCCCAGGAAGAACAGACATATGTATATGTGTAAAAGAACCACCTCTTGCACACCTACACCAAGCTAAACGTTGTACTCAAACTTGCTGTAATAAAAAATAAAAAATTAAATTAAAAACACGAACAAGAAGTAGCGAGACAAACTTGAGGGGCTTTCTCCTGGCACATTCCGTTCTACATTCCAATCTAGAACGTGACTTCCATTGAGGCTCTGCTGCCCTAGTAACCAGATTTGGTAAGGGAGAACTGCTGCCACCTTGTGGCCGTTTCCCACAACAGCAGCTTTAATCCCAGTTCTAATGGTCAGTGGATATTCCAAATCATTACAGGCCTGTAAATGACACCTGACCTGAAAACAAATCCTGGGGTCATATATCGACCAAAAAATTCAAAAGACGTCCATATTTCAAAACGACAGTTTCAAGAGGCATATTTCACGCACATTAGTGTTCTGCTTCTTTTGCTTTCTTTCTTTCTTTGTTAGAAAAACGGGAATGGAAAAAGGCAACCCTCAGAATGGGCGAAAACGTTCACAAACGAATCAATGGACAAAGGTTTAATCTCCAATATATATAAACAGCACATGCAGCTTAATATTAATAAAACAAACAACCCAATACAAAAATGGGCAGAAGATCTAAATAGACGTTTCTTCAAAGAAGACACAGAGATGGCCAAGACGCACATGAAAAGCTGCTCAAGATCACTAATTATTAGAGAAATGCAAATCAAAACTACAATGAGGTAAGACCTCACACCTGTTAGAATTGGCATCATCAGATAATCAACAAACAACAAATTCTGGGGAGGGTGTGGACAAAAGGAACCCTCTTCCGCTATTGGTGGGAATGTAAATTGATACAGTCACTATGGAGAACAGTATGGAGGTTCCTTTCAAAAAACTAAAAAGAGAATTACCATAGGATCCAGCAATCCCACTTCTGGGCATTTACCCAGAGAAAACCATAAATCACAGAGACACATTCACCACAATGTTCATTGCAGCACTATTTACAATAGCCTGGTAATGGAAGGAACCTAAATGCCCACAGACGAATGGATAAAGATGTGGTACATATATAAAATGGAATATTACTCAGCCATAAAAAGGAATGAAACTGGGTCATTTGTAGAGAAGTTGACGGATCTAGAGACTGTCATACAGAGTGAAGTAAGTCAGAAAGAGAAAAACAAGTATTACATATTAATGCCTATATGTGGAAACTAGAAAAATGGTACAGATGAAATGGTTTGCAGGGCAGAAATAGAGACACATAGGTAGAGAACAAACGTATGGACACAAAGTAGGGGAAGCCATGGAGTAGTGGTGGTGGGATGAGTTGGGAGATTGGGATTGACCAGTATACATGTCTATGCATAAAATAGATAACTAATAGTAACCTACTGTATAAAAAAATAAATAAAATTAAATTTCAAAATTTTAAAAATAAAATGTAAAAATAAAACAGAAAAAAAGTTCTTCCATTCACACTGATGTACTTATAAGTATGAAATATTTCCATGCTTATATCCATAAATACATAAAAGAGGAATAAAATCTAACTTGAACCAAAAAAGAAAAAAAAAAGCTGAACCGAACAGTTATACACAGGGAAACACAACCAAGGCACTTGCTCCAGTGGTAAAAATTCTGAAATTGGTCAGAGGTGGGGAATCATCCCCCATACAGCCAGCAGCCCCACCCGCCCACGCAAGGAGCGTCCTTATTGCAAAGCTGTGGGACAGTGCCGAGGCCTCTGTGAGTAAACGTGAGCTGAGCCCCAGGCCAGCTGCTGTTGTACTGTTCCCACCCTTCCCAGGTGAAACACCTGAATATGTACAAGGGCTTGAAAGCCTAGAGGAAGGGCCGTGGAGCCACACCAGCGACAGCACGCAGGCCAACTTGGTGCCTGCAGGTCAGCCAGGATGGTCCTGGACACGGGCGCTCTTCTGGAAGCTTTCCATTGCCCTGCCTGAGATACCCCTCCTGTCCCGGCCCCCACTCCTTTTTTCCTTCCTCACCTCAGCCCGGAGAGATATTCCAGTGGAAGTTATGGGTGACACATCGTCTTCTTTAGAGGTGGCAGCCTGGCAACTCCTGCCGAAAGTCCAGCAGAGCCCCACTCACACCGGGCCACCCACAAAGCCGTGGACCCTCACACCCTCCCACCAGCACAGCCCCGAGACTGCTAACGGGGCAGAGAATCTGGAGTCAGGCACAGCTGCAGGGGCTATTGCTGCCTGCAGTGCTGTTTATATTGACCTCAACCCAGGCACACCTGGGGAGGGCTTGCTGGCAGTGTCAGGCTGCTCAGGTCAGCTAATCCTCAGCCCTCAGGGAATCACATTGCAGAAAATGGACCTCGCTAAGACAGAATATTCGCCAAGGAAAAAAAGTACACAATGCCATTTGCAGCACCGTAGATGAGTCTAGACGTAATCACGTGACTTGGAGTAAGTCAGAAAGTGAAAGACACATATCATATCATATAACTTATAGGTGTTACCTATAAATTGATATCAGGGCAGATATTTCCACGGAGAAGGGCAATCACAGATACATTAAACAAACTTGTGGTTCACCAAAGGAAAGGTGTGAGGATTGAATTCATTACGATATTGGGGTTAACAGACATATACAAACACAGTAGACGTATATAATCACCAAAGACCTACGGAGTACCAAGAGAAGACTACTCAACATTCTGTCATAACGTACATGGGAAAAGGATCCCAGGAAGAACAGACATATGTATATGTATAAAAGAACCACCTCTTGCACACCTACAACAAGCTAAACGTTGTACTCAAACTTGCTGTAATAAAAAATAAAAAATTAAATTAAAAACACGAACAAGAAGTAGGGAGACAAACTTGAGGGGCTTTCTCCTGGCACATTCCTTTCTACATTCCAATCTAGAACGCGACTTCCATTGAGGCTCTGCTGCACTAGTAACCAGATTTGGTAAGGGAGAACTGCTGCCACGTGGTGGCCGTTTCACACAACAGCAGCTTTAATCCCAGCGCTAATGGTCCGTGGATATTCCAAATCATTACAGGCCTGTAAATGACACCTGCCCTGAAAACAAATCCTGGGGTCATATATCGACCAAAAAATTCAAAAGACGTCCATATTTCAAAACGACAGTTTCAAGAGGCATATTTCACGCACATTAGTGTTCTGCTTCTTTTGCTTTCTTTCTTTCTTTGTTAAAAAACGGGAATGGAAAAAGGCAACCGTCAGAATGGGCGAAAACGTTCACAAACGAATCAATGGACAAAGGTTTAATCTCCAATATACATAAACAGCTCATTCAGCTTAATATTAATAAAACAAACAACCCAATAAAAAAATGGGCAGAAGATCTAAATAGACATTTCTTCAAAGAAGACACAGTGATGGCCAAGACGCACATGAAAAGCTGCTCAACATCACTAATTATTAGAGAAATGCAAATCAAAACTACAATGAGGTAAGACCTCACACCTGTTAGAATCCGCATCATCAGATAATCTACAAACAACAAATTCTGGGGAGGGTGTGGACAAAAGGAACCGTCTTCCGCTATTGGTGGGAATGTAAATTGATACAGTCACTATGGAGAACAGAATGGAGGTTCCTTTAAAAAACTAAAAGGAGAATTACCATAGGATCCAGCAATCCCACTTCTGGGCATATACCCAGAGAAAACCTTAAATCACAGAGACACATTCACCACAGTGTTCTTTGCAGCACTATTTACAATAGCCAGGTAATGGAAGCAACCTAAATGGCCACAGACAGACGAATGGATAAAGATGTGGTACATATATAAAATGGAATTTTACTCAGCCATAAAAAGGAATGAAACTAGGTCATTTGTAGAGAAGTTGATGGATCTAGAGACTGTCATACAGATTGAAGTCAGTCAGAAAGAGAAAAACAAATATTGTATATTAATGCCTATATGTGGAACCTAGAAAAATGGTACAGATGAACTGGTTTGCAGGGCAGAAATAGAGACAAAGAGGTAGAGAACAAACGTATGGACACAAAGTGGGGGAAGCCATGGGGTGGTGGTGGTGGGATGAGTTGGGAGATTGGGATTGACCTGTATATATGTCTATGCATAAAATAGATAACTAAAAATAAACTACTGTATAAAAAAATAAAATTAAATTTCAAAATTTTCAAAAATAAAATGTAAAAATAAAACAGAAAAAAAGTTCTTCCATTCACACTGATGTATTTATAAGAATGAATTATTTCCATGCTTCTATCCATAAATACATAAAAGAGGAATAAAATCTAACTTGAACCAAAAAAGAAAAAAAACTGAACCTAACTGTTATACAGAGGAAAATACTACCAAGGCACTTGCTCCAGTGGTAAACAATTCTGAAATTGGTCAGAGATGGGGAATCATCCCCCATACAGCCAGCAGCCCCGCCTGCCCAGGCAAGGAGCGTCCTTATTGCAAAGCTGAGGGACCATGCCGAGGCCTCTGTGAGTAAACGTGAGCTGAGCCTCAGGTCAGCTGCTGCTGAACTGTTCCCACCCGTCCCAGGTGAAACACCTGAATATGTACAAGGGCTTGAAAGCCTAGAGGAAGTGCCGTGTAGCCACACGAGCGACAGCACGCAGGCCAACTTGGTGCCTGCAGGTCAGCCAGGATGGTCCTGTCCACGGGCGCTCTTCTGGATGCTTTCCATTTCCCTGCCTGAGATATCCCTCCTGTCCCGGCCCCCACTCCTTTTTTTCCTTCCTCACCTCAGCCCGGAGAGATATTCCAGTGGAAGTTAAGGGTAACACATCATCTTATTTACAGGTGGTAGCCTGGCAACTCCTGCAGAAAGTCCAGCAGAGCCCCATTCACACCGGGCCACCCACAAAGACGTGGACCCTCATAGCCTCCCACCAGCACAGCCCCGAGTCTGCTGACGGGGCAGAGAATATGGAGTCAGGCACAGCTGCAGGGGCTATTGCTGCCTGGAGTGCTGTTTATATTGACCTCAACCCAGGCACACCTGGGGAGGGCTTGCCGGCAGGGTCAGGATGCCCAGGTCAGCTAATCCTCAGCCCTCAGGGAATCACATTGCAGAAAATGGACCTCGCTAAGACAGAATATTCGCCAAGGAAAAAAAGGACACAATGCCATTTGCAGCACCGTAGATGAGTCTAGAGGTAATCACGTGACTTGGAGTAAGTCAGAAAGTGAAAGACACATATCATATCATATCACTTATAGGTGTTACCTATAAATTGATACCAGGGCAGATATTTCCACGGAGAAGCGCAATCACAGATTCATTAAACAAACTTATGGTTCACGAAAGGAAAGGTGTGAGGATTGAATTCATTACGATATTGGGGTTAACAGACATATACAAACACAGTAGACGTATATAATCACCAAAGACCTACGGAGCACCAAGAGAAGACTACTCAACATTCTGTCATAACGTACATGGGAAAAGGATCCCAGGAAGAACAGACATATGTATATGTGTAAAAGAACCACTTCTTGCACACCTACAGCAAGCCAAACGTTGTACTCAAATTTGCTGTAATAAAAAATAAAAAATTAAATTAAAAACACGAACAAGAAGTAGTGAGACAAACTTGAGGGGCTTTCTCCTGGCACATTCCGTTCTACATTCCGATCTAGAACGCGACTTCCATTGAGGCTCTGCTGCCCTATTAACCAGGTTTGGTAAGGGAGAACTGCTGCCACGTTGTGGCCGTTTCACACAACAGCAGCTTTAATCCCAGCGCTAATGGTCAGTGGATATTCCAAATCATTACAGGCCTGTAAATGACACCTGCCCTGAAAACAAATCCTGGGGTCATATATCGACCCAAAAATTCAAAAGACGTCCATATTTCAAAACGACAGTTTCAAGAGGCATATTTCACGCACATTAGTGTTCTGCTTCTTTTGCTTTCTTTCTTTCTTTGTTAAAAAAACGGGAATGGAAAAAGGCAACCCTCAGAATGGGCGAAAACCTTCACAAACGAATCAATGGACAAAGGTTTAATCTCCAATATATATAAACAGCTCATGAAGCTTAATATTAATAAAACAAACAACCCAATACAAAAATGGGCAGAAGACCTAAATAGACATTTCTTCAAAGAAGACACAGTGATGGCCAAGACACACATGAAAAGCTGCTCAACATCACTAATTATTAGAGAAATGCAAATCAAAACTACAATGAGGTAAGACCTCACACCTGTTAGAATCGGCATCATCAGATAATCTACAAACAACAAATTCTGGGGAGGGTGTGGACAAAAGGAACACTCTTCTGCTATTGGTGGGAATGTAAATTGATACAGTCACTATGGAGAACAGTATGGAGGTTCCTTTAAAAAACTAAAAAGAGAATTACCATAGGATCCAGCAATCCCACTTCTGGGCATATACCCAGGGTAAACCATAAATCACAGAGACACATTCACCACAATGTTCATTGCAGCACTATTTACAATAGCCAGGTAATGGAAGCAACCTAAATGGCCACAGACAGACGAATGGATAAAGATGTGGTACATATATAAAATGGAATATTACTCAGCCTTAAAAAGGAATGAAACTGGGTCATTTGTAGAGAAGTTGATGGATCGAGAGATTGTCATACAGAGTGAAGTAAGTCAGAAAGAGAAAAACAAATATTGTATATTAATGCCTATATGTGGAACCTAGAAAAATGGTACAGATGAACTGGTTTGCAGGGCAGAAATAGAGACACAGAGGTGGATAACAAACGTATGGACACAAAGTGAGGGAAGCCATGGGGTGGTGGTGGTGGGATGAGTTGGGAGATTGGGATTGACCTGTATACATGTATATGCATAAAATAGATAACTAATAATAACCTACTGTATAAAAAAATAAATAAACTTAAATTTCAAAATTTTTAAAAATAAAATGTAAAAATAAAACAGAAAAAAAGTTCTTCCATTCACACTGATGTAATTATAAGTATGGATTATTTCCATGCTTATATCTATAAATACATAAAAGAGGAATAAAATCTAACTTGAACCAAAAAAGAAAAAAAAAACAGAACCTAACAGTTATACAGAGGAAAACACTACCAAGGCACTTGCTCCAGTGGTAAACAATTCTGAAATTGGTCAGAGGTGGGGAATCATCTCCCATAGAGCCAGCAGCCCCGCCCGCCCACGCAAGGAGCGTCCTTATTGCAAAGCTGGGGGACCGTGCCGAGGCCTCTGTGAGTAAACGTGAGCTGAGCCCCAGGCCAGCTGCTGCTGAACTGTTCCCACCCTTCCCAGGTGAAACACCTGAATATGTACAAGGGCTTGAAAGCCTAGAGGAAGGGCCGTGGAGCCACACCAGCGACAGCACGCAGCCCAACTTGGTGCCTGCATGTAAGCCAGGAGGGTCCTGGCCACGGGCGCTCTTCCGGAAGCTTTCCATTGCCCTGCCTGAGATACCCCTCCTGTCCCGGCACCCACTCCTTTTTTTCCTTCCTCACCTCAGCCCGGAGAGATATTCCAGTGGAAGTTATGGGTGACACATCCTCTTCTTTACAGGTGGCAGCCTGGCAACTCCTGCAGAAAGTCCAGCAGAGCCCCACTCACACCGGGCCACCCACAAAGCCGTGGACCCTCACACCCTCCCAACAGCACAGCCCCGAGACTGCTGACGGGGCAGAGAATATGGAGTCAGGCACAGCTGCAGGGGCTATTGCTGCCTGGAGTGCTGTTTATATTGACCTCAACCCAGGCACACCTGGGGAGGGCTTGCCGTCAGGGTCAGGCTGCCTAGGTCAGCAAATCCTCAGCCCTCAGGGAATCACATTGCAGAAAATGGACCTCGCTAAGACAGAATATTCGCCAAGGAAAAAAAGGACACAATGCCTTTGCAGCACCGTAGATGAGTCTAGAGGTAATCACGTGACTTGTAGTAAGTCAGAAAATGAAAGACACATATCATATCATATAACTTATAGGTGCTACCTACAAATTGATACCAGGGAAGATATTTCCACGGAGAAGGGCAATCACAGATTCATTAAACAAACTTATGGTTCACCAAAGGAAAGGTGTGAGCATTGAATTCATTACGATATTGTGGTTAACAGACATATACAAACACAGTAGACATATATAATCACCAAAGACTTACGGAGTACCAAGAGAAGACTACTCAACATTCTGTCATAACGTACATGGGAAAAGGATCCCAGGAAGAACAGACATATGTATATGTGTAAAAGAACCACTTCTTGCACACCTACAACAAGCCAAACTTTGTACTCAAACTTGCTGTAATAAAAAATAAAAAATTAAATTAAAAACACGAACAAGAATTAGTGAGACAAACTTGAGGGGCTTTCTCCTGGCACATTCCGTTCTACATTCCAATCTAGAACGCGACTTCCATTGAGGCTCTGCTGCCCTAGTAACCAGGTTTGGTAAGGGAGAACGGCTGCCACCTTGTGGCCGTTTCACACAACAGCAGCTTTAATCCCAGCTCTAAAGGTCAGTGGATATTCCAAATCATTACAGGCCTGTAAATGACACCTGCCCTGAAAACAAATCCTGGGGTCATATATCGACCAAAAAATTCAAAAGACGTCCATATTTCAAAACGACAGTTTCAAGAGGCATATTTAACGCACATTAGTGTTCTGCTTCTGTTGCTTTCTTTTTTCCTTTGTTAAAAAAACGGGAATGGAAAAAGGCAACCCTCATAATGGGCGAAAACGTTCACAAACGAATCAATGGACAAAGGTTTAATCTCCAATATATATAAACAGCTCATGCAGCTTAATATTAATAAAACAAACAACCCAATACAAAAATGGGCAGAAGATCTAAAGAGATATTTCTTCAAAGAAGACACAGAGATGGCCAAGACGCACATAAAAAGCTGCTCAACATCACTAATTATTAGAGAAATGCAAATCAAAACTACAATGAGGTAAGTCCTCACACCTGTTAAAATCGGCATCATCAGATAATCTACAAACAACAAATTCTGGGGAGGGTGTGGACAAAAGGAACCCTCTTCCGCTATTCGTGGGAATGTAAATTGATACAGTCACTATGGAGAACAGTATGGAGGTTCCTTTAAAAAACTAAAAAGAGAATTACCATAGGATCCAGCAATCCCACTTCTGGGCATTTACCCAGAGAAAACCGTAAATCACAGAGACACATTCACCACAATGTTCATTGCAGCACTATTTACAATAGCCAGGTAATGGAAGCAACCTAAATGGCCACAGACAGACGAATGGATAAAAGTGGTACATATATAAAATGGAATATTAGTCAGCCATAAAAAGGAATGAACCTGGGTCATTTGTAGAGAAGTTGACGGACCTAGAGACTGTCATACAGAGTGAAGTAAGTCAGAAAGAGAAAAACAAATATTGTATATTAATGCCTATATGTGGAACCTAGAAAAATGGTACAGATGAACTGGTTTGCAGGGCAGAAATAGAGACACAGAGGTAGAGAACAAACGTATGGACACAAAGTGGGGGAAGCCATGGGGTGGTGGTGGTGGGATGAGTTGGGAGATTGGGATTGACCTGTATACATGTCTATGCATAAAATAGATAACTAATAATAACCTGCTGTATAAAAAAATAAATAAAATTAAATTTCAAAATTTTTAAAAATAAAATGTAAAAATAAAAGAGAAAAAATTTCTTCCATTCACACTGATGTATTTATAAAAATGAATTATTTCCATGCTTATATCCATAAATACATAAAAGAGGAACAAAATCTAACTTGAACCAAAAAAGAAAAAAAAAAGCTGAACCTAACAGTTATACAGAGGGAAACACAACCAAGCCACTTGCTCCAGTGTTAAACAATTCTGAAATTGGTCAGAGGTGGGGAATCATCCCCCATACAGCCAGGAGCCCTGCCCGCCCATGCAAGGAGCGTCCTCATTGCAAAGCTGTGGGACCGTGCCGAGCCCTCTGTGAGTAAACGTGAGCTGAGCCCCAGGCCAGATGCTGCTGAACTGTTCCCACCCTTCCCAGGTCAAACACCTGAATATGTATAAGGGCTTGAAAGCCTAGATGAAGGGCCGTGGAGCCACACCAGCGACAGCACGCAGGCCAACTTTGTGCCTGCAGGTCAGCCAGGATGGTCCTGGCCACGGGCGCTCTTCTGGAAGCTTTCCATTGCCCTGCCTGAGATACCCCTCCTGTCCCGGTCCCCACTCCTTTTTTTTCTTCCTCACCTCAGCCCGCAGAGATATTCCAGTGGAATTTTTGGGTGACACATCCTCTTCTTTACAGGTGGCAGCCTGGCAACTCCTGCAGAAAGTCCAGCAGAGCCCCACTCAAACCGGGCCGCCCACAAAGCCGTGGACCCTCACACCCTCCCACCAGCACAGCCCCGAGACTACTGACGGGGTAGAGAATATGGAGTCAGGCACAGCTGCAGGGGCTATTGCTGCCTGGAGTGCTGTTTATATTGAACTCAACCCAGGCACACGTGGGGAGGGCTTGCCGGCAGGGTCAGGCTGCCCAGGTCAGCTAATCCTCAGCCCTCAGGGAATCACATTGCAGAAAATGGACTTCGCTAAGAGAGAATATTCGCCAAGGGAAAAAAGGACACAATACCATTTGCAGCACCGTAGATGTGTCTAGAGGTAATCACGTGACATGGAGTAAGTCAGAAAGTGAAAGAAACATCATATCATATCACTTATAGGTGTTACCTATAAATTGATACCACGGCAGATATTTCCACGGAGAAGGGCAATCACAGATTCATTAAACAAACTTATGGTTCACCAAAGGAAAGGTGTGAGGATTGAATTCATTACGATATTGGGGTTAACAGACATATACAAACACAGTAGACGTATATAATCACCAAAGACCTACGGAGTACCAAGAGAAGACTACTCAACATTCTGTCATAACGTACATGGGAAAAGGATCCCAGGAAGAACAGACATATGTATATGTGTAAAAGAACCACCTCTTGCACACCTACAACAAGCTAAACGTTGTACTCAAACTTGCTGTAATAAAAAATAAGAAATTAAATTAAAAACACGAACAAGAAGTAGAGAGACAAACTTGAGGGGCTTTCTCCTGGCACATTCCGTTCTACATTCCAATCTAGAACGCGACTTCCATTGAGGCTCTGCTGCCCTAGTAACCAGATTTGGTAAGGGAGAACTGCTGCCACCTTGTGGCCGTTTCACACAACAGCATCTTTAATCCCAGCACTAATGGTCAGTGGATATTCCAAATCATTACAGGCCTGTAAATGACACCTGCCCTGAAAACAAATCCTGGGGTCATATATCGACGAAAAAATTCAAAAGACGTCCATATTTCAAAACGACAGTTTCAAGAGGCATATTTCACGCACACTAGTGTTCTGCTTCTTTTGCTTTCTTTCTTTCTTTGTTAAAAAAACGGGAATGGAAAAAGGCAACCCTCAGAATAGGCGAAAACGTTCACAAGCGAATCAATGGACAAAGGTTTAATCTCCAATATATATAAACAGCTCATGCAGCTTAATATTAATAAAACAAACAACCCAATACAAAAATGGGCAGAAGATCTAAATAGACGTTTCTTCAAAGAAGACACAGAGATGGCCAAGACGCACATGAATAGCTGCTCAACATCACTAATTATTAGAGAAATGCAAATCAAAACTACAATGAGGTAAGACCTCACACCTGTTAGAATCGGCATCATCAGATAATCTACAAACAACAAATTCTGGGGAGGGTGTGGACAAAAGGAACCCTCTTCCGCTATTGGTGGGAATGTAAATTGATACAGTCACTATGGAGAACAGTATGGAGGTTCCTTTAAAAAACTAAAAAGAGAATTACCATAGGATCCAGCAATCCCACTTCTGGGCATTTACCCAGAGAAAACCATAAATCACAGAGACACATTCACCACAATGTTCATTGCAGCACTATTTACAATAGCCAGGTAATGGAAGCAACCTAAATGGCCACAGACAGACGAATGGATAAAGATGTGGTACATATATAAAAAGGAATATTACTCAGCCATAAAAAGGAATGAAACTGGGTCATTTGTAGAGAAGTTGATGGATCTAGCGACTGTCATACAGAGTGAAGTAAGTCAGAAAGAGAAAAACAAATATTGTATATTAATGCCTATATGTGGAACCTAGAAAAATGGTACAGATGAACTGGTTTGCAGGGCAGAAATAGAGACACAGAGGTAGAGAACAAACGTATGGACACAAAGTGGGGGAAGCCATGGGGTGGTGGTGGTGGGATGAGTTGGGAGATTGGGATTGACCTGTATACATGTCTATGCATAAAATAGATAACTAATAGTAACCTACTATATAAAAAAATAAATAAAATTAAATTTCAAAATTTTTAAAAATAAAATGTAAAAATAAAACAGAAAAAAAGTTCTTCCATTCACACTGATGTATTTATAACAATGAATTATTTCCATGCTTATATCCATAAATACATAAAAGAGGAAGAAAATCTAACTTGAACCAAAAAAAAAAAATGCTGAACCTAACAGTTATACAGAGGGAAACACAACCAAGGCACTTGCTCCAGTGGTAAACAATTCTGAAATTGGTCAGAGGTGGGGAATCATCCCCCATACAGCCAGCAGGCCCGCCCGCCCACGCAAGGAGCGTCCGTATTGCAAAGCTGTGGGACTGTGCCGGGGCCTCTGTGAGTAAACGTGAGCTGAGCCCCAGGCCAGCTGCTGCTGAACTGTTCCCACCCTTCCCAGGTGAAACACCTGAATATGCACAAGGGCTAGAAAGCCTAGAGGAAGGGCCGTGGAGCCACACCAGCGACAGCACGCAGGCCAACTTGGTGCCTGCAGGTCAGCCAGGATTGTCCTGGCCACGGGCGCTCTTCTGGAAGCTTTCCATTGGCCTGCCAAAGATACCCCTCCTGTCCCGGCCCCCACTCCTTTTTTTCCTTCCTCAACTCAGCCCGGAGAGATATTCCAGTGGAAGTTATGGGTGACACATCCTCTTCTTTACAGGTGACACCCTGGCAACTCCTGCAGAAAGTCCAGCAGAGCCCCACTCACACCGGGCCACCCACAAAGCCGTGGACCCTCACACCCTCCCACCAGCACAGCCCCGAGACTGCTGACGGGGCAGAGAATATGGAGTCAGGCACAGCTGCAGGGGCTATTGCTGCCTGGAGTGCTGTTTATATCGAACTCAACCCAGGCACACCTGGGGAGGGCTTGCCGGCAGGGTCAGGCTGCCCAGGTCAGCTAATCCTCAGCCCTCAGGGAATCACATTGCAGAAAATGGACCTCGCTAAGACAGAATATTCGCCAAGGAATAAAAGGACACAATGCCATTTGCAGCACCTTAGATGAGTCTAGAGGTAATCACGTGACTTTTAGTAAGTCAGAAAATGAAAGACACATATCATATCATATCACTTATAGGTGTTACCCATAAATTGATACCAGGGCAGATATTTCCGCGGAGAAGGGCAATCACAGATTCATTAAACAAACTTATGGTTCACCAAAGGAAAGGTGTGAGCATTGAATTCATTACGATATTGGGGTTAACAGACATATACAAACACAGTAGACGTATATAATCACCAAAGACCTACGGAGTACCAAGAGAAGACTACTCAACATTCTGTCATAACGTACATGGGTAAAGGATCCCAGTAAGAACAGACATATGTATATGTGTAAAAGAACCACCTCTTGCACACCAACAACAAGCTAAACGTTGTACTCAAAATTGCTGTAATAAAAAATAAAAAATTAAATTAAAAACACGAACAAGAAGTAGGGAGACAAACTTGAGGGGCTTTCTCCTGGCACATTCCGTTCTACATTCCAATCTAGAAAGCGACTTCCATTGAGGCTCTGCTGCCCTAGTAACCAGATTTGGTAAGGGAGAACTGCTGCCACCTTGTGGCCGTTTCACACAACAGCAGCTTTAATCCCAGCGCTAATGGTCAGTGGATATTCCAAATCATTACAGGCCTGTAAATGACACCTGCCCTGAAAACAAATCCTGGGGTCATATATCGACCAAAAAATTCAAAAGACGTCCATATTTCAAAACGACAGTTTCAAGAGGCATATTTCACGCACATTAGTGTTCTGCTTCTTTTGCTTTCTTTTTTCCTTTTTAAAAAAACGGGAATGGAAAAAGGCAACCCTCTGAATGGGCGAAAACGTTCACAAACGAATCAATGGACAAAGGTTTAATCTCCAATATATATAAACAGCTCATGCAGCTTAATATTAATAAAACAAACAACCCAATACAAAAATGGGCAGAAGATCTAAAGAGACGTTTCTTCAAAGAAGACACAGAGATGGCCAAGACGCACATGAAAAGCTGCTCAACATCACTAATTATTAGAGAAATGCAAATCAAAACTACAATGAGGTAAGACCACACACCTGTTAGAATCGGCATCATCAGATAATCTACAAACAACAAATTCTGGTCAGAGTGTGGACAAAAGGAACCCTCTTCCGCTATTGGTGGGAATGTAAATTGATACAGTCACTATGGAGAACAGTATGGAGGTTCCTTTAAAAAACTAAAAAGAGAATTACCATAGGATCCAGCAATCCCACTTCTGGGCATATACCGAGAGAAAACCATAAATCACAGAGACACATTCACCACAATGTTCATTGCAGCACTATTTACAATAGCCAGGTAATGGAAGCAACCTAAATGCCCACAGACAGACGAGTGGATAAAGATGTGGTACATATTTAAAATGGAATATTACTCAGCCACAAAAAGGAATGAAACTGGGTCATTTGTAGAGAAGTTGACGGATCTAGAGACCGTCATACAGAGTGAAGTAAGTCAGAAAGAGAAAAACAAATATTGTATATTAATGCCTATATGTGGAACCTAGAAAAATGGTACAGATGAACTGGTTTGAAGGGCAGAAATAGAGACACAAAGGTAGAGAACAAACGTATGGACACAAAGTGGGGGAAGCCATGGGTTGGTGGTGGTGGGATGAGTTCGGAGATTGGGATTGACCTGTATACATGTCTATGCATAAAATAGATAACTAATAAAAACCTACTGTATAAAAAATAAATCAAATTAAATTTCCAAATTTCTAAAAATAAAATGTAAATATAAAACAGAAAAAAAGTTATTCCATTCACACTGATGTATTTATAAGAATGAATTATTTCCATGCTTATATCCATAAATACATAAAAGAGGAAGAAAATCTAACTTGAACCAAAAAAGAAAAAAAAAAAGCTGAACCTAACAGTTATATAGAGGGAAACACAACCAAGGCACTTGCTCCAGTGGTAAACAATTCTGAAATTGGTCAGAGGTGGGGAATCATCCCCCATACAGCCAGCAGCCCCGCACGCCCACGCAATGAGCGTCCTTATTGCAAAGTTCTGGGACCGTGCCGAGGCCTCTGTGAGTAAACGTGAGCTGAGCCCCAGGCCAGCTGCTGCTGAACTGTTCCCACCCTTCCCAGGTGAAACACCTGAATATGTACAATGGCTTGAAAGCCTAGAGGAAGGGCCGTGGAGCCACACCAGCGACAGCACGCAGGCCAACTAGGTGCCTGCAGGTCAGCCAGGATGGTCCTGGTCACGGGCGCTCTTCTGGAAGCTTTCCAGTGCCCTGCCTGAAATACCCCTCCTGTCCCAGCCCCCACTCCATTTTTCCTTCCTCACCTCAGCCCGGAGAGATATTCCAGTGGAAGTTATGGGTGACACATCCTCTTCTTTACAGGTGGCAACCTGGCAACTCCTGCAGAAAGTCCAGCAGAGCCCCACTCACACCGGGCCACCCACAAAGCCGTGGACCCTCACACACTCCCACCAGCACAGCCCCGAGACTGCTGACGGGGCAGAGAATATGGAGTCAGGCACAGCTGCAGGGGCTAGTGCTGCCTGGAGTGCTGTTTATATTGACCTCAACCCAGGCACACCTGGGGAGGGCTTGCCGGCAGGGTCAGGCTGCCCAGGTCAGCTAATCCTCAGCCCTCAGGGAATCACATTGCAGAAAATGGACCTCGCTAAGACAGAATATTCGCCACGGAAAAAAAGGACACAATGCCATTTGCAGCACCGTAGATGAGTCTAGAGGTAATCACGTGACTTGGAGTAAGTCAGAAAGTGAAAGACACATATCATATCATATCACTTATAGGTGTTACCTATAAATTGATACCAGGGCAGATATTTCCACGGAGAAGGGCAATCACAGATTCATTAAACAAACTTATGGTTCACCAAAGGAAAGGTGTGAGGATTGAATTCATTACGATATTGGGGTTAACAGACATATACAAACACAGTAGACGTATATAATCACCAAAGACCTACGGAGTACCAAGAAAAGACTACTCAACATTCTGTCATAACGTACATGGGAAAAGGATCCCAGGAAGAACAGACATATGTATATGTGTAAAAGAACCACCTCTTGCACACCAACAACAAGCTAAACGTTGTACTCAAACTTGCTGTAATAAAAAATAAAAAATTAAATTAAAAACACGAACAAGAAGTAGGGAGACAAACTTGAGGGGCTTTCTCCTGGCACATTCCGTTCTACATTCCAATCTAGAACGCGACTTCCATTGAGGCTCTGCTGCCCTAGTAACCAGGTTTGGTAAGGGAGAACGGCTGCCACCTTGTGGCCGTTTCACACAACAGCAGCTTTAATCCCAGCTCTAAAGGTCAGTGGATATTCCAAATCATTACAGGCCTGTAAATGACACCTGCCCTGAAAACAAATCCTGGGGTCATATATCGACCAAAAAATTCAAAAGACGTCCATATTTCAAAACGACAGTTTCAAGAGGCATATTTAACGCACATTAGTGTTCTGCTTCTGTTGCTTTCTTTTTTCCTTTGTTAAAAAAACGGGAATGGAAAAAGGCAACCCTCATAATGGGCGAAAACGTTCACAAACGAATCAATGGACAAAGGTTTAATCTCCAATATATATAAACAGCTCATGCAGCTTAATATTAATAAAACAAACAACCCAATACAAAAATGGGCAGAAGATCTAAAGAGATGTTTCTTCAAAGAAGACACAGAGATGGCCAAGACGCACATAAAAAGCTGCTCAACATCACTAATTATTAGAGAAATGCAAATCAAAGCTCAACATCACTAATTATTAGAGAAATGCAAATCAAAACTACAATGAGGTAAGACCTCACACCTGTTAGCATCGGCATCATCAGATAATCTACAAACAACAAATTCTGGTCAGGGTGTGGACAAAAGGAACCCTCTTCCGCTATTGGTGGGAATGTAAATTGATACAGTCACTATGGAGAACAGTATGGAGGTGCCTTGAAAAAAACTAAAAAGAGAATTACCATAGGATCCAGCAATCCCACTTCTGGGCATTTACCCAGAGAAAACCATAAATCACAGAGACACATTCACCACAATGTTCATTGCAGCACTATTTACAATAGCCAGGTAATGGAAGCAACCTAAATGGCAAAAGACAGACGAATGGATAAAGATGTGGTACATATATAAAATGGAATATTACTCAGCCATAAAAAGGAATGAAACTGGGTCATTTGTAGAGAAGTTGATGGATCTAGAGACTGTCATACAGAGTGAAGTAAGTCATAAAGAGAAAAACAAATATTGTATATTAATGCCTATATGTGGAACCTAGAAAAATGGTACAGATGAACTGGTTTGCAGGGCAGAAATAGAGACACAGAGGTAGAGAACAAACGTATGGACACAAAGTGGGGGAAGCCATGGGGTGGTGGTGGTGGGATGAGTTGGGAGATTGGGATTGACCTGTATACATGTCTATGCATAAAATAGATAACTAATAATAACCTACTATATAAAAAAATAAATAAAATTAAATTTCAAAATTTTTAAAAATAAAATGTAAAAATAAAACAGAAAAAAAGTTCTTCCATTCACACTGATGTATTTATAACAATGAATTATTTCCATGCTTATATCCATAAATACATAAAAGAGGAATAAAATCTAAGTTGAACCAAAAAAGAAAAAAAAATGCTGAACCTAACAGTTATACAGAGGAAAACACAACCAAGGCACTTGCTCCAGTGGTAAACAATTCTGAAATTGGTCAGAGTTGGGGAATCATCCCCCATACAGCCAGCAGCCCCGCCCGCCCACGCAAGGAGCGTCCGTATTGCAAAGCTGTGGGACCGTGCCGAGGCCTCTGTGAGTAAACGTGAGCTGAGCCCCAGGCCAGCTGCAGCTGAACTGTTCCCACCCTTCCCAGGTGAAACCCCTGAATATGTACAAGGGCTTGAAAGCCTTGAGGAAGGGCCGTGGAGCCACACCAGCGACAGCACGCAGGCCAACTTGGTGCCTGCAGGTCAGCCAGGATGGTCCTGGCCACGGGCGCTCTTCTGGAAGCTTTCCATTGGCCTGCCTGAGATACCCCTCCTGTCCCGGCCCCGACTCCTTTTTTTCCTTCCTCAACTCAGCCCGGAGATATATTCCAGTGGAAGTTATGGGTGACACATCCTCTTCTTTACAGGTGACAGCCTGGCAACTCCTGCAGAAAGTCCAGCAGAGCCCCACTCACACCGGGCCACCCACAAAGCCGTGGACCCTCACACCCTCCCACCAGCACAGCCCCGAGACTGCTAACGGGGCAGAGAATATGGAGTCAGGCACAGCTGCAGGGGCTATTACTGCCTGGAGTGCTGTTTATATCGACCTCAACCCAGGCACACCTGGGGAGGGCTTGCCGGCAGGGTCAGGCTGCCCAGGTCAGCTAATCCTCAGCCCTCAGGGAATCCCATTGCAGAAAATGGACCTCGCTAAGACAGAATATTCGCCAAGGAAAAAAAGGACACAATGCCATTTGCAGCACCGTAGATGAGACTAGAGGTAATCACGTGACTTGGAGTAAGTCAGAAAGTGAAAGACACATATCATATCATATCACTTATAGGTGTTACCTATAAATTGATACCAGGGCAGATATTTCCACGGAGAAGGGCAATCACAGATTCATTAAACAAACTTATGGTTCACCAAAGGAAAGGTGTGAGCATTGAATTCATTACGATATTGGGGTTAACAGACATATACAAACACAGTAGACGTTATAATCACCAAAAACCTACGGAGTACCAAGAGAAGACTACTCAACATTCTGTCATAACGTACATGGGAAAAGGATCCCAGGAAGAACAGACATATGTATATGTGTAAAAGAACCACCTCTTGCACACCAACAACAAGCTAAACGTTGTACTCAAACTTGCTGTAATAAAAAATATAAAATTAAATTAAAAACACGAACAAGAAGTAGGGAGACAAACTTGAGGGGCTTTCTCCTGGCACATTCCGTTCTACATTACAATCTAGAACGCGACTTCCTTTGAGGCTCTGCTGCCCTAATAACCAGATTTGGTACGGGAGAACTGCTGCCACCTTGTGGCCGTTTCACACAACAGCAGCTTTAATCCCAGCGCTAATGGTCAGTGGATATTCCAAATCATTACAGGCCTGTAAATGACACCTGCCCTGAAAACAAATCCTGGGGTCATATATCGACCAAAAAATTCAAAAGACGTCCATATTTCAAAACGACAGTTTCAAGAGGCATATTTCACGCACATTAGTGTTCTGCTTCTTTTGCTTTCTTTTTTCCTTTTTAAAAAAACGGGAATGGAAAAAGGCAACCCTCTGAATGGGCGAAAACGTTCACAAACGAATCAATGGACAAAGGTTTAATCTCCAATATATATAAACAGCTCATGCAGCTTAATATTAATAAAACAAACAACCCAATACAAAAATGGGCAGAAGATCTAAAGAGACGTTTCTTCAAAGAAGACACAGAGATGGCCAAGACGCACATGAAAAGCTGCTCAACATCACTAATTATTAGAGAAATGCAAATCAAAACTACAATGAGGTAAGACCACACACCTGTTAGAATCGGCATCATCAGATAATCTACAAACAACAAATTCTGGTCAGAGTGTGGACAAAAGGAACCCTCTTCCGCTATTGGTGGGAATGTAAATTGATACAGTCACTATGGAGAACAGTATGGAGGTTCCTTTAAAAAACTAAAAAGAGAATTACCATAGGATCCAGCAATCCCACTTCTGGGCATATACCGAGAGAAAACCATAAATCACAGAGACACATTCACCACAATGTTCATTGCAGCACTATTTACAATAGCCAGGTAATGGAAGCAACCTAAATGCCCACAGACAGACGAGTGGATAAAGATGTGGTACATATTTAAAATGGAATATTACTCAGCCACAAAAAGGAATGAAACTGGGTCATTTGTAGAGAAGTTGACGGATCTAGAGACCGTCATACAGAGTGAAGTAAGTCAGAAAGAGAAAAACAAATATTGTATATTAATGCCTATATGTGGAACCTAGAAAAGTGGTACAGATGAACTGGTTTGCAGGGCAGAAATAGAGACACAAAGGTAGAGAACAAACGTATGGACACAAAGTGGGGGAAGCCATGGGTTGGTGGTGGTGGGATGAGTTCGGAGATTGGGATTGACCTGTATACATGTCTATGCATAAAATAGATAACTAATAAAAACCTACTGTATAAAAAAAAAATCAAATTAAATTTCCAAATTTCTAAAAATAAAATGTAAATATAAAACAGAAAAAAAGTTATTCCATTCACACTGATGTATTTATAAGAATGAATTATTTCCATGCTTATATCCATAAATACATAAAAGAGGAAGAAAATCTAACTTGAACCAAGAAAGAAAAAAAAAAAGCTGAACCTAACAGTTATATAGAGGGAAACACAACCAAGGCACTTGCTCCAGTGGTAAACAATTCTGAAATTGGTCAGAGGTGGGGAATCATCCCCCATACAGCCAGCAGCCCCGCACGCCCACGCAATGAGCGTCCTTATTGCAAAGCTCTGGGACCGTGCCGAGGCCTCTGTGAGTAAACGTGAGCTGAGCCCCAGGCCAGCTGCTGCTGAACTGTTCCCACCCTTCCCAGGTGAAACACCTGAATATGTACAATGGCTTGAAAGCCTAGAGGAAGGGCCGTGGAGCCACACCAGCGACAGCACGCAGGCCAACTAGGTGCCTGCAGGTCAGCCAGGATGGTCCTGGTCACGGGCGCTCTTCTGGAAGCTTTCCAGTGCCCTGCCTGAAATACCCCTCCTGTCCCAGCCCCCACTCCATTTTTCCTTCCTCACCTCAGCCCGGAGAGATATTCCAGTGGAAGTTATGGGTGACACATCCTCTTCTTTACAGGTGGCAACCTGGCAACTCCTGCAGAAAGTCCAGCAGAGCCCCACTCACACCGGGCCACCACCAAAGCCGTGGACCCTCACACACTCCCACCAGCACAGCCCCGAAACTGCTGACGGGGCAGAGAATATGGAGTCAGGCACAGCTGCAGGGGCTAGTGCTGCCTGGAGTGCTGTTTATATTGACCTCAACCCAGGCACACCTGGGGAGGGCTTGCCGGCAGGGTCAGGCTGCCCAGGTCAGCTAATCCTCAGCCCTCAGGGAATCACATTGCAGAAAATGGACCTCGCTAAGACAGAATATTCGCCACGGAAAAAAAGGACACAATGCCATTTGCAGCACCGTAGATGAGTCTAGAGGTAATCACGTGACTTGGAGTAAGTCAGAAAGTGAAAGACACATATCATATCATATCACTTATAGGTGTTACCTATAAATTGATACCAGGGCAGATATTTCCACGGAGAAGGGCAATCACAGATTCATTAAACAAACTTATGGTTCACCAAAGGAAAGGTGTGAGGATTGAATTCATTACGATATTGGGGTTAACAGACATATACAAACACAGTAGACGTATATAATCACCAAAGACCTACGGAGTACCAAGAAAAGACTACTCAACATTCTGTCATAACGTACATGGGAAAAGGATCCCAGGAAGAACAGACATATGTATATGTGTAAAAGAACCACCTCTTGCACACCAACAACAAGCTAAACGTTGTACTCAAACTTGCTGTAATAAAAAATAAAAAATTAAATTAAAAACACGAACAAGAAGTAGGGAGACAAACTTGAGGGGCTTTCTCCTGGCACATTCCGTTCTACATTCCAATCTAGAACGCGACTTCCATTGAGGCTCTGCTGCCCTAGTAACCAGGTTTGGTAAGGGAGAACGGCTGCCACCTTGTGGCCGTTTCACACAACAGCAGCTTTAATCCCAGCTCTAAAGGTCAGTGGATATTCCAAATCATTACAGGCCTGTAAATGACACCTGCCCTGAAAACAAATCCTGGGGTCATATATCGACCAAAAAATTCAAAAGACGTCCATATTTCAAAACGACAGTTTCAAGAGGCATATTTAACGCACATTAGTGTTCTGCTTCTGTTGCTTTCTTTTTTCCTTTGTTAAAAACACGGGAATGGAAAAAGGCAACCCTCATAATGGGCGAAAACGTTCACAAACGAATCAATGGACAAAGGTTTAATCTCCAATATATATAAACAGCTCATGCAGCTTAATATTAATAAAACAAACAACCCAATACAAAAATGGGCAGAAGATCTAAAGAGATGTTTCTTCAAAGAAGACACAGAGATGGCCAAGACGCACATAAAAAGCTGCTCAACATCACTAATTATTAGAGAAATGCAAATCAAAGCTCAACATCACTAATTATTAGAGAAATGCAAATCAAAACTACAATGAGGTAAGACCTCACACCTGTTAGCATCGGCATCATCAGATAATCTACAAACAACAAATTCTGGTCAGGGTGTGGACAAAAGGAACCCTCTTCCGCTATTGGTGGGAATGTAAATTGATACAGTCACTATGGAGAACAGTATGGAGGTGCCTTGAAAAAAACTAAAAAGAGAATTACCATAGGATCCAGCAATCCCACTTCTGGGCATTTACCCAGAGAAAACCATAAATCACAGAGACACATTCACCACAATGTTCATTGCAGCACTATTTACAATAGCCAGGTAATGGAAGCAACCTAAATGGCCACAGACAGACGAATGGATAAAGATGTGGTACATATATAAAATGGAATATTACTCAGCCATAAAAAGGAATGAAACTGGGTCATTTGTAGAGAAGTTGATGGATCTAGAGACTGTCATACAGAGTGAAGTAAGTCATAAAGAGAAAAACAAATATTGTATATTAATGCCTATATGTGGAACCTAGAAAAATGGTACAGATGAACTGGTTTGCAGGGCAGAAATAGAGACACAGAGGTAGAGAACAAACGTATGGACACAAAGTGGGGGAAGCCATGGGGTGGTGGTGGTGGGATGAGTTGGGAGATTGGGATTGACCTGTATACATGTCTATGCATAAAATAGATAACTAATAATAACCTACTATATAAAAAAATAAATAAAATTAAATTTCAAAATTTTTAAAAATAAAATGTAAAAATAAAACAGAAAAAAAGTTCTTCCATTCACACTGATGTATTTATAACAATGAATTATTTCCATGCTTATATCCATAAATACATAAAAGAGGAATAAAATCTAAGTTGAACCAAAAAAGAAAAAAAAATGCTGAACCTAACAGTTATACAGAGGAAAACACAACCAAGGCACTTGCTCCAGTGGTAAACAATTCTGAAATTGGTCAGAGTTGGGGAATCATCCCCCATACAGCCAGCAGCCCCGCCCGCCCACGCAAGGAGCGTCCGTATTGCAAAGCTGTGGGACCGTGCCGAGGCCTCTGTGAGTAAACGTGAGCTGAGCCCCAGGCCAGCTGCAGCTGAACTGTTCCCACCCTTCCCAGGTGAAACCCCTGAATATGTACAAGGGCGAGAAAGCCTAGAGGAAGGGCCGTGGAGCCACACCAGCGACAGCACGCAGGCCAACTTGGTGCCTGCAGGTCAGCCAGGATGGTCCTGGCCACGGGCGCTCTTCTGGAAGCTTTCCATTGGCCTGCCTGAGATACCCCTCCTGTCCCGGCCCCCACTCCTTTTTTTCCTTCCTCAACTCAGCCCGGAGATATATTCCAGTGGAAGTTATGGGTGACACATCCTCTTCTTTACAGGTGACAGCCTGGCAACTCCTGCAGAAAGTCCAGCAGAGCCCCACTCACACCGGGCCGCCCACAAAGCCGTGGACCCTCACACCCTCCCACCAGCACAGCCCCGAGACTACTGACGGGGTAGAGAATATGGAGTCAGGCACAGCTGCAGGGGCTATTGCTGCCTGGAGTGCTGTTTATATTGAACTCAACCCAGGCACACCTGGGGAGGGCTTGCCGGCAGGGTCAGGCTGCCCAGGTCAGCTAATCCTCAGCCCTCAGGGAATCACATTGCAGAAAATGGACCTCGCTAAGAGAGAATATTCGCCAAGGGAAAAAAGGACACAATACCATTTGCAGCACCGTAGATGTGTCTAGAGGTAATCACGTGACATGGAGTAAGTCAGAAAGTGAAAGACACATATCATATCATATCACTTATAGGTGTTACCTATAAATTGATACCAGGGCAGATATTTCCACGGAGAAGGGCAATCACAGATTCATTAAACAAACTTATGGTTCACCAAAGGAAAGGTGTGAGGATTGAATTCATTACGATATTGGGGTTAACAGACATATACAAACACAGTAGACGTATATAATCACCAAAGACCTACGGAGTACCAAGAGAAGACTACTCAACATTCTGTCATAACGTACATGGGAAAAGGATCCCAGGAAGAACAGACATATGTATATGTGTAAAAGAACCACCTCTTGCACACCTACAACAAGCTAAACGTTGTACTCAAACTTGCTGTAATAAAAAATAAGAAATTAAATTAAAAACACGAACAAGAAGTAGAGAGACAAACTTGAGGGGCTTTCTCCTGGCACATTCCGTTCTACATTCCAATCTAGAACGCGACTTCCATTGAGGCTCTGCTGCCCTAGTAACCAGATTTGGTAAGGGAGAACTGCTGCCACCTTGTGGCCGTTTCACACAACAGCATCTTTAATCCCAGCACTAATGGTCAGTGGATATTCCAAATCATTACAGGCCTGTAAATGACACCTGCCCTGAAAACAAATCCTGGGGTCATATATCGACGAAAAAATTCAAAAGACGTCCATATTTCAAAACGACAGTTTCAAGAGGCATATTTCACGCACACTAGTGTTCTGCTTCTTTTGCTTTCTTTCTTTCTTTGTTAAAAAAACGGGAATGGAAAAAGGCAACCCTCAGAATGGGCGAAAACGTTCACAAGCGAATCAATGGACAAAGGTTTAATCTCCAATATATATAAACAGCTCATGCAGCTTAATATTAATAAAACAAACAACCCAATACAAAAATGGGCAGAAGATCTAAATAGACGTTTCTTCAAAGAAGACACAGAGATGGCCAAGACGCACATGAATAGCTGCTCAACATCACTAATTATTAGAGAAATGCAAATCAAAACTACAATGAGGTAAGACCTCACACCTGTTAGAATCGGCATCATCAGATAATCTACAAACAACAAATTCTGGGGAGGGTGTGGACAAAAGGAACCCTCTTCCGCTATTGGTGGGAATGTAAATTGATACAGTCACTATGGAGAACAGTATGGAGGTTCCTTTAAAAAACTAAAAAGAGAATTACCATAGGATCCAGCAATCCCACTTCTGGGCATTTAGCCAGAGAAAACCATAAATCACAGAGACACATTCACCACAATGTTCATTGCAGCACTATTTACAATAGCCAGGTAAAGGAAGCGACCTAAATGACCACAGACAGATGAATGGATAAACATGTGGAACATATATAAAATGGAATATTACTCAGCCATAAAAAGGAATGAAACTGGGTCATTTGTAGAGAAGTTGACGGATCTAGAGACTGTCATACAGAGTGAAGTTAGTCAGAAAGAGAAAAACAAATATTGTATATTAATGCCTATATGAGGAACCTAGAAAAATGGTACAGATGAACTGGTTTGCAGGGCAGAAATAGAGACACAGAGGTAGAGAACAAACGTATGGACACAAAGTGGGGGAAGCCATGGGGTGGGGGTGGTGGGATAAGTTGGAGTATTGGGATTGACCTGTATACATGTCTATGCATAAAATAGATAACTAATAATAACCTACTGTATAAAAAAATAAATAAAATTAAATTTCAAAATTTTAAAAATACAATGTAAAAATAAAACAGAAAAATAGTCCTTCCATTCACACTGATATATTTATAAGAATGAATTATTTCCATGCTTATATCCATAAATACATAAAAGAGGAATAAAATCTAACTTGAACCAAAAAAGAAAAAAAAGCTGAACCTAAAAGTTATACAGAGGGAAACACAACCAAGGCACTTGCTCCAGTGGTAAACAATTCTGGAATTGGTCAGAGGTGGGGAATCAATCCCCATACAGCCAGCAGCCCCACCCGACCACGCAAGGAGCGTCCTTAAGGCAAAGCTGTGGGACCGTGCCGAGGCCTCTGTGAGTAAACGTGAGCTGAGCCCCAGGCCAGCTGCTGCTGAACTGTTCCCACCCTTCCCAGGTGAAACACCTGAATATGTACAAGGGCTTGAAAGCCTAGAGGAAGGGCCGTGGAGCCACACCAGCGACAGCACGCAGGCCAAGTTGGTGCCTGCAGGTCAGCCAGGATGGTCCTGGCCACGGGCGCTCTTCTGGAAGCTTTCAATTGCCCTGCCTGAGATACCCCTCCTGTCCCGGCCCCCACTCCTTTTTTTCCTTCCTCACCTCAGCCTGGAGAGATATTCCAGTGGAAGTTATGGGTGACACATCCTCTTCTTTACAGGTGACACCATGGCAACTCCTGCAGAAAGTCCAGCAGAGCCCCACTCACACCGTGCCAACCACAAAGCCGTGGACCCTCACACCCTCCCACCAGCACAGCCCCGAGACTGCTGACGGGGCAGAGAATATGGAGTCAGGCACAGATGCAGTGGCTATTGCTGCCTGGAGTGCTGTTTATATCGACCTCAACCCAGGCACACCTGGGGAGGGCTGGCCGGCAGGGTCAGGCTGCCCAGGTCGGCTAATCCTCAGCCCTCAGGGAATCACATTGCAGAAAATGGACCTCGCTAAGACACAATATTCGCCAAGGAATAAAAGGACACAATGCCATTTGCAGCACCGTAGATGAGTCTAGAGGTAATCACGTGAGTTGGAGTAAGACAGAAAGTGAAAGACACATATCATATCATATCACTTATAGGTGTTACCTATAAATTGATACCAGGGCAGATATTTCCACGGAGAAGGGCAATCACAGATTCATTAAACAAACTTATGGTTCACCAAAGGAAAGGTGTGAGGATTGAATTCATTACGATATTGGGGTTAACAGACATATACAAACACAGTAGACGTATATAATCACCAAAGACCTACGGAGTACCAAGAGAAGACTACTCAACATTCTGTCATAACGTACATGGGAAAAGGATCCCAGGAAGAACAGATATATGTATATGTGTAAAAGAACCACCTCTTGTACACCAACAACAAGCAAAACGTTGTACTCAAACTTGCTGTAATAAAAAATAAAAAATTAAATTAAAAACACGAACAAGAAGTAGGGAGACAAACATGAGGGTCTTTCTCCTGGCACATTCCGTTCTACATTCCAATCTAGAACGCGACTTCCATTGAGGCTCTGCTGCCCTAGTAACCAGAATTGGTAAGGGAGAACTGCTGCCACCTTGTGACCGTTTCACACAACAGCAGCTTTAATCCCAGCGCTAATGGTCAGTGGATATTCCAAATCATTACAGGTCTGTAAATGACACCTGCCCTGAAAACAAATCCTGAGGTCATATATCGACCAAAAAATTCAAAAGACGTCCATATTTCAAAACGACAGTTTCAAGAGGCATATTTCACGCACATTAGTGTTCTGCTTCTTTTGCTTTCGTTTTTCCTTTGTTAAAAAAACGGGAATGGAAAAAGGCAACCCTCAGAATGGGCGAAAACGTTCACAAACGAATCAATGGACAAAGGTTTAATCTCCAATATATATAAACAGCTCATGCAGCTTAATATTAATAAAACAAACAACCCAATACAAAAATGGGCAGAAGATCTAAAGAGACGTTTCTTCAAAGAAGACACAGAGATGGCCAAGACGCACATGAAAAGCTGCTCAACATCACTAATTATTAGAGAAATGCAAATCAAAACTACAATGAGGTAAGACCTCACACCTGTTAGAATCGGCATCATCAGATAATGTACAAACAACAAATTCTGGTCAGGGTGTGGACAAAAGGAACCCTCTTCCGCTATTGGTGGGAATGTAAATTGATACAGTCACTATGGAGAACAGTATGCAGGTTCCTTTAAAAAAACTAAAAAGAGAATTACCATAGGATCCAGAAATACCACTTCTGGGCATTTACCCAGAGAAAACTATAAATCACAGAGACACATTCACCACAATGTTCATTGCAGCACTATTTACAATAGCCAGGTAATGGAAGTAACCTAAATGGCCACAGACAGACGAATGGATAAAGATGTGGTACATATATAAAATGGAATATTACTCAGCCATAAAAAGGAATGAAACTGGGTCATTTGTAGAGAAGTTGATGGATCTAGAGACTGTCATACAGAGTGAAGTAAGTCAGAAAGAGAAAAACAAATATTGTATATTAATGCCTATATGTGGAACCTAGAAAAATGGTACAGATGAACTGGTTTGCAGGGCAGAAATAGAGACACAGAGGTAGAGAACAAACGTATGGACACAAAGTGGGGGAAGCCATGGGGTGGTGGTGGTGGGATGAGTTGGGAGATTGGGATTGACCTGTATACATGTCTATGCATAAAATAGATAACTAATAGTAACCTACTGTATAAAAAAATAAATAAAATTAAATTTCCAAATTTTTAAAAATAAAATGTAAAAATAAAACAGAAAAAAAGTTCTTCCATTCACACTGATGTATTTATAACAATGAATTATTTCCATGCTTATATCCATAAATACATAAAAGAGGAATAAAATCTAACTTGAACCAAAAAAGAAAAAAAAAAGCTGAACCTAACAGTTATACAGAGGGAAACACAACCAAGGCACTTGCTCCAGTGGTAAACAATTCTGAAATTGGTCAGAGTTGGGGAATCATCCCCCATACAGCCAGCAGCCCCGCCCGCCCACGCAAGGAGCGTCCGTATTGCAAAGCTGTGGGACCGTGCCGAGGCCTCTGTGAGTAAACGTGAGCTGAGCCCCAGGCCAGCTGCTGCTGAACTGTTCCCACCCTTCCCAGGTGAAACACCTGAATATGTACAAGGGCTAGAAAGACTAGAGGAAGGGCCGTGGAGCCACACCAGCGACAGCACGCAGGCCAACTTGGTGCCTGCAGGTCAGCCAGGATGGTCCTGGCCACGGGCCCTCTTCTGGAAGCTTTCCATTGCCCTGCCTGAGATACCCCTCCTGTCCCGGCCCCCACTCCTTTTTTTCCATCCTCACCTCAGCCCGGAGAGATATTCCAGTGGAAGTTATGGGTGACACATCCTCTTCTTTACAGGTGGCAGCCTGGCAACTCCTGCAGAAAGTCCAGCAGAGCCCCACTCACACCGGGCCGCCCACAAAGCCGTGTACCCTCACACCCTCCCACCAGCACAGCCCCGAGACTGCTGACCGGGCAGAGAATATGGAGTCAGGCACAGCTGCAGGGGCTATTGCTGCCTGGAGTGCTGTTTATATTGACCTCAACCCAGGCACACCTGGGGAGGGCTTGCCGGCAGGGTCAGGCTGCCCAGGTCAGCTAATCCTCAGCCCTCAGGGAATCCCATTGCAGAAAATGGACCTCGCTAAGACAGAATATTCGCCAAGGAAAAAAAGGACACAATGCCATTTGCAGCACCGTAGATGAGACTAGAGGTAATCACGTGACTTGGAGTAAGTCAGAAAGTGAAAGACACATATCATATCATATCACTTATAGGTGTTACCTATAAATTGATACCAGGGCAGATATTTCCACGGAGAAGGACAATCACAGATTCATTAAACAAACTTATGGTTCACCAAAGGAAAGGTGTGAGGATTGAATTCATTACGATATTGGGGTTAACAGACATATACAAACACAGTAGACGTATATAATCACCAAAGACCTACGGAGTACCAAGAGAAGACTACTCAACATTCTGTCATAACGTACATGGGAAAAGGATCCCAGGAAGAACAGACATATGTATATGTGTAAAAGAACCACCTCTTGCACACCTACAACAAGCTAAACGTTGTACTCAAACTTGCTGTAATAAAAAATAAAAAATTAAATTAAAAACACGAACAAGAAGTAGTGAGACAAACTTGAGGGGCTTTCTCCTGGCACATTCCGTTCTACATTCCAATCTAGAAAGCGACTTCCATTGAGGCTCTGCTGCCCTAGTAACCAGAATTGGTAAGGGAGAACTGATGCCACCTTGTGGCCGTTTCACACAACAGCAGGTTTAATCCCAGCGCTAATGGTCAGTGGATATTCCAAATCATTACAGGTCTGTAAATGACACCTGCCCTGAAAACAAATCCTGAGGTCATATATCGACCAAAAAATTCAAAAGACGTCCATATTTCAAAACGACAGTTTCAAGAGGCATATTTCACGCACATTAGTGTTCTGCTTCTTTTGCTTTCTTTTTTCCTTTGTTAAAAAAACGGGAATGGAAAAAGGCAACCCTCAGAATGGGCGAAAACGTTCACCAACGAATCAATGGACAAAGGTTTAATCTCCAATATATATAAACAGCTCATGCAGCTTAATTTTAATAAAACAAACAACCCAATACAAAAATGGGCAGAAGATCTAAATAGACGTTTCTTCAAAGAAGAGACAGAGATGGCCAAGACGCACATGAAAAGCTGCTCAACATCACTAATTATTAGAGAAATGCAAATCAAAACTACAATGAGGTAAGACCTCACACCTGTTAGAATCGGCATCATCAGATAATCTACAAACAACAAATTCTCGGGAGGGTGTGGACAAAAGGAACCCTCTTCCGCTATTGGTGGGAATGTAAATTGATACAGTCACTATGGAGAACAGTATGGAGGTTCCTTTAAAAAACTAAAAAGAGAATTACCATAGGATCCAGCAATCCCACTTCTGGGCATATACCGAGGGAAAACCATAATTCACAGAGACACATTCACCACAATGTTCATTGCAGCACTATTTACAATAGCCAGGTAATGGAAGCAACGTAAATGCCCACAGACAGACGAGTGGATAAAGATGTGGTACATATTTAAAATGGAATATTACTCAGCCACAAAAAGGAATGAAACTGGGTCATTTGTAGAGAAGTTGACGGATCTAGAGACCGTCATACAGAGTGAAGTAAGTCAGAAAGAGAAAAACAAATATTGTATATTAATACCTATATGTGGAACCTAGAAAAATGGTACAGATGAACTGGTTTGCAGGGCAGAAATAGAGACACAGAGGTAGAGAACAAACGTATGGACACAAAGTGGGGGAAGCCATGGGTTGGTGGTGGTGGGATGAGTTCGGAGATTGGGATTGACCTGTATACATGTCTATGCATAAAATAGATAACTAATAAAAACCTACTCTATAAAAAATAAATAAAATAAAATTTCCAAATTTCTAAAAATAAAATGTAAATATACAATAGAAAAAAAGTTATTCCATTCACACTGATGTATATATAAGAATGAATTATTTCCATGCTTATATCCATAAATACATAAAAGAGGAAGAAAATCTAACTTGAACCAAAAAAGAAAAAAAAAAGCTGAACCTAACAGTTATATAGAGGGAAACACAACCAAGGCACTTGCTCCAGTGGTAAACAATTCTGAAATTGGTCAGAGGTGGGGAATCATCCCCCATACAGCCAGCAGCCCCGCCCGCCCACGCAATGAGCGTCCTTATTGCAAAGCTGTGGGACCTTGCCGAGGCCTCTGTGAGTAAACGTGAGCTGAGCCCCAGGCCAGCTGCTGCTGAACTGTTCCCACCCTTCCCAGGTGAAACACCTGAATATGTACAATGGCTTGAAAGCCTAGAGGAAGGGCCGTGGAGCCACACCAGCGACAGCACGCAGGCCAACTAGGTGCCTGCAGGTCAGCCAGGATGGTCCAGGCCACGGGCGCTCTTCTGGAAGCTTTCCAGTGCCCTGCCTGAAATAGCCCTCCTGTCCCAGCCCCCACTCCATTTTTCCTTCCACACCTCAGCCCGGTGAGATATTCCAGTGGAAGTTATGGGTGACACATCCTCTTCTTTACAGGTGGCAACCTGGCAACTCCTGCAGAAAGTCCAGCAGAGCCCCACTCACACCGGGCCACCCACAAAGCCGTGGACCCTCACACCCTCCCACCAGCACAGCCCCGAGACTGCTGACGGGGCAGAGAATATGGAGTCAGGCACAGCTGCAGGGGCTAGTGCTGCCTGGAGTGCTGTTTATATTGACCTCAACCCAGGCACACCTGGGGAGGGCTTGCCGGCAGGGTCAGGCTGCCCAGGTCAGCTAATCCTCAGCCCTCAGGGAATCACATTGCAGAAAATGGACTTCGCTAAGACAGAATATTCGCCACGGAAAAAAAGGACACAATGCCATTTGCAGCACCGTAGATGAGTCTAGAGGTAATCACGTGACTTGGAGTAAGTCAGAAAGTGAAAGACACATATCATATCATATCACTTATAGGTGTTACCTATAAATTGATACCAGGGCAGATATTTCCACGGAGAAGGGCAATCACAGATTCATTAAACAAACTTATGGTTCACCAAAGGAAAGGTGTGAGGATTGTATTCATTACGATATTGGGGTTAACAGACATATACAAACACAGTAGACGTATATAATCACCAAATACCTACGGAGTACCAGGAGAAGACTACTCAACATTCTGTCATAACGTACATGGGAAAAGGATCCCAGGAAGAACAGACATATGTATATGTGTAAAAGAACCACCTCTTGCACACCAACAACAAGCTAAACGTTGTACTCAAACTTGCTGTAATAAAAAATAAAAAATTAAATTAAAAACACGAACAAGAAGTAGGGAGACAAACTTGAGGGGCTTTCTCCTGGCACATTCCGTTCTACATTACAATCTAGAACGCGACTTCCATTGAGGCTCTGCTGCCCTAGTAACCAGGTTTGGTAAGGGAGAACTGCTGCCACCTTGTGGCCGTTTCACACAACAGCAGCTTTAATCCCAGCTCTAATGGTCAGGGATATTCCAAATCATTACAGGCCTGTAAATGACACCTGCCCTGAAAACAAATCCTGGGGTCATATATCGACCAAAAAATTCAAAAGACGTCCATATTTCAAAACGACAGTTTCAAGAGGCATATTTCACGCACATTAGTGTTCTGCTTCTTTTGCTTTCTTTTTTCCTTTGTTAAAAAAACGGGAATGGAAAAAGGCAACCCTCATAATGGGCGTAAACGTTCACAAACGAATCAATGGACAAAGGTTTAATCTCCAATATATATAAACAGCTCATGCAGCTTAATATTAATAAAACAAACAACCCAATACAAAAATGGGCAGAAGATCTAAAGAGACGTTTCTTCAAAGAAGACACAGAGATGGCCAAGACGCACATGAAAAGCTGCTCAACATCACTAATTATTAGAGAAATGCAAATCAAAGCTCAACATCACTAATTATTAGAGAAATGCTAATCAAAACTACAATGAGGTAAGACCTCACACCTGTTAGCATCGGCATCATCAGATAATCTACAAAGAACAAATTCTAGTCAGGGTGTGGACAAAGGAACCCTCTTCCGCTATTGGTGGGAATGTAAATTGATACAGTCACTATGGAGAAGAGTATGGAGGTGCCTTGAAAAAAACTAAAAAGAGAATTACCATAGGATCCAGCAATCCCACTTCTGGGCATTTACCCAGAGAAAACCATAAATCACAGTGACACATTCACCACAATGTTCATTGCAGCACTATTTACAATAGCCAGGTAATGGAAGCAACCTAAATGGCCACAGACAGACGAATGGATAAAGATGTGGTACATATATAAAATGGAATATTACTCAGCCATAAAAAGGAATGAAACTGGGTCATTTGTAGAGAAGTTGATGGATCTAGCGACTGTCATACAGAGTGAAGTCAGTCAGAAAGAGAAAAACAAATATTGTATATTAATGCCTATATGTGGAACCTAGAAAAATGGTACAGATGAACTGGTTTGCAGGGCAGAAATAGAGACACAGAGGTAGAGAACAAACGTATGGACACAAAGTGGGGGAAGCCATGGGGTGGTGGTGGTGGGATGAGTTGGGAGATTGGGATTGACCTGTATACATGTCTATGCATAAAATAGATAACTAATAGTAACCTACTATATAAAAAAATAAATAAAATTAAATTTCAAAATTTTTAAAAATAAAATGTAAAAATAAAACAGAAAAAAAGTTCTTCCATTCACACTGATGTATTTATAACAATGAATTATTTCCATGCTTATATCCATAAATACATAAAAGAGGAAGAAAATCTAACTTGAACCAAAAAAAAAAAATGCTGAACCTATCAGTTATACAGAGGGAAACACAACCAAGGCACTTGCTCCAGTGGTAAACAATTCTGAAATTGGTCAGAGTTGGGGAATCATCCCCCATACAGCCAGCAGGCCCGCCCGCCCACGCAAGGAGCGTCCGTATTGCAAAGCTGTGGGACCGTGCCGAGGCCTCTGTGAGTAAACGTGAGCTGAGCCCCAGGCCAGCTGCTGCTGAACTGTTCCCACCCTTCCAAGGTGAAACACCTGAATATGTACAAGGGCTAGAAAGCCTAGAGGTAGGGCCGTGGAACCACACCAGCGACAGCACGCAGGCCAACTTGGTGCCTGCAGGTCAGCCAGGATGGTCCTGGCCACGGGCGCTCTTCTGGAAGCTTTCCATTGGCCTGCCTGATATACCCCTCCTGTCCCGGCCCCCACTCCTTTTTTTCCTTCCTCAACTCAGCCCGGAGAGATATTCCAGTGGAAGTTATGGGTGACACATCCTCTTCTTTACAGGTGACACCATGGCAACTCCTGCAGAAAGTCCAGCAGAGCCCCACTCACACCGGGCCACCCACAAAGCCGTGGACCCTCACACCCTCCCACCAGCACAGCCCCGAGACTGCTGACGGGGCAGAGAATATGGAGTCAGGCACAGCTGCAGGGGCTATTGCTGCCTGGAGTGCTGTTTATATCGACCTCAACCCAGGCACACCTGGGGAGGGCTTGCCGGCAGGGTCAGGTGGCCAGGTCAGCTAATCCTCAGCCCTCAGGGAATCACATTGCAGAAAATGGACCTCGCTAAGACAGAATATACGCCAAGGAATAAAAGGACACAATGCCATTTGCAGCACCTTAGATGAGTCTAGAGGTAATCACGTGACTTTTAGTAAGTCAGAAAATGAAAGACACATATCATATCATATCACTTATAGGTGTTACCTATAAATTGATACCAGGGCAGATATTTCCACGGAGAAGGGCAATCACAGCTTCATTAAACAAACTTATGGTTCACCAAAGGAAAGGTGTGAGCATTGAATTCATTACGATATTGGGGTTAACAGACATATACAAACACAGTAGACGTATATAATCACCAAAGACCTACGGAGTACCAAGAGAAGACTACTCAACATTCTGTCATAACGTACATGGGTAAAGGATCCCAGTAAAAACAGATATATGTATATGTGTAAAAGAACCACCTCTTGCACACCAACAACAAGCTAAACGTTGTACTCAAAATTGCTGTAATAAAAAATAAAAAATTAAATTAAAAACACGAACAAGAAGTAGGGAGACAAACTTGAGGGGCTTTCTCCTGGCACATTCCGTTCTACATTCCAATCTAGAAAGCGACTTCCATTGAGGCTCTGCTGCCCTAGTAACCAGATTTGGTAAGGGAGAACTGCTGCCACCTTGTGGCCGTTTCACACAACAGCAGCTTTAATCCCAGCGCTAATGGTCAGTGGATATTCCAAATCATTACAGGCCTGTAAATGACACCTGCCCTGAAAACAAATCCTGGGGTCATATATCGACCAAAAAATTCAAAAGACGTCCATATTTCAAAACGACAGTTTCAAGAGGCATATTTCACGCACATTAGTGTTCTGCTTCTTTTGCTTTCTTTTTTCCTTTTTAAAAAAACGGGAATGGAAAAAGGCAACCCTCTGAATGGGCGAAAACGTTCACAAACGTATCAATGGACAAAGGTTTAATCTCCAATATATATAAACAGCTCATGCAGCTTAATATTAATAAAACAAACAACCCAATACAAAAATGGGCAGAAGATCTAAAGAGACGTTTCTTCAAAGAAGACACAGAGATGGCCAAGACGCACATGAAAAGCTGCTCAACATCACTAATTATTAGAGAAATGCAAATCAAAGCTCAACATCACTAATTATTAGAGAAATGCAAATCAAAACTACAATGAGGTAAGACCTCACACCTGTTAGCATCGGCATCATCAGATAATCTACAAACAACAAATTCTGGTCAGGGTGTGGACAAAAGGAACCCTCTTCCGCTATTGGTGGGAATGTAAATTGATACAGTCACTATGGAGAACAGTATGGAGGTGCCTTGAAAAAAACTAAAAAGAGAATTACCATAGGATCCAGCAATCCCACTTCTGGGCATTTACCCAGAGAAAACCATAAATCAAAGAGACACATTCACCACAATGTTCATTGCAGCACTATTTACAATAGCCAGGTAATGGAAGCAACCTAAATGGCCACAGACAGACGAATGGATAAAGATTGGTACATATATAAAATGGAATATTACTCAGCCATAAAAAGGAATGAAACTGGGTCATTTGTAGAGAAGTTGATGGATCTAGAGACTGTCATACAGAGTGAAGTAAGTCAGAAAGAGAAAAACAAATATTGTATATTAATGCCTATATGTGGAACCTAGAAAAATGGTACAGATTAACTGGTTTGCAGGGCAGAAATAGAGACACAGAGGTAGAGAACAAACGTATGGACACAAAGTGGGGGAAGCCATGGGGTGGTGGTGGTGGGATGAGTTGGGAGATTGGGATTGACCTGTATACATGTCTATGCATAAAATAGATAACTAATAGTAACCTACTATATAAAAAAATAAATAAAATTAAATTTCAATATTTTTAAAAATAAAATGTAAAAATAAAACAGAAAAAAAGTTCTTCCATTCACACTGATGTATTTATAACAATGAATTATTTCCATGCTTATATCCATAAATACATAAAAGAGGAATAAAATCTAAGTTGAACCAAAAAAGAAAAAAAAATGCTGAACCTAACAGTTATACAGAGGGAAACACAACCAAGGCACTTGCTCCAGTGGTAAACAATTCTGAAATTGGTCAGAGGTGGGGAATCATCCCCCATACAGCCAGCAGCCCCGCCCGCCCACGCAAGGAGCGTCCGTATTGCAAAGCTGTGGGACCGTGCCGAGGCCTCTGTGAGTAAACGTGAGCTGAGCCCCAGGCCAGCTGCTGCTGAACTGTTCCCACCCTTCCCAGGTGAAACCCCTGAATATGTACAAGGGCGAGAAAGCCTAGAGGAAGGGCCGTGGAGCCACACCAGCGACAGCACGCAGGCCAACTTGGTGCCTGCAGGTCAGCCAGGATGGTCCTGGCCACGGGCGCTCTACTGGAAGCTTTCCATTGCCCTGCCTGAGATACCCCTCCTGTCCCGGCCCCCACTCCTTTTTTTCCTTCCTCAACTCAGCCCGGAGAGATATTCCAGTGGAAGTTATGGGTGACACATCCTCTTCTTTACAGGTGACAGCCTGGCAACTCCTGCAGAAAGTCCAGCAGAGCCCCACTCACACCGGGCCACCCACAAAGCCGTGGACCCTCACACCCTCCCACCAGCACAGCCCCGAGACTGCTAACGGGGCAGAGAATATGGAGTCAGGCACAGCTGCAGGGGCTATTACTGCCTGGAGTGCTGTTTAAATCGACCTCAACCCAGGCACACCTGGGGAGGGCTTGCCGGCAGGGTCAGGCTGCCCAGGTCAGCTAATCCTCAGCCCTCAGGGAATCCCATTGCAGAAAATGGACCTCGCTAAGACAGAATATTCGCCAAGGAAAAAAAGGACACAATGCCATTTGCAGCACCGTAGATGAGACTAGAGGTAATCACGTGACTTGGAGTAAGTCAGAAAGTGAAAGACACATATCATATCATATCACTTATAGGTGTTACCTATAAATTGATACCAGGGCAGATATTTCCACGGAGAAGGGCAATCACAGATTCATTAAACAAACTTATGGTTCACCAAAGGAAAGGTGTGAGCATTGAATTCATTACGATATTGGGGTTAACAGACATATACAAACACAGTAGACGTATATAATCACCAAAAACCTACGGAGTACCAAGAGAAGACTACTCAACATTCTGTCATAACGTACATGGGAAAAGGATCCCAGGAAGAACAGACATATGTATATGTGTAAAAGAACCACCTCTTGCACACCAACAACAAGCTAAACGTTGTACTCCAACTTGCTGTAATAAAAAATAAAAAATTAAATTAAAAACACGAACAAGAAGTAGGGAGACAAACTTGAGGGGCTTTCTCCTGGCACATTCCGTTCTACATTACAATCTAGAACGCGACTTCCATTGAGGCTCTGCTGCCCTAGTAACCAGATTTGGTACGGGAGAACTGCTGCCACCTTGTGGCCGTTTCACACAACAGCAGCTTTAATCCCAGCGCTAATGGTCAGTGGATATTCCAAATCATTACAGGCCTGTAAATGACACCTGCCTTGAAAACAAATCCTGGGGTCTTATATCGACCAAAAAATTCAAAAGACGTCCATATTTCAAAACGACAGTTTCAAGAGGCATATTTCACGCACATTAGTGTTCTGCTTCTTTTGCTTTCTTTCTTTCTTTGTTAAAAAACGGGAATGGAAAAAGGCAACCGTCAGAATGGGCGAAAACGTTCACAAACGAATCAATGGACAAAGGTTTAATCTCCAATATATATAAACAGGTAATGCAGCTTAATATTAATAAAACAAAGAACCCAATACAAAAATGGGCAGAAGATCTAAATAGACGTTTCTTCAAAGAAGACACAGAGATGGCCTAGACGCACATGAAAAGCTGCTCAACATCACTAATTATTAGAGAAATGCAAATCAAAACTACAATGAGGTAAGTCCTCACACCTGTTAAAATCGGCATCATCAGATAATCTACAAACAACAAATTCTGGGGAGGGTGTGGACAAAAGGAACCCTCTTCCGCTATTGGTGGGAATGTAAATTGATACAGTCACTATGGAGAACAGTATGGAGGTTCCTTTAAAAAACTAAAAAGAGAATTACCATAGGATCCAGCAATCCCACTTCTGGGCATTTACCCAGAGAAAACCGTAAATCACAGAGACACATTCACCACAATGTTCATTGCAGCACTATTTACAATAGCCAGGTAATGGAAGCAACCTAAATGGCCACAGACAGACGAATGGATAAAAGTGGTACATATATAAAATGGAATATTAGTCAGCCATAAAAAGGAATGAACCTGGGTCATTTGTAGAGAAGTTGACGGACCTAGAGACTGTCATACAGAGTGAAGTAAGTCAGAAAGAGAAAAACAAATATTGTATATTAATGCCTATATGTGGAACCTAGAAAAATGGTACAGATGAACTGGTTTGCAGGGCAGAAATAGAGACACAGAGGTAGAGAACAAACGTATGGACACAAAGTGGGGGAAGCCATGGGGTGGTGGTGGTGGGATGAGTTGGGAGATTGGGATTGACCTGTATACATGTCTATGCATAAAATAGATAACTAATAATAACCTGCTGTATAAAAAAATAAATAAAATTAAATTTCAAAATTTTTAAAAATAAAATGTAAAAATAAAAGAGAAAAAATTTCTTCCATTCACACTGATGTATTTATAAAAATGAATTATTTCCATGCTTATATCCATAAATACATAAAAGAGGAACAAAATCTAACTTGAACCAAAAAAGAAAAAAAAAGCTGAACCTAACAGTTATACAGAGGGAAACACAACCAAGCCACTTGCTCCAGTGTTAAACAATTCTGAAATTGGTCAGAGGTGGGGAATCATCCCCCATACAGCCAGGAGCCCTGCCCGCCCATGCAAGGAGCGTCCTCATTGCAAAGCTGTGGGACCGTGCCGAGCCCTCTGTGAGTAAACGTGAGCTGAGCCCCAGGCCAGATGCTGCTGAACTGTTCCCACCCTTCCCAGGTCAAACACCTGAATATGTATAAGGGCTTGAAAGCCTAGAGGAAGGGCCGTGGAGCCACACCAGCGACAGCACGCAGGCCAACTTTGTGCCTGCAGGTCAGCCAGGATGGTCCTGGCCACGGGCGCTCTTCTGGAAGCTTTCCATTGCCCTGCCTGAGATACCCCTCCTGTCCCGGTCCCCACTCCTTTTTTTTCTTCCTCACCTCAGCCCGGAGAGATATTCCAGTGGAATTTTTGGGTGACACATCCTCTTCTTTACAGGTGGCAGCCTGGCAACTCCTGCAGAAAGTCCAGCAGAGCCCCACTCACACCGGGCCGCCCACAAAGCCGTGGACCCTCACACCCTCCCACCAGCACAGCCCCGAGACTACTGACGGGGTAGAGAATATGGAGTCAGGCACAGCTGCAGGGGCTATTGCTGCCTGGAGTGCTGTTTATATTGAACTCAACCCAGGCACACCTGGGGAGGGCTTGCCGGCAGGGTCAGGCTGCCCAGGTCAGCTAATCCTCAGCCCTCAGGGAATCACATTGCAGAAAATGGACCTCGCTAAGAGAGAATATTCGCCAAGGGAAAAAAGGACACAATGCCATTTGCAGCACCGTAGATGTGTCTAGAGGTAATCACGTGACATGGAGTAAGTCAGAAAGTGAAAGAAACATATCATATCATATCACTTATAGGTGTTACCTATAAATTGATACCAGGGCAGATATTTCCACGGAGAAGGGCAATCACAGATTCATTAAACAAACTTATGGTTCACCAAAGGAAAGGTGTGAGGATTGAATTCATTACGATATTGGGGTTAACAGACATATACAAACACAGTAGACGTATATAATCACCAAAGACCTACGGAGTACCAAGAGAAGACTACTCAACATTCTGTCATAACGTACATGGGAAAAGGATCCCAGGAAGAACAGACATATGTATATGTGTAAAAGAACCACCTCTTGCACACCTACAACAAGCTAAACGTTGTACTCAAACTTGCTGTAATAAAAAATAAGAAATTAAATTAAAAACACGAACAAGAAGTAGAGAGACAAACTTGAGGGGCTTTCTCCTGGCACATTCCGTTCTACATTCCAATCTAGAACGCGACTTCCATTGAGGCTCTGCTGCCCTAGTAACCAGATTTGGTAAGGGAGAACTGCTGCCACCTTGTGGCCGTTTCACACAACAGCATCTTTAATCCCAGCACTAATGGTCAGTGGATATTCCAAATCATTACAGGCCTGTAAATGACACCTGCCCTGAAAACAAATCCTGGGGTCATATATCGACGAAAAAATTCAAAAGACGTCCATATTTCAAAACGACAGTTTCAAGAGGCATATTTCACGCACATTAGTGTTCTGCTTCTTTTGCTTTCTTTCTTTCTTTGTTAAAAAAACGGGAATGGAAAAAGGCAACCCTCAGAATGGGCGAAAACGTTCACAAGAGAATCAATGGACAAAGGTTTAATCTCCAATATATATAAACAGCTCATGCAGCTTAATATTAATAAAACAAACAACCCAATACAAAAATGGGCAGAAGATCTAAATAGACGTTTCTTCAAAGAAGACACAGAGATGGCCAAGACGCACATGAATAGCTGCTCAACATCACTAATAATTAGAGAAATGCAAATCAAAACTACAATGAGGTAAGACCTCACACCTGTTAGAATCGGCATCATCAGATAATCTACAAACAACAAATTCTGGGGAGGGTGTGGACAAAAGGAACCCTCTTCCGCTATTGGTGGGAATGTAAATTGATACAGTCACTATGGAGAACAGTATGGAGGTTCCTTTAAAAAACTAAAAAGAGAATTACCATAGGATCCAGCAATCCCACTTCTGGGCATTTACCCAGAGAAAACCATAAATCACAGAGACACATTCACCACAATGTTCATTGCAGCACTATTTACAATAGCCAGGTAAAGGAAGCGACCTAAATGCCCACAGACAGATGAATGGATAAACATGTGGAACATATATAAAATGGAATATTACTCAGCCATAAAAAGGAATGAAACTGGGTCATTTGTAGAGAAGTTGACGGATATAGAGACTGTCATACAGAGTGAAGTTAGTCAGAAAGAGAAAAACAAATATTGTATATTAATGCCTATATGTGGAACCTAGAAAAATGGTACAGATGAACTGGTTTGCAGGGCAGAAATAGAGACACAGAGGTAGAGAACAAACGTATGGACACAAAGTGGGGGAAGCCATGGGGTGGTGGTGGTGGGATGAGTTGGGAGATTGGGATTGACCTGTATACATGTCTATGCATAAAATAGATAACTAATAATAACCTGCTGTATAAAAAAATAAATAAAATTAAATTTCCAAATTTTTAAAAATAAAATGTAAAAATAAAAGAGAAAAAAATTTCTTCCATTCACACTGATGTATTTATAAAAATGAATTATTTCCATGCTTATATCCATAAATACATAAAAGAGGAACAAAATCTAACTTGAACCAAAAAAGAAAAAAAAAAGCTGAACCTAACAGTTATACAGAGGGAAACACAACCAAGCCACTTGCTCCAGTGTTAAACAATTCTGAAATTGGTCAGAGGTGGGGAATCATCCCCCATACAGCCAGGAGCCCTGCCCGCCCATGCAAGGAGCGTCCTCATTGCAAAGCTGTGAGACCGTGCCGAGCCCTCTGTGAGTAAACGTGAGCTGAGCCCCAGGCCAGATGCTGCTGAACTGTTCCCACCCTTCCCAGGTCAAACACCTGAATATGTATAAGGGCTTGAAAGCCTAGAGGAAGGGCCGTGGAGCCACACCAGCGACAGCACGCAGGCCAACTTTGTGCCTGCAGGTCAGCCAGGATGGTCCTGGCCACGGGCGCTCTTCTGGAAGCTTTCCATTGCCCTGCCTGAGATACCCCTCCTGTCCCGGTCCCCACTCCTTTTTTTTCTTCCTCACCTCAGCCCGGAGAGATATTCCAGTGGAATTTTTGGGTGACACATCCTCTTCTTTACAGGTGGCAGCCTGGCAACTCCTGCAGAAAGTCCAGCAGAGCCCCACTCACACCGGGCCGCCCACAAAGCCGTGGACCCTCACACCCTCCCACCAGCACAGCCCCGAGACTACTGACGGGGTAGAGAATATGGAGTCAGGCACAGCTGCAGGGGCTATTGCTGCCTGGAGTGCTGTTTATATTGAACTCAACCCAGGCACACCTGGGGAGGGCTTGCCGGCAAGGTCAGGCTGCCCAGGTCAGCTAATCCTCAGCCCTCAGGGAATCACATTGCAGAAAATGGACCTCGCTAAGAGAGAATATTCGCCAAGGGAAAAAAGGACACAATACCATTTGCAGCACCGTAGATGTGTCTAGAGGTAATCACGTGACATGGAGTAAGTCAGAAAGTGAAAGAAACATATCATATCATATCACTTATAGGTGTTACCTATAAATTGATACCAGGGCAGATATTTCCACGGAGAAGGGCAATCACAGATTCATTAAACAAACTTATGGTTCACCAAAGGAAAGGTGTGAGGATTGAATTCATTACGATATTGGGGTTAACAGACATATACAAACACAGTAGACGTATATAATCACCAAAGACCTACGGAGTACCAAGAGAAGACTACTCAACATTCTGTCATAACGTACATGGGAAAAGGATCCCAGGAAGAACAGACATATGTATATGTGTAAAAGAACCACCTCTTGCACACCTACAACAAGCTAAACGTTGTACTCAAACTTGCTGTAATAAAAAATAAGAAATTAAATTAAAAACACGAACAAGAAGTAGAGAGACAAACTTGAGGGGCTTTCTCCTGGCACATTCCGTTCTACATTCCAATCTAGAACGCGACTTCCATTGAGGCTCTGCTGCCCTAGTAACCAGATTTGGTAAGGGAGAACTGCTGCCACCTTGTGGCCGTTTCACACAACAGCATCTTTAATCCCAGCACTAATGGTCAGTGGATATTCCAAATCATTACAGGCCTGTAAATGACACCTGCCCTGAAAACAAATCCTGGGGTCATATATCGACGAAAAAATTCAAAAGACGTCCATATTTCAAAACGACAGTTTCAAGAGGCATATTTCACGCACATTAGTGTTCTGCTTCTTTTGCTTTCTTTCTTTCTTTGTTAAAAAAACGGGAATGGAAAAAGGCAACCCTCAGAATGGGCGAAAACGTTCACAAGAGAATCAATGGACAAAGGTTTAATCTCCAATATATATAAACAGCTCATGCAGCTTAATATTAATAAAACAAACAACCCAATACAAAAATGGGCAGAAGATCTAAATAGACGTTTCTTCAAAGAAGACACAGAGATGGCCAAGACGCACATGAATAGCTGCTCAACATCACTAATAATTAGAGAAATGCAAATCAAAACTACAATGAGGTAAGACCTCACACCTGTTAGAATCGGCATCATCAGATAATCTACAAACAACAAATTCTGGGGAGGGTGTGGACAAAAGGAACCCTCTTCCGCTATTGGTGGGAATGTAAATTGATACAGTCACTATGGAGAACAGTATGGAGGTTCCTTTAAAAAACTAAAAAGAGAATTACCATAGGATCCAGCAATCCCACTTCTGGGCATTTACCCAGAGAAAACCATAAATCACAGAGACACATTCACCACAATGTTCATTGCAGCACTATTTACAATAGCCAGGTAAAGGAAGCGACCTAAATGCCCACAGACAGATGAATGGATAAACATGTGGAACATATATAAAATGGAATATTACTCAGCCATAAAAAGGAATGAAACTGGGTCATTTGTAGAGAAGTTGACGGATATAGAGACTGTCATACAGAGTGAAGTTAGTCAGAAAGAGAAAAACAAATATTGTATATTAATGCCTATATGTGGAACCTAGAAAAATGGTACAGATGAACTGGTTTGCAGGGCAGAAATAGAGACACAGAGGTAGAGAACAAACGTATGGACACAAAGTGGGGGAAGCCATGGGGTGGTGGTGGTGGGATGAGTTGGGAGATTGGGATTGACCTGTATACATGTCTATGCATAAAATAGATAACTAATAATAACCTGCTGTATAAAAAAATAAATAAAATTAAATTTCCAAATTTTTAAAAATAAAATGTAAAAATAAAAGAGAAAAAAATTTCTTCCATTCACACTGATGTATTTATAAAAATGAATTATTTCCATGCTTATATCCATAAATACATAAAAGAGGAACAAAATCTAACTTGAACCAAAAAAGAAAAAAAAAAGCTGAACCTAACAGTTATACAGAGGGAAACACAACCAAGCCACTTGCTCCAGTGTTAAACAATTCTGAAATTGGTCAGAGGTGGGGAATCATCCCCCATACAGCCAGGAGCCCTGCCCGCCCATGCAAGGAGCGTCCTCATTGCAAAGCTGTGAGACCGTGCCGAGCCCTCTGTGAGTAAACGTGAGCTGAGCCCCAGGCCAGATGCTGCTGAACTGTTCCCACCCTTCCCAGGTCAAACACCTGAATATGTATAAGGGCTTGAAAGCCTAGAGGAAGGGCCGTGGAGCCACACCAGCGACAGCACGCAGGCCAACTTTGTGCCTGCAGGTCAGCCAGGATGGTCCTGGCCACGGGCGCTCTTCTGGAAGCTTTCCATTGCCCTGCCTGAGATACCCCTCCTGTCCCGGTCCCCACTCCTTTTTTTTCTTCCTCACCTCAGCCCGGAGAGATATTCCAGTGGAATTTTTGGGTGACACATCCTCTTCTTTACAGGTGGCAGCCTGGCAACTCCTGCAGAAAGTCCAGCAGAGCCCCACTCACACCGGGCCGCCCACAAAGCCGTGGACCCTCACACCCTCCCACCAGCACAGCCCCGAGACTACTGACGGGGTAGAGAATATGGAGTCAGGCACAGCTGCAGGGGCTATTGCTGCCTGGAGTGCTGTTTATATTGAACTCAACCCAGGCACACCTGGGGAGGGCTTGCCGGCAAGGTCAGGCTGCCCAGGTCAGCTAATCCTCAGCCCTCAGGGAATCACATTGCAGAAAATGGACCTCGCTAAGAGAGAATATTCGCCAAGGGAAAAAAGGACACAATACCATTTGCAGCACCGTAGATGTGTCTAGAGGTAATCACGTGACATGGAGTAAGTCAGAAAGTGAAAGAAACATATCATATCATATCACTTATAGGTGTTACCTATAAATTGATACCAGGGCAGATATTTCCACGGAGAAGGGCAATCACAGATTCATTAAACAAACTTATGGTTCACCAAAGGAAAGGTGTGAGGATTGAATTCATTACGATATTGGGGTTAACAGACATATACAAACACAGTAGACGTATATAATCACCAAAGACCTACGGAGTACCAAGAGAAGACTACTCAACATTCTGTCATAACGTACATGGGAAAAGGATCCCAGGAAGAACAGACATATGTATATGTGTAAAAGAACCACCTCTTGCACACCTACAACAAGCTAAACGTTGTACTCAAACTTGCTGTAATAAAAAATAAGAAATTAAATTAAAAACACGAACAAGAAGTAGAGAGACAAACTTGAGGGGCTTTCTCCTGGCACATTCCGTTCTACATTCCAATCTAGAACGCGACTTCCATTGAGGCTCTGCTGCCCTAGTAACCAGATTTGGTAAGGGAGAACTGCTGCCACCTTGTGGCCGTTTCACACAACAGCATCTTTAATCCCAGCACTAATGGTCAGTGGATATTCCAAATCATTACAGGCCTGTAAATGACACCTGCCCTGAAAACAAATCCTGGGGTCATATATCGACGAAAAAATTCAAAAGACGTCCATATTTCAAAACCACAGTTTCAAGAGGCATATTTCACGCACATTAGTGTTCTGCTTCTTTTGCTTTCTTTCTTTCTTTGTTAAAAAAACGGGAATGGAAAAAGGCAACCCTCAGAATGGGCGAAAACGTTCACAAGAGAATCAATGGACAAAGGTTTAATCTCCAATATATATAAACAGCTCATGCAGCTTAATATTAATAAAACAAACAACCCAATACAAAAATGGGCAGAAGATCTAAATAGACGTTTCTTCAAAGAAGACACAGAGATGGCCAAGACGCACATGAATAGCTGCTCAACATCACTAATAATTAGAGAAATGCAAATCAAAACTACAATGAGGTAAGACCTCACACCTGTTAGAATCGGCATCATCAGATAATCTACAAACAACAAATTCTGGGGAGGGTGTGGACAAAAGGAACCCTCTTCCGCTATTGGTGGGAATGTAAATTGATACAGTCACTATGGAGAACAGTATGGAGGTTCCTTTAAAAAACTAAAAAGAGAATTACCATAGGATCCAGCAATCCCACTTCTGGGCATTTACCCAGAGAAAACCATAAATCACAGAGACACATTCACCACAATGTTCATTGCAGCACTATTTACAATAGCCAGGTAAAGGAAGCGACCTAAATGCCCACAGACAGATGAATGGATAAACATGTGGAACATATATAAAATGGAATATTACTCAGCCATAAAAAGGAATGAAACTGGGTCATTTGTAGAGAAGTTGACGGATATAGAGACTGTCATACAGAGTGAAGTTAGTCAGAAAGAGAAAAACAAATATTGTATATTAATGCCTATATGTGGAACCTAGAAAAATGGTACAGATGAACTGGTTTGCAGGGCAGAAATAGAGACACAGAGGTAGAGAACAAACGTATGGACACAAAGTGGGGGAATCCATGGGGTGGTGGTGGTGGGATGAGTTGGGAGATTGGGATTGACCTGTATACATGTCTATGCATAAAATAGATAACTAATAATAACCTGCTGTATAAAAAAATAAATAAAATTAAATTTCAAAATTTTTAAAAATAAAATGTAAAAATAAAAGAGAAAAAAATTTCTTCCATTCACACTGATGTATTTATAAAAATGAATTATTTCCATGCTTATATCCATAAATACATAAAAGAGGAACAAAATCTAACTTGAACCAAAAAAGAAAAAAAAAAGCTGAACCTAACAGTTATACAGAGGGAAACACAACCAAGCCACTTGCTCCAGTGTTAAACAATTCTGAAATTGGTCAGAGGTGGGGAATCATCCCCCATACAGCCAGGAGCCCTGCCCGCCCATGCAAGGAGCGTCCTCATTGCAAAGCTGTGAGACCGTGCCGAGCCCTCTGTGAGTAAACGTGAGCTGAGCCCCAGGCCAGATGCTGCTGAACTGTTCCCACCCTTCCCAGGTCAAACACCTGAATATGTATAAGGGCTTGAAAGCCTAGAGGAAGGGCCGTGGAGCCACACCAGCGACAGCACGCAGGCCAACTTTGTGCCTGCAGGTCAGCCAGGATGGTCCTGGCCACGGGCGCTCTTCTGGAAGCTTTCCATTGCCCTGCCTGAGATACCCCTCCTGTCCCGGTCCCCACTCCTTTTTTTTCTTCCTCACCTCAGCCCGGAGAGATATTCCAGTGGAATTTTTGGGTGACACATCCTCTTCTTTACAGGTGGCAGCCTGGCAACTCCTGCAGAAAGTCCAGCAGAGCCCCACTCACACCGGGCCGCCCACAAAGCCGTGGACCCTCACACCCTCCCACCAGCACAGCCCCGAGACTACTGACGGGGTAGAGAATATGGAGTCAGGCACAGCTGCAGGGGCTATTGCTGCCTGGAGTGCTGTTTATATTGAACTCAACCCAGGCACACCTGGGGAGGGCTTGCCGGCAAGGTCAGGCTGCCCAGGTCAGCTAATCCTCAGCCCTCAGGGAATCACATTGCAGAAAATGGACCTCGCTAAGAGAGAATATTCGCCAAGGGAAAAAAGGACACAATACCATTTGCAGCACCGTAGATGTGTCTAGAGGTAATCACGTGACATGGAGTAAGTCAGAAAGTGAAAGAAACATATCATATCATATCACTTATAGGTGTTACCTATAAATTGATACCAGGGCAGATATTTCCACGGAGAAGGGCAATCACAGATTCATTAAACAAACTTATGGTTCACCAAAGGAAAGGTGTGAGGATTGAATTCATTACGATATTGGGGTTAACAGACATATACAAACACAGTAGACGTATATAATCACCAAAGACCTACGGAGTACCAAGAGAAGACTACTCAACATTCTGTCATAACGTACATGGGAAAAGGATCCCAGGAAGAACAGACATATGTATATGTGTAAAAGAACCACCTCTTGCACACCTACAACAAGCTAAACGTTGTACTCAAACTTGCTGTAATAAAAAATAAGAAATTAAATTAAAAACACGAACAAGAAGTAGAGAGACAAACTTGAGGGGCTTTCTCCTGGCACATTCCGTTCTACATTCCAATCTAGAACGCGACTTCCATTGAGGCTCTGCTGCCCTAGTAACCAGATTTGGTAAGGGAGAACTGCTGCCACCTTGTGGCCGTTTCACACAACAGCATCTTTAATCCCAGCACTAATGGTCAGTGGATATTCCAAATCATTACAGGCCTGTAAATGACACCTGCCCTGAAAACAAATCCTGGGGTCATATATCGACGAAAAAATTCAAAAGACGTCCATATTTCAAAACGACAGTTTCAAGAGGCATATTTCACGCACATTAGTGTTCTGCTTCTTTTGCTTTCTTTCTTTCTTTGTTAAAAAAACGGGAATGGAAAAAGGCAACCCTCAGAATGGGCGAAAACGTTCACAAGCGAATCAATGGACAAAGGTTTAATCTCCAATATATATAAACAGCTCATGCAGCTTAATATTAATAAAACAAACAACCCAATACAAAAATGGGCAGAAGATCTAAATAGACGTTTCTTCAAAGAAGACACAGAGATGGCCAAGACGCACATGAATAGCTGCTCAACATCACTAATAATTAGAGAAATGCAAATCAAAACTACAATGAGGTAAGTCCTCACACCTGTTAAAATCGGCATCATCAGAAAATCTACAAACAACAAATTCTGGGGAGGGTGTGGACAAAAGGAACCCTCTTCCGCTATTGGTGGGAATGTAAATTGATACAGTCACTATGGAGAACAGTATGGAGGTTCCTTTAAAAAACTAAAAAGAGAATTACCATAGGATCCAGCAATCCCACTTCTGGGCATTTACCCAGAGAAAACCGTAAATCACAGAGACACATTCACCACAATGTTCATTGCAGCACTATTTACAATAGCCAGGTAATGGAAGCAACCTAAATGGCCACAGACAGACGAATGGATAAAAGTGGTACATATATAAAATGGAATATTAGTCAGCCATAAAAAGGAATGAACCTGGGTCATTTGTAGAGAAGTTGACGGACCTAGAGACTGTCATACAGAGTGAAGTAAGTCAGAAAGAGAAAAACAAATATTGTATATTAATGCCTATATGTGGAACCTAGAAAAATGGTACAGATGAACTGGTTTGCAGGGCAGAAATAGAGACACAGAGGTAGAGAACAAACGTATGGACACAAAGTGGGGGAAGCCATGGGGTGGTGGTGGTGGGATGAGTTGGGAGATTGGGATTGACCTGTATACATGTCTATGCATAAAATAGATAACTAATAATAACCTGCTGTATAAAAAAATAAATAAAATTAAATTTCAAAATTTTTAAAAATAAAATGTAAAAATAAAAGAGAAAAAATTTCTTCCATTCACACTGATGTATTTATAAAAATGAATTATTTCCATGCTTATATCCATAAATACATAAAAGAGGAACAAAATCTAACTTGAACCAAAAAAGAAAAAAAAAGCTGAACCTAACAGTTATACAGAGGGAAACACAACCAAGCCACTTGCTCCAGTGTTAAACAATTCTGAAATTGGTCAGAGGTGGGGAATCATCCCCCATACAGCCAGGAGCCCTGCCCGCCCATGCAAGGAGCGTCCTCATTGCAAAGCTGTGGGACCGTGCCGAGCCCTCTGTGAGTAAACGTGAGCTGAGCCCCAGGCCAGATGCTGCTGAACTGTTCCCACCCTTCCCAGGTCAAACACCTGAATATGTATAAGGGCTTGAAAGCCTAGAGGAAGGGCCGTGGAGCCACACCAGCGACAGCACGCAGGCCAACTTGGTGCCTGCAGGTCAGCCAGGATGGTCCTGGCCACGGGCGCTCTTCTGGAAGCTTTCCATTGCCCTGCCTGAGATACCCCTCCTGTCCCGGTCCCCACTCCTTTTTTTTCTTCCTCACCTCAGCCCGGAGAGATATTCCAGTGGAATTTTTGGGTGACACATCCTCTTCTTTACAGGTGGCAGCCTGGCAACTCCTGCAGAAAGTCCAGCAGAGCCCCACTCACACCGGGCCGCCCACAAAGCCGTGGACCCTCACACCCTCCCACCAGCACAGCCCCGAGACTACTGACGGGGTAGAGAATATGGAGTCAGGCACAGCTGCAGGGGCTATTGCTGCCTGGAGTGCTGTTTATATTGAACTCAACCCAGGCACACCTGGGGAGGGCTTGCCGGCAGGGTCAGGCTGCCCAGGTCAGCTAATCCTCAGCCCTCAGGGAATCACATTGCAGAAAATGGACCTCGCTAAGAGAGAATATTCGCCAAGGGAAAAAAGGACACAATACCATTTGCAGCACCGTAGATGTGTCTAGAGGTAATCACGTGACATGGAGTAAGTCAGAAAGTGAAAGAAACATATCATATCATATCACTTATAGGTGTTACCTATAAATTGATACCAGGGCAGATATTTCCACGGAGAAGGGCAATCACAGATTCATTAAACAAACTTATGGTTCACCAAAGGAAAGGTGTGAGGATTGAATTCATTACGATATTGGGGTTAACAGACATATACAAACACAGTAGACGTATATAATCACCAAAGACCTACGGAGTACCAAGAGAAGACTACTCAACATTCTGTCATAACGTACATGGGAAAAGGATCCCAGGAAGAACAGACATATGTATATGTGTAAAAGAACCACCTCTTGCACACCTACAACAAGCTAAACGTTGTACTCAAACTTGCTGTAATAAAAAATAAGAAATTAAATTAAAAACACGAACAAGAAGTAGAGAGACAAACTTGAGGGGCTTTCTCCTGGCACATTCCGTTCTACATTCCAATCTAGAACGCGACTTCCATTGAGGCTCTGCTGCCCTAGTAACCAGATTTGGTAAGGGAGAACTGCTGCCACCTTGTGGCCGTTTCACACAACAGCATCTTTAATCCCAGCACTAATGGTCAGTGGATATTCCAAATCATTACAGGCCTGTAAATGACACCTGCCCTGAAAACAAATCCTGGGGTCATATATCGACGAAAAAATTCAAAAGACGTCCATATTTCAAAACGACAGTTTCAAGAGGCATATTTCACGCACATTAGTGTTCTGCTTCTTTTGCTTTCTTTCTTTCTTTGTTAAAAAAACGGGAATGGAAAAAGGCAACCCTCAGAATGGGCGAAAACGTTCACAAGCGAATCAATGGACAAAGGTTTAATCTCCAATATATATAAACAGCTCATGCAGCTTAATATTAATAAAACAAACAACCCAATACAAAAATGGGCAGAAGATCTAAAGAGACGGTTCTTCAAAGAAGACACAGAGATGGCCAAGACGCACATGAATAGCTGCTCAACATCACTAATTATTAGAGAAATGCAAATCAAAACTACAATGAGGTAAGACCTCACACCTGTTAGAATCGGCATCATCAGATAATCTACAAACAACAAATTCTGGGGAGGGTGTGGACAAAAGGAACCCTCTTCCGCTATTGGTGGGAATGTAAATTGATACAGTCACTATGGAGAACAGTATGGAGGTTCCTTTAAAAAACTAAAAAGAGAATTACCATAGGATCCAGCAATCCCACTTCTGGGCATTTACGCAGAGAAAACCATAAATCACAGAGACACATTCACCACAATGTTCATTGCAGCACTATTTACAATAGCCAGGTAAAGGAAGAGACCTAAATGCCCACAGACAGATGAATGGATAAACATGTGGAACATATATAAAATGGAATATTACTCAGCCATAAAAAGGAATGAAACTGGGTCATTTGTAGAGAAGTTGACGGATCTAGAGACTGTCATACAGAGTGAAGTTAGTCAGAAAGAGAAAAACAAATATTGTATATTAATGCCTATATGTGGAACCTAGAAAAATGGTACAGATGAACTGGTTTGCAGGGCAGAAATAGAGACACAGAGGTAGAGAACAAACGTATGGACACAAAGTGGGGGAAGCCATGGGGTGGTGGTGGTGGGATAAGTTGGAGTATTGGGATTGACCTGTATACATGTCTATGCATAAAATAGATAACTAATAATAACCTACTGTATAAAAAAATAAATAAAATTAAATTTCAAAATTTTAAAAATACAATGTAAAAATAAAACAGAAAAATAGTCCTTCCATTCACACTGATATATTTATAAGAATGAATTATTTCCATGCTTATATCCATAAATACATAAAAGAGGAATAAAATCTAACTTGAACCAAAAAAGAAAAAAAAAGCTGAACCTAAAAGTTATACAGAGGGAAACACAACCAAGGCACTTGCTCCAGTGGTAAACAATTCTGAAATTGGTCAGAGGTGGGGAATCAATCCCCATACAGCCAGCAGCCCCACCCGCCCACGCAAGGAGCGTCCTTATTGCAAAGCTGTGGGACCGTGCCGAGGCCTCTGTGAGTAAACGTGAGCTGAGCCCCAGGCCAGCTGCTGCTGAACTGTTCCCACCCTTCCCAGGTGAAACACCTGAATATGTACAAGGGCTTGAAAGCCTAGAGCAAGGGCCGTGGAGCCACACCAGCGACAGCACGCAGGCCAACTTGGTGCCTGCAGGTCAGCCAGGATGGTCCTGGCCACGGGCGCTCTTCTGGAAGCTTTCCATTGCCCTGCCTGAGATACCCCTCCTGTCCCGGCCCCCACTCCTTTTTTTCCTTCCTCACCTCAGCCCGGAGAGATATTCCAGTGGAAGTTATGGGTGACACACAGTTGGCAGCCTGGGAACTCCTTCAGAAAGTCCAGCAGAGCCCCACTCACACCGGGCCACCCACAAAGCCGTGGACCCTCACACCCTCCCACCAGCACAGCCCCGAGAGTGCTGACGGGGCAGAGAATATGGAGTCAGGCACAGCTGCATGCCCTATTGCTGCCTGGAGTGCTGTTTATATTGACCTCAACCCAGGCACACCTGGGGAGGGCTTGCCGGCAGGGTCAGGCTGCCCAGGTCAGCTAATCCTCAGCCCTCAGGGAATCACATTGCAGAAAATGGACCTCGCTAAGACAGAATATTCGCCAAGGAAAAAAAGGACACAATGCCATTTGCAGCACCGTAGATGAGTCTAGAGGTAATCACGTGACTTGGAGTAAGTCAGAAAGTGAAAGACACATATCATATCATATCACTTATAGGTGTTACCTTTAAATTGATACCAGGGCAGATATTTCCACGGAGAAGGGCAATCACAGATTCATTAAACAAAGTTATGGTTCACCAAAGGAAAGGTGTGAGGATTGAATTCATTACGATATTGGGGTTAACAGACATATACAAACACAGTAGACGTATATAATCACCAAAGACCTACGGAGTACCAAGAGAAGACTACTCAACATTCTGTCATAACGTACATGGGAAAAGGATCCCAGGAAGAACAGACATATGTATATGTGTAAAAGAACCACCTCTTGCACACCTACAACAAGCTAAACGTTGTACTCAAACTTGCTGTAATAAAAAATAAAAAATTAAATTAAAAACACGAACAAGAAGTAGTGAGACAAACTTGAGGGGCTTTCTCCTGGCACATTCCGTTCTACATTCCAATCTAGAACGCGACTTCCATTGAGGCTCTGCTGCCCTAGTAACCAGATTTGGTAAGGGAGAACTGCTGCCACCTTGTGGCCGTTTCACACTACAGCAGCTTTAATCCCAGCGCTAATGGTCAGTGGATATTCCAAATCATTACAGTCCTGTAAATGACACCTGCCCTGAAAACAAATCCTGGGGTCATATATCGACCAAAAAATTCAAAAGACGTCCATATTTCAAAACGACAGTTTCAAGAGGCATATTTCACGCACATTAGTGTTCTGCTTCTTTTGCTTGCTTTCTTTCTTTGTTAAAAAAACGGGAATGGAAAAAGGCAACCCTCAGAATGGGCGAAAACGTTCACAAACGAATCAATGGACAAAGGTTTAGTCTCCAATATATATAAACAGCTCATGCAGCTTAATATTAATAAAACAAACAACCCAATACAAAAATGGGCAGAAGATCTAAAGAGACGTTTCTTCAAAGAAGACACAGAGATGGCCAAGACGCACATGAAAAGCTGCTCAACATCACTAATTATTAGAGAAATGCAAATCAAAACTACAATGAGGTAAGACCTCACACCTGTTAGAATCGGCATCATCAGATAATGTACAAACAACAAATTCTGGGGAGGGTGTGGACAAAAGGAACCCTCTTCCGCTATTGGTGGGAATGTAAATTGATACAGTCACTATGGAGAACAGTATGGAGGTTCCTTTAAAACACTCAAAAGAGAATTACCATAGGATCCAGCAATCCCACTTCTGGGCATATACCCAGAGAAAACCATAAATCACAGAGACACATTCACCACAATGTTCATTGCAGCACTATTTACAATAGCCAGGTAATGGAAGCAACCTAAATGCCCACAGACAGACGAATGGATAAAGATGTGGTACATATATAAAATGGAATATTAATCAGCCATAAAAAGGAATGAAACTGGGTCATTTGTAGAGAAGTTGATGGATCTAGAGACTGTCATACAGAGTGAAGTCAGTCAGAAAGAGAAAAACAAATATTGTACATTAATGCCTATATGTGGAACCTAGAAAAATGGTACAGATGAACTGGTTTACAGGGCAGAAATAGAGACACAGAGGTAGAGAACAAACGTATGGACACAAAGTGTGGGAAGCCTTAGGGTGGTGGTGGTGGGATGAGTTGGGCGATTGGGATTGACCTGTATACATGTTTATGCATAAAATAGATAACTACTAATAACCTACAGTATAAAAAAATAAATAAAATTAAATTTCAAAATATTGAAAAATAAAATGTAAAAATAAAACAGAAAAAAAAGTTCTTCCATTCACACTGATGTGTTTATAAGAATGAATTATTTCCATGCTTATATCCATAAATACATAAAAGAGGAATAAAATCTAACTTGAACCAAAAAAGAAAAAAAAACTGAACCTAACAGTTATACAGAGGAAAACACTACCAAGGCACTTGCTCCAGTGGTAAACAATTGTGAAATTGGTCAGAGGTGGGGAATCATCTCCCATACAGCCAGCAGCCCCAGCCGCCCACGCAAGGAGCGTCCTTTTTGCAAAGCTGGGGGACCGTGCCGAGGCCTCTGTGAGTAGACGTGAGCTGAGCCCCAGGCCAGCTGCTGCTGAACTCTTCCCACCCTTCCCAGGTGAAACACCTGAATATGTACAAGGGCTTGAAAGCCTAGAGGAAGGGCCGTGGAGCCACACCAGCGACAGCACGCAGGCCAACTTGGTGCCTGCAGGTCAGCCAGGATGGTCCTGGCCACGGGCGCTCTTCTGGAAGCTTTCCATTGCCCTGCCTGAGATACCCCTCCTGTCCCGGCCCCCACTCCTTTTTTTCCTTCCTCACCTCAGCCCGGAGAGATATTCCAGTGGAAGTTATGGGTGACACATCCTCTTCTTTACAGGTGGCAGCCTGGCAACACCTGCCGAAAGTCCAGCAGAGCCCCACTCACACCGGGCCACCCACAAAGCCGTGGACCCTCACACCCTCCCACCAGCACAGCCCCGAGACTGCTGACGGGGCAGAGAATATGGAGTCAGGCACAGCTGCAGGGGCTATTGCTGCCTGGAGTGCTGTTTATATTGACCTCAACCCAGGCACACCTGGGGAGGGCTTGCCGGCAGGGTCAGGCTGCCCAGGTCAGCTAATCCTCAGCCCTCAGGGAATCACATTGCAGAAAATGGACCTCGCTAAGACAGAATATTCGCCAAGGAAAAAAAGGACACAATGCCATTTGCAGCACCGTAGATGAGTCTAGAGGTAATCACGTGACTTGGAGTAAGTCAGAAAGTGAAAGACACATATCATATCATATCACTTATAGGTGTTACCTATAAATTGATACCAGGGCAGATATTTCCACGGAGAAGGGCAATCACAGATTCATTAAACAAACTTATGGTTCACCAAAGGAAAGGTGTGAGGATTGAATTCAGTACGATATTGGGGTTAACAGACATATACAAACACAGTAGACGTATATAATCACCAAAGACCTACGGAGTACCAAGAGAAGACTACTCAACATTCTGTCATAACGTACATGGGAAAAGGATCCCAGGAAGAACAGACATATGTATATGTGTAAAAGAACCACCTCTTGCACACCTACAACAAGCTAAACGTTGTACTCAAACTTGCTGTAATAAAAAATAAAAAATTAAATTAAAAACACGAACAAGAAGTAGTGAGACAAACTTGAGGGGCTTTCTCCTGGCACATTCCGTTCTACATTCCAATCTAGAACGCGACTTCCATTGAGGCTCTGCTGCCCTAGTAACCAGATTTGGTAAGGGAGAACTGCTGCCACCTTGTGGCCGTTTCACACAACAGCAGCTTTAATGCCAGCGCTAATGGTCACTGGATATTCCAAATCATTACAGGCCTGTAAATGACACCTGCCCTGAAAACAAATTCTGGGGTCATATATCGACCAAAAAATTCAAAAGACGTCCATATTTCAAAACGACAGTTTCAAGAGGCATATTTCACGCACATTAGTGTTCTGCTTCTTTTGCTTTCTTTCTTTCTTTGTTAAAAAAAAGGGAATGGAAAAAGGCAACCCTCAGAATGGGCGAAAACGTTCACAAACGAATCAATGGACAAAGGTTTAGTCTCCAATATATATAAACAGCTCATGCAGCTTAATATTAATAAAACAAACAACCCAATACAAAAATGGGCAGAAGATCTAAAGAGACGTTTCTTCAAAGAAGACACAGAGATGGCCAAGACGCACATGAAAAGCTGCTCAACATCACTAATTATTAGAGAAATGCAAATCAAAAGTACAATGAGGTAAGACCTCACACCTGTTAGAATCGGCATCATCAGATAATGTACAAACAACAAATTCTGGGGAGGGTGTGGACAAAAGGAACACTCTTCCGCTATTGGTGGGAATGTAAATTGATACAGTCACTATGGAGAACATTATGGAGGTTCCTTTAAAACACTCAAAAGAGAATTACCATAGGATCCAGCAATCCCACTTCTGGGCATATACCCAGAGAAAACCATAAATCACAGAGACACATTCACCACAATGTTCATTGCAGCACTATTTACAATAGCCAGGTAATGGAAGCAACCTAAATGCCCACAGACAGACGAATGGATAAAGATGTGGTACATATATAAAATGGAATATTACTCAGCCATAAAAAGGAATGAAACTGAGTCATTTGTAGAGAAGTTGATGGATCTAGAGACTGTCATACAGAGTGAAGTAAGTCAGAAAGAGAAAAACAAATATTGTATATTAATGCCTATATGTGGAACCTAGAAAAATGGTACAGATGAACTGGTTTACAGGGCAGAAATAGAGACACAGAGGTAGAGAACAAACGTATGGACACAAAGTGGGGGAAGCCATAGGGTGGTGGTGGTGGGATGAGTTGGGCGATTGGGATTGACCTGTATACATGTTTATGCATAAAATAGATAACTACTAATAACCTACTGTATAAAAAAATAAATAAAATTAAATTTCAAAATATTTAAAAATAAAATGTAAAAATAAAACAGAAAAAGAAGTTCTTCAATTCACACTGATGTGTTTATAAGAATGAATTATTTCCATGCTTATATCCATAAATACATAAAAGAGGAATAAAATCTAACTTGAACAAAAAAAGAAAAAAAAAACTGAACCTAACAGTTATACAGAGGAAAACACTACCAAGGCACTTGCTCCAGTGGTAAACAATTGTGAAATTGGTCAGAGGTGGGGAATCATCTCCCATACAGCAGCAGCCTCAGCTGCCCACGCAAGGAGCGTCCTTTTGCAAAGCTGGGGGACCGTGCCGAGGCCTCTGTGAGTAGACGTGAGCTGAGCCCCAGGCCAGCTGCTGCTGATCTGTTCCCACCCTTCCCAGGTGAAACACCTGAATATGTACAAGGGCTTGAAAGCCTAGAGGAAGGGCCGTGGAGCCACACCAGCGACAGCACGCAGGCCAACTTGGTGCCTGCAGGTCAGCCAGGATGGTCCTGTCCACGGGCGCTTCTCTGGAAGCTTTCCATTGCCCTGCCTGAGATACCCCTCCTGTCCCGGCCCCCACTCCTTTTTTTCCTTCCTCACCTCAGCCCGGAGAGATATTCCAGTGGAAGTTATGGGTGACACATCCTCTTCTTTACAGGTGGCAGCATGGCAACTCCTGCCGAAAGGCCAGCTGAGCCCCACTCACACCGGGCCACCCACAAAGCCGTGGACCATCACACCCTCCCACCAGCACAGCCCCGAGACTGCTGACGGGGCAGAGAATATGGAGTCAGGGACAGCTGCAGGGGCTATTGCTGCCTGGAGTGCTGTTTATATTGACCTCAACCCAGGCACACCTTGGGAGGGCTTGCCGGCAGGGTCAGGCTGCCCAGGTCAGCTAATCCTCAGCCCTCAGGGAATCACATTGCAGAAAATGGACCTCGCTAAGACAGAATATTCGCCAAGGAAAAAAAGGACACAATGCCATTTGCAGCACCATAAATGAGTCTAGATGTAATCACGTGACTTGGAGTAAGTCCGAAAGTGAAAGACACATATCATATCATATCACTTATAGGTGTTACCTATAAATTGATACCAGGGCAGATATTTCCACGGAGAAGGGCAATCACAGATTCATTAAACAAACTTATGGTTCACCAAAGGAAAGGTGTGAGGATTGAATTCATTACGATATTGGGGTTAACAGACATATACAAACACAGTAGACGTATATAATCACCAAAGACCTACGGAGTACCATGAGAAGACTACTCAACTTTCTGTCATAACGTACATGGGAAAAGGATCCCAGGAAGAACAGACATATGTATATGTGTAAAAGAACCACCTCTTGCACACCTACAACAAGCTAAACGTTGTACTCAAACTTGCTGTAATAAAAAATAAAAAATTAAATTAAAAACACGAACAAGAAGTAGTGAGACAAACTCGAGGGGCTTTCTCCTGGCACATTCCGTTCTACATTCCAATCTAGAACGCGACTTCCATTGAGGCTCTGCTGCCCTAGTAACCAGATTTGGTAAGGGAGAACTGCTGCCACCTTGTGGCCGTTTCACACAACAGCAGGTTTAATCCCAGCGCTAATGGTCAGTGGATATTCCAAAACATTACAGGCCTGTAAATGACACCTGCCCTGAAAACAAATCCTGGGGTCATATATCGACCAAAAAATTCCAAAGACGTCCATATTTCAAAACGACAGTTTCAAGAGGCATATTTCACGCACATTAGTGTTCTGCTTCTTTTGCTTGCTTTATTTCTTTGTTAAAAAAACGGGAATGGAAAAAGGCAACCCTCAGAATGGGAGAAAACGTTCACAAACGAATCAATGGACAAAGGTTCAATCGCCAATATATATAAACAGCTCATGAAGCTTAATATTAATAAAATAAACAACCCAATACAAAAATGGGCAGAAGATCTAAATAGACGTTTCTTCAAAGAAGACACAGAGATGGCGAAGACGCTCATGAAAAGCTGCTCAACATCACTAATTATTAGAGAAATGCAAATCAAACTACAATGAGGTAAGACCTCACACCTGTTAGAATCGGCATCATCCGAAAATCTACAAACAACAAATTCTGGGGAGGGTGTGGACAAAAGGAACCTCCTTCCAATATTGGTGAGAATGTAAATTGATATAGTCACTCTGGAGAACAGTATGGAGTTTCCTTTAAAAAACTCAAAGGAGAATTACCATAGGATCCAGCAATCCCACTTCTGGGCATATACCCAGAGAAAACCATAAATCACAAAGACACATTCACCACAATGTTCATTGCAGCACTAATTACAATAGCCAGGTAATGGAAGCAACCTAAATGCCCACAGACAGGCGAATGGATAAAGATGTGGTACATATCTAAAATGGAATATTACTCAGCCATAAAAAGGAATGAAACTGGGTCATTTCTAGAGAAGTCGATGGATCTAGAGACTGTCATACAGAGTGAAGTAAGTCAGAAAGAGAAAAACAAATATTGTATATTAATGCCTATATGTGGAACCTAGAATAATGCTACAGATGAACTGGTTTGCAGGGCAGAAATAGAGACACAGAGGTAGAGAACAAACGTATCGACACAAAGTGGGGGAAGCAATGGGGTGGTGGTGGTGGGATGATTTGGGAGATTGGGATTGACCTGTATACATGTTTATGCATAAAATAGATAACTAATAATAACCTACTGTATAAAAAAATAAATAAAATTATATTTCAAAATTTTTAAAAATAAAATGTAAAAATAAAACAGAAAAAAAGTTCTTCCATTCACACTGATGTATTTATAAGAATGAATTATTTCCATGCTTATATCCATAAATACATAAAAGAAGAACAGAATGTAACTTGAACCAAAAAAGAAAAAAAAATACCTGAACCGAACAGTTATACAGAGGAAAACACTACCAAGATACCTGGTCCAGTGGTAAACAATTCTGAAATTGGTCAGAGGTGGGGAATCATCTCCCATACTGCCAGCAGCCCCGCCCCCCCACGCAAGGAGCATCCTAATTGCAATCCTGGGGGACCGTGCCGAGGACTCTGTGAGTAAACATGAGCTGAGCCCCAGGCCAGCTGCTGCTGAACTCTTCCCACCCTTCCCAGGTAAAACACCTGAATATGTACAAGGGCTTGAAAGCCTAGAGGAACGGCCGTGGCGCCACACCAGCGACAGCACGCAGGCCAACTTGGTGCCTGCAGGTCAGCCAGGATGGTCCTGTCCACGGGCGCTTCTCTGGAAGCTTTCCATTGCCCTGCCTGAGATACCCCTCCTGTCCCGGCCCCCACTCCTTTTTTTCCTTCCTCACCTCAGCCCGGAGAGATATTCCAGTGGAAGTTATGGGTGACACATCCTCTTCTTTACAGGTGGCAGCATGGCAACTCCTGCCGAAAGGCCAGCTGAGCCCCACTCACACCGGGCCACCCACAAAGCCGTGGACCATCACACCCTCCCACCAGCACAGCCCCGAGACTGCTGACGGGGCAGAGAATATGGAGTCAGGGACAGCTGCAGGGGCTATTGCTGCCTGGAGTGCTGTTTATATTGACCTCAACCCAGGCACACCTTGGGAGGGCTTGCCGGCAGGGTCAGGCTGCCCAGGTCAGCTAATCCTCAGCCCTCAGGGAATCACATTGCAGAAAATGGACCTCGCTAAGACAGAATATTCGCCAAGGAAAAAAAGGACACAATGCCATTTGCAGCACCATAAATGAGTCTAGATGTAATCACGTGACTTGGAGTAAGTCCGAAAGTGAAAGACACATATCATATCATATCACTTATAGGTGTTACCTATAAATTGATACCAGGGCAGATATTTCCACGGAGAAGGGCAATCACAGATTCATTAAACAAACTTATGGTTCACCAAAGGAAAGGTGTGAGGATTGAATTCATTACGATATTGGGGTTAACAGACATATACAAACACAGTAGACGTATATAATCACCAAAGACCTACGGAGTACCATGAGAAGACTACTCAACTTTCTGTCATAACGTACATGGGAAAAGGATCCCAGGAAGAACAGACATATGTATATGTGTAAAAGAACCACCTCTTGCACACCTACAACAAGCTAAACGTTGTACTCAAACTTGCTGTAATAAAAAATAAAAAATTAAATTAAAAACACGAACAAGAAGTAGTGAGACAAACTCGAGGGGCTTTCTCCTGGCACATTCCGTTCTACATTCCAATCTAGAACGCGACTTCCATTGAGGCTCTGCTGCCCTAGTAACCAGATTTGGTAAGGGAGAACTGCTGCCACCTTGTGGCCGTTTCACACAACAGCAGGTTTAATCCCAGCGCTAATGGTCAGTGGATATTCCAAAACATTACAGGCCTGTAAATGACACCTGCCCTGAAAACAAATCCTGGGGTCATATATCGACCAAAAAATTCCAAAGACGTCCATATTTCAAAACGACAGTTTCAAGAGGCATATTTCACGCACATTAGTGTTCTGCTTCTTTTGCTTGCTTTATTTCTTTGTTAAAAAAACGGGAATGGAAAAAGGCAACCCTCAGAATGGGAGAAAACGTTCACAAACGAATCAATGGACAAAGGTTCAATCGCCAATATATATAAACAGCTCATGAAGCTTAATATTAATAAAATAAACAACCCAATACAAAAATGGGCAGAAGATCTAAATAGACGTTTCTTCAAAGAAGACACAGAGATGGCGAAGACGCTCATGAAAAGCTGCTCAACATCACTAATTATTAGAGAAATGCAAATCAAACTACAATGAGGTAAGACCTCACACCTGTTAGAATCGGCATCATCCGAAAATCTACAAACAACAAATTCTGGGGAGGGTGTGGACAAAAGGAACCTCCTTCCAATATTGGTGAGAATGTAAATTGATATAGTCACTCTGGAGAACAGTATGGAGTTTCCTTTAAAAAACTCAAAGGAGAATTACCATAGGATCCAGCAATCCCACTTCTGGGCATATACCCAGAGAAAACCATAAATCACAAAGACACATTCACCACAATGTTCATTGCAGCACTAATTACAATAGCCAGGTAATGGAAGCAACCTAAATGCCCACAGACAGGCGAATGGATAAAGATGTGGTACATATCTAAAATGGAATATTACTCAGCCATAAAAAGGAATGAAACTGGGTCATTTCTAGAGAAGTCGATGGATCTAGAGACTGTCATACAGAGTGAAGTAAGTCAGAAAGAGAAAAACAAATATTGTATATTAATGCCTATATGTGGAACCTAGAATAATGCTACAGATGAACTGGTTTGCAGGGCAGAAATAGAGACACAGAGGTAGAGAACAAACGTATCGACACAAAGTGGGGGAAGCAATGGGGTGGTGGTGGTGGGATGATTTGGGAGATTGGGATTGACCTGTATACATGTTTATGCATAAAATAGATAACTAATAATAACCTACTGTATAAAAAAATAAATAAAATTATATTTCAAAATTTTTAAAAATAAAATGTAAAAATAAAACAGAAAAAAAGTTCTTCCATTCACACTGATGTATTTATAAGAATGAATTATTTCCATGCTTATATCCATAAATACATAAAAGAAGAACAGAATGTAACTTGAACCAAAAAAGAAAAAAAAATACCTGAACCGAACAGTTATACAGAGGAAAACACTACCAAGATACCTGGTCCAGTGGTAAACAATTCTGAAATTGGTCAGAGGTGGGGAATCATCTCCCATACTGCCAGCAGCCCCGCCCCCCCACGCAAGGAGCATCCTAATTGCAATCCTGGGGGACCGTGCCGAGGACTCTGTGAGTAAACATGAGCTGAGCCCCAGGCCAGCTGCTGCTGAACTGTTCCCACCCTTCCCAGGTAAAACACCTGAATATGTACAAGGGCTTGAAAGCCTAGAGGAACGGCCGTGGCGCCACACCAGCGACAGCACGCAGGCCAACTTGGTGCCTGCAGGCCAGCCAGGATGGTCCTGGACCCGGGTGCTCTTCTGGAAGCTTTCCATTTCCCTGCCTGAGATACCCCTCCTGTCCCGGCACCCACTCCTTTTTTTCCTTCCTCACCTCAGCCCGGAGAGAATTTCCAGTGGAAGTTATGGGTGACAAATCCTCTTCTTTACAGGTGGCAGCCTGGCAACTCCTGCAGAAAGTCCAGCAGAGCCCCACTCACACCGGGCCACCCACAAAGCCCTGGACCCTCACACCCTCCCACCAGCACAGCCCCGAGACTGCTGACGGGGCAGAGAATATGGAGTCAGGCACAGCTGCACGGGCTATGGCTCCCTGGAGTGCTGTTTATATTGACCTCAACCCAGGCACACCTGGGGAGGGCTTGCCGGCAGGGTCAGGCTGCCCAGGTCAGCTAATCCTCAGCCCTCAGGGAATCACATTGAAGAAAATGGACCTCGCTAAGACAGAATATTCCCCAAGGAAAAAAAGGACACAATGCCATTTGCAGCACCGTACATGAGACTAGATGTAATCACGTGACTTGGTGTAATTCAGAAAGTGAAAGACACATATCATATCATATCACTTATAGGTGTTACCTATAAATTGATACCAGGGCAGATATTTCCATGGAGAAGGGCAATCACAGATTCATTAAACAAACTTAAGGTTCACCAAAGGAAAGGTGTGAGGATTGAATTCATTACGATATTGGGGTTAACAGACAGATACAGACACAGTAGACGTATATAATCACCAAAGACCTACGGAGTACCAAGAGAAGACTACTCAACATTCTGTCATAAGGTACATGGGAAAAGGATCCCAGGAAGAACCGACATATGTATATGTGTAAAAGAAACACATCTTGCACACCTACAACAAGCCAAACGTTGTAATCAAACTTGCTGTAATAAAAAATAAAAAATTAAATTAAAAACAGGAACAAGAAGTAGTGAGACAAACTTGAGGGGCTTTCTCCTGGCACATTCCATTCTAAATTCCAATCTAGAACGTGACTTCCATTGAGGCTCTGCTGCCCTAGTAACCAGATTTGGTAAGGGAGAACTGCTGCCACCATGTGGCCGTATCACACAACTGCAGCTTTAATCCCTGCACTAAAGGTCAGTGGATATTCCAAATCATTACAGGCCTGTAAATGACACCTGCCCTGAAAACAAATCCTGGGGTCATATATCGACCAAAAAATTCCAAAGACGTCCATATTTCAAAACGACAGCTTCAAGAGGCATATTTCACGCACATTAGTGTTCTGCTTCTTTTGCTGGCTTTATTTCTTTGTTAAAAAAACGGGAATGGAAAAAGGCAACCCTCAGAATGGGAGAAAACGTTCACAAACGAATCAATGGACAAAGGTTCAATCGCCAATATATATAAACAGCTCATGAAGCTTAATATTAATAAAATAAACAACCCAATACAAAAATGGGCAGAAGATCTAAATAGACGTTTCTTCAAAGAAGACACAGAGATGGCGAAGACGCTCATGAAAAGCTGCTCAACATCACTAATTATTAGAGAAATGCAAATCAAACTACAATGAGGTAAGACCTCACACCTGTTAGAATCGGCATCATCCGAAAATCTACAAACAACAAATTCTGGGGAGGGTGTGGACAAAAGGAACCTCCTTCCAATATTGGTGAGAATGTAAATTGATATAGTCACTCTGGAGAACAGTATGGAGTTTCCTTTAAAAAATTCAAAGGAGAATTACCATAGGATCCAGCAATCCCACTTCTGGGCATATACCCAGAGAAAACCATAAATCACAAAGACACATTCACCACAATGTTCATTGCAGCACTAATTACAATAGCCAGGTAATGGAAGCAACCTAAATGCCCACAGACAGGCGAACGGATAAAGATGTGGTACATATCTAAAATGGAATATTACTCAGCCATAAAAAGGAATGAAACTGGGTCATTTCTAGAGAAGTCGATGGATCTAGAGACTGTCATACAGAGTGAAGTAAGTCAGAAAGAGAAAAACAAATATTGTATATTAATGCCTATATGTGGAACCTAGAATAATGCTACAGATGAACTGGTTTGCAGGGCAGAAATAGAGACACAGAGGTAGAGAACAAACGTATCGACACAAAGTGGGGGAAGCAATGGGGTGGTGGTGGTGGGATGATTTGGGAGATTGGGATTGACCTGTATACATGTATATGCATAAAATAGATAACTAATAATAACCTACTGTATAAAAAAATAAATAAAATTATATTTCAAAATTTTTAAAAATAAAATGTAAAAATAAAACAGAAAAAAAGTTCTTCCATTCACACTGATGTATTTATAAGAATGAATTATTTCCATGCTTATATCCATAAATACATAAAAGAAGAACAGAATGTAACTTGAACCAAAAAAGAAAAAAAAATACCTGAACCGAACAGTTATACAGAGGAAAACACTACCAAGATACCTGGTCCAGTGGTAAACAATTCTGAAATTGGTCAGAGGTGGGGAATCATCTCCCATACTGCCAGCAGCCCCGCCCCCCCCACGCAAGGAGCATCCTAATTGCAATCCTGGGGGACCGTGCCGAGGACTCTGTGAGTAAACATGAGCTGAGCCCCAGGCCAGCTGCTGCTGAACTGTTCCCACCCTTCCCAGGTAAAACACCTGAATATGTACAAGGGCTTGAAAGCCTAGAGGAACGGCCGTGGAGCCACACCAGCGACAGCACGCAGGCCAACTTGGTGCCTGCAGGCCAGCCAGGATGGTCCTGGACCCGGGTGCTCTTCTGGAAGCTTTCCATTTCCCTGCCTGAGATACCCCTCCTGTCCCGGCACCCACTCCTTTTTTTCCTTCCTCACCTCAGCCCGGAGAGAATTTCCAGTGGAAGTTATGGGTGACACATCCTCTTCTTTACAGGTGGCAGCCTGGCAACTCCTGCAGAAAGTCCAGCAGAGCCCCACTCACACCGGGCCACCCACAAAGCCCTGGACCCTCACACCCTCCCACCAGCACAGCCCCGAGACTGCTGACGGGGCAGAGAATATGGAGTCAGGCACAGCTGCACGGGCTATGGCTCCCTGGAGTGCTGTTTATATTGACCTCAACCCAGGCACACCTGGGGAGGGCTTGCCGGCAGGGTCAGGCTGCCCAGGTAAGCTAATCCTCAGCCCTCAGGGAATCACATTGCAGAAAATGGACCTCGCTAAGACAGAATATTCGCCAAGGAAAAAAAGGACACAATGCCATTTGCAGCACCGTAGATGAGTCTAGAGGTAATCACGTGACTTGGAGTAAGTCAGAAAGTGAAAGACACATATCATATCATATCACTTATAGGTGTTACCTTTAAATTGATACCAGGGCAGATATTTCCACGGAGAAGGGCAATCACAGATTCATTAAACAAAGTTATGGTTCACCAAAGGAAAGGTGTGAGGATTGAATTCATTACGATATTGGGGTTAACAGACATATACAAACACAGTAGACGTATATAATCACCAAAGACCTACGGAGTACCAAGAGAAGACTACTCAACATTCTGTCATAACGTACATGGGAAAAGGATCCCAGGAAGAACAGACATATGTATATGTGTAAAAGAACCACCTCTTGCACACCTACAACAAGCTAAACGTTGTACTCAAACTTGCTGTAATAAAAAATAAAAAATTAAATTAAAAACAGGAACAAGAAGTAGTGAGACAAACTTGAGGGGCTTTCTCCTGGCACATTCCAATCTAAATTCCAATCTAGAACGTGACTTCCATTGAGGCTCTGCTGCCCTAGTAACCAGATTTGGTAAGGGAGAACTGCTGCCACCATGTGGCCGTATCACACAACTGCAGCTTTAATCCCTGCACTAAAGGTCAGTGGATATTCCAAATCATTACAGGCCTGTAAATGACACCTGCCCTGAAAACAAATCCTGGGGTCATATATCGACCAAAAAATTCCAAAGACGTCCATATTTCAAAACGACAGTTTCAAGAGGCATATTTCACGCACATTAGTGTTCTGCTTCGTTTGCTGGCTTTATTTCTTTGTTAAAAAAACGGGAATGGAAAAAGGCAACCCTCAGAATGGGAGAAAACGTTCACAAACGAATCAATGGACAAAGGTTCAATCGCCAATATATATAAACAGCTCATGAAGCTTAATATTAATAAAATAAACAACCCAATACAAAAATGGGCAGAAGATCTAAATAGACGTTTCTTCAAAGAAGACACAGAGATGGCGAAGACGCTCATGAAAAGCTGCTCAACATCACTAATTATTAGAGAAATGCAAATCAAACTACAATGAGGTAAGACCTCACACCTGTTAGAATCGGCATCATCCGAAAATCTACAAACAACAAATTCTGGGGAGGGTGTGGACAAAAGGAACCTCCTTCCAATATTGGTGAGAATGTAAATTGATATAGTCACTCTGGAGAACAGTATGGAGTTTCCTTTAAAAAACTCAAAGGAGAATTACCATAGGATCCAGCAATCCCACTTCTGGGCATATACCCAGAGAAAACCATAAATCACAAAGACACATTCACCACAATGTTCATTGCAGCACTAATTACAATAGCCAGGTAATGGAAGCAACCTAAATGCCCACAGACAGGCGAATGGATAAAGATGTGGTACATATCTAAAATGGAATATTACTCAGCCATAAAAAGGAATGAAACTGGGTCATTTCTAGAGAAGTCGATGGATCTAGAGACTGTCATACAGAGTGAAGTAAGTCAGAAAGAGAAAAACAAATATTGTATATTAATGCCTATATGTGGAACCTAGAATAATGCTACAGATGAACTGGTTTGCAGGGCAGAAATAGAGACACAGAGGTAGAGAACAAACGTATCGACACAAAGTGGGGGAAGCCATGGGGTGGTGGTGGTGGGATGATTTGGGAGATTGGGATTGACCTGTATACATGTATATGCATAAAATAGATAACTAATAATAACCTACTGTATAAAAAAATAAATAAAATTATATTTCAAAATTTTTAAAAATAAAATGTAAAAATAAAACAGAAAAAATGTTCTTCCATTCACACTGATGTATTTATAAGAATGAATTATTTCCATGCTTATATCCATAAATACATAAAAGAAGAACAGAATGTAACTTGAACCAAAAAAGAAAAAAAAATACCTGAACCGAACAGTTATACAGAGGAAAACACTACCAAGATACCTGGTCCAGTGGTAAACAATTCTGAAATTGGTCAGAGGTGGGGAATCATCTCCCATACTGCCAGCAGCCCCGCCCCCCCCACGCAAGGAGCATCCTAATTGCAATCCTGGGGGACCGTGCCGAGGACTCTGTGAGTAAACATGAGCTGAGCCCCAGGCCAGCTGCTGCTGAACTGTTCCCACCCTTCCCAGGTAAAACACCTGAATATGTACAAGGGCTTGAAAGCCTAGAGGAACGGCCGTGGCGCCACACCAGCGACAGCACGCAGGCCAACTTGGTGCCTGCAGGCCAGCCAGGATGGTCCTGGACCCGGGTGCTCTTCTGGAAGCTTTCCATTTCCCTGCCTGAGATACCCCTCCTGTCCCGGCACCCACTCCTTTTTTTCCTTCCTCACCTCAGCCCGGAGAGAATTTCCAGTGGAAGTTATGGGTGACACATCCTCTTCTTTACAGGTGGCAGCCTGGCAACTCCTGCAGAAAGTCCAGCAGAGCCCCACTCACACCGGGCCACCCACAAAGCCCTGGACCCTCACACCCTCCCACCAGCACAGCCCCGAGACTGCTGACGGGGCAGAGAATATGGAGTCAGGCACAGCTGCACGGGCTATGGCTCCCTGGAGTGCTGTTTATATTGACCTCAACCCAGGCACACCTGGGGAGGGCTTGCCGGCAGGGTCAGGCTGCCCAGGTCAGCTAATCCTCAGCCCTCAGGGAATCACATTGCAGAAAATGGACCTCGCTAAGACAGAATATTCGCCAAAGAAAAAAAGGACACAATGCCATTTGCAGCACCGTAGATGAGTCTAGAGGTAATCACGTGACTTGGAGTAAGTCAGAAAGTGAAAGACACATATCATATCATATCACTTATAGGTGTTACCTTTAAATTGATACCAGGGCAGATATTTCCACGGAGAAGGGCAATCACAGATTCATTAAACAAAGTTATGGTTCACCAAAGGAAAGGTGTGAGGATTGAATTCATTACGATATTGGGGTTAACAGACATATACAAACACAGTAGACGTATATAATCACCAAAGACCTACGGAGTACCAAGAGAAGACTACTCAACATTCTGTCATAACGTACATGGGAAAAGGATCCCAGGAAGAACAGACATATGTATATGTGTAAAAGAACCACCTCTTGCACACCTACAACAAGCTAAACGTTGTACTCAAACTTGCTGTAATAAAAAATAAAAAATTAAATTAAAAACACGAACAAGAAGTAGTGAGACAAACTTGAGGGGCTTTCTCCTGGCACATTCCGTTCTACATTCCAATCTAGAACGCGACTTCCATTGAGGCTCTGCTGCCCTAGTAACCAGATTTGGTAAGGGAGAACTGCTGCCACCTTGTGGCCGTTTCACACTACAGCAGCTTTAATCCCAGCGCTAATGGTCAGTGGATATTCCAAATCATTACAGTCCTGTAAATGACACCTGCCCTGAAAACAAATCCTGGGGTCATATATCGACCAAAAAATTCAAAAGACGTCCATATTTCAAAACGACAGTTTCAAGAGGCATATTTCACGCACATTAGTGTTCTGCTTCTTTTGCTTGCTTTCTTTCTTTGTTAAAAAAACGGGAATGGAAAAAGGCAACCCTCAGAATGGGCGAAAACGTTCACAAACGAATCAATGGACAAAGGTTTAGTCTCCAATATATATAAACAGCTCATGCAGCTTAATATTAATAAAACAAACAACCCAATACAAAAATGGGCAGAAGATCTAAAGAGACGTTTCTTCAAAGAAGACACAGAGATGGCCAAGACGCACATGAAAAGCTGCTCAACATCACTAATTATTAGAGAAATGCAAATCAAAAGTACAATGAGGTAAGACCTCACACCTGTTAGAATCGGCATCATCAGATAATGTACAAACAACAAATTCTGGGGAGGGTGTGGACAAAAGGAACCCTCTTCCGCTATTGGTGGGAATGTAAATTGATACAGTCACTATGGAGAACAGTATGGAGGTTCCTTTAAAACACTCAAAAGAGAATTACCATAGGATCCAGCAATCCCACTTCTGGGCATATACCCAGAGAAAACCATAAATCACAGAGACACATTCACCACAATGTTCATTGCAGCACTATTTACAATAGCCAGGTAATGGAAGCAACCTAAATGCCCACAGACAGACGAATGGATAAAGATGTGGTACATATATAAAATGGAATATTAATCAGCCATAAAAAGGAATGAAACTGGGTCATTTGTAGAGAAGTTGATGGATCTAGAGACTGTCATACAGAGTGAAGTCAGTCAGAAAGAGAAAAACAAATATTGTATATTAATGCCTATATGTGGAACCTAGAAAAATGGTACAGATGAACTGGTTTACAGGGCAGAAATAGAGACACAGAGGTAGAGAACAAACGTATGGACACAAAGTGTGGGAAGCCTTAGGGTGGTGGTGGTGGGATGAGTTGGGCGATTGGGATTGACCTGTATACATGTTTATGCATAAAATAGATAACTACTAATAACCTACAGTATAAAAAAATAAATAAAATTAAATTTCAAAATATTGAAAAATAAAATGTAAAAATAAAACAGAAAAAAAAGTTCTTCCATTCACACTGATGTGTTTATAAGAATGAATTATTTCCATGCTTATATCCATAAATACATAAAAGAAGAACAGAATGTAACTTGAACCAAAAAAGAAAAAAAAATACCTGAACCGAACAGTTATACAGAGGAAAACACTACCAAGATACCTGGTCCAGTGGTAAACAATTCTGAAATTGGTCAGAGGTGGGGAATCATCTCCCATACTGCCAGCAGCCCCGCCCCCCCCACGCAAGGAGCATCCTAATTGCAATCCTGGGGGACCGTGCCGAGGACTCTGTGAGTAAACATGAGCTGAGCCCCAGGCCAGCTGCTGCTGAACTGTTCCCACCCTTCCCAGGTAAAACACCTGAATATGTACAAGGGCTTGAAAGCCTAGAGGAACGGCCGTGGCGCCACACCAGCGACAGCACGCAGGCCAACTTGGTGCCTGCAGGCCAGCCAGGATGGTCCTGGACCCGGGTGCTCTTCTGGAAGCTTTCCATTTCCCTGCCTGAGATACCCCTCCTGTCCCGGCACCCACTCCTTTTTTTCCTTCCTCACCTCAGCCCGGAGAGAATTTCCAGTGGAAGTTATGGGTGACACATCCTCTTCTTTACAGGTGGCAGCCTGGCAACTCCTGCAGAAAGTCCAGCAGAGCCCCACTCACACCGGGCCACCCACAAAGCCCTGGACCCTCACACCCTCCCACCAGCACAGCCCCGAGACTGCTGACGGGGCAGAGAATATGGAGTCAGGCACAGCTGCACGGGCTATGGCTCCCTGGAGTGCTGTTTATATTGACCTCAACCCAGGCACACCTGGGGAGGGCTTGCCGGCAGGGTCAGGCTGCCCAGGTCAGCTAATCCTCAGCCCTCAGGGAATCACATTGCAGAAAATGGACCTCGCTAAGACAGAATATTCGCCAAGGAAAAAAAGGACACAATGCCATTTGCAGCACCGTAGATGAGTCTAGAGGTAATCACGTGACTTGGAGTAAGTCAGAAAGTGAAAGACACATATCATATCATATCACTTATAGGTGTTACCTTTAAATTGATACCAGGGCAGATATTTCCACGGAGAAGGGCAATCACAGATTCATTAAACAAAGTTATGGTTCACCAAAGGAAAGGTGTGAGGATTGAATTCATTACGATATTGGGGTTAACAGACATATACAAACACAGTAGACGTATATAATCACCAAAGACCTACGGAGTACCAAGAGAAGACTACTCAACATTCTGTCATAACGTACATGGGAAAAGGATCCCAGGAAGAACAGACATATGTATATGTGTAAAAGAACCACCTCTTGCACACCTACAACAAGCTAAACGTTGTACTCAAACTTGCTGTAATAAAAAATAAAAAATTAAATTAAAAACACGAACAAGAAGTAGTGAGACAAACTTGAGGGGCTTTCTCCTGGCACATTCCGTTCTACATTCCAATCTAGAACGCGACTTCCATTGAGGCTCTGCTGCCCTAGTAACCAGATTTGGTAAGGGAGAACTGCTGCCACCTTGTGGCCGTTTCACACAACAGCAGCTTTAATGCCAGCGCTAATGGTCACTGGATATTCCAAATCATTACAGGCCTGTAAATGACACCTGCCCTGAAAACAAATTCTGGGGTCATATATCGACCAAAAAATTCAAAAGACGTCCATATTTCAAAACGACAGTTTCAAGAGGCATATTTCACGCACATTAGTGTTCTGCTTTTTTTGCTTTCTTTCTTTCTTTGTTAAAAAAAAGGGAATGGAAAAAGGCAACCCTCAGAATGGGCGAAAACGTTCACAAACGAATCAATGGACAAAGGTTTAGTCTCCAATATATATAAACAGCTCATGCAGCTTAATATTAATAAAACAAACAACCCAATACAAAAATGGGCAGAAGATCTAAAGAGACGTTTCTTCAAAGAAGACACAGAGATGGCCAAGACGCACATGAAAAGCTGCTCAACATCACTAATTATTAGAGAAATGCAAATCAAAAGTACAATGAGGTAAGACCTCACACCTGTTAGAATCGGCATCATCAGATAATGTACAAACAACAAATTCTGGGGAGGGTGTGGACAAAAGGAACCCTCTTCCGCTATTGGTGGGAATGTAAATTGATACAGTCACTATGGAGAACAGTATGGAGGTTCCTTTAAAACACTCAAAAGAGAATTACCATAGGATCCAGCAATCCCACTTCTGGGCATATACCCAGAGAAAACCATAAATCACAGAGACACATTCACCACAATGTTCATTGCAGCACTATTTACAATAGCCAGGTAATGGAAGCAACCTAAATGCCCACAGACAGACGAATGGATAAAGATGTGGTACATATATAAAATGGAATATTACTCAGCCATAAAAAGGAATGAAACTGAGTCATTTGTAGAGAAGTTGATGGATCTAGAGACTGTCATACAGAGTGAAGTCAGTCAGAAAGAGAAAAACAAATATTGTATATTAATGCCTATATGTGGAACCTAGAAAAATGGTACAGATGAACTGGTTTACAGGGCAGAAATAGAGACACAGAGGTAGAGAACAAACGTATGGACACAAAGTGTGGGAAGCCTTAGGGTGGTGGTGGTGGGATGAGTTGGGCGATTGGGATTGACCTGTATACATGTTTATGCATAAAATAGATAACTACTAATAACCTACAGTATAAAAAAATAAATAAAATTAAATTTCAAAATATTGAAAAATAAAATGTAAAAATAAAACAGAAAAAAAAGTTCTTCCATTCACACTGATGTGTTTATAAGAATGAATTATTTCCATGCTTATATCCATAAATACATAAAAGAGGAATAAAATCTAACTTGAACCAAAAAAGAAAAAAAAACTGAACCTAACAGTTATACAGAGGAAAACACTACCAAGGCACTTGCTCCAGTGGTAAACAATTGTGAAATTGGTCAGAGGTGGGGAATCATCTCCCATACAGCCAGCAGCCCCAGCCGCCCACGCAAGGAGCGTCCTTTTTGCAAAGCTGGGGGACCGTGCCGAGGCCTCTGTGAGTAGACGTGAGCTGAGCCCCAGGCCAGCTGCTGCTGAACTCTTCCCACCCTTCCCAGGTGAAACACCTGAATATGTACAAGGGCTTGAAAGCCTAGAGGAAGGGCCGTGGAGCCACACCAGCGACAGCACGCAGGCCAACTTGGTGCCTGCAGGTCAGCCAGGATGGTCCTGGCCACGGGCGCTCTTCTGGAAGCTTTCCATTGCCCTGCCTGAGATACCCCTCCTGTCCCGGCCCCCACTCCTTTTTTTCCTTCCTCACCTCAGCCCGGAGAGATATTCCAGTGGAAGTTATGGGTGACACATCCTCTTCTTTACAGGTGGCAGCCTGGCAACACCTGCCGAAAGTCCAGCAGAGCCCCACTCACACCGGGCCACCCACAAAGCCGTGGACCCTCACACCCTCCCACCAGCACAGCCCCGAGACTGCTGACGGGGCAGAGAATATGGAGTCAGGCACAGCTGCAGGGGCTATTGCTGCCTGGAGTGCTGTTTATATTGACCTCAACCCAGGCACACCTGGGGAGGGCTTGCCGGCAGGGTCAGGCTGCCCAGGTCAGCTAATCCTCAGCCCTCAGGGAATCACATTGCAGAAAATGGACCTCGCTAAGACAGAATATTCGCCAAGGAAAAAAAGGACACAATGCCATTTGCAGCACCGTAGATGAGTCTAGAGGTAATCACGTGACTTGGAGTAAGTCAGAAATTGAAAGACACATATCATATCATATCACTTATAGGTGTTACCTATAAATTGATACCAGGGCAGATATTTCCACGGAGAAGGGCAATCACAGATTCATTAAACAAACTTATGGTTCACCAAAGGAAAGGTGTGAGGATTGAATTCAGTACGATATTGGGGTTAACAGACAGATACAAACACAGTAGACGTATATAATCACCAAAGACCTACGGAGTACCAAGAGAAGACTACTCAACATTCTGTCATAACGTACATGGGAAAAGGATCCCAGGAAGAACAGACATATGTATATGTGTAAAAGAACCACCTCTTGCACACCTACAACAAGCTAAACGTTGTACTCAAACTTGCTGTAATAAAAAATAAAAAATTAAATTAAAAACACGAACAAGAAGTAGTGAGACAAACTTGAGGGGCTTTCTCCTGGCACATTCCGTTCTACATTCCAATCTAGAACGCGACTTCCATTGAGGCTCTGCTGCCCTAGTAACCAGATTTGGTAAGGGAGAACTGCTGCCACCTTGTGGCCGTTTCACACAACAGCAGCTTTAATGCCAGCGCTAATGGTCACTGGATATTCCAAATCATTACAGGCCTGTAAATGACACCTGCCCTGAAAACAAATTCTGGGGTCATATATCGACCAAAAAATTCAAAAGACGTCCATATTTCAAAACGACAGTTTCAAGAGGCATATTTCACGCACATTAGTGTTCTGCTTCTTTTGCTTTCTTTCTTTCTTTGTTAAAAAAAAGGGAATGGAAAAAGGCAACCCTCAGAATGGGCGAAAACGTTCACAAACGAATCAATGGACAAAGGTTTAGTCTCCAATATATATAAACAGCTCATGCAGCTTAATATTAATAAAACAAACAAACCAATACAAAAATGGGCAGAAGATCTAAAGAGACGTTTCTTCAAAGAAGACACAGAGATGGCCAAGACGCACATGAAAAGCTGCTCAACATCACTAATTATTAGAGAAATGCAAATCAAAAGTACAATGAGGTAAGACCTCACACCTGTTAGAATCGGCATCATCAGATAATGTACAAACAACAAATTCTGGGGAGGGTGTGGACAAAAGGAACCCTCTTCCGCTATTGGTGGGAATGTAAATTGATACAGTCACTATGGAGAACATTATGGAGGTTCCTTTAAAACACTCAAAAGAGAATTACCATAGGATCCAGCAATCCCACTTCTGGGCATATACCCAGAGAAAACCATAAATCACAGAGACACATTCACCACAATGTTCATTGCAGCACTATTTACAATAGCCAGGTAATGGAAGCAACCTAAATGCCCACAGACAGACGAATGGATAAAGATGTGGTACATATATAAAATGGAATATTACTCAGCCATAAAAAGGAATGAAACTGAGTCATTTGTAGAGAAGTTGATGGATCTAGAGACTGTCATACAGAGTGAAGTAAGTCAGAAAGAGAAAAACAAATATTGTATATTAATGCCTATATGTGGAACCTAGAAAAATGGTACAGATGAACTGGTTTACAGGGCAGAAATAGAGACACAGAGGTAGAGAACAAACGTATGGACACAAAGTGGGGGAAGCCATAGGGTGGTGGTGGTGGGATGAGTTGGGCGATTGGGATTGACCTGTATACATGTTTATGCATAAAATAGATAACTACTAATAACCTACTGTATAAAAAAATAAATAAAATTAAATTTCAAAATATTTAAAAATAAAATGTAAAAATAAAACAGAAAAAGAAGTTCTTCCATTCACACTGATGTGTTTATAAGAATGAATTATTTCCATGCTTATATCCATAAATACATAAAAGAGGAATAAAATCTAACTTGAACAAAAAAAGAAAAAAAAAACTGAACCTAACAGTTATACAGAGGAAAACACTACCAAGGCACTTGCTCCAGTGGTAAACAATTGTGAAATTGGTCAGAGGTGGGGAATCATCTCCCATACAGCAGCAGCCTCAGCCGCCCACGCAAGGAGCGTCCTTTTGCAAAGCTGGGGGACCGTGCCGAGGCCTCTGTGAGTAGACGTGAGCTGAGCCCCAGGCCAGCTGCTGCTGATCTGTTCCCACCCTTCCCAGGTGAAACACCTGAATATGTACAAGGGCTTGAAAGCCTAGAGGAAGGGCCGTGGAGCCACACCAGCGACAGCACGCAGGCCAACTTGGTGCCTGCAGGTCAGCCAGGATGGTCCTGTCCACGGGCGCTCCTCTGGAAGCTTTCCATTGCCCTGCCTGAGATACCCCTCCTGTCCCGGCCCCCACTCCTTTTTTTCCTTCCTCACCTCAGCCCGGAGAGATATTCCAGTGGAAGTTATGGGTGACACATCCTCTTCTTTACAGGTGGCAGCATGGCAACTCCTTCCGAAAGTCCAGCAGAGCCCCACTCACACCGGGCCACCCACAAAGCCGTGGACCATCACACCCTCCCACCAGCACAGCCCCGAGACTGCTGACGGGGCAGAGAATATGGAGTCAGGCACAGCTGCAGGGGCTATTGCTGCCTGGAGTGCTGTTTATATTGACCTCAACCCAGGCACACCTTGGGAGGGCTTGCCGGCAGGGTCAGGCTGCCCAGGTCAGCTAATCCTCAGCCCTCAGGGAATCACATTGCAGAAAATGGACCTCGCTAAGACAGAATATTCGCCAAGGAAAAAAAGGACACAATGCCATTTGCAGCACCATAAATGAGTCTAGATGTAATCACGTGACTTGGAGTAAGTCCGAAAGTGAAAGACACATATCATATCATATCACTTATAGGTGTTACCTATAAATTGATACCAGGGCAGATATTTCCACGGAGAAGGGCAATCACAGATTCATTAAACAAACTTATGGTTCACCAAAGGAAAGGTGTGAGGATTGAATTCATTACGATATTGGGGTTAACAGACAGATACAAACACAGTAGACGTATATAATCACCAAAGACCTACGGAGTACCATGAGAAGACTACTCAACTTTCTGTCATAACGTACATGGGAAAAGGATCCCAGGAAGAACAGACATATGTATATGTGTAAAAGAACCACCTCTTGCACAACTACAACATGCTAAACGTTGTACTCAAACTTGCTGTAATAAAAAATAAAAAATTAAATTAAAAACACGAACAAGAAGTAGTGAGACAATCTTGAGGGGCTTTCTCCTGGCACATTCCGTTCTACATTCCAATCTAGAAAGCGACTTCCATTGAGGCTCTGCTGCCCTAGTAACCAGATTTGGTAAGGGAGAACTGCTGCCACCTTGTGGCCGTTTCACACAACAGCAGCTTTAATGCCAGCGCTAATGGTCAGTGGATATTCCAAATCATTACAGGCCTGTAAATGACACCTGCCCTGAAAACAAATCCTGGGGTCATATATCGACCAAAAAATTCAAAAGACGTCCATATTTCAAAACGACAGCTTCAAGAGGCATATTTCACGCACATTAGTGTTCTGCTTGTTTTGCTTTCTTACTTTCTTTGTTAAAAAAACGGGAATGGAAAAAGGCAACCCTCAGAATGGGCGAAAACGTTCACAAACGAATCAATGGACAAAGCTTTAATCTCCAATATATATAAACAGCTCATGCTGCTTAATATTAATAAAACAAACAACCCAATACAAAAATGGGCAGAAGATCTAAAGAGACGTTTCTTGAATGAAGACACAGAGATGGCTAAGACGCACATGAAAAGCTGCTCCACATCACTAATTATAAGAGAAATGCAAATCAAAACTACAATGAGGTAAGACCTCACACCTGTTAGAATCGGCATCATCAGATAATCTACAAACAACAAATTCTGGGTAGGGTGTGGACAAAAGAAACCCTCTTCCGCTATTGGTGGGAATGTAAATTGATACAGTCACTATGGAGAACAGTATGGAGGTTCCTTTAAAAAACTCAAAAGAGAATTACCATAGGATCCAGCAATCCCACTTCTGGGCATATACCCAGAGAAAACCATAAATCACAGAGACACATTCACCACAATGTTCATTGCAGCACTATTTACAATAGCCAGGTATTGGAAGCAACTTAAATGCCCACAGACAGACGAATGGATAAAGATGTAGTACATATCTAAAATGGAATATTACTCAGCCATAAAAAAAGAATGAAACTGGGTCATTTGTAGAGAAGTTGATGGATCTAGAGACTGTCATACAGAGTGAAGTAAGTCAGAAAGAGAAAAACAAATATTTTATATTAATGCCTATATGAGGAACCTAGAAAAATGGTACAGGTGAACTGGTTTGCAGGGCAGAAATAGAGACACAGAGATAGAGAACAAACGTATGGACACAAAGTGGGGAAAGCCATGGGTTTGTGGTGGTGGGATGAGTTGGGAGATTGGGATTGACCTGTATACATGTATAAGCATAAAATACATAACTAATAATAACCTAGTGTATTAAAAAATAAATAAAATTAAATTCCAAAAGTTTTAAAAATAAAATGTAAAAATAAAACAGAAAAAAAGTTCTTCCATTCACACTGATGTATTTATAAGAATGAATTATTTCCATGCTTATATCCATAAATACATAAAAGAGGAATAAAATCTAACTTGAACCAAAAAAGAAAAAAAAATCTGAACCTAACAGTTATACAGAGGAAAACACTACCAAGGCACTTGCTCCAGTGGTAAAGAATTCTGAAATTGGTCAGAGGTGGGGAATCATCTCCCATACAGCCAGCAGCCCCGCCCGCCCACGCAAGGAGCGTCCTTATTGCAAAGCTGTGGGACCGTGCCGAGGCCTCTGTGAGTAAACGTGAGCTGAGCCCCAGGCCAGCTGCTGCTGAACTGTTCCCACCCTTCCCAGATGAAACACATGAATATGTGCAAGGGCTTGAAAGCCTAGAGGAAGGCCCGTGGAGCCACACCAGCGACAGCACGCAGGCCAACTTGGTGCCTGCAGGGCAGCCACGATGGTACTGGCCACGGGCGCTCTTCTGGAAGCTTTCCATTGCCCTGCCTGAGATACCACTCCTGTCCCGGCACCCACTCCTTTTTTTCCTTCCTCACCTCAGCCCGGAGAGATATTCCAGTGGAAATTATGGGTGACACATCCTCTTCTTTACAGGTGGCAGCCTGGCAACTCCTGCAGAAAGTCCAGCAGAGCCCCACTCACACCGAGCCACCACCAAAGCCGTGGAACCTCACACCCTCCCACCAGCACAGCCCCGAGACTGCTGACGGGGCAGAGAATATGGAGTCAGGCACAGCTGCAGGGGCTATTGCTGCCTGGAGTGCTGTTTATATTGACCTCAACCCAGGCACACCTGTGGAGGGCTTGACGGGAGGGTCAGGCTGCCCAGGTCAGCTAATCCTCAGCCCTCAGGGAATCACATTGCAGAAAATGGACCTCGCTAAGACAGAATATTCACCAAGGAAAAAAAGGACACAATGCCATTTGCAGCACGGTAGATGAGTCTCGAGGTAATCACGTGACTTGGAGTAAGTCAGAAAGTGAAAGACACATATCATATCATATCACTTATAGGTGTTACCTATAAATTGATACCAGGGTAGATATTTCCACGGAGAAGGGCAATCACAGATTCATTAAACAAACTTATGGTTCACCAAAGGAAAGGTGTGAGGATTGAATACATTAAGATATTGGGGTTAACAGACATATACAAACACAGTAGACGTATATAATCACCAAAGACCTACGGAGTACCAAGAGAAGACTACTCAACATTCTGTCATAACGTACATGGGAAAAGGATCCCAGGAAGAACAGACATATGTATATGTGTAAAAGAACCACCTCTTGCACACCTACAACAAGCTAAACGTTGTACTCAAACTTGCTGTAATAAAAAATAAAAAATTAAATTAAAAACACGAACAAGAAGTAGTGAGACAAACTCGAGGGGCTTTCTCCTGGCACATTCCGTTCTACATTCCAATCTAGAACGCGACTTCCATTGAGGCTCTGCTGCCCTAGTAACCAGATTTGGTAAGGGAGAACTGCTGCCACCTTGTGGCCGTTTCACACAACAGCAGGTTTAATCCCAGCGCTAATGGTCAGTGGATATTCCAAAACATTACAGGCCTGTAAATGACACCTGCCCTGAAAACAAATCCTGGGGTCATATATCGACCAAAAAATTCCAAAGACGTCCATATTTCAAAACGACAGTTTCAAGAGGCATATTTCACGCACATTAGTGTTCTGCTTCTTTTGCTTGCTTTATTTCTTTGTTAAAAAAACGGGAATGGAAAAAGGCAACCCTCAGAATGGGAGAAAACGTTCACAAACGAATCAATGGACAAAGGTTCAATCGCCAATATATATAAACAGCTCATGAAGCTTAATATTAATAAAATAAACAACCCAATACAAAAATGGGCAGAAGATCTAAATAGACGTTTCTTCAAAGAAGACACAGAGATGGCGAAGACGCTCATGAAAAGCTGCTCAACATCACTAATTATTAGAGAAATGCAAATCAAACTACAATGAGGTAAGACCTCACACCTGTTAGAATCGGCATCATCCGAAAATCTACAAACAACAAATTCTGGGGAGGGTGTGGACAAAAGGAACCTCCTTCCAATATTGGTGAGAATGTAAATTGATATAGTCACTCTGGAGAACAGTATGGAGTTTCCTTTAAAAAACTCAAAGGAGAATTACCATAGGATCCAGCAATCCCACTTCTGGGCATATACCCAGAGAAAACCATAAATCACAAAGACACATTCACCACAATGTTCATTGCAGCACTAATTACAATAGCCAGGTAATGGAAGCAACCTAAATGCCCACAGACAGGCGAATGGATAAAGATGTGGTACATATCTAAAATGGAATATTACTCAGCCATAAAAAGGAATGAAACTGGGTCATTTCTAGAGAAGTCGATGGATCTAGAGACTGTCATACAGAGTGAAGTAAGTCAGAAAGAGAAAAACAAATATTGTATATTAATGCCTATATGTGGAACCTAGAATAATGCTACAGATGAACTGGTTTGCAGGGCAGAAATAGAGACACAGAGGTAGAGAACAAACGTATCGACACAAAGTGGGGGAAGCAATGGGGTGGTGGTGGTGGGATGATTTGGGAGATTGGGATTGACCTGTATACATGTTTATGCATAAAATAGATAACTAATAATAACCTACTGTATAAAAAAATAAATAAAATTATATTTCAAAATTTTTAAAAATAAAATGTAAAAATAAAACAGAAAAAAAGTTCTTCCATTCCCACTGATGTATTTATAAGAATGAATTATTTCCATGCTTATATCCATAAATACATAAAAGAAGAACAGAATGTAACTTGAACCAAAAAAGAAAAAAAAATACCTGAACCGAACAGTTATACAGAGGAAAACACTACCAAGATACCTGGTCCAGTGGTAAACAATTCTGAAATTGGTCAGAGGTGGGGAATCATCTCCCATACTGCCAGCAGCCCCGCCCCCCCCAGGCAAGGAGCATCCTAATTGCAATCCTGGGGGACCGTGCCGAGGACTCTGTGAGTAAACATGAGCTGAGCCCCAGGCCAGCTGCTGCTGAACTGTTCCCACCCTTCCCAGGTAAAACACCTGAATATGTACAAGGGCTTGAAAGCCTAGAGGAACGGCCGTGGCGCCACACCAGCGACAGCACGCAGGCCAACTTGGTGCCTGCAGGCCAGCCAGGATGGTCCTGGACCCGGGTGCTCTTCTGGAAGCTTTCCATTTCCCTGCCTGAGATACCCCTCCTGTCCCGGCACCCACTCCTTTTTTTCCTTCCTCACCTCAGCCCGGAGAGAATTTCCAGTGGAAGTTATGGGTGACACATCCTCTTCTTTACAGGTGGCAGCCTGGCAACTCCTGCAGAAAGTCCAGCAGAGCCCCACTCACACCGGGCCACCCACAAAGCCCTGGACCCTCACACCCTCCCACCAGCACAGCCCCGAGACTGCTGACGGGGCAGAGAATATGGAGTCAGGCACAGCTGCACGGGCTATGGCTCCCTGGAGTGCTGTTTATATTGACCTCAACCCAGGCACACCTTGGGAGGGCTTGCCGGCAGGGTCAGGCTGCCCAGGTCAGCTAATCCTCAGCCCTCAGGGAATCACATTGAAGAAAATGGACCTCGCTAAGACAGAATATTCGCCAAGGAAAAAAAGGACACAATGCCATTTGCAGCACCGTAGATGAGACTAGTTGTAATCACGTGACTTGGTGTAAGTCAGAAAGTGAAAGACACATATCATATCATATCACTTATAGGTGTTACCTATAAATTGATACCAGGGCAGATATTTCCATGGAGAAGGGCAATCACAGATTCATTAAACAAACTTAAGGTTCACCAAAGGAAAGGTGTGAGGATTGAATTCATTACGATATTGGGGTTAACAGACAGATACAGACACAGTAGACGTATATAATCACCAAAGACCTACGGAGTACCAAGAGAAGACTACTCAATATTCTGTCATAAGGTACATGGGAAAAGGATCCCAGGAAGAACCGACATATGTATATGTGTAAAAGAAACACATCTTGCACACCTACAACAAGCCAAACGTTGTAATCAAACTTGCTGTAATAAAAAATAAAAAATTAAATTAAAAACAGGAACAAGAAGTAGTGAGACAAACTTGAGGGGCTTTCTCCTGGCACATTCCATTCTAAATTCCAATCTAGAACGTGACTTCCATTGAGGCTCTGCTGCCCTAGTAACCAGATTTGGTAAGGGAGAACTGCTGCCACCATGTGGCCGTATCACACAACTGCAGCTTTAATCCCTGCACTAAAGGTCAGTGGATATTCCAAATCATTACAGGCCTGTAAATGACACCTGCCCTGAAAACAAATCCTGGGGTCATATATCGACCAAAAAATTCCAAAGACGTCCATATTTCAAAACGACAGTTTCAAGAGGCATATTTCACGCACATTAGTGTTCTGCTTCTTTTGCTTGCTTTATTTCTTTGTTAAAAAAACGGGAATGGAAAAAGGCAACCCTCAGAATGGGAGAAAACGTTCACAAACGAATCAATGGACAAAGGTTCAATCGCCAATATATATAAACAGCTCATGAAGCTTAATATTAATAAAATAAACAACCCAATACAAAAATGGGCAGAAGATCTAAATAGACGTTTCTTCAAAGAAGACACAGAGATGGCGAAGACGCTCATGAAAAGCTGCTCAACATCACTAATTATTAGAGAAATGCAAATCAAAACTACAATGAGGTAAGACCTCACACCTGTTAGAATCGGCATCATCCGAAAATCTACAAACAACAAATTCTGGGGAGGGTGTGGACAAAAGGAACCTCCTTCCAATATTGGTGAGAATGTAAATTGATATAGTCACTCTGGAGAACAGTATGGAGTTTCCTTTAAAAAACTCAAAGGAGAATTACCATAGGATCCAGCAATCCCACTTCTGGGCATATACCCAGAGAAAACCATAAATCACAAAGACACATTCACCACAATGTTCATTGCAGCACTAATTACAATAGCCAGGTAATGGAAGCAACCTAAATGCCCACAGACAGGCGAAAGGATAAAGATGTGGTACATATCTAAAATGGAATATTACTCAGCCATAAAAAGGAATGAAACTGGGTCATTTCTAGAGAAGTCGATGGATCTAGAGACTGTCATACAGAGTGAAGTAAGTCAGAAAGAGAAAAACAAATATTGTATATTAATGCCTATATGTGGAACCTAGAATAATGCTACAGATGAACTGGTTTGCAGGGCAGAAATAGAGACACAGAGGTAGAGAACAAACGTATCGACACAAAGTGGGGGAAGCCATGGGGTGGTGGTGGTGGGATGAGTTGGGAGATTGGGATTGACCTGTATACATGTATATGCATAAAATAGATAACTAATAATAACCTACTGTATAAAAAAATAAATAAAATTATATTTCAAAAATTTTAAAAATAAAATGTAAAAATAAAACAGAAAAAAAGTTCTTCCATTCACACTGATGTATTTATAAGAATGAATTATTTCCATGCTTATATCCATAAATACATAAAAGAAGAACAGAATGTAACTTGAACCAAAAAAGAAAAAAAAATACCTGAACCGAACAATTATACAGAGGAAAACACTACCAAGATACCTGGTCCAGTGGTAAACAATTCTGAAATTGGTCAGAGGTGGGGAATCATCTCCCATACTGCCAGCAGCCCCGCCCCCCCCACGCAAGGAGCATCCTAATTGCAATCCTGGGGGACCGTGCCGAGGACTCTGTGAGTAAACATGAGCTGAGCCCCAGGCCAGCTGCTGCTGAACTGTTCCCACCCTTCCCAGGTAAAACACCTGAATATGTACAAGGGCTTGAAAGCCTAGAGGAACGGCCGTGGAGCCACACCAGCGACAGCACGCAGGCCAACTTGGTGCCTGCAGGCCAGCCAGGATGGTCCTGGACCCGGGTGCTCTTCTGGAAGCTTTCCATTACCCTGCCTGAGATACCCCTCCTGTCCCGGCACCCACTCCTTTTTTTCCTTCCTCACCTCAGCCCGGAGAGAAATTCCAGTGGAAGTTATGGGTGACACATCCTCTTCTTTACAGGTGGCAGCCTGGCAACTCCTGCAGAAAGTCCAGCAGAGCCCCACTCACACCGGGCCACCCACAAAGCCCTGGACCCTCACACCCTCCCACCAGCACAGCCCCGAGACTGCTGACGGGGCAGAGAATATGGAGTCAGGCACAGCTGCACGGGCTATGGCTCCCTGGAGTGCTGTTTATATTGACCTCAACCCAGGCACACCTTGGGAGGGCTTGCCGGCAGGGTCAGGCTGCCCAGGTCAGCTAATCCTCAGCCCTCAGGGAATCACATTGAAGAAAATGGACCTCGCTAAGACAGAATATTCGCCAAGGAAAAAAAGGACACAATGCCATTTGCAGCACCGTAGATGAGACTAGATGTAATCACGTGACTTGGTGTAAGTCAGAAAGTGAAAGACACATATCATATCATATCACTTATAGGTGTTACCTATAAATTGATACCAGGGCAGATATTTCCATGGAGAAGGGCAATCACAGATTCATTAAACAAACTTAAGGTTCACCAAAGGAAAGGTGTGAGGATTGAATTCATTACGATATTGGGGTTAACAGACAGATACAGACACAGTAGACGTATATAATCACCAAAGACCTACGGAGTACCAAGAGAAGACTACTCAACATTCTGTCATAAGGTACATGGGAAAAGGATCCCAGGAAGAACCGACATATGTATATGTGTAAAAGAAACACATCTTGCACACCTACAACAAGCCAAACGTTGTAATCAAACTTGCTGTAATAAAAAATAAAAAATTAAATTAAAAACACGAACAAGAAGTAGTGAGACAAACTTGAGGGGCTTTCTCCTGGCACATTCCATTCTAAATTCCAATCTAGAACGCGACTTCCACTGAGGCTCTGCTGCCCTAGTAACCAGATTTGGTAAGGGAGAACTGCTGCCACCATGTGGCCGTATCACACAACTGCAGCTTTAATCCCTGCACTAAAGGTCAGTGGATATTCCAAATCATTACAGGCCTGTAAATGACACCTGCCCTGAAAACAAATCCTGGGGTCATATATCGACCAAAAAATTCAAAAGACGTCCATATTTCAAAACGACAATTTCAAGAGGCATATTTCACGCACATTAGTGTTCTGATTCTTTTGCTTTCTTGCTTTCTTTCTTTGTTAAAAAAGGGAATGGAAAAAGGCAAACCTCAGAATGAGCGAAAACGTTCGCAAACGAATCAATGGACACAGGTTCAATCGCCAATATATATAAACAGCTCATGAAGCTTAATATTAATAAAATAAACAACCCAATACAAAAATGGGCAGAAGATCTAAATAGACGTTTCTTCAAAGAAGACACAGAGATGGCGAAGACGCTCATGAAAAGCTGCTCAACATCACTAATTATTAGAGAAATGCAAATCAAAACTACAATGAGGTAAGACCTCACACCTGTTAGAATCGGCATCATCCGAAAATCTACAAACAACAAATTCTGGGGAGGGTGTGGACAAAAGGAACCTCCTTCCAATATTGGTGAGAATGTAAATTGATATAGTCACTCTGGAGAACAGTATGGAGTTTCCTTTAAAAAACTCAAAGGAGAATTACCATACGATCCAGCAATCCCACTTCTGGGCATATACCCAGAGAAAACCATAAATCACAAAGACACATTCACCACAATGTTCATTGCAGCACTAATTACAATAGCCAGGTAATGGAAGCAACCTAAATGCCCACAGACAGGCGAATGGATAAAGATGTGGTACATATCTAAAATGGAATATTACTCAGCCATAAAAAGGAATGAAACTGGGTCATTTCTAGAGAAGTCGATGGATCTAGAGACTGTCATACAGAGTGAAGTAAGTCAGAAAGAGAAAAACAAATATTGTATATTAATGCCTATATGTGGAACCTAGAATAATGCTACAGATGAACTGGTTTGCAGGGCAGAAATAGAGACACAGAGGTAGAGAACAAACGTATCGACACAAAGTGGGGGAAGCCATGGGGTGGTGGTGGTGGGATGAGTTGGGAGATTGGGATTGACCTGTATACATGTATATGCATAAAATAGATAACTAATAATAACCTACTGTATAAAAAAATAAATAAAATTATATTTCAAAAATTTTAAAAATAAAATGTAAAAATAAAACAGAAAAAAAGTTCTTCCATTCACACTGATGTATTTATAAGAATGAATTATTTCCATGCTTATATCCATAAATACATAAAAGAAGAACAGAATGTAACTTGAACCAAAAAAGAAAAAAAAATACCTGAACCGAACAGTTATACAGAGGAAAACACTACCAAGATACCTGGTCCAGTGGTAAACAATTCTGAAATTGGTCAGAGGTGGGGAATCATCTCCCATACTGCCAGCAGCCCCGCCCCCCCCACGCAAGGAGCATCCTAATTGCAATCCTGGGGGACCGTGCCGAGGACTCTGTGAGTAAACATGAGCTGAGCCCCAGGCCAGCTGCTGCTGAACTGTTCCCACCCTTCCCAGGTAAAACACCTGAATATGTACAAGGGCTTGAAAGCCTAGAGGAACGGCCGTGGAGCCACACCAGCGACAGCACGCAGGCCAACTTGGTGCCTGCAGGCCAGCCAGGATGGTCCTGGACCCGGGTGCTCTTCTGGAAGCTTTCCATTTCCCTGCCTGAGATACCCCTCCTGTCCCGGCACCCACTCCTTTTTTTCCTTCCTCACCTCAGCCCGGAGAGAAATTCCAGTGGAAGTTATGGGTGACACATCCTCTTCTTTACAGGTGGCAGCCTGGCAACTCCTGCAGAAAGTCCAGCAGAGCCCCACTCACACCGGGCCACCCACAAAGCCCTGGACCCTCACACCCTCCCACCAGCACAGCCCCGAGACTGCTGACGGGGCAGAGAATATGGAGTCAGGCACAGCTGCACGGGCTATGGCTCCCTGGAGTGCTGTTTATATTGACCTCAACCCAGGCACACCTTGGGAGGGCTTGCCGGCAGGGTCAGGCTGCCCAGGTCAGCTAATCCTCAGCCCTCAGGGAATCACATTGAAGAAAATGGACCTCGCTAAGACAGAATATTCGCCAAGGAAAAAAAGGACACAATGCCATTTGCAGCACCGTAGATGAGACTAGATGTAATCACGTGACTTGGTGTAAGTCAGAAAGTGAAAGACACATATCATATCATATCACTTATAGGTGTTACCTATAAATTGATACCAGGGCAGATATTTCCATGGAGAAGGGCAATCACAGATTCATTAAACAAACTTAAGGTTCACCAAAGGAAAGGTGTGAGGATTGAATTCATTACGATATTGGGGTTAACAGACAGATACAGACACAGTAGACGTATATAATCACCAAAGACCTACGGAGTACCAAGAGAAGACTACTCAACATTCTGTCATAAGGTACATGGGAAAAGGATCCCAGGAAGAACCGACATATGTATATGTGTAAAAGAAACACATCTTGCACACCTACAACAAGCCAAACGTTGTAATCAAACTTGCTGTAATAAAAAATAAAAAATTAAATTAAAAACACGAACAAGAAGTAGTGAGACAAACTTGAGGGGCTTTCTCCTGGCACATTCCATTCTAAATTCCAATCTAGAACGCGACTTCCACTGAGGCTCTGCTGCCCTAGTAACCAGATTTGGTAAGGGAGAACTGCTGCCACCATGTGGCCGTATCACACAACTGCAGCTTTAATCCCTGCACTAAAGGTCAGTGGATATTCCAAATCATTACAGGCCTGTAAATGACACCTGCCCTGAAAACAAATCCTGGGGTCATATATCGACCAAAAAATTCAAAAGACGTCCATATTTCAAAACGACAATTTCAAGAGGCATATTTCACGCACATTAGTGTTCTGATTCTTTTGCTTTCTTGCTTTCTTTCTTTGTTAAAAAAGGGAATGGAAAAAGGCAAACCTCAGAATGAGCGAAAACGTTCGCAAACGAATCAATGGACACAGGTTCAATCGCCAATATATATAAACAGCTCATGAAGCTTAATATTAATAAAATAAACAACCCAATACAAAAATGGGCAGAAGATCTAAATAGACGTTTCTTCAAAGAAGACACAGAGATGGCGAAGACGCTCATGAAAAGCTGCTCAACATCACTAATTATTAGAGAAATGCAAATCAAAACTACAATGAGGTAAGACCTCACACCTGTTAGAATCGGCATCATCCGAAAATCTACAAACAACAAATTCTGGGGAGGGTGTGGACAAAAGGAACCTCCTTCCAATATTGGTGAGAATGTAAATTGATATAGTCACTCTGGAGAACAGTATGGAGTTTCCTTTAAAAAACTCAAAGGAGAATTACCATAGGATCCAGCAATCCCACTTCTGGGCATATACCCAGAGAAAACCATAAATCACAAAGACACATTCACCACAATGTTCATTGCAGCACTAATTACAATAGCCAGGTAATGGAAGCAACCTAAATGCCCACAGACAGGCGAATGGATAAAGATGTGGTACATATCTAAAATGGAATATTACTCAGCCATAAAAAGGAATGAAACTGGGTCATTTCTAGAGAAGTCGATGGATCTAGAGACTGTCATACAGAGTGAAGTAAGTCAGAAAGAGAAAAACAAATATTGTATATTAATGCCTATATGTGGAACCTAGAATAATGCTACAGATGAACTGGTTTGCAGGGCAGAAATAGAGACACAGAGGTAGAGAACAAACGTATCGACACAAAGTGGGGGAAGCCATGGGGTGGTGGTGGTGGGATGAGTTGGGAGATTGGGATTGACCTGTATACATGTATATGCATAAAATAGATAACTAATAATAACCTACTGTATAAAAAAATAAATAAAATTATATTTCAAAATTTTTAAAAATAAAATGTAAAAATAAAACAGAAAAAAAGTTCTTCCATTCACACTGATGTATTTATAAGAATGAATTATTTCCATGCTTATATCCATAAATACATAAAAGAGGAATAAAATCTAACTTGAACCAAAAAAAAAAAAATGGACCTAACAGTTATACAGAGGAAAACACTACCAAGGCACTTGCTCCAGTGGTAAACAATCTGAAATTGGTCAGAGGTGGGGAATCATCTCCCATACAGCCAGCAGCCCCACCCGCCCACGCAAGGAGCTTCCTTTTTGCAAAGCTGGGGCACCGTGCCGAGGCCTCTGTGAGTAAACGTGAGCTGAGCCCCAGGCCAGCTGCTGCTGAACTGTTCCCACCCTTCCCAGGTGAAACACCTGAATATGTACAAGGGCTTGAAAGCCTCGAGGAAGGGCCGTGGAGCCACACCAGCGACAGCACGCAGGCCACCTTGGTGCCTGCAGGTCAGCCAGGATGGTCCTGGCCACGGGCGCTCTTCTGGAAGCTTTCCATTGCCCTGCCTGAGATACCCCTCCTGTCCCGGCCCCCACTCCTTTTTTTCCTTCCTCACCTCAGCCCGGAGAGATACTCCAATGGAAGTTATGGGTGACACATCCTCTTCTTTACAGGTGGCAGCCTGGCAACTCCTGCAGAAAGTCCAGCAGATCCCCACTCACACCGGGCCACCCACAAAGCCGTGGACCCTCACACCCTCCCACCAGCACAGCCCCGAGACTGATGACGGGGCAGAGAATATGGAGTCAGGCACAGCTGCAGGGGCTATTGCTGCCTGGAGTGCTGTTTATATTGACCTCAACCCAGGCACACCTGGGGAGGGCTTGCCGGCAGGGTCAGGCTGCCCAGGTCAGCTAATCCTCTGCCCTCAGGGAATCACATTGCAGAAAATTGACCTCGCTAAGACAGAATATTAGCCAAGGAAAAAAAGCACACAATGCCATTTGCAGCACCTTAGATGAGTCTAGAGGTAATCACGTGACTTGGAGTAAGTCAGAAAGTGAAAGACACATATCATATCATATCACTTATAGGTGTTACCTATAAATTGATACCAGGGCAGATATTTCCACGGAGAAGGGCAATCACAGATTCATTAAACAAACTTATGGTTCACCAAAGGAAAGTTGTGAGGATTGAATTCATTATGATATTGGGGTTAACAGACATATACAAACACAGTAGACGTATATAATCACCAAAGACCTACGGAGTACCAAGAGAAGACTACTCAACATTCAGTCATAACGAACATGGGAAAAGGATCCCAGGAAGAACAGACATATGTATATGTGTAAAAGAACCACCTCTTGCACACCTACAACAAGCTAAACGTTGTACTCAAACTTGCTGTAATAAAAAATAAAAAATTAAATTAAAAACACGAACAAGAATTAGTGAGAAAAACTTGAGGGGCTTTCTCCTGGCACATTCCGTTCTACATTCCAATCTAGAACGCAACTTCCATTGAGGCTCTGCTGCCCTAGTAACCAGATTTGGTAAGGGAGAACTGCTGCCACCTTGTGGCCGTTTCACACAACAGCAGCTTTAATCCCAGCGCTAATGGTCAGTGGATATTCCAAATCATTACAGGCATGTAAATGACACCGGCCCTGAAAACAAATCCTGGGGTCATATATCGACCAAAAAATTCAAAAGACGTCCATATTTCAAAACGACAGTTTCAACAGACATATTTCACGCACATTAGTGTTCTGATTCTTTTGCTTTCTTTCTTTCTTTGTTAAAGAAACGGGAATGGAAAAAGGTAACCCTCAGAAGGGGCGAAAACGTTCACAAACGAATCAATGGACAAAGGTTTAATCTCCAATATATATATACAGCTCATGCAGCTTAATATTAATACAACAAACCACCCAATACAAAAATGGGCAGAAGATCTAAATAGACGTTTCTTCAAAGAAGACACAGAGATGGCGAAGACGCACATGAAAAGCTGCTCAACATCACTAATTATTAGAGAAATGCAAATCAAAACTACAATGAGGTAAGACCTCACACCTGTTAGAATCGGCATCATCAGATAATCTACAAACAACAAATTCTGGGGAGGGTGTGGACAAAAGGAACCCTCTTCCGCTATTGGTGGGAATGTAAATTGATACAGTCACTATGTAGAACAGTATGGAGGTTCCTTTAAAAAACTAAAAAGAGAATTACCATAGGATCCAGCAATCCCACTTCTGGGAATATACCCAGAGAAAACCATAAATCACAGAGACACATTCACCACAATGTTCATTGCAGCACTATTTACAATAGCCAGGTAAGGGAAGCAACCTAAATGCCCACAGGCAGACGAATGGATAAAGATGTGGTACATATATAAAATGGAATATTACTCAGCCATAAAAAGGAATGAAACTGAGTCATTTGTAGAGAAGTTGATGGATCTAGAGACTGTCATACAGAGTGAAGTAAGTCAGAAAGAGAAAAACAAATATTGTATATTAATGCCTATATGTGGAACCTAGAATAATGCTACAGATGAACTGGTTTGCAGGGCAGAAATAGAGACACAGAGGTAGAGAACAAACGTATCGACACAAAGTGGGGGAAGCCATGGGGTGGTGGTGGTGGGATGAGTTGGGAGATTGGGATTGACCTGTATACCTGTATATGCATAAAATAGATAACTAATAATAACCTAGTGTATAAAAAAATAAATAAAATTATATTTCAAAATATTTAAAAATAAAATGTAAAAATAAAACAGAAAAAAAGTTCTTCCATTCACACTGATGTATTTATAAGAATGAATTATTTCCATGCTTATATCCATAAATACATAAAAGAGGAATAAAATCTAACTTGAACCAAAAAAAAAAAAAATGGACCTAACATTTATACAGAGGAAAACACTACCAAGGCACTTGCTCCAGTGGTAAACAATCTGAAATTGGTCAGAGGTGGGGAATCATCTCCCATACAGCCAGCAGCCCCGCCCGCCCACGCAAGGAGCGTCCTTATTGCAAAGCTGGGGGACCGTGCCGAGGCCTCTGTGAGTAAACGTGAGCTGAGCCCCAGGCCAGATGCTGCTGAACTGTTCCCACCCTTCCCAGGTGAAACACCTGAATATGTACAAGGGCTTGAAAGCCTAGAGGAAGGGCCGTGGAGCCACACCAGCGAAAGCACGCAGGCCACCTTGGTGCCTGCAGGTCAGCCAGGATGGTCCTGGCCACGGGCACTCTTCTGGAAGCTTTCCATTGCCCTGCCTGAGTTACCCCTCCTGTCCCGGTCCCCACTCCTTTTTTTCCTTCCTCACCTCACCCCGGAGAGATACTCCAGTGGAAGTTATGGGTGACACATCCTCTTCTTTACAGGTGGCAGCCTGGCAACTCCTGCAGAAAGTCCAGCAGAGCCCCACTCACACCGGGCCACCCACAAAGCCGTGGACCCTCACACCCTCCCACCAGCACAGCCCCGAGACTGATGACGGGGCAGAGAATATGCAGTCAGGCACAGCTGCAGGGGCTATTGCTGCCTGGAGTGCTGTTTATATTGACCTCAACCCAGGCACACCTGGGGAGGGCTTGCCGGCAGGGTCAGGCTGCCCAGGTCAGCTAATCCTCAGCCCTCAGGGAATCACATTGCAGAAAATGGACCTCGCTAAGACAGAATATTCGCCAAGGAAAAAAAGCACACAATGCCATTTGCAGCACCGTAGATGAGTCCAGAGGTAATCACGTGACTTGGAGTAAGTCAGAAAGTGAAAGACACATATCATATCATATCACTTATAGGTGTTACCTATAAATTGATACCAGGGCAGATATTTTCACGGAGAAGGGCAATCACAGATTCATTAAAGAAACTTATGGTTCACCAAAGGAAAGGTGTGAGGATTGAATTCAGTACGATATTGGGGTTAACAGACATATACAAACACAGTAGACGTATATAATCACCAAAGACCTACGGAGTACCAAGAGAAGACTACTCAACATTCTGTCATAACGTACATGGGAAAAGGATCCCAGGAAGAACAGACATATGTATATGTGTAAAAGAACCACCTCTTGCACACCTACAACAAGCTAAACGTTGTACTCAAACTTGCTGTAATAAAAAATAAAAAATTAAATTAAAAACACGAACAAGAAGTAGTGAGACAAACTTGAGGGGCTTTCTCCTGGCACATTCCGTTCTACATTCCAATCTAGAACGCGACTTCCATTGAGGCTCTGCTGCCCTAGTAACCAGATTTGGTAAGGGAGAACTGCTGCCACCTTGTGGCCGTTTCACACAACAGCAGCTTTTATCCCAGCGCTAATGGTCAGTGGATATTCCAAATCATTACAGGCCTGTAAATGACACCTGCCCTGAAAACAAATCCTGGGGTCATATATCGACCAAAAAATTCAAAAGACGTCCATATTTCAAAACGACAGTTTCAAGAGGCATATTTCACGCACATTAGTGTTCTGATTCTTTTGCTTTCTTTCTTTCTTTGTTAAAAAAACGGGAATGGAAAAAGGTAACCCTCAGAATGGGCGAAAACGTTCACAAACGAATCAATGGACAAAGGTTTAATCTCCAATATATATATACAGCTCATGCAGCTTAATATTAATACTACAAACAACCCAATACAAAAATGGGCAGAAGATCTAAATAGACGTTTCTTCAAAGAAGACACAGAGATGGCCAAGACGCACATGAAAAGCTGCTCAACATCACTAATTATTACAGAAATGCAAATCAAAACTACAATGAGGTAAGACCTCACACCTGTTAGAATCGGCATCATCAGATAATCTACAAACAACAAATTCTGGGGAGGGTGTGGACAAAAGGAACCCTCTTCCGCTATTGGTGGGAATGTAAATTGATACAGTCACTATGGAGAACAGTATGGAGGTTCCTTTAAAAAACTAAAAAGAGAATTACCATAGGATCCAGCAATCCCACTTCTGGGCATATACCCAGAGAAAACCATAAATCACAGAGACACATTCACCACAATGTTCATTGCAGCACTATTTACAATAGCCAGGTAATGGAAGCAACCTAAATGCCCACAGACAGACGAATGGATAAAGATGTGGTACATATATAAAATGGAATATTACTCAGCCATAAAAAGGAATGAAACTGAGTCATTTGTAGAGAAGTTGATGGATCTAGAGACTGTCATACAGAGTGAAGTAAGTCAGAAAGAGAAAAACAAATATTGTATATTAATGCCTATATGTGGAACCTAGAAAAATGCTACAGATGAACTGGTTTGCAGGGCAGAAATAGAGACACAGAGGTAGAGAACAAACGTATCGTCACAAAGTGGGGGAAGCCATGGGGTGGTGGTGGTGGGATGAGTTGGGAGATTGGGATTGACCTGTATACATGCCTATGCATAAAATAGATAACTAAAAATAACCTACTGTATAAAAAAATAAAATTAAATTTCAAAAATTTTAAAAATAAAATGTAAAAATAAAACAGAAAAAATGTCCTTCCATTCACACTGATGTATTTATAAGAATGAATTATTTCCATGCTTATATCCATAAATACATAAAAGAGGAATAAAATCTAACTTGAACCAAAAAAGAAAAAAAAAGCTGAACCTTACATTTATACAGAGGGAAACACAACCAAGGCACTTGCTCCAGTGGTAAACAATTCTGAAATTGGGCAGAGGTGGGGAATCATCCCCCATACAGCCAGCAGCCCCGCCCGCCCACGCAAAGAGCGTCCTTATTGCAAAGCTGTGGGACCGTGCCGAGGCCTGTGTGAGTAAACGTGAGCTGAGCCCCAGGCCACCTGCTGCTGAACTGTTCCCACCCTTCCTAGATGAAACACCTGAATATGTACAAGGGCTTGAAAGCCTAGAGGAAGGGCCGTGGAGCCACACCAGCGACAGCACGCAGGCCAACTTGGTGCCTGCAGGTCAGCCAGGATGGGCCTGGCCACGGGCGCTCTTCTGGAAGCTTTCCATTGCCCTGCCTGAGATACCCCTCCTGTCCCGGCCCCCACTCCTTTTTTTCCTTCCTCACCTCCGCCCGGAGAGATATTCCAGTGGAAGTTATGGGTGACACATCCTCTTCTTTACAGGTGGCAGCCTGGCAACTCCTGCAGAAAGTCCAGCAGAGCCCCACACACACCGGGCCACCCACAAAGCCGTGGACCCTCACACCCTCCCACCAGCACAGCCCCGAGACTGCTGACCGGGGAGAGAATATGGAGTCAGGCACAGCTGCAGGGGCTATTGCTGCCTGGAGTGCTGTTTATATTGACCTCAACCCAGGCACACCTGGGGAGGGCTTGCCGGCAGGGTCAGGCTGCCCAGGTCAGCTAATCCTCAGCCCTCAGGGAATCACATTGCAGAATATGGACCTCGCTAAGACAGAATATTCGCCAAGGAAAAAAAGGACACAATGCCATTTGCAGCACCGTAGATGAGTCTAGAGGTAATCACGTGACTTGGAGTAAGTCAGAAAGTGAAAGACACATATCATATCATATCACTTATAGGTGTTACCTATAAATTGATACCAGGGCAGATATTTCCACGGAGAAGGGCAATCACAGATTCATTAAACAAACTTATGATTCACCAAAGGAAAGATGTGAGCATTGAATTCATTACGATATTGGGGTTAACAGACATATACAAACACAGTAGACGTATATAATCACCAAAGACCTACGGAGTACCAAGAGAAGACTACTCAACATTCTGTCATAACGTACATGGGAAAAGGATCCCAGGAAGAACAGACATATGTATATGTGTAAAAGAACCACCTCTTGCACACCTACAACAAGCTAAACGTTGTACTCAAACTTGCTGTAATAAAAAATAAAAAATTAAATTAAAAACACGAACAAGAAGTAGTGAGACAAACTTGAGGGGCTTTCTCCTGGCACATTCCGTTCTACATTCCAATCTAGAACAGGACTTCCATTGAGGCTCTGCTGCCCTAGTAACCAGATTTGGTAAGGGAGAACAGCTGCCACCTTGTGGCCGTTTCACACAACAGCAGCTTTAATCCCAGCGCTAATGGTCAGTGGATATTCCAAATCATTACAGGCCTGTAAATGACACCTGCCCTGAAAACAAATCCTGGGGTCATATATCGACCAAAAAATTCAAAAGACGTCCATATTTCAAAACGACAGTTTCAAGAGGCATATTTCACGGACATTAGTGTTCTGCTTCTTTTGCTTGCTTTCTTTCTTTGTTAAAAAAACGGGAATGGAAAAAGGCAACCCTCAGAATGGGCGAAAATATTCACAAACGAATCAATGGACAAAGGTTTAATCTCCAATATATATAAACAGCTCATGCAGCTTAATATTAATAAAACAAACAACCCAATACAAAAATGGGCAGAAGATCTAAATAGACGTTTCTTCAAAGAAGACACAGAGATGGCCAAGACGCACATGAAAAGCTGCTCAACATCACTAATTATTAGAGAAATACAAAGCAAAACTACAATGAGGTAAGACCTCACACCTGTTAGAATCGGCATCATCAGATAATCTACAAACAACAAATTCTGGGGAGGGTGTGGACAAAAGGAACCCTCTTCCGCTATTGGTGGGAATGTAAATTGATACAGTCACTATGGAGAACAGTATGGAGGTTCCTTTAAAAAACTAAAAAGAGAATTACCATAGGATCCAGCAATCCCACTTCTGGGCATTTACTCAGGGAAAACCATAATTCACAGAGACACATTCACCACAATGTTCATTGCAGCACTATTTACAATAGCCAGGTAATGGAAGCAACCTAAATGGCCACAGACAGACGAATGGATAAAGATGTGGTACATATATAAAATGGAATATTACTCAGCCATAAAAAGGAATGAAACTGGGTCATTTGTAGAGAAGTTGATGGATCTAGAGACTGTCATACAGAGTGAAGTAAGTCAGAAAGAGAAAAACAAATATTGTATATTAATGCCTATATGTGGAACCTAGAAAAATGGTACAGATGAACTGGTTTGCAGGGCAGAAATAGAGACACAGATGTAGAGAACAAACGTATGGACACAAAGTTGGTGAAGCCATGGGTTGGTGGTGGTGGGATGACTTGGGAGATTGGGATTGACCTGTATACATGTCTATGCATAAAATAGATAACTAATAATAACCTACTGAATAAAAAATAAATTAAGGGCCTCCCTGGTGGCGCAGTGGTTGAGAGTCCGCCTGCCAATGCAGGGGATACGGGTTCGTGCCCCGATCTGGGAGGATCCCATATGCCGCGGAGCGGCTGGGCCCGTGAGCCATGGCCGCTGGGCCTGCGCATCCGGAGCCTGAGCTCCGCAACGGGAGAGGCCGCAACAGTGAGAGGCCCGCATACCGCAAAAAAAAAAAAAATAAAAAAAAAATAAAAAAAATAAATAAATTAAATTAAATTTCAAAATTTTTAAAAATAAAATGTAAAAATAAAACAGAAGAAACTTTCTTCCATTCACACTGATGTATTTATAAGAATGAATTATTTCCATGCTTATATCCATAAATACATAAAAGAGGAATAAAATCTAACTTGAACCAAAAAAGAAAAAAAAAAGCTGAACCTAACAGTTATACAGAGGGTAACACAACCAAGGCACTTGCTCCTGTGGTAAACAATTCTGAAATTGGTCAGAGGTGGGGAATCATACCCCATACAGCCAGCAGCCCCGCCCGCCCACGCAAAGAGCGTCCTTATTGCAAAGCTGTGGGACTGTGCCAAGGCCTCTGTGAGTAAACGTGAGCTGAGCCCCAGGCCACCTGCCGCTGAACTGTTCCCACCCTTCCTAGGTGAAACACCTGAATATGTACAAGGGCTTGAAAGCATAGAGGAAGGGCCGTGGAGCCACACCAGCGACATCACGCAGGCCAACTTGGTGCCTGCAGGTCAGCCAGGATGGTCCTGGCCACGGGCGCTCTTCTGGAAGCTTTCCATTGCCCTGCCTGAGATACCCCTCCTGTCCCGGCCCCCACTCCTTTTTTTCCTTCCTTACCTCAGCCCGGAGAGATATTCCAGTGGAAGTTATGGGTGACACATCCTCTTCTTTACAGGTGGCAGCCTGGCAACTCCTGCAGAAAGTCCAGCAGAGCCCCACTCACACCGGGCCACCCAAAAAGCCGTGGACCCTCACACCCTCCCACCAGCACAGCCCCGAGACTGCTGACGGGGCAGAGAATATGGAGTCAGGCACAGCTGCAGGGGCTATTGCTGCCTGGAGTGCTGTTTATATTGACCTCAACCCAGGCACACCTGGGGAGGGCTTGCCGGCAGGGTCAGGCTGCCCAGGTCAGCTAATCCTCAGCCCTCAGGGAATCACATTGCAGAAAATGGACCTCGCTAAGACAGAATATTTGCCAAGGAAAAAAAGAACACAATGCCATTTGCAGCACCGTAGATGAGTCTATTGGTAATCACGTGACTTGGAGTAAGCCAGAAAGTGAAAGACACATATCATATCATATCACTTATAGGTGTTACCTATAAATTGATACCAGGGCAGATATTTCCACGGAGAAGGGCAATCACAGATTCATTAAACAAACTTATGGTTCACCAAAGGAAAGGTGTGAGCATTGAATTCATTACGATATTGGGGTTAACAGACATATACAAACACAGTAGACGTATATAATCACCAAAGACCTACGGAGTACCAAGAGAAGACTACTCAACATTCTGTCATAACGTACATGGGAAAAGGATCCCAGGAAGAACAGACATATGTATATGTGTAAAAGAACCACCCCTTGCACACCTACAACAAGCTAAACTTTGTACTCAAACTTGCTGTAATAAAAATTAAAAAATTAAATTAAAAACATGATCAAGAAGTAGTGAGACAAACTATAGGGGCTTTCTCCTGGCACATTCCGTTCTACATTCCAATCTAGAAAGCGACTTCCATTGAGGCTCTGCTGCCCTAGTAACCAGATTTGGTAAGGGAGAACTGCTGCCACCTTGTGGCCGTTTCACACAACAGCAGCTTTAATCCCAGCGCTAATGGTCAGTGGATATTCCAAATCATTACAGGCCTGTAAATGACACCTGCCCTGAAAACAAATCCTGGGGTCATATATCGACCAAAAAATTCAAAAGACGTCCATATTTCAAAACGACAGTTTCAAGAGGCATATTTCACGCACATTAGTGTTCTGCTTCTTTTGCTTTCTTTCTTTCTTTGTTAAAAAAACGGGAATGGAAAAAGGCAACCCTCAGAATGGGCGAAAACGTTCACAAACGAATCAATGGACAAAGGTTTAATCTCCAATATATATAAACAGCTCATGCAGCTTAATTTTAGTAAAACAAACAACCCAATACAAAAATGGGCAGAAGATCTAAATAGACGTTTCTTCAAAGAAGACACAGAGATGGCCAAGACGCACATGAAAAGCTGCTCAACATCACTAATTATTAGAGAAATGCAAATCAAAACTACAATGAGGTAAGACCTCACACCTGTTAGAATCGGCATCATCAGATAATCTACAAACAACAAATTCTGGGGAGGGTGTGGACAAAAGGAACCCTCTTCCGCTATTGGTGGGAATGTAAATTGATACAGTCACTATGGAGAACAGTATGGAGGTTCCTTTTAAAAACTAAAAAGAGAATTACCATAGGATCCAGCAATCCCACTTCTGGGCATATACCCAGAGAAAACCATAAATCACAGAGACACATTCACCACAATGTTCATTGCAGCACTATTTACAATAGCCAGGTAATGGAAGCAACCTAAATGCCCACAGACAGACGAGTGGATAAAGATGTTGTAAATATTTAAAATGGAATACTACTCAGCCATAAAAAGGAATGAAACTGGGTCATTTGTAGAGAAGTTGACGGATCTAGAGACCGTCATACAGAGTGAAGTAAGTCAGAAAGAGAAAAACTAATATTGTATATTAATGCCTATATGTGCAACCTAGAAAAATGGTACAGATGAACTGGTTTTGCAGGGCAGAAATAGAGACACAGAGGTAGAGAACAAACGTATGGACACAAAGTGGCGGAAACCATGGGTTTCTGGTGGTGGGATGAGTTCGGAGATTGGGATTGACCTGTATACATGTCTATGCATAAAATAGATAACTAATAAAAACCTACTGTATAAAAAATAAATAAAATTAAATTTCCAAATTTTTAAAAATAAAATGTAAAAATAAAACAGAAAAAAAGTTATTCCATTCACACTGATGTATTTATAAGAATGTATTATTTCCATGCTTATATCCATAAATACATAAAAGAGGAATAAAATCTAACTTGAACCAAAAAAGAAAAAAAAAAGCTGAACCTAACAGTTATACAGAGGGAAACACAACCAAGGTACTTGCTCCAGTGGTAAACAATTCTGAAATTGGTCAGAGGTGGGGAATCATCCCCCATACAGCCAGCAGCCCCGCCCACCCACGCAAAGAGCGTCCTTATTGCAAAGCTGTTGGACTGTGCCGAGGCCTCTGTGAGTAAACGTGAGCTGAGCCCCAGGCCAGCTGCTGCTGAACTGTTCCCACCCTTCCTAGGTGAAACACCTGAATATGTACAAGGGCTTGAAAGCCTAGAGGAAGGGCCGTGGAGCCACACCAGCGACAGCACGCAGGCCAACTTGGTGCCTGCAGGTCAGCCAGGATGGTCCTGGCCACGGGCGCTCTTCTGGAAGCTTTCCATTGCCCTGCCTGAGATACCCCTCCTGTCCCGGTCCCCACTCCTTTTTTTCCTTCCTCACCTCAGCCCGGAGAGATATTCCAGTGGAAGTTATGGGTGACACATCCTCTTCTTTACAGGTGGCAGCCTGGCAACTCCTGCAGAAAGTCCAGCAGAGCCCCACTCACACCGGGCCGCCCACAAAGCCGTGGACCCTCACACCCTCCCACCAGCACAGCCCCGAGACTGCTGACGGGGCAGAGAATATGGAGTCAGGCACAGCTGCAGGGGCTATTGCTGCCTGGAGTGCTGTTTATATTGACCTCAACCCAGGCACACCTGGGGAGGGCTTGCCGGCAGGGTCAGGCTGCCCAGGTCAGCTAATCCTCAGCCCTCAGGGAATCACATTTCAGAAAATGGACCTCGCTAAGACAGAATATTCGCCAAGGAAAAAAAGGACACAATGCCATTTGCAGCACCGTAGATGAGTCTAGATGTAATCACGTGACTTGGAGTAAGTCAGAAAGTGAAAGACACATATCATATCATATCACTTATAGGTGTTACGTATAAATTGATACTAGGCCAGATATTTCCACGGAGAAGGGCTATCATAGATTCATTAAACAAACTTATGGTTCACCAAAGGAAAGGTGTGAGCATTGAATTCATTATGATATTGGGGTTAAAAGACATATACAAACACAGTAGACGTATATAATCACCAAAGACCTACGGAGTACCAAGAGAAGACTACTAAACATTCTCTCATAACGTACATGGGAAAAGGATCCCAGGAAGAACAGACATATGTATATGTGTAAAAGAACCACCTCTTGCACACCTACAACAAGCTAAACGTTGTACTCAAACTTGCTGTAATAAAAAATAAAAAATTAATTTAAAAACACGAGCAAGAAGTAGTGAAACTAACTTGAGGGGCTTTCTCCTGGCACATTCCGTTCTATATTCCAATCTAGAACGCGACTTCCATTGAGGCTCTGCTGCCCTAGTAACCAGATTTGGTAAGGGAGAACTGCTGCCACCTTGTGGCCGTTTCACACAACAGCAGCTTTAATCCCAGCGCTAATGGTCAGTGGATATTCCAAATCATTACAGGCCTGTAAATGACACCTGCCCTGAAAACAAATCCTGGGTTCATATATCGACCAAAAAATTCAAAAGACGTCCATATTTCAAAACGACAGTTTCAAATGGCATATTTCACGCACATTAGTGTTCTGCTTCTTTTGCTTTCTTTCTTTCTTTGTTAAAAAAACGGGAATGGAAAAAGGCAACCCTCAGAATGGGCGAAAACGTTCACAAACGAATCAATGGACAAAGGTTTAATCTCCAATATATATAAACAGCTCATGCAGCTTAATATTAATAAAACAAACAACCCAATACAAAAATGGGCAGAAGATCTAAATAGACGTTTCTTCAAAGAAGACACAGAGATGGCCAAGACGCACATGAAAAGCTGCTCAACATCACTAATTATTAGAGAAATGCAAATCAAAACTACAATGAGGTAAGACCTCACACCTGTGAGAATCGACATCATCAGATAATCTACAAACAACAAATTCTGGGGAGGGTGTGGACAAAAGGAACCCTCTTCCGATATTGGTGGGAATGTAAATTGATACAGTCACTATGGAGAACAGTATGGAGGTTCCTTTAAAAAACTAAAAAGAGAATCACCATAGGATCCAGCAATCCCACTTCTGGGCATTTACCCAGAGAAAACCATAAATCACAGAGACACATTCACCACAATGTTCATTGCAGCACTATTTACAATAGCCAGGTAATGGAAGCAAACTAAATGGCCACAGACAGACGAATGGATAAAGATGTGGTACATATATAAAATGGAATATTACTAAGCCATAAAAAGGAATGAAACTGGGTCATTTGTAGAGAATTTGATGGATCTAGAGACTGTCATACAGAGTGAAGTAAGTCAGAAAGAGAAAAACAAATATTGTATATTAATGCCTATATGTGGAACCTAGAAAAATGGTACAGATGAACTGGTTTGCAGGGCAGAAATAGAGACACAGAGGCAGAGAACCAACATATGGACACAAAGTGGGGGAAGCCATGGGGTGGTGGTGGTGGGATGAGTTGGGAGATTGGGATTGACCTGTATACATGTCTATGTATAAAATAGATAACTAATAATAAGCTACTGTATAAAAAAATAAAATTAAATTTCAAAATTTTTTAAAAAAAAATGTAAAAATAAATCAGAAAAAGAGTTCTTCCATTCACACTGATGTATTTATAAGAATGAATTATTTCCATGCTTATATCTACAAATACATAAAAGAGGAATAAAATCTAACTTGAACCAAAAAAGAAAAAAAAAGCTGAACCTAACAGTTATACAGAGGGAAACACAACCAAGGCACTTGCTCCAGTGGTAAACAATTCTGAAATTGGTCAGAGGTGGGGAATCATCCCTCATACAGCCAGCAGCCCCACCCGCCCACGCAAGGAGCGTCCTTATTGCAAAGCTGTGGGACCGTGCAGAGGCCTCTGTGAGTAAACGTGAGCTGAGCCCCAGGACAGCTGCTGCTGAACTGTTCCCACCCTTCCTAGGTGAAACACCTGAATATGTACAAGGGCTTGAAAGCCTAGAGGAAGGGCCGTGGAGCCACACCAGCGACAGCACGCAGGCCAACTTGGTGCCTGCAGCTCAGCCAGGATGGTCCTGGCCACGGGCGCTCTTCTGGAAGCTTTCCATTGCCCTGCCTGAGGTACCCCTCCTGTCCCGGCCCCCACTCCTTTTTTTCCTTCCTCACCTCAGCCCGGAGAGTTATTCCAGTGGAAGTTATGGGTGACACATCATCTTCTTTACAGGTGGCAGCCTGGCAATTCGTGCAGAAAGTCCAGCAGAGCCCCACAAACACCGGGCCGCCCACAAAGCCATGGACCCTCACACCCTCCCACCAGCACAGCCCCGAGACTGCTGACGGGGCAGAGAATATGGAGTCAGGCACAGCTGCAGGGGCTATTGCTGCCTGGAGTGCTGTTTATATTGACCTCAACCCAGGCACACCTGGGGAGGGCTTGCCGGCAGGGTCAGGCTGCCCAGGTCAGCTAATCCTCAGCCCTCGGGGAATCACATTGCAGAAAATGGACCTCGCTAAGACAGAATATTCGCCAAGGAAAAAAAGGACACAATGCCATTTGCAGCACCGTAGATGAGTCTAGAGGTAATCACGTGACTTGGAGTAAGTCAGAAAGTGAAAGACACATATCATATCATATCACTTATAGGTGTTACCTATAAATTGATACCAGGGCAGATATTTCCACGGAGAAGGGCAATCACAGATTCATTAAACAAACTTATGGTTCACCAAAGGAAAGGTGTGAGGATTGAATTCATTACGATATTGGGGTTAACAGACATATACAAACACAGTAGACGTATATAATCACCAAAGACCTACGGAGTACCAAGAGAAGACTACTCAACATTCTGTCATAACGTACATGGGAAAAGGATCCCAGGAAGAACAGACATATGTATATGTGTAAAAGAACCACCTCTTGCACACCTACAACAAGCTAAACGTTGTACTCAAACTTGCTGTAATAAAAAATAAAAAATTAAATTAAAAACACGAACAAGAAGTAGTGAGACAAACTTGAGGGGCTTTCTCCTGGCACATTCCGTTCTACATTCCAATCTAGAACGCGACTTCCATTGAGGCTCTGCTGCCCTAGTAACCAGATTTGGTAAGGGAGAACTGCTGCCACCTTGTGGCCGTTTCACACAACAGCAGCTTTTATCCCAGCGCTAATGGTCAGTGGATATTCCAAATCATTACAGGCCTGTAAATGACACCTTCCCTGAAAACAAATCCTGGGGTCATATATCGACCAAAAAATTCAAAAGACGTCCATATTTCAAAACGACAGTTTCAAGAGGCATATTTCACGCACATTAGTGTTCTGCTTCTTTTGCTTTTTTGCTTTCTTTGTTAAAAAAACGGGAATGGAAAAAGGCAACCCTCAGAAAGGGCGAAAACGTTCACAAACGAATCAATGGACAAAGGTTTAAACTCCAATATATATAAACAGCTCATGCAGCTTAATATTAATAAAACAAACAACCCAATACAAAAATGGGCAGAAGATCTAAATAGACGTTTCTTCAAAGAAGACACAGAGATGGCCAAGACGCACATGAAAACCTGCTCAACATCACTAATTATTAGAGAAATGCAAATCAAAACTACAATGAGGTAAGACCTCACACCTGTTAGAATCGACATCATCAGATAATCTACAAACAACAAATTCTGGGGAGGGTGTGGACAAAAGGAACCCTCTTCCGCTATTGGTGGGAATGTAAATTGATACAGTCACTATGGAGAACAGTATGGAGGTTCCTTTAAAAAACTAAAAAGAGAATTACCATAGGATCCAGCAATCCCACTTCTGGGCATATACCCAGAGAAAACCATAAATCACAGAGACACATTCACCACAATGTTCATTGCAGCACTATTTACAATAGCCAGGTAATGGAAGCAACCTAAATGCCCACAGACAGATGAATGGATAAAGATGTGGTACATATATAAAATGGAATATTACTCAGCCATAAAAAGGAATGAAACTGGGTCATTTGTAGAGAAGTTGATGGATCTAGAGACTGTCATATTGAGTGAAGTAAGTCAGAAAGAGAAAAACAAATATTGTATATTAATGCCTATATGTGGAACCTAGAAAAATGGTACAGATGATCTGGTTTGCTGGGCAGAAATAGAGACACAGATGTAGAGAACAAACGTATGGACACAAAGTGGGGGAAGCCATGGGGTGGTGGTGGTGGGATGAGTTGGGAGATTGGGATTGACCTGTATACATGTCTATGCATAAAATAGATAACTAATAATAACCTACTGTATAAAAAATAAATAAAATTAAATTTCAAAATTTTTAAAAGTAAAAATAATACAGAAAAAATGTTCTTCCATTCACACTGATGTATTTATAAGAATGAATTATTTCCATGCTTATTTCTATAAATACATAAAAGAGGAATAAAATCTAACTTCAACCAAAAAAGAAAAAAAAAGCTGAACCTAACAGTTATACAGAGGGAAACACAACCAAGGCACTTGCTCCAGTGGTAAACAATTCTGAAATTGGTCAGAGGTGGGGAATCATCCCTCATACAGCCAGCAGCCCCACCCGCCCACGCAAGGAGCGTCCTTATTGCAAAGCTGTGGGACCGTGCAGAGGCCTCTGTGAGTAAACGTGAGCTGAGCCCCAGGCCAGCTGCTGCTGAACTGTTCCCACCCTTCCCAGGTGAAACACCTGAATATGTACAAGGGCTTGAAAGCCTAGAGGAAGGGCCGTGGAGCCACACCAGCGACAGCACGCAGGCCAACTTGGCGCCTGCAGGTCAGCCACGATGGTCCTGGCCACGGGCGCTCTTCTGGAAGCTTTCCATTGCCCTGCCTGAGATACCCATCCTGTCCCGGCCCCCACTCCTTTTTTTCCTTCCTCACCTCAGCCCGGAGAGTTATTCCAGTGGAAGTTATGGGTGACACATCATCTTCTTTACAGGTGGCAGCCTGGCAACTCCTGCAGAAAGTCCAGCAGAGCCCCACTCACACCGGGCCGCCCACAAAGCCATGGACCCTCACACCCTCCCACCAGCACAGCCCCGAGACTGCTGACGGGGCAGAGAATATGGAGTCAGGCACAGCTGCAGGGGCTATTGCTGCCTGGAGTGCTGTTTATATTGACCTCAACCCAGGCACACCTGGGGAGGGCTTGCCGGCAGGGTCAGGCTGCCCAGGTCAGCTAATCCTCAGCCCTCAGGGAATCACATTGCAGAAAATGGACCTCGCTAAGACAGAATATTCGCCAAGGAAAAAAAGGACACAATGCCACTTGCAGCACCGTAGATGAGTCTAGAGGTAATCACGTGACATGGAGTAAGTCAGAAAGTGAAAGACACATATCATATCATATCACTTATAGGTGTTACCTATAAATTGATACCAGGGCAGATATTTCCACGGAGAAGGGCAATCACAGATTCATTAAGCAAACTTATGGTTCACCAAAGGAAAGGTGTGAGCATTGAATTCATTACGATATTGGGTTTCACAGACATATACAAACACAGTAGACGTATATAATCACCAAAGACCTACGGAGTACCAAGAGAAGACTACTCAACATTCTGTCATAACGTACATGGGAAAAGGATCCCAGGAAGAACAGACATATGTATATGTGTAAAAGAACCACCTCTTGCACACCTACAACAAGCTAAACGTTGTACTCAAACTTGCTGTAATAAAAAATAAAAAATTAAATTAAAAACACGAACAAGAAGTAGTGAGACAAACTTGAGGGGCTTTCTCCTGGCACATTCCGTTCTACATTCCAATCTAGAACGCGACTTCCATTGAGGCTCTGCTGCCCTAGTAACCAGATTTGGTAAGGGAGAACTGCTGCCACCTTGTGGCCGTTTCACACAACAGCAGCTTTAATCCCAGCGCTAATGGTCAGTGGATATTCCAAATCATTACAGGCCTGTAAATGACACCTGCCCTGAAAACAAATCCTGTTGTCATATATCGACGAAAAAATTCAAAAGACGTCCATATTTCAAAACGACAGTTTCAAGAGGCATATTTCACGCACATTAGTGTTCTGCTTCTTTTGCTTGCTTTCTTTCTTTGTTAAAAAAACGGGAATGGAAAAAGGCAACCCTCAGAATGGGCGAAAACGTTCACAAACGTATCAATGGACAAAGGTTTAATCTCCAATATATATAATCAGCTCATGCAGCTTAATATTAATAAAACAAACAACCCAATACAAAAATGGGCAGAAGATCTAAACAGACGTTTCTTCAAAGAAGACACAGAGATGGCCAAGACGCACATGAAAAGCTGCTCAACATCACTAATTATTAGAGAAATGCAAATCAAAACTACAATGAGGTAAGATATCACACCTGTTAGAATCGGCATCATCAGATAATCTACAAACAACAAATTCTGGGGAGGGTGTGGACAAAAGGAACCCTCTTCCGCTATTGGTGGGAATGTAAATTGATTCAGTTACTATGGAGAACAGTATGGAGGTTCCATTAAAAAACTAAAAAGAGAATTACCATAGGATCCAGCAATCCCACTTCTGGGCATTTACCCAGAGAAAACCATAAATCACAGAGACACATTCACCACAATGTTCATTGCAGCACTATTTACAATAGCCAGGTAATGGAAGCAACCTAAATGCCCACAGACAGACGAATGGATAAAGATGTGGTACATATATAAAATGGAATATTACTCAGCCATAAAAAGGAATGAAACTGGGTCATTTGTAGAGAAGTTGACGGATCTAGAGACTGTCATACAGAGTGAAGTAAGTCAGAAAGAGAAAAACAAATATTGTATATTAATGCCTATATGTGGAACCTAGAAAAATGGTACAGATGAACTGGTTTGCAGGGCAGAAATAGAGACACAGAGGTAGAGAACAAACGTATGGACACAAAGCGGGGGAAGCCATGGGGTGGTGGTGGTGGGATGAGTTGGGAGATTGGGATTGACCTGTATACATGTCTGTGCATAAAATAGATAACTAATAATAACCTACTGTATAAAAAAATAAATTAAATTATATTTCAAAATTTTTAAAAATAAAATGTAAAAATAAAAGAGAAAAAAAGTTCTTCCATTCACACTGATATATTTATAAGAATGAATTATTTCCATGCTTATATCCATAAATACATAAAAGGGGAATAAAATCTAACTTGAAACAATAAAGAAAAAAAAAGCTGAACCTAACAGTTATACAGAGGGAAACACAACCAAGGCACTTGCTCCAGTGGAAAACAATTCTGAAATTGGTCAGAGGTGGGGAATCATCCCCCATGCAGCCAGCAGCCCCGCCCGCCCACGCAAGGAGCGTCCTTATTGCAAAGCTGTGGGACCGTGCCGAGGCCTCTGTGAGTAAACGTGAGCTGAGCCCCAGGCCAGCTGCTGCTGAACTGTTCCCATCCTTCCCAGGTGAAACACCTGAATATGTACAAGGGCTTGAAAGCCTAGAGGAAGGGACGTGGAGCCACACCAGCGACAGCACGCAGGCCAACTTGGTGCCTGCAGGTCAGCCAGGATGGTCCTGGCCACGGGCGCTCTTCTGGAAGCTTTCCATTGCCCTGCCTGAGATACCCCTCCTGTCCCGGCCCCCACTCCTTTTTTTCCTTCCTCACCTCAGCCCGTACAGAAATTCCAGTCTAAGTTATGGGTGACACATCCTCTTCTTTACAGGTGGCAGCCTGGCAACTCCTGCAGAAAGTCCAGCAGAGCCCCACTCACACCGGGCCACCCACAAAGCCGTGGACCCTAACACCCTCCCACCAGCACAGCCCAGAGACTGCTGACCGGGCAGAGAATATGGAGTCAGGCACAGCTGCAGGGGCTATTGCTGCCTGGAGTGCTGTTTATATTGACCTCAACCCAGGCACACCTGGGGAGGGCTTGCCGGCAGGGTCAGGCTGCCCAGGTCAGCTAATCCTCAGCCCTCAGGGAATCACATTGCAGAAAATGGACCTCGCTAAGACAGAATATTCGCCAAGGAAATAAAGGACACAATGCCATTTGCAGCACCGTAGATGAGTCTAGAGGTAATCACGTGACTTGGAGTAAGTCAGAAAGTGAAAGATACATATCATATCATATCACTTATAGGTGTTACCTATAAATTGATACCAGGGCAGATATTTCCACGGAGAAGGGCAATCACAGATTCATTAAACAAACTTATGGTTCACCAAAGGAAAGGTGTGAGCATTGAATTCATTACGATATTGGGGTTAACAGACATATACAAACACAGTAGACGTATATAATCACCAAAGACCTACGGAGTACCAAGAGAAGACTACTCAACATTCTGTCATAACGTACATGGGAAAAGGATCCCAGGAAGAACAGACATATGTATATGTGTAAAAGAACCACCTCTTGCACACCTACAACAAGCTAAACGTTGTACTCAAACCTGCTGTAATAAAAAATAAAAAATTAAATTAAAAACACGAACAAGAAGTAGTGAGACAAACTTGAGGGGCTTTCTCCTGGCACATTCCGTTCTACATTCCAATCTAGAACGCGACTTCCATTGAGGCTCTGCTGCCCTAGTAACCAGATTTGGTAAGGGAGAACTGCTGCCACCTTGTGGCCGTTTCACACAACAGCAGCTTTAATCCCAGCGCTAATGGTCAGTGGATATTCCAAATCATTACAGGCCTGTAAATGACACCTGCCCTGAAAACAAATCCTGGTGTCATATATCGACCAAAAAATTCAAAAGACGTCCATATTTCAAAACGACAGTTTCAAGAGGCATATTTCACGCACATTAGTGTTCTGCTTCTTTTGCTTGCTTTCTTTCTTTGTTAAAAAAACGGGAATGGAAAAAGGCAACCCTCAGAATGGGCGAAAACGTTCACAAACGAATCAATGGACAAAGGTTTAATCTCCAATATATATAAACAGCTCATGCAGCTTAATATTAATAAAACAAACAACCCAATACAAAAATGGGCAGAAGATCTAAATAGACGTTTCTTCAAAGAAGACACAGAGATGGCCAAGACGCACATGAAAAGCTGCTCAACATCACTAATTATTAGAGAAATGCAAATCAAAACTACAATGAGGTAAGACCTCACACCTGTTAGAATCGGCATCATCAGATAATCTACAAACAACAAATTCTGGGGAGGGTGTGGACAAAAGGAACCCTCTTCCGCTATTGGTGGGAATGTAAATTGATACAGTCACTATGGAGAACAGTATGGAGGTTCCTTTAAAAAACTAAAAAGAGAATTACCATAGGATCCAGCAATCCCACTTCTGGGCATTTACTCAGGGAAAACCATAAATCACAGAGACACATTCACCACAATGTTCATTGCAGCACTATTTACAATAGCCAGGTAATGGAAGCAACCTAAATGGCCACAGACAGACGAATGGATAAAGATGTGGTACATATATAAAATGGAATATTACTCAGCCATAAAAAGGAATGAAACTGGGTCATTTGTAGAGAAGTTGATGGATCTAGAGACTGTCATACAGAGTGAAGTAAGTCAGAAAGTGAAAAACAAATATTGTATATTAATGCCTATATGTGGAACCAAGAAAAATGGTACAGATGAACTGGTTTGCAGGGCAGAAATAGAGACACAGATGTAGAGAACAAACGTATGGACACAAAGTTGGTGAAGCCATGGGTTGGTGGTGGTGGGATGAGTTGGGAGATTGGGATTGACCTGTATACATGTCTATGCATAAAATAGATAACTAATAATAACCTACTGTATAAAAAATAAATTAAATTAAATTTCAAAATTTTTAAAAATAAAATGTAAAAATAAAACAGAAAAAAATTTCTTCCATTCACACTGATGTATTTATAAGAATGAATTATTTCCATGCTTATATCCATAAATACATAAAAGAGGAATAAAATCTAACTTGAACCAAAAAAGAAAAAAAAAAGCTGAACCTAACAGTTATACAGAGGGAAACACAACCAAGGCACTTGCTCCAGTGGTAAACAATTCTGAAATTGGTCAGAGGTGGGGAATCATCCCCCATACAGCCAGCAGCCCCGCCCGCCCACGCAAAGAGCGTCCTTATTGCAAAGCTGTGGGAATGTGCCGAGGCCTCTGTGAGTAAACGTGAGCTGAGCCCCAGGCCACCTGCTGCTGAACTGTTCCCACCCTTCCTAGGTGAAACACCTGAATATGTACAAGGGCTTGAAAGCCTAGAGGAAGGGCCGTGGAGCCACACCAGCGAAAGCACGCAGGCCAACTTGGTGCCTGCAGGTCAGCCAGGATGGTCCTGGCCACGGGCGCTCTTCTGGAAGCTTTCCATTGCCCTGCCTGAGATACCCCTCCTGTCCCGGCCCCCACTCCTTTTTTTCCTTCCTCACCTCAGCCCGGAGAGATATTCCAGTGGAAGTTATGGGTGACACATCCTCTTCTTTACAGGTGGCAGCCTGGCAACTCCTGCAGAAAGTCCAGCAGAGCCCCACTCACACCGGGCCACCCACAAAGCCGTGGACCCTCACAACCTCCCACCAGCACAGCCCCGAGACTGCTGACGGGGCAGAGAATATGGAGTCAGGCACAGCTGCAGGGGTTATTGCTGCCTGGAGTGCTGTTTATATTGACCTCAACCCAGGCACACCTGGGGAGGGCTTGCCGGCAGGGTCAGGCTGCCCAGGTCAGCTAATCCTCAGCCCTCAGGGAATCACATTGCAGAAAATGGACCTCGCTAAGACAGAATATTCGCCAAGGAAAAAAAGGACACAATGCCATTTGCAGCACCGTAGATGAGTCTAGAGGTAATCATGTGACTTGGAGTAAGTCAGAAAGTGAAAGACACATATCATATCATATCACTTATAGGTGTTACCTATAAATTGATACCAGGGCAGATATTTCCACGGAGAAGGGCAATCACAGATTCATTAAACAAACTTATGGTTCACCAAAGGAAAAGTGTGAGGATTGAATTCATTACGATATTGGGGTTAACAGACATATACAAACACAGTAGACGTATATAATCACCAAAGACCTACGGAGTACCAAGAGAAGACTACTCAACATTCTGTCATAACGTACATGGGAAAAGGATCCCAGGAAGAACAGACATATGTATATGTGTAAAGGAACCACCTCTTGCACACCTACAACAAGCTAAACGTTGTACTCAAACCTGCTGTAATAAAAAATAAAAAAATTAAATTAAAAACACGAACAAGAAGTAGTGAGACAAACTTGAGGGGCTTTCTCCTGGCACATTCCGTTCTACATTCCAATCTAGAACGCGACTTCCATTGAGGCTCTGCTTCCCTAGTAACCAGATTTGGTAAGGGAGAACTGCTGCCACATTGTGGCCGTTTCACACAACAGCAGCTTTAATCCCAGCGCTAATGGTCAGTGGATATTCCAAATCATTACAGGCCTGTAAATGACACCTGCCCTGAAAACAAATCCTGGTGTCATATATCGACCAAAAAATTCAAAAGACGTCCATATTTCAAAACGACAGTTTCAAGAGGCATATTTCACGCACATTAGTGTTCTGCTTCTTTTGCTTGCTTTCTTTCTTTGTTAAAAAAACGGGAATGGAAAAAGGCAACCCTCAGAATGGGCGAAAACGTTCACAAACGTATCAATGGACAAAGGTTTAATCTCCAATATATATAATCAGCTCATGCAGCTTAATATTAATAAAACGAACAACCCAATACAAAAATGGGCAGAAGATCTAAATAGATGTTTCTTCAAAGAAGACACAGAGATGGCCAAGACGCACATGAAAAGCGGCTCAACATCACTAATTATTAGAGAAATGCAAATCAAAACTACAATGAGGTAAGACATCACACCTGTTAGAATCGGCATCATCAGATAATCTACAAGCAACAAATTCTGGGGAGTGTGTGGACAAAAGGAACCCTCTTCCGCTATTGGTGGGAATGTAAATTGATTCAGTTACTATGGAGAACAGTATGGAGGTTCCTTTAAAAAACTAAAAAGAGAATTACCATAGGATCCAGCAATCCCACTTCTGGGCATTTACCCAGAGAAAACCATAAATCACAGAGACACATTCACCACAATGTTCATTGCAGCACTATTTACAATAGCCAGGTAATGGAAGCAACCTAAATGGCCACAGACAGACGAATGGATAAAGATGTGGTACATATATAAAATGGAATATTACTCAGCCATAAAAAGGAATGAAACTGGGTCCTTTGTAGAGAAGTTGATAGATCTAGAGACTGTCATACAGAGTGAAGTAAGTCAGAAAGAGAAAAACAAATATTGTATATTAGTGCCTATATGTGGAACCTAGAAAAATGGTACAGATGATCTGGTTTGCAGGGCAGAAATAGAGACACAGATGTAGAGAACAAACGTATGGACACAAAGTGGGGGAAGTCATGGGGTGTTGGTGGTGGGATGAGTTGGGAGATTGGGATTGACCTGTATACATGTGTATGCATAAAATAGATAACTAATAATAACCCACTGTATAAAAAAATAAATAATATTAAATTTCAAAATTTTTAAAAATAAAATGTAAAAATAATACAGAAAAAAAGTTCTTCCATTCACACTGATGTATTTATAAGAATGAATTATTTCCATGCTTATATCCATAAATACATAAAAGAGGAATAAAATCTAACTTGAACCAAAAAAGAAAAAAAAAAGCTGAACCTAACAGTTATACAGAGGGAAACACAACCACGGCACTTGCTCCAGTGGTAAACAATTCTGAAATTGGTCAGAGGTGGGGAATCATCCCCCATAGAGCCAGCAGCCCCGACCGCCCACGCAAGGAGCGTCCTAATTGCAAAGCTGTGGGACCATGCCGAGGCCTCTGTGAGTAAACGTGAGCTGAGCCCCAGGCCAGCTGCTGCTGAACTCTTCCCACCCTTCCCAGGTGAAACACCTGAATATGTACAAGGGCTTGAAAGCCTAGAGGAAGGGCCGTGGAGCCACAACAGCGACAGCACGCAGGCCAACTTGGTGCCTGCAGGTCAGCCAGGATGGTCCTGGCCACGGGCGCTCTTCTGGAAGCTTTCCATTGCCCTGCCTGAGATACCCATCCTGTCCCGGCCCCCACTCCTTGTTTTCCTTCCTCACCTCAGCCCGGAGAGTTATTCCAGTGGAAGTTATGGGTGACACATCATCTTCTTTACAGGTGGCAGCCTGGCAACTCCTGCAGAAAGTCCAGCAGAGCCCCACTCACACCGGGCCGCCCACAAAGCCATGGACCCTCACACCCTCCCACCAGCACAGCCCCGAGACTGCTGACGGGGCAGAGAATATGGAGTCAGGCACAGCTGCAGGGGCTATTGCTGCCTGGAGTGCTGTTTATATTGACCTCAACCCAGGCACACCTGGGGAGGGCTTGCCGGCAGGGTCAGGCTGCCCAGGTCAGCTAATCCTCAGCCCTCAGGGAATCACATTGCAGAAAATGGACCTCGCTAAGACAGAATATTCGCCAAGGAAAAAAAGGACACAATGCCACTTGCAGCACCGTAGATGAGTCTAGAGGTAATCACGTGACTTGGAGTAAGTCAGAAAGTGAAAGACACATATCATATCATATCACTTATAGGTGTTACGTATAAATTGATACCAGGGCAGATATTTCCACGGAGAAGGGCAATCACAGATTCATTAAACAAACTTATGGTTCACCAAAGGAAAGGTGTGAGGATTGAATTCATTACGATATTGGGGTTAACAGACATACACAAACACAGTAGACGTATATAATCACCAAAGACCTACGGAGTACCAAGAGAAGACTACTCAGCATTCTGTCATAACGTACATGGGAAAAGGATCCCAGGAAGAACAGACATATGTAAATGTGTAAAAGAACCACCGCTTGCACACCTACAACAAGCTAAACGTTGTACTCAAACTTGCTGTAATAAAAAATAAAAAATTAAATTAAAAACACGAGCAAGAAGTAGTGAGACAAACTTGAGCGGCTTTCTCCTGGCACATTCCGTTCTACATTCCAATCTAGAATGAGACTTCCATTGAGGCTCTGCTGCCCTAGTAACCAGATTTGGTAAGGGAGAACTGCTGCCACCTTGTGGCCGTTTCACACAACAGCAGATTTAATCCCAGCGCTAATGGTCAGTGGATATTCCAAATCATTACAGGCCTGTAAATGACACCTGCCCTGAAAACAAATCCTGGGGTCATATATCGACCAAAAAATTCAAAAGACGTCCATATTTCAAAACGACAGTTTCAAGAGGCATATTTCACACACATTAGTGTTCTGCTTCTTTTGCTTTCTTTCTTTCTTTGTTAAAAAACGGGAATGGAAAAAGGCAACCCTCAGAATGGGCGAAAACGTTCACAAACGAATCAGTGGAGGAAGGTTTAATCTCCAATATATATAAACAGCTCATGCAGCTTAATATTAATAAAACAAACAACCCAATACAAAAATGGGCAGAAGATCTAAATAGACGTTTCTTCAAAGAAGACACAGAGATGGCCAAGACGCACATGAACAGCTGCTCATCATCACTAATTATTAGAGAAATGCAAATCAAAACTACAATGAGGTAAGACCTCACACCTGTTAGAATCGGCATCATCAGATAATCTACAAACAACAAATTCTGGGGAGGGTGTGGACAAAAGGAACCCTCTTCCGCTATTGGTGGGAATGTAAATTGATACAGTCACTATGGAGAACAGTATGGAGGTTCCTTTAAAAAACTAAAAAGAGAATTACCATAGGATCCAGCAATCCCACTTCTGGGCATTTACCCAGAGAAAACCATAAATCACAGAGACACATTCACCACAATGTTCATTGCAGCACTATTTACAATAGCCAGGTAATGGAAGCAACCTAAATGCCCACAGACAGACGAATGGATAAAGATGTGGTACATATATAAAATGGAATATTACTCAGCCATAAAAAGGAATAAAACTGGGTCATTTGTAGAGAAGTTGATGGATCTAGAGACTGTCATATTGAGTGAAGTAAGTCAGAAAGAGAAAAACAAATATTGTATATTAATGCCTATATGTGGAACCTAGAAAAATGGTACAGATGAACTGATTTGCAGGACAGAAATAGAGACACAGATGTAGAGAACAAACGTATGGACACAAAGTTGGTGAAGCCATGGGTTGGTGGTGGTGGGATGAGTTGGGAGATTGGGATTGACCTGTATACATGTCTAAGCATATAATAGATAACTAATAATAACCTACTGTATAAAAAATAAATTAAATTAAATTTCAAAATTTTTAAAAATAAAATGTAAAAATAAAACAGAAAAAAATTTCTTCCATTCACACTGATGTGTTTATAAGAATGAATTATTTCCATGCTTATATCCATAAATACATAAAAGAGGAATAAAATCTAACTTGAACCAAAAAAGAAAAAAAAAAGCTGAACCTAACAGTTATACAGAGGTAAACACAACCAAGGCACTTGCTCCAGTGGTAAAGAATTCTGAAATTGGTCAGAGGTGGGGAATCATCCCCCATACAGCCAGCAGCCCCGACCGCCCACGCAAGGAGCGTCCTTATTGCAAAGCTGTGGGACCATGCCGAGGCCTCTGTGAGTAAACGTGAGCTGAGCCCCAGGCCAGCTGCTGCTGAACTGTTCCCACCCTTCCCAGGTGAAACACCTGAATATGTACAAGGGCTTGAAAGCCTAGAGGAAGGGCCGTGGAGCCACACCAGCGACAGCACGCAGGCCAACTTGGTGCCTGCAGGTCAGCCAGGATGGTCCTGGCCACGGGCGCTCTTCTGGAAGCTTTCCAGTGCCCTGCCTGAGATACCCCTCCTGTCCCGGTCCCCACTCCTTTTTTTTCTTCCTCATCTCAGCCCGGAGAGATATTCCAGTGGAAGTTATGGGTGACATACAGGTTGCAGCCTGGCAACTCCTCCTGAAGTCCAGCAGAGCCCCACTCACACCGGGCCACCCACAAAGCCGTGGACCCTCACACCCTCCCACCAGCACAGCCCCGAGACTGCTGACGGGGCAGAGAATATGGAGTCAGGCACAGCTGCAGGGGCTATTGCTGCCTGGAGTGCTGTTTATATTGACCTCAACCCAGGCACACCTGGGGAGGGCTTGCCGGGATGGTCAGGCTGCCCAGGTCAGCTAATCCTCAGCCCTCAGGGAATCACATTGCAGAAAATGGACCTCGCTAAGACAGAATATTCGCCAAGGAAAAAAAGGACACAATGCCAATTGCAGCACCGTAGATGAGTCTAGAGGTAATCACGTGACTTGGAGTAAGTCAGAAAGTGAAAGACACATATCATATCATATCACTTATAGGTGTTACCTATAAATTGATACCAGGGCAGATATTTCCACGGAGAAGGGCAATCACAGATTCATTAAACAAACTTATGGTTCACCAAAGGAAAGGTGTGAGCATTGAATTCATTACGATATTGGGGTTAACAGACATATACAAACACAGTAGACGTATATAATCACCAAAGACCTACGGGGTACAAAGAGAAGACTACTCAACGTTCTGTCATAACGTACATGGGAAAAGGATCCCAGGAAGAACAGACATATGTATATGTGTAAAAGAACCACCTCTTGCACACCTACAACAAGCTAAACGTTGTACTCAAACTTGCTGTAATAAAAAATAAAAAATGAAATTAAAAACACGAACAAGAAGTAGTGAGACAAACTTGAGGGGCTTTCTCCTGGCACATTCCGTTCTACATTCCAATCTAGAACGCGACTTCCATTGAGGCTCTGCTGCCCTAGTAACCAGATTTGGTAAGGGAGAACTGCTGCCACCTTGTGGCCGTTTTACACAACAGCAGCTTTAATCCCAGCGCTAATGGTCAGTGGATATTCCAAATCATTACAGGCCTGTAAATGACACCTGCCCTGAAAACAAATCCTGGGGTCATATATCGACCAAAAAATTCAAAAGACGTCCATATTTCAAAACGACAGTTTCAAGAGGCATATTTCACGCACATTAGTGTTCTGCTTCTTTTGCTTGCTTTCTTTCTTTGTTAAAAAAACGGGAAAGGAAAAAGGCAACCCTCAGAATGGGCGAAAACGTTCACAAACGAATCAATGGACAAAGGTTTAATCTCCAATATATAGAAACAGCTCATGCAGCTTAATATTAATAAAACAAACAACCCAATACCAAAATGGGCAGAAGATCTAAAGAGACGTTTCTTCAAAGAAGACACAGAGATGGCCAAGACGCACATGAAAAGCTGCTCAACATCACTAATTATTAGAGAAATGCAAATCAAAACTACAATGAGGAAAGACCTCACACCTGTTAGAATCGGCATCATCAGATAATCTACAAACAACAAATTCTGGGGAGGGTGTGGACACAAGGAACCCTCTTCCGCTATTGGTGGGAATGTAAATTGATACAGTCACTATGGAGAACAGTATGGACGTTCCTTTAAAAAACTAAAAAGAGAATTACCATAGGATCCAGCAATCCCACTTCTGGGCATTTACCCAGAGAAAACCATAAATCACAGAGACACATTCACCACAATGTTCATTGCAGCACTATTTACAATAGCCAGGTAATGGAAGCAACCTAAATGCCCACAGACAGACGAATGGATAAAGATGTGGTACATATATAAAATGGAATATTACTCAGCCATAAAAAGGAATAAAACTGGGTCATTTGTAGAGAAGTTGATGGATCTAGAGACTGTCATATTGAGTGAAGTAAGTCAGAAAGAGAAAAACAAATATTGTATATTAATGCCTATATGTGGAACCTAGAAAAATGGTACAGATGAACTGATTTGCAGGACAGAAATAGAGACACAGATGTAGAGAACAAACGTATGGACACAAAGTTGGTGAAGCCATGGGTTGGTGGTGGTGGGATGAGTTGGGAGATTGGGATTGACCTGTATACATGTCTAAGCATATAATAGATAACTAATAATAAACTACTGTATAAAAAATAAATTAAATTAAATTTCAAAATTTTTAAAAATAAAATGTAAAAATAAAACAGAAAAAAATTTCTTCCATTCACACTGATGTGTTTATAAGAATGAATTATTTCCATGCTTATATCCATAAATACATAAAAGAGGAATAAAATCTAACTTGAACCAAGAAAGAAAAAAAAAAGCTGAACCTAACAGTTATACAGAGGTAAACACAACCAAGGCACTTGCTCCAGTGGTAAAGAATTCTGAAATTGGTCAGAGGTGGGGAATCATCCCCCATACAGCCAGCAGCCCCGACCGCCCACGCAAGGAGCGTCCTTATTGCAAAGCTGTGGGACCATGCCGAGGCCTCTGTGAGTAAACGTGAGCTGAGCCCCAGGCCAGCTGCTGCTGAACTGTTCCCACCCTTCCCAGGTGAAACACCTGAATATGTACAAGGGCTTGAAAGCCTAGAGGAAGGGCCGTGGAGCCACACCAGCGACAGCACGCAGGCCAACTTGGTGCCTGCAGGTCAGCCAGGATGGTCCTGGCCACGGGCGCTCTTCTGGAAGCTTTCCAGTGCCCTGCCTGAGATACCCCTCCTGTCCCGGTCCCCACTCCTTTTTTTTCTTCCTCATCTCAGCCCGGAGAGATATTCCAGTGGAAGTTATGGGTGACACACAGGTTGCAGCCTGGCAACTCCTCCTGAAGTCCAGCAGAGCCCCACTCACACCGGGCCACCCACAAAGCCGTGGACCCTCACACCCTCCCACCAGCACAGCCCCGAGACTGCTGACGGGGCAGAGAATATGGAGTCAGGCACAGCTGCAGGGGCTATTGCTGCCTGGAGTGCTGTTTATATTGACCTCAACCCAGGCACACCTGGGGAGGGCTTGCCGGGATGGTCAGGCTGCCCAGGTCAGCTAATCCTCAGCCCTCAGGGAATCACATTGCAGAAAATGGACCTCGCTAAGACAGAATATTCGCCAAGGAAAAAAAGGACACAATGCCAATTGCAGCACCGTAGATGAGTCTAGAGGTAATCACGTGACTTGGAGTAAGTCAGAAAGTGAAAGACACATATCATATCATATCACTTATAGGTGTTACCTATAAATTGATACCAGGGCAGATATTTCCACGGAGAAGGGCAATCACAGATTCATTAAACAAACTTATGGTTCACCAAAGGAAAGGTGTGAGCATTGAATTCATTACGATATTGGGGTTAACAGACATATACAAACACAGTAGACGTATATAATCACCAAAGACCTACGGGGTACAAAGAGAAGACTACTCAACGTTCTGTCATAACGTACATGGGAAAAGGATCCCAGGAAGAACAGACATATGTATATGTGTAAAAGAACCACCTCTTGCACACCTACAACAAGCTAAACGTTGTACTCAAACTTGCTGTAATAAAAAATAAAAAATTAAATTAAAAACACGAACAAGAAGTAGTGAGACAAACTTGAGGGGCTTTCTCCTGGCACATTCCGTTCTACATTCCAATCTAGAACGCGACTTCCATTGAGGCTCTGCTGCCCTAGTAACCAGATTTGGTAAGGGAGAACTGCTGCCACCTTGTGGCCGTTTTACACAACAGCAGCTTTAATCCCAGCGCTAATGGTCAGTGGATATTCCAAATCATTACAGGCCTGTAAATGACACCTGCCCTGAAAACAAATCCTGGGGTCATATATCGACCAAAAAATTCAAAAGACGTCCATATTTCAAAACGACAGTTTCAAGAGGCATATTTCACGCACATTAGTGTTCTGCTTCTTTTGCTTGCTTTCTTTCTTTGTTAAAAAAACGGGAAAGGAAAAAGGCAACCCTCAGAATGGGCGAAAACGTTCACAAACGAATCAATGGACAAAGGTTTAATCTCCAATATATATAAACAGCTCATGCAGCTTAATATTAATAAAACAAACAACCCAATACAAAAATGGGCAGAAGATCTAAAGAGACGTTTCTTCAAAGAAGACACAGAGATGGCCAAGACGCACATGAAAAGCTGCTCAACATCACTAATTATTAGAGAAATGCAAATCAAAACTACAATGAGGAAAGACCTCACACCTGTTAGAATCGGCATCATCAGATAATCTACAAACAACAAATTCTGGGGAGGGTGTGGACAAAAGGAACCCTCTTCCGCTATTGGTGGGAATGTAAATTGATACAGTCACTATGGAGAACAGTATGGACGTTCCTTTAAAAAACTAAAAAGAGAATTACCATAGGATCCAGCAATCCCACTTCTGGGCATTTACCCAGAGAAAACCATAAATCACAGAGACACATTCACCACAATGTTCATTGCAGCACTATTTACAATAGCCAGGTAATGGAAGCAACCTAAATGCCCACAGACAGACGAATGGATAAAGATGTGGTACATATATAAAATGGAATATTACTCAGCCATAAAAAGGAATAAAACTGGGTCATTTGTAGAGAAGTTGATGGATCTAGAGACTGTCATATTGAGTGAAGTAAGTCAGAAAGAGAAAAACAAATATTGTATATTAATGCCTATATGTGGAACCTAGAAAAATGGTACAGATGATCTGGTTTGCAGGGCAGAAATAGAGACACAGAGGCAGAGAACAAACGTATGGACACAAAGTGGGGGAAGCCATGGGGTGGTGGTGGTGGGATGAGTTGGGAGATTGGGATTGACCTGTATACATGTCTATGCATAAAATAGATAACTAATAATAACCTACTGTATAAAAAAATAAATAAAATTAAATTTCAAAATTTCTAAAAATAAAATGTAAAAATAATACAGAAAAAAGTTCTTCCATTCACACTGATGTATTTATAAGAATGAATTATTTCCATGCTTATATCCATAAATACATAAAAGAGGAATAAAATCTAACTTCAACCACAAAAGAGAAAAAAAATCTGAACCTAACAGTTATACAGAGGTAAACACAACCAAGGCACTTGCTCCAGTGGTAAAGAATTCTGAAATTGGTCAGAGGTGGGGAATCATCTCCCATACAGCCAGCAGCCCCGCCAGCCCACGCATGGAGCGTCCTTATTGCAAAGCTGGGGGACCGTGCCGATGCCTCTGTGAGGAAACGTGAGCTGTGCCCCAGGCCAGCTGCTGCTGAACTCTTCCCACCCTTCCCAGGTGAAACACCTGAATATGTACAAGGGCTTGAAAGCCTAGAGGAAGGGCCGTGGAGCCACACCAGCGACAGCACGCAGGCCAACTTGGTGCCTACAAGTCAGCCAGGATGGTCCTGGCCACGGGCGCTCTTCTGGAAGATTTCCATTGCCCTGCCTGAGATACCCCTCCTGTCCCGGCCCCCACTCCTTTTTTTCCTTCCTCACCTCAGCCCGGAGAGATATTCCAGTGGAAGTTATGGGTGACACATCCTCTTCTTTACAGGTGGCAGCCTGGCAACTCCTGCCGAAAGTCCAGCAGAGCCCCACTCACACCGGGCCCCCCACAAAGCCGTGGACCCTCACACCCTCCCACCAGCACAGCCCCGAGACTGATGACGGGGCAGACAATATGGAGTCAGGCACAGCTGCAGGGGCTATTGCTGCCTGGAGTGCTGTTTATATTGACCTCAACCCAGGCACACCTGGGGAGGGCTTGCCGGCAGGGTCAGGCTGCCCAGGTCAGCTAATCCTCAGCCCTCGGGGAATCACATTGCAGAAAATGGACCTCGCTAAGACAGAATATTCGCCAAGGAAAAAAAGGACACAATGCCATTTGCAGCACCGTAGATGAGTCTCCAGGTAATCACGTGACTTGGAGTAAGTCAGAAAGTGAAAGACACATATCATATCATATCACTTATAGGTGTTACCTATAAATTGATACCAGGGCAGATATTTCCACGGAGAAGGGCAATCACAGATTCATTAAACAAACTTATGGTTCACCAAAGGAAAGGTGTGAGGATTGAATTCATTACGATATTGGGGTTAACAGACATATACAAACACAGTAGACGTATAGAATCACCAAAGACCTACGGAGTACCAAGAGAAGACTACTCAACATTCTGTCATAACGTACATGGGAAAAGGATCCCAGGAAGAACAGACATATGTATATGTGTAAAAGAACCACCTCTTGCACACCTACAACAAGCTAAACGTTGTACTCAAACTTGCTGTAATAAAAAATAAAAAATTAAATTAAAAACACGAACAAGAAGTAGTGAGACAAACTTGAGGGGCTTTCTCCTGGCACATTCCGTTCTACATTCCAATCTAGAACGCGACTTCCACTGAGGCTCTGCTGCCCTAGTAACCAGATTTGGTAAGGGAGAACTGCTGCCACCTTGTGGCCGTTTCACACAACAGCAGCTTTAATCCCAGCGCTAATGGTCAGTGGATATTCCAAATCATTACAGGCCTGTAAATGACACCTGCCCTGAAAACATATCTTGGGGTCATATATCGACCAAAAAATTCAAAAGACGTCCATATTTCAAAACGACAGTTTCAAGAGGCATATTTCACGCACATTAGTGTTCTGCTTCTTTTGCTTGCTTTCTTTCTTTGTTAAAAAAACGGGAATGGAAAAAGGCAACCCTCAGAATGGGCGAAAACGTTCACAAACGAATCAATGGACAAAGGTTTAATCTCCAATATATATAAACAGCTCATGCAGCTTAATATTAATAAAACAAACAACCCAATACAAAAATGGGCAGAAGATCTAAAGAGACGTTTCTTCAAAGAAGACACAGAGATGGCCAAGACGCACATGAAAAGCTGCTCAACATCACTAATTATTAGAGAAATGCAAATCAAAACTACAATGAGGTAAGACCTCACACCTGTGAGAATCGGCATCATCAGATAATCTACAAACAACAAATTCTGGGGAGGGTGTGGACAAAAGGAACCCTCTTCCGCTATTGGTGGGAATGTAAATTGATACAGTCACTATGGAGAACAGTATGGAGGTTCCTTTCAAAAACTAAAAAGAGAATTACCATAGGATCCAGCAATCCCACTTCTGGGCATATACCCAGAGAAAACCATAAATCACAAAGACACATTCACCACAATGTTCATTGCAGCACTATTTACAATAGCCAGGTAATGGAAGCAACCTAAATGCCCACAGACAGACGAATGGATAAAGATGTGGTACATATATAAAATGGAATATTACTCAGCCAAAAAAAGGAATGAAACTGGGTCATTTTTAGAGAAGTTGATGGATCTAGAGACTGTCATACAGAGTGAAGTAAGTCAGAAAGAGAAAAACAAATATTGTATATTAATGCCTATATGTGGAACCTAGAAAAATGGTACAGATGAACTGGTTTGCAGGGCAGAAATAGAGACACAGAGGTAGAGAACAAACGTATGGACACAAATTGGGGGAAGCCATGGGGTGGTGGTGGTGGGATGAGTTGGGAGATTGGGATTGACCTGTACACATGTATATGCATAAAATAGATAACTAATAATAACCTACTGTATTAAAAAAATAATTTAAATTAAATTTCAAAATTTTTAAAAATAAAATGTAAAAATAAAACAGAAAAAAAGTTCTTCCATTCACACTGATGTATTTATAAGAATGAATTATTTCCATGCTTATATCCATAAATACATAAAAGAGGAATAAAATCTAACTTGAACCAAAAAAGAAAAAAAAACTGAACCTAACATTTATACAGAGGAAAACACTACCAAGGCACTTGCTCCAGTGGTAAACAATTGTGAAATTGGTCAGAGGTGGGGAAACATCTCCCATACAGCCAGCAGCCCCGCCCGCCCACGCATGGAGCGTCCTTATTGCAAAGCTGGGGGACCGTGCCGAGGCCTCTGTGAGTAAACCTGAGCTGAGCACCAGGCCAGCTGCTGCTGAACTCTTCCCACCCTTCCCAGGTGAAACACCTGAATATGTACAAGGGCTTGAAAGCCTAGAGGAAGGGCCGTGGAGCCACACCAGCGACAGCACGCAGGCCAACTTGGTGCCTGCAGGTCAGCCAGGATGGTCCTGGCCACGGGCGCTCTTCTGGAAGCTTTCCATTGCCCTGCCTGAGATACCCCTCCTGTCCCGGCCCCCACTCCTTTTTTTCCTTCCTCACCTCAGCCCGGAGAGATATTCCAGTGGAAGTTATGGGTGACACATCCTCTTCTTTCAGGTGGCAGCCTGGCAACTCCTGCCGAAAGTCCAGCAGAGCCCCACTCACACCGGGCCCCCCACAAAGCCGTGGACCCTCACACCATCCCACCAGCACAGCCCCGAGACTGCTGACGGGGCAGACAATATGGAGTCAGGCACAGCTGCAGGGGCTATTGCTGCCTGGAGTGCTGTTTATATTGACCTCAACCCAGGCACACCTGGGGAGGGCTTGCCGGCAGGGTCAGGCTGCCCAGGTCAGCTAATCCTCAGCCCTCGGGGAATCACATTGCAGAAAATGGACCTCGCTAAGACAGAATATTCGCCAAGGATAAAAAGGACACAATGCCATTTGGAGCACCGTAGATGAGTCTCGAGGTAATCACGTGACTTGGAGTAAGTCAGAAAGTGAAAGACACATATCATATCATATCACTTATAGGTGTTACCTATAAATTGATACCAGGGCAGATATTTCCACGGAGAAGGGCAATCACAGATTCATTAAACAAACTTATGGTTCACCAAAGGAAAGGTGTGAGGATTGAATTCATTACGATATTGTGGTTAACAGACATATACAAACACAGTAGACGTATAGAATCACCAAAGACCTACGGAGTACCAAGAGAAGACTACTCAACATTCTGTCATAACGTACATGGGAAAAGGATTCCAGGAAGAACAGACATATGTATATGTGTAAAAGAACCACCTCTTGCACACCTACAACAAGCTAAACGTTGTACTCAAACTTGCTGTAATAAAAAATAAAAAATTAAATTAAAAACACGAACAAGAAGTAGTGAGACAAACTTGAGGGGCTTTCTCCTGGCACATTCCGTTCTACATTCCAATCTAGAACGCGACTTCCATTGAGGCTCTGCTGCCCTAGTAACCAGATTTGGTAAGGGAGAACTGCTGCCACCTTGTGGCCGTTTCACACAACAGCAGCTTTAATCCCAGCGCTAATGGTCAGTGGATATTCCCAATCATTACAGGCCTGTAAATGACACCTGCCCTGAAAACATATCCTGGGGTCATATATCGACCAAAAAATTCAAAAGACGTCCATATTTCAAAACGACAGTTTCAAGAGGCATATTTCACGCACATTAGTGTTCTGCTTCTTTTGCTTGCTTTCTTTCTTTGTTAAAAAAACGGGAATGGAAAAAGGCAACCCTCAGAATGGGCGAAAACGTTCACAAACGTATCAATGGACAAAGGTTTAATCTCCAATATATATAAACAGCTCATGCAGCTTAATATTAATAAAACGAACAACCCAATACAAAAATGGGCAGAAGATCTAAAGAGACGTTTCTTCAAAGAAGACACAGAGATGGCCAAGACGCACATGAAAAGCTGCTCAACATCACTAATTATTAGAGAAATGCAAATCAAAACTACAATGAGGTAAGACCTCACACCTGTGAGAATCGGCATCATCAGATAATCTACAAACAACAATTTCTGGGAGGGTGTGGACAAAAGGAACCCTCTTCCGCTATTGGTGGGAATGTAAATTGATACAGTCACTATGGAGAACAGTATGGAGGTTCCTTTCAAAAACTAAAAAGAGAATTACCATAGGATCCAGCAATCCCACTTCTGGGCATATACCCAGAGAAAACCATAAATCACAAAGACACATTCACCACAATGTTCATTGCAGCACTATTTACAATAGCCAGGTAATGGAAGCAACCTAAATGCCCACAGACAGACGAATGGATAAAGATGTGGTACATATATAAAATGGAATATTACTCAGCCAAAAAAAGGAATGAAACTGGGTCATTTTTAGAGAAGTTGATGGATCTAGAGACTGTCATACAGAGTGAAGTAAGTCAGAAAGAGAAAAACAAATATTGTATATTAATGCCTATATGTGGAACCTAGAAAAATGGTACAGATGAACTGGTTTGCAGGGCAGAAATAGAGACACAGAGGTAGAGAACAAACGTATGGACACAAAGTGGGGGAAGCCATGGGGTGGTGGTGGTGGGATGAGTTGGGAGATTGGGATTGACCTGTATACATGTATATGCATAAAATAGATAACTAATAATAACCTACTGTATAAAAAAAATAAATTAAATTAAATTTCAAAATTTTTAAAAATAAAATGTAAAAATAAAACAGAAAAAAAGTTCTTCCATTCACACTGATGTATTTATAAGAATGAATTATTTCCATGCTTATATCCATAAATACATAAAAGAGGAATAAAATCTAACTTGAACCAAAAAAGAAAAAAAAAACTGAACCTAACATTTATACAGAGGAAATCACTACCAAGGCACTTGCTCCAGTGGTAAACAATTGTGAAATTGGTCAGAGGTGGGGAATCATCTCCCATACAGCCAGCAGCCCCGCCCGCCCACGCAAGGAGCGTCCTCATTGCAAAGCTGGGGGTCCGTGCCGAGGCCTCTGTGAGGAAACGTGAGCTGAGCCCCAGGCCAGCTGCTGCTGAACTCTTCCCACCCTTCCCAGGTGAAACACCTGAATATGTACAAGGGCTTGAAAGCCTAGAGGAAGGGCCGTGGAGCCACACCAGCGACAGCACGCAGGCCAACTTGGTGCCTGCAGGTCAGCCAGGATGGTCCTGGCCACGGGCGCTCTTCTGGAAGCTTTCCATTGCCCTGCCTGAGATACCCCTCCTGTCCCGGCCCCCACTCCTTTTTTTCCTTCCTCACCTCAGCCCGGAGAGATATTCCAGTGGAAGTTATGGGTGACACATCCTCTTCTTTACAGGTGGCAGCCTGGCAACTCCTGCCGAAAGTCCAGCAGAGCCCCACTCACACCGGGCCCCCCACAAAGCCGTGGACCCTCCCACCCTCCCACCAGCACAGCCCCGAGACTGCTGACGGGGCAGAGAATATGGAGTCAGGCACAGCTGCAGGGGCTATTGCTGCCTGGAGTGCTGTTTATATTGACCTCAACCCAGGCACACCTGGGGAGGGCTTGCCGGCAGGGTCAGGCTGCCCAGGTCAGCTAATCCTCAGCCCTCGGGGAATCACATTGCAGAAAATGGACCTCGCTAAGACAGAATATTCGCCAAGGAAAAAAAGGACACAATGTCATTTGCAGCACCGTAGATGAGTCTCGAGGTAATCACGTGACTTGGAGTAAGTCAGAAAGTGAAAGACACATATCATATCATATCACTTATAGGTGTTACCTATAAATTGATACCAGGGCAGATATTTCCACGGAGAAGGGCAATCACAGATTCATTAAACAAACTTATGGTTCACCAAAGGAAAGGTGTGAGGATTGAATTCATTACGATATTGGGGTTAACAGACATATACAAACACAGTAGACGTATAGAATCACCAAAGACCTACGGAGTACCAAGAGAAGACTACTCAACATTCTGTCATAACGTACATGGGAAAAGGATCCCAGGAAGAACAGACATATGTATATGTGTAAAAGAACCACCTCTTGCACACCTACAACAAGCTAAACGTTGTACTCAAACTTGCTGTAATAAAAAATAAAAAATTAAATTAAAAACACGAACAAGAAGTAGTGAGACAAACTTGAGGGGCTTTCTCCTGGCACATTCCGTTCTACACTCCAATCTAGAACGCGACTTCCACTGAGGCTCTGCTGCCCTAGTAACCAGATTTGGTAAAGGAGAACTGCTGCCACCTTGTGGCCGTTTCACACAACAGCTGCTTTAATCCCAGCGCTAATGGTCAGTGGATATTCCAAATCATTACAGGCCTGTAAATGACACCTGCCCTGAAAACATATCCTGGGGTCATATATCGACCAAAAAATTCAAAAGACGTCCATATTTCAAAACGACAGTTTCAAGAGGCATATTTCACGCACATTAGTGTTCTGCTTCTTTTGCTTGCTTTCTTTCTTTGTTAAAAAAACGGGAATGGAAAAAGGCAACCCTCAGAATGGGCGAAAACGTTCACAAACGAATCAATGGACAAAGGTTTAATCTCCAATATATATAAACAGCTCATGCAGCTTAATATTAATAAAACGAACAACCCAATACAAAAATGGGCAGAAGATCTAAAGAGACGTTTCTTCAAAGAAGACACAGAGATGGCCAAGACGCACATGAAAAGCTGCTCAACATCACTAATTATTAGAGAAATGCAAATCAAAACTACAATGAGGTAAGACCTCACACCTGTGAGAATCGGCATCATCAGATAATGTACAAACAACAAATTCTGGGGAGGGTGTGGACAAAAGGATCCCTCTTCCGCTATTGGTGGGAATGTAAATTGATACAGCCACTATGGAGAACAGTATGGAGGTTCCTTTCAAAAACTAAAAAGAGAATTACCATAGGATCCGGCAATCCCACTTCTGGGCATATACCCAGAGAAAACCATAAATCACAAAGACACATTCACCACAATGTTCATTGCAGCACTATTTACAATAGCCAGGTAATGGAAGCAACCTAAATGCCCACAGACAGACGAATGGATAAAGATGTGGTACATATATAAAATGGAATATTACTCAGCCAAAAAAAGGAATGAAACTGGGTCATTTGTAGAGAAGTTGATGGATCTAGAGACTGTCATACAGAGTGAAGTAAGTCAGAAAGAGAAAAACAAATATTGTATATTAATGCCTATATGTGGAACCTAGAAAAATGGTACAGATGAACTGGTTTGCAGGGCAGAAATAGAGACACAGAGGTAGAGAACAAACGTATGGACACAAAGTGGGGGAAGCCATGGGGTGGTGGTGGTGGGATGAGTTGGGATATTGGGATTGACCTGTATACATGTATATGCACAAAATAGATAACTAATAATAACCTACTGTATAAAAAAATAAATTAAATTAAATTTCAAAATTAAAAAAAATAAAATGTAAAAATAAAACAGAAAAAAAGTTCTTCCATTCACACTGATGTATTTATAAGAATGAATTATTTCCATGCTTATATCCATAAATACATAAAAGAGGAATAAAATCTAACTTGAACCAAAAAAGAAAAAAAAACTGAACCTAACATTTATACAGAGGAAAACACTACCAAGGCACTTGCTCCAGTGGTAAACAATTGTGAAATTGGTCAGAGGTGGGGAATCATCTCCCATACAGCCAGCAGCCCCGCCCGCCCACGCATGGACCGTCCTTATTGCAAAGCTGGGGGACCGTGCCGTGGCCTCTGTGAGTAAACGTGAGCTGTGCCCCAGGCCAGCTGCTGCTGAACTCTTCCCACCCTTCCCAGGTGAAACACCTGAATATGTACAAGGGCTTGAAAGCCTAGAGGAAGGGCCGTGGAGCCACACCAGCGACAGCACGCAGGCCAACTTGGTGCCTGCAGGTCAGCCAGGATGGTCCTGGCCACGGGCGCTCTTCTGGAAGCTTTCCAGTGCCCTGCCTGAGATACCCCTCCTGTCCCGGCCCCCACTCCTTTTTTTCCTTCCTCACCTCAGCCCGGAGAGATATTCCAGTGGAAGTTATGGGTGACACATCCTCTTCTTTACAGGTGGCAGCCTGGCAACTCCTGCCGAAAGTCCAGCAGAGCCCCACTCACACCGGGCCCCCCACAAAGCCGTGGACCCTCACACCCTCCCACCAGCACAGCCCCGAGACTGCTGACGGGGCAGAGAATATGGAGTCAGGCACAGCTGCAGGGGCTATTGCTGCCTGGAGTGCTGTTTATATTGACCTCAACCCAGGCACACCTGGGGAGGGCTTGCCGGCATGGTCAGGCTGCCCAGGTCAGCTAATCCTCAGCCCTCGGGGAATCACATTGCAAAAAATGGACCTCGCTAAGACAGAATATTCGCCAAGGATAAAAAGGACACAATGCCATTTGGAGCACCGTAGATGAGTCTCGAGGTAATCACGTGACTTGGAGTAAGTCAGAAAGTGAAAGACACATATCATATCATATCACTTATAGGTGTTACCTATAAATTGATACCAGGGCAGATATTTCCACGGAGAAGGGCAATCACAGATTCATTAAACAAACTTATGGTTCACCAAAGGAAAGGTGTGAGGATTGAATTCATTATGATATTGGGGTTAACAGACATATACAAACACAGTAGACGTATAGAATCACCAAAGACCTACGGAGTACCAAGAGAAGACTACTCAACATTCTGTCATAACGTACATGGGAAAAGGATCCCAGGAAGAACAGACATATGTATATGTGTAAAAGAACCACCTCTTGCACACCTACAACAAGCTAAACGTTGTACTCAAACTTGCTGTAATAAAAAATAAAAAATTAAATTAAAAACACGAACAAGAAGTAGTGAGACAAACTTGAGGGGCTTTCTCCTGGCACATTCCGTTCTACATTCCAATCTAGAACGCGACTTCCATTGAGGCTCTGCTGCCCTAGTAACCAGATTTGGTAAGGGAGAACTGCTGCCACCTTGTGGCCGTTTCACACAACAGCAGCTTTAATCCCAGCGCTAATGGTCAGTGGATATTCCCAATCATTACAGGCCTGTAAATGACACCTGCCCTGAAAACATATCCTGGGGTCATATATCGACCAAAAAATTCAAAAGACGTCCATATTTCAAAACGACAGTTTCAAGAGGCATATTTCACGCACATTAGTGTTCTGCTTCTTTTGCTTGCTTTCTTTCTTTGTTAAAAAAACGGGAATGGAAAAAGGCAACCCTCAGAATGGGCGAAAACGTTCACAAACGTATCAATGGACAAAGGTTTAATCTCCAATATATATAAACAGCTCATGCAGCTTAATATTAATAAAACGAACAACCCAATACAAAAATGGGCAGAAGATCTAAAGAGACGTTTCTTCAAAGAAGACACAGAGATGGCCAAGACGCACATGAAAAGCTGCTCAACATCACTAATTATTAGAGAAATGCAAATCAAAACTACAATGAGGTAAGACCTCACACCTGTGAGAATCGGCATCATCAGATAATCTACAAACAACAATTTCTGGGAGGGTGTGGACAAAAGGAACCCTCTTCCGCTATTGGTGGGAATGTAAATTGATACAGTCACTATGGAGAACAGTATGGAGGTTCCTTTCAAAAACTAAAAAGAGAATTACCATAGGATCCAGCAATCCCACTTCTGGGCATATACCCAGAGAAAACCATAAATCACAAAGACACATTCACCACAATGTTCATTGCAGCACTATTTACAATAGCCAGGTAATGGAAGCAACCTAAATGCCCACAGACAGACGAATGGATAAAGATGTGGTACATATATAAAATGGAATATTACTCAGCCAAAAAAAGGAATGAAACTGGGTCATTTTTAGAGAAGTTGATGGATCTAGAGACTGTCATACAGAGTGAAGTAAGTCAGAAAGAGAAAAACAAATATTGTATATTAATGCCTATATGTGGAACCTAGAAAAATGGTACAGATGAACTGGTTTGCAGGGCAGAAATAGAGACACAGAGGTAGAGAACAAACGTATGGACACAAAGTGGGGGAAGCCATGGGGTGGTGGTGGTGGGATGAGTTGGGAGATTGGGATTGACCTGTATACATGTATATGCATAAAATAGATAACTAATAATAACCTACTGTATAAAAAAAATAAATTAAATTAAATTTCAAAATTTTTAAAAATAAAATGTAAAAATAAAACAGAAAAAAAGTTCTTCCATTCACACTGATGTATTTATAAGAATGAATTATTTCCATGCTTATATCCATAAATACATAAAAGAGGAATAAAATCTAACTTGAACCAAAAAAGAAAAAAAAAACTGAACCTAACATTTATACAGAGGAAAACACTACCAAGGCACTTGCTCCAGTGGTAAACAATTGTGAAATTGGTCAGAGGTGGGGAATCATCTCCCATACAGCCAGCAGCCCCGCCCGCCCACGCAAGGAGCGTCCTCATTGCAAAGCTGGGGGTCCGTGCCGAGGCCTCTGTGAGGAAACGTGAGCTGAGCCCCAGGCCAGCTGCTGCTGAACTCTTCCCACCCTTCCCAGGTGAAACACCTGAATATGTACAAGGGCTTGAAAGCCTAGAGGAAGGGCCGTGGAGCCACACCAGCGACAGCACGCAGGCCAACTTGGTGCCTGCAGGTCAGCCAGGATGGTCCTGGCCACGGGCGCTCTTCTGGAAGCTTTCCATTGCCCTGCCTGAGATACCCCTCCTGTCCCGGCCCCCACTCCTTTTTTTCCTTCCTCACCTCAGCCCGGAGAGATATTCCAGTGGAAGTTATGGGTGACACATCCTCTTCTTTACAGGTGGCAGCCTGGCAACTCCTGCCGAAAGTCCAGCAGAGCCCCACTCACACCGGGCCCCCCACAAAGCCGTGGACCCTCCCACCCTCCCACCAGCACAGCCCCGAGACTGCTGACGGGGCAGAGAATATGGAGTCAGGCACAGCTGCAGGGGCTATTGCTGCCTGGAGTGCTGTTTATATTGACCTCAACCCAGGCACACCTGGGGAGGGCTTGCCGGCAGGGTCAGGCTGCCCAGGTCAGCTAATCCTCAGCCCTCGGGGAATCACATTGCAGAAAATGGACCTCGCTAAGACAGAATATTCGCCAAGGAAAAAAAGGACACAATGTCATTTGCAGCACCGTAGATGAGTCTCGAGGTAATCACGTGACTTGGAGTAAGTCAGAAAGTGAAAGACACATATCATATCATATCACTTATAGGTGTTACCTATAAATTGATACCAGGGCAGATATTTCCACGGAGAAGGGCAATCACAGATTCATTAAACAAACTTATGGTTCACCAAAGGAAAGGTGTGAGGATTGAATTCATTACGATATTGGGGTTAACAGACATATACAAACACAGTAGACGTATAGAATCACCAAAGACCTACGGAGTACCAAGAGAAGACTACTCAACATTCTGTCATAACGTACATGGGAAAAGGATCCCAGGAAGAACAGACATATGTATATGTGTAAAAGAACCACCTCTTGCACACCTACAACAAGCTAAACGTTGTACTCAAACTTGCTGTAATAAAAAATAAAAAATTAAATTAAAAACACGAACAAGAAGTAGTGAGACAAACTTGAGGGGCTTTCTCCTGGCACATTCCGTTCTACACTCCAATCTAGAACGCGACTTCCACTGAGGCTCTGCTGCCCTAGTAACCAGATTTGGTAAAGGAGAACTGCTGCCACCTTGTGGCCGTTTCACACAACAGCTGCTTTAATCCCAGCGCTAATGGTCAGTGGATATTCCAAATCATTACAGGCCTGTAAATGACACCTGCCCTGAAAACATATCCTGGGGTCATATATCGACCAAAAAATTCAAAAGACGTCCATATTTCAAAACGACAGTTTCAAGAGGCATATTTCACGCACATTAGTGTTCTGCTTCTTTTGCTTGCTTTCTTTCTTTGTTAAAAAAACGGGAATGGAAAAAGGCAACCCTCAGAATGGGCGAAAACGTTCACAAACGAATCAATGGACAAAGGTTTAATCTCCAATATATATAAACAGCTCATGCAGCTTAATATTAATAAAACGAACAACCCAATACAAAAATGGGCAGAAGATCTAAAGAGACGTTTCTTCAAAGAAGACACAGAGATGGCCAAGACGCACATGAAAAGCTGCTCAACATCACTAATTATTAGAGAAATGCAAATCAAAACTACAATGAGGTAAGACCTCACACCTGTGAGAATCGGCATCATCAGATAATGTACAAACAACAAATTCTGGGGAGGGTGTGGACAAAAGGATCCCTCTTCCGCTATTGGTGGGAATGTAAATTGATACAGCCACTATGGAGAACAGTATGGAGGTTCCTTTCAAAAACTAAAAAGAGAATTACCATAGGATCCGGCAATCCCACTTCTGGGCATATACCCAGAGAAAACCATAAATCACAAAGACACATTCACCACAATGTTCATTGCAGCACTATTTACAATAGCCAGGTAATGGAAGCAACCTAAATGCCCACAGACAGACGAATGGATAAAGATGTGGTACATATATAAAATGGAATATTACTCAGCCAAAAAAAGGAATGAAACTGGGTCATTTGTAGAGAAGTTGATGGATCTAGAGACTGTCATACAGAGTGAAGTAAGTCAGAAAGAGAAAAACAAATATTGTATATTAATGCCTATATGTGGAACCTAGAAAAATGGTACAGATGAACTGGTTTGCAGGGCAGAAATAGAGACACAGAGGTAGAGAACAAACGTATGGACACAAAGTGGGGGAAGCCATGGGGTGGTGGTGGTGGGATGAGTTGGGATATTGGGATTGACCTGTATACATGTATATGCACAAAATAGATAACTAATAATAACCTACTGTATAAAAAAATAAATTAAATTAAATTTCAAAATTAAAAAAAATAAAATGTAAAAATAAAACAGAAAAAAAGTTCTTCCATTCACACTGATGTATTTATAAGAATGAATTATTTCCATGCTTATATCCATAAATACATAAAAGAGGAATAAAATCTAACTTGAACCAAAAAAGAAAAAAAAACTGAACCTAACATTTATACAGAGGAAAACACTACCAAGGCACTTGCTCCAGTGGTAAACAATTGTGAAATTGGTCAGAGGTGGGGAATCATCTCCCATACAGCCAGCAGCCCCGCCCGCCCACGCATGGACCGTCCTTATTGCAAAGCTGGGGGACCGTGCCGTGGCCTCTGTGAGTAAACGTGAGCTGTGCCCCAGGCCAGCTGCTGCTGAACTCTTCCCACCCTTCCCAGGTGAAACACCTGAATATGTACAAGGGCTTGAAAGCCTAGAGGAAGGGCCGTGGAGCCACACCAGCGACAGCACGCAGGCCAACTTGGTGCCTGCAGGTCAGCCAGGATGGTCCTGGCCACGGGCGCTCTTCTGGAAGCTTTCCAGTGCCCTGCCTGAGATACCCCTCCTGTCCCGGCCCCCACTCCTTTTTTTCCTTCCTCACCTCAGCCCGGAGAGATATTCCAGTGGAAGTTATGGGTGACACATCCTCTTCTTTACAGGTGGCAGCCTGGCAACTCCTGCCGAAAGTCCAGCAGAGCCCCACTCACACCGGGCCCCCCACAAAGCCGTGGACCCTCACACCCTCCCACCAGCACAGCCCCGAGACTGCTGACGGGGCAGAGAATATGGAGTCAGGCACAGCTGCAGGGGCTATTGCTGCCTGGAGTGCTGTTTATATTGACCTCAACCCAGGCACACCTGGGGAGGGCTTGCCGGCATGGTCAGGCTGCCCAGGTCAGCTAATCCTCAGCCCTCGGGGAATCACATTGCAAAAAATGGACCTCGCTAAGACAGAATATTCGCCAAGGATAAAAAGGACACAATGCCATTTGGAGCACCGTAGATGAGTCTCGAGGTAATCACGTGACTTGGAGTAAGTCAGAAAGTGAAAGACACATATCATATCATATCACTTATAGGTGTTACCTATAAATTGATACCAGGGCAGATATTTCCACGGAGAAGGGCAATCACAGATTCATTAAACAAACTTATGGTTCACCAAAGGAAAGGTGTGAGGATTGAATTCATTATGATATTGGGGTTAACAGACATATACAAACACAGTAGACGTATAGAATCACCAAAGACCTACGGAGTACCAAGAGAAGACTACTCAACATTCTGTCATAACGTACATGGGAAAAGGATCCCAGGAAGAACAGACATATGTATATGTGTAAAAGAACCACCTCTTGCACACCTACAACAAGCTAAACGTTGTACTCAAACTTGCTGTAATAAAAAATAAAAAATTAAATTAAAAACACGAACAAGAAGTAGTGAGACAAACTTGAGGGGCTTTCTCCTGGCACATTCCGTTCTACATTCCAATCTAGAATGCGACTTCCATTGAGGCTCTGCTGCCCTAGTAACCAGATTTGGTAAGGGAGAACTGCTGCCACCTTGTGGCCGTTTCACACAACAGCAGCTTTAATCCCAGCGCTAATGGTCAGTGGATATTCCAAATCATTACAGGCCTGTAAATGACACCTGCCCTGAAAACATATCCTGGGGTCATATATCGACCAAAAAATTCAAAAGACGTCCATATTTCAAAACGACAGTTTCAAGAGGCATATTTCACGCACATTAGTGTTCTGCTTCTTTTGCTTGCTTTCTTTCTTTGTTTAAAAAACGGGAATGGAAAAAGGCCACCCTCAGAATGGGCGAAAACGTTCACAAACGAATCAATGGACAAAGGTTTAATCTCCAATATATATAAACAGCTCATGCAGCTTAATATTAATAAAACAAACAACCCAATACAAAAATGGGCAGAAGATCTAAAGAGACGTTTCTTCAAAGAAGACACAGAGATGGCCAAGACGCACATGAAAAGCTGCTCAACATCACTAATTATTAGAGAAATGCAAATCAAAACTACAATGAGGTAAGACCTCACACCTGTGAGAATCGGCATCATCAGATAATCTACAAACAACAAATTCTGGGGAGGGTGTGGACAAAAGGAACCCTCTTCCGCTATTGGTGGGAATGTAAATTGATACAGTCACTATGGAGAACAGTATGGAGGTTCCTTTCAAAAACTAAAAAGAGAATTACCATAGGATCCGGCAATCCCACTTCTGGGCATATACCCAGAGAAAACCATAAATCACAAAGACACATTCACCACAATGTTCATTGCAGCACTATTTACCATAGCCAGGTAATGGAAGCAACCTAAATGCCCACAGACAGACGAATGGATAAAGATGTGGTACATATATAAAATGGAATATTACTCAGCCAAAAAAAGGAATGAAACTGGGTCATTTGTAGAGAAGTTGATGGATCTAGAGACTGTCATACAGAGTGAAGTAAGTCAGAAAGAGAAAAACAAATATTGTATATTAATGCCTATATGTGGAACCTAGAAAAATGGTACAGATGAACTGGTTTGCAGGGCAGAAAGAGAGACACAGAGGTAGAGAACAAACGTATGGACACAAAGTGGGGGAAGCCATGGGGTGGTGGTGGTGGGATGAGTTGGGAGATTGGGATTGACCTGTATACATATATATGCATAAAATAGATAACTAATAATAACCTACTGTATAAAAAAATAAATTAAATTACATTTCAAAATTTTTAAAAATAAAATGTAAAAATAAAACAGAAAAAAAGTTCTTCCATTCACACTGATGTATTTATAAGAATGAATTATTTCCATGCTTATATCCCTAAATACATAAAAGAGGAATAAAATCTAACTTGAACCAAAAAAGAAAAATAAAATTAACCTAACATTTATACAGAGGAAAACACTACCAAGGCACTTGCTCCAGTGGTAAACAATTCTGAAATTGGTCAGAGGTGGGGAATCATCTCCCATACAGCCAGCAGCCCTGCCCGCCCACGCAAGGAGCGTCCTCATTGCAAAGCTGGGGGCCCGTGCCGAGGCCTCTGTGAGGAAACGTGAGCTGAGCCCCAGGCCAGCTGCTGCTGAACTCTTCCCACCCTTCCCAGGTGAAACACCTGAATATGTACAAGGGCTTGAAAGCCTAGAGGAAGGGCCGTGGAGCCACACCAGCGACAGCACGCAGGCCAACTTGGTGCCTGCAGGTCAGCCAGGATGTTCCTGGCCACGGGCGCTCTTCTGGAAGCTTTCCATTGCCCTGCCTGAGATACCCCTCCTGTCCCGGCCCCCACTCCTTTTTTTCCTTCCTCACCTCAGCCCGGAGAGATATTCCAGTGGAAGTTATGGGTGACACATCCTCTTCTTTACAGGTGGCAGCCTGGCAACTCCTGCCGAAAGTCCAGCAGAGCCCCACTCACACCGGGCCCCCCACAAAGCCGTGGACCCTCACACCCTCCCACCAGCACAGCCCCGAGACTGCTGACGGGGCAGAGAATATGGAGTCAGGCACAGCTGCAGGGGCTATTGCTGCCTGGAGTGCTGTTTATATTGACCTCAACCCAGGCACACCTGGGGAGGGCTTGCCGGCAGGGTCAGGCTGCCCAGGTCAGCTAATCCTCAGCCCTCGGGGAATCACATTGCAGAAAATGGACCTCGCTAAGACAGAATATTCGCCAAGGAAAAAAAGGACACAATGCCATTTGCAGCACCGTAGATGAGTCTCGAGGTAATCACGTGACTTGGAGTAAGTCAGAAAGTGAAAGACACATATCATATCATATCACTTATAGGTGTTACCTATAAATTGATACCAGGGCAGATATTTCCACGGAGAAGGGCAATCACAGATTCATTAAACAAACTTATGGTTCACCAAAGGAAAGGTGTGAGGATTGAATTCATTACGATATTGGGGTTAACAGACATATACAAACACAGTAGACGTATAGAATCACCAAAGACCTACGGAGTACCAAGAGAAGACTACTCAACATTCTGTCATAACGTACATGGGAAAAGGATCCCAGGAAGAACAGACATATGTATATGTGTAAAAGAACCACCTCTTGCACACCTACAACAAGCTAAACGTTGTAGTCAAACTTGCTGTAATAAAAAATAAAAAATTAAATTAAAAACACGAACAAGAAGTAGTGAGACAAACTTGAGGGGCTTTCTCCTGGCACATTCCGTTCTACACTCCAATCTAGAACGCGACTTCCACTGAGGCTCTGCTGCCCTAGTAACCAGATTTGGTAAAGGAGAACTGCTGCCACCTTGTGGCCGTTTCACACAACAGCTGCTTTAATCCCAGCGCTAATGGTCAGTGGATATTCCAAATCATTACAGGCCTGTAAATGACACCTGCCCTGAAAACATATCCTGGGGTCATATATCGACCAAAAAATTCAAAAGACGTCCATATTTCAAAACGACAGTTTCAAGAGGCATATTTCACGCACATTAGTGTTCTGCTTCTTTTGCTTGCTTTCTTTCTTTGTTAAAAAAACGGGAATGGAAAAAGGCCACCCTCAGAATGGGAGAAAACGTTCACAAACGAATCAATGGACAAAGGTTTAATCTCCAATATATATAAACAGCTCATGCAGCTTAATATTAATAAAACAAACAACCCAATACAAAAATGGGCAGAAGATCTAAAGAGACGTTTCTTCAAAGAAGACACAGAGATGGCCAAGACGCACATGAAAAGCTGCTCAACATCACTAATTATTAGAGAAATGCAAATCAAAACTACAATGAGGTAAGACCTCACACCTGTGAGAATCGGCATCATCAGATAATCTACAAACAACAAATTCTGGGGAGGGTGTGGACAAAAGGAACCCTCTTCCGCTATTGGTGGGAATGTAAATTGATACAGTCACTATGGAGAACAGTATGGAGGTTCCTTTCAAAAACTAAAAAGAGAATTACCATGGGATCCAGCAATCCCACTTCTGGGCATATACCCAGAGAAAACCATAAATCACAAAGACACATTCACCACAATGTTCATTGCAGCACTATTTACAATAGCCAGGTAATGGAAGCAACCTAAATGCCCACAGACATACGAATGGATAAAGATGTGGTACATATATAAAATGGAATATTACTCAGCCAAAGAAAGGAATGAAACTGGGTCATTTGTAGAGAAGTTGATGGATCTAGAGACTGTCATACAGAGTGAAGTAAGTCAGAAAGAGAAAAACAAATATTGTATATTAATGCCTATATGTGGAACCTAGAAAAATGGTACAGATGAACTGGTTTGCAGGGCAGAAATAGAGACACAGAGGTAGAGAACAAACGTATGGACACAAAGTGGGGGAAGCCATGGGGTGGTGGTGGTGGGATGAGTTGGGAGATTGGGATTGACCTGTACACATGTATATGCATAAAATAGATAACTAATAATAACCTACTGTATAAAAAAAATAAATTAAATTAAATTTCAAAATTTTTAAAAATAAAACAGAAAAAAAGATCTTCCATTCACACTGATGTATTTACAAGAATGAATTATTTCCATGCTTATATCCATAAATAAATAAAAGAGGAATAAAATCTAACTTGAACCAAAAAAGAAAAAAAAACTGAACCTAACATTTATACAGAGGAAAACACTACCAAGGCACTTGCTCCAGTGGTAAACAATTGTGAAATTGGTCAGAGGTGGGGAATCATCTCCCATACAGCCAGCAGCCCCGCCCGCCCACGCAAGGAGCGTCCTTATTGCAAAGCTGGGGGACCGTGCCGAGGCCTCTGTGAGGAAACGTGAGCTGAGCCCCAGGCCAGCTGCTGCTGAACTCTTCCCACCCTTCCCAGGTGAAACACCTGAATATGTACAAGGGCTTGAAAGCCTAGAGGAAGGGCCGTGGAGCCACACCAGCGACAGCACGCAGGCCAACTTGGTGCCTGCAGGTCAGCCAGGATGGTCCTGGCCACGGGCGCTCTTCTGGAAGCTTTCCATTGCCCTGCCTGAGATACCCCTCCTGTCCCGGCCCCCACTCCTTTTTTTCCTTCCTCACCTCAGCCCGGAGAGATATTCCAGTGGAAGTTATGGGTGACACATCCTCTTCTTTACAGGTGGCAGCCTGGCAACTCCTGCAGAAAGTCCAGCAGAGCCCCACTCACACCGGGCCCCCCACAAAGCCGTGGACCCTCACACCCTCCCACCAGCACAGCCCCGAGACTGCTGACGGGGCAGACAATATGGAGTCAGGCACAGCTGCAGGGGCTATTGCTGCCTGGAGTGCTGTTTATATTGACCTCAACCCAGGCACACCTGGGGAGGGCTTGCCGGCAGGGTCAGGCTGCCCAGGTCAGCTAATCCTCAGCCCTCGGGGAATCACATTGCAGAAAATGGACCTCGCTAAGACAGAATATTTGCCAAGGAAAAAAAGGACACAATGCCATTTGCAGCACCGTAGATGAGTCTCGAGGTAATCACGTGACTTGGAGTAAGTCAGAAAGTGAAAGACACATATCATATCATATCACTTATAGGTGTTACCTATAAACTGATACCAGGGCAGATATTTCCACGGAGAAGGGCAATCACAGATTCATTAAACAAACTTATGGTTCACCAAAGGAAAGGTGTGAGGATTGAATTCATTACGATATTGGGGTTAACAGACATATACAAACACAGTAGACGTATAGAATCACCAAAGACCTACGGAGTACCAAGAGAAGACTACTCAACATTCTGTCATAACGTACATGGGAAAAGGATCCCAGGAAGAACAGACATATGTATATGTGTAAAAGAACCACCTCTTGCACACCTACAACAAGCTAAACGTTGTACTCAAACTTGCTGTAATAAAAAATAAAAAATTAAATTAAAAACACGAACAAGAAGTAGTGAGACAAACTTGAGGGGCTTTCTCCTGGCACATTCCGTTCTACATTCCAATCTAGAAAGCGACATCCACTGAGGCTCTGCTGCCCTAGTAACCAGATTTGGTAAGGGAGAACTGCTGCCACCTTGTGGCCGTTTCACACAACAGCAGCTTTAATCCCAGCGCTAATGGTCAGTGGATATTCCAAATCATTACAGGCCTGTAAATGACACCTGCCCTGAAAACAAATCCTGGGGTCATATATCGACCAAAAATTTCAAAAGACGTCCATATTTCAAAACGACAGTTTCAAGAGGCATATTTCACGCACATTAGTGTTCTGCTTCTTTTGCTTTCTTTCTTTCTTTGTTAAAAGAACGGGAATGGAAAAAGGCAACCCTCAGAATGGCGAAAACGTTCACAAACGAATCAATGGACAAAGGTTTAATCTCCAATATATATAAACAGCTCATGCAGCTTAATATTAATAAAACGAACAACCCAATACAAAAATGGGCAGAAGATCTAAAGAGACGTTTCTTCAAAGAAGACACAGAGATGGCCAAGACGCACATGAAAAGCTGCTCAACATCACTAATTATTAGAGAAATGCAAATCAAAACTACAATGAGGTAAGACCTCACACCTGTGAGAATCGGCATCATCAGATAATCTACAAACAACAAATTCTGGGGAGGGTGTGGACAAAAGGAACCCTCTTCCGCTATTGGTGGGAATGTAAATTGATACAGTCACTGTGGAGAAGAGTATGGAGGTTCCTTTCAAAAACTAAAAAGAGAATTACCATAGGATCCAGCAATCCCACTTCTGGGCATATACCCAGAGAAAACCATAAATCACAAAGACACATTCACCACAATGTTCATTGCAGCACTATTTACAATAGCCAGGTAATGGAAGCAACCTAAATGCCCACAGACAGACGAATGGATAAAGATGTGGTACATATATAAAATGGAATATTACTCAGCCAAAAAAAGGAATGAAACTGGGTCATTTGTAGAGAAGTTGATGGATCTAGAGACTGTCATACAGAGTGAAGTAAGTCAGAAAGAGAAAAACAAATATTGTATATTAATGCCTATATCTGGAACCTAGAAAAATGGTACAGATGAACTGGTTTGCAGGGCAGAAATAGAGACACAGAGGTAGAGAACAAACGTATGGACACAAAGTGGGGGAAGCCATGGGGTGGTGGTGGTGGGATGAGTTGGGAGATTGGGATTGACCTGTATACATGTATATGCATAAAATAGATAACTAATAATAACCTACTGTATAAAAAAAATAAATTAAATTAAATTTCAAAATTTTTAAAAATAAAATGTAAAAATAAAACAGAAAAAAAGTTTTTCCATTCACACTGATGTATTTATAAGAATGAATTATTTCCATGCTTATATCCATAAATACATAAAAGAGGAATAAAATCTAACTTGAACCAAAAAAGAAAAAAAAACTGAACCTAACATTTATACAGAGGAAAACACTACCAAGGCACTTGCTCCAGTGGTAAACAATTGTGAAATTGGTCAGAGGTGGGGAATCATCTCCCATACAGCCAGCAGCCCCGCCCGCCCACGCAAGGAGCGTCCTTATTGCAAAGCTGGGGGACCGTGCCGAGGCCTCTGTGAGGAAACGTGAGCTGAGCCCCAGGCCAGCTGCTGCTGAACTGTTCCCACCCTTCCCAGGTGAAACACCTGAATATGTACAAGGGCTTGAAAGCCTAGAGGAAGGGCCGTGGAGCCACACCAGCGACAGCACGCAGGCCAACTTGGTGCCTGCAGGTCAGCCAGGATGGTCCTGGCCACGGGCGCTCTTCTGGAAGCTTTCCATTGCCCTGCCTGAGATACCCCTCCTGTCCCGGCCCCCACTCCTTTTTTTCCTTCCTCACCTCAGCCCGGAGAGATATTCCAGTGGAAGTTATGGGTGACACATCCTCTTCTTTACAGGTGGCAGCCTGGCAACTCCTGCCGAAAGTCCAGCAGAGCCCCACTCACACCGGGCCCCCCACAAAGCCGTGGACCCTCACACCCTCCCACCAGCACAGCCCCGAGACTGCTGACGGGGCAGAGAATATGGAGTCAGGCACAGCTGCAGGGGCTATTGCTGCCTGGAGTGCTGTTTATATTGACCTCAACCCAGGCACACCTGGGGAGGGCTTGCCGGCAGGGTCAGGCTGCCCAGGTCAGCTAATCCTCAGCCCTCGGGGAATCACATTGCAGAAAATGGACCTCGCTAAGACAGAATATTCGCCAAGGATAAAAAGGACACAATGCCATTTGCAGCACCGTAGATGAGTCTCGAGGTAATCACGTGACTTGGAGTAAGTCAGAAAGTGAAAGACACATATCATATCATATCACTTATAGGTGTTACCTATAAATTGATACCAGGGCAGATATTTCCACGGAGAAGGGCAATCACAGATTCATTAAACAAACTTATGGTTCACCAAAGGAAAGGTGTGAGGATTGAATTCATTACGATATTGGGGTTAACAGACATATACAAACACAGTAGACGTATAGAATCACCAAAGACCTACGGAGTACCAAGAGAAGACTACTCAACATTCTGTCATAACGTACATGGGAAAAGGATCCCAGGAAGAACAGACATATGTATATGTGTAAAAGAACCACCTCTTGCACACCTACAACAAGCTAAACGTTGTAGTCAAACTTGCTGTAATAAAAAATAAAAAATTAAATTAAAAACACGAACAAGAAGTAGTGAGACAAACTTGAGGGGCTTTCTCCTGGCACATTCCGTTCTACACTCCAATCTAGAACGCGACTTCCACTGAGGCTCTGCTGCCCTAGTAACCAGATTTGGTAAGGGAGAACTGCTGCCACCTTGTGGCCGTTTCACACAACAGCTGCTTTAATCCCAGCGCTAATGGTCAGTGGATATTCCAAATCATTACAGGCCTGTAAATGACACCTGCCCTGAAAACATATCCTGGGGTCATATATCGACCAAAAAATTCAAAAGACGTCCATATTTCAAAACGACAGTTTCAAGAGGCATATTTCACGCACATTAGTGTTCTGCTTCTTTTGCTTGCTTTCTTTCTTTGTTAAAAAAACGGGAATGGAAAAAGGCAACCCTCAGAATGGGCGAAAACGTTCACAAACGAATCAATGGACAAAGGTTTAATCTCCAATATATATAAACAGCTCATGCAGCTTAATATTAATAAAACAAACAACCCAATACAAAAATGGGCAGAAGATCTAAAGAGACGTTTCTTCAAAGAAGACACAGAGATGGCCAAGACGCACATGAAAAGCTGCTCAACATCACTAATTATTAGAGAAATGCAAATCAAAACTACAATGAGGTAAGACCTCACACCTGTGAGAATCGGCATCATCAGATAATCTACAAACAACAAATTCTGGGGAGGGTGTGGACAAAAGGAACCCTCTTCCGCTATTGGTGGGAATGTAAATTGATACAGTCACTATGGAGAACAGTATGGAGGTTCCTTTCAAAAACTAAAAAGAGAATTACCATAGGATCCAGCAATCCCACTTCTGGGCATATACCCAGAGAAAACCATAAATCACAAAGACACATTCACCACAATGTTCATTGCAGCACTATTTACAATAGCCAGGTAATGGAAGCAACCTAAATGCCCACAGACAGACGAATGGATAAAGATGTGGTACATATATAAAATGGAATATTACTCAGCCAAAAAAAGGAATGAAACTGGGTCATTTGTAGAGAAGTTGATGGATCTAGAGACTGTCATACAGAGTGAAGTAAGTCAGAAAGAGAAAAACAAATATTGTATATTAATGCCTATATCTGGAACCTAGAAAAATGGTACAGATGAACTGGTTTGCAGGGCAGAAATAGAGACACAGAGGTAGAGAACAAACGTATGGACACAAAGTGGGGGAAGCCATGGGGTGGTGGTGGTGGGATGAGTTGGGAGATTGGGATTGACCTGTATACATGTATATGCATAAAATAGATAACTAATAATAACCTACTGTATAAAAAAATAAATTAAATTAAATTTCAAAATTTTTAAAAATAAAATGTAAAAATAAAACAGAAAACATGTTCTTCCATTCACACTGATGTATTTATAAGAATGAATTATTTCCATGCTTATATCCATAAATACATAAAAGAGGAATAAAATCTAACTTCAACCAAAAAAGATAAAAAAAACTGAACCTAACAGTTATACAGAGGCAAACACTACCAAGGCACTTGCTCCAGTGGTAAACAATTGTGAAATTGGTCAGAGGTGGGGAATCATCTCCCATACAGCCAGCAGCCCCGCCCGCCCACGCAAGGAGCGTCCTTATTGCAAAGCTGGGGGACCGTGCCGAGGCCTCTGTGAGGAAACGTGAGCTGAGCCCCAGGCCAGCTGCTGCTGAACTCTTCCCACCCTTCCCAGGTGAAACACCTGAATATGTACAAGGGCTTGAAAGCCTAGAGGAAGGGCCGTGGAGCCACACCAGCGACAGCACGCAGGCCAACTTGGTGCCTGCAGGTCAGCCAGGATGGTCCTGGCCACGGGCGCTCTTCTGGAAGCTTTCCATTGCCCTGCCTGAGATACCCCTCCTGTCCCGGCCCCCACTCCTTTTTTTCCTTCCTCACCTCAGCCCGGAGAGATATTCCAGTGGAAGTTATGGGTGACACATCCTCTTCTTTACAGGTGGCAGCCTGGCAACTCCTGCCGAAAGTCCAGCAGAGCCCCACTCACACCGGGCCCCCCACAAAGCCGTGGACCCTCACACCCTCCCACCAGCACAGCCCCGAGACTGCTGACGGGGCAGAGAATATGGAGTCAGGCACAGCTGCAGGGGCTATTGCTGCCTGGAGTGCTGTTTATATTGACCTCAACCCAGGCACACCTGGGGAGGGCTTGCCGGCAGGGTCAGGCTGCCCAGGTCAGCTAATCCTCAGCCCTCGGGGAATCACATTGCAGAAAATGGACCTCGCTAAGACAGAATATTCGCCAAGGATAAAAAGGACACAATGCCATTTGCAGCACCGTAGATGAGTCTCGAGGTAATCACGTGACTTGGAGTAAGTCAGAAAGTGAAAGACACATATCATATCATATCACTTATAGGTGTTACCTATAAATTGATACCAGGGCAGATATTTCCACGGAGAAGGGCAATCACAGATTCATTAAACAAACTTATGGTTCACCAAAGGAAAGGTGTGAGGATTGAATTCATTACGATATTGGGGTTAACAGACATATACAAACACAGTAGACGTATAGAATCACCAAAGACCTACGGAGTACCAAGAGAAGACTACTCAACATTCTGTCATAACGTACATGGGAAAAGGATCCCAGGAAGAACAGACATATGTATATGTGTAAAAGAACCACCTCTTGCACACCTACAACAAGCTAAACGTTGTAGTCAAACTTGCTGTAATAAAAAATAAAAAATTAAATTAAAAACACGAACAAGAAGTAGTGAGACAAACTTGAGGGGCTTTCTCCTGGCACATTCCGTTCTACACTCCAATCTAGAACGCGACTTCCACTGAGGCTCTGCTGCCCTAGTAACCAGATTTGGTAAGGGAGAACTGCTGCCACCTTGTGGCCGTTTCACACAACAGCTGCTTTAATCCCAGCGCTAATGGTCAGTGGATATTCCAAATCATTACAGGCCTGTAAATGACACCTGCCCTGAAAACATATCCTGGGGTCATATATCGACCAAAAAATTCAAAAGACGTCCATATTTCAAAACGACAGTTTCAAGAGGCATATTTCACGCACATTAGTGTTCTGCTTCTTTTGCTTGCTTTCTTTCTTTGTTAAAAAAACGGGAATGGAAAAAGGCAACCCTCAGAATGGGCGAAAACGTTCACAAACGAATCAATGGACAAAGGTTTAATCTCCAATATATATAAACAGCTCATGCAGCTTAATATTAATAAAACAAACAACCCAATACAAAAATGGGCAGAAGATCTAAAGAGACGTTTCTTCAAAGAAGACACAGAGATGGCCAAGACGCACATGAAAAGCTGCTCAACATCACTAATTATTAGAGAAATGCAAATCAAAACTACAATGAGGTAAGACCTCACACCTGTGAGAATCGGCATCATCAGATAATCTACAAACAACAAATTCTGGGGAGGGTGTGGACAAAAGGAACCCTCTTCCGCTATTGGTGGGAATGTAAATTGATACAGTCACTATGGAGAACAGTATGGAGGTTCCTTTCAAAAACTAAAAAGAGAATTACCATAGGATCCAGCAATCCCACTTCTGGGCATATACCCAGAGAAAACCATAAATCACAAAGACACATTCACCACAATGTTCATTGCAGCACTATTTACAATAGCCAGGTAATGGAAGCAACCTAAATGCCCACAGACAGACGAATGGATAAAGATGTGGTACATATATAAAATGGAATATTACTCAGCCAAAAAAAGGAATGAAACTGGGTCATTTGTAGAGAAGTTGATGGATCTAGAGACTGTCATACAGAGTGAAGTAAGTCAGAAAGAGAAAAACAAACATTGTATATTAATGCCTATATCTGGAACCTAGAAAAATGGTACAGATGAACTGGTTTGCAGGGCAGAAATAGAGACACAGAGGTAGAGAACAAACATATGGACACAAAGTGGGGGAAGCCATGGGGTGGTGGTGGTGGGATGAGTTGGGAGATTGGGATTGACCTGTATACATGTATATGCATAAAATAGATAACTAATAATAACCTACTGTATAAAAAAATAAATTAAATTAAATTTCAAAATTTTTAAAAATAAAATGTAAAAATAAAACAGAAAAAAAGTTCTTCCATTCACACTGATGTATTTATAAGAATGAATTATTTCCATGCTTATATCCATAAATACATAAAAGAGGAATAAAATCTACCTTGAACCAAAAAAGAAAAAAAAACTGAACCTAACATTTATACAGAGGAAAACACTACCAAGGCACTTGCTCCAGTGGTAAACAATTGTGAAATTGGTCAGAGGTGGGGAATCATCTCCCATACAGCCAGCAGCCCCGCCCGCCCACGCAAGGAGCGTCCTTATTGCAAAGCTGGGGGACCGTGCCGAGGCCTCTGTGAAAAAACGTGAGCTGAGCCCCAGGCCAGCTGCTGCTGAACTGTTCCCACCCTTCCCAGGTGAAACACCTGAATATGTACAAGGGCTTGAAAGCCTAGAGGAAGGGCCGTGGAGCCACACCAGCGACAGCACGCAGGCCAACTTGGTGCCTGCAGGTCAGCCAGGATGGTCCTGGCCACGGGCGCTCTTCTGGAAGCTTTCCATTGCCCTGCCTGAGATACCCCTCCTGTCCCGGCCCCCACTCTTTTTTTCCTTCCTCACCTCAGCCCGGAGAGATATTCCAGTGGAAGTTATGGGTGACACATCCTCTTCTTTACAGGTGGCAGCCTGGCAACTCCTGCCGAAAGTCCAGCAGAGCCCCACTCACACCGGGCCCCCCACAAAGCCGTGGACCCTCACACCCTCCCACCAGCACAGCCCCGAGACTGCTGACGGGGCAGAGAATATGGAGTCAGGCACAGCTGCAGGGGCTATTGCTGCCTCGAGTGCTGTTTATATTGACCTCAACCCAGGCACACCTGGGGAGGGCTTGCCGGCAGGGTCAGGCTGCCCAGGTCAGCTAATCCTCAGCCCTCGGGGAATCACATTGCAGAAAATGGACCTCGCTAAGACAGAATATTCGCCAAGGAAAAAAAGGACACAATGCCATTTGCAGCACCGTAGATGAGTCTCGAGGTAATCACGTGACTTGGAGTAAGTCAGAAAGTGAAAGACACATATCATATCATATCACTTATAGGTGTTACCTATAAATTGATACCAGGGCAGATATTTCCACGGAGAAGGGCAATCACAGATTCATTAAACAAACTTATGGTTCACCAAAGGAAAGGTGTGAGGATTGAATTCATTACGATATTGGGGTTAACAGACATATACAAACACAGTAGACGTATAGAATCACCAAAGACCTACGGAGTACCAAGAGAAGACTACTCAACATTCTGTCATAATGTACATGGGAAAAGGATCCCAGGAAGAACAGACATATGTATATGTGTAAAAGAACCACCTCTTGCACACCTACAACAAGCTAAACGTTGTACTCAAACTTGCTGTAATAAAAAATAAAAAATTAAATTAAAAACACGAACAAGAAGTAGTGAGACAAACTTGAGGGGCTTTCTCCTGGCACATTCCGTTCTACACTCCAATCTAGAACGCGACTTCCACTGAGGCTCTGCTGCCCTAGTAACCAGATTTGGTAAGGGAGAACTGCTGCCACCTTGTGGCCGTTTCACACAACAGCTGCTTTAATCCCAGCGCTAGTGGTCAGTGGATATTCCAAATCATTACAGGCCTGTAAATGACACCTGCCCTGAAAACATATCCTGGGGTCATATATCGACCAAAAAATTCAAAAGACGTCCATATTTCAAAACGACAGTTTCAAGAGGCATATTTCACGCACATTAGTGTTCTGCTTCTTTTGCTTGCTTTCTTTCTTTGTTAAAAAAACGGGAATGGAAAAAGGCAACCCTCAGAATGGGCGAAAACGTTCACAAACGAATCAATGGACAAAGGTTTAATCTCCAATATATATAAACAGCTCATGCAGCTTAATATTAATAAAACAAACAACCCAATACAAAAATGGGCAGAAGATCTAAAGAGACGTTTCTTCAAAGAAGACACAGAGATGGCCAAGACGCACATGAAAAGCTGCTCAACATCACTAATTATTAGAGAAATGCAAATCAAAACTACAATGAGGTAAGACCTCACACCTGTGAGAATCGGCATCATCAGATAATCTACAAACAACAAATTCTGGGGAGGGTGTGGACAAAAGGAACCCTCTTCCGCTATTGGTGGGAATGTAAATTGATACAGTCACTATGGAGAACAGTATGGAGGTTCCTTTCAAAAACTAAAAAGAGAATTACCATAGGATCCAGCAATCCCACTTCTGGGCATATACCCAGAGAAAACCAGAAATCACAAAGACACATTCACCACAATGTTCATTGCAGCACTATTTACAATAGCCAGGTAATGGAAGCAACCTAAATGCCCACAGACAGACGAATGGATAAAGATGTGGTACATATATAAAATGGAATATTACTCAGCCAAAAAAAGGAATGAAACTGGGTCATTTGTAGAGAAGTTGATGGATCTAGAGACTGTCATACAGAGTGAAGTAAGTCAGAAAGAGAAAAACAAATATTGTATATTAATGCCTATATCTGGAACCTAGAAAATGGTACAGATGAACTGGTTTGCAGGGCAGAAATAGAGACACAGAGGTAGAGAACAAACGTATGGACACAAAGTGGGGGAAGCCATGGGGTGGTGGTGGTGGGATGAGTTGGGAGATTGGGATTGACCTGTATACATGTATATGCATAAAATAGATAACTAATAATAACCTACTGTATAAAAAAATAAATTAAATTAAATTTCAAAATTTTTAAAAATAAAATGTAAAAATAAAACAGAAAAAAAGTTCTTCCATTCACACTGATGTATTTATAAGAATGAATTATTTCCATGCTTATATCCATAAATACATAAAAGAGGAATAAAATCTACCTTGAACCAAAAAAGAAAAAAAAAAACTGAACCTAACATTTATACAGAGGAAAACACTACCAAGGCACTTGCTCCAGTGGTAAACAATTCTGAAATTGGTCAGAGGTGGGGAATCATCTCCCATACAGCCAGCAGCCCCGCCCACCCACGCAAGGAGCGTCCTTATTGCAAAGCTGGGGGACCGTGCCGAGGCCTCTGTGAGGAAACGTGAGCTGAGCCCCAGGCCAGCTGCTGCTGAACTCTTCCCACCCTTCCCAGGTGAAACACCTGAATATGTACAAGGGCTTGAAAGCCTAGAGGAAGGGCCGTGGAGCCACACCAGCGACAGCACGCAGGCCAACTTGGTGCCTGCAGGTCAGCCAGGATGGTCCTGGCCACGGGCGCTCTTCTGGAAGCTTTCCATTGCCCTGCCTGAGATACCCCTCCTGTCCCGGCCCCCACTCCTTTTTTTCCTTCCTCACCTCAGCCCGGAGAGATATTCCAGTGGAAGTTATGGGTGACACATCCTCTTCTTTACAGGTGGCAGCCTGGCAACTCCTGCCGAAAGTCCAGCAGAGCCCCACTCACACCGGGCCCCCCACAAAGCCGTGGACCCTCACACCCTCCCACCAGCACAGCCCCGAGACTGCTGACGGGGCAGAGAATATGGAGTCAGGCACAGCTGCAGGGGCTATTGCTGCCTGGAGTGCTGTTTATATTGACCTCAACCCAGGCACACCTGGGGAGGGCTTGCCGGCAGGGTCAGGCTGCCCAGGTCAGCTAATCCTCAGCCCTCGGGGAATCACATTGCAGAAAATGGACCTCGCTAAGACAGAATATTCGCCAAGGAAAAAAAGGACACAATGCCATTTGCAGCACCGTAGATGAGTCTCGAGGTAATCACGTGACTTGGAGTAAGTCAGAAAGTGAAAGACACATATCATATCATATCACTTATAGGTGTTACCTATAAATTGATACCAGGGCAGATATTTCCACGGAGAAGGGCAATCACAGATTCATTAAACAAACTTATGGTTCACCAAAGGAAAGGTGTGAGGATTGAATTCATTACGATATTGGGGTTAACAGACATATACAAACACAGTAGACGTATAGAATCACCAAAGACCTACGGAGTACCAAGAGAAGACTACTCAACATTCTGTCATAACGTACATGGGAAAAGGATCCCAGGAAGAACAGACATATGTATATGTGTAAGAGAACCACCTCTTGCACACCTACAACAAGCTAAACGTTGTACTCAAACTTGCTGTAATAAAAAATAAAAAATTAAATTAAAAACACGAACAAGAAGTAGTGAGACAAACTTGAGGGGCTTTCTCCTGGCACATTCCATTCTACACTCCAATCTAGAAGGCGACTTCCACTGAGGCTCTGCTGCCCTAGTAACCAGATTTGGTAAGGGAGAACTGCTTCCACCTTGTGGCCGTTTCACACAACAGCTGCTTTAATCCCAGCGCTAATGGTCAGTGGATATTCCAAATCATTACAGGCCTGTAAATGACACCTGCCCTGAAAACATATCCTGGGGTCATATATCGACCAAAAAATTCAAAAGACGTCCATATTTCAAAACGACAGTTTCAAGAGGCATATTTCACGCACATTAGTGTTCTGCTTCTTTTGCTTGCTTTCTTTCTTTGTTAAAAAAACGGGAATGGAAAAAGGCAACCCTCAGAATGGGCGAAAACGTTCACAAACGAATCAATGGACAAAGGTTTAATCTCCAATATATATAAACAGCTCATGCAGCTTAATATTAATAAAACAAACAACCCAATACAAAAATGGGCAGAAGATCTAAAGAGACGTTTCTTCAAAGAAGACACAGAGATGGCCAAGACGCACATGAAAAGCTGCTCAACATCACTAATTATTAGAGAAATGCAAATCAAAACTACAATGAGGTAAGACCTCACACCTGAGAGAATCGGCATCATCAGATAATCTACAAACAACAAATTCTGGGGAGGGTGTGGACAAAAGGAACCCTCTTCCGCTATTGGTGGGAATGTAAATTGATACAGTCACTATGGAGAACAGTATGGAGGTTCCTTTCAAAAACTAAAAAGAGAATTACCATAGGATCCAGCAATCCCACTTCTGGGCATATACCCAGAGAAAACCATAAATCACAAAGACACATTAACCACACTGTTCATTGCAGCACTATTTACAATAGCCAGGTAATGGAAGCAACCTAAATGCCCACAGACAGACGAATGGATAAAGATGTGGTACATATATAAAATGGAATATTACTCAGCCAAAAAAAGGAATGAAACTGGGTCATTTGTAGAGAAGTTGATGGATCTAGATACTGTCATACAGAGTGAAGTAAGTCAGAAAGAGAAAAACAAATATTGTATATTAATGCCTATATGTGGAACCTAGAAAAATGGTACAGATGAACTGGTTTGCAGGGCAGAAATAGAGACACAGAGGTAGAGAACAAACGTATGGACACAAAGTGGGGGAAGCCATGGGGTGGTGGTGGTGGGATGAGTTGGGAGATTGGGATTGACCTGTACACATGTATATGCATAAAATAGATAACTAATAATAACCTACTGTATAAAAAAAATAAATTAAATTAAATTTCAAAATTTTTAAAAATAAAATGTAAAAATAAAACAGAAAAAAAGTTCTTCCATTCACACTGATGTATTTATAAGAATGAATTATTTCCATGCTTATATCCATAAATACATAAAAGAGGAATAAAATCTAACTTGAACCAAAAAAGAAAAAAAAACTGAACCTAACATTTATACAGAGGAAAACACTACCAAGGCACTTGCTCCAGTGGTAAACAATTGTGAAATTGGTCAGAGGTGGGGAATCATCTCCCATACAGCCAGCAGCCCCGCCCGCCCACGCAAGGAGCGTCCTTATTGCAAAGCTGGGGGACCGTGCCGAGGCCTCTGTGAGGAAACGTGAGCTGAGCCCCAGGCCAGCTGCTGCTGAACTCTTCCCACCCTTCCCAGGTGAAACACCTGAATATGTACAAGGGCTTGAAAGCCTAGAGGAAGGGCCGTGGAGCCACACCAGCGACAGCACGCAGGCCAACTTGGTGCCTGCAGGTCAGCCAGGATGGTCCTGGCCACGGGCGCTCTTCTGGAAGCTTTCCATTGCCCTGCCTGAGATACCCCTCCTGTCCCGGCCCCCACTCCTTTTTTTCCTTCCTCACCTCAGCCCGGAGAGATATTCCAGTGGAAGTTATGGGTGACACATCCTCTTCTTTACAGGTGGCAGCCTGGCAACTCCTGCCGAAAGTCCAGCAGAGCCCCACTCACACCGGGCCCCCCACAAAGCCGTGGACACTCACACCCTCCCACCAGCACAGCCCCGAGACTGCTGACGGGGCAGAGAATATGGAGTCAGGCACAGCTGCAGGGGCTATTGCTGCCTGGAGTGCTGTTTATATTGACCTCAACCCAGGCACACCTGGGGAGGGCTTGCCGGCAGGGTCAGGCTGCCCAGGTCAGCTAATCCTCAGCCCTCGGGGAATCACATTGCAGAAAATGGACCTCGCTAAGACAGAATATTCGCCAAGGATAAAAAGGACACAATGCCATTTGCAGCACCGTAGATGAGTCTCGAGGTAATCACGTGACTTGGAGTAAGTCAGAAAGTGAAAGACACATATCATATCATATCACTTATAGGTGTTACCTATAAATTGATACCAGGGCAGATATTTCCACGGAGAAGGGCAATCACAGATTCATTAAACAAACTTATGGTTCACCAAAGGAAAGGTGTGAGGATTGAATTCATTACGATATTGGGGTTAACAGACATATACAAACACAGTAGACGTATAGAATCACCAAAGACCTACGGAGTACCAAGAGAAGACTACTCAACATTCTGTCATAACGTACATGGGAAAAGGATCCCAGGAAGAACAGACATATGTATATGTGTAAAAGAACCACCTCTTGCACACCTACAACAAGCTAAACGTTGTAGTCAAACTTGCTGTAATAAAAAATAAAAAATTAAATTAAAAACACGAACAAGAAGTAGTGAGACAAACTTGAGGGGCTTTCTCCTGGCACATTCCGTTCTACACTCCAATCTAGAACGCGACTTCCACTGAGGCTCTGCTGCCCTACTAACCAGATTTGGTAAGGGAGAACTGCTGCCACCTTGTGGCCGTTTCACACAACAGCTGCTTTAATCCCAGCGCTAATGGTCAGTGGATATTCCAAATCATTACAGGCCTGTAAATGACACCTGCCCTGAAAACATATCTTGGGGTCATATATCGACCAAAAAATTCAAAAGACGTCCATATTTCAAAACGACAGTTTCAAGAGGCATATTTCACGCACATTAGTGTTCTGCTTCTTTTGCTTGCTTTCTTTCTTTGTTAAAAAAACGGGAATGGAAAAAGGCAACCCTCAGAATGGGCGAAAACGTTCACAAACGAATCAATGGACAAAGGTTTAATCTCCAATATATATAAACAGCTCATGCAGCTTAATATTAATAAAACAAACAACCCAATACAAAAATGGGCAGAAGATCTAAAGAGACGTTTCTTCAAAGAAGACACAGAGATGGCCAAGACGCACATGAAAAGCTGCTCAACATCACTAATTATTAGAGAAATGCAAATCAAAACTACAATGAGGTAAGACCTCACACCTGTGAGAATCGGCATCATCAGATAATCTACAAACAACAAATTCTGGGGAGGGTGTGGACAAAAGGAACCCTCTTCCGCTATTGGTGGGAATGTAAATTGATACAGTCACTATGGAGAACAGTATGGAGGTTCCTTTCAAAAACTAAAAAGAGAATTACCATAGGATCCAGCAATCCCACTTCTGGGCATATACCCAGAGAAAACCATAAATCACAAAGACACATTCACCACAATGTTCATTGCAGCACTATTTACAATAGCCAGGTAATGGAAGCAACCTAAATGCCCACAGACAGACGAATGGATAAAGATGTGGTACATATATAAAATGGAATATTACTCAGCCAAAAAAAGGAATGAAACTGGGTCATTTGTAGAGAAGTTGATGGATCTAGAGACTGTCATACAGAGTGAAGTAAGTCAGAAAGAGAAAAACAAATATTGTATATTAATGCCTATATCTGGAACCTAGAAAAATGGTACAGATGAACTGGTTTGCAGGGCAGAAATAGAGACACAGAGGTAGAGAACAAACGTATGGACACAAAGTGGGGGAAGCCATGGGGTGGTGGTGGTGGGATGAGTTGGGAGATTGGGATTGACCTGTATACATGTATATGCATAAAATAGATAACTAATAATAACCTACTGTATAAAAAAAAATTAAATTAAATTTCAAAATTTTTAAAAATAAAATGTAAAAATAAAACAGAAAAAAAGTTCTTCCATTCACACTGATGTATTTATAAGAATGAATTATTTCCATGCTTATAACCATAAATACATAAAAGAGGAATAAAATCTACCTTGAACCAAAAAAGAAAAAAAAAACTGAACCTAACATTTATACAGAGGAAAACACTACCAAGGCACTTGCTCCAGTGGTAAACAATTCTGAAATTGGTCAGAGGTGGGGAATCATCTCCCATACAGCCAGCAGCCCCGCCCACCCACGCAAGGAGCGTCCTTATTGCAAAGCTGGGGGACCGTGCCGAGGCCTCTGTGAGGAAACGTGAGCTGAGCCCCAGGCCAGCTGCTGCTGAACTCTTCCCACCCTTCCCAGGTGAAACACCTGAATATGTACAAGGGCTTGAAAGCCTAGAGGAAGGGCCGTGGAGCCACACCAGCGACAGCACGCAGGCCAACTTGGTGCCTGCAGGTCAGCCAGGATTGTCCTGGCCACGGGCGCTCTTCTGGAATCTTTCCATTGCCCTGCCTGAGATACCCCTCCTGTCCCGGCCCCCACTCCTTTTTTTCCTTCCTCACCTCAGCCCGGAGAGATATTCCAGTGGAAGTTATGGGTGACACATCCTCTTCTTTACAGGTGGCAGCCTGGCAACTCCTGCCGAAAGTCCAGCAGAGCCCCACTCACACCGGGCCCCCCACAAAGCCGTGGACCCTAACACACTCCCACCAGCACAGCCCCGAGACTGATGACGGGGCAGACAATATGGAGTCAGGCACAGCTGCAGGGGCTATTGCTGCCTGGAGTGCTGTTTATATTGACCTCAACCCAGGCACACCTGGGGAGGGCTTGCCGGCAGGGTCAGGCTGCCCAGGTCAGCTAATCCTCAGCCCTCGGGGAATCACATTGCAGAAAATGGACCTCGCTAAGACAGAATATTCGCCAAGGAAAAAAAGGACACAATGCCATTTGCAGCACCGTAGATGAGTCTCCAGGTAATCACGTGACTTGGAGTAAGTCAGAAAGTGAAAGACACATATCATATCATATCACTTATAGGTGTTACCTATAAATTGATACCAGGGCAGATATTTCCACGGAGAAGGGCAATCACAGATTCATTAAACAAACTTATGGTTCACCAAAGGAAAGGTGTGAGGATTGAATTCATTACGATATTGGGGTTAACAGACATATACAAACACAGTAGACGTATAGAATCACCAAAGACCTACGGAGTACCAAGAGAAGACTACTCAACATTCTGTCATAACGTACATGGGAAAAGGATCCCAGGAAGAACAGACATATGTATATGTGTAAAAGAACCACCTCTTGCACACCTACAACAAGCTAAACGTTGTACTCAAACTTGCTGTAATAAAAAATAAAAAATTAAATTAAAAACACGAACAAGAAGTAGTGAGACAAACTTGAGGGGCTTTCTCCTGGCACATTCCGTTCTACATTCCAATCTAGAACGCGACTTCCACTGAGGCTCTGCTGCCCTAGTAACCAGATTTGGTAAGGGAGAACTGCTGCCACCTTGTGGCCGTTTCACACAACAGCAGCTTTAATCCCAGCGCTAATGGTCAGTGGATATTCCAAATCATTACAGGCCTGTAAATGACACCTGCCCTGAAAACAAATCCTGGGTTCATATATCGACCAAAAATTTCAAAAGACGTCCATATTTCAAAACGACAGTTTCAAGAGGCATATTTCACGCACATTAGTGTTCTGCTTCTTTTGCTTTCTTTCTTTCTTTGTTAAAAGAACGGGAATGGAAAAAGGCAACCCTCAGAATGGGCGAAAACGTTCACAAACGAATCAATGGACAAAGGTTTAATCTCCAGTATATATAAACAGCTCATGCAGCTTAATATTAATAAAACGAACAACCCAATACAAAAATGGGCAGAAGATCTAAAGAGACATTTCTTCAAAGAAGACTCAGAGATGGCCAAGACGCACATGAAAAGCTGCTCAACATCACTAATTATTAGAGAAATGCAAATCAAAACTACAATGAGGTAAGACCTCACACCTGTGAGAATCGGCATCATCAGATAATCTACAAACAACAAATTCTGGGGAGGGTGTGGACAAAAGGAACCCTCTTCCGCTATTGGTGGGAATGTAAATTGATACAGTCACTATGGAGAACAGTATGGAGGTTCCTTTCAAAAACTAAAAAGAGAATTACCATGGGATCCAGCAATCCCACTTCTGGGCATATACCCAGAGAAAACCATAAATCACAAAGACACATTCACCACAATGTTCATTGCAGCACTATTTACAATAGCCAGGTAATGGAAGCAACCTAAATGCCCACAGACATACGAATGGATAAAGATGTGGTACATATATAAAATGGAATATTACTCAGCCAAAGAAAGGAATGAAACTGGGTCATTTGTAGAGAAGTTGATGGATCTAGAGACTGTCATACAGAGTGAAGTAAGTCAGAAAGAGAAAAACAAATATTGTATATTAATGCCTATATGTGGAACCTAGAAAAATGGTACAGATGAACTGGTTTGCAGGGCAGAAATAGAGACACAGAGGTAGAGAACAAACGTATGGACACAAAGTGGGGGAAGCCATGGGGTGGTGGTGGTGGGATGAGTTGGGAGATTGGGATTGACCTGTACACATGTATATGCATAAAATAGATAACTAATAATAACCTACTGTATAAAAAAATAAATTAAATTAAATTTCAAAATTTTTAAAAATAAAATGTAAAAATAAAACAGAAAAAAAGTTCTTCCATTCACACTGATGTATTTATAAGAATGAATTATTTCCATGCTTATATCCATAAATACATAAAAGAGGAATAAAATCTAACTTGAAACAAAAAAGAAAAAAAAACTGAACCTAACATTTATACAGAGGAAAACACTACCAAGGCACTTGCTCCAGTGGTAAACAATTCTGAAATTGGTCAGAGGTGGGGAATCATCTCCCATACAGCCAGCAGCCCCGCCCGCCCACGCATGGAGCGTCCTTATTGCAAAGCTGGGGGACCGTGCCGAGGCCTCTGTGAGTAAACGTGAGCTGTGCCCCAGGCCAGCTGCTGCTGAACTCTTCCCACCCTTCCCAGGTGAAACACCTGAATATGTACAAGGGCTTGAAAGCCTAGAGGAAGGGCCGTGGAGCCACACCAGCGACAGCACGCAGGCCAACTTGGTGCCTGCAGGTCAGCCAGGATGGTCCTGGCCACGGGCGCTCTTCTGGAAGCTTTCCATTGCCCTGCCTGAGATACCCCTCCTGTCCCGGCCCCCACTCCTTTTTTTCCTTCCTCACCTCAGCCCGGAGAGATATTCCAGTGGAAGTTATGGGTGACACATCCTCTTCTTTACATGTGGCAGCCTGGCAACTCCTGCCGAAAGTCCAGCAGAGCCCCACTCACACCGGGCCCCCCACAAAGCCGTGGACCCTCACACCCTCCCACCAGCACAGCCCCGAGACTGCTGACGGGGCAGAGAATATGGAGTCAGGCACAGCTGCAGGGGCTATTGCTGCCTGGAGTGCTGTTTATATTGACCTCAACCCAGGCACACCTGGGGAGGGCTTGCCGGCAGGGTCAGGCTGCCCAGGTCAGCTAATCCTCAGCCCTCGGGGAATCACATTGCAGAAAATGGACCTCGCTAAGACAGAATATTCGCCAAGGAAAAAAAGGACACAATGCCATTTGCAGCACCGTAGATGAGTCTCGAGGTAATCACGTGACTTGGAGTAAGTCAGAAAGTGAAAGACACATATCATATCATATCACTTATAGGTGTTACCTATAAATTGATACCAGGGCAGATATTTCCACGGAGAAGGGCAATCACAGATTCATTAAACAAACTTATGGTTCACCAAAGGAAAGGTGTGAGGATTGAATTCATTATGATATTGGGGTTAACAGACATATACAAACACAGTAGACGTATAGAATCACCAAAGACCTACGGAGTACCGAGAGAAGACTACTCAACATTCTGTCATAACGTACATGGGAAAAGGATCCCAGGAAGAACAGACATATGTATATGTGTAAAAGAACCACCTCTTGCACACCTACAACAAGCTAAACGTTGTACTCAAACTTGCTGTAATAAAAAATAAAAAATTAAATTAAAAACACGAACAAGAAGTAGTGAGACAAACTTGAGGGGCTTTCTCCTGGCACATTCCGTTCTACATTCCAATCTAGAACGCGACTTCCACTGAGGCTCTGCTGCCCTAGTAACCAGATTTGGTAAGGGAGAACTGCTGCCACCTTGTGGCCGTTTCACACAACAGCAGCTTTAATCCCAGCGCTAATGGTCAGTGGATATTCCAAATCATTACAGGCCTGTAAATGACACCTGCCCTGAAAACAAATCCTGGGTTCATATATCGACCAAAAATTTCAAAAGACGTCCATATTTCAAAACGACAGTTTCAAGAGGCATATTTCACGCACATTAGTGTTCTGCTTCTTTTGCTTTCTTTCTTTCTTTGTTAAAAGAACGGGAATGGAAAAAGTCAACCCTCAGAATGGGCGAAAACGTTCACAAACGAATCAATGGACAAAGGTTTAATCTCCAATATATATAAACAGCTCAGGCAGCTTAATATTAATAAAACGAACAACCCAATACAAAAATGGGCAGAAGATCTAAAGAGGCATTTCTTCAAAGAAGACACAGAGATGGCCAAGACGCACATGAAAAGCTGCTCAACATCACTAATTATTAGAGAAATGCAAATCAAAACTACAATGAGGTAAGACCTCACACCTGTGAGAATCGGCATCATCAGATAATCTACAAACAACAAATTCTGGGGAGGGTGTGGACAAAAGGAACCCTCTTCCGCTATTGGTGGGAATGTAAATTGATACAGTCACTATGGAGAACAGTATGGAGGTTCCTTTCAAAAACTAAAAAGAGAATTACCATAGGATCCAGCAATCCCACTTCTGGGCATATACCCAGAGAAAACCATAAATCACAAAGACACATTCACCACAATGTTCATTGCAGCACTATTTACAATAGCCAGGTAATGGAAGCAACCTAAATGCCCACAGACAGACGAATGGATAAAGATGTGGTACATATATAAAATGGAATATTACTCAGCCAAAAAAAGGAATGAAACTGGGTCATTTGTAGAGAAGTTGATGGATCTAGAGACTGTCATACAGAGTGAAGTAAGTCAGAAAGAGAAAAACAAATATTGTATATTAATGCCTATATGTGGAACCTAGAAAAATGGTACAGATGAACTGGTTTGCAGGGCAGAAATAGAGACACAGAGGTAGAGAACAAACGTATGGACACAAAGTGGGGGAAGCCATGGGGTGGTGGTGGTGGGATGAGTTGGGAGATTGGGATTGACCTGTACACATGTATATGCATAAAATAGATAACTAATAATAACCTACTGTATAAAAAAATAAATTAAATTAAATTTCAAAATTTTTAAAAATAAAATGTAAAAATAAAACAGAAAAAAAGTTCTTCCATTCACACTGATGTATTTATAAGAATGAATTATTTCCATGCTTATATCCATAAATACATAAAAGAGGAATAAAATCTAACTTGAAACAAAAAAGAAAAAAAAACTGAACCTAACATTTATACAGAGGAAAACACTAAAAAGGCACTTGCTCCAGTGGTAAACAATTCTGAAATTGGTCAGAGGTGGGGAATCATCTCCCATACAGCCAGCAGCCCCGCCCGCCCACGCATGGAGCGTCCTTATTGCAAAGCTGGGGGACCGTGCCGAGGCCTCTGTGAGTAAACGTGAGCTGTGCCCCAGGCCAGCTGCTGCTGAACTCTTCCCACCCTTCCCAGGTGAAACACCTGAATATGTACAAGGGCTTGAAAGCCTAGAGGAAGGGCCGTGGAGCCACACCAGCGACAGCACGCAGGCCAACTTGGTGCCTGCAGGTCAGCCAGGATGGTCCTGGCCACGGGCGCTCTTCTGGAAGCTTTCCATTGCCCTGCCTGAGATACCCCTCCTGTCCCGGCCCCCACTCCTTTTTTTCCTTCCTCACCTCAGCCCGGAGAGATATTCCAGTGGAAGTTATGGGTGACACATCCTCTTCTTTACATGTGGCAGCCTGGCAACTCCTGCCGAAAGTCCAGCAGAGCCCCACTCACACCGGGCCCCCCACAAAGCCGTGGACCCTCACACCCTCCCACCAGCACAGCCCCGAGACTGCTGACGGGGCAGAGAATATGGAGTCAGGCACAGCTGCAGGGGCTATTGCTGCCTGGAGTGCTGTTTATATTGACCTCAACCCAGGCACACCTGGGGAGGGCTTGCCGGCAGGGTCAGGCTGCCCAGGTCAGCTAATCCTCAGCCCTCGGGGAATCACATTGCAGAAAATGGACCTCGCTAAGACAGAATATTCGCCAAGGAAAAAAAGGACACAATGCCATTTGCAGCACCGTAGATGAGTCTCGAGGTAATCACGTGACTTGGAGTAAGTCAGAAAGTGAAAGACACATATCATATCATATCACTTATAGGTGTTACCTATAAATTGATACCAGGGCAGATATTTCCACGGAGAAGGGCAATCACAGATTCATTAAACAAACTTATGGTTCACCAAAGGAAAGGTGTGAGGATTGAATTCATTACGATATTGGGGTTAACAGACATATACAAACACAGTAGACGTATAGAATCACCAAAGACCTACGGAGTACCAAGAGAAGACTACTCAACATTCTGTCATAACGTACATGGGAAAAGGATCCCAGGAAGAACAGACATATGTATATGTGTAAGAGAACCACCTCTTGCACACCTACAACAAGCTAAACGTTGTACTCAAACTTGCTGTAATAAAAAATAAAAAATTAAATTAAAAACACGAACAAGAAGTAGTGAGACAAACTTGAGGGGCTTTCTCCTGGCACATTCCATTCTACACTCCAATCTAGAACGCGACTTCCACTGAGGCTCTGCTGCCCTAGTAACCAGATTTGGTAAGGGAGAACTGCTGCCACCTTGTGGCCGTTTCACACAACAGCTGCTTTAATCCCAGTGCTAATGGTCAGTGGATACTCCAAATCATTACAGGCCTGTAAATGACACCTGCCCTGAAAACATATCCTGGGGTCATATATCGACCAAAAAATTCAAAAGACGTCCATATTTCAAAACGACAGTTTCAAGAGGCATATTTCACGCACATTAGTGTTCTGCTTCTTTTGCTTGCTTTCTTTCTTTGTTAAAAAAACGGGAATGGAAAAAGGCAACCCTCAGAATGGGCGAAAACGTTCACAAACGAATCAATGGACAAAGGTTTAATCTCCAATATATATAAACAGCTCATGCAGCTTAATATTAATAAAACAAACAACCCAATACAAAAATGGGCAGAAGATCTAAAGAGACGTTTCTTCAAAGAAGACACAGAGATGGCCAAGACGCACATGAAAAGCTGCTCAACATCACTAATTATTAGAGAAATGCAAATCAAAACTACAATGAGGTAAGACCTCACACCTGTGAGAATCGGCCTCATCAGATAATCTACAAACAACAAATTCTGGGGAGGGTGTGGACAAAAGGAACCCTCTTCCGCTATTGGTGGGAATGTAAATTGATACAGTCACTATGGAGAACAGTATGGAGGTTCCTTTCAAAAACTAAAAAGAGAATTACCATAGGATCCAGCAATCCCACTTCTGGGCATATACCCAGAGAAAACCATAAATCACAAAGACACATTCACCACAATGTTCATTGCAGCACTATTTACAATAGCCAGGTAATGGAAGCAACCTAAATGCCCACAGACAGACGAATGGATAAAGATGTGGTACATATATAAAATGGAATATTACTCAGCCAAAAAAAGGAATGAAACTGGGTCATTTGTAGAGAAGTTGATGGATCTAGATACTGTCATACAGAGTGAAGTAAGTCAGAAAGAGAAAAACAAATATTGTATATTAATGCCTATATGTGGAACCTAGAAAAATGGTACAGATGAACTGGTTTGCAGGGCAGAAATAGAGACACAGAGGTAGAGAACAAACGTATGGACACAAAGTGGGGGAAGCCATGGGGTGGTGGTGGTGGGATGAGTTGGGAGATTGGGATTGACCTGTACACATGTATATGCATAAAATAGATAACTAATAATAACCTACTGTATAAAAAAAATAAATTAAATTAAATTTCAAAATTTTTAAAAATAAAATGTAAAAATAAAACAGAAAAAAAGTTCTTCCATTCACACTGATGTATTTATAAGAATGAATTATTTCCATGCTTATATCCATAAATACATAAAAGAGGAATAAAATCTAACTTGAAACAAAAAAGAAAAAAAAACTGAACCTAACATTTATACAGAGGAAAACACTACCAAGGCACTTGCTCCAGTGGTAAACAATTCTGAAATTGGTCAGAGGTGGGGAATCATCTCCCATACAGCCAGCAGCCCCGCCCGCCCACGCATGGAGCGTCCTTATTGCAAAGCTGGGGGACCGTGCCGAGGCCTCTGTGAGTAAACGTGAGCTGTGCCCCAGGACATCTGCTGCTGAACTCTTCCCACCCTTCCCAGGTGAAACACCTGAATATGTACAAGGGCTTGAAAGCCTAGAGGAAGGGCCGTGGAGCCACACCAGCGACAGCACGCAGGCCAACTTGGTGCCTGCAGGTCAGCCAGGATGGTCCTGGCCACGGGCGCTCTTCTGGAAGCTTTCCATTGCCCTGCCTGAGATACCCCTCCTGTCCCGGCCCCCACTCCTTTTTTTCCTTCCTCACCTCAGCCCGGAGAGATATTCCAGTGGAAGTTATGGGTGACACATCCTCTTCTTTACAGGTGGCAGCCTGGCAACTCCTGCCGAAAGTCCAGCAGAGCCCCACTCACACCGGGCCCCCCACAAAGCCGTGGACCCTCACACCCTCCCACCAGCACAGCCCCGAGACTGCTGACGGGGCAGAGAATATGGAGTCAGGCACAGCTGCAGGGGCTATTGCTGCCTGGAGTGCTGTTTATATTGACCTCAACCCAGGCACACCTGGGGAGGGCTTGCCGGCAGGGTCAGGCTGCCCAGGTCAGCTAATCCTCAGCCCTCGGGGAATCACATTGCAGAAAATGGACCTCGCTAAGACAGAATATTCGCCAAGGAAAAAAAGGACACAATGCCATTTGCAGCACCATAGATGAGTCTCGAGGTAATCACGTGACTTGGAGTAAGTCAGAAAGTGAAAGACACATATCATATCATATCACTTATAGGTGTTACCTATAAATTGATACCAGGGCAGATATTTCCACGGAGAAGGGCAATCACAGATTCATTAAACAAACTTATGGTTCACCAAAGGAAAGGTGTGAGGATTGAATTCATTACGATATTGGGGTTAACAGACATATACAAACACAGTAGACGTATAGAATCACCAAAGACCTACGGAGTACCAAGAGAAGACTACTCAACATTCTGTCATAACGTACATGGGAAAAGGATCCCAGGAAGAACAGACATATGTATATGTGTAAAAGAACCACCTCTTGCACACCTACAACAAGCTAAACGTTGTACTCAAACTTGCTGTAATAAAAAATAAAAAATTAAATTAAAAACACGAACAAGAAGTAGTGAGACAAACTTGAGGGGCTTTCTCCTGGCACATTCCGTTCTACATTCCAATCTAGAACGCGACTTCCATTGAGGCTCTGCTGCCCTAGTAACCAGATTTGGTAAGGGAGAACTGCTGCCACCTTGTGGCCGTTTCACACAACAGCAGCTTTAATCCCAGCGCTAATGGTCAGTGGATATTCCAAAACATTACAGGCCTTTAAATGACACCTGCCCTGAAAACATATCCTGGGGTCATATATCGACCAAAAAATTCAAAAGCCGTCCATATTTCAAAACGACAGTTTCAAGAGGCATATTTCACGCACATTAGTGTTCTGCTTCTTTTGCTTGCTTTCTTGCTTTGTTAAAAAAACGGGAATGGAAAAAGGCAACCCTCAGAATGGGCGAAAACGTTCACAAACGAATCAATGGACAAAGGTTTAATCTCCAATATATATAAACAGCTCATGCAGCTTAATATTAATAAAACAAACAACCCAATACAAAAATGGGCAGAAGATCTAAAGAGACGTTTCTTCAAAGAAGACACAGAGATGGCCAAGACGCACATGAAAAGCTGCTCAACATCACTAATTATTAGAGAAATGCAAATCAAAACTACAATGAGGTAAGACCTCACACCTGTGAGAATCGGCATCATCAGATAATCTACAAACAACAAATTCTGGGGAGGGTGTGGACAAAAGGAACCCTCTTCCGCTATTGGTGGGAATGTAAATTGATACAGTCACTATGGAGAACAGTATGGAGGTTCCTTTAAAAAACTAAAAAGAGAATTACCATAGGATCCAGCAATCCCACTTCTGGGCATATACCCAGAGAAAACCATAAATCACAAAGACACATTCACCACAATGTTCATTGCAGCACTATTTACAATAGCCAGGTAATGGAAGAAACCTAAATGCCCACAGACAGACGAATGGATAAAGATGTGGTACATATATAAAATGGAATATTACTCAGCCAAAAAAAGGAATGAAACTGAGTCATTTGTAGAGAAGTTGATGGATCTAGAGACTGTCATACAGAGTGAAGTAAGTCAGAAAGAGAAAAACAAATATTGTATATTAATGCCTATATGTGGAACCTAGAAAAATGGTACAGATGAACTGGTTTGCAGGGCAGAAATAGAGACACAGAGGTAGAGAACAAACGTATGGACATTGACACAAAGTGGGGGAAGCCACGGGGTGGTGGTGGTGGGATGAGTTGGGAGATTGGGATTGACCTGTATACATGTATATGCATAAAATAGATAACTAATAATAACCTACTGTATAGAAAAATAAATTAAATTAAATTTCAAAATTTTTAAAAATAAAATGTAAAAATAAAACAGAAAAAAGTTCTTCCATTCACACTGATGTATTTATAAGAATGAATTATTTCCATGCTTATATCCATAAATACATAAAAGAGGAATAAAATCTAACTTGAACCAAAAAAGAAAAAAAAAAACTGAACCTAACATTTATACAGAGGAAAACACTACCAAGGCACTTGCTCCAGTGGTAAACAATTCTGAAATTGGTCAGAGGTGGGGAATCATCTCCCATACAGCCAGCAGCCCCGCCCGCCCACGCAAGGAGCATCCTTATTGCAAAGCTGGGGGACCGTGCCGAGGCCTCTGTGAGGAAACGTGAGCTGAGCCCCAGGCCAGCTGCTGCTGAACTCTTCCCACCCTTCCCAGGTGAAACACCTGAATATGTACAAGGGCTTGAAAGCCTAGAGGAAGGGCCGTGGAGCCACACCAGCGACAGCACGCAGGCCAACTTGGTGCCTGCAGGTCAGCCGGATGCTCCTGGCCACGGGCGCTCTTCTGGAAGCTTTCCATTGCCCTGCCTGAGATACCCCTCCTGTCCCGGCCCCCACTCCTTTTTTTCCTTCCTCACCTCAGCCCGGAGAGATATTCCAGTGGAAGTTATGGGTGACACATCCTCTTCTTTACAGGTGGCAGCCTGGCAACTCCTGCCGAAAGTCCAGCAGAGCCCCACTCACACCGGGCCCCCCACAAAGCCGTGGACCCTCACACCCTCCCACCAGCACAGCCCCGAGACTGCTGACGGGGCAGAGAATATGGAGTCAGGCACAGCTGCAGGGGCTATTGCTGCCTGGAGTGCTGTTTATATTGACCTCAACCCAGGCACACCTGGGGAGGGCTTGCCGGCAGGGTCAGGCTGCCCAGGTCAGCTAATCCTCAGCCCTCGGGGAATCACATTGCAGAAAATGGACCTCGCTAAGACAGAATATTCGCCAAGGAAAAAAAGGACACAATGCCATTTGCAGCACCGTAGATGAGTCTCGAGGTAATCACGTGACTTGGAGTAAGTCAGAAAGTGAAAGACACATATCATATCATATCACTTATAGGTGTTACCTATAAATTGATACCAGGGCAGATATTTCCACGGAGAAGGGCAATCACAGATTCATTAAACAAACTTATGGTTCACCAAAGGAAAGGTGTGAGGATTGAATTCATTACGATATTGGGGTTAACAGACATATACAAACACAGTAGACGTATAGAATCACCAAAGACCTACGGAGTACCAAGAGAAGACTACTCAACATTCTGTCATAACGTACATGGGAAAAGGATCCCAGGAAGAACAGACATATGTATATGTGTAAAAGAACCACCTCTTGCACACCTACAACAAGCTAAACGTTGTACTCAAACTTGCTGTAATAAAAAATAAAAAATTAAATTAAAAACATGAACAAGAAGTAGTGAGACAAACTTGAGGGGCTTTCTCCTGGCACATTCCGTTCTACATTCCAATCTAGAACGCGCCTTCCATTGAGGCTCTGCTGCCCTAGTAAGCAGATTTGGTAAGGGAGAACTGCTGCCACCTTGTGGCCGTTTCACACAACAGCAGCTTTAATCCCAGCGCTAATGGTCAGTGGATATTCCAAATCATTACAGGCCTGTAAATGACACCTGCCCTGAAAACATATCCTGGGGTCATATATCGACCAAAAAATTCAAAAGACGTCCATATTTCAAAACGACAGTTTCAAGAGGCATATTTCACGCACATTAGTGTTCTGCTTCTTTTGCTTGCTTTCTTTCTTTGTTAAAAAAACGGGAAAGGAAAAAGGCAACCCTCAGAATGGGCGAAAACGTTCACAAACGAATCAATGGACAAAGGTTTAATCTCCAATATATATAAACAGCTCATGCAGCTTAATATTAATAAAACAAACAACCCAATACAAAAATGGGCAGAAGATCTAAAGAGACGTTTCTTCAAAGAAGACACAGAGATGGCCAAGACGCACATGAAAAGCTGCTCAACATCACTAATTATTAGAGAAATGCAAATCAAAACTACAATGAGGTAAGACCTCACACCTGTGAGAATCGGCATCATCAGATAATCAGCAAACAACAAATTCTGGGGAGGGTGTGGACAAAAGGAACCCTCTTCCGCTATTGGTGGGAATGTAAATTGATACAGTCACTATGGAGAACAGTATGGAGGTTCCTTTATAAAACTAAAAAGAGAATTACCATAGGATCCAGCAATCCCATTTCTGGGCATATACCCAGAGAAAACCATAAATCACAAAGACACATTCACGACAATGTTCATTGCAGCACTATTTACAATAGCCAGGTAATGGAAGCAACCTAAATGCCCACAGACAGACGAATGGATAAAGATGTGGTACATATATAAAATGGAATATTACTCAGCCAAAAAAAGGAATGAAACTGGGTCATTTGTAGAGAAGTTGATGGATCTAGAGACTGTCATACAGAGTGAAGTAAGTCAGAAAGAGAAAAACAAATATTGTATATTAATGCCTATATATGGAACCTAGAAAAACGGTACAGATGAACAGGTTTGCAGGGCAGAAATAGAGACACAGAGGTAGAGAACAAACGTATGGACACAAAGTGGGGGAAGCCATGGGGTGGTGGTGGTGGGATGAGTTGGGAGATTGGGATTGACCTGTATACATGTATATGCATAAAATAGATAACTGATAATAACCTACTGTATAAAAAAAATAAATTAAATTTCAAAATGTTTAAAAATAAAATGTAAAAATAAAACAGAATAAAGTTCTTCCATTCACACTGATGTATTTATAAGAATGAATTATTTCCATGCGTATATCCATAAATACATAAAAGAGGAATAAAATCTAACTTGAACCAAAAAAGAAAAAAAAAACTGAACCTAACATTTATACAGAGGAAAACACTACCAAGGCACTTGCTACAGTGGTAAACAATTCTGAAATTGGTCAGAGGTGGGGAATCATCTCCCATACAGCCAGCAGCCCCGCCCGCCCACGCAAGGAGCGTCCTTATTGCAAAGCTGGGGGACCGTGCCGAGGCCTCTGTGAGGAAACGTGAGCTGAGCCCCAGGCCAGCTGCTGCTGAACTCTTCCCACCCTTCCCAGGTGAAACACCTGAATATGTACAAGGGCTTGAAAGCCTAGAGGAAGGGCCGTGGAGCCACACCAGCGACAGCACGCAGGCCAACTTGGTGCCTGCAGGTCAGCCGAATGCTCCTGGCCACGGGCGCTCTTCTGGAAGCTTTCCATTGCCCTGCCTGAGATACCCCTCCTGTCCCGGCCCCCACTCCTTTTTTTCCTTCCTCACCTCAGCCCGGAGAGATATTCCAGTGGAAGTTATGGGTGACACATCCTCTTCTTTACAGGTGGCAGCCTGGCAACTCCTGCCAAAAGTCCAGCAGAGCCCCACTCACACCGGGCCCCCCACAAAGCCGTGGAACCTCACACCCTCCCACCAGCACAGCCCCGAGACTGCTGACGGAGCAGAGAATATGGAGTCAGGCACAGCTGCAGGGGCTATTGCTGGCTGGAGTGCTGTTTATATTGACCTCAACCCAGGCACACCTGGGGAGGGCTTGCCGGCAGGGTCAGGCTGCCCAGGTCAGCTTATCCTCAGCCCTCGGGGAATCACATTGCAGAAAATGGACCTCGCTAAGACAGAATATTCGCCAAGGAAAAAAAGGACACAATGCCATTTGCAGCACCGTAGATGAGTCTCGAGGTAATCACGTGACTTGGAGTAAGTCAGAAAGTGAAAGACACATATCATATCATATCACTTATAGGTGTTACCTATTAATTGATACCAGGGCAGATATTTCCACGGAGAAGGGCAATCACAGATTCATTAAACAAACTTATGGTTCACCAAAGGAAAGGTGTGAGGATTGAATTCATTACGATATTGGGGTTAACAGACATATACAAACACAGTAGACGTATAGATTCACCAAAGACCTACGGAGTACCAAGAGAAGACTACTCAACATTCTGTCATAACGTACATGGGAAAAGGATCCCAGGAAGAACAGACATATGTATATGTGTAAAAGAACCACCTCTTGCACACCTACAACAAGCTAAACGTTGTACTCAAACTTGCTGTAATAAAAAATAAAAAATTAAATTAAAAACACGAACAAGAAGTAGTGAGACAAACTTGAGGGGCTTTCTCCTGGCACATTCCGTTCTACATTCCAATCTAGAATGCGACTCCAATTGAGGCTCTGCTGCCCTAGTAACCAGATTTGGTAAGGGAGAACTGCTGCCACCTTGTGGCCGTTTCACACAACAGCAGCTTTAATCCCAGCGCTAATGGTCAGTGGATATTCCAAATCATTACAGGCCTGTAAATGACACCTGCCCTGAAAACATATCCTGGGGTCATATATCGACCAAAAAATTCAAAAGACGTCCATATTTCAAAACGACAGTTTCAAGAGGCATATTTCACGCACATTAGTGTTCTGCTTCTTTTGCTTGCTTTCTTGCTTTGTTAAAAAAACGGGAATGGAAAAAGGCAACCCTCAGAATGGGCGAAAACATTCACAAACGAATCAATGGACAAAGGTTTAATCTCCAATATATATAAACAGCTCATGCAGCTTAATATTAATAAAACAAACAACCCAATACAAAAATGGGCAGAAGATCTAAAGAGACGTTTCTTCAAAGAAGACACAGAGATGGCCAAGACGCACATGAAAAGCTTCTCAACATCACTAATTATTAGAGAAATGCAAATCAAAACTACAATGAGGTAAGACCTCACACCTGTGAGAATCGGCATCATCAGATAATCTACAAACAACAAATTCTGGGGAGGGTGTGGACAAAAGGAACCCTCTTCCGCTCTTGGTGGGAATGTAAATTGATACAGTCACTATGGAGAACAGTATGGAGGTTCCTTTCAAAAACTAAAAAGAGAATTACCATGGGATCCAGCAATCCCACTTGTGGGCATATACCCAGAGAAAACCATAAATCACAAAGACACATTCACCACAATGTTCATTGCAGCACTATTTACAATAGCCAGGTAATGGAAGCAACCTAAATGCCCACAGACAGACGAATGGATAAAGATGTGGTACATATATAAAATGGAATATTACTCAGCCAAAAAAAGGAATGAAACTGGGTCATTTGTAGAGAAGTTGATGGATCTAGATACTGTCATACAGAGTGAAGTAAGTCAGAAAGAGAAAAACAAATATTGTATATTAATGCCTATATGTGGAACCTAGAAAAATGGTACAGATGAACTGGTTTGCAGGGCAGAAATAGAGACACAGAGGTAGAGAACAAACGTATGGACACAAAGTGGGGGAAGCCATGGGGTGGTGGTGGTGGGATGAGTTGGGAGATTGGGATTGACCTGTACACATGTATATGCATAAAATAGATAACTAATAATAACCTACTGTATAAAAAAAATAAATTAAATTAAATTTCAAAATTTTTAAAAATAAAATGTAAAAATAAAACAGAAAAAAAGTTCTTCCATTCACACTGATGTATTTATAAGAATGAATTATTTCCATGCTTATATCCATAAATACATAAAAGAGGAATAAAATCTAACTTGAAACAAAAAAGAAAAAAAAACTGAACCTAACATTTATACAGAGGAAAACACTACCAAGGCACTTGCTCCAGTGGTAAACAATTCTGAAATTGGTCAGAGGTGGGGAATCATCTCCCATACAGCCAGCAGCCCCGCCCGCCCACGCATGGAGCGTCCTTATTGCAAAGCTGGGGGACCGTGCCGAGGCCTCTGTGAGTAAACGTGAGCTGTGCCCCAGGACAGCTGCTGCTGAACTCTTCCCACCCTTCCCAGGTGAAACACCTGAATATGTACAAGGGCTTGAAAGCCTAGAGGAAGGGCCGTGGAGCCACACCAGCGACAGCACGCAGGCCAACTTGGTGCCTGCAGGTCAGCCAGGATGGTCCTGGCCACGGGCGCTCTTCTGGAAGCTTTCCATTGCCCTGCCTGAGATACCCCTCCTGTCCCGGCCCCCACTCCTTTTTTTCCTTCCTCACCTCAGCCCGGAGAGATATTCCAGTGGAAGTTATGGGTGACACATCCTCTTCTTTACAGGTGGCAGCCTGGCAACTCCTGCCGAAAGTCCAGCAGAGCCCCACTCACACCGGGCCCCCCACAAAGCCGTGGACCCTCACACCCTCCCACCAGCACAGCCCCGAGACTGCTGACGGGGCAGAGAATATGGAGTCAGGCACAGCTGCAGGGGCTATTGCTGCCTGGAGTGCTGTTTATATTGACCTCAACCCAGGCACACCTGGGGAGGGCTTGCCGGCAGGGTCAGGCTGCCCAGGTCAGCTAATCCTCAGCCCTCGGGGAATCACATTGCAGAAAATGGACCTCGCTAAGACAGAATATTCGCCAAGGAAAAAAAGGACACAATGCCATTTGCAGCACCATAGATGAGTCTCGAGGTAATCACGTGACTTGGAGTAAGTCAGAAAGTGAAAGACACATATCATATCATATCACTTATAGGTGTTACCTATAAACTGATACCAGGGCAGATATTTCCACGTAGAAGGGCAATCACGGATTCATTAAACAAACTTATGGTTCACCAAAGGAAAGGTGTGAGGATTGAATTCATTACGATATTGGGGTTAACAGACATATACAAACACAGTAGACGTATAGAATCACCAAAGACCTACGGAGTACCAAGAGAAGACTACTCAACATTCTGTCATAACGTACATGGGAAAAGGATCCCAGGAAGAACAGACATATGTATATGTGTAAAAGAACCACCTCTTGCACACCTACAACAAGCTAAACGTTGTACTCAAACTTGCTGTAATAAAAAATAAAAAATTAAATTAAAAACACGAACAAGAAGTAGTGAGACAAACTTGAGGGGCTTTCTCCTGGCACATTCCGTTCTACATTCCAATCTAGAACGCGACTTCCATTGAGGCTCTGCTGCCCTAGTAACCAGATTTGGTAAGGGAGAACTGCTGCCACCTTGTGGCCGTTTCACACAACAGCTGCTTTAATCCCAGCGCTAATGGTCAGTGGATATTCCAAATCATTACAGGCCTGTAAATGACACCTGCCCTGAAAACATATCCTGGGGTCATATATCGACCAAAAAATTCAAAAGACGTCCATATTTCAAAACGACAGTTTCAAGAGGCATATTTCACGCACATTAGTGTTCTGCTTCTTTTGCTTGCTTTCTTTCTTTGTTAAAAAAACGGGAATGGAAAAAGGCAACCCTCAGAATGGGCGAAAACGTTCACAAACGAATCAATGGACAAAGGTTTAATCTCCAATATATATAAACAGCTCATGCAGCTTAATATTAATAAAACAAACAACCCAATACAAAAATGGGCAGAAGATCTAAAGAGACGTTTCTTCAAAGAAGACACAGAGATGGCCAAGACGCACATGAAAAGCTGCTCAACATCACTAATTATTAGAGAAATGCAAATCAAAACTACAATGAGGTAAGACCTCACACCTGTGAGAATCGGCATCATCAGATAATCTACAAACAACAAATTCTGGGGAGGGTGTGGACAAAAGGAACCCTCTTCCGCTATTGGTGGGAATGTAAATTGATACAGTCACTATGGAGAACAGTATGGAGGTTCCTTTCAAAAACTAAAAAGAGAATTACCATGGGATCCAGCAATCCCACTTGTGGGCATATACCCAGAGAAAACCATAAATCACAAAGACACATTCACCACAATGTTCATTGCAGCACTATTTACAATAGCCAGGTAATGGAAGCAACCTAAATGCCCACAGACAGACGAATGGATAAAGATGTGGTACATATATAAAATGGAATATTACTCAGCCAAAAAAAGGAATGAAACTGGGTCATTTGTAGAGAAGTTGATGGATCTAGAGACTGTCATACAGAGTGAAGTAAGTCAGAAAGAGAAAAACAAATATTGTATATTAATGCCTATATGTGGAACCTAGAAAAATGGTACAGATGAACTGGTTTGCAGGGCAGAAATAGAGACACAGAGGTAGAGAACAAACGTATGGACACAAAGTGGGGGAAGCCATGGGGTGGTGGTGGTGGGATGAGTTGGGAGATTGGGATTGACCTGTATACATGTATACGCATAAAATAGATAACTAATAATAACCTACTGTATAAAAAAAATAAATTAAATTAAATTTCAAAATTTTTAAAAATAAAACAGAAAAAAAGATCTTCCATTCACACTGATGTATTTATAAGAATGAATTATTTCCATGCTTATATCCATAAATAAATAAAAGAGGAATAAAATCTAACTTGAACCAAAAAAGAAAAAAAAACTGAACCTAACATTTATACAGAGGAAAACACTACCAAGGCACTTGCTCCAGTGGTAAACAATTGTGAAATTGGTCAGAGGTGGGGAATCATCTCCCATACAGCCAGCAGCCCCGCCCGCCCACGCAAGGAGCGTCCTTATTGCAAAGCTGGGGGACCGTGCCGAGGCCTCTGTGAGGAAACGTGAGCTGTGCCCCAGGCCAGCTGCTGCTGAACTCTTCCCAACCTTCCCAGGTGAAACACCTGAATATGTACAAGGGCTTGAAAGCCTAGAGGAAGGGCCGTGGAGCCACACCAGCGACAGCACGCAGGCCAACTTGGTGCCTGCAGGTCAGCCAGGATGGTCCTGGCCACGGGCGCTCTTCTGGAAGCTTTCCATTGCCCTGCCTGAGATACCCCTCCTGTCCCGTCCCCCACTCCTTTTTTTCCTTCCTCACCTCAGCCCAGAGAGATATTCCAGTGGAAGTTATGGGTGACACATCCTCTTCTTTACAGGTGGCAGCCTGGCAACTCCTGCCGAAAGTCCAGCAGAGCCCCACTCAAACCGGGCCCCCCAGAAAGCCATGGACCCTCACACCCTCCCACCAGCACAGCCCCGAGACTGCTGACGGGGCAGAGAATATGGAGTCAGGCACAGCTGCAGGGGCTATTGCTGCCTGGAGTGCTGTTTATATTGACCTCAACCCAGGCACACCTGGGGAGGGCTTGCCGGCAGGGTCAGGCTGCCCAGGTCAGCTAATCCTCAGCCCTCGGGGAATCACATTGCAGAAAATGGACCTCGCTAAGACAGAATATTCGCCAAGGAAAAAAAGGACACAATGCCATTTGCAGCACCGTAGATGAGTCTCGAGGTAATCACGTGACTTGGAGTAAGTCAGAAAGTGAAAGACACATATCATATCATATCACTTATAGGTGTTACCTATAAACTGATACCAGGGCAGATATTTCCACGGAGAAGGGCAATCACAGATTCATTAAACAAACTTATGGTTCACCAAAGGAAAGGTGTGAGGATTGAATTCATTACGATATTGGGGTTAACAGACATATACAAACACAGTAGACGTATAGAATCACCAAAGACCTACGGAGTACCAAGAGAAGACTACTCAACATTCTGTCATAACGTACATGGAAAAAGGATCCCAGGAAGAACAGACATATGTATATGTGTAAAAGAACCATCTCTTGCACACCTACAACAAGCTAAACGTTGTACTCAAACTTGCTGTAATAAAAAATAAAAAATTAAATTAAAAACACGAACAAGAAGTAGTGAGACAAACTTGAGGGGCTTTCTCCTGGCACATTCCGTTCTACATTCCAATCTAGAACGCGACTTCCATTGAGGCTCTGCTGCCCTAGTAACCAGATTTGGTAAGGGAGAACTGCTGCCACCTTGTGGCCGTTTCACACAACAGCTGCTTTAATCCCAGCGCTAATGGTCAGTGGATATTCCAAATCATTACAGGCCTGTAAATGACACCTGCCCTGAAAACATATCCTGGGGTCATATATCGACCAAAAAATTCAAAAGACGTCCATATTTCAAAACGACAGTTTCAAGAGGCATATTTCACGCAATTAGTGTTCTGCTTCTTTTGCTTGCTTTCTTTCTTTGTTAAAAAAACGGGAATGGAAAAAGGCAACCCTCAGAATGGGCGAAAACGTTCACAAACGAATCAATGGACAAAGGTTTAATCTCCAATATATATAAACAGCTCATGCAGCTTAATATTAATAAAACAAACAACCCAATACAAAAATGGGCAGAAGATCTAAAGAGACGTTTCTTCAAAGAAGACACAGAGATGGCCAAGACGCACATGAAAAGCTGCTCAACATCACTAATTATTAGAGAAATGCAAATCAAAACTACAATGAGGTAAGACCTCACACCTGTGAGAATCGGCATCATCAGATAATCTACAAACAACAAATTCTGGGGAGGGTGTGGACAAAAGGAACCCTCTTCCGCTATTGGTGGGAATGTAAATTGATACAGTCACTATGGAGAACAGTATGGAGGTTCCTTTCAAAAACTAAAAAGAGAATTACCATGGGATCCAGCAATCCCACTTCTGGGCATATACCCAGAGAAAACCATAAATCACAAAGACACATTCACCACAATGTTCATTGCAACACTATTTACAAGAGCCAGGTAATGGAAGCAACCTAAATGCCCACAGACAGACGAATGGATAAAGATGTGGTACATATATAAAATGGAATATTACTCAGCCAAAAAAAGGAATGAAACTGGGTCATTTGTAGAGAAGTTGATGGATCTAGAGACTGTCATACAGAGTGAAGTAAGTCAGAAAGAGAAAAACAAATATTGTGTATTAATGCCTAAATGTGGAACCTAGAAAAATGGTACAGATGAACTGGTTTGCAGGGCAGAAATAGAGACACAGAGGTAGAGAACAAACGTATGGACATGGACACAAAGTGGGGGAAGCCATGGGTGGTGGTGGTGGGATGAGTTGGGAGATTGGGATTGACCTGTATACATGTATATGCATAAAATAGATAACTAATAATAACCTACTCTATAAAAAAATAAATTAAATTAAATTTCAAAATTTTTAAAAATAAAATGTAAAAATAAAACAGAAAAAAAGTTCTTCCATTCACACTGATGTATTTATAAGAATGAATTATTTCCATGCTTATATCCATAAATACATAAAAGAGGAATAAAATCTAACTTGAACCAAAAAAGAAAAAAAAACTGAACCTAACATTTATACAGAGGAAAACACTACCAAGGCACTTGCTCCAGTGGTAAACAATTCTGAAATTGGTCAGAGGTGGGGAATCATCTCCCATACAGCCAGCAGCCCCGCCCGCCCACGCAAGGAGCGTCCTTATTGCAAAGCTGGGGGACCGTGCCGAGGCCTCTGTGAGGAAACGTGAGCTGAGCCCCAGGCCAGCTGCTGCTGAACTCTTCCTACCCTTCCCAGGTGAAACACCTGAATATGTACAAGGGCTTGAAAGCCTAGAGGAAGGGCCGTGGAGCCACACCAGCGACAGCACGCAGGCCTACTTGGTGCCTGCATGTCAGCCAGGATGGTCCTGGCCACGGGCGCTCTTCTGGAAGCTTTCCATTGCCCTGCCTGAGATACCCCTCCTGTCCCGGCCCCCACTCCTTTTTTTCCTTCCTCACATCAGCCCGGAGAGATATTCCAGTGGAAGTTATGGGTGACACATCCTCTTCTTTACAGGTGGCAGCCTGGCAACTCCTGCCGAAAGTCCAGCAGAGCCCCACTCACACCGGGCCCCCCACAAAGCCGTGGACCCTCACACCCTCCCACCAGCACAGCTCCGAGACTGCTGACGGGGCAGAGAATATGGAGTCAGGCACAGCTGCAGGGGCTACTGCTGCCTGGAGTGCTGTTTATATTGACCTCAACCCAGGCACACCTGGGGAGGGCTTGCCGGCAGGGTCAGGCTGCCCAGGTCAGCTAATCCTCAGCCCTCGGGGAATCACATTGCAGAAAATGGACCTCGCTAAGACAGAATATTCGCCAAGGAAAAAAAGGACACAATGCCATTTGCAGCACCGTAGATGAGTCTCGAGGTAATCACGTGACTTGGAGTAAGTCAGAAAGTGAAAGACACATATCATATCATATCACTTATAGGTGTTACCTATAAACTGATACCAGGGCAGATATTTCCACGGAGAAGGGCAATCACAGATTCATTAAACAAACTTATGGTTCACCAAAGGAAAGGTGTGAGGATTGAATTCATTACGATATTGGGGTTAACAGACATATACAAACACAGTAGACGTATAGAATCACCAAAGACCTACGGAGTACCAAGAGAAGACTACTCAACATTCTGTCATAACGTACATGGGAAAAGGATCCCAGGAAGAACAGACATATGTATATGTGTAAAAGAACCATCTCTTGCACACCTACAACAAGCTAAACGTTGTACTCAAACTTGCTGTAATAAAAAATAAAAAATTAAATTAAAAACACGAACAAGAAGTAGTGAGACAAACTTGAGGGGCTTTCTCCTGGCACATTCCGTTCTACATTCCAATCTAGAACGCGACTTCCATTGAGGCTCTGCTGCCCTAGTAACCAGATTTGGTAAGGGAGAACTGCTGCCACCTTGTGGCCGTTTCACACAACAGCTGCTTTAATCCCAGCGCTAATGGTCAGTGGATATTCCAAATCATTACAGGCCTGTAAATGACACCTGCCCTGAAAACATATCCTGGGGTCATATATCGACCAAAAAATTCAAAAGACGTCCATATTTCAAAACGACAGTTTCTAGAGGCATATTTCACGCACATTAGTGTTCTGCTTCTTTTGCTTGCTTTCTTTCTTTGTTAAAAAAACGGGAATGGAAAAAGGCAACCCTCAGAATGGGCGAAAACGTTCACAAACGAATCAATGGACAAAGGTTTAATCTCCAATATATATAAACAGCTCATGCAGCTTAATATTAATAAAACAAACAACCCAATACAAAAATGGGCAGAAGATCTAAAGAGACGTTTCTTCAAAGAAGACACAGAGATGGCCAAGACGCACATGAAAAGCTGCTCAACATCACTAATTATTAGAGAAATGCAAATCAAAACTACAATGAGGTAAGACCTCACACCTGTGAGAATCGGCATCATCAGATAATCCACAAACAACAAATTCTGGGGAGGGTGTGGACAAAAGGAACCCTCTTCCGCTATTGGTGGGAATGTAAATTGATACAGTCACTATGGAGAACAGTATGGAGGTTCCTTTCAAAAACTAAAAAGAGAATTACCATGGGATCCAGCAATCCCACTTCTGGGCATATACCCAGAGAAAACCATAAATCACAAAGACACATTCACCACAATGTTCATTGCAGCACTATTTACAAGAGCCAGGTAATGGAAGCAACCTAAATGCCCACAGACAGACGAATGGATAAAGATGTGGTACATATATAAAATGGAATATTACTCAGCCAAAAAAAGGAATGAAACTGGGTCATTTGTAGAGAAGTTGATGGATCTAGAGACTGTCATACAGAGTGAAGTAAGTCAGAAAGAGAAAAACAAATATTGTATATTAATGCCTATATGTGGAACCTAGAAAAATGGTACAGATGAACTGGTTTGCAGGGCAGAAATAGAGACACAGAGGGAGAGAACAAACGTATGGACATGGACACAAAGTGGGGGAAGCCATGGGGTGGTGGTGGTGGGATGAGTTGGGAGATTGGGATTGACCTGTATACATGTATATGCATAAAATAGATAACTAATAATAACCTACTGTATAGAAAAATAAATTAAATTAAATTTCAAAATTTTTAAAAATAAAATGTAAAAATAAAACAGAAAAAAAGTTCTTCCATTCACACTGATGTATTTATAAGAATGAATTATTTCCATGCTTATATCCATAAATACATAAAAGCGGAATAAAATCTAACTTGAACCAAAAAAGAAAAAAAAAACTGAACCTAACATTTACACAGAGGAAAACACTACCAAGGCACTTGCTCCAGTGGTAAACAATTCTGAAATTGGTCAGAGGTGGGGAATCATCTCCCATACAGCCAGCAGCCCGGCCCGCCCACGCAAGGAGCGTCCTTATTGCAAAGCTGGCGGACCGTGCCGAGGCCTCTGTGAGTAAACGTGAGCTGAGCCCCAGGCCAGCTGCTGCTGAACTCTTCCCACCCTTCCCAGGTGAAACACCTGAATATGTACAAGGGCTTGAAAGCCTAGAGGAAGGGCCGTGGAGCCACACAAGCGACAGCACGCAGGCCAACTTGGTGCCTGCAGGTCAGCCAGGATGGTCCTGGCCACGGGCGCTCTTCTGGAAGCTTTCCATTGCCCTGCCTGAGATACCCCTCCTGTCCCGGCCCCCACTCCTTTTTTTCCTTCCTCACCTCAGCCCGGAGAGATATTCCAGTGGAAGTTATGGGTGACACATCCTCTTCTTTACAGGTGGCAGCCTGGCAACCCCTGCCGAAAGTCCAGCAGAGCCCCACTCACGCCGGGCCCCCCACAAAGCCGTGGACCCTCACACCCTCCCACCAGCACAGCCCCGAGACTGCTGACGGGGCAGAGAATATGCAGTCAGGCACAGCTGCAGGGGCTATTGCTGCCTGGAGTGCTGTTTATATTGACCTCAACCCAGGCACACCTGGGGAGGGCTTGCCGGCAGGGTCAGGCTGCCCAGGTCAGCTAATCCTCAGCCCTCGGGGAATCACATTGCAGAAAATGGACCTCACTAAGACAGAATATTCGCCAAGGAAAAAAAGGACACAATGCCATTTGCAGCACCGTAGATGAGTCTCGAGGTAATCACGTGACTTGGAGTAAGTCAGAAAGTGAAAGACACATATCATATCATATAACTTATAGGTGTTACCTATAAATTGATACCAGGGTAGATATTTCCACGGAGAAGGGCAATCACAGATTCATTAAACAAACTTATGGTTCACCAAAGGAAAGGTGTGAGGATTGAATTCATTACGATATTGGGGTTAACAGACATATACAAACACAGTAGACGTATAGATTCACCAAAGACCTACGGAGTACCAAGAGAAGACTACTCAACATTCTGTCAAAACGTACATGGGAAAAGGATCCCAGGAAGAACAGACATATGTATATGTGTAAAAGAACCACCTCTTGCACACCTACAACAAGCTAAACGTTGTACTCAAACTTGCTGTAATAAAAAATAAAAAATTAAATTAAAAACACGAACAAGAAGTAGTGAGACAAACTTGAGGGGCTTTCTCCTGGCACATTCCGTTCTACATTCCAATCTAGAACGCGCCTTCCATTGAGGCTCTGCTGCCCTAGTAAGCAGATTTGGTAAGGGAGAACTGCTGCCACCTTGTGGCCGTTTCACACAACAGCAGCTTTAATCCCAGCGCTAATGGTCAGTGGATATTCCAAATCATTACAGGCCTGTAAATGACACCTGCCCTGAAAACATATCCTAGGGTCATATATCGACCAAAAAATTCAAAAGACGTCCATATTTCAAAACGACAGTTTCAAGAGGCATATTTCACGCACCTTAGTGTCCTGCTTCTTTTGCTTGCTTTCTTTCTTTGTTAAAAAAACGGGAATGGAGAAAGGCAACCCTCAGAATGGGCGAAAACGTTCACAAACGAATCAATGGACAAAGGTTTAATCTCCAATACATATAAACAGCTCATGCAGCTTAATATTAATAAAACAAACAACCCAATACAAAAATGGGCAGAAGATCTAAAGAGACGTTTCTTCAAAGAAGACACAGAGATGGCCCAGACGCACATGAAAAGCTGCTCAACATCACTAATTATTAGAGAAATGCAAATCAAAACTACAATGACGTAAGACCTCACACCTGTGAGAATCGGCCTCATCAGATAATCTACAAACAACAAATTCTGGGGAGGGTGTGGACAAAAGGAACCCTCTTCCGCTATTGGTGGGAATGTAAATTGATACAGTCACTATGGAGAACAGTATGGAGGTTCCTTTCAAAAACTAAAAAGAGAATTACCATAGGATCCAGCAATCCCACTTCTGGGCATATACCCAGAGAAAACCATAAATCACAAAGACACATTCACCACAATGTTCATTGCAGCACTATTTACAATAGCCAGGTAATGGAAGCAACCTAAATGCCCACAGACAGACGAATGGATAAAGATGTGGTACATATATAAAATGGAATATTACTCAGCCAAAAAAAGGAATGAAACTAAGTCATGTATAGAGAAGTTGATGGATCTAGAGACTGTCATACAGAGTGAAGTAAGTCAGAAAGAGAAAAACAAATATTGTATATTAATGCCTATATGTGGAACCTAGAAAAATGGTACAGATGAACTGGTTTGCAGGGCAGAAATAGAGACACAGAGGGAGAGAACAAACGTATGGACATGGACACAAAGTGGGGGAAGCCATGGGGTGGTGGTGGTGGGATGAGTTGGGAGATTGGGATTGACCTGTATACATGTATATGCATAAAATAGATAACTAATAATAACCTACTGTATAGAAAAATAAATTAAATTAAATTTCAAAATTTTTAAAAATAAAATGTAAAAATAAAACAGAAAAAAGTTCTTCCATTCACACTGATGTATTTATAAGAATGAATTATTTCCATGCTTATATCCATAAATACATAAAAGAGGAATAAAATCTAACTTGAACCAAAAAAGAAAAAAAAAACTGAACCTAACTTTTACACAGAGGAAAACACTACCAAGGCACTTGCTCCAGTGGTAAACAATTCTGAAATTGGTCAGAGGTGGGGAATCATCTCCCATACAGCCAGCAGCCCCGCCCGCCCACGCAAGGAGCGTCCTTATTGCAAAGCTGGGGGACCGTGCCGAGGCCTCTGTGAGGAAACGTGAGCTGAGCCCCAGGCCAGCTGCTGCTGAACTCTTCCCATCCTTCCCAGGTGAAACACCTGAATATGTACAAGGGCTTGAAAGCCTAGAGGAAGGGCCGTGGAGCCACACCAGCGACAGCACGCAGGCCAACTTGGTGCCTGCAGGTCAGCCGGATGCTCCTGGCCACGGGCGCTCTTCTGGAAGCTTTCCATTGCCCTGCCTGAGATACCCCTCCTGTCCCGGCCCCCACTCCTTTTTTTCCTTCCTCACCTCAGCCCGGAGAGATACTCCAGTGGAAGTTATGGGTGACACATCCTCTTCTTTACAGGTGGCAGCCTGGCAACTCCTGCCGAAAGTCCAGCAGAGCCCCACTCACACCGGGCCCCCCACAAAGCCGTGGACCCTCACACCCTCCCACCAGCACAGCCCCGAGACTGCTGACGGGGCAGAGAATATGCAGTCAGGCACAGCTGCAGGGGCTATTGCTGCCTGGAGTGCTGTTTATATTGACCTCAACCCAGGCACACCTGGGGAGGGCTTGCCGGCAGGGTCAGGCTGCCCAGGTCAGCTAATCCTCAGCCCTCGGGGAATCACATTGCAGAAAATGGACCTCGCTAAGACAGAATATTCGCCAAGGAAAAAAAGGACACAATGCCATTTGCAGCACCGTAGATGAGTCTCGAGGTAATCACGTGACTTGGAGTAAGTCAGAAAGTGAAAGACACATATCATATCATATCACTTATAGGTGTTACCTATAAATTGATACCAGGGCAGATATTTCCACGGAGAAGGGCAATCACAGATTCATTAAACAAACTTATGGTTCACCAAAGGAAAGGTGTGAGGATTGAATTCATTACGATATTGGGGTTAACAGACATATACAAACACAGTAGACGTATAGAATCACCAAAGACCTACGGAGTACCAAGAGAAGACTACTCAACATTCTGTCATAACGTACATGGGAAAAGGATCCCAGGAAGAACAGACATATGTATATGTGTAAAAGAACCACCTCTTGCACACCTACAACAAGCTAAACGTTGTACTCAAACTTGCTGTAATAAAAAATAAAAAATTAAATTAAAAACACGAACAAGAAGTAGTGAGACAAACTTGAGGGGCTTTCTCCTGGCACATTCCGTTCTACATTCCAATCTAGAACGCGACTTCCATTGAGGCTCTGCTGCCCTAGTAACCAGATTTGGTAAGGGAGAACTGCTGCCACCTTGTGGCCGTTTCACACAACAGCAGCTTTAATCCCAGCGCTAATGGTCAGTGGATATTCCAAAACATTACAGGCCTTTAAATGACACCTGCCCTGAAAACATATCCTGGGGTCATATATCGACCAAAAAATTCAAAAGCCGTCCATATTTCAAAACGACAGTTTCAAGAGGCATATTTCACGCACATTAGTGTTCTGCTTCTTTTGCTTGCTTTCTTGCTTTGTTAAAAAAACGGGAATGGAAAAAGGCAACCCTCAGAATGGGCGAAAACGTTCACAAACGAATCAATGGACAAAGGTTTAATCTCCAATATATATAAACAGCTCATGCAGCTTAATATTAATAAAACAAACAACCCAATACAAAAATGGGCAGAAGATCTAAAGAGACGTTTCTTCAAAGAAGACACAGAGATGGCCAAGACGCACATGAAAAGCTGCTCAACATCACTAATTATTAGAGAAATGCAAATCAAAACTACAATGAGGTAAGACCTCACACCTGTGAGAATCGGCATCATCAGATAATCTACAAACAACAAATTCTGGGGAGGGTGTGGACAAAAGGAACCCTCTTCCGCTATTGGTGGGAATGTAAATTGATACAGTCACTATGGAGAACAGTATGGAGGTTCCTTTAAAAAACTAAAAAGAGAATTACCATAGGATCCAGCAATCCCACTTCTGGGCATATACCCAGAGAAAACCATAAATCACAAAGACACATTCACCACAATGTTCATTGCAGCACTATTTACAATAGCCAGGTAATGGAAGAAACCTAAATGCCCACAGACAGACGAATGGATAAAGATGTGGTACATATATAAAATGGAATATTACTCAGCCAAAAAAAGGAATGAAACTGAGTCATTTGTAGAGAAGTTGATGGATCTAGAGACTGTCATACAGAGTGAAGTAAGTCAGAAAGAGAAAAACAAATATTGTATATTAATGCCTATATGTGGAACCTAGAAAAATGGTACAGATGAACTGGTTTGCAGGGCAGAAATAGAGACACAGAGGTAGAGAACAAACGTATGGACATTGACACAAAGTGGGGGAAGCCACGGGGTGGTGGTGGTGGGATGAGTTGGGAGATTGGGATTGACCTGTATACATGTATATGCATAAAATAGATAACTAATAATAACCTACTGTATAGAAAAATAAATTAAATTAAATTTCAAAATTTTTAAAAATAAAATGTAAAAATAAAACAGAAAAAAGTTCTTCCATTCACACTGATGTATTTATAAGAATGAATTATTTCCATGCTTATATCCATAAATACATAAAAGAGGAATAAAATCTAACTTGAACCAAAAAAGAAAAAAAAAAACTGAACCTAACATTTATACAGAGGAAAACACTACCAAGGCACTTGCTCCAGTGGTAAACAATTCTGAAATTGGTCAGAGGTGGGGAATCATCTCCCATACAGCCAGCAGCCCCGCCCGCCCACGCAAGGAGCATCCTTATTGCAAAGCTGGGGGACCGTGCCGAGGCCTCTGTGAGGAAACGTGAGCTGAGCCCCAGGCCAGCTGCTGCTGAACTCTTCCCACCCTTCCCAGGTGAAACACCTGAATATGTACAAGGGCTTGAAAGCCTAGAGGAAGGGCCGTGGAGCCACACCAGCGACAGCACGCAGGCCAACTTGGTGCCTGCAGGTCAGCCGGATGCTCCTGGCCACGGGCGCTCTTCTGGAAGCTTTCCATTGCCCTGCCTGAGATACCCCTCCTGTCCCGGCCCCCACTCCTTTTTTTCCTTCCTCACCTCAGCCCGGAGAGATATTCCAGTGGAAGTTATGGGTGACACATCCTCTTCTTTACAGGTGGCAGCCTGGCAACTCCTGCCGAAAGTCCAGCAGAGCCCCACTCACACCGGGCCCCCCACAAAGCCGTGGACCCTCACACCCTCCCACCAGCACAGCCCCGAGACTGCTGACGGGGCAGAGAATATGGAGTCAGGCACAGCTGCAGGGGCTATTGCTGCCTGGAGTGCTGTTTATATTGACCTCAACCCAGGCACACCTGGGGAGGGCTTGCCGGCAGGGTCAGGCTGCCCAGGTCAGCTAATCCTCAGCCCTCGGGGAATCACATTGCAGAAAATGGACCTCGCTAAGACAGAATATTCGCCAAGGAAAAAAAGGACACAATGCCATTTGCAGCACCGTAGATGAGTCTCGAGGTAATCACGTGACTTGGAGTAAGTCAGAAAGTGAAAGACACATATCATATCATATCACTTATAGGTGTTACCTATAAATGGATACCAGGGCAGATATTTCCACGGAGAAGGGCAATCACAGATTCATTAAACAAACTTATGGTTCACCAAAGGAAAGGTGTGAGGATTGAATTCATTACGATATTGGGGTTAACAGACATATACAAACACAGTAGACGTATAGAATCACCAAAGACCTACGGAGTACCAAGAGAAGACTACTCAACATTCTGTCATAACGTACATGGGAAAAGGATCCCAGGAAGAACAGACATATGTATATGTGTAAAAGAACCACCTCTTGCACACCTACAACAAGCTAAACGTTGTACTCAAACTTGCTGTAATAAAAAATAAAAAATTAAATTAAAAACATGAACAAGAAGTAGTGAGACAAACTTGAGGGGCTTTCTCCTGGCACATTCCGTTCTACATTCCAATCTAGAACGCGCCTTCCATTGAGGCTCTGCTGCCCTAGTAAGCAGATTTGGTAAGGGAGAACTGCTGCCACCTTGTGGCCGTTTCACACAACAGCAGCTTTAATCCCAGCGCTAATGGTCAGTGGATATTCCAAATCATTACAGGCCTGTAAATGACACCTGCCCTGAAAACATATCCTGGGGTCATATATCGACCAAAAAATTCAAAAGACGTCCATATTTCAAAACGACAGTTTCAAGAGGCATATTTCACGCACATTAGTGTTCTGCTTCTTTTGCTTGCTTTCTTTCTTTGTTAAAAAAACGGGAAAGGAAAAAGGCAACCCTCAGAATGGGCGAAAACGTTCACAAACGAATCAATGGACAAAGGTTTAATCTCCAATATATATAAACAGCTCATGCAGCTTAATATTAATAAAACAAACAACCCAATACAAAAATGGGCAGAAGATCTAAAGAGACGTTTCTTCAAAGAAGACACAGAGATGGCCAAGACGCACATGAAAAGCTGCTCAACATCACTAATTATTAGAGAAATGCAAATCAAAACTACAATGAGGTAAGACCTCACACCTGTGAGAATCGGCATCATCAGATAATCAGCAAACAACAAATTCTGGGGAGGGTGTGGACAAAAGGAACCCTCTTCCGCTATTGGTGGGAATGTAAATTGATACAGTCACTATGGAGAACAGTATGGAGGTTCCTTTATAAAACTAAAAAGAGAATTACCATAGGATCCAGCAATCCCATTTCTGGGCATATACCCAGAGAAAACCATAAATCACAAAGACACATTCACGACAATGTTCATTGCAGCACTATTTACAATAGCCAGGTAATGGAAGCAACCTAAATGCCCACAGACAGACGAATGGATAAAGATGTGGTACATATATAAAATGGAATATTACTCAGCCAAAAAAAGGAATGAAACTGGGTCATTTGTAGAGAAGTTGATGGATCTAGAGACTGTCATACAGAGTGAAGTAAGTCAGAAAGAGAAAAACAAATATTGTATATTAATGCCTATATATGGAACCTAGAAAAACGGTACAGATGAACAGGTTTGCAGGGCAGAAATAGAGACACAGAGGTAGAGAACAAACGTATGGACACAAAGTGGGGGAAGCCATGGGGTGGTGGTGGTGGGATGAGTTGGGAGATTGGGATTGACCTGTATACATGTATATGCATAAAATAGATAACTGATAATAACCTACTGTATAAAAAAAATAAATTAAATTTCAAAATGTTTAAAAATAAAATGTAAAAATAAAACAGAATAAAGTTCTTCCATTCACACTGATGTATTTATAAGAATGAATTATTTCCATGCGTATATCCATAAATACATAAAAGAGGAATAAAATCTAACTTGAACCAAAAAAGAAAAAAAAAACTGAACCTAACATTTATACAGAGGAAAACACTACCAAGGCACTTGCTACAGTGGTAAACAATTCTGAAATTGGTCAGAGGTGGGGAATCATCTCCCATACAGCCAGCAGCCCCGCCCGCCCACGCAAGGAGCGTCCTTATTGCAAAGCTGGGGGACCGTGCCGAGGCCTCTGTGAGGAAACGTGAGCTGAGCCCCAGGCCAGCTGCTGCTGAACTCTTCCCACCCTTCCCAGGTGAAACACCTGAATATGTACAAGGGCTTGAAAGCCTAGAGGAAGGGCCGTGGAGCCACACCAGCGACAGCACGCAGGCCAACTTGGTGCCTGCAGGTCAGCCGAATGCTCTTGGCCACGGGCGCTCTTCTGGAAGCTTTCCATTGCCCTGCCTGAGATACCCCTCCTGTCCCGGCCCCCACTCCTTTTTTTCCTTCCTCACCTCAGCCCGGAGAGATATTCCAGTGGAAGTTATGGGTGACACATCCTCTTCTTTACAGGTGGCAGCCTGGCAACTCCTGCCGAAAGTCCAGCAGAGCCCCACTCACACCGGGCCCCCCACAAAGCCGTGGAACCTCACACCCTCCCACCAGCACAGCCCCGAGACTGCTGACGGTGCAGAGAATATGGAGTCAGGCACAGCTGCAGGGGCTATTGCTGGCTGGAGTGCTGTTTATATTGACCTCAACCCAGGCACACCTGGGGAGGGCTTGCCGGCAGGGTCAGGCTGCCCAGGTCAGCTTATCCTCAGCCCTCGGGGAATCACATTGCAGAAAATGGACCTCGCTAAGACAGAATATTCGCCAAGGAAAAAAAGGACACAATGCCATTTGCAGCACCGTAGATGAGTCTCGAGGTAATCACGTGACTTGGAGTAAGTCAGAAAGTGAAAGACACATATCATATCATATCACTTATAGGTGTTACCTATTAATTGATACCAGGGCAGATATTTCCACGGAGAAGGGCAATCACAGATTCATTAAACAAACTTATGGTTCACCAAAGGAAAGGTGTGAGGATTGAATTCATTACGATATTGGGGTTAACAGACATATACAAACACAGTAGACGTATAGATTCACCAAAGACCTACGGAGTACCAAGAGAAGACTACTCAACATTCTGTCATAACGTACATGGGAAAAGGATCCCAGGAAGAACAGACATATGTATATGTGTAAAAGAACCACCTCTTGCACACCTACAACAAGCTAAACGTTGTACTCAAACTTGCTGTAATAAAAAATAAAAAATTAAATTAAAAACACGAACAAGAAGTAGTGAGACAAACTTGAGGGGCTTTCTCCTGGCACATTCCGTTCTACATTCCAATCTAGAATGCGACTTCCATTGAGGCTCTGCTGCCCTAGTAACCAGATTTGGTAAGGGAGAACTGCTGCCACCTTGTGGCCGTTTCACACAACAGCAGCTTTAATCCCAGCGCTAATGGTCAGTGGATATTCCAAATCATTACAGGCCTGTAAATGACACCTGCCCTGAAAACATATCCTGGGGTCATATATCGACCAAAAAATTCAAAAGACGTCCATATTTCAAAACGACAGTTTCAAGAGGCATATTTCACGCACATTAGTGTTCTGCTTCTTTTGCTTGCTTTCTTGCTTTGTTAAAAAAACGGGAATGGAAAAAGGCAACCCTCAGAATGGGCGAAAACATTCACAAACGAATCAATGGACAAAGGTTTAATCTCCAATATATATAAACAGCTCATGCAGCTTAATATTAATAAAACAAACAACCCAATACAAAAATGGGCAGAAGATCTAAAGAGACGTTTCTTCAAAGAAGACACAGAGATGGCCAAGACGCACATGAAAAGCTTCTCAACATCACTAATTATTAGAGAAATGCAAATCAAAACTACAATGAGGTAAGACCTCACACCTGTGAGAATCGGCATCATCAGATAATCTACAAACAACAAATTCTGGGGAGGGTGTGGACAAAAGGAACCCTCTTCCGCTCTTGGTGGGAATGTAAATTGATACAGTCACTATGGAGAACAGTATGGAGGTTCCTTTCAAAAACTAAAAAGAGAATTACCATAGGATCCAGCAATCCCATTTCTGGGCATATACCCAGAGAAAACCATAAATCACAAAGACACATTCACCACAATGTTCATTGCAGCACTATTTACAATAGCCAGGTAATGGAAGCAACCTAAATGCCCACAGACAGACGAATGGATAAAGATGTGGTACATATATAAAATGGAATATTACTCAGCCAAAAAAAGGAATGAAACTGAGTCATTTGTAGAGAAGTTGATGGATCTAGAGACTGTCATACAGAGTGAAGTAAGTCAGAAAGGGAAAAACAAATATTGTATATTAATGCCTATATGTGGAACCTAGAAAAATGGTACAGATGAACTGGTTTGCAGGGCAGAAATAGAGACACAGAGGTAGAGAACAAACGTATGGACACAAAGTGGCGGAAGCCATGGGGTGGTGGTGGTGGGATGAGTTGGGAGATTGGGATTGACCTGTATACATGTATATGCATAAAATAGATAACTGATAATAACCTACTGTATAAAAAAAATAAATTAAATTTCAAAATTTTTAATAATAAAATGTAAAAATAAAACAGAAAAAAGTTCTTCCATTCACACTGATGTATTTATAAGAATGAATTATTTCCATGCTTATATCCATAAATACATAAAAGAGGAATAATATCTAACTTGAACCAAAAAAGAAAAAAAAAACTGAACCTAACATTTATACAGAGGAAAACACTACCAAGGCACTTGCTACAGAGGTAAACAATTCTGAAATTGGTCAGAGGTGGGGAATCATCTCCCATACAGCCAGCAGCCCCGCCCGCCCACGCAAGGAGCGTCCTTATTGCAAAGCTGGGGGACCGTGCCGAGGCCTCTGTGAGGAAACGTGAGCTGAGCCCCAGGCCAGCTGCTGCTGAACTCTTCCCACCCTTCCCAGGTGAAACACCTGAATATGTACAAGGGCTTGAAAGCCTAGAGGAAGGGCCGTGGAGCCACACCAGCGACAGCACGCAGGCCAACTTGGTGCCTGCAGGTCAGCCGGATGCTCCTGGCCACGGGCGCTCTTCTGGAAGATTTCCATTGACCTGCCAGAGATACCCCTCCTGTCCCGGCCCCCACTCCTTTTTTTCCTTCCTCACCTCAGCCCGGAGAGATATTCCAGTGGAAGTTATGGGTGACACATCCTCTTCTTTACAGGTGGCAGCCTGGCAACTCCTGCCGAAAGTCCAGCAGAGCCCCACTCACACCGGGCCCACCACAAAGCCGTGGAACCTCACACCCTCCCACCAGCACAGCCCCGAGACTGCTGACGGTGCAGAGAATATGGAGTCAGGCACAGCTGCAGGGGCTATTGCTGGCTGGAGTGCTGTTTATATTGACCTCAACCCAGGCACACCTGGGGAGGGCTTGCCGGCAGGGTCAGGCTGCCCAGGTCAGCTTATCCGCAGCCCTCGGGGAATCACATTGCAGAAAATGGACCTCGCTAAGACAGAATATTCGCCAAGGAAAAAAAGGACACAATGCCATTTGCAGCACCGTAGATGAGTCTCGAGGTAATCACGTGACTTGGAGTAAGTCAGAAAGTGAAAGACACATATCATATCATATCACTTATAGGGGTTACCTATAAATTGATACCAGGGCAGATATTTCCACGGAGAAGGGCAATCACAGATTCATTAAACAAACTTATGGTTCACCAAAGGAAAGGTGTGAGGATTGAATTCATTACGATATTGGGGTTAACAGACATATACAAACACAGTAGACGTATAGAATCACCAAAGACCTACGGAGTACAAAGAGAAGACTACTCAACATTCTCTCATAACGTACATGGGAAAAGGATCCCAGGAAGAACAGACATATGTATATGTGTAAAAGAACCACCTCTTGCACACCTACAACAAGCTAAACGTTGTACTCAAACTTGCTGTAATAAAAAATAAAAAATTAAATTAAAAACACGAACAAGAAGTAGTGAGACAAACTTGAGGGGCTTTCTCCTGGCACATTCCGTTCTACATTCCAATCTAGAACGCGACTTCCATTGAGGCTCTGCTGCCCTAGTAACCAGATTTGGTAAGGGAGAACTGCTGCCACCTTGTGGCCGTTTCACACAACAGCAGCTGTAATCCCAGCGCTAATGGTCAGTGGATATTCCAAATCATTACAGACCTGTAAATGACACCTGCCCTGAAAACATATCCTGGGGTCATATATCGACCAAAAAATTCAAAAGACGTCCATATTTCAAAACGACAGTTTCAAGAAGCATATTTCACGCACATTAGTGTTCTGCTTCTTTTGCTTGCTTTCTTGCTTTGTTAAAAAAACGGGAATGGAAAAAGGCAACCCTCAGAATGGGCGAAAACGTTCACAAACGAATCAATGGACAAAGGTTTAATCTCCAATATATATAAACAGCTCATGCAGCTTAATATTAATAAAACAAACAACCCAATACAAAAATGGGCAGAAGATCTAAAGAGACGTTTCTTCAAAGAAGACACAGAGATGGCCAAGACGCACATGAAAAGCTGCTCAACATCACTAATTATTAGAGAAATGCAAATCCAAACTACAATGAGGTAAGACCTCACACCTGTGAGAATCGGCAATATCAGATAATCTACAAACAACAAATTCTGGGGAGGGTGTGGACAAAAGGAACCCTCTTCCGCTATTGGTGGGAATGTAAATTGATACAGTCACTATGGAGAACAGTATGGAGGTTCCTTTCAAAAACTAAAAAGAGAATTACCATAGGATCCAGCAATCGCACTTCTGGGCATATACCCAGAGAAAACCATAAATCACAAAGACACATTCTCCACAATGTTCATTGCAGCACTATTTACAATAGCCAGGTAATGGAAGCAACCTAAATGCCCACAGACAGACGAATGGATAAAGATGTGGTACATATATAAAATGGAATATTACTCAGCCAAAAGAAGGAATGAAACTGAGTCATTTGTAGAGAAGTTGATGGATCTAGAGACTGTCATACAGAGTGAAGTAAGTCAGAAAGAGAAAAACAAATATTGTATATTAATGCCTATATGTGGAACCTAGAAAAATGGTACAGATGAACTGGTTTGCAGGGCAGAAATAGAGACACAGAGGTAGAGAACAAACGTATGGACATGGACACAAAGTGGGGGAAGCCATGGGGTGGTGGTGGTGGGATGAGTTGGGAGATTGGTATTGACCTGTATACGTGTATATGCATAAAATAGATAACTAATAATAACCTACTGTATGGAAAAATAAATTAAATTAAATTTCAAAATTTTTAAAAATAAAATGTAAAAATAAAACAGAAAAAATGTTCTTCCATTCACACTGATGTATTTATAAGAATGAATTATTTCCATGCTTATATCCATAAATACATAAAAGAGGAATAAAATCTAACTTGAACCAAAAAAGAAAAAAAAACTGAACCTAACATTTATACAGAGGAAAACACTACCAAGGCACTTGCTCCAGTGGTAAACAATTCTGAAATTGGTCAGAGGTGGGGAATCATCTCCCATACAGCCAGCAGCCCCACCCGGCCACGCAAGGAGCGTCCTTATTGCAAAGCTGGGGGACCGTGCCGAGGCCTCTGTGAGTAAACGTGAGCTGAGCCCCAGGCCAGCTGCTGCTGAACTCTTCCCACCCTTCCCAGGTGAAACACCTGAATATGTACAAGGGCTTGAAAGCCTAGAGGAAGGGCCGCGGAGCCACACCAGCGACAGCACACAGGCCAACTTGGTGCCTGCAGGTCAGCCAGGATGGTCCTGGCCACGGGCGCTCTTCTGGAAGCTTTCCATTGCCCTGCCTGAGTTACCCCTCCTGTCCCGGCCCCCACTCCTTTGTTTCCTTCCTCACCTCAGCCCGGAGAGATATTCCAGTGGGAGTTATGGGTGACACATCCTCTTCTTTACAGGTGGCACCCTGGCAACTACTGCCGAAAGTCCAGCAGAGCCCCACTCACACCGGGACCCCTAAAAAGCCATGGACCATCACACCCTCCCACCAGCACAGCCCCGAGACTGCTGACGGGGCAGAGAATATGGAGTCAGGCACAGCTGCAGGGGCTATTGCTGCCTGGAGTGCTGTTTATATTGACCTCAACCCAGGCACACCTGGGGAGGGCTTGCCGGCAGGGTCAGGCTGCCCAGGTCAGCTAATCCTCAGCCCTCGGGGAATCACATTGCAGAAAATGGACCTCGCTAAGACAGAATATTCGCCAAGGAAAAAAAGGACACAATGCCATTTGCAGCACCGTAGATGAGTCTCGAGGTAATCACGTGACTTGGAGTAAGTCAGAAAGTGAAAGACACATATCATATCATATCACTTATAGGTGTTACCTATAAATTGATACCAGGGCAGATATTTCCACGGAGAAGGGCAATCACAGATTCATTAAACAAACTTATGGTTCACCAAAGGAAAGGTGTGAGGATTGAATTCATTACGATATTGGAGTTAACAGACATATACAAACACAGTAGACGTATAGAATCACCAAAGACCTACGGAGTACCAAGAGAAGACTACTCAACATTCTGTCATAACGTACATGGGAAAAGGATCCCTGGAAGAACAGACATATGTATATGTGTAAAAGAACCACCTCTTGCACACCTACAACAAGCTAAACGTTGTACTCAAACTTGCTGTAATAAAAAATAAAAAATTAAATTAAAAACACGAACAAGAAGTAGTGAGACAAACTTGAGGGGCTTTCTCCTGGCACATTCCGTTCTACATTCCAATCTAGAACGCGACTTCCACTGAGGCTCTGCTGCCCTAGTAACCAGATTTGGTAAGGGAGAACTGCTGCCACCTTGTGGCCGTTTCACACAACAGCAGCTGTAATCCCAGCGCTAATGGTCAGTGGATATTCCAAATCATTACAGGCCTGTAAATGACACCTGCCCTGAAAACATATCCTGGGGTCATATATCGACCAAAAAATTCAAAAGACGTCCATATTTCAAAACGACAGTTTCAGGAGGCATATTTCACGCACATTAGTGTTCTGGTTCTTTTGCTTGCTTTCTTTCTTTGTTAAAAAAACGGGAAAGGAAAAAGGCAACCCTCAGAATGGGCGAAAACGTTCACAAACGAATCAATGGACAAAGGTTTAATCTCCAATATATATAAACAGCTCATGCAGCTTAATATTAATAAAACAAACAACCCAATACAAAAATGGCAGAAGATCTAAAGAGACGTTTCTTCAAAGAAGACACAGAGATGGCCAAGACGCACATAAAAAGCTGCTCAACATCACTAATTATTAGAGAAATGCAAATCAAAACTACAATGAGGTAAGACCTCACACCTGTGAGAATCGGCATCATCAGATAATCAACAAACAACAAATTCTGGGGAGGGTGTGGACAAAAGGAACCCTCTTCCGCTATTGGTGGGAATGTAAATTGATACAGTCACTATGGAGAACAGTATGGAGGTTCCTTTATAAAACTAAAAAGAGAATTACCATAGGATCCAGCAATCCCACTTCTGGGCATATACCCAGAGAAAACCATAAATCACAAAGACACATTCACCAGAATGTTCATTGCAGCACTATTTACAATAGCCAGGTAATGGAAGCAACCTAAATGCCCACAGACAGACGAATGGATAAAGATGTGGTACATATATAAAATGGAATATTACTCAGCCAAAAAAAGGAATGAAACTGGGTCATTTGTAGAGAAGTTGATGGATCTAGAGACTGTCATACAGAGTGAAGTAAGTCAGAAAGAGAAAAACAAATATTGTATATTAATGCCTATATATGGAACCTAGAAAAATGGTACAGATGAACTGGTTTGCAGGGCAGAAATAGAGACACAGAGGTAGAGAACTAACGTATGGACACAAAGTGGGGGAAGCCATGGGGTGGTGGTGGTGGGATGAGTTGGGAGATTGGGATTGACCTGTATACATGTATATGCATAAAATAGATAACTGATAATAACCTACTGTATAAAAAAAATAAATTAAATTTCAAAATTTTAAAAAATAAAATGTAAAAATAAAACAGAAAAAAGTTCTTCCATTCACACTGATGTATTTATAAGAATGAATTATTTCCATGCTTATATCCATAAATAAATAAAAGAGGAATAAAATCTAACTTGAACCAAAAAAGAAAAAAAAAACTGAACCTAACATTTATACAGAGGAAAACACTACCAAGGCACTTGCTACAGTGGTAAACAATTCTGAAATTGGTCAGAGGTGGGGAATCATCTCCCATACAGCCAGCAGCCCCGCCCGCCCACGCAAGGAGCGTCCTTATTTCAAAGCTGGGGGACCGTGCCGAGGCCTCTGTGAGTAAACGTGAGCTGAGCCCCTGGCCAGCTGCTGCTGAACTCTTCCCACCCTTCCCAGGTGAAACACCTGAATATGTACAAGGGCTTGAAAGCCTAGAGGAAGGGCCGTGGAGCCACACCAGCGACAGCACGCAGGCCAACTTGGTGCCTGCAGGTCAGCCGGATGCTCCTGGCCACGGGCGCTCTTCTGGAAGCTTTCCATTGCCCTGCCTGAGATACCCCTCCTGTCCCGGCCCCCACTCCTTTTTTTCCTTCCTCACCTCAGCCCGGAGAGACATTCCAGTGGAAGTTATGGGTGACACATCCTCTTCTTTACAGGTGGCAGCCTGGCAACTCCTGCCGAAAGTCCAGCAGAGCCCCACTCACACCGGGCCCCCCACAAAGCCGTGGAACCTCACACCCTCCCACCAGCACAGCCCCGAGACTGCTGACGGTGCAGACAATATGGAGTCAGGCAGAGCTGCAGGGGCTATTGCTGGCTGGAGTGCTGTTTATATTGACCTCAACCCAGGCACACCTGGGGAGTGCTTGCCGGCAGGGTCAGGCTGCCCAGGTCAGCTAATCCTCAGCCCTCGGGGAATCACATTGCAGAAAATGGACCTCGCTAAGACAGAATATTCGCCAAGGAAAAAAAGGACACAATGCCATTTGCAGCACCGTAGATGAGACTCGAGGTAATCACGTGACTTGGAGTAAGTCAGAATGTGAAAGACACATATCATATCATATCACTTATAGGTGTTACCTATAAATTGATACCAGGGCAGATATTTCCACGGAGAAGGGCAATCACAGATTCATTAAACAAACTTATGGTTCACCAAAGGAAATGTGTGAGGATTGAATTCATTACGATATTGGGGTTAACAGACATATACAAACACAGTAGACGTATAGAATCACCAAAGACCTACGGAGTACCAAGAGAAGACTACTCAACATTCTCTCATAACGTACATGGGAAAAGGATCCCAGGAAGAACAGACATATGTATATGTGTAAAAGAACCACCTCTTGCACACCTACAAAAAGCTAAACGTTGTACTCAAACTTGCTGTAATAAAAAATAAAAAATTAAATTAAAAACACGAACAAGAAGTAGTGAGACAAACTTGAGGGGCTTTCTCCTGGCACATTCCGTTCTACATTCCAATCTAGAAGGCGACTTCCATTGAGGCTCTGCTGCCCTAGTAACCAGATTTGGTAAGGGAGAACTGCTGCCACCTTGTGGCCGTTTCACACAACAGCAGCTGTAATCCCAGCGCTAATGGTCAGTGGATATTCCAAATCATTACAGGCCTGTAAATGACACCTGCCCTGAAAACATATCCTGGGGTCATATATCGACCAAAAAATTCAAAAGACGTCCATATTTCAAAACGACAGTTTCAAGAGGCATATTTCACGCACATTAGTGTTCTGCTTCTTTTGCTTGCTTTCTTGCTTTGTTAAAAAAACGGGAATGGAAAAAGGCAACCCTCAGAATGGGCGAAAACGTTCACAAACGAATCAATGGACAAAGGTTTAATCTCCAATATATATAAACAGCTCATGCAGCTTAATATTAATAAAACAAACAACCCAATACAAAAATGGGCAGAAGATCTAAAGAGACGTTTCTTCAAAGAAGACACAGAGATGGCCAAGACGCACATGAAAAGCTGCTCAACATCACTAATTATTAGAGAAATGCAAATCAAAACTACAATGAGGTAAGACCTCACACCTGTGAGAATCGGCCTCATCAGATAATCTACAAACAACAAATTCTGGGGAGGGTGTGGACAAAAGGAACCCTCTTCCGCTATTGGTGGGAATGTAAATTGATACAGTCACTATGGAGAACAGTATGGAGGTTCCTTTAAAAAACTAAAAAGAGAATTACCATAGGATCCAGCAATCCCACTTCTGGGCATATACCCAGAGAAAACCATAAATCACAAAGACACATTCACCACAATGTTCATTGCAGCACTATTTACAATAGCCAGGTAATGGAAGCAACCTAAATGCCCACAGACAGACGAATGGATAAAGATGTGGTACATATATAAAATGGAATATTACTCAGCCAAAAAAAGGAATGAAACTGAGTCATTTGTAGAGAAGTTGATGGATCTAGAGACTGTCATACAGAGTGAAGTAAGTCAGAAAGAGAAAAACAAATATTGTATATTAATGCCTATATGTGGAACCTAGAAAAATGGTACAGATGAACTGGTTTGCAGGGCAGAAATAGAGACACAGAGGTAGAGAACAAACGTATGGACATGGACACAAAGTGGGGGAAGCCATGGGGTGGTGGTGGTGGGATGAGTTGGGAGATTGGGATTGACCTGTATACATGTATATGCATAACATAGATAACTAATAATAACCTACTGTAAAAAAAATAAATTAAATTAAATTTCAAAATTTTAAAAAATAAAATGTAAAAATAAAACAGAAAAAAAGTTCTTCCATTCACACTGATGTATTTATAAGAATGAATTATTTCCATGCTTATATCCATAAATACATAAAAGAGGAATAAAATCTAACTTGAACCAAAAAAGAAAAAAAAAACTGAACCTAACATTTACACAGAGGAAAACACTACCAAGGCACTTGCTCCAGTGGTAAACAATTCTGAAATTGGTCAGAGGTGGGGAATCATCTCCCATACAGCCAGCAGCCCCGCCCACCCACGCAAGGAGCGTCCTTATTGCAAAGCTGGGGGACCGTGCCGAGGCCTCTGTGAGTAAACGTGAGCTGAGCCCCAGGCCAGCTGCTGCTGAACTCTTCCCACCCTTCCCAGGTGAAACACCTGAATATGTACAAGGGCTTGAAAGCCTAGAGGAAGGGCCGTGGAGCCACACCAGCGACAGCACGCAGGCCAACTTGGTGCCTGCAGGTCAGCCAGGATGGTCCTGGCCACGGGCGCTCTTCTGGAAGCTTTCCATTGCCCTGCCTGAGATACCCCTCCTGTCCCGGCCCCCACTCCTTTTTTTCCTTCCTCACCTCAGCCCGGAGAGATATTCCAGTGGAAGTTATGGGTGACACATCCTCTTCTTTACTGGTGGCAGCCTGGCAACTCCTGACGAAAGTCCAGCCGAGACCCACTCACACCGGGCCCCCCACAAAGCCGTGGACCCTCACACCCTCCCACCAGCACAGCCCCGAGACTGCTGACGGGGCAGAGAATATGGAGTCAGGCACAGCTGCAGGGGCTATTGCTGCCTGGAGTGCTGTTTATATTGACCTCAACCCAGGCACACCTGGGGAGGGCTTGCCGGCAGGGTCAGGCTGCCCAGGTCAGCTAATCCTCAGCCCTCGGGGAATCACATTGCAGAAAATGGACCTCGCTAAGACAGAATATTCGCCAAGGAAAAAAAGGACACAATGCCATTTGCAGCACCGTAGATGAGTCTCGAGGTAATCACGTGACTTGGAGTAAGTCAGAAAGTGAAAGACACATATCATATCATATCACTTATAGGTGTTACCTATAAATTGATACCAGGGCAGATATTTCCACGGAGAAGGGCAATCACAGATTCATTAAACAAACTTATGGTTCACCAAAGGAAAGGTGTGAGGATTGAATTCATTACGATATTGGGGTTAACAGACATATACAAACACAGTAGACGTATAGAATCACCAAAGACCTACGGAGTACCAAGAGAAGACTACTCAACATTCTGTCATAACGTACATGGGAAAAGGATCCCAGGAAGAACAGACATATGTATATGTGTAAAAGAACCACCTCTTGCACACCTACAACAAGCTAAACGTTGTACTCAAACTTGCTGTAATAAAAAATAAAAAATTAAATTAAAAACACGAACAAGAAGTAGCGAGACAAACTTGAGGGGCTTTCTCCTGGCACATTCCGTTCTACATTCCAATCTAGAACGCGACTTCCATTGAGGCTCTGCTGCCCTAGTAACCAGATTTGGTAAGGGAGAACTGCTGCCACCTTGTGGCCGTTTCACACAACAGCAGCTTTAATCCCAGCGCTAATGGTCAGTGGATATTCCAAAACATTACAGGCCTTTAAATGACACCTGCCCTGAAAACATATCCTGGGGTCATATATCGACCAAAAAATTCAAAAGCCGTCCATATTTCAAAACGACAGTTTCAAGAGGCATATTTCACGCACATTAGTGTTCTGCTTCTTTTGCTTGCTTTCTTGCTTTGTTAAAAAAACGGGAATGGAAAAAGGCAACCCTCAGAATGGGCGAAAACGTTCACAAACGAATCAATGGACAAAGGTTTAATCTCCAATATATATAAACAGCTCATGCAGCTTAATATTAATAAAACAAACAACCCAATACAAAAATGGGCAGAAGATCTAAAGAGACGTTTCTTCAAAGAAGACACAGAGATGGCCAAGACGCACATGAAAAGCTGCTCAACATCACTAATTATTAGAGAAATGCAAATCAAAACTACAATGAGGTAAGACCTCACACCTGTGAGAATCGGCCTCATCAGATAATCTACAAACAACAAATTCTGGGGAGGGTGTGGACAAAAGGAACCCTCTTCCGCTATTGGTGGGAATGTAAATTGATACAGTCACTATGGAGAACAGTATGGAGGTTCCTTTCAAAAACTAAAAAGAGAATTACCATAGGATCCAGCAATCCCACTTCTGGGCATATACCCAGAGAAAACCATAAATCACAAAGACACATTCACCACAATGTTCATTGCAGCACTATTTACAATAGCCAGGTAATGGAAGCAACCTAAATGCCCACAGACAGACGAATGGATAAAGATGTGGTACATATATAAAATGGAATATTACTCAGCCAAAAAAAGGAATGAAACTGAGTCATTTGTAGAGAAGTTGATGGATCTAGAGACTGTCATACAGAGTGAAGTAAGTCAGAAAGAGAAAAACAAATATTGTATATTAATGCCTATATGTGGAACCTAGAAAAATGGTACAGATGAACTGGTTTGCAGGGCAGAAATAGAGACACAGAGGTAGAGAACAAACGTATGGACATGGACACAAAGTGGGGGAAGCCATGGGGTGGTGGTGGTGGGATGAGTTGGGAGATTGGGATTGACCTGTATACATGTATATGCATAAAATAGATAACTAATAATAACCTACTGTATAGAAAAATAAATTAAATTAAATTTCAAAATTTTTAAAAATAAAATGTAAAAATAAAACAGAAAAAAAGTTCTTCCATTCACACTGATGTATTTATAAGAATGAATTATTTCCATGCTTATATCCATAAATACATAAAAGAGGAATAAAATCTAACTTGAACCAAAAAAGAAAAAAAAAGTGAACCTAACATTTACACAGAGGAAAACACTACCAAGGCACTTGCTCCAGTGGTAAACAATTCTGAAATTGGTCAGAGGTGGGGAATCATCTCCCATACAGCCAGCAGCCCCGCCCGCCCACGCAAGGAGCGTCCTTATTGCAAAGCTGGCGGACCGTGCCGAGGCCTCTGTGAGTAAACGTGAGCTGAGCCCCAGGCCAGCTGCTGCTGAACTCTTCCCACCCTTCCCAGGTGAAACACCTGAATATGTACAAGGGCTTGAAAGCCTAGAGGAAGGGCCGTGGAGCCACACCAGCGACAGCACGCAGGCCAACTTGGTGCCTGCAGGTCAGCCAGGATGGTCCTGGCCACGGGCGCTCTTCTGGAAGCTTTCCATTGCCCTGCCTGAGATACCCCTCCTGTCCCGGCCCCCACTCCTTTTTTTCCTTCCTCACCTCAGCCCGGAGAGATATTCCAGTGGAAGTTATGGGTGACACATCCTCTTCTTTACAGGTGGCAGCCTGGCAACCCCTGCCGAAAGTCCAGCAGAGCCCCACTCACACCGGGCCCCCCACAAAGCCATGGACCCTCACACCCTCCCACCAGCACAGCCCCGAGACTGCTGACGGGGCAGAGAATATGCAGTCAGGCACAGCTGCAGGGGCTATTGCTGCCTGGAGTGCTGTTTATATTGACCTCAACCCAGGCACACCTGGGGAGGGCTTGCCGGCAGGGTCAGGCTGCCCAGGTCAGCTAATCCTCAGCCCTCGGGGAATCACATTGCAGAAAATGGACCTCACTAAGACAGAATATTCGCCAAGGAAAAAAAGGACACAATGCCATTTGCAGCACCGTAGATGAGTCTAGAGGTAATCACGTGACTTGGAGTAAGTCAGAAAGTGAAAGACACATATCATATCATATCACTTATAGGTGTTACCTATAAATTGATACCAGGGTAGATATTTCCACGGAGAAGGGCAATCACAGATTCATTAAACAAACTTATGGTTCACCAAAGGAAAGGTGTGAGGATTGAATTCATTACGATATTGGGGTTAACAGACATATACAAACACAGTAGACTTATAGAATCACCAAAGACCTACGGAGTACCAAGAGAAGACTACTCAACATTCTGTCATAACGTACATGGGAAAAGGATCCCAGGAAGAACAGACATATGTATATGTGTAAAAGAACCACCTCTTGCACACCTACAACAAGCTAAACGTTGTACTCAAACTTGCTGTAATAAAAAATAAAAAATTAAATTAAAAACACGAACAAGAAGTAGTGAGACAAATTTGAGGGGCTTTCTCCTGGCACATTCCGTTCTACATTCCAATCTAGAACGCGACTTCCATTGAGGCTCTGCTGCCCTAGTAACCAGATTTGGTAAGGGAGAACTGCTGCCACCTTGTGGCCGTTTCACACAACAGCAGCTTTAATCCCAGCGCTAATGGTCAGTGGATATTCCAAATCATTACAGGCCTGTAAATGACACCTGCCCTGAAAACATATCCTGGGGTCACATATCGACCAAAAAATTCAAAAGACGTCCATATTTCAAAACGACAGTTTCAAGAGGCATATTTCCCGCACATTAGTGTTCTGCTTCTTTTGCTTGCTTTCTTGCTTTGTTAAAAAAACGGGAATGGAAAAAGGCAACCCTCAGAATGGGCGAAAACGTTCACAAACGAATCAATGGACAAAGGTTTAATCTCCAATACATATAAACAGCTCATGCAGCTTAATATTAATAAAACAAACAACCCAATACAAAAATGGGCAGAAGATCTAAAGAGACGTTTCTTCAAAGAAGACACAGAGATGGCCAAGACGCACATGAAAAGCTGCTCAACATCACTAATTATTAGAGAAATGCAAATCAAAACTACAATGAGGTAAGACCTCACACCTGTGAGAATCGGCATCATCAGATAATCTACAAACAACAAATTCTGGGGAGGGTGTGGACAAAAGGAACCCTCTTCCGCTATTGGTGGGAATGTAAATTGATACAGTCACTATGGAGAACAGTATGGAGGTTCCTTTCAAAAACTAAAAAGAGAATTACCATAGGATCCAGCAATCCCACTTCTGGGCATATACCCAGAGAAAACCATAAATCACAAAGACACATTCACCACAATGTTCATTGCAGCACTATTTACAATAGCCAGGTAATGGAAGCAACCTAAATGCCCACAGACAGACGAATGGATAAAGATGTGGTACATATATAAAATGGAATATTACTCAGCCAAAAAAAGGAATGAAACTGAGTCATTTGTAGAGAAGTTGATGGATCTAGAGACTGTCATACAGAGTGAAGTAAGTCAGAAAGAGAAAAACAAATATTGTATATTAATGCCTATATGTGGAACCTAGAAAAATGGTACAGATGAACTGGTTTGCAGGGCAGAAATAGAGACACAGAGGTAGAGAACAAACGTATGGACATGGACACAAAGTGGGGGAAGCCATGGGGTGGTGGTGGTGGGATGAGTTGGGAGATTGGGATTGACCTGTATACATGTATATGCATAAAATAGATAACTAATAATAACCTACTGTATAGAAAAATAAATTAAATTAAATTTCAAAATTTTTAAAAATAAAATGTAAAAATAAAACAGAAAAAAAGTTCTTCCATTCACACTGATGTATTTATAAGAATGAATTATTTCCATGCTTATATCCATAAATACATAAAAGAGGAATAAAATCTAACTTGAACCAAAAAAGAAAAAAAAAACTGAACCTAACATTTACACAGAGGAAAACACTACCAAGGCACTTGCTCCAGTGCTAAACAATTCTGAAATTGGTCAGAGGTGGGGAATCATCTCCCATACAGCCAGCAGCCCCGCCCGCCCAGGCAAGGAGCGTCCTTATTGCAAAGCTGGGGGACCGTGCCGAGGCCTCTGTGAGTAAACGTGAGCTGAGTCCCAGGCCAGCTGCTGCTGAACTCTTCCCACCCTTCCCAGGTGAAACACCTGAATATGTACAAGGGCTTGAAAGCCTAGAGGAAGGGCCGTGGAGCCACACCAGCGACAGCACGCAGGCCAACTTGGTGCCTGCAGGTCAGCCAGGATGGTCCTGGCCACGGGCGCTCTTCTGGAAGCTTTCCATTGCCCTGCCTGCGATACCCCTCCTGTCCCGGCCCCCACTCCTTTTTTTCCTTCCTCACCTCAGCCCGGAGAGATATTCCAGTGGAAGTTATGGGTGACACATCCTCTTCTTTACAGATGGCAGCCTGGCAACTCCTGCCGAAAGTCCAGCAGAGACCCACTCACACCGGGCCCCCCACAAAGCCGTGGACCCTCACACCCTCCCACCAGCACAGCCCCGAGACTGCTGACGGGGCAGACAATATGGAGTCAGGCACAGCTGCAGGGGCTATTGCTGCCTGGAGTGCTGTTTATATTGACCTCAACCCAGGCACACCTGGGGAGGGCTTGCCGGCAGGGTCAGGCTGCCCAGGTCAGCTAATCCTCAGCCCACAGGGAATCACATTGCAGAAAATGGACCTCGCTAAGACAGAATATTCGCCAAGGAAAAAAAGGACACAATGCCATTTGCAGCACCGTAGATGAGTCTCGAGGTAATCACGTGACTTGGAGTAAGTCAGAAAGTGAAAGACACATATCATATCATATCACTTATAGGTGTTACCTATAAATTGATACCAGGGCAGATATTTCCACGGAGAAGGGCAATCACAGATTCATTAAACAAACTTATGGTTCACCAAAGGAAAGGTGTGAGGATTGAATTCATTACGATATTGGGGTTAACAGACATATACAAACACAGTAGACGTATAGATTCACCAAAGACCTACGGAGTACCAAGAGAAGACTACTCAACATTCTGTCAAAACGTACATGGGAAAAGGATCCCAGGAAGAACAGACATATGTATATGTGTAAAAGAACCACCTCTTGCACACCTACAACAAGCTAAACGTTGTACTCAAACTTGCTGTAATAAAAAATAAAAAATTATATTAAAAACCCGAACAAGAAGTAGTGAGACAAACTTGAGGGGCTTTCTCCTGGCACATTCCATTCTACATTCCAATCTAGAACGCGACTTCCATTGAGGCTCTGCTGCCCTAGTAACCAGATTTGGTAAGGGAGAACTGCTGCCACCTTGTGGCCGTTTCACACAACAGCAGCTTTAATCCCAGCGCTAATGGTCAGTGGATATTCCAAATCATTACAGGCCTGTAAATGACACCTGCCCTGAAAACATATCCTGGGGTCATATATCGACCAAAAAATTCAAAAGACGTCCATCTTTCAAAACGACAGTTTCAAGAGGCATATTTCACGCACATTAGTGTTCTGCTTCTTTTGCTTGCTTTCTTTCTTTGTTAAAAAAACGGGAATGGAGAAAGGCAACCCTCAGAATGGGCGAAAACGTTCACAAACGAATCAATGGACAAAGGTTTAATCTCCAATACATATAAACAGCTCATGCAGCTTAATATTAATAAAACAAACAACCCAATACAAAAATGGGCAGAAGATCTAAAGAGACGTTTCTTCAAAGAAGACACAGAGATGGCCAAGACGCACATGAAAAGCTGCTCAACATCACTAATTATTAGAGAAATGCAAATCAAAACTACAATGAGGTAAGACCTCACACCTGTGAGAATCGGCATCATCAGATAATCTACAAACAACAAATTCTGGGGAGGGTGTGGACAAAAGGAACCCTCTTCCGCTATTGGTGGGAATGTAAATTGATACAGTCACTATGGAGAACAGTATGGAGGTTCCTTTCAAAAACTAAAAAGAGAATTACCATAGGATCCAGCAATCCCACTTCTGGGCATATACCCAGAGAAAACCATAAATCACAAAGACACATTCACCACAATGTTCATTGCAGCACTATTTACAATAGCCAGGTAATGGAAGCAACCTAAATGCCCACAGACAGACGAATGGATAAAGATGTGGTACATATATAAAATGGAATATTACTCAGCCAAAAAAAGGAATGAAACTGAGTCATTTGTAGAGAAGTTGATGGATCTAGAGACTGTCATACAGAGTGAAGTAAGTCAGAAAGAGAAAAACAAATATTGTATATTAATGCCTATATGTGGAACCTAGAAAAATGGTACAGATGAACTGGTTTGCAGGGCAGAAATAGAGACACAGAGGTAGAGAACAAACGTATGGACATGGACACAAAGTGGGGGAAGCCATGGGGTGGTGGTGGTGGGATGAGTTGGGAGATTGGGATTGACCTGTATACATGTATATGCATAAAATAGATAACTAATAATAACCTACTGTATAGAAAAATAAATTAAATTAAATTTCAAAATTTTTAAAAATAAAATGTAAAAATAAAACAGAAAAAAAGTTCTTCCATTCACACTGATGTATTTATAAGAATGAATTATTTCCATGCTTATATCCATAAATACATAAAAGAGGAATAAAATCTAACTTGAACCAAAAAAGAAAAAAAAAACTGAACCTAACATTTACACAGAGGAAAACACTACCAAGGCACTTGCTCCAGTGCTAAACAATTCTGAAATTGGTCAGAGGTGGGGAATCATCTCCCATACAGCCAGCAGCCCCGCCCGCCCACGCAAGGAGCATCCTTATTGCAAAGCTGGGGGACCGTGCCGAGGCCTCTGTGAGTAAACGTGAGCTGAGTCCCAGGCCAGCTGCTGCTGAACTCTTCCCACCCTTCCCAGGTGAAACACCTGAATATGTACAAGGGCTTGAAAGCCTAGAGGAAGGGCCGTGGAGCCACACCAGCGACAGCACGCAGGCCAACTTGGTGCCTGCAGGTCAGCCAGGATGGTCCTGGCCACGGGCGCTCTTCTGGAAGCTTTCCATTGCCCTGCCTGCGATACCCCTCCTGTCCCGGCCCCCACTCCTTTTTTTCCTTCCTCACCTCAGCCCGGAGAGATATTCCAGTGGAAGTTATGGGTGACACATCCTCTTCTTTACAGATGGCAGCCTGGCAACTCCTGCCGAAAGTCCAGCAGAGACCCACTCACACCGGGCCCCCCACAAAGCCGTGGACCCTCACACCCTCCCACCAGCACAGCCCCGAGACTGCTGACGGGGCAGACAATATGGAGTCAGGCACAGCTGCAGGGGCTATTGCTGCCTGGAGTGCTGTTTATATTGACCTCAACCCAGGCACACCTGGGGAGGGCTTGCCGGCAGGGTCAGGCTGCCCAGGTCAGCTAATCCTCAGCCCACAGGGAATCACATTGCAGAAAATGGACCTCGCTAAGACAGAATATTCGCCAAGGAAAAAAAGGACACAATGCCATTTGCAGCACCGTAGATGAGTCTCGAGGTAATCACGTGACTTGGAGTAAGTCAGAAAGTGAAAGACACATATCATATCATATCACTTATAGGTGTTACCTATAAATTGATACCAGGGCAGATATTTCCACGGAGAAGGGCAATCACAGATTCATTAAACAAACTTATGGTTCACCAAAGGAAAGGTGTGAGGATTGAATTCATTACGATATTGGGGTTAACAGACATATACAAACACAGTAGACGTATAGATTCACCAAAGACCTACGGAGTACCAAGAGAAGACTACTCAACATTCTGTCAAAACGTACATGGGAAAAGGATCCCAGGAAGAACAGACATATGTATATGTGTAAAAGAACCACCTCTTGCACACCTACAACAAGCTAAACGTTGTACTCAAACTTGCTGTAATAAAAAATAAAAAATTATATTAAAAACCCGAACAAGAAGTAGTGAGACAAACTTGAGGGGCTTTCTCCTGGCACATTCCATTCTACATTCCAATCTAGAACGCGACTTCCATTGAGGCTCTGCTGCCCTAGTAACCAGATTTGGTAAGGGAGAACTGCTGCCACCTTGTGGCCGTTTCACACAACAGCAGCTTTAATCCCAGCGCTAATGGTCAGTGGATATTCCAAATCATTACAGGCCTGTAAATGACACCTGCCCTGAAAACATATCCTGGGGTCATATATCGACCAAAAAATTCAAAAGACGTCCATCTTTCAAAACGACAGTTTCAAGAGGCATATTTCACGCACATTAGTGTTCTGCTTCTTTTGCTTGCTTTCTTTCTTTGTTAAAAAAAACGGGAATGGAGAAAGGCAACCCTCAGAATGGGCGAAAACGTTCACAAACGAATCAAAGGACAAAGGTTTAATCTCCAATACATATAAACAGCTCATGCAGCTTAATATTAATAAAACAAACAACCCAATACAAAAATGGGCAGAAGATCTAAAGAGACGTTTCTTCAAAGAAGACACAGAGATGGCCAAGACGCACATGAAAAGCTGCTCAACATCACTAATTATTAGAGAAATGCAAATCAAAACTACAATGAGGTAAGACCTCACACCTGTGAGAATCGGCATCATCAGATAATCTACAAACAACAAATTCTGGGGAGGGTGTGGACAAAAGGAACCCTCTTCCGCTATTGGTGGGAATGTAAATTGATACAGTCACTATGGAGAACAGTATGGAGGTTCCTTTCAAAAACTAAAAAGAGAATTACCATAGGATCCAGCAATCCCACTTCTGGGCATATACCCAGAGAAAACCATAAATCACAAAGACACATTCACCACAATGTTCATTGCAGCACTATTTACAATAGGCAGGTAATGGAAGCAACCTAAAGGCCCACAGACAGACGAATGGATAAAGATGTGGTACATATATAAAATGGAATATTACTCAGCCAAAAAAAGGAATGAAACTGAGTCATGTATAGAGAAGTTGATGGATCTAGAGACTGTCATACAGAGTGAAGTAAGTCAGAAAGAGAAAAACATATATTGTATATTAATGCCTATATGTGGAACCTAGAAAAATGGTACAGATGAACTGGTTTGCAGGGCAGAAATAGAGACACAGAGGTAGAGAACAAACGTATGGACATGGACACAAAGTGGGGGAAGCCATGGGGTGGTGGTGGTGGGATGAGTTGGGAGATTGGGATTGACCTGTATACATGTATATGCATAAAATAGATAACTAATAATAACCTACTGTATAGAAAAATAAATTAAATTAAATTTCAAAATTTTTAAAAATAAAATGTAAAAATAAAACAGAAAAAAGTTCTTCCATTCACACTGATGTATTTATAAGAATGAATTATTTCCATGCTTATATCCATAAATACATAAAAGAGGAATAAAATCTAACTTGAACCAAAAAAGAAAAAAAAAACTGAACCTAACTTTTACACAGAGGAAAACACTACCAAGGCACTTGCTCCAGTGGTAAACAATTCTGAAATTGGTCAGAGGTGGGGAACCATCTCCCATACAGCCAGCAGCCCCGCCCGCCCACGCATGGAGCGTCCTTATTGCAAAGCTGGGGGACCGTGCCGAGGCCTCTGTGAGTATACGTGAGCTGAGCCCCAGGCCAGCTGCTGCTGAACTCTTCCCACCCTTCCCAGGTGAAACACCTGAATATGTACAAGGGCTTGAAAGCCTAGAGGAAGGGCCGTGGAGCCACACAAGCGACAGCACGCAGGCCAACTTGGTGCCTGCAGGTCAGCCAGGATGGTCCTGGCCACGGGTGCTCTTCTGGAAGATTTCCATTGCCCTGCCTGAGATACCCCTCCTGTCCCGGCCCCCACTCCTTTGTTTCCTTCCTCACCTCAGCCCGGAGAGATATTCCAGTGGAAGTTATGGGTGACACATCCTCTTCTTTACAGGTGGCAGCCTGGCAACACCTGCCGAAAGTCCAGCAGAGCCCCACTCACACCGGGACCCCTACAAAGCCGTGGACCATCACACCCTCCCACCAGCACAGCCCCGAGACTGCTGACGGGGCAGAGAATATGGAGTCAGGCACAGCTGCAGGGGCTATTGCTGCCTGGAGTGCTGTTTATATTGACCTCAACCCAGGCACACCTGGGGAGGGCTTGCCGGCAGGGTCAGGCTGCCCAGGTCAGCTAATCCTCAGCCCTCGGGGAATCACATTGCAGAAAATGGACCTCGCTAAGACAGAATATTCGCCAAGGAAAAAAAGGACACAATGCCATTTGCAGCACCGTAGATGAGTCTCGAGGTAATCACGTGACTTGGAGTAAGTCAGAAAGTGAAAGACACATATCATATCATATCATTTATAGGTGTTACCTATAAATTGATACCAGGGCAGATATTTCCACGGAGAAGGGCAATCACAGATTCATTAAACAAACTTATGATTCACCAAAGGAAAGGTGTGAGGATTGAATTCATTACGATATTGGGGTTAAGAGACATATACAAACACAGTAGACGTATAGAATCACCAAAGACCTACGGAGTACCAAGAGAAGACTACTCAACATTCTGTCATAACGTACATGGGAAAAGGATCCCAGGAAGAACAGACATATGTATATGTGTAAAAGAACCACCTCTTGCACACCTACAACAAGCTAAACGTTGTACTCAAACTTGCTGTAATAAAAAATAAAAAATTAAATTAAAAACACGAACAAGAAATAGTGAGACAAACTTGAGGGGCTTTCTCCTGGCACATTCCGTTCTACATTCCAATCTAGAACGCGACTTCCATTGAGGCTCTGCTGCCCTAGTAACCAGATTTGGTAAGGGAGAACTGCTGCCACCTTGTGGCCGTTTCACACAACAGCAGCTTTAATCCCAGCGCTAATGGTCAGTGGATATTCCAAATCATTACAGGCCTGTAAATGACACCTGCCCTGAAAACATATCCTGGGGTCATATATCGACCAAAAAATTCAAAAGACGTCCATCTTTCAAAACGACAGTTTCAAGAGGCATATTTCACGCACATTAGTGTTCTGCTTCTTTTGCTTGCTTTCTTTCTTTGTTAAAAAAAACGGGAATGGAGAAAGGCAACCCTCAGAATGGGCGAAAACGTTCACAAACGAATCAAAGGACAAAGGTTTAATCTCCAATACATATAAACAGCTCATGCAGCTTAATATTAATAAAACAAACAACCCAATACAAAAATGGGCAGAAGATCTAAAGAGACGTTTCTTCAAAGAAGACACAGAGATGGCCAAGACGCACATGAAAAGCTGCTCAACATAACTAATTATTAGAGAAATGCAAATCAAAACTACAATGAGGTAAGACCTCACACCTGTGAGAATCGGCATCATCAGATAATCTACAAACAACAAATTCTGGGGAGGGTGTGGACAAAAGGAACCCTCTTCCGCTATTGGTGGGAATGTAAATTGATACAGTCACTATGGAGAACAGTATGGAGGTTCCTTTCAAAAACTAAAAAGAGAATTACCATAGGATCCAGCAATCCCACTTCTGGGCATATACCCAGAGAAAACCATAAATCACAAAGACACATTCACCACAATGTTCATTGCAGCACTATTTACAATAGGCAGGTAATGGAAGCAACCTAAAGGCCCACAGACAGACGAATGGATAAAGATGTGGTACATATATAAAATGGAATATTACTCAGCCAAAAAAAGGAATGAAACTGAGTCATGTATAGAGAAGTTGATGGATCTAGAGACTGTCATACAGAGTGAAGTAAGTCAGAAAGAGAAAAACATATATTGTATATTAATGCCTATATGTGGAACCTAGAAAAATGGTACAGATGAACTGGTTTGCAGGGCAGAAATAGAGACACAGAGGTAGAGAACAAACGTATGGACATGGACACAAAGTGGGGGAAGCCATGGGGTGGTGGTGGTGGGATGAGTTGGGAGATTGGGATTGACCTGTATACATGTATATGCATAAAATAGATAACTAATAATAACCTACTGTATAGAAAAATAAATTAAATTAAATTTCAAAATTTTTAAAAATAAAATGTAAAAATAAAACAGAAAAAAGTTCTTCCATTCACACTGATGTATTTATAAGAATGAATTATTTCCATGCTTATATCCATAAATACATAAAAGAGGAATAAAATCTAACTTGAACCAAAAAAGAAAAAAAAACTGAACCTAACTTTTACACAGAGGAAAACACTACCAAGGCACTTGCTCCAGTGGTAAACAATTCTGAAATTGGTCAGAGGTGGGGAACCATCTCCCATACAGCCAGCAGCCCCGCCCGCCCACGCATGGAGCGTCCTTATTGCAAAGCTGGGGGACCGTGCCGAGGCCTCTGTGAGTATACGTGAGCTGAGCCCCAGGCCAGCTGCTGCTGAACTCTTCCCACCCTTCCCAGGTGAAACACCTGAATATGTACAAGGGCTTGAAAGCCTAGAGGAAGGGCCGTGGAGCCACACAAGCGACAGCACGCAGGCCAACTTGGTGCCTGCAGGTCAGCCAGGATGGTCCTGGCCACGGGTGCTCTTCTGGAAGATTTCCATTGCCCTGCCTGAGATACCCCTCCTGTCCCGGCCCCCACTCCTTTGTTTCCTTCCTCACCTCAGCCCGGAGAGATATTCCAGTGGAAGTTATGGGTGACACATCCTCTTCTTTACAGGTGGCAGCCTGGCAACACCTGCCGAAAGTCCAGCAGAGCCCCACTCACACCGGGACCCCTACAAAGCCGTGGACCATCACACCCTCCCACCAGCACAGCCCCGAGACTGCTGACGGGGCAGAGAATATGGAGTCAGGCACAGCTGCAGGGGCTATTGCTGCCTGGAGTGCTGTTTATATTGACCTCAACCCAGGCACACCTGGGGAGGGCTTGCCGGCAGGGTCAGGCTGCCCAGGTCAGCTAATCCTCAGCCCTCGGGGAATCACATTGCAGAAAATGGACCTCGCTAAGACAGAATATTCGCCAAGGAAAAAAAGGACACAATGCCATTTGCAGCACCGTAGATGAGTCTCGAGGTAATCACGTGACTTGGAGTAAGTCAGAAAGTGAAAGACACATATCATATCATATCATTTATAGGTGTTACCTATAAATTGATACCAGGGCAGATATTTCCACGGAGAAGGGCAATCACAGATTCATTAAACAAACTTATGATTCACCAAAGGAAAGGTGTGAGGATTGAATTCATTACGATATTGGGGTTAACAGACATATACAAACACAGTAGACGTATAGAATCACCAAAGACCTACGGAGTACCAAGAGAAGACTACTCAACATTCTGTCATAACGTACATGGGAAAAGGATCCCAGGAAGAACAGACATATGTATATGTGTAAAAGAACCACCTCTTGCACACCTACAACAAGCTAAACGTTGTACTCAAACTTGCTGTAATAAAAAATAAAAAATTAAATTAAAAACACGAACAAGAAATAGTGAGACAAACTTGAGGGGCTTTCTCCTGGCACATTCCGTTCTACATTCCAATCTAGAACGCGACTTTCATTGAGGATCTGCTGCCCTAGTAACCAGATTTGGTAAGGGAGAACTGCTGCCACCTTGTGGCCGTTTCACACAACAGCAGCTTTAATCCCAGCGCTAATGGTCAGTGGATATTCCAAATCATTACAGGCCTGTAAATGACACCTGCCCTGAAAACATATCCTGGGGTCATATATCGACCAAAAAATTCAAAAGACGTCCATCTTTCAAAACGACAGTTTCAAGAGGCATATTTCACGCACATTAGTGTTCTGCTTCTTTTGCTTGCTTTCTTTCTTTGTTAAAAAAACGGGAATGGAGAAAGGCAACCCTCAGAATGGGCGAAAACGTTCACAAACGAATCAATGGACAAAGGTTTAATCTCCAATACATATAAACAGCTCATGCAGCTTAATATTAATAAAACAAACAACCCAATACAAAAATGGGCAGAAGATCTAAAGAGACGTTTCTTCAAAGAAGACACAGAGATGGCCAAGACGCACATGAAAAGCTGCTCAACATCACTAATTATTAGAGAAATGCAAATCAAAACTACAATGAGGTAAGACCTCACACCTGTGAGAATCGGCCTCATCAGATAATCTACAAACAACAAATTCTGGGGAGGGTGTGGACAAAAGGAACCCTCTTCCGCTATTGGTGGGAATGTAAATTGATACAGTCACTATGGAGAACAGTATGGAGGTTCCTTTAAAAAACTAAAAAGAGAATTACCATAGGATCCAGCAATCCCACTTCTGGGCATATACCCAGAGAAAACCATAAATCACAAAGACACATTCACCACAATGTTCATTGCAGCACTATTTACAATAGCCAGGTAATGGAAGCAACCTAAATGCCCACAGACAGACGAATGGATAAAGATGTGGTACATATATAAAATGGAATATTACTCAGCCAAAAAAAGGAATGAAACTGAGTCATTTGTAGAGAAGTTGATGGATCTAGAGACTGTCATACAGAGTGAAGTAAGTCAGAAAGAGAAAAACAAATATTGTATATTAATGCCTATATGTGGAACCTAGAAAAATGGTACAGATGAACTGGTTTGCAGGGCAGAAATAGAGACACAGAGGTAGAGAACAAACGTATGGACATGGACACAAAGTGGGGGAAGCCATGGGGTGGTGGTGGTGGGATGAGTTGGGAGATTGGGATTGACCTGTATACATGTATATGCATAAAATAGATAACTAATAATAACCTACTGTATAGAAAAATAAATTAAATTAAATTTCAAAATTTTTAAAAATAAAATGTAAAAATAAAACAGAAAAAAAGTTCTTCCATTCACACTGATGTATTTATAAGAATGAATTATTTCCATGCTTATATCCATAAATACATAAAAGAGGAATAAAATCTAACTTGAACCAAAAAAGAAAAAAAAAGTGAACCTAACATTTACACAGAGGAAAACACTACCAAGGCACTTGCTCCAGTGGTAAACAATTCTGAAATTGGTCAGAGGTGGGGAATCATCTCCCATACAGCCAGCAGCCCCGCCCGCCCACGCAAGGAGCGTCCTTATTGCAAAGCTGGCGGACCGTGCCGAGGCCTCTGTGAGTAAACGTGAGCTGAGCCCCAGGCCAGCTGCTGCTGAACTCTTCCCACCCTTCCCAGGTGAAACACCTGAATATGTACAAGGGCTTGAAAGCCTAGAGGAAGGGCCGTGGAGCCACACCAGCGACAGCACGCAGGCCAACTTGGTGCCTGCAGGTCAGCCAGGATGGTCCTGGCCACGGGCGCTCTTCTGGAAGCTTTCCATTGCCCTGCCTGAGATACCCCTCCTGTCCCGGCCCCCACTCCTTTTTTTCCTTCCTCACCTCAGCCCGGAGAGATATTCCAGTGGAAGTTATGGGTGACACATCCTCTTCTTTACAGGTGGCAGCCTGGCAACCCCTGCCGAAAGTCCAGCAGAGCCCCACTCACACCGGGCCCCCCACAAAGCCGTGGACCCTCACACCCTCCCACCAGCACAGCCCCGAGACTGCTGACGGGGCAGAGAATATGCAGTCAGGCACAGCTGCAGGGGCTATTGCTGCCTGGAGTGCTGTTTATATTGACCTCAACCCAGGCACACCTGGGGAGGGCTTGCCGGCAGGGTCAGGCTGCCCAGGTCAGCTAATCCTCAGCCCTCGGGGAATCACATTGCAGAAAATGGACCTCACTAAGACAGAATATTCGCCAAGGAAAAAAAGGACACAATGCCATTTGCAGCACCGTAGATGAGACTCGAGGTAATCACGTGACTTGGAGTAAGTCAGAATGTGAAAGACACATATCATATCATATCACTTATAGGTGTTACCTATAAATTGATACCAGGGCAGATATTTCCACGGAGAAGGGCAATCACAGATTCATTAAACAAACTTATGGTTCACCAAAGGAAAGGTGTGAGGATTGAATTCATTACGATATTGGGGTTAACAGACATATACAAACACAGTAGACGTATAGAATCACCAAAGACCTACGGAGTACCAAGAGAAGACTACTCAACATTCTGTCAAAACGTACATGGGAAAAGGATCCCAGGAAGAACAGACATATGTATATGTGTAAAAGAACCACCTCTTGCACACCTACAACAAGCTAAACGTTGTACTCAAACTTGCTGTAATAAAAAATAAAAAATTATATTAAAAACCCGAACAAGAAGTAGTGAGACAAACTTGAGGGGCTTTCTCCTGGCACATTCCATTCTACATTCCAATCTAGAACGCGACTTCCATTGAGGCTCTGCTGCCCTAGTAACCAGATTTGGTAAGGGAGAACTGCTGCCACCTTGTGGCCGTTTCACACAACAGCAGCTTTAATCCCAGCGCTAATGGTCAGTGGATATTCCAAATCATTACAGGCCTGTAAATGACACCTGCCCTGAAAACATATCCTGGGGTCATATATCGACCAAAAAATTCAAAAGACGTCCATCTTTCAAAACGACAGTTTCAAGAGGCATATTTCACGCACATTAGTGTTCTGCTTCTTTTGCTTGCTTTCTTTCTTTGTTAAAAAAACGGGAATGGAGAAAGGCAACCCTCAGAATGGGCGAAAACGTTCACAAACGAATCAATGGACAAAGGTTTAATCTCCAATACATATAAACAGCTCATGCAGCTTAATATTAATAAAACAAACAACCCAATACAAAAATGGGCAGAAGATCTAAAGAGACGTTTCTTCAAAGAAGACACAGAGATGGCCAAGACGCACATGAAAAGCTGCTCAACATCACTAATTATTAGAGAAATGCAAATCAAAACTACAATGAGGTAAGACCTCACACCTGTGAGAATCGGCATCATCAGATAATCTACAAACAACAAATTCTGGGGAGGGTGTGGACAAAAGGAACCCTCTTCCGCTATTGGTGGGAATGTAAATTGATACAGTCACTATGGAGAACAGTATGGAGGTTCCTTTCAAAAACTAAAAAGAGAATTACCATAGGATCCAGCAATCCCACTTCTGGGCATATACCCAGAGAAAACCATAAATCACAAAGACACATTCACCACAATGTTCATTGCAGCACTATTTACAATAGCCAGGTAATGGAAGCAACCTAAATGCCCACAGACAGACGAATGGATAAAGATGTGGTACATATATAAAATGGAATATTACTCAGCCAAAAAAAGGAATGAAACTGAGTCATTTGTAGAGAAGTTGATGGATCTAGAGACTGTCATACAGAGTGAAGTAAGTCAGAAAGAGAAAAACAAATATTGTATATTAATGCCTATATGTGGAACCTAGAAAAATGGTACAGATGAACTGGTTTGCAGGGCAGAAATAGAGACACAGAGGTAGAGAACAAACGTATGGACATGGACACAAAGTGGGGGAAGCCATGGGGTGGTGGTGGTGGGATGAGTTGGGAGATTGGGATTGACCTGTATACATGTATATGCATAAAATAGATAACTAATAATAACCTACTGTATAGAAAAATAAATTAAATTAAATTTCAAAATTTTTAAAAATAAAATGTAAAAATAAAACAGAAAAAAAGTTCTTCCATTCACACTGATGTATTTATAAGAATGAATTATTTCCATGCTTATATCCATAAATACATAAAAGAGGAATAAAATCTAACTTGAACCAAAAAAGAAAAAAAAAGTGAACCTAACATTTACACAGAGGAAAACACTACCAAGGCACTTGCTCCAGTGGTAAACAATTCTGAAATTGGTCAGAGGTGGGGAATCATCTCCCATACAGCCAGCAGCCCCGCCCGCCCACGCAAGGAGCGTCCTTATTGCAAAGCTGGCGGACCGTGCCGAGGCCTCTGTGAGTAAACGTGAGCTGAGCCCCAGGCCAGCTGCTGCTGAACTCTTCCCACCCTTCCCAGGTGAAACACCTGAATATGTACAAGGGCTTGAAAGCCTAGAGGAAGGGCCGTGGAGCCACACCAGCGACAGCACGCAGGCCAACTTGGTGCCTGCAGGTCAGCCAGGATGGTCCTGGCCACGGGCGCTCTTCTGGAAGCTTTCCATTGCCCTGCCTGAGATACCCCTCCTGTCCCGGCCCCCACTCCTTTTTTTCCTTCCTCACCTCAGCCCGGAGAGATATTCCAGTGGAAGTTATGGGTGACACATCCTCTTCTTTACAGGTGGCAGCCTGGCAACCCCTGCCGAAAGTCCAGCAGAGCCCCACTCACACCGGGCCCCCCACAAAGCCGTGGACCCTCACACCCTCCCACCAGCACAGCCCCGAGACTGCTGACGGGGCAGAGAATATGCAGTCAGGCACAGCTGCAGGGGCTATTGCTGCCTGGAGTGCTGTTTATATTGACCTCAACCCAGGCACACCTGGGGAGGGCTTGCCGGCAGGGTCAGGCTGCCCAGGTCAGCTAATCCTCAGCCCTCGGGGAATCACATTGCAGAAAATGGACCTCACTAAGACAGAATATTCGCCAAGGAAAAAAAGGACACAATGCCATTTGCAGCACCGTAGATGAGACTCGAGGTAATCACGTGACTTGGAGTAAGTCAGAATGTGAAAGACACATATCATATCATATCACTTATAGGTGTTACCTATAAATTGATACCAGGGCAGATATTTCCACGGAGAAGGGCAATCACAGATTCATTAAACAAACTTATGGTTCACCAAAGGAAAGGTGTGAGGATTGAATTCATTACGATATTGGGGTTAACAGACATATACAAACACAGTAGACGTATAGATTCACCAAAGACCTACGGAGTACCAAGAGAAGACTACTCAACATTCTGTCAAAACGTACATGGGAAAAGGATCCCAGGAAGAACAGACATATGTATATTTGTAAAAGAACCACCTCTTGCACACCTACAACAAGCTAAACGTTGTACTCAAACTTGCTGTAATAAAAAATAAAAAATTATATTAAAAACCCGAACAAGAAGTAGTGAGACAAACTTGAGGGGCTTTCTCCTGGCACATTCCATTCTACATTCCAATCTAGAACGCGACTTCCATTGAGGCTCTGATGCCCTAGTAACCAGATTTGGTAAGGGAGAACTGCTGCCACCTTGTGGCCGTTTCACACAACAGCAGCTTTAATCCCAGCGCTAATGGTCAGTGGATATTCCAAATCATTACAGGCCTGTAAATGACACCTGCCCTGAAAACATATCCTGGGGTCATATATCGACCAAAAAATTCAAAAGACGTCCATCTTTCAAAACGACAGTTTCAAGAGGCATATTTCACGCACATTAGTGTTCTGCTTCTTTTGCTTGCTTTCTTTCTTTGTTAAAAAAACGGGAATGGAGAAAGGCAACCCTCAGAATGGGCGAAAACGTTCACAAACGAATCAATGGACAAAGGTTTAATCTCCAATACATATAAACAGCTCATGCAGCTTAATATTAATAAAACAAACAACCCAATACAAAAATGGGCAGAAGATCTAAAGAGACGTTTCTTCAAAGAAGACACAGAGATGGCCAAGACGCACATGAAAAGCTGCTCAACATCACTAATTATTAGAGAAATGCAAATCAAAACTACAATGAGGTAAGACCTCACACCTGTGAGAATCGGCATCATCAGATAATCTACAAACAACAAATTCTGGGGAGGGTGTGGACAAAAGGAACCCTCTTCCGCTATTGGTGGGAATGTAAATTGATACAGTCACTATGGAGAACAGTATGGAGGTTCCTTTCAAAAACTAAAAAGAGAATTACCATAGGATCCAGCAATCCCACTTCTGGGCATATACCCAGAGAAAACCATAAATCACAAAGACACATTCACCACAATGTTCATTGCAGCACTATTTACAATAGCCAGGTAATGGAAGCAACCTAAATGCCCACAGACAGACGAATGGATAAAGATGTGGTACATATATAAAATGGAATATTACTCAGCCAAAAAAAGGAATGAAACTGAGTCATTTGTAGAGAAGTTGATGGATCTAGAGACTGTCATACAGAGTGAAGTAAGTCAGAAAGAGAAAAACAAATATTGTATATTAATGCCTATATGTGGAACCTAGAAAAATGGTACAGATGAACTGGTTTGCAGGGCAGAAATAGAGACACAGAGGTAGAGAACAAACGTATGGACATGGACACAAAGTGGGGGAAGCCATGGGGTGGTGGTGGTGGGATGAGTTGGGAGATTGGGATTGACCTGTATACATGTATATGCATAAAATAGATAACTAATAATAACCTACTGTATAGAAAAATAAATTAAATTAAATTTCAAAATTTTTAAAAATAAAATGTAAAAATAAAACAGAAAAAAAGTTCTTCCATTCACACTGATGTATTTATAAGAATGAATTATTTCCATGCTTATATCCATAAATACATAAAAGAGGAATAAAATCTAACTTGAACCAAAAAAGAAAAAAAAAGTGAACCTAACATTTACACAGAGGAAAACACTACCAAGGCACTTGCTCCAGTGGTAAACAATTCTGAAATTGGTCAGAGGTGGGGAATCATCTCCCATACAGCCAGCAGCCCCGCCCGCCCACGCAAGGAGCGTCCTTATTGCAAAGCTGGCGGACCGTGCCGAGGCCTCTGTGAGTAAACGTGAGCTGAGCCCCAGGCCAGCTGCTGCTGAACTCTTCCCACCCTTCCCAGGTGAAACACCTGAATATGTACAAGGGCTTGAAAGCCTAGAGGAAGGGCCGTGGAGCCACACCAGCGACAGCACGCAGGCCAACTTGGTGCCTGCAGGTCAGCCAGGATGGTCCTGGCCACGGGCGCTCTTCTGGAAGCTTTCCATTGCCCTGCCTGAGATACCCCTCCTGTCCCGGCCCCCACTCCTTTTTTTCCTTCCTCACCTCAGCCCGGAGAGATATTCCAGTGGAAGTTATGGGTGACACATCCTCTTCTTTACAGGTGGCAGCCTGGCAACCCCTGCCGAAAGTCCAGCAGAGCCCCACTCACACCGGGCCCCCCACAAAGCCGTGGACCCTCACACCCTCCCACCAGCACAGCCCCGAGACTGCTGACGGGGCAGAGAATATGCAGTCAGGCACAGCTGCAGGGGCTATTGCTGCCTGGAGTGCTGTTTATATTGACCTCAACCCAGGCACACCTGGGGAGGGCTTGCCGGCAGGGTCAGGCTGCCCAGGTCAGCTAATCCTCAGCCCTCGGGGAATCACATTGCAGAAAATGGACCTCACTAAGACAGAATATTCGCCAAGGAAAAAAAGGACACAATGCCATTTGCAGCACCGTAGATGAGACTCGAGGTAATCACGTGACTTGGAGTAAGTCAGAATGTGAAAGACACATATCATATCATATCACTTATAGGTGTTACCTATAAATTGATACCAGGGCAGATATTTCCACGGAGAAGGGCAATCACAGATTCATTAAACAAACTTATGGTTCACCAAAGGAAAGGTGTGAGGATTGAATTCATTACGATATTGGGGTTAACAGACATATACAAACACAGTAGACGTATAGAATCACCAAAGACCTACGGAGTACCAAGAGAAGACTACTCAACATTCTCTCATAACGTACATGGGAAAAGGATCCCAGGAAGAACAGACATATGTATATGTGTAAAAGAACCACCTCTTGCACACCTACAAAAAGCTAAACGTTGTACTCAAACTTGCTGTAATAAAAAATAAAAAATTAAATTAAAAACACGAACAAGAAGTAGTGAGACAAACTTGAGGGGCTTTCTCCTGGCACATTCCGTTCTACATTCCAATCTAGAAGGCGACTTCCATTGAGGCTCTGCTGCCCTAGTAACCAGATTTGGTAAGGGAGAACTGCTGCCACCTTGTGGCCGTTTCACACAACAGCAGCTGTAATCCCAGCGCTAATGGTCAGTGGATATTCCAAATCATTACAGGCCTGTAAATGACACCTTCCCTGAAAACATATCCTGGGGTCATATATCGACCAAAAAATTCAAAAGACGTCCATCTTTCAAAACGACAGTTTCAAGAGGCATATTTCACGCACATTAGTGTTCTGCTTCTTTTGCTTGCTTTCTTGCTTTGTTAAAAAAACGGGAATGGAAAAAGGCAACCCTCAGAATGGGCGAAAACGTTCACAAACGAATCAATGGACAAAGGTTTAATCTCCAATATATATAAACAGCTCATGCAGCTTAATATTAATAAAACAAACAACCCAATACAAAAATGGGCAGAAGATCTAAAGAGACGTTTCTTCAAAGAAGACACAGAGATGGCCAAGACGCACATGAAAAGCTGCTCAACATCACTAATTATTAGAGAAATGCAAATCAAAACTACAATGAGGTAAGACCTCACACCTGTGAGAATCGGCCTCATCAGATAATCTACAAACAACAAATTCTGGGGAGGGTGTGGACAAAAGGAACCCTCTTCCGCTATTGGTGGGAATGTAAATTGATACAGTCACTATGGAGAACAGTATGGAGGTTCCTTTAAAAAACTAAAAAGAGAATTACCATAGGATCCAGCAATCCCACTTCTGGGCATATACCCAGAGAAAACCATAAATCACAAAGACACATTCACCACAATGTTCATTGCAGCACTATTTACAATAGCCAGGTAATGGAAGCAACCTAAATGCCCACAGACAGACGAATGGATAAAGATGTGGTACATATATAAAATGGAATATTACTCAGCCAAAAAAAGGAATGAAACTGAGTCATTTGTAGAGAAGTTGATGGATCTAGAGACTGTCATACAGAGTGAAGTAAGTCAGAAAGAGAAAAACAAATATTGTATATTAATGCCTATATGTGGAACCTAGAAAAATGGTACAGATGAACTGGTTTGCAGGGCAGAAATAGAGACACAGAGGTAGAGAACAAACGTATGGACATGGACACAAAGTGGGGGAAGCCATGGGGTGGTGGTGGTGGGATGAGTTGGGAGATTGGGATTGACCTGTATACATGTATATGCATAAAATAGATAACTAATAATAACCTACTGTATAGAAAAATAAATTAAATTTCAAAATTTTTAAAAATAAAATGTAAAAATAAAACAGAAAAAAAGTTCTTCCATTCACACTGATGTATTTATAAGAATGAATTATTTCCATGCTTATATCCATAAATACATAAAAGAGGAATAAAATCTAACTTGAACCAAAAAAGAAAAAAAAAGTGAACCTAACATTTACACAGAGGAAAACACTACCAAGGCACTTGCTCCAGTGGTAAACAATTCTGAAATTGGTCAGAGGTGGGGAATCATCTCCCATACAGCCAGCAGCCCCGCCCGCCCACGCAAGGAGCGTCCTTATTGCAAAGCTGGCGGAGCGTGCCGAGGCCTCTGTGAGTAAACGTGAGCTGAGCCCCAGGCCAGCTGCTGCTGAACTATTCCCACCCTTCCCAGGTGAAACACCTGAATATGTACAAGGGCTTGAAAGCCTAGAGGAAGGGCCGTGGAGCCACACCAGCGACAGCACGCAGGCCAACTTGGTGCCTGCAGGTCAGCCAGGATGGTCCTGGCCACGGGCGCTCTTCTGGAAGCTTTCCATTGCCCTGCCTGCGATACCCCTCCTGTCCCGGCCCCCACTCCTTTTTTTCCTTCCTCACCTCAGCCCGGAGAGATATTCCAGTGGAAGTTATGGGTGACACATCCTCTTCTTTACAGATGGCAGCCTGGCAACTCCTGCCGAAAGTCCAGCAGAGACCCACTCACACCGGGCCCCCCACAAAGCCGTGGACCCTCACACCCTCCCACCAGCACAGCCCCGAGACTGCTGACGGGGCAGACAATATGGAGTCAGGCACAGCTGCAGGGGCTATTGCTGCCTGGAGTGCTGTTTATATTGACCTCAACCCAGGCACACCTGGGGATGGCTTGCCGGCAGGGTCAGGCTGCCCAGGTCAGCTAATCCTCAGCCCACAGGGAATCACATTGCAGAAAATGGACCTCGCTAAGGCAGAATATTCGCCAAGGAAAAAAAGGACACAATGCCATTTGCAGCACCGTAGATGAGTCTCGAGGTAATCACGTGACTTGGAGTAAGTCAGAAAGTGAAAGACACATATCATATCATATCACTTATAGGTGTTACCTATAAATTGATACCAGGGCAGATATTTCCACGGAGAAGGGCAATCACAGATTCATTAAACAAACTTATGGTTCACCAAAGGAAAGGTGTGAGGATTGAATTCATTACGATATTGGGGTTAACAGACATATACAAACACAGTAGACGTATAGATTCACCAAAGACCTACGGAGTACCAAGAGAAGACTACTCAACATTCTGTCAAAACGTACATGGGAAAAGGATCCCAGGAAGAACAGACATATGTATATGTGTAAAAGAACCACCTCTTGCACACCTACAACAAGCTAAACGTTGTACTCAAACTTGCTGTAATAAAAAATAAAAAATTATATTAAAAACCCGAACAAGAAGTAGTGAGACAAACTTGAGGGGCTTTCTCCTGGCACATTCCATTCTACATTCCAATCTAGAACGCGACTTCCATTGAGGCTCTGCTGCCCTAGTAACCAGATTTGGTAAGGGAGAACTGCTGCCACCTTGTGGCCGTTTCACACAACAGCAGCTTTAATCCCAGCGCTAATGGTCAGTGGATATTCCAAATCATTACAGGCCTGTAAATGACACCTGCCCTGAAAACATATCCTGGGGTCATATATCGACCAAAAAATTCAAAAGACGTCCATCTTTCAAAACGACAGTTTCAAGAGGCATATTTCACGCACATTAGTGTTCTGCTTCTTTTGCTTGCTTTCTTTCTTTGTTAAAAAAACGGGAATGGAGGAAGGCAACCCTCAGAATGGGCGAAAACGTTCACAAACGAATCAATGGACAAAGGTTTAATCTCCAATACATATAAACAGCTCATGCAGCTTAATATTAATAAAACAAACAACCCAATACAAAAATGGGCAGAAGATCTAAAGAGACGTTTCTTCAAAGAAGACACAGAGATGGCCAAGACGCACATGAAAAGCTGCTCAACATCACTAATTATTAGAGAAATGCAAATCAAAACTACAATGAGGTAAGACCTCACACCTGTGAGAATCGGCATCATCAGATAATCTACAAACAACAAATTCTGGGGAGGGTGTGGACAAAAGGAACCCTCTTCCACTATTGGTGGGAATGTAAATTGATACAGTCACTATGGAGAACAGTATGGAGGTTCCTTTCAAAAACTAAAAAGAGAATTACCATAGGATCCAGCAATCCCACTTCTGGGCATATACCCAGAGAAAACCATAAATCACAAAGACACATTCACCACAATGTTCATTGCAGCACTATTTACAATAGGCAGGTAATGGAAGCAACCTAAAGGCCCACAGACAGACGAATGGATAAAGTTGTGGTACATATATAAAATGGAATATTACTCAGCCAAAAAAAGGAATGAAACTGAGTCATGTATAGAGAAGTTGATGGATCTAGAGACTGTCATACAGAGTGAAGTAAGTCAGAAAGAGAAAAACATATATTGTATATTAATGCCTATATGTGGAACCTAGAAAAATGGTACAGATGAACTGGTTTGCAGGGCAGAAATAGAGACACAGAGGTAGAGAACAAACGTATGGACATGGACACAAAGTGGGGGAAGCCATGGGGTGGTGGTGGTGGGATGAGTTGGGAGATTGGGATTGACCTGTATACATGTATATGCATAAAATAGATAACTAATAATAACCTACTGTATAGAAAAATAAATTAAATTTCAAAATTTTTAAAAATAAAATGTAAAAATAAAACAGAAAAAAAGTTCTTCCATTCACACTGATGTATTTATAAGAATGAATTATTTCCATGCTTATATCCATAAATACATAAAAGAGGAATAAAATCTAACTTGAACCAAAAAAGAAAAAAAAAGTGAACCTAACATTTACACAGAGGAAAACACTACCAAGGCACTTGCTCCAGTGGTAAACAATTCTGAAATTGGTCAGAGGTGGGGAATCATCTCCCATACAGCCAGCAGCCCCGCCCGCGCACGCAAGGAGCGTCCTTATTGCAAAGCTGGCGGACCGTGCCGAGGCCTCTGTGAGTAAACGTGAGCTGAGCCCCAGGCCAGCTGCTGCTGAACTCTTCCCACCCTTCCCAGGTGAAACACCTGAATATGTACAAGGGCTTGAAAGCCTAGAGGAAGGGCCGTGGAGCCACACCAGCGACAGCACGCAGGCCAACTTGGTGCCTGCAGGTCAGCCAGGATGGTCCTGGCCACGGGCGCTCTTCTGGAAGCTTTCCATTGCCCTGCCTGAGATACCCCTCCTGTCCCGGCCCCCACTCCTTTTTTTCCTTCCTCACCTCAGCCCGGAGAGATATTCCAGTGGAAGTTATGGGTGACACATCCTCTTCTTTACAGGTGGCAGCCTGGCAACCCCTGCCGAAAGTCCAGCAGAGCCCCACTCACACCGGGCCCCCCACAAAGCCGTGGACCCTCACACCCTCCCACCAGCACAGCCCCGAGACTGCTGACGGGGCAGAGAATATGCAGTCAGGCACAGCTGCAGGGGCTATTGCTGCCTGGAGTGCTGTTTATATTGACCTCAACCCAGGCACACCTGGGGAGGGCTTGCCGGCAGGGTCAGGCTGCCCAGGTGAGCTAATCCTCAGCCCTCGGGGAATCACATTGCAGAAAATGGACCTCACTAAGACAGAATATTCGCCAAGGAAAAAAAGGACACAATGCCATTTGCAGCACCGTAGATGAGTCTCGAGGTAATCACGTGACTTGGAGTAAGTCAGAAAGTGAAAGACACATATCATATCATATAACTTATAGGTGTTACCTATAAATTGATACCAGGGTAGATATTTCCACGGAGAAGGGCAATCACAGATTCATTAAACAAACTTATGGTTCACCAAAGGAAAGGTGTGAGGATTGAATTCATTACGATATTGGGGTTAACAGACATATACAAACACAGTAGACTTATAGAATCACCAAAGACCTACGGAGTACCAAGAGAAGACTACTCAACATTCTGTCATAACGTACATGGGAAAAGGATCCCAGGAAGAACAGACATATGTATATGTGTAAAAGAACCACCTCTTGCACACCTACAACAAGCTAAACGTTGTACTCAAACTTGCTGTAATAAAAAATAAAAAATTAAATTAAAAACACGAACAAGAAGTAGTGAGACAAACTTGAGGGGCTTTCTCCTGGCACATTCCGTTCTACATTCCAATCTAGAACGCGACTTCCATTGAGGCTCTGCTGCCCTAGTAAGCAGATTTGGTAAGGGAGAACTGCTGCCACCTTGTGGCCGTTTCACACAACAGCAGCTTTAATCCCAGCGCTAATGGTCAGTGGATATTCCAAATCATTACAGGCCTGTAAATGACACCTGCCCTGAAAACATATCCTGGGGTCATATATCGACCAAAAAATTCAAAAGACGTCCATATTTCAAAACGACAGTTTCAAGAGGCATATTTCCCGCACATTAGTGTTCTGCTTCTTTTGCTTGCTTTCTTGCTTTGTTAAAAAAACGGGAATGGAAAAAGGCAACCCTCAGAATGGGCGAAAACGTTCACAAACGAATCAATGGACAAAGGTTTAATCTCCAATACATATAAACAGCTCATGCAGCTTAATATTAATAAAACAAACAACCCAATACAAAAATGGGCAGAAGATCTAAAGAGACGTTTCTTCAAAGAAGACACATAGATGGCCAAGACGCACATGAAAAGCTGCTCAACATCACTAATTATTAGAGAAATGCAAATCAAAACTACAATGAGGTAAGACCTCACACCTGTGAGAATCGGCATCATCAGATAATCCACAAACAACAAATTCTGGGGAGGGTGTGGACAAAAGGAACCCTCTTCCGCTATTGGTGGGAATGTAAATTGATACAGTCACTATGGAGAACAGTATGGAGGTTCCTTTCAAAAACTAAAAAGAGAATTACCATAGGATCCAGCAATCCCACTTCTGGGCATATACCCAGAGAAAACCATAAATCACAAAGACACATTCACCACAATGTTCATTGCAGCACTATTTACAATAGCCAGGTAATGGAAGCAACCTAAATGCCCACAGACAGACGAATGGATAAAGATGTGGTACATATATAAAATGGAATATTACTCAGCCAAAAAAAGGAATGAAACTGAGTCATTTGTAGAGAAGTTGATGGATCTAGAGACTGTCATACAGAGTGAAGTAAGTCAGAAAGAGAAAAACAAATATTGTATATTAATGCCTATATGTGGAACCTAGAAAAATGGTACAGATGAACTGGTTTGCAGGGCAGAAATAGAGACACAGAGGTAGAGAACAAACGTATGGACATGGACACAAAGTGGGGGAAGCCATGGGGTGGTGGTGGTGGGATGAGTTGGGAGATTGGGATTGACCTGTATACATGTATATGCATAAAATAGATAACTAATAATAACCTACTGTATAGAAAAATAAATTAAATTAAATTTCAAAATTTTTAAAAATAAAATGTAAAAATAAAACAGAAAAAAAGTTCTTCCATTCACACTGATGTATTTATAAGAATGAATTATTTCCATGCTTATATCCATAAATACATAAAAGAGGAATAAAATCTAACTTGAACCAAAAAAGAAAAAAAAAACTGAACCTAACATTTACACAGAGGAAAACACTACCAAGGCACTTGCTCCAGTGCTAAACAATTCTGAAATTGGTCAGAGGTGGGGAATCATCTCCCATACAGCCAGCAGCCCCGCCCGCCCAGGCAAGGAGCGTCCTTATTGCAAAGCTGGGGGACCGTGCCGAGGCCTCTGTGAGTAAACGTGAGCTGAGTCCCAGGCCAGCTGCTGCTGAACTCTTCCCACCCTTCCCAGGTGAAACACCTGAATATGTACAAGGGCTTGAAAGCCTAGAGGAAGGGCCGTGGAGCCACACCAGCGACAGCACGCAGGCCAACTTGGTGCCTGCAGGTCAGCCAGGATGGTCCTGGCCACGGGCGCTCTTCTGGAAGCTTTCCATTGCCCTGCCTGCGATACCCCTCCTGTCCCGGCCCCCACTCCTTTTTTTCCTTCCTCACCTCAGCCCGGAGAGATATTCCAGTGGAAGTTATGGGTGACACATCCTCTTCTTTACAGATGGCAGCCTGGCAACTCCTGCCGAAAGTCCAGCAGAGACCCACTCACACCGGGCCCCCCACAAAGCCGTGGACCCTCACACCCTCCCACCAGCACAGCCCCGAGACTGCTGACGGGGCAGACAATATGGAGTCAGGCACAGCTGCAGGGGCTATTGCTGCCTGGAGTGCTGTTTATATTGACCTCAACCCAGGCACACCTGGGGAGGGCTTGCCGGCAGGGTCAGGCTGCCCAGGTCAGCTAATCCTCAGCCCACAGGGAATCACATTGCAGAAAATGGACCTCGCTAAGACAGAATATTCGCCAAGGAAAAAAAGGACACAATGCCATTTGCAGCACCGTAGATGAGTCTCGAGGTAATCACGTGACTTGGAGTAAGTCAGAAAGTGAAAGACACATATCATATCATATCACTTATAGGTGTTACCTATAAATTGATACCAGGGCAGATATTTCCACGGAGAAGGGCAATCACAGATTCATTAAACAAACTTATGGTTCACCAAAGGAAAGGTGTGAGGATTGAATTCATTACGATATTGGGGTTAACAGACATATACAAACACAGTAGACGTATAGATTCACCAAAGACCTACGGAGTACCAAGAGAAGACTACTCAACATTCTGTCAAAACGTACATGGGAAAAGGATCCCAGGAAGAACAGACATATGTATATGTGTAAAAGAACCACCTCTTGCACACCTACAACAAGCTAAACGTTGTACTCAAACTTGCTGTAATAAAAAATAAAAAATTATATTAAAAACCCGAACAAGAAGTAGTGAGACAAACTTGAGGGGCTTTCTCCTGGCACATTCCATTCTACATTCCAATCTAGAACGCGACTTCCATTGAGGCTCTGCTGCCCTAGTAACCAGATTTGGTAAGGGAGAACTGCTGCCACCTTGTGGCCGTTTCACACAACAGCAGCTTTAATCCCAGCGCTAATGGTCAGTGGATATTCCAAATCATTACAGGCCTGTAAATGACACCTGCCCTGAAAACATATCCTGGGGTCATATATCGACCAAAAAATTCAAAAGACGTCCATCTTTCAAAACGACAGTTTCAAGAGGCATATTTCACGCACATTAGTGTTCTGCTTCTTTTGCTTGCTTTCTTTCTTTGTTAAAAAAACGGGAATGGAGAAAGGCAACCCTCAGAATGGGCGAAAACGTTCACAAACGAATCAATGGACAAAGGTTTAATCTCCAATACATATAAACAGCTCATGCAGCTTAATATTAATAAAACAAACAACCCAATACAAAAATGGGCAGAAGATCTAAAGAGACGTTTCTTCAAAGAAGACACAGAGATGGCCAAGACGCACATGAAAAGCTGCTCAACATCACTAATTATTAGAGAAATGCAAATCAAAACTACAATGAGGTAAGACCTCACACCTGTGAGAATCGGCATCATCAGATAATCTACAAACAACAAATTCTGGGGAGGGTGTGGACAAAAGGAACCCTCTTCCGCTATTGGTGGGAATGTAAATTGATACAGTCACTATGGAGAACAGTATGGAGGTTCCTTTCAAAAACTAAAAAGAGAATTACCATAGGATCCAGCAATCCCACGTCTGGGCATATACCCAGAGAAAACCATAAATCACAAAGACACATTCACCACAATGTTCATTGCAGCACTATTTACAATAGGCAGGTAATGGAAGCAACCTAAAGGCCCACAGACAGACGAATGGATAAAGATGTGGTACATATATAAAATGGAATATTACTCAGCCAAAAAAAGGAATGAAACTGAGTCATGTATAGAGAAGTTGATGGATCTAGAGACTGTCATACAGAGTGAAGTAAGTCAGAAAGAGAAAAACATATATTGTATATTAATGCCTATATGTGGAACCTAGAAAAATGGTACAGATGAACTGGTTTGCAGGGCAGAAATAGAGACACAGAGGTAGAGAACAAACGTATGGACATGGACACAAAGTGGGGGAAGCCATGGGGTGGTGGTGGTGGGATGAGTTGGGAGATTGGGATTGACCTGTATACATGTATATGCATAAAATAGATAACTAATAATAACCTACTGTATAGAAAAATAAATTAAATTAAATTTCAAAATTTTTAAAAATAAAATGTAAAAATAAAACAGAAAAAAGTTCTTCCATTCACACTGATGTATTTATAAGAATGAATTATTTCCATGCTTATATCCATAAATACATAAAAGAGGAATAAAATCTAACTTGAACCAAAAAAGAAAAAAAAAACTGAACCTAACTTTTACACAGAGGAAAACACTACCAAGGCACTTGCTCCAGTGGTAAACAATTCTGAAATTGGTCAGAGGTGGGGAATCATCTCCCATACAGCCAGCAGCCCCGCCCGCCCACGCATGGAGCGTCCTTATTGCAAAGCTGGGGGACCGTGCCGAGGCCTCTGTGAGTATACGTGAGCTGAGCCCCAGGCCAGCTGCTGCTGAACTCTTCCCACCCTTCCCAGGTGAAACACCTGAATATGTACAAGGGCTTGAAAGCCTAGAGGAAGGGCCGTGGAGCCACACAAGCGACAGCACGCAGGCCAACTTGGTGCCTGCAGGTCAGCCAGGATGGTCCTGGCCACGGGCGCTCTTCTGGAAGCTTTCCATTGCCCTGCCTGAGATACCCCTCCTGTCCCGGCCCCCACTCCTTTGTTTCCTTCCTCACCTCAGCCCGGAGAGATATTCCAGTGGAAGTTATGGGTGACACATCCTCTTCTTTACAGGTGGCAGCCTGGCAACACCTGCCGAAAGTCCAGCAGAGCCCCACTCACACCGGGACCCCTACAAAGCCGTGGACCATCACACCCTCCCACCAGCACAGCCCCGAGACTGCTGACGGGGCAGAGAATATGGAGTCAGGCACAGCTGCAGGGGCTATTGCTGCCTGGAGTGCTGTTTATATTGACCTCAACCCAGGCACACCTGGGGAGGGCTTGCCGGCAGGGTCAGGCTGCTCAGGTCAGCTAATCCTCAGCCCTCGGGGAATCACATTGCAGAAAATGGACCTCGCTAAGACAGAATATTCGCCAAGGAAAAAAAGGACACAATGCCATTTGCAGCACCGTAGATGAGTCTCGAGGTAATCACGTGACTTGGAGTAAGTCAGAAAGTGAAAGACACATATCATATCATATCATTTATAGGTGTTACCTATAAATTGATACCAGGGCAGATATTTCCACGGAGAAGGGCAATCACAGATTCATTAAACAAACTTATGATTCACCAAAGGAAAGGTGTGAGGATTGAATTCATTACGATATTGTGGTTAACAGGCATATACAAACACAGTAGACGTATAGAATCACCAAAGACCTACGGAGTACCAAGAGAAGACTACTCAACATTCTGTCATAACGTACATGGGAAAAGGATCCCAGGAAGAACAGACATATGTATATGTGTAAAAGAACCACCTCTTGCATACCTACAACAAGCTAAACGTTGTACTCAAACTTGCTGTAATAAAAAATAAAAAATTAAATTAAAAACACGAACAAGAAATAGTGAGACAAACTTGAGGGGCTTTCTCCTGGCACATTCCGTTCTACATTCCAATCTAGAACGCGACTTCCATTGAGGATCTGCTGCCCTAGTAACCAGATTTGGTAAGGGAGAACTGCTGCCACCTTGTGGCCGTTTCACACAACAGCAGCTTTAATCCCAGCGCTAATGGTCAGTGGATATTCCAAATCATTACAGGCCTGTAAATGACACCTGCCCTGAAAACATATCCTGGGGTCATATATCGACCAAAAAATTCAAAAGACGTCCATCTTTCAAAACGACAGTTTCAAGAGGCATATTTCACGCACATTAGTGTTCTGCTTCTTTTGCTTGCTTTCTTTCTTTGTTAAAAAAACGGGAATGGAGAAAGGCAACCCTCAGAATGGGCGAAAACGTTCACAAACGAATCAATGGACAAAGGTTTAATCTCCAATACATATAAACAGCTCATGCAGCTTAATATTAATAAAACAAACAACCCAATACAAAAATGGGCAGAAGATCTAAAGAGACGTTTCTTTAAAGAAGACACAGAGATGGCCAAGACGCACATGAAAAGTTGCTCAACATCACTAATTATTAGAGAAATGCAAATCAAAACTACAATGAGGTAAGACCTCACACCTGTGAGAATCGGCCTCATCAGATAATCTACAAACAACAAATTCTGGGGAGGGTGTGGACAAAAGGAACCCTCTTCCGCTATTGGTGGGAATGTAAATTGATACAGTCACTATGGAGAACAGTATGGAGGTTCCTTTCAAAAACTAAAAAGAGAATTACCATAGGATCCAGCAATCCCACTTCTGGGCATATACCCAGAGAAAACCATAAATCACAAAGACACATTCACCACAATGTTCATTGCAGCACTATTTACAATAGCCAGGTAATGGAAGCAACCTAAATGCCCACAGACAGACGAATGGATAAAGATGTGGTACATATATAAAATGGAATATTACTCAGCCAAAAAAAGGAATGAAACTGAGTCATTTGTAGAGAAGTTGATGGATCTAGAGACTGTCATACAGAGTGAAGTAAGTCAGAAAGAGAAAAACAAATATTGTATATTAATGCCTATATGTGGAACCTAGAAAAATGGTACAGATGAACTGGTTTGCAGGGCAGAAATAGAGACACAGAGGTAGAGAACAAACGTATGGACATGGACACAAAGTGGGGGAAGCCATGGGGTGGTGGTGGTGGGATGAGTTGGGAGATTGGGATTGACCTGTATACATGTATATGCATAAAATAGATAACTAATAATAACCTACTGTATAGAAAAATAAATTAAATTAAATTTCAAAATTTTTAAAAATAAAATGTAAAAATAAAACAGAAAAAAAGTTCTTCCATTCACACTGATGTATTTATAAGAATGAATTATTTCCATGCTTATATCCATAAATACATAAAAGAGGAATAAAATCTAACTTGAACCAAAAAAGAAAAAAAAAGTGAACCTAACATTTACACAGAGGAAAACACTACCAAGGCACTTGCTCCAGTGGTAAACAATTCTGAAATTGGTCAGAGGTGGGGAATCATCTCCCATACAGCCAGCAGCCCCGCCCGCCCACGCAAGGAGCGTCCTTATTGCAAAGCTGGCGGACCGTGCCGAGGCCTCTGTGAGTAAACATGAGCTGAGCCCCAGGCCAGCTGCTGCTGAACTCTTCCCACCCTTCCCAGGTGAAACACCTGAATATGTACAAGGGCTTGAAAGCCTAGAGGAAGGGCCGTGGAGCCACACCAGCGACAGCACGCAGGCCAACTTGGTGCCTGCAGGTCAGCCAGGATGGTCCTGGCCACGGGCGCTCTTCTGGAAGCTTTCCATTGCCCTGCCTGAGATACCCCTCCTGTCCCGGCCCCCACTCCTTTTTTTCCTTCCTCACCTCAGCCCGGAGAGATATTCCAGTGGAAGTTATGGGTGACACATCCTCTTCTTTACAGGTGGCAGCCTGGCAACCCCTGCCGAAAGTCCAGCAGAGCCCCACTCACACCGGGCCCCCCACAAAGCCGTGGACCCTCACACCCTCCCACCAGCACAGCCCCGAGACTGCTGACGGGGCAGAGAATATGCAGTCAGGCACAGCTGCAGGGGCTATTGCTGCCTGGAGTGCTGTTTATATTGACCTCAACCCAGGCACACCTGGGGAGGGCTTGCCGGCAGGGTCAGGCTGCCCAGGTCAGCTAATCCTCAGCCCTCGGGGAATCACATTGCAGAAAATGGACCTCACTAAGACAGAATATTCGCCAAGGAAAAAAAGGACACAATGCCATTTGCAGCACCGTAGATGAGTCTCGAGGTAATCACGTGACTTGGAGTAAGTCAGAAAGTGAAAGACACATATCATATCATATAACTTATAGGTGTTACCTATAAATTGATACCAGGGTAGATATTTCCACGGAGAAGGGCAATCACAGATTCATTAAACAAACTTATGGTTCACCAAAGGAAAGGTGTGAGGATTGAATTCATTACGATATTGGGGTTAACAGACATATACAAACACAGTAGACTTATAGAATCACCAAAGACCTACGGAGTACCAAGAGAAGACTACTCAACATTCTGTCAAAACGTACATGGGAAAAGGATCCCAGGAAGAACAGACATATGTATATGTGTAAAAGAACCACCTCTTGCACACCTACAACAAGCTAAACGTTGTACTCAAACTTGCTGTAATAAAAAATAAAAAATTAAATTAAAAACACGAACAAGAAGTAGTGAGACAAACTTGAGGGGCTTTCTCCTGGCACATTCCGTTCTACATTCCAATCTAGAACGCGACTTCCATTGAGGCTCTGCTGCCCTAGTAAGCAGATTTGGTAAGGGAGAACTGCTGCCACCTTGTGGCCGTTTCACACAACAGCAGCTTTAATCCCAGCGCTAATGGTCAGTGGATATTCCAAATCATTACAGGCCTGTAAATGACACCTGCCCTGAAAACATATCCTGGGGTCATATATCGACCAAAAAATTCAAAAGACGTCCATATTTCAAAACGACAGTTTCAAGAGGCATATTTCCCGCACATTAGTGTTCTGCTTCTTTTGCTTGCTTTCTTGCTTTGTTAAAAAAACGGGAATGGAAAAAGGCAACCCTCAGAATGGGCGAAAACGTTCACAAACGAATCAATGGACAAAGGTTTAATCTCCAATACATATAAACAGCTCATGCAGCTTAATATTAATAAAACAAACAACCCAATACAAAAATGGGCAGAAGATCTAAAGAGACGTTTCTTCAAAGAAGACACATAGATGGCCAAGACGCACATGAAAAGCTGCTCAACATCACTAATTATTAGAGAAATGCAAATCAAAACTACAATGAGGTAAGACCTCACACCTGTGAGAATCGGCATCATCAGATAATCTACAAACAACAAATTCTGGGGAGGGTGTGGACAAAAGGAACCCTCTTCCGCTATTGGTGGGAATGTAAATTGATACAGTCACTATGGAGAACAGTATGGAGGTTCCTTTCAAAAACTAAAAAGAGAATTACCATAGGATCCAGCAATCCCACTTCTGGGCATATACCCAGAGAAAACCATAAATCACAAAGACACATTCACCAGAATGTTCATTGCAGCACTATTTACAATAGCCAGGTAATGGAAGCAACCTAAATGCCCACAGACAGACGAATGGATAAAGATGTGGTACATATATAAAATGGAATATTACTCAGCCAAAAAAAGGAATGAAACTGAGTCATTTGTAGAGAAGTTGATGGATCTAGAGACTGTCATACAGAGTGAAGTAAGTCAGAAAGAGAAAAACAAATATTGTATATTAATGCCTATATGTGGAACCTAGAAAAATGGTACAGATGAACTGGTTTGCAGGGCAGAAATAGAGACACAGAGGTAGAGAACAAACGTATGGACATGGACACAAAGTGGGGGAAGCCATGGGGTGGTGGTGGTGGGATGAGTTGGGAGATTGGGATTGACCTGTATACATGTATATGCATAAAATAGATAACTAATAATAACCTACTGTATAGAAAAATAAATTAAATTAAATTTCAAAATTTTTAAAAATAAAATGTAAAAATAAAACAGAAAAAAAGTTCTTCCATTCACACTGATGTATTTATAAGAATGAATTATTTCCATGCTTATATCCATAAATACATAAAAGAGGAATAAAATCTAACTTGAACCAAAAAAGAAAAAAAAAACTGAACCTAACTTTTACACAGAGGAAAACACTACCAAGGCACTTGCTCCAGTGGTAAACAATTCTGAAATTGGTCAGAGGTGGGGAACCATCTCCCATACAGCCAGCAGCCCCGCCCGCCCACGCATGGAGCGTCCTTATTGCAAAGCTGGGGGACCGTGCCGAGGCCTCTGTGAGTATACGTGAGCTGAGCCCCAGGCCAGCTGCTGCTGAACTCTTCCCACCCTTCCCAGGTGAAACACCTGAATATGTACAAGGGCTTGAAAGCCTAGAGGAAGGGCCGTGGAGCCACACAAGCGACAGCACGCAGGCCAACTTGGTGCCTGCAGGTCAGCCAGGATGGTCCTGGCCACGGGTGCTCTTCTGGAAGCTTTCCATTGCCCTGCCTGAGATACCCCTCCTGTCCCGGCCCCCACTCCTTTGTTTCCTTCCTCACCTCAGCACGGAGAGATATTCCAGTGGAAGTTATGGGTGACACATCCTCTTCTTTACAGGTGGCAGCCTGGCAACACCTGCCGAAAGTCCAGCAGAGCCCCACTCACACCGGGACCCCTATAAAGCCGTGGACCATCACACCCTCCCACCAGCACAGCCCCGAGACTGCTGACGGGGCAGAGAATATGGAGTCAGGCACAGCTGCAGGGGCTATTGCTGCCTGGAGTGCTGTTTATATTGACCTCAACCCAGGCACACCTGGGGAGGGCTTGCCGGCAGGGTCAGGCTGCCCAGGTCAGCTAATCCTCAGCCCTCGGGGAATCACATTGCAGAAAATGGACCTCGCTAAGACAGAATATTCGCCAAGGAAAAAAAGGACACAATGCCATTTGCAGCACCGTAGATGAGTCTCGAGGTAATCACGTGACTTGGAGTAAGTCAGAAAGTGAAAGACACATATCATATCATATCATTTATAGGTGTTACCTATAAATTGATAGCAGGGCAGATATTTCCACGGAGAAGGGCAATCACAGATTCATTAAACAAACTTATGATTCACCAAAGGAAAGGTGTGAGGATTGAATTCATTACGATATTGGGGTTAACAGACATATACAAACACAGTAGACGTATAGAATCACCAAAGACCTACGGAGTACCAAGAGAAGACTACTCAACATTCTGTCATAACGTACATGGGAAAAGGATCCCAGGAAGAACAGACATATGTATATGTGTAAAAGAACCACCTCTTGCACACCTACAACAAGCTAAACGTTGTACTCAAACTTGCTGTAATAAAAAATAAAAAATTAAATTAAAAACACGAACAAGAAATAGTGAGACAAACTTGAGGGGCTTTCTCCTGGCACATTCCGTTCTACATTCCAATCTAGAACGCGACTTCCATTGAGGATCTGCTGCCCTAGTAACCAGATTTGGTAAGGGAGAACTGCTGCCACCTTGTGGCCGTTTCACACAACAGCAGCTTTAATCCCAGCGCTAATGGTCAGTGGATATTCCAAATCATTACAGGCCTGTAAATGACACCTGCCCTGAAAACATATCCTGGGGTCATATATCGACCAAAAAATTCAAAAGACGTCCATCTTTCAAAACGACAGTTTCAAGAGGCATATTTCACGCACATTAGTGTTCTGCTTCTTTTGCTTGCTTTCTTTCTTTGTTAAAAAAACGGGAAAGGAAAAAGGCAACCCTCAGAATGGGCGAAAACGTTCACGAACGAATCAATGGACAAAGGTTTAATCTCCAATATATATAAACAGCTCATTCAGCTTAATATTAATAAAACAAACAACCCAATACAAAAATGGGCAGAAGATCTAAAGAGACGTTTCTTCAAAGAAGACACAGAGATGGCCAAGACGCACATGAAAAGCTGCTCAACATCACTAATTATTAGAGAAATGCAAATCAAAACTACAATGAGGTAAGACCTCACACCTGTGAGAATCGGCATCATCAGATAATCAACAAACAACAAATTCTGGGGAGGGTGTGGACAAAAGGAACCCTCTTCCGCTATTGGTGGGAATGTAAATTGATACAGTCACTATGGAGAACAGTATGGAGGTTCCTTTATAAAACTAAAAAGAGAATTACCATAGGATCCAGCAATCCCACTTCTGGGCATATACCCAGAGAAAACCATAAATCACAAAGACACATTCACCACAATGTTCATTGCAGCACTATTTACAATAGCCAGGTAATGGAAGCAACCTAAATGCCCACAGACAGGCGAATGGATAAAGATGTGGTACATATATAAAATGGAATATTACTCAGCCAAAAAAAGGAATGAAACTGGGTCATTTGTAGAGAAGTTGATGGATCTAGAGACTGTCATACAGAGTGAAGTAAGTCAGAAAGAGAAAAACAAATATTGTATATTAATGCCTATATGTGGAACCTAGAAAAATGGTACAGATGAACTGGTTTGCAGGGCAGAAATAGAGACACAGATGTAGAGAACAAACGTATGGACACAAAGTGGGGGAAGCCATGGGGTGGTGGTGGTGGGATGAGTTGGGAGATTGGGATTGACCTGTATACATGTATATGCATAAAATAGATAACTGATAATAACCTACTGTATAAAAAAAATAAATTAAATTTCAAAATTTTTAAAAATAAAATGTAAAAATAAAACAGAAAAAAGTTCTTCCATTCACACTGATTTATTTATAAGAATGAATTATTTCCATGCTTATATCCATAAATACATAAAAGAGGAATAAAATCTAACTTGAACCAAAAAAGAAAAAAAAACTGAACCTAACGTTTATACAGAGGAAATCACTACCAAGGCACTTGCTCCAGTGGTAAACAATTCTGAAATTGGTCAGAGGTGGGGAATCATCTCCCATACAGCCAGCAGCCCCGCCCGCCCACGCAAGGAGCGTCCTTATTGCAAAGCTGGGGGACCGTGCCGAGGCCTCTGTGAGGAAACGTGAGCTGAGCCCCAGGCCAGCTGCAGCTGAACTGTTCCCACCCTTCCCAGGTGAAACACCTGAATATGTACAAGGGCTTGAAAGCCTAGAGGAAGGGCCGTGGAGCCACACCAGCGACAGCACGCAGGCCAACTTGGTGCCTGCAGGTCAGCAGGATGCTCCTGGCCACGGGCGCTCTTCTGGAAGCTTTCCATTGCCCTGCCTGAGATACCCCTCCTGTCCCGGCCCCCACTCCTTTTTTTCCTTCCTCACCTCAGCCCGGAGAGATATTCCAGTGGAAGTTATGGGTGACACATCCTCTTCTTTACAGGTGGCAGCCTGGCAACTCCTGCCGAAAGTCCAGCAGAGCCCCACTCACACCGGGCCCCCCACAAAGCCGTGGACCCTCACACCCTCCCACCAGCACAGCCCCGAGACTGCTGACGGGGCAGAGAATATGGAGTCAGGCACAGCTGCAGGGGCTATTGCTGCCTGGAGTGCTGTTTATATTGACCTCAACACAGGCACACCTGGGGAGGGCTTGCCGGCAGGGTCAGGCTTCCCAGGTCAGCTAATCCTCAGCCCTCGGGGAATCACATTGCAGAAAATGGACCTCGCTAAGACAGAATATTCGCCAAGGAAAAAAAGGACACAATGCCATTTGCAGCACCATAGATGAGTCTCGAGGTAATCACGTGACTTGGAGTAAGTCAGAAAGTGAAAGACACATATCATATCATATCACTTATAGGTGTTACCTATAAATTGATACCAGGGCAGATATTTCCACGGAGAAGGGCAATCACAGATTCATTAAACAAACTTATGGTTCACCAAAGGAAAGGTGTGAGGATTGAATTCATTACGATATTGGGGTTAACAGACATATACAAACACAGTAGACGTATAGAATCACCAAAGACCTACGGAGTACCAAGAGAAGACTACTCAACATTCTGTCATAACGTACATGGGAAAAGGATCCCAGGAAGAACAGACATATGTATATGTGTAAAAGAACCACCTCTTGCACACCTACAACAAGCTAAACGTTGTACTCAAACTTGCTGTAATAAAAAATAGAAAATTAAATTAAAAACACGAACAAGAAGTAGTGAGACAAACTTGAGGGGCTTTCTCCTGGCACATTCCGTTCTACATTCCAATCTAGAACGCGACTTCCATTGAGGCTCTGCTGCCCTAGTAAGCAGATTTGGTAAGGGAGAACTGCTGCCACCTTGTGGCCGTTTCACACAACAGCAGCTTTAATCCCAGCGCTAATGGTCAGTGGATATTCCAAATCATTACAGGCCTGTAAATGACACCTGCCCTGAAAACATATCCTGGGGTCATATATCGACCAAAAAATTCAAAAGACGTCCATATTTCAAAACGACAGTTTCAAGAGGCATATTTCACGCACATTAGTGTTCTGCTTCTTTTGCTTGCTTTCTTGCTTTGTTAAAAAAACGGGAATGGAAAAAGGCAACCCTCAGAATTGGCGAAAACGTTCACAAACGAATCAATGGACAAAGGTTTAATCTCCAATATATATAAACAGCTCATGCAGCTTAATATTAATAAAACAAACAACCCAATACAAAAATGGGCAGAAGATCTAAAGAGACGTTTCTTCAAAGAAGACACAGAGATGGACAAGACGCACATGAAAAGCTGCTCAACATCACTAATTATTAGAGAAATGCAAATCAAAACTACAATGAGGAGTCTTTTGCAAGGAGCCCGCGAGGGGGGTTGGCGCGCGCTAAACGGGAGAAGCACTGGTTTGAGAAAAGCATGGGTCGCAAGTACACATTGGGACCCTGCCATTAATGGAGGGGAAAAGCGGGGAGACGCCAGCAGATTCCATCCAGTAAGCTGGTAGGAAGCCTGAAGGCTTGATGGGATTCCAGTGTGATAGGAGGCAAGGACATGCTTCAGGACCCCGGAGGAAGATGGCGGAAGAGTAAGACGCGGAGATCACCTTCCTCCCCACAGATACATCAGAAATTCATCTACACGTGGAACAACTCCTACAGAACACCTACTGAACGCTGACAGGAGACCTCAGACCCCCCAAAAGGCAAGAAGCTCCCCACATACCTGGGTAGGGCAAAAGAAAAAAAGAATAAACAGAGACAATAGGATAGGGACGGGACCTGCACCAGTGGGAGGGAGCCGTGAAGGGGGGAAGGTTTCTACACACTACAAGCCCCTTCGCGGGCGGAGACTGCAGGTGGCGGAGGGGGAAAGCTTCGGAGTAGCGGAGGAGAGCACAGCAACAGGGGTGCTGAGGGCAAAGCGGAGAGATTCTGGCACAGAGGACCGGTGCCCTCAGGCACACACAACCCGAGAGGCTTGTCTGCTCGGCCGCCGTGGCGGGCGGGGCTGGGAGCTGAGGCTCGGGTATCGGCTTTCAGTCGGAGCGCAGGGAGAGGACTGGGGCTGGCGGCAGGAAGAGAGCCTGAAGGGGTTAGTGCACCACGGCTAGCCTGGAGGGAGTCCGGGGAAAGGGTCTGGAGCTGCTGAAGAGGCAAGAGACTTTTTTCCCTTTTGTTTCCTGGTGCGCGAGGAGAGGGCATTAAGAGGGCTGCTTGGGGAAGCGCTGGTGACAGGCACGAGCCGCGGGTAAGGCACGGACCTCGGAGACGGGCGTGGGCCGCCGCTGCCGCCGCCCGCCCGCCGCGGCCCGCCGCCGCCGCCCGCCGCCGCCGCCGCTGCCGCCGCCGCCGCGGGGCCTGTGTGCGAGCGCGGGTCACTGTCCGCCCCGCCTTCCGGGGGGCCTGTGCACCCCGCCACTGCTGGGGTCCCCGAGACCCGGGGACGGCTTTCCCGGGAAAGCGCACGGAGCGCCACGGGCTGCTGCAACGTCACGCCGGCCTCTGCCGCCGCAGGCCCGCCCCACACTGCGCGCCCCTCCCTCCCCTCTGCCTGAGTGAGCCAGAGCCCCCGAATCAGCGGCTCCTTTAAACCCGTCCTGTCTGAGCGAAGAACGGACGCCCTCCGGCGACCTACGCGCAGAGGCGGGGCCAGGTCCAAGGCTGAGACCCGGGAGCTGTGAGAGCAGAGGCAGGGAAATCTCTCTGTGCAGCCTCGGAGGCAGCGGATTAAAGCTCCACGGTCCATTTGATGTGCCCTGCGTCTGTGGAGTGCATGAATGGACAGCGAATCATCCCAAATTGAGGAAGTGGACTTTGAGGACAAGATTTCAGACTTCTCGCCCTTTTCCTCTTTTTACAACGAATTATCCCAAATTGAGGAGGTGGACTTGGAGAGCAAGATTTTTGATTTTTCCCCCTGCTTTCTTTTTGTGAATGTGTATGTGTAATCTTCTGTGTAAGATTCTCTCTGTATAGCTTTGCTTCCACCATATGTCTCAGGGTTCTATCGGTCCGGTTTTTTTTTTTTTTCAATAATTACTTTCTAATTTTAATAACGCTACTATATTTCATACTTTATTCTATTTTACTTTACCTGCTCTTTCTTTTTTTCCTACTCTCCCTTCCTCCCTCCCTCCCTCCGCTCCTCCTTTCCTTCTTTCTTTTTCTTTCCTCCCTCCCACCCTTCTTCTTTCCACTTTCTTTTTCTTTCCTTCCTCCCTCCCTCCTGTCTTTCTTCCTTTCCTTTCTCCCTCCCTCCCTCCTTTCTTTCCATCCTTCCTCCCTCCCTCCCTCCCTCCTTTCTTTCTTCCTTCCTTCCTTCCTTCCTTCCTTTCTTCCCTTCTTCCTTTCTTTCCCTCTCTCTTTCTTTCTTCTACTAATTCTTTCTTTCTACTTTTTCTCCCTGTTACTCTGAGCCGGGTGGATGAAAGGCTCTTGGTGCTGCAGCCAGGAGCCAGTGCTGTGCCTCTGAAGTGGGAGAGCCAACTTCAGGACACGGGTCCACAACAGACCTCCCAGCTCCACATAATATCAAGCAGCGAAAATCTCCCAGAGATCTCCATCCCAACACCAGCACCCAGCTTCAGTCAACGACCAGCAAGCTACAGTGCAGGTCACCCTATGCCAAGCAACTAGCAAGGCAGGAACACAACCCCACCCATTAGCAGAGAGGCTACCTAAAAACATAATAAGGCCATAGGCACCCCAAAACACACCACCAGACGTGGACCTGTCCACCAGAAAGACAAGATCGAGCCTCAACCACCAGAGCACAGGAATTAGTCCCCCCCACCAGGAAGCCTACCCAACCTACGGAAACAACCTTAGCCACTGGGGTCAGACACCAAAAACAACGGGAACTACGAATCTGCAGCCGGCAAAAAGGAGACCCCAAACACAGTAACATAAGCAAAATGAGAAGGCAGAAAAACACACAGCAGGTGAAGGAGCAAGATAAACACCTACCAGACCTAACAAATGAAGAGGTAATAGGCAGTCTACCTGAAAAAGAATTCAGAATAATGATAGTAAAGCTGATCCAAGATTCTATTTCCATGATCCATAATCTTGGAAATAGAATAGACAACATGCAAGAAACAGTTAACAAGGACCTAGAAGAACTAAAGATGAATCAAGCATCGATTAAAAACACAATAAATGAAATGAAAAATACTCTAGATGGGATCAATAGCAGAATAACTGAGGCAGAAGAACGGATAAGTGAGGTGGAAGATAAAATAGTGGAAATAACTGATGCAGAGCAAAATAAAGAAAAAAGAATGAAAAGAACAGAGGAGAGTCTCAGAGATCTCTGGGACAACATTAAACGCACCAACATTCGAATTATAGGGGTTCCAGAAGAAGAAGAGAAAAAGAAAGGGACTGAGAAAATATTTGAAGAGATTATAGTTGAAAACTTCCCTAATTTGGGAAAGGAAATAGTTAATCAAGTCCAGGAGGCACAGAGAGTCCCATACAGAATAAATCCAAGGAGAAATACACCAAGACACATATTAATCAAACTGTCAAAAATTAAACACAAAGAAATCATATTAAAAGCAGCAAGGCAAAAACAACAAATAACACACAAGGGAATCCCCATAAGGTTAACAGCTGATCTCTCAGCAGAAACCCTACAAGCCAGAAGGGAGTGGCAGGACATAATTAAAGTGATGAAGGAGAGAAACCTGCAACCTAGATTACTCTACCCAGCAAGGATCTCATTCAGATTTGATGGAGAAATTAAAACCTTTACAGACAAGCAAAAGCTGAGAGAGTTCAGCACCACCAAACCAGCTTTACAACAAATGCTAAAGGAACTTCTCTAGGCAAGAAACACAACAGAAGGAATATACCTACAATAACGAACCCAAAGCAATTAAGGAAATGGGAATAGGAACATACATATCAATAATTACCTTAAATGTAAATGGACTAAATGCTCCCACCAAAAGACACAGAGTGGCTGAATGGATACAAAAACAAGACCCATATATATGCTGTCTACAAGAGACCCACTTCAGACCTAGAGACACATACAGATTGAAAGTAAAGGGATGGAAAAAGATATTCCATGCAAATGGAAATCAAAAGAAAGCTGGAGTAGCAATTCTTATATCAGACAAAATAGACTTTAAAATAAAGACTATTAGAAGAGACAAGGAAGGACACTACATAACGATAAAGGGATCGATCCAAGAAGAAGATATAACAATTGTAAATATTTATGCACCCAACATAGGAGCACCTCAATACATAAGGCAAATACTAACAGCCATAAAAGGGGAAATCGACAGTAACACACTCATAGTAGGGGACTTTAACACCCCACTTTCACCAATGGACAGATCATCCAAAATGAAAATAAATAAGGAAACACAAGCTTTAAATGATACATTAAACGAGATGGACTTAGTTGATATTTATAGGACATTCCATCCAAAAACAACAGAATACACATTTTTCTCAAGTGCTCATGGAACATTCTCCAGGATAGATCATATCTTGGGTCACAAATCAAGCCTCGGTAATTTTAAGAAAATTGAAATTGTATCAAGTATCTTCTCCGACCACAATGCTATGAGACTAGACATCAATTACAGGAAAAGATGTGTAAAAAATACAAACACATGGAGGCTAAACAATACACTACTCAATAACGAAGTGATCACTGAAGAAATCAAAGAGGAAATTAAAAAATACCTAGAAACAAATGACAATGGAGACACGACGACCCAAAACCTATGGGACGCAGCAAAAGCAGTTCTAAGGGGGAAGTTTATAGCAATACAATCCCACCTTAAGAAACAGGAAGCATTTCGAGTAAACAACCTGACCCTGCACCTAAAGCAATTAGAGAAAGAAGAACAAAAATACCCCAAAGCTAGCAGAAGGAAAGAAATCATAAAGATCAGATCAGAAATAAATGAAAAAGAAATGAAGGAAACGATAGCAAAGATCAACCAAACTAAAAGCTGGTTCTTTGAGAAGATAAACAAAATTGACAAACCATTAGCCAGACTCATCAAGAAAAAAAGGGAGAAGACTCAAATCAATAGAATTAGAAATGAAAAAGGAGAAGTAACAACTGACACTGCAGAAATACAAAAGATTATGAGAGATTACTATAAGCAACTCTATTCCAATAAAATGGACAACCTGGAAGAAATGGACACATTCTTAGAAATGCACAACCTGCCAAGACTGACTCAGGAAGAAATAGAAAATATGAATAGACCAATCACAAGCACTGAAATTGAAACTGTGATTAAAAATCTTCCATCAAACAAAAGCCCAGGACCAGATGGCTTCACAGGTGAATTCTATCAAACATTTAGAGAAGAGCTAACACCTATCCTTCTCAAACTCTTCCAAAATATAGCAGAGGGAGGAACACTCCCAAACTCATTCTACGAGGCCGACATCACCTTGATACCAAAACCAGGCAAGGATGTCACAAAGAAAGAAAACTACAGGCCAATATCACTGATGAACATAGATGCAAAAATCCTCAACAAAATACTAGCAAACAGAATCCAACAGCACATTAAAAGGATCATACACCATGATCAAGTGGGGTTTATCCCAGGAATGCAAGGATTCTTCAATATACGCAAATCAATCAATGTAATACACCATATTAACAAGTTGAAGGAGAAAAACCATATGATCATCTCAATAGATGCAGAGAAAGCTTTCGACAAAATTCAACACCCATTTATGATAAAAACCCTGCAGAAAGTAGGTATAGAGGGATCTTTCCTCAACATAATAAAGGCCATATATGACAAACCCACAGCCAACATTGTCCTCAATGGTGAAAAACTGAAACCATTTCCACTAAGATCAGGAACAAGACAAGGCTGCCCACTCTCACCACTCTTATTCAACATAGTTTTGGAAGTTTTAGCCACAGCAATCAGAGAAGAAAAGGAAATAAAAGGAATCCAAATTGGAAAAGAAGAAGTAAAGCTGTCACTGTTTGCAGATGACATGATACTATACATAGAGAATCCTAAAGATGCTACCGAAAAACTACTAGAGCTAATCAATGAATTTGGTAAAGTAGCAGGATATAAAATTAATGTACAGAAATCTCTGGCATTCCTATACACTAATGATGAAAAATCTGAAAATGAAATCAAGAAAACACTCCCATTTACCATCGCAACAAAAAGAATAAAATATCTAGGAATAAACCTACCTAAGGAGACAAAAGACCTGTATGCAGAAAACTATAAGACACTGATGAAAGAAATTAAAGATGATACAAATAGATGGAGAGATATACCATGCTCCTGGATTGGAAGAATCAATATTGTGAAAATGACTCTACTACCGAAAGCAATCTACAGATTCAATGCAATCCCTATCAAACTACCAATGGCATTTTTCACAGAACTAGAACAAAAAATTTCAAAATTTGTTTGGAAAAACAAAAGGCCCCGAATAGCTAAAGCAATCTTGAGAACGAAAAACGGAGCTGGAGGAATCAGGCTCCCTGACTTCAGACTATACTACAAAGCTACAGTAATTAAGACAGTCTGGTACTGGCATAAAAACAGAAAGATAGATCAGTGGATCAGGATAGAAAGCCCAGAGATAAACCCACGCACATATGGCCAACTTATCTTTGATAAAGGAGGCAGGAATGTACAGTGGAGAAAGGACAGCCTCTTCAATAAGTGGTGCTGGGAAAACTGGACAGGGACATGTAAAAGTTTGAGATTAGATCATTCCCTAGCACCATACATAAAAATAAGCTCAAAATGGATTAAAGACTTAAATGTAAGGCCAGAAACTATCAAACTCTTAGAGGAAAACATAGGTAGAACACTCTATGACATAAATCACAGCAAGATCCTTTTGGACCCACCTCCTAGAGAAATGGAAATAAAAACAAAGATAAACAAATGGGACCTAATGAAACTTCAAAGCTTTTGCACAGCAAAGGAAACCATAAAGAAGACCAAAAGACAACCCTCAGAATGGGAGAAAATATTTGCAAATGAAGCAACTGACAAAGGATTAATCTCCAAAATTTATAAACAGCTCATGGAGCTCAATAGCAAAAAAACAGACAACCCAATCCAAAAATGGGCAGAAGACTTAAATAGGCATTTCTCCAAAGAAGATATACAGACTGCCAACAAACACATGAAAGAATGCTCAACATCATTAATCATTAGAGAAATGCAAATCAAAACTACAATGAGATATCATCTCACACCAGTCAGAATGGCCATCATCAAGGAATCTAGAATCAATAAATGCTGGAGAGGGTGTGGAGAAAAGGGAACACTCTTGCACTGCTGGTGGGAATGTGAATTGGTACAGCCACTATGGAGAACGGTATGGAGGTTCCTTAAAAAACTACAAATAGAACTACCATATGACCCAGCAATCCCACTACTGGGCATATACCCTGAGAAAACCATAATTCCAAAAGAGACATGTACCAAAATGTTCATTGCAGCTCTATTCACAATAGCCCGGAGCTGGAAACAACCTAAGTGTCCATCATCGGATGAATGGATAAAGAAGATGTGGCACATATATACAATGGAATATTACTCAGCCATAAAAAGAAACGAAACTGAGCTATTTGTAATGAGGTGGATAGACCTAGAGTCTGTCATACAGAGTGAAGTTAGTCAGAAAGAGAAAGACAAATACCGTATGCTAACACATATATACGGAATTTAAAAAAAAATGTCATGAAGAACCTAGGGGCAAAACGAGAATAAAGACACAGACCTACTTGAGAATGGACTTGAGGATATGGGGAGGGGGAAGGGTAAGCTGTGACAAAGCGAAAGAGAGGCATGGACATATATACACTACCAAACGTAAGGTAGATGGATAGTGGGAAGCAGCCGCAGAGCACAGGGAGATCAGCTCGGTGCTTTGTGACCGCCTGGAGGGGTGGGATGGGAAGGGTGGGAGGGAGGGAGATGCATGAGGGAAGGGATGTGGGAACAGATGTATATGTATGACTGATTCACTTTGTTATAAAGCAGAAACTAATTAAAAAAAAAAAGAGAAATCTAGAAACAATAAATGCTGGAGAGGGTGTGGAGAAAAGGGAACACTCTTGCACTGCTGGTGGGAATGTGAATTGGTACAGCCACTATGGAGAACGGTATGGAGGTTCCTTAAAAAACTACAAATAGAACTACCATATGACCCAGCAATCCCACTACTGGGCATATACCCTGAGAAAACCATAATTCAAAAAGAGACATGTACCAAAATGTTCATTGCAGCTCTATTCACAATAGCCCGGAGCTGGAAACAACCTAAGTGTCCATCATCGGATGAATGGATAAAGAAGATGTGGCAGATATATACAATGGAATATTACTCAGCCATAAAAAGAAACGAAACTGAGCTATTTGTAATGAGGTGGATAGACCTAGAGTCTGTCATACAGAGTGAAGTTAGTCAGAAAGAGAAAGACAAATACCGTATGCTAACACATATATACGGAATTTAAAAAAAAAATGTCATGAAGAACCTAGGGGCAAAACGGGAATGAAGATGCACACCTACTTGAGAATGGACTTGAGGATATGGGGAGGGGGAAGGGTGGGCTGTGACAAGGCAAAAGAGAGGCATGGACGTGTATACACTACCAAACGTAAGGTAGATAGATAGTGGGAAGCAGCCGCAGAGCACAGGGAGATCAGCTCGGTGCTTTGTGACCGCCTGGAGGGGTGGGATGCGGAGGGTGGGAGGGAGGGAGATGCATGAGGGAAGGGATGTGGGAACAGATGTATATGTATGACTGATTCACTTTGTTATAAAGCAGAAACTAATTAAAAAAATAAATAAATAAACTTAAAATAAAAAAAAAAAACTACAATGAGGTAAGACCTCACACCTGTGAGAATCGGCATCATCAGATAATCTACAAACAACAAATTCTGGGCAGGGTGTGGACAAAAGGAACCCTCTTCCGCTATTGGTGGGAATATAAATTGATACAGTCACTATGGAGAACAGTATGGAGGTTCCTTTCAAAAACTAAAAAGAATTACCATAGGATCCAGCAATCCCACTTCTGGGCATATACCCAGAGAAAACCATAAATCACAAAGACACATTCACCACAATGTTCATTGCAGCACTATTTACAATAGCCAGGTAATGGAAGCAACCTAAATGCCCACAGACAGACGAATGGATAAAGATGTGGTACATATATAAAATGGAATATTACTCAGCCAAAAAAAGGAATGAAACTGGGTCATTTGTAGAGAAGTTGATGGATCTAGAGACTGTCATACAGAGTGAAGTAAGTCAGAAAGAGAAAAACAAATATTGTATATTAATGCCTATATGTGGAACCTAGAAAAATGCTACAGATGAACTGGTTTGCAGGGCAGAAATAGAGACACAGAGGTAGAGAACAAACGTATGGACATGGACACAAAGTGGGGGAAGCTACGGGGTGGTGGTGGTGGGATGAGTTGGGAGATTGGGATTGACCTGTATACATGTATATGCATAAAATAGATAACTAATAATAACCTACTGTATAGAAAAATAAATTAAATTAAATTTCAAAATTTTTAAAAATAAAATGTAAAAATAAAACAGAAAAAAGTTCTTCCATTCACACTGATGTATTTATAAGAATGAATTATTTCCATGCTTATATCCATAAATACATAAAAGAGGAATAAAATCTAACTTGAACCAAAAAAGAAAAAAAAAACTGAACCTAACATTTATACAGAGGAAAACACTACCAAGGCACTTGCTCCAGTGGTAAACAATTCTGAAATCGGTCAGAGGTGGGGAATCATCTCCCATACAGCCAGCAGCCCCGCCCGCCCACGCAAGGAGCGTCCTTATTGCAAAGCTGGGGGACCGTGCCGAGGCCTCTGTGAGGAAACGTGAGCTGAGCCCCAGGCCAGCTGCTGCTGAACTCTTCCCACCCTTCCCAGGTGAAACACCTGAATATGTACAAGGGCTTGAAAGCCTAGAGGAAGGGCCGTGGAGCCACACCAGCGACAGCACGCAGGCCAACTTGGTGCCTGCAGGTCAGCCGGATGCTCCTGGCCACGGGTGCTCTTCTGGAAGCTTTCCATTGCCCTGCCTGAGATACCCCTCCTGTCCCGGCCCCCACTCCTTTTTTTCCTTCCTCACCTCAGCCCGGAGAGATATTCCAGTCGAAGTTATGGGTGACACATCCTCTTCTTTACAGGTGGCAGCCTGGCAACTCCTGCCGAAAGTCCAGCAGAGCCCCACTCACACCGGGCCCCCCACAAAGCCGTGGACCCTCACACCCTCCCACCAGCACAGCCCCGAGACTGTTGACGGGGCAGAGAATATGCAGTCAGGCACAGCTGCAGGGGCTATTGCTGCCTGGAGTGCTGTTTATATTGACCTCAACCCAGGCACACCTGGGGAGGGCTTGCCGGCAGGGTCAGGCTTCCCAGGTCAGCTAATCCTCAGCCCTCGGGGAATCACATTGCAGAAAATGGACCTCGCTAAGACAGAATATTTGCCAAGGAAAAAAAGGACACAATGCCATTTGCAGCACCGTAGATGAGTCTCGAGGTAATCACGTGACTTGGAGTAAGTCAGAAAGTGAAAGACACATATCATATCATATCACTTATAGGTGTTACCTATAAATTGATACCAGGGCAGATATTTCCACGGAGAAGGGCAATCACAGATTCATTAAACAAACTTATGGTTCACCAAAGGAAAGGTGTGAGGATTGAATTCATTACGATATTGGGGTTAACAGACATATACAAACACAGTAGACGTATAGAATCACCAAAGACCTACGGAGTACCAAGAGAAGACTACTCAACATTCTGTCATAACGTACATGGGAAAAGGATCCCAGGAAGAACAGACATATGTATATGTGTAAAAGAACCACCTCTTGCACACCTACAACAAGCTAAACGTTGTATTCAAACTTGCTGTAATAAAAAATAAAAAATTAAATTAAAAACACGAACAAGAATTAGTGAGAAAAACTTGAGGGGCTTTCTCCTGGTACATTCCGTTCTACATTCCAATCTAGAACGCGACTTCCATTGCGGCTCTGCTGCCCTAGTAACCAGATTTGGTAAGGGAGAACTGCTGCCACCTTGTGGCCATTTCACACAACAGCAGCTTTAATCCCAGCGCTAATGGTCAGTGGATATTCCAAATCATTACACTCCTGTAAATGACACCTGCCCTGAAAACAAATCCTGGGGTCATATATAGACCAAAAAATTCAAAAGACGTCCATATTTCAAAACGACAGTTTCAAGAGGCACATTTCACGCACATTAGTGTTCTGCTTCTTTTGATTTCTTTTTTTCTTTGTTAAAAAAACGGGAACGGAAAAAGGCAACCCTCAGAATGGGCGAAAACTTTCACAAACGAATCAATGGACAAAGGTTTAATCTCCAATATATATAAACATCTCATGCAGCTTAATAATAATAAAACAAACAACCCAATACAAAAATGGGCAGAAGATCTAAATAGACGTTTCTTCAAAGAAGACACAGAGATGGCCAAGACACACATGAAAAGCTGCTCAACATCACTAATTATTAGAGAAATGCAAATCAAAACTACAATGAGGTAAGACCTCACACCTGTTAGAATCGGCATCATCAGATAATCTACAAACAACAAATTCTGGGGAGGGTGTGGACAAAAGGAACCCTCTTCCGCTATTGGTGGGAATGTAAATTGATACAGTCACTATGGAGAACAGTATGGAGGTTCCTTTAAAAAACTAAAAACAGAATTACAATAGGATCCAGCAATCCCACTTCTGGGCATATACCCTGAGAAAACCAAAAATCACAAAGACACATTCACCACAATGTTCATTGCAGCACTATTTACAATAGCCAGGTAATGGAAGCAACCTAAATGCCCACAGACAGACGAATGGATAAAGATGTGGTACATATATAAAATGGAATATTACTCAGCCATAAAAAGGAATGAAACTGGGTCATTTGTAGAGAAGTTGATGGATCTAGAGACTGTCATACAGAGTGAAGTAAGTCAGAAAGAGAGAAACAAATATTTTATATTAATGCCTATATGTGGAACCTAGAAAAATGCTACAGATGAACTGGTTTGCAGGGCAGAAATAGAGACACAGAGGTAGAGAACAAACGTATGGACACAAAGTGGGGGAAGCCATGGGGTGGTGGTGGTGGGATTAGTTGGGAGATTGGGATTGACCTGTATACATGTCTATGCATAAAATAGATAACTAATAATAACCTACTGTATAAAAAAAAATAAATAAAATTAAATTTCAAAAATTTTAAAAATAAAATGTAAAAATAAAACAGAAAATATGTTCTTCCATTCACACTGATGTATTTATAAGAATGAATTATTTCCATGCTTATATCCATAAATACATAAAAGAGGAATAAAATCTAACGAACCAAAAAAGCAAAAAAAAAAACTAAACCTAACAGTTATACAGAGGAAAACACTACCAAGGCACTTGCTCCAGTGGTAAACAATTCTGAAATTGGTCAGAGGTGGGGAATCATCTCCCATAGAGCCAGCAGCCCCGCCCGCCCACGCAAGGAGCGTCCTTATTGCAAAGCTGGGGGACCGTGCCGAGGCCTCTGTGAGTAAACGTGAGCTGAGCCCCAGGCCAGCTGCTGCTGAACTGTTCCCACCCTTCCCAGGTGAAACACCTGAATATGTACAAGGGCTTGAAAGCCTAGAGGAAGGGCCGTGGAGCCACACCAGCGACAGCACGCAGGCCACCTTGGTGCCTGCAGGTCAGCCAGGATGGTCCTGGCCACGGGCGCTCTTCTGGAAGCTTTCCATTGCCCTGCCTGAGATACCCCTCCTGTCCCGGCCCCCACTCCTTTTTTTCCTTCCTCACCTCAGCCCGGAGAGATATTCCAGTGGAAATTATGGGTGACACATCCTCTTCTTTACAGGTGGCAGCCTGGCAACTCCTGCAGAAAGTCCAGCAGAGCCCCACTCACACCGGGCCACCCACAAAGCCGTGGACCCTCACACCCTCCCACCAGCACAGCCCCGAGACTGCTGACGGGGCAGAGAATATGGAGTCAGGCACAGCTGCAGGGGCTATTGCTGCCTGGAGTGCTGTTTATATTGACCTCAACCCAGGCACACCTGGGGAGGGCTTGCCGGCAGGGTCAGGCTGCCCAGGTCAGCTAATCCTCAGCCCTCGGGGAATCACATTGCAGAAAATGGACCTCGCTAAGACAGAATATTCGCCAACGAAAAGAAGCACACAATGCCATTTGCAGCACCGTAGATGAGTCTAGAGGTAATCACGTGACTTGGAGTAAGTCAGAAAGTGAAAGACACATATCATATCATATCACTTATAGGTGTTACCTATAAATTGATACCAGGGCAGATATTTCCACGGAGAAGGGCAATCACAGATTCATTAAACAAACTTATGGTTCACCAAAGGAAAGGTGTGAGGATTGAATTCATTATGATATTGGGGTTAACAGACATATACAAACACAGTAGACGTATATAATCACCAAAGACCTACGGAGTACCAAGAGAAGACTACTCAACATTCTGTCATAACGAACATGGGAAAAGGATCCCAGGAAGAACAGACATATGTATATGTGTAAAAGAACCACCTCTTGCACACCTACAACAAGCTAAACGTTGTACTCAAACTTGCTGTAATAAAAAATAAAAAATTAAATTAAAAACACGAACAAGAATTAGTGAGAAAAACTTGAGGGGCTTTCTCCTGGTACATTCCGTTCTACATTCCAATCTAGAACGCGACTTCCATTGAGGCTCTGCTGCCCTAGTAACCAGATTTGGTAAGGGAGAACTGCTGCCACCTTGTGGCCGTTTCACACAACAGCAGCTTTAATCCCAGCGCTAATGGTCAGTGGATATTCCAAATCATTACAGGCCTGTAAATGACCCCTGCCCTGAAAACCAATCCTGGGGTCATTTATCGACCAAAAAATTCAAAAGACGTCCATATTTCAAAACGACAGTTTCAAGAGGCATATTTCACGCACATTAGTGTTCTGCTTCTTTTGACTTCTTTCTTTCTTTGTTAAAAAAACGGGAATGGAAAAAGGCAACCCTCAGAATGGGCGAAAACTTTCACAAACGAATCAATGGACAAAGGTTTAATCTCCAATATATATAAACAGCTCATGCAGCTTAATATTAATAAAACAAACAACCCAATACAAAAATGGGCAGAAGATCTAAATAGACGTTTCTTCAAAGAAGACACAGAGATGGCCAAGACGCACATGAAAAGCTGCTCAACATCACTAATTATTAGAGAAATGCAAATCAAAACTACAATGAGGTAAGACCTCACACCTGTTAGAATCGGCATCATCAGATAATCTACAAACAACAAATTCTGGGGAGGGTGTGGACAAAAGGAACCCTCTTCCGCTCTTGGTGGGAATGTAAATTGATACAGTCACTATGGAGAACAGTATGGAGGTTCCTTTAAAAAACTAAAAAGAGAATTACCATAGGATCCAGCAATCCCACTTCTGGGCATATACCCAGAGAAAATCATAAATCACAAAGACACATTCACCACAATGTTCATTGCAGCACTATTTACAATAGCCAGGTAATGGAAGCAACCTAAATGGCCACAGACAGACGAATGGATAAAGATGTGGTACATATATAAAATGGAATATTACTCAGCCATAAAAAGGAATGAAACTGGGTCATTTGTAGAGAAGTTGATGGATCTAGAGACTGTCATACAGAGTGAAGTAAGTCAGAAAGAGAGAAACAAATATTTTATATTAATGCCTATATGTGGAACCTAGAAAAATGCTACAGATGAACTGGTTTGCAGGGCAGAAATAGAGACACAGAGGTAGAGAACAAACGTATGGACACAAAGTGGGGGAAGCCATGGGGTGGTGGTGGTGGGATTAGTTGGGAGATTGGGATTGACCTGTATACATGTCTATGCATAAAATAGATAACTAATAATAACCTACTGTATAAAAAAAAATAAATAAAATTAAATTTCAAAAATTTTAAAAATAAAATGTAAAAATAAAACAGAAAATATGTTCTTCCATTCACACTGATGTATTTATAAGAATGAATTATTTCCATGCTTATATCCATAAATACATAAAAGAGGAATAAAATCTAACTTGAACCAAAAAAGCAAAAAAAAAAACTAAACCTAACAGTTATACAGAGGAAAACACTACCAAGGCACTTGCTCCAGTGGTAAACAATTCTGAAATTGGTCAGAGGTGGGGAATCATCTCCCATAGAGCCAGCAGCCCCGCCCGCCCACGCAAGGAGCGTCCTTATTGCAAAGCTGGGGGACCGTGCCGAGGCCTCTGTGAGTAAACGTGAGCTGAGCCCCAGGCCAGCTGCTGCTGAACTCTTCCCACCCTTCCCAGGTGAAACACCTGAATATGTACAAGGGCTTGAAAGCCTAGAGGAAGGGCCGTGGAGCCACACCAGCGACAGCACGCAGGCCACCTTGGTGCCTGCAGGTCAGCCAGGATGGTCCTGGCCACGGGCGCTCTTCTGGAAGCTTTCCATTGCCCTGCCTGAGATACCCCTCCTGTCCCGGCCCCCACTCCTTTTTTTCCTTCCTCACCTCAGCCCGGAGAGATATTCCAGTGGGAGTTATGGGTGACACATCCTCTTCTTTACAGGTGGCAGCCTGGCAACTCCTGCAGAAAGTCCAGCAGAGCCCCACTCACACCGGGCCACCCACAAAGCCGTGGACCCTCACACCCTCCCACCAGCACAGCCCCGAGACTGCTGACGGGGCAGAGAATATGGAGTCAGGCACAGCTGCAGGGGCTATTGCTGCCTGGAGTGCTGTTTATATTGACCTCAACCCAGGCACACCTGGGGAGGGCTTGCCGGCAGGGTCAGGCTGCCCAGGTCAGCTAATCCTCAGCCCTCGGGGAATCACATTGCAGAAAATGGACCTCGCTAAGACAGAATATTCGCCAACGAAAAGAAGCACACAATGCCATTTGCAGCACCGTAGATGAGTCTCGAGGTAATCACGTGACTTGGAGTAAGTCAGAAAGTGAAAGACACATATCATATCATATCACTTATAGGTGTTACCTATAAATTGATACCAGGGCAGATATTTCCACGGAGAAGGGCAATCACAGATTCATTAAACAAACTTATGGTTCACCAAAGGAAAGGTGTGAGGATTGAATTCATTATGATATTGGGGTTAACAGACATATACAAACACAGTAGACGTATATAATCACCAAAGACCTACGGAGTACCAAGAGAAGACTACTCAACATTCTGTCATAACGAACATGGGAAAAGGATCCCAGGAAGAACAGACATATGTATATGTGTAAAAGAACCACCTCTTGCACACCTACAACAAGCTAAACGTTGTACTCAAACTTGCTGTAATAAAAAATAAAAAATTAAATTAAAAACACGAACAAGAATTAGTGAGAAAAACTTGAGGGGCTTTCTCCTGGTACATTCCGTTCTACATTCCAATCTAGAACGTGAATTCCATTGAGGCTCTGCTGCCCTAGTAACCAGATTAGGTAAGGGAGAACTGCTGCCACCTTGTGGCCGTTTCACACAACAGCAGCTTTAATCCCAGCGCTAATGGTCAGTGGATATTCCAAATCATTACAGGCCTGTAAATGACCCCTGCCCTGAAAACCAATCCTGGGGTCATTTATCGACCAAAAAATTCAAAAGACGTCCATATTTCAAAACGACAGTTTCAAGAGGCATATTTCACGCACATTAGTGTTCTGCTTCTTTTGATTTCATTCCTTCTTTGTTAAAAAAACGGGAATGGAAAAAGGCAACCCTCAGAATGGGCGAAAACTTTCACAAACGAATCAATGGACAAAGGTTTAATCTCCAATATATATGAACAGCTCATGCAGCTTAATATTAATACAACAAACAACCCAATACAAAAATGGGCAGAAGATCTAAATAGACGTTTCTTCAAAGAAGACACAGAGATGGCCAAGACGCACATGAAAAGCTGCTCAACATCACTAATTATTAGAGAAATGCAAATCAAAACTACAATGAGGTAAGACCTCACACCTGTTAGAATCGGCATCATCAGATAATCTACAAACAACAAATTCTGGGGAGGGTGTGGACAAAAGGAACCCTCTTCCGCTATTGGTGGGAATGTAAATTGATACAGTCACTATGGAGAACAGTATGGAGGTTCCTTTAAAAAACTAAAAAGAGAATTACCATAGGATCCAGCAATCCCACTTCTGGGCATATACCCAGAGAAAACCATAAATCACAGAGACACATTCACCACAATGTTCATTGCAGCACTATTTACAATAGCCAGGTAATTGAAGCAACCTAAATGCCCACAGACAGACGAATGGATAAAGATGTGGTACATATATAAAATGGAATATTACTCAGCCATAAAAAGGAATGAAACTGGGTCATTTGTAGAGAAGTTGATGGATCTAGAGACTGTCATACAGAGTGAAGTAAGTCAGAAAGAGAAAAACAAATATTGTATATTAATGCCTATATGTGGAACCTAGAAAAATGCTACAGATGAACTGGTTTGCAGGGCAGAAATAGAGACACAGAGGTAGAGAACAAAGTATGGACACAAAGTGGGGGAAGCCATGGGGTGGTGGTGGTGGGATGAGTTGGGAGATTGGGATTGACCTGTATACATGTCTATGCATAAAATAGATATCTAATAATAACCTACTGTATAAAAAAAATAAATAAAATTAAATTTCAAAAATTTTAAAAATAAAATGTAAAAATAAAACAGAAAAAATGTTCTTCCATTCACACTGATGTATTTATAAGAATGAATTATTTCCATGCTTATATCCATAAATACATAAAAGAGGAATAAAATCTAACTTGAACCAAAAAAGAAAAAATAAAACTGAACCTAACAGTTATACAGAGGAAAACACTACCAAGGCACTTGCTCCAGTGGTAAACAATTCTAAAATTGGTCAGAGGTGGGGAATCATCTCCCATAGAGCCAGCAGCCCCGCCCGCCCACGCAAGGTGCGTCCTTATTGCAAAGCTGGGGGACCGTGCCGAGGCCTCTGTGAGTAAACGTGAGCTGAGCCCCAGGCCAGCTGCTGCTGCACTGTTCCCACCCTTCCCAGGTGAAACACCTGAATATGTACAAGGGCTTGAAAGCCTAGAGGAAGGGCCGTGGAGCCACATCAGCGACAGCACGCAGGCCACCTTGGTGCCTGCAGGTCAGCCAGGATGGTCCTGGCCACGGGCGCTCTTCTGGAAGCTTTCCATTGCCCTGCCTGAGATACCCCTCCTGTCCCGGCCCCCACTCCTTTTTTTCCTTCCTCACCTCAGCCCGGAGAGATATTCCAGTGGAAGTTATGGGTGACACATCCTCTTCTTTACAGGTGGCAGCCTGGCAACTCCTGCAGAAAGTCCAGCAGAGCCCCACTCACACCGGGCCACCCACAAAGCCGTGGACCCTCACACCCTCCCACCAGCACAGCCCCGAGACTGCTGACGGGGCAGAGAATATGGAGTCAGGCACAGCTGCAGGGGCTATTGCTGCCTGGAGTGCTGTTTATATTGACCTCAACCCAGGCACACCTGGGGAGGGCTTGCCGGCAGGGTCAGGCTGCCCAGGTCAGCTAATCCTCAGCCCTCGGGGAATCACATTGCAGAAAATGGACCTCGCTAAGACAGAATATTCGCCAACGAAAAGAAGCACACAATGCCATTTGCAGCACCGTAGATGAGTCTAGAGGTAATCACGTGACTTGGAGTAAGTCAGAAAGTGAAAGACACATATCATATCATATCACTTATAGGTGTTACCTATAAATTGATACCAGGGCAGATATTTCCACGGAGAAGGGCAATCACAGATTCATTAAACAAACTTATGGTTCACCAAAGGAAAGGTGTGAGGATTGAATTCATTATGATATTGGGGTTAACAGACATATACAAACACAGTAGACGTATATAATCACCAAAGACCTACGGAGTACCAAGAGAAGACTACTCAACATTCTGTCATAACGAACATGGGAAAAGGATCCCAGGAAGAACAGACATATGTATATGTGTAAAAGAACCACCTCTTGCACACCTACAACAAGCTAAACGTTGTACTCAAACTTGCTGTAATAAAAAATAAAAAATTAAATTAAAAACACGAACAAGAATTAGTGAGAAAAACTTGAGGGGCTTTCTCCTGGTACATTCCGTTCTACATTCCAATCTAGAACGCGACTTCCATTGAGGCTCTGCTGCCCTAGTAACCAGATTTGGTAAGGGAGAACTGCTGCCACCTTGTGGCCGTTTCACACAACAGCAGCTTTAATCCCAGCGCTAATGGTCAGTGGATATTCCAAATCATTACAGGCCTGTAAATGACCCCTGCCCTGAAAACCAATCCTGGGGTCATTTATCGACCAAAAAATTCAAAAGACGTCCATATTTCAAAACGACAGTTTCAAGAGGCATATTTCACGCACATTAGTGTTCTGCTTCTTTTGATTTCTTTCTTTCTTTGTTAAAAAAACGGGAATGGAAAAAGGCAACCCTCAGAATGGGCGAAAACTTTCACAAACGAATCAATGGACAAAGGTTTAATCTCCAATATATATAAACAGCTCATGCAGCTTAATATTAATAAAACAAACAACCCAATACAAAAATGGGCAGAAGATCTAAATAGACGTTTCTTCAAAGAAGACACAGAGATGGCCAAGACGCACATGAAAAGCTGCTCAACATCACTAATTATTAGAGAAATGCAAATCAAAACTACAATGAGGTAAGACCTCACACCTGTTAGAATCGGCATCATCAGATAATCTACAAACAACAAATTCTGGGGAGGGTGTGGACAAAAGGAACCCTCTTCCGCTATTGGTGGGAATGTAAATTGATACAGTCACTATGGAGAACAGTATGGAGGTTCCTTTAAAAAACTAAAAAGAGAATTACCATAGGATCCAGCAATCCCACTTCTGGGCATATACCCAGAGAAAATCATAAATCACAAAGACACATTCACCACAATGTTCATTGCAGCACTATTTACAATAGCCAGGTAATGGAAGCAACCTAAATGGCCACAGACAGACGAATGGATAAAGATGTGGTACATATATAAAATGGAATATTACTCAGCCATAAAAAGGAATGAAACTGGGTCATTTGTAGAGAAGTTGATGGATCTAGAGACTGTCATACAGAGTGAAGTAAGTCAGAAAGAGAAAAACAAATATTGTATATTAATGCCTATATGTGGAACCTAGAAAAATGCTACAGATGAACTGGTTTGCAGGGCAGAAATAGAGACACAGAGGTAGAGAACAAACGTATGGACACAAAGTGGGGGAAGCCATGGGGTGGTGGTGGTGGGATGAGTTGGGAGATTGGGATTGACCTGTATACATGTCTATGCATAAAATAGATAACTAATAATAACCTACTGTATAAAAAAAATAAATAAAATTAAATTTCAAAATTTTTAAAAATAAAATGTAAAAATAAAACAGAAAATATGTTCTTCCATTCACACTGATGTATTTATAAGAATGAATTACTTCCATGCTTATATCCATAAATACATAAAAGAGGAATAAAATCTAACTTGAACCAAAAAAGCAAAAAAAAAAACTAAACCTAACAGTTATACAGAGGAAAACACTACCAAGGCACTTGCTCCAGTGGTAAACAATTCTGAAATTGGTCAGAGGTGGGGAATCATCTCCCATAGAGCCAGCAGCCCCGCCCGCCCACGCAAGGAGCGTCCTTATTGCAAAGCTGGGGGACCGTGCCCAGGCCTCTGTGAGTAAACGTGAGCTGAGCCCCAGGCCAGCTGCTGCTGAACTGTTCCCACCCTTCCCAGGTGAAACACCTGAATATGTACAAGGGCTTGAAAGCCTAGAGGAAGGGCCGTGGAGCCACACCAGCAACAGCACGCAGGCCACCTTGGTGCCTGCAGGTCAGCCAGGATGGTCCTGGCCACGGGCGCTCTTCTGGAAGCTTTCCATTGCCCTGCCTGAGATACCCCTCCTGTCCCGGCCCCCACTCCTTTTTTTCCTTCCTCACCTCAGCCCGGAGAGATATTCCAGTGGAAGTTATGGGTGACACATCCTCTTCTTTACAGGTGGCAGCCTGGCAACTCCTGCAGAAAGTCCAGCAGAGCCCCACTCACACCGGGCCACCCACAAAGCCGTGGACCCTCACACCCTCCCACCAGCACAGCCCCGAGACTGCTGACGGGGCAGAGAATATGGAGTCAGGCACAGCTGCAGGGGCTATTGCTGCCTGGAGTGCTGTTTACATTGACCTCAACCCAGGCACACCTGGGGAGGGCTTGCCGGCTGGGTCAGGCTGCCCAGGTCAGCTAATCCTCAGCCCTCGGGGAATCACATTGCAGAAAATGGACCTCGCTAAGACAGAATATTCGCCAACGAAAAGAAGCACACAATGCCATTTGCAGCACCGTAGATGAGTCTAGAGGTAATCACGTGACTTGGAGTAAGTCAGAAAGTGAAAGACACATATCATATCATATCACTTATAGGTGTTACCTATAAATTGATACAAGGGCAGATATTTCCACGGAGAAGGGCAATCACAGATTCATTAAACAAACTTATGGTTCACCAAAGGAAAGGTGTGAGGATTGAATTCATTATGATATTGGGGTTAACAGACATATACAAACACAGTAGACGTATATAATCACCAAAGACCTACGGAGTACCAAGAGAAGACTACTCAACATTCTGTCATAACGAACATGGGAAAAGGATCCCAGGAAGAACAGACATATGTATATGTGTAAAAGAACCACCTCTTGCACACCTACAACAAGCTAAACGTTGTACTCAAACTTGCTGTAATAAAAAATAAAAAATTAAATTAAAAACACGAACAAGAATTAGTGAGAAAAACTTGAGGGGCTTTCTCCTGGTACATTCCGTTCTACATTCCAATCTAGAACGTGAATTCCATTGAGGCTCTGCTGCCCTAGTAACCAGATTAGGTAAGGGAGAACTGCTGCCACCTTGTGGCCGTTTCACACAACAGCAGCTTTAATCCCAGCGCTAATGGTCAGTGGATATTCCAAATCATTACAGGCCTGTAAATGACCCCTGCCCTGAAAACCAATCCTGGGGTCATTTATCGACCAAAAAATTCAAAAGACGTCCATATTTCAAAACGACAGTTTCAAGAGGCATATTTCACGCACATTAGTGTTCTGCTTCTTTTGATTTCATTCCTTCTTTGTTAAAAAAACGGGAATGGAAAAAGGCAACCCTCAGAATGGGCGAAAACTTTCACAAACGAATCAATGGACAAAGGTTTAATCTCCAATATATATGAACAGCTCATGCAGCTTAATATTAATACAACAAACAACCCAATACAAAAATGGGCAGAAGATCTAAATAGACGTTTCTTCAAAGAAGACACAGAGATGGCCAAGACGCACATGAAAAGCTGCTCAACATCACTAATTATTAGAGAAATGCAAATCAAAACTACAATGAGGTAAGACCTCACACCTGTTAGAATCGGCATCATCAGATAATCTACAAACAACAAATTCTGGGGAGGGTGTGGACAAAAGGAACCCTCTTCCGCTATTGGTGGGAATGTAAATTGATACAGTCACTATGGAGAACAGTATGGAGGTTCCTTTAAAAAACTAAAAAGAGAATTACCATAGGATCCAACAATCCCACTTCTGGGCATATACCCAGAGAAAACCATAAATCACAGAGACACATTCACCACAATGTTCATTGCAGCACTATTTACAATAGCCAGGTAATTGAAGCAACCTAAATGCCCACAGACAGACGAATGGATAAAGATGTGGTACATATATAAAATGGAATATTACTCAGCCATAAAAAGGAATGAAACTGGGTCATTTGTAGAGAAGTTGATGGATCTAGAGACTGTCATACAGAGTGAAGTAAGTCAGAAAGAGAAAAACAAATATTGTATATTAATGCCTATATGTGGAACCTAGAAAAATGCTACAGATGAACTGGTTTGCAGGGCAGAAATAGAGACACAGAGGTAGAGAACAAAGTATGGACACAAAGTGGGGGAAGCCATGGGGTGGTGGTGGTGGGATGAGTTGGGAGATTGGGATTGACCTGTATACATGTCTATGCATAAAATAGATAACTAATAATAACGTACTGTATAAAAAAATAAATAAAATTAAATTTCAAAAATTTTAAAAATAAAATGTAAAAATAAAACAGAAAAAATGTTCTTCCATTCCCACTGATGTATTTATAAGAATGAATTATTTCCATGCTTATATCCATAAATACATAAAAGAGGAATAAAATCTAACTTGAACCAAAAAAGAAAAAATAAAACTGAACCTAACAGTTATACAGAGGAAAACACTACCAAGGCACTTGCTCCAGTGGTAAACAATTCTAAAATTGGTCAGAGGTGGGGAATCATCTCCCATAGAGCCAGCAGCCCCGCCCGCCCACGCAAGGAGCGTCCTTATTGCAAAGCTGGGGGACCGTGCCGAGGCCTCTGTGAGTAAACGTGAGCTGAGCCCCAGGCCAGCTGCTGCTGCACTGTTCCCACCCTTCCCAGGTGAAACACCTGAATATGTACAAGGGCTTGAAAGCCTAGAGGAAGGGCCGTGGAGCCACACCAGCGACAGCACGCAGGCCACCTTGGTGCCTGCAGGTCAGCCAGGATGGTCCTGGCCACGGGCGCTCTTCTGGAAGCTTTCCATTGCCCTGCCTGAGATACCCCTCCTGTCCCGGCCCCCACTCCTTTTTTTCCTTCCTCACCTCAGCCCGGAGAGATATTCCAGTCGAAGTTATGGGTGACACATCCTCTTCTTTACAGGTGGCAGCCTGGCAACTCCTGCAGAAAGTCCAGCAGAGCCCCACTCACACCGGGCCACCCACAAAGCCGTGGACCCTCACACCCTCCCACCAGCACAGCCCCGAGACTGCTGACGGGGCAGAGAATATGGAGTCAGGCACAGCTGCAGGGGCTATTGCTGCCTGGAGTGCTGTTTATATTGACCTCAACCCAGGCACACCTGGGGAGGGCTTGCCGGCAGGGTCAGGCTGCCCAGGTCAGCTAATCCTCAGCCCTCGGGGAATCACATTGCAGAAAATGGACCTCGCTAAGACAGAATATTCGCCAAGGAAAAGAAGCACACAATGCCATTTGCAGCACCGTAGATGAGTCTAGAGGTAATCACGTGACTTGGAGTAAGTCAGAAAGTGAAAGACACATATCATATCATATCACTTATAGGTGTTACCTATAAATTGATACCAGGGCAGATATTTCCACGGAGAAGGGCAATCACAGATTCATTAAACAAACTTATGGTTCACCAAAGGAAAGGTGTGAGGATTGAATTCATTATGATATTGGGGTTAACAGACATATACAAACACAGTAGACGTATATAATCACCAAAGACCTACGGAGTACCAAGAGAAGACTACTCAACATTCTGTCATAACGAACATGGGAAAAGGATCCCAGGAAGAACAGACATATGTATATGTGTAAAAGAACCACCTCTTGCACACCTACAACAAGTAAAGGTTGTACTCAAACTTGCTGTAATAAAAAATAAAAAATTAAATTAAAAACACGAACAAGAATTAGTGAGAAAAACTTGAGGGGCTTTCTCCTGGTACATTCCGTTCTACATTCCAATCTAGAACGCGACTTCCATTGAGGCTCTGCTGCCCTAGTAACCAGATTTGGTAAGGGAGAACTGCTGCCACCTTGTGGCCGTTTCACACAACAGCAGCTTTAATCCCAGCGCTAATGGTCAGTGGATATTCCAAATCATTACAGGCCTGTAAATGACCCCTGCCCTGAAAACCAATCCTGGGGTCATTTATCGACCAAAAAATTCAAAAGACGTCCATATTTCAAAACGACAGTTTCAAGAGGCATATTTCACGCACATTAGTGTTCTGCTTCTTTTGATTTCTTTCTTTCTTTGTTAAAAAAACGGGAATGGAAAAAGGCAACCCTCAGAATGGGCGAAAACTTTCACAAACGAATCAATGGACAAAGGTTTAATCTCCAATACATATAAACAGCTCATGCAGCTTAATATTAATAAAACAAACAACCCAATACAAAAATGGGCAGAAGATCTAAATAGACGTTTCTTCAAAGAAGACACAGAGATGGCCAAGACGCACATGAAAAGCTGCTCAACATCACTAATTATTAGAGAAATGCAAATCAAAACTACAATGAGGTAAGACCTCACACCTGTTAGAATCGGCATCATCAGATAATCTACAAACAACAAATTCTGGGGAGGGTGTGGACAAAAGGAACCCTCTTCCGCTCTTGGTGGGAATGTAAATTGATACAGTCACTATGGAGAACAGTATGGAGGTTCCCTTAAAAAACTAAAAAGAGAATTACCATAGGATCCAGCAATCCCACTTCTGGGCATATACCCAGAGAAAATCATAAATCACAAAGACACATTCACCACAATGTTCATTGCAGCACTATTTACAATAGCCAGGTAATGGAAGCAACCTAAATGGCCACAGACAGACGAATGGATAAAGATGTGGTACATATATAAAATGGAATATTACTCAGCCATAAAAAGGAATGAAACTGGGTCATTTGTAGAGAAGTTGATGGATCTAGAGACTGTCATACAGAGTGAAGTAAGTCAGAAAGAGAAAAACAAATATTGTATATTAATGCCTATATGTGGAACCTAGAAAAATGCTACAGATGAACTGGTTTGCAGGGCAGAAATAGAGACACAGAGGTAGAGAACAAACGTATGGACACAAAGTGGGGGAAGCCATGGGGTGGTGGTGGTGGGATGAGTTGGGAGATTGGGATTGACCTGTATACATGTCTATGCATAAAATAGATAACTAATAATAACCTACTGTATAAAAAAAATAAATAAAATTAAATTTCAAAAATTTTAAAAATAAAATGTAAAAATAAAACAGAAAATATGTTCTTCCATTCACACTGATGTATTTATAAGAATGAATTATTTCCATGCTTATATCCATAAATACATAAAAGAGGAATAAAATCTAACTTGAACCAAAAAAGCAAAAAAAAAAACTAAACCTAACAGTTATACAGAGGAAAACACTACCAAGGCACTTGCTCCAGTGGTAAACAATTCTGAAATTGGTCAGAGGTGGGGAATCATCTCCCATAGAGCCAGCAGCCCCACCCGCCCACGCAAGGAGCGTCCTTATTGCAAAGCTGGGGGACCGTGCCCAGGCCTCTGTGAGTAAACGTGAGCTGAGCCCCAGGCCAGCTGCTGCTGAACTGTTCCCACCCTTCCCAGGTGAAACACCTGAATATGTACAAGGGCTTGAAAGCCTAGAGGAAGGGCCGTGGAGCCACACCAGCAACAGCACGCAGGCCACCTTGGTGCCTGCAGGTCAGCCAGGATGGTCCTGGCCACGGGCGCTCTTCTGGAAGCTTTCCATTGCCCTGCCTGAGATACCCCTCCTGTCCCGGCCCCCACTCCTTTTTTTCCTTCCTCACCTCAGCCCGGAGAGATATTCCAGTGGAAGTTATGGGTGACACATCCTCTTCTTTACAGGTGGCAGCCTGGCAACTCCTGCAGAAAGTCCAGCACAGCCCCACTCACACCGGGCCACCCACAAAGCCGTGGACCCTCACACCCTCCCACCAGCACAGCCCCGAGACTGCTGACGGGGCAGAGAATATGGAGTCAGGCACAGCTGCAGGGGCTATTGCTGCCTGGAGTGCTGTTTACATTGACCTCAACCCAGGCACACCTGGGGAGGGCTTGCCGGCTGGGTCAGGCTGCCCAGGTCAGCTAATCCTCAGCCCTCGGGGAATCACATTGCAGAAAATGGACCTCGCTAAGACAGAATATTCGCCAACGAAAAGAAGCACACAATGCCATTTGCAGCACCGTAGATGAGTCTAGAGGTAATCACGTGACTTGGAGTAAGTCAGAAAGTGAAAGACACATATCATATCATATCACTTATAGGTGTTACCTATAAATTGATACCAGGGCAGATATTTCCACGGAGAAGGGCAATCACAGATTCATTAAACAAACTTATGGTTCACCAAAGGAAAGGTGTGAGGATTGAATTCATTATGATATTGGGGTTAACAGACATATACAAACACAGTAGACGTATATAATCACCAAAGACCTACGGAGTACCAAGAGAAGACTACTCAACATTCTGTCATAACGAACATGGGAAAAGGATCCCAGGAAGAACAGACATATGTATATGTGTAAAAGAACCACCTCTTGCACACCTACAACAAGCTAAACGTTGTACTCAAACTTGCTGTAATAAAAAATAAAAAATTAAATTAAAAACACGAACAAGAATTAGTGAGAAAAACTTGAGGGGCTTTCTCCTGGTACATTCCGTTCTACATTCCAATCTAGAACGCGACTTCCATTGAGGCTCTGCTGCCCTAGTAACCAGATTTGGTAAGGGAGAACTGCTGCCACCTTGTGGCCGTTTCACACAACAGCAGCTTTAATCCCAGCGCTAATGGTCAGTGGATATTCCAAATCATTACAGGCCTGTAAATGACCCCTGCCCTGAAAACCAATCCTGGGGTCATTTATCGACCAAAAAATTCAAAAGACGTCCATATTTCAAAACGACAGTTTCAAGAGGCATATTTCACGCACATTAGTGTTCTGCTTCTTTTGACTTCTTTCTTTCTTTGTTAAAAAAACGGGAATGGAAAAAGGCAACCCTCAGAATGGGCGAAAACTTTCACAAACGAATCAATGGACAAAGGTTTAATCTCCAATATATATAAACAGCTCATGCAGCTTAATATTAATAAAACAAACAACCCAATACAAAAATGGGCAGAAGATCTAAATAGACGTTTCTTCAAAGAAGACACAGAGATGGCCAAGACGCACATGAAAAGCTGCTCAACATCACTAATTATTAGAGAAATGCAAATCAAAACTACAATGAGGTAAGACCTCACACCTGTTAGAATCGGCATCATCAGATAATCTACAAACAACAAATTCTGGGGAGGGTGTGGACAAAAGGAACCCTCTTCCGCTCTTGGTGGGAATGTAAATTGATACAGTCACTATGGAGAACAGTATGGAGGTTCCTTTAAAAAACTAAAAAGAGAATTACCATAGGATCCAGCAATCCCACTTCTGGGCATATACCCAGAGAAAATCATAAATCACAAAGACACATTCACCACAATGTTCATTGCAGCACTATTTACAATAGCCAGGTAATGGAAGCAACCTAAATGGCCACAGACAGACGAATGGATAAAGATGTGGTACATATATAAAATGGAATATTACTCAGCCATAAAAAGGAATGAAACTGGGTCATTTGTAGAGAAGTTGATGGATCTAGAGACTGTCATACAGAGTGAAGTAAGTCAGAAAGAGAGAAACAAATATTTTATATTAATGCCTATATGTGGAACCTAGAAAAATGCTACAGATGAACTGGTTTGCAGGGCAGAAATAGAGACACAGAGGTAGAGAACAAACGTATGGACACAAAGTGGGGGAAGCCTTGGGGTGGTGGTGGTGGGATGAGTTGGGAGATTGGGATTGACCTGTATACATGTCTATGCATAAAATAGATAACTAATAATAACCTACTGTATAAAAAAAAATAAATAAAATTAAATTTCAAAAATTTTAAAAATAAAATGTAAAAATAAAACAGAAAATATGTTCTTCCATTCACACTGATGTATTTATAAGAATGAATTATTTCCATGCTTATATCCATAAATACATAAAAGAGGAATAAAATCTAACTTGAACCAAAAAAGCAAAAAAAAAAACTAAACCTAACAGTTATACAGAGGAAAACACTACCAAGGCACTTGCTCCAGTGGTAAACAATTCTGAAATTGGTCAGAGGGGGGGAATCATCTCCCATAGAGCCAGCAGCCCCGCCCGCCCACGCAAGGAGCGTCCTTATTGCAAAGCTGGGGGACCGTGCCGAGGCATCTGTGAGTAAACGTGAGCTGAGCCCCAGGCCAGCTGCTGCTGAACTGTTCCCACCCTTCCCAGGTGAAACACCTGAATATGTACAAGGGCTTGAAAGCCTAGAGGAAGGGCCGTGGAGCCACACCAGCGACAGCACGCAGGCCACCTTGGTGCCTGCAGGTCAGCCAGGATGGTCCTGGCCACGGGCGCTCTTCTGGAAGCTTTCCATTGCCCTGCCTGAGATACCCCTCCTGTCCCGGCCCCCACTCCTTTTTTTCCTTCCTCACCTCAGCCCGGAGAGATATTCCAGTGGGAGTTATGGGTGACACATCCTCTTCTTTACAGGTGGCAGCCTGGCAACTCCTGCAGAAAGTCCAGCAGAGCCCCACTCACACCGGGCCACCCACAAAGCCGTGGACCCTCACACCCTCCCACCAGCACAGCCCCGAGACTGCTGACGGGGCAGAGAATATGGAGTCAGGCACAGCTGCAGGGGCTATTGCTGCCTGGAGTGCTGTTTATATTGACCTCAACCCAGGCACACCTGGGGAGGGCTTGCCGGCAGGGTCAGGCTGCCCAGGTCAGCTAATCCTCAGCCCTCGGGGAATCACATTGCAGAAAATGGACCTCGCTAAGACAGAATATTCGCCAAGGAAAAGAAGCACACAATGCCATTTGCAGCACCGTAGATGAGTCTAGAGGTAATCACGTGACTTGGAGTAAGTCAGAAAGTGAAAGACACATATCATATCATATCACTTATAGGTGTTACCTATAAATTGATACCAGGGCAGATATTTCCACGGAGAAGGGCAATCACAGATTCATTAAACAAACTTATGGTTCACCAAAGGAAAGGTGTGAGGATTGAATTCATTATGATATTGGGGTTAACAGACATATACAAACACAGTAGACGTATATAATCACCAAAGACCTACGGAGTACCAAGAGAAGACTACTCAACATTCTGTCATAACGAACATGGGAAAAGGATCCCAGGAAGAACAGACATATGTATATGTGTAAAAGAACCACCTCTTGCACACCTACAACAAGCTAAACGTTGTACTCAAACTTGCTGTAATAAAAAATAAAAAATTAAATTAAAAACACGAACAAGAATTACTGAGAAAAACTTGAGGGGCTTTCTCCTGGTACATTCCGTTCTACATTCCAATCTAGAACGTGAATTCCATTGAGGCTCTGCTGCCCTAGTAACCAGATTAGGTAAGGGAGAACTGCTGCCACCTTGTGGCCGTTTCACACAACAGCAGCTTTAATCCCAGCGCTAATGGTCAGTGGATATTCCAAATCATTACAGGCCTGTAAATGACCCCTGCCCTGAAAACCAATCCTGGGGTCATTTATCGACCAAAAAATTCAAAAGACGTCCATATTTCAAAACGACAGTTTCAAGAGGCATATTTCACGCACATTAGTGTTCTGCTTCTTTTGATTTCATTCCTTCTTTGTTAAAAAAACGGGAATGGAAAAAGGCAACCCTCAGAATGGGCGAAAACTTTCACAAACGAATCAATGGACAAAGGTTTAATCTCCAATATATATAAACAGCTCATGCAGCTTAATATTAATACAACAAACAACCCAATACAAAAATGGGCAGAAGATCTAAATAGACGTTTCTTCAAAGAAGACACAGAGATGGCCAAGACGCACATGAAAAGCTGCTCAACATCACTAATTATTAGAGAAATGCAAATCAAAACTACAATGAGGTAAGACCTCACACCTGTTAGAATCGGCATCATCAGATAATCTACAAACAACAAATTCTGGGGAGGGTGTGGACAAAAGGAACCCTCTTCCGCTATTGGTGGGAATGTAAATTGATACAGTCACTATGGAGAACAGTATGGAGGTTCCTTTAAAAAACTAAAAAGAGAATTACCATAGGATCCAGCAATCCCACTTCTGGGCATATACCCAGAGAAAACCATAAATCACAGAGACACATTCACCACAATGTTCATTGCAGCACTATTTACAATAGCCAGGTAATTGAAGCAACCTAAATGCCCACAGACAGACGAATGGATAAAGATGTGGTACATATATAAAATGGAATATTACTCAGCCATAAAAAGGAATGAAACTGGGTCATTTGTAGAGAAGTTGATGGATCTAGAGACTGTCATACAGAGTGAAGTAAGTCAGAAAGAGAAAAACAAATATTGTATATTAATGCCTATATGTGGAACCTAGAAAAATGCTACAGATGAACTGGTTTGCAGGGCAGAAATAGAGACACAGAGGTAGAGAACAAAGTATGGACACAAAGTGGGGGAAGCCATGGGGTGGTGGTGGTGGGATGAGTTGGGAGATTGGGATTGACCTGTATACATGTCTATGCATAAAATAGATAACTAATAATAACCTACTGTATAAAAAAAATAAATAAAATTAAATTTCAAAAATTTTAAAAATAAAATGTAAAAATAAAACAGAAAAAATGTTCTTCCATTCACACTGATGTATTTATAAGAATGAATTTTTTCCATGCTTATATCCATAAATACATAAAAGAGGAATAAAATCTAACTTGAACCAAAAAAGAAAAAATAAAACTGAACCTAACAGTTATACAGAGGAAAACACTACCAAGGCACTTGCTCCAGTGGTAAACAATTCTAAAATTGGTCAGAGGTGGGGAATCATCTCCCATAGAGCCAGCAGCCCCGCCCGCCCACGCAAGGAGCGTCCTTATTGCAAAGCTGGGGGACCGTGCCGAGGCCTCTGTGAGTAAACGTGAGCTGAGCCCCAGGCCAGCTGCTGCTGCACTGTTCCCACCCTTCCCAGGTGAAACACCTGAATATGTACAAGGGCTTGAAAGCCTAGAGGAAGGGCCGTGGAGCCACATCAGCGACAGCACGCAGGCCACCTTGGTGCCTGCAGGTCAGCCAGGATGGTCCTGGCCACGGGCGCTCTTCTGGAAGCTTTCCATTGCCCTGCCTGAGATACCCCTCCTGTCCCGGCCCCCACTCCTTTTTTTCCTTCCTCACCTCAGCCCGGAGAGATATTCCAGTGGAAGTTATGGGTGACACATCCTCTTCTTTACAGGTGGCAGCCTGGCAACTCCTGCAGAAAGTCCAGCAGAGCCCCACTCACACCGGGCCACCCACAAAGCCGTGGACCCTCACACCCTCCCACCAGCACAGCCCCGAGACTGCTGACGGGGCAGAGAATATGGAGTCAGGCACAGCTGCAGGGGCTATTGCTGCCTGGAGTGCTGTTTATATTGACCTCAACCCAGGCACACCTGGGGAGGGCTTGCCGGCAGGGTCAGGCTGCCCAGGTCAGCTAATCCTCAGCCCTCGGGGAATCACATTGCAGAAAATGGACCTCGCTAAGACAGAATATTCGCCAACGAAAAGAAGCACACAATGCCATTTGCAGCACCGTAGATGAGTCTAGAGGTAATCACGTGACTTGGAGTAAGTCAGAAAGTGAAAGACACATATCATATCATATCACTTATAGGTGTTACCTATAAATTGATACCAGGGCAGATATTTCCACGGAGAAGGGCAATCACAGATTCATTAAACAAACTTATGGTTCACCAAAGGAAAGGTGTGAGGATTGAATTCATTATGATATTGGGGTTAACAGACATATACAAACACAGTAGACGTATATAATCACCAAAGACCTACGGAGTACCAAGAGAAGACTACTCAACATTCTGTCATAACGAACATGGGAAAAGGATCCCAGGAAGAACAGACATATGTATATGTGTAAAAGAACCACCTCTTGCACACCTACAACAAGCTAAACGTTGTACTCAAACTTGCTGTAATAAAAAATAAAAAATTAAATTAAAAACACGAACAAGAATTAGTGAGAAAAACTTGAGGGGCTTTCTCCTGGTACATTCCGTTCTACATTCCAATCTAGAACGCGACTTCCATTGAGGCTCTGCTGCCCTAGTAACCAGATTTGGTAAGGGAGAACTGCTGCCACCTTGTGGCCGTTTCACACAACAGCAGCTTTAATCCCAGCGCTAATGGTCAGTGGATATTCCAAATCATTACAGGCCTGTAAATGACCCCTGCCCTGAAAACCAATCCTGGGGTCATTTATCGACCAAAAAATTCAAAAGACGTCCATATTTCAAAACGACAGTTTCAAGAGGCATATTTCACGCACATTAGTGTTCTGCTTCTTTTGATTTCTTTCTTTCTTTGTTAAAAAAACGGGAATGGAAAAAGGCAACCCTCAGAATGGGCGAAAACTTTCACAAACGAATCAATGGACAAAGGTTTAATCTCCAATATATATAAACAGCTCATGCAGCTTAATATTAATAAAACAAACAACCCAATACAAAAATGGGCAGAAGATCTAAATAGACGTTTCTTCAAAGAAGACACAGAGATGGCCAAGACGCACATGAAAAGCTGCTCAACATCACTAATTATTAGAGAAATGCAAATCAAAACTACAATGAGGTAAGACCTCACACCTGTTAGAATCGGCATCATCAGATAATCTACAAACAACAAATTCTGGGGAGGGTGTGGACAAAAGGAACCCTCTTCCGCTATTGGTGGGAATGTAAATTGATACAGTCACTATGGAGAACAGTATGGAGGTTCCTTTAAAAAACTAAAAAGAGAATTACCATAGGATCCAGCAATCCCACTTCTGGGCATATACCCAGAGAAAATCATAAATCACAAAGACACATTCACCACAATGTTCATTGCAGCACTATTTACAATAGCCAGGTAATGGAAGCAACATAAATGGCCACAGACAGACGAATGGATAAAGATGTGGTACATATATAAAATGGAATATTACTCAGCCATAAAAAGGAATGAAACTGGGTCATTTGTAGAGAAGTTGATGGATCTAGAGACTGTCATACAGAGTGAAGTAAGTCAGAAAGAGAAAAACAAATATTGTATATTAATGCCTATATGTGGAACCTAGAAAAATGGTACAGATGAACTGGTTTGCAGGGCAGAAATAGAGACACAGAGGTAGAGAACAAACGTATGGACACAAAGTGGGGGAAGCCATGGGGTGGTGGTGGTGGGATGAGTTGGGAGATTGGGATTGACCTGTATACATGTCTATGCATAAAATAGATAACTAATAATAACCTACTGTATAAAAAAAATAAATAAAATTAAATTTCAAAAATTTTAAAAATAAAATGTAAAAATAAAACAGAAAATATGTTCTTCCATTCACACTGATGTATTTATAAGAATGAATTATTTCCATGCTTATATCCATAAATACATAAAAGAGGAATAAAATCTAACTTGAACCAAAAAAGCAAAAAAAAAAACTAAACCTAACAGTTATACAGAGGAAAACACTACCAAGGCACTTGCTCCAGTGGTAAACAATTCTGAAATTGGTCAGAGGTGGGGAATCATCTCCCATAGAGCCAGCAGCCCCACCCGCCCACGCAAGGAGCGTCCTTATTGCAAAGCTGGGGGACCGTGCCCAGGCCTCTGTGAGTAAACGTGAGCTGAGCCCCAGGCCAGCTGCTGCTGAACTGTTCCCACCCTTCCCAGGTGAAACACCTGAATATGTACAAGGGCTTGAAAGCCTAGAGGAAGGGCCGTGGAGCCACACCAGCAACAGCACGCAGGCCACCTTGGTGCCTGCAGGTCAGCCAGGATGGTCCTGGCCACGGGCGCTCTTCTGGAAGCTTTCCATTGCCCTGCCTGAGATACCCCTCCTGTCCCGGCCCCCACTCCTTTTTTTCCTTCCTCACCTCAGCCCAGAGAGATATTCCAGTGGAAGTTATGGGTGACACATCCTCTTCTTTACAGGTGGCAGCCTGGCAACTCCTGCAGAAAGTCCAGCAGAGCCCCACTCACACCGGGCCACCCACAAAGCCGTGGACCCTCACACCCTCCCACCAGCACAGCCCCGAGACTGCTGACGGGGCAGAGAATATGGAGTCAGGCACAGCTGCAGGGGCTATTGCTGCCTGGAGTGCTGTTTATATTGACCTCAACCCAGGCACACCTGGGGAGGGCTTGCCGGCAGGGTCAGGCTGCCCAGGTCAGCTAATCCTCAGCCCTCGGGGAATCACATTGCAGAAAATGGACCTCGCTAAGACAGAATATTCGCCAAGGAAAAGAAGCACACAATGCCATTTGCAGCACCGTAGATGAGTCTAGAGGTAATCACGTGACTTGGAGTAAGTCAGAAAGTGAAAGACACATATCATATCATATCACTTATAGGTGTTACCTATAAATTGATACCAGGGCAGATATTTCCACGGAGAAGGGCAATCACAGATTCATTAAACAAACTTATGGTTCACCAAAGGAAAGGTGTGAGGATTGAATTCATTATGATATTGGGGTTAACAGACATATACAAACACAGTAGACGTATATAATCACCAAAGACCTACGGAGTACCAAGAGAAGACTACTCAACATTCTGTCATAACGAACATGGGAAAAGGATCCCAGGAAGAACAGACATATGTATATGTGTAAAAGAACCACCTCTTGCACACCTACAACAAGCTAAACGTTGTACTCAAACTTGCTGTAATAAAAAATAAAAAATTAAATTAAAAACACGAACAAGAATTAGTGAGAAAAACTTGAGGGGCTTTCTCCTGGTACATTCCGTTCTACATTCCAATCTAGAACGCGACTTCCATTGAGGCTCTGCTGCCCTAGTAACCAGATTAGGTAAGGGAGAACTGCTGCCACCTTGTGGCCGTTTCACACAACAGCAGCTTTAATCCCAGCGCTAATGGTCAGTGGATATTCCAAATCATTACAGGCCTGTAAATGACCCCTGCCCTGAAAACCAATCCTGGGGTCATTTATCGACCAAAAAATTCAAAAGACGTCCATATTTCAAAACGACAGTTTCAAGAGGCATATTTCACGCACATTAGTGTTCTGCTTCTTTTGATTTCATTCCTTCTTTGTTAAAAAAACGGGAATGGAAAAAGGCAACCCTCAGAATGGGCGAAAACTTTCACAAACGAATCAATGGACAAAGGTTTAATCTCCAATATATATGAACAGCTCATGCAGCTTAATATTAATACAACAAACAACCCAATACAAAAATGGGCAGAAGATCTAAATAGACGTTTCTTCAAAGAAGACACAGAGATGGCCAAGACGCACATGAAAAGCTGCTCAACATCACTAATTATTAGAGAAATGCAAATCAAAACTACAATGAGGTAAGACCTCACACCTGTTAGAATCGGCATCATCAGATAATCTACAAACAACAAATTCTGGGGAGGGTGTGGACAAAAGGAACCCTCTTCCGCTCTTGGTGGGAATGTAAATTGATACAGTCACTATGGAGAACAGTATGGAGGTTCCTTTAAAAAACTAAAAAGAGAATTACCATAGGATCCAGCAATCCCACTTCTGGGCATATACCCAGAGAAAACCATAAATCACAGAGACACATTCACCACAATGTTCATTGCAGCACTATTTACAATAGCCAGGTAATTGAAGCAACCTAAATGCCCACAGACAGACGAATGGATAAAGATGTGGTACATATATAAAATGGAATATTACTCAGCCATAAAAAGGAATGAAACTGGGTCATTTGTAGAGAAGTTGATGGATCTAGAGACTGTCATACAGAGTGAAGTAAGTCAGAAAGAGAAAAACAAATATTGTATATTAATGCCTATATGTGGAACCTAGAAAAATGCTACAGATGAACTGGTTTGCAGGGCAGAAATAGAGACACAGAGGTAGAGAACAAAGTATGGACACAAAGTGGGGGAAGCCATGGGGTGGTGGTGGTGGGATGAGTTGGGAGATTGGGATTGACCTGTATACATGTCTATGCATAAAATAGATAACTAATAATAACCTACTGTATAAAAAAAATAAATAAAATTAAATTTCAAAAATTTTAAAAATAAAATGTAAAAATAAAACAGAAAAAATGTTCTTCCATTCACACTGATGTATTTATAAGAATGAATTATTTCCATGCTTATATCCATAAATACATAAAAGAGGAATAAAATCTAACTTGAACCAAAAAAGAAAAAATAAAACTGAACCTAACAGTTATACAGAGGAAAACACTACCAAGGCACTTGCTCCAGTGGTAAACAATTCTAAAATTGGTCAGAGGTGGGGAATCATCTCCCATAGAGCCAGCAGCCCCGCCCGCCCACGCAAGGAGCGTCCTTATTGCAAAGCTGGGGGACCGTGCCGAGGCCTCTGTGAGTAAACGTGAGCTGAGCCCCAGGCCAGCTGCTGCTGCACTGTTCCCACCCTTCCCAGGTGAAACACCTGAATATGTACAAGGGCTTGAAAGCCTAGAGGAAGGGCCGTGGAGCCACATCAGCGACAGCACGCAGGCCACCTTGGTGCCTGCAGGTCAGCCAGGATGGTCCTGGCCACGGGTGCTCTTCTGGAAGCTTTCCATTGCCCTGCCTGAGATACCCCTCCTGTCCCGGCCCCCACTCCTTTTTTTCCTTCCTCACCTCAGCCCGGAGAGATATTCCAGTGGAAGTTATGGGTGACACATCCTCTTCTTTACAGGTGGCAGCCTGGCAACTCCTGCAGAAAGTCCAGCAGAGCCCCACTCACACCGGGCCACCCACAAAGCCGTGGACCCTCACACCCTCCCACCAGCACAGCCCCGAGACTGCTGACGGGGCAGAGAATATGGAGTCAGGCACAGCTGCAGGGGCTATTGCTGCCTGGAGTGCTGTTTATATTGACCTCAACCCAGGCACACCTGGGGAGGGCTTGCCGGCAGGGTCAGGCTGCCCAGGTCAGCTAATCCTCAGCCCTCGGGGAATCACATTGCAGAAAATGGACCTCGCTAAGACAGAATATTCGCCAACGAAAAGAAGCACACAATGCCATTTGCAGCACCGTAGATGAGTCTAGAGGTAATCACGTGACTTGGAGTAAGTCAGAAAGTGAAAGACACATATCATATCATATCACTTATAGGTGTTACCTATAAATTGATACCAGGGCAGATATTTCCACGGAGAAGGGCAATCACAGATTCATTAAACAAACTTATGGTTCACCAAAGGAAAGGTGTGAGGATTGAATTCATTATGATATTGGGGTTAACAGACATATACAAACACAGTAGACGTATATAATCACCAAAGACCTACGGAGTACCAAGAGAAGACTACTCAACATTCTGTCATAACGAACATGGGAAAAGGATCCCAGGAAGAACAGACATATGTATATGTGTAAAAGAACCACCTCTTGCACACCTACAACAAGCTAAACGTTGTACTCAAACTTGCTGTAATAAAAAATAAAAAATTAAATTAAAAACACGAACAAGAATTAGTGAGAAAAACTTGAGGGGCTTTCTCCTGGTACATTCCGTTCTACATTCCAATCTAGAACGCGACTTCCATTGAGGCTCTGCTGCCCTAGTAACCAGATTTGGTAAGGGAGAACTGCTGCCACCTTGTGGCCGTTTCACACAACAGCAGCTTTAATCCCAGCGCTAATGGTCAGTGGATATTCCAAATCATTACAGGCCTGTAAATGACCCCTGCCCTGAAAACCAATCCTGGGGTCATTTATCGACCAAAAAATTCAAAAGACGTCCATATTTCAAAACGACAGTTTCAAGAGGCATATTTCACGCACATTAGTGTTCTGCTTCTTTTGATTTCTTTCTTTCTTTGTTAAAAAAACGGGAATGGAAAAAGGCAACCCTCAGAATGGGCGAAAACTTTCACAAACGAATCAATGGACAAAGGTTTAATCTCCAATACATATAAACAGCTCATGCAGCTTAATATTAATAAAACAAACAACCCAATACAAAAATGGGCAGAAGATCTAAATAGACGTTTCTTCAAAGAAGACACAGAGATGGCCAAGACGCACATGAAAAGCTGCTCAACATCACTAATTATTAGAGAAATGCAAATCAAAACTACAATGAGGTAAGACCTCACACCTGTTAGAATCGGCATCATCAGATAATCTACAAACAACAAATTCTGGGGAGGGTGTGGACAAAAGGAACCCTCTTCCGCTCTTGGTGGGAATGTAAATTGATACAGTCACTATGGAGAACAGTATGGAGGTTCCCTTAAAAAACTAAAAAGAGAATTACCATAGGATCCAGCAATCCCACTTCTGGGCATACACCCAGAGAAAATCATAAATCACAAAGACACATTCACCACAATGTTCATTGCAGCACTATTTACAATAGCCAGGTAATGGAAGCAACCTAAATGGCCACAGACAGACGAATGGATAAAGATGTGGTACATGTATAAAATGGAATATTACTCAGCCATAAAAAGGAATGAAACTGGGTCATTTGTAGAGAAGTTGATGGATCTAGAGACTGTCATACAGAGTGAAGTAAGTCAGAAAGAGAAAAACAAATATTGTATATTAATGCCTATATGTGGAACCTAGAAAAATGCTACAGATGAACTGGTTTGCAGGGCAGAAATAGAGACACAGAGGTAGAGAACAAACGTATGGACACAAAGTGGGGGAAGCCATGGGGTGGTGGTGGTGGGATGAGTTGGGAGATTGGGATTGACCTGTATACATGTCTATGCATAAAATAGATAACTAATAATAACCTACTGTATAAAAAAAATAAATAAAATTAAATTTCAAAAATTTTAAAAATAAAATGTAAAAATAAAACAGAAAATATGTTCTTCCATTCACACTGATGTATTTATAAGAATGAATTATTTCCATGCTTATATCCATAAATACATAAAAGAGGAATAAAATCTAACTTGAACCAAAAAAGCAAAAAAAAAAACTATACCTAACAGTTATACAGAGGAAAACACTACCAAGGCACTTGCTCCAGTGGTAAACAATTCTGAAATTGGTCAGAGGTGGGGAATCATCTCCCATAGAGCCAGCAGCCCCACCCGCCCACGCAAGGAGCGTCCTTATTGCAAAGCTGGGGGACCGTGCCCAGGCCTCTGTGAGTAAACGTGAGCTGAGCCCCAGGCCAGCTGCTGCTGAACTGTTCCCACCCTTCCCAGGTGAAACACCTGAATATGTACAAGGGCTTGAAAGCCTAGAGGAAGGGCCGTGGAGCCACACCAGCAACAGCACGCAGGCCACCTTGGTGCCTGCAGGTCAGCCAGGATGGTCCTGGCCCCGGGCGCTCTTCTGGAAGCTTTCCATTGCCCTGCCTGAGATACCCCTCCTGTCCCGGCCCCCACTCCTTTTTTTCCTTCCTCACCTCAGCCCGGAGAGATATTCCAGTGGAAGTTATGGGTGACACATCCTCTTCTTTACAGGTGGCAGCCTGGCAACTCCTGCAGAAAGTCCAGCAGAGCCCCACTCACACCGGGCCACCCACAAAGCCGTGGACCCTCACACCCTCCCACCAGCACAGCCCCGAGACTGCTGACGGGGCAGAGAATATGGAGTCAGGCACAGCTGCAGGGGCTATTGCTGCCTGGAGTGCTGTTTATATTGACCTCAACCCAGGCACACCTGGGGAGGGCTTGCCGGCAGGGTCAGGCTGCCCAGGTCAGCTAATCCTCAGCCCTCGGGGAATCACATTGCAGAAAATGGACCTCGCTAAGACAGAATATTCGCCAAGGAAAAGAAGCACACAATGCCATTTGCAGCACCGTAGATGAGTCTAGAGGTAATCACGTGACTTGGAGTAAGTCAGAAAGTGAAAGACACATATCATATCATATCACTTATAGGTGTTACCTATAAATTGATACCAGGGCAGATATTTCCACGGAGAAGGGCACTCACAGATTCATTAAACAAACTTATGGTTCACCAAAGGAAAGGTGTGAGGATTGAATTCATTATGATATTGGGGTTAACAGACATATACAAACACAGTAGACGTATATAATCACCAAAGACCTACGGAGTACCAAGAGAAGACTACTCAACATTCTGTCATAACGAACATGGGAAAAGGATCCCAGGAAGAACAGACATATGTATATGTGTAAAAGAACCACCTCTTGCACACCTACAACAAGCTAAACGTTGTACTCAAACTTGCTGTAATAAAAAATAAAAAATTAAATTAAAAACACGAACAAGAATTAGTGAGAAAAACTTGAGGGGCTTTCTCCTGGTACATTCCGTTCTACATTCCAATCTAGAACGCGACTTCCATTGAGGCTCTGCTGCCCTAGTAACCAGATTTGGTAAGGGAGAACTGCTGCCACCTTGTGGCCGTTTCACACAACAGCAGCTTTAATCCCAGCGCTAATGGTCAGTGGATATTCCAAATCATTACAGGCCTGTAAATGACCCCTGCCCTGAAAACCAATCCTGGGGTCATTTATCGACCAAAAAATTCAAAAGACGTCCATATTTCAAAACGACAGTTTCAAGAGGCATATTTCACGCACATTAGTGTTCTGCTTCTTTTGATTTCATTCCTTCTTTGTTAAAAAAACGGGAATGGAAAAAGGCAACCCTCAGAATGGGCGAAAACTTTCACAAACGAATCAATGGACAAAGGTTTAATCTCCAATATATATGAACAGCTCATGCAGCTTAATATTAATACAACAAACAACCCAATACAAAAATGGGCAGAAGATCTAAATAGACGTTTCTTCAAAGAAGACACAGAGATGGCCAAGACGCACATGAAAAGCTGCTCAACATCACTAATTATTAGAGAAATGCAAATCAAAACTACAATGAGGTAAGACCTCACACCTGTTAGAATCGGCATCATCAGATAATCTACAAACAACAAATTCTGGGGAGGGTGTGGACAAAAGGAACCCTCTTCCGCTCTTGGTGGGAATGTAAATTGATACAGTCACTATGGAGAACAGTATGGAGGTTCCTTTAAAAAACTAAAAAGAGAATTACCATAGGATCCAGCAATCCCACTTCTGGGCATATACCCAGAGAAAACCATAAATCACAGAGACACATTCACCACAATGTTCATTGCAGCACTATTTACAATAGCCAGGTAATTGAAGCAACCTAAATGCCCACAGACAGACGAATGGATAAAGATGTGGTACATATATAAAATGGAATATTACTCAGCCATAAAAAGGAATGAAACTGGGTCATTTGTAGAGAAGTTGATGGATCTAGAGACTGTCATACAGAGTGAAGTAAGTCAGAAAGAGAAAAACAAATATTGTATATTAATGCCTATATGTGGAACCTAGAAAAATGCTACAGATGAACTGGTTTGCAGGGCAGAAATAGAGACACAGAGGTACAGAACAAAGTATGGACACAAAGTGGGGGAAGCCATGGGGTGTTGGTGGTGGGATGAGTTGGGAGATTGGGATTGACCTGTATACATGTCTATGCATAAAATAGATAACTAATAATAACGTACTGTATAAAAAAATAAATAAAATTAAATTTCAAAAATTTTAAAAATAAAATGTAAAAATAAAACAGAAAAAATGTTCTTCCATTCACACTGATGTATTTATAAGAATGAATTATTTCCATGCTTATATCCATAAATACATAAAAGAGGAATAAAATCTAACTTGAACCAAAAAAGAAAAAATAAAACTGAACCTAACAGTTATACAGAGGAAAACACTACCAAGGCACTTGCTCCAGTGGTAAACAATTCTAAAATTGGTCAGAGGTGGGGAATCATCTCCCATAGAGCCAGCAGCCCCGCCCGCCCACGCAAGGAGCGTCCTTATTGCAAAGCTGGGGGACCGTGCCGAGGCCTCTGTGAGTAAACGTGAGCTGAGCCCCAGGCCAGCTGCTGCTGCACTGTTCCCACCCTTCCCAGGTGAAACACCTGAATATGTACAAGGGCTTGAAAGCCTAGAGGAAGGGCCGTGGAGCCACACCAGCGACAGCACGCAGGCCACCTTGGTGCCTGCAGGTCAGCCAGGATGGTCCTGGCCACGGGCGCTCTTCTGGAAGCTTTCCATTGCCCTGCCTGAGATACCCCTCCTGTCCCGGCCCCCACTCCTTTTTTTCCTTCCTCACCTCAGCCCGGAGAGATATTCCAGTGGAAGTTATGGGTGACACATCCTCTTCTTTACAGGTGGCAGCCTGGCAACTCCTCCTGAAGTCCAGCAGAGCCCCACTCACACCGGGCCACCCACAAAGCCGTGGACCCTCACACCCTCCCACCAGCACAGCCCCGAGACTGCTGACGGGGCAGAGAATATGGAGTCAGGCACAGCTGCAGGGGCTATTGCTGCCTGGAGTGCTGTTTATATTGACCTCAACCCAGGCACACCTGGGGAGGGCTTGCCGGCAGGGTCAGGCTGCCCAGGTCAGCTAATCCTCAGCCCTCGGGGAATCACATTGCAGAAAATGGACCTCGCTAAGACAGAATATTCGCCAAGGAAAAGAAGCACACAATGCCATTTGCAGCACCGTAGATGAGTCTAGAGGTAATCACGTGACTTGGAGTAAGTCAGAAAGTGAAAGACACATATCATATCATATCACTTATAGGTGTTACCTATAAATTGATACCAGGGCAGATATTTCCACGGAGAAGGGCAATCACAGATTCATTAAACAAACTTATGGTTCACCAAAGGAAAGGTGTGAGGATTGAATTCATTATGATATTGGGGTTAACAGACATATACAAACACAGTAGACGTATATAATCACCAAAGACCTACGGAGTACCAAGAGAAGACTACTCAACATTCTGTCATAACGAACATGGGAAAAGGATCCCAGGAAGAACAGACATATGTATATGTGTAAAAGAACCACCTCTTGCACACCTACAACAAGCTAAACGTTGTACTCAAACTTGCTGTAATAAAAAATAAAAAATTAAATTAAAAACACGAACAAGAATTAGTGAGAAAAACTTGAGGGGCTTTCTCCTGGTACATTCCGTTCTACATTCCAATCTAGAACGTGAATTCCATTGAGGCTCTGCTGCCCTAGTAACCAGATTAGGTAAGGGAGAACTGCTGCCACCTTGTGGCCGTTTCACACAACAGCAGCTTTAATCCCAGCGCTAATGGTCAGTGGATATTCCAAATCATTACAGGCCTGTAAATGACCCCTGCCCTGAAAACCAATCCTGGGGTCATTTATCGACCAAAAAATTCAAAAGACGTCCATATTTCAAAACGACAGTTTCAAGAGGCATATTTCACGCACATTAGTGTTCTGCTTCTTTTGATTTCATTCCTTCTTTGTTAAAAAAACGGGAATGGAAAAAGGCAACCCTCAGAATGGGCGAAAACTTTCACAAACGAATCAATGGACAAAGGTTTAATCTCCAATATATATGAACAGCTCATGCAGCTTAATATTAATACAACAAACAACCCAATACAAAAATGGGCAGAAGATCTAAATAGACGTTTCTTCAAAGAAGACACAGAGATGGCCAAGACGCACATGAAAAGCTGCTCAACATCACTAATTATTAGAGAAATGCAAATCAAAACTACAATGAGGTAAGACCTCACACCTGTTAGAATCGGCATCATCAGATAATCTACAAACAACAAATTCTGGGGAGGGTGTGGACAAAAGGAAACCTCTTCCGCTATTGGTGGGAATGTAAATTGATACAGTCACTATGGAGAACAGTATGGAGGTTCCTTTAAAAAACTAAAAAGAGAATTACCATAGGATCCAGCAATCCCACTTCTGGGCATATACCCAGAGAAAACCATAAATCACAGAGACACATTCACCACAATGTTCATTGCAGCACTATTTACAATAGCCAGGTAATTGAAGCAACCTAAATGCCCACAGACAGACGAATGGATAAAGATGTGGTACATATATAAAATGGAATATTACTCAGCCATAAAAAGGAATGAAACTGGGTCATTTGTAGAGAAGTTGATGGATCTAGAGACTGTCATACAGAGTGAAGTAAGTCAGAAAGAGAAAAACAAATATTGTATATTAATGCCTATATGTGGAACCTAGAAAAATGCTACAGATGAACTGGTTTGCAGGGCAGAAATAGAGACACAGAGGTAGAGAACAAAGTATGGACACAAAGTGGGGGAAGCCTTGGGGTGGTGGTGGTGGGATGAGTTGGGAGATTGGGATTGACCTGTATACATGTCTATGCATAAAATAGATAACTAATAATAACGTACTGTATAAAAAAATAAATAAAATTAAATTTCAAAAATTTTAAAAATAAAATGTAAAAATAAAACAGAAAAAATGTTCTTCCATTCACACTGATGTATTTATAAGAATGAATTATTTCCATGCTTATATCCATAAATACATAAAAGAGGAATAAAATCTAACTTGAACCAAAAAAGAAAAAATAAAACTGAACCTAACAGTTATACAGAGGAAAACACAACCAAGGCACTTGCTCCAGTGGTAAACAATTCTAAAATTGGTCAGAGGTGGGGAATCATCTCCCATAGAGCCAGCAGCCCCGCCTGCCCACGCAAGGAGCGTCCTTATTGCAAAGCTGGGGGACCGTGCCGAGGCCTCTGTGAGTAAACGTGAGCTGAGCCCCAGGCCAGCTGCTGCTGCACTGTTCCCACCCTTCCCAGGTGAAACACCTGAATATGTACAAGGGCTTGAAAGCCTAGAGGAAGGGCCGTGGAGCCACACCAGCGACAGCACGCAGGCCACCTTGGTGCCTGCAGGTCAGCCAGGATGGTCCTGGCCACGGGCGCTCTTCTGGAAGCTTTCCATTGCCCTGCCTGAGATACCCCTCCTGTCCCGGCCCCCACTCCTTTTTTTCCTTCCTCACCTCAGCCCGGAGAGATATTCCAGTGGAAGTTATGGGTGACACATCCTCTTCTTTACAGGTGGCAGCCTGGCAACTCCTGCAGAAAGTCCAGCAGAGCCCCACTCACACCGGGCCACCCACAAAGCCGTGGACCCTCACACCCTCCCACCAGCACAGCCCCGAGACTGCTGACGGGGCAGAGAATATGGAGTCAGGCACAGCTGCAGGGGCTATTGCTGCCTGGAGTGCTGTTTATATTGACCTCAACCCAGGCACACCTGGGGAGGGCTTGCCGGCAGGGTCAGGCTGCCCAGGTCAGCTAATCCTCAGCCCTCGGGGAATCACATTGCAGAAAATGGACCTCGCTAAGACAGAATATTCGCCAAGGAAAAGAAGCACACAATGCCATTTGCAGCACCGTAGATGAGTCTAGAGGTAATCACGTGACTTGGAGTAAGTCAGAAAGTGAAAGACACATATCATATCATATCACTTATAGGTGTTACCTATAAATTGATACCAGGGCAGATATTTCCACGGAGAAGGGCAATCACAGATTCATTAAACAAACTTATGGTTCACCAAAGGAAAGGTGTGAGGATTGAATTCATTATGATATTGGGGTTAACAGACATATACAAACACAGTAGACGTATATAATCACCAAAGACCTACGGAGTACCAAGAGAAGACTACTCAACATTCTGTCATAACGAACATGGGAAAAGGATCCCAGGAAGAACAGACATATGTATATGTGTAAAAGAACCACCTCTTGCACACCTACAACAAGCTAAACGTTGTACTCAAACTTGCTGTAATAAAAAATAAAAAATTAAATTAAAAACACGAACAAGAATTAGTGAGAAAAACTTGAGGGGCTTTCTCCTGGTACATTCCGTTCTACATTCCAATCTAGAACGCGACTTCCATTGAGGCTCTGCTGCCCTAGTAACCAGATTTGGTAAGGGAGAACTGCTGCCACCTTGTGGCCGTTTCACACAACAGCAGCTTTAATCCCAGCGCTAATGGTCAGTGGATATTCCAAATCATTACAGGCCTGTAAATGACCCCTGCCCTGAAAACCAATCCTGGGGTCATTTATCGACCAAAAAATTCAAAAGACGTCCATATTTCAAAACGACAGTTTCAAGAGGCATATTTCACGCACATTAGTGTTCTGCTTCTTTTGATTTCTTTCTTTCTTTGTTAAAAAAACGGGAATGGAAAAAGGCAACCCTCAGAATGGGCGAAAACTTTCACAAACGAATCAATGGACAAAGGTTTAATCTCCAATACATATAAACAGCTCATGCAGCTTAATATTAATAAAACAAACAACCCAATACAAAAATGGGCAGAAGATCTAAATAGACGTTTCTTCAAAGAAGACACAGAGATGGCCAAGACGCACATGAAAAGCTGCTCAACATCACTAATTATTAGAGAAATGCAAATCAAAACTACAATGAGGTAAGACCTCACACCTGTTAGAATCGGCATCATCAGATAATCTACAAACAACAAATTCTGGGGAGGGTGTGGACAAAAGGAACCCTCTTCCGCTCTTGGTGGGAATGTAAATTGATACAGTCACTATGGAGAACAGTATGGAGGTTCCCTTAAAAAACTAAAAAGAGAATTACCATAGGATCCAGCAATCCCACTTCTGGGCATATACCCAGAGAAAATCATAAATCACAAAGACACATTCACCACAATGTTCATTGCAGCACTATTTACAATAGCCAGGTAATGGAAGCAACCTAAATGGCCACAGACAGACGAATGGATAAAGATGTGGTACATATATAAAATGGAATATTACTCAGCCATAAAAAGGAATGAAACTGGGTCATTTGTAGAGAAGTTGATGGATCTAGAGACTGTCATACAGAGTGAAGTAAGTCAGAAAGAGAAAAACAAATATTGTATATTAATGCCTATATGTGGAACCTAGAAAAATGCTACAGATGAACTGGTTTGCAGGGCAGAAATAGAGACACAGAGGTAGAGAACAAACGTATGGACACAAAGTGGGGGAAGCCATGGGGTGGTGGTGGTGGGATGAGTTGGGAGATTGGGATTGACCTGTATACATGTCTATGCATAAAATAGATAACTAATAATAACCTACTGTATAAAAAAAATAAATAAAATTAAATTTCAAAAATTTTAAAAATAAAATGTAAAAATAAAACAGAAAATATGTTCTTCCATTCACACTGATGTATTTATAAGAATGAATTATTTCCATGCTTATATCCATAAATACATAAAAGAGGAATAAAATCTAACTTGAACCAAAAAAGCAAAAAAAAAAACTAAACCTAACAGTTATACAGAGGAAAACACTACCAAGGCACTTGCTCCAGTGGTAAACAATTCTGAAATTGGTCAGAGGTGGGGAATCATCTCCCATAGAGCCAGCAGCCCCACCCGCCCACGCAAGGAGCGTCCTTATTGCAAAGCTGGGGGACCGTGCCCAGGCCTCTGTGAGTAAACGTGAGCTGAGCCCCAGGCCAGCTGCTGCTGAACTGTTCCCACCCTTCCCAGGTGAAACACCTGAATATGTACAAGGGCTTGAAAGCCTAGAGGAAGGGCCGTGGAGCCACACCAGCAACAGCACGCAGGCCACCTTGGTGCCTGCAGGTCAGCCAGGATGGTCCTGGCCACGGGCGCTCTTCTGGAAGCTTTCCATTGCCCTGCCTGAGATACCCCTCCTGTCCCGGCCCCCACTCCTTTTTTTCCTTCCTCACCTCAGCCCGGAGAGATATTCCAGTGGAAGTTATGGGTGACACATCCTCTTCTTTACAGGTGGCAGCCTGGCAACTCCTGCAGAAAGTCCAGCAGAGACCCACTCACACCGGGCCACCCACAAAGCCGTGGACCCTCACACCCTCCCACCAGCACAGCCCCGAGACTGCTGACGGGGCAGAGAATATGGAGTCAGGCACAGCTGCAGGGGCTATTGCTGCCTGGAGTGCTGTTTACATTGACCTCAACCCAGGCACACCTGGGGAGGGCTTGCCGGCTGGGTCAGGCTGCCCAGGTCAGCTAATCCTCAGCCCTCGGGGAATCACATTGCAGAAAATGGACCTCGCTAAGACAGAATATTCGCCAACGAAAAGAAGCACACAATGCCATTTGCAGCACCGTAGATGAGTCTAGAGGTAATCACGTGACTTGGAGTAAGTCAGAAAGTGAAAGACACATATCATATCATATCACTTATAGGTGTTACCTATAAATTGATACCAGGGCAGATATTTCCACGGAGAAGGGCAATCACAGATTCATTAAACAAACTTATGGTTCACCAAAGGAAAGGTGTGAGGATTGAATTCATTATGATATTGGGGTTAACAGACATATACAAACACAGTAGACGTATATAATCACCAAAGACCTACGGAGTACCAAGAGAAGACTACTCAACATTCTGTCATAACGAACATGGGAAAAGGATCCCAGGAAGAACAGACATATGTATATGTGTAAAAGAACCACCTCTTGCACACCTACAACAAGCTAAACGTTGTACTCAAACTTGCTGTAATAAAAAATAAAAAATTAAATTAAAAACACGAACAAGAATTAGTGAGAAAAACTTGAGGGGCTTTCTCCTGGTACATTCCGTTCTACATTCCAATCTAGAACGTGAATTCCATTGAGGCTCTGCTGCCCTAGTAACCAGATTAGGTAAGGGAGAACTGCTGCCACCTTGTGGCCGTTTCACACAACAGCAGCTTTAATCCCAGCGCTAATGGTCAGTGGATATTCCAAATCATTACAGGCCTGTAAATGACCCCTGCCCTGAAAACCAATCCTGGGGTCATTTATCGACCAAAAAATTCAAAAGACGTCCATATTTCAAAACGACAGTTTCAAGAGGCATATTTCACGCACATTAGTGTTCTGCTTCTTTTGATTTCATTCCTTCTTTGTTAAAAAAACGGGAATGGAAAAAGGCAACCCTCAGAATGGGCGAAAACTTTCACAAACGAATCAATGGACAAAGGTTTAATCTCCAATATATATGAACAGCTCATGCAGCTTAATATTAATACAACAAACAACCCAATACAAAAATGGGCAGAAGATCTAAATAGACGTTTCTTCAAAGAAGACACAGAGATGGCCAAGACGCACATGAAAAGCTGCTCAACATCACTAATTATTAGAGAAATGCAAATCAAAACTACAATGAGGTAAGACCTCACACCTGTTAGAATCGGCATCATCAGATAATCTACAAACAACAAATTCTGGGGAGGGTGTGGACAAAAGGAACCCTCTTCCGCTCTTGGTGGGAATGTAAATTGATACAGTCACTATGGAGAACAGTATGGAGGTTCCTTTAAAAAACTAAAAAGAGAGTTACCATAGGATCCAGCAATCCCACTTCTGGGCATATACCCAGAGAAAACCATAAATCACAGAGACACATTCACCACAATGTTCATTGCAGCACTATTTACAATAGCCAGGTAATTGAAGCAACCTAAATGCCCACAGACAGACGAATGGATAAAGATGTGGTACATATATAAAATGGAATATTACTCAGCCATAAAAAGGAATGAAACTGGGTCATTTGTAGAGAAGTTGATGGATCTAGAGACTGTCATACAGAGTGAAGTAAGTCAGAAAGAGAAAAACAAATATTGTATATTAATGCCTATATGTGGAACCTAGAAAAATGCTACAGATGAACTGGTTTGCAGGGCAGAAATAGAGACACAGAGGTAGAGAACAAACGTATGGACACAAAGTGGGGGAAGCCATGGGGTGGTGGTGGTTGGATGAGTTGGGAGATTGGGATTGACCTGTATACATGTCTATGCATAAAATAGATAACTAATAATAACGTACTGTATAAAAAAATAAATAAAATTAAATTTCAAAAATTTTAAAAATAAAATGTAAAAATAAAACAGAAAAAATGTTCTTCCATTCACACTGATGTATTTATAAGAATGAATTATTTCCATGCTTATATCCATAAATACATAAAAGAGGAATAAAATCTAACTTGAACCAAAAAAGAAAAAATAAAACTGAACCTAACAGTTATACAGAGGAAAACACAACCAAGGCACTTGCTCCAGTGGTAAACAATTCTAAAATTGGTCAGAGGTGGGGAATCATCTCCCATAGAGCCAGCAGCCCCGCCCGCCCACGCAAGGAGCGTCCTTATTGCAAAGCTGGGGGACCGTGCCGAGGCCTCTGTGAGTAAACGTGAGCTGAGCCCCAGGCCAGCTGCTGCTGCACTGTTCCCACCCTTCCCAGGTGAAACACCTGAATATGTACAAGGGCTTGAAAGCCTAGAGGAAGGGCCGTGGAGCCACACCAGCGACAGCACGCAGGCCACCTTGGTGCCTGCAGGTCAGCCAGGATGGTCCTGGCCACGGGCGCTCTTCTGGAAGCTTTCCATTGCCCTGCCTGAGATACCCCTCCTGTCCCGGCCCCCACTCCTTTTTTTCCTTCCTCACCTCAGCCCGGAGAGATATTCCAGTGGAAGTTATGGGTGACACATCCTCTTCTTTACAGGTGGCAGCCTGGCAACTCCTGCAGAAAGTCCAGCAGAGCCCCACTCACACCGGGCCACCCACAAAGCCGTGGACCCTCACACCCTCCCACCAGCACAGCCCCGAGACTGCTGACGGGGCAGAGAATATGGAGTCAGGCACAGCTGCAGGGGCTATTGCTGCCTGGAGTGCTGTTTATATTGACCTCAACCCAGGCACACCTGGGGAGGGCTTGCCGGCAGGGTCAGGCTGCCCAGGTCAGCTAATCCTCAGCCCTCGGGGAATCACATTGCAGAAAATGGACCTCGCTAAGACAGAATATTCGCCAAGGAAAAGAAGCACACAATGCCATTTGCAGCACCGTAGATGAGTCTAGAGGTAATCACGTGACTTGGAGTAAGTCAGAAAGTGAAAGACACATATCATATCATATCACTTATAGGTGTTACCTATAAATTGATACCAGGGCAGATATTTCCACGGAGAAGGGCAATCACAGATTCATTAAACAAACTTATGGTTCACCAAAGGAAAGGTGTGAGGATTGAATTCATTATGATATTGGGGTTAACAGACATATACAAACACAGTAGACGTATATAATCACCAAAGACCTACGGAGTACCAAGAGAAGACTACTCAACATTCTGTCATAACGAACATGGGAAAAGGATCCCAGGAAGAACAGACATATGTATATGTGTAAAAGAACCACCTCTTGCACACCTACAACAAGCTAAACGTTGTACTCAAACTTGCTGTAATAAAAAATAAAAAATTAAATTAAAAACACGAACAAGAATTAGTGAGAAAAACTTGAGGGGCTTTCTCCTGGTACATTCCGTTCTACATTCCAATCTAGAACGCGACTTCCATTGAGGCTCTGCTGCCCTAGTAACCAGATTTGGTAAGGGAGAACTGCTGCCACCTTGTGGCCGTTTCACACAACAGCAGCTTTAATCCCAGCGCTAATGGTCAGTGGATATTCCAAATCATTACAGGCCTGTAAATGACCCCTGCCCTGAAAACCAATCCTGGGGTCATTTATCGACCAAAAAATTCAAAAGACGTCCATATTTCAAAACGACAGTTTCAAGAGGCATATTTCACGCACATTAGTGTTCTGCTTCTTTTGATTTCTTTCTTTCTTTGTTAAAAAAACGGGAATGGAAAAAGGCAACCCTCAGAATGGGCGAAAACTTTCACAAACGAATCAATGGACAAAGGTTTAATCTCCAATACATATAAACAGCTCATGCAGCTTAATATTAATAAAACAAACAACCCAATACAAAAATGGGCAGAAGATCTAAATAGACGTTTCTTCAAAGAAGACACAGAGATGGCCAAGACGCACATGAAAAGCTGCTCAACATCACTAATTATTAGAGAAATGCAAATCAAAACTACAATGAGGTAAGACCTCACACCTGTTAGAATCGGCATCATCAGATAATCTACAAACAACAAATTCTGGGGAGGGTGTGGACAAAAGGAACCCTCTTCCGCTCTTGGTGGGAATGTAAATTGATACAGTCACTATGGAGAACAGTATGGAGGTTCCCTTAAAAAACTAAAAAGAGAATTACCATAGGATCCAGCAATCCCACTTCTGGGCATATACCCAGAGAAAATCATAAATCACAAAGACACATTCACCACAATGTTCATTGCAGCACTATTTACAATAGCCAGGTAATGGAAGCAACCTAAATGGCCACAGACAGACGAATGGATAAAGATGTGGTACATATATAAAATGGAATATTACTCAGCCATAAAAAGGAATGAAACTGGGTCATTTGTAGAGAAGTTGATGGATCTAGAGACTGTCATACAGAGTGAAGTAAGTCAGAAAGAGAAAAACAAATATTGTATATTAATGCCTATATGTGGAACCTAGAAAAATGCTACAGATGAACTGGTTTGCAGGGCAGAAATAGAGACACAGAGGTAGAGAACAAACGTATGGACACAAAGTGGGGGAAGCCATGGGGTGGTGGTGGTGGGATGAGTTGGGAGATTGGGATTGACCTGTATACATGTCTATGCATAAAATAGATAACTAATAATAACCTACTGTATAAAAAAAATAAATAAAATTAAATTTCAAAAATTTTAAAAATAAAATGTAAAAATAAAACAGAAAATATGTTCTTCCATTCACACTGATGTATTTATAAGAATGAATTATTTCCATGCTTATATCCATAAATACATAAAAGAGGAATAAAATCTAACTTGAACCAAAAAAGCAAAAAAAAAAAACTAAACCTAACAGTTATACAGAGGAAAACACTACCAAGGCACTTGCTCCAGTGGTAAACAATTCTGAAATTGGTCAGAGGTGGGGAATCATCTCCCATAGAGCCAGCAGCCCCACCCGCCCACGCAAGGAGCGTCCTTATTGCAAAGCTGGGGGACCGTGCCCAGGCCTCTGTGAGTAAACGTGAGCTGAGCCCCAGGCCAGCTGCTGCTGAACTGTTCCCACCCTTCCCAGGTGAAACACCTGAATATGTACAAGGGCTTGAAAGCCTAGAGGAAGGGCCGTGGAGCCACACCAGCAACAGCACGCAGGCCACCTTGGTGCCTGCAGGTCAGCCAGGATGGTCCTGGCCACGGGCGCTCTTCTGGAAGCTTTCCATTGCCCTGCCTGAGATACCCCTCCTGTCCCGGCCCCCACTCCTTTTTTTCCTTCCTCACCTCAGCCCGGAGAGATATTCCAGTGGAAGTTATGGGTGACACATCCTCTTCTTTACAGGTGGCAGCCTGGCAACTCCTGCAGAAAGTCCAGCAGAGCCCCACTCACACCGGGCCACCCACAAAGCCGTGGACCCTCACACCCTCCCACCAGCACAGCCCCGAGACTGCTGACGGGGCAGAGAATATGGAGTCAGGCACAGCTGCAGGGGCTATTGCTGCCTGGAGTGCTGTTTACATTGACCTCAACCCAGGCACACCTGGGGAGGGCTTGCCGGCTGGGTCAGGCTGCCCAGGTCAGCTAATCCTCAGCCCTCGGGGAATCACATTGCAGAAAATGGACCTCGCTAAGACAGAATATTCGCCAACGAAAAGAAGCACACAATGCCATTTGCAGCACCGTAGATGAGTCTAGAGGTAATCACGTGACTTGGAGTAAGTCAGAAAGTGAAAGACACATATCATATCATATCACTTATAGGTGTTACCTATAAATTGATACCAGGGCAGATATTTCCACGGAGAAGGGCAATCACAGATTCATTAAACAAACTTATGGTTCACCAAAGGAAAGGTGTGAGGATTGAATTCATTATGATATTGGGGTTAACAGACATATACAAACACAGTAGACGTATATAATCACCAAAGACCTACGGAGTACCAAGAGAAGACTACTCAACATTCTGTCATAACGAACATGGGAAAAGGATCCCAGGAAGAACAGACATATGTATATGTGTAAAAGAACCACCTCTTGCACACCTACAACAAGCTAAACGTTGTACTCAAACTTGCTGTAATAAAAAATAAAAAATTAAATTAAAAACACGAACAAGAATTAGTGAGAAAAACTTGAGGGGCTTTCTCCTGGTACATTCCGTTCTACATTCCAATCTAGAACGTGAATTCCATTGAGGCTCTGCTGCCCTAGTAACCAGATTAGGTAAGGGAGAACTGCTGCCACCTTGTGGCCGTTTCACACAACAGCAGCTTTAATCCCAGCGCTAATGGTCAGTGGATATTCCAAATCATTACAGGCCTGTAAATGACCCCTGCCCTGAAAACCAATCCTGGGGTCATTTATCGACCAAAAAATTCAAAAGACGTCCATATTTCAAAACGACAGTTTCAAGAGGCATATTTCACGCACATTAGTGTTCTGCTTCTTTTGATTTCATTCCTTCTTTGTTAAAAAAACGGGAATGGAAAAAGGCAACCCTCAGAATGGGCGAAAACTTTCACAAACGAATCAATGGACAAAGGTTTAATCTCCAATATATATGAACAGCTCATGCAGCTTAATATTAATACAACAAACAACCCAATACAAAAATGGGCAGAAGATCTAAATAGACGTTTCTTCAAAGAAGACACAGAGATGGCCAAGACGCACATGAAAAGCTGCTCAACATCACTAATTATTAGAGAAATGCAAATCAAAACTACAATGAGGTAAGACCTCACACCTGTTAGAATCGGCATCATCAGATAATCTACAAACAACAAATTCTGGGGAGGGTGTGGACAAAAGGAACCCTCTTCCGCTATTGGTGGGAATGTAAATTGATACAGTCACTATGGAGAACAGTATGGAGGTTCCTTTCAAAAACTAAAAAGAGAATTACCATAGGATCCAGCAATCCCACTTCTGGGCATATACCCAGAGAAAACCATAAATCACAGAGACACATTCACCACAATGTTCATTGCAGCACTATTTACAATAGCCAGGTAATTGAAGCAACCTAAATGCCCACAGACAGACGAATGGATAAAGATGTGGTACATATATAAAATGGAATATTACTCAGCCATAAAAAGGAATGAAACTGGGTCATTTGTAGAGAGGTTGATGGATCTAGAGACTGTCATACAGAGTGAAGTAAGTCAGAAAGAGAAAAACAAATATTGTATATTAATGCCTATATGTGGAACCTAGAAAAATGCTACAGATGAACTGGTTTGCAGGGCAGAAATAGAGACACAGAGGTAGAGAACAAAGTATGGACACAAAGTGGGGGAAGCCATGGGGTGGTGGTGGTGGGATGAGTTGGGAGATTGGGATTGACCTGTATACATGTCTATGCATAAAATAGATAACTAATAATAACCTACTGTATAAAAAAAATAAATAAAATTAAATTTCAAAAATTTTAAAAATAAAATGTAAAAATAAAACAGAAAAAATGTTCTTCCATTCACACTGATGTATTTATAAGAATGAATTATTTCCATGCTTATATCCATAAATACATAAAAGAGGAATAAAATCTAACTTGAACCAAAAAAGAAAAAATAAAACTGAACCTAACAGTTATACAGAGGAAAACACTACCAAGGCACTTGCTCCAGTGGTAAACAATTCTGAAATTGGTCAGAGGTGGGGAATCATCTCCCATAGAGCCAGCAGCCCCGCCCGCCCACGCAAGGAGCGTCCTTATTGCAAAGCTGGGGGACCGTGCCGAGGCCTCTGTGAGTAAACGTGAGCTGAGCCCCAGGCCAGCTGCTGCTGCACTGTTCCCACCCTTCCCAGGTGAAACACCTGAATATGTACAAGGGCTTGAAAGCCTAGAGGAAGGGCCGTGGAGCCACACCAGCGACAGCACGCAGACCACCTTGGTGCCTGCAGGTCAGCCAGGATGGTCCTGGCCACGGGCGCTCTTCTGGAAGCTTTCCATTGCCCTGCCTGAGATACCCCTCCTGTCCCGGCCCCCACTCCTTTTTTTCCTTCCTCACCTCAGCCCGGAGAGATATTCCAGTGGAAGTTATGGGTGACACATCCTCTTCTTTACAGGTGGCAGCCTGGCAACTCCTGCAGAAAGTCCAGCAGAGCCCCACTCACACCGGGCCACCCACAAAGCCGTGGACCCTCACACCCTCCCACCAGCACAGCCCCGAGACTGCTGACGGGGCAGAGAATATGGAGTCAGGCACAGCTGCAGGGGCTATTGCTGCCTGGAGTGCTGTTTATATTGACCTCAACCCAGGCACACCTGGGGTGGGCTTGCCGGCAGGGTCAGGCTGCCCAGGTCAGCTAATCCTCAGCCCTCGGGGAATCACATTGCAGAAAATGGACCTCGCTAAGACAGAATATTCGCCAAGGAAAAGAAGCACACAATGCCATTTGCAGCACCGTAGATGAGTCTAGAGGTAATCACGTGACTTGGAGTAAGTCAGAAAGTGAAAGACACATATCATATCATATCACTTATAGGTGTTACCTATAAATTGATACCAGGGCAGATATTTCCACGGAGAAGGGCAATCACAGATTCATTAAACAAACTTATGGTTCACCAAAGGAAAGGTGTGAGGATTGAATTCATTATGATATTGGGGTTAACAGACATATACAAACACAGTAGACGTATATAATCACCAAAGACCTACGGAGTACCAAGAGAAGACTACTCAACATTCTGTCATAACGAACATGGGAAAAGGATCCCAGGAAGAACAGACATATGTATATGTGTAAAAGAACCACCTCTTGCACACCTACAACAAGCTAAACGTTGTACTCAAACTTGCTGTAATAAAAAATAAAAAATTAAATTAAAAACACGAACAAGAATTAGTGAGAAAAACTTGAGGGGCTTTCTCCTGGTACATTCCGTTCTACATTCCAATCTAGAACGCGACTTCCATTGAGGCTCTGCTGCCCTAGTAACCAGATTAGGTAAGGGAGAACTGCTGCCACCTTGTGGCCGTTTCACACAACAGCAGCTTTAATCCCAGCGCTAATGGTCAGTGGATATTCCAAATCATTACAGGCCTGTAAATGACTCCTGCCCTGAAAACCAATCCTGGGGTCATTTATCGACCAAAAAATTCAAAAGACGTCCATATTTCAAAACGACAGTTTCAAGAGGCATATTTCACGCACATTAGTGTTCTGCTTCTTTTGATTTCATTCTTTCTTTGTTAAAAAAACGGGAATGGAAAAAGGCAACCCTCAGAATGGGCGAAAACTTTCACAAACGAATCAATGGACAATGGTTTAATCTCCAATATATATGAACAGCTCATGCAGCTTAATATTAATACAACAAACAACCCAATACAAAAATGGGCAGAAGATCTAAATAGACGTTTCTTCAAAGAAGACACAGAGATGGCCAAGACGCACATGAAAAGCTGCTCAACATCACTAATTATTAGAGAAATGCAAATCAAAACTACAATGAGGTAAGACCTCACACCTGTTAGAATCGGCATCATCAGATAATCTACAAACAACAAATTCTGGGGAGGGTGTGGACAAAAGGAACCCTCTTCCGCTCTTGGTGGGAATGTAAATTGATACAGTCACTATGGAGAACAGTATGGAGGTTCCCTTAAAAAACTAAAAAGAGAATTACCATAGGATCCAGCAATCCCACTTCTGGGCATATACCCAGAGAAAATCATAAATCACAAAGACACATTCACCACAATGTTCATTGCAGCACTATTTACAATAGCCAGGTAATGGAAGCAACCTAAATGGCCACAGACAGACGAATGGATAAAGATGTGGTACATATATAAAATGGAATATTACTCAGCCATAAAAAGGAATGAAACTGGGTCATTTGTAGAGAAGTTGATGGATCTAGAGACTGTCATACAGAGTGAAGTAAGTCAGAAAGAGAAAAACAAATATTGTATATTAATGCCTATATGTGGAACCTAGAAAAATGCTACAGATGAACTGGTTTGCAGGGCAGAAATAGAGACACAGAGGTAGAGAACAAACGTATGGACACAAAGTGGGGGAAGCCATGGGGTGGTGGTGGTGGGATGAGTTGGGAGATTGGGATTGACCTGTATACATGTCTATGCATAAAATAGATAACTAATAATAACCTACTGTATAAAAAAAATAAATAAAATTAAATTTCAAAAATTTTAAAAATAAAATGTAAAAATAAAACAGAAAAAATGTTCTTCCATTCACACTGATGTATTTATAAGAATGAATTATTTCCATGCTTATATCCATAATACATAAAAGAGGAATAAAATCTAACTTGAACCAAAAAAGAAAAAAAAAAACTAAACCTAACAGTTATACAGAGGAAAACACTACCATGGCACTTGCTCCAGTGGTAAACAATTCTGAAATTGGTCAGAGGTGGGGAATCATCTCCCATAGAGCCAGCAGCCCCGCCCGCCCACGCAAGGAGCGTCCTTATTGCAAAGCTGGGGGACCGTGCCGAGGCCTCTGTGAGTAAACGTGAGCTGAGCCCCAGGCCAGCTGCTGCTGAACTGTTCCGACCCTTCCCAGGTGAAACACCTGAATATGTACAAGGGCTTGAAAGCCTAGAGGAAGGGCCGTGGAGCCACACCAGCGACAGCACGCAGGCCACCTTGGTGCCTGCAGGTCAGCCAGGATGGTCCTGGCCACGGGCGCTCTTCTGGAAGCTTTCCATTGCCCTGACTGAGATACCCCTCCTGTCCCGGCCCCCACTCCTTTTTTTCCTTCCTCACCTCAGCCCGGAGAGATATTCCAGTGGAAGTTATGGGTGACACATCCTCTTCTTTACAGGTGGCAGCCTGGCAACTCCTGCAGAAAGTCCAGCAGAGCCCCACTCACACCGGGCCACCCACAAAGCCGTGGACCCTCACACCCTCCCACCAGCACAGCCCCGAGACTGCTGACGGGGCAGAGAATATGGAGTCAGGCACAGCTGCAGGGGCTATTGCTGCCTGGAGTGCTGTTTATATTGACCTCAACCCAGGCACACCTGGGGAGGGCTTGCCGGCAGGGTCAGGCTGCCCAGGTCAGCTAATCCTCAGCCCTCGGGGAATCACATTGCAGAAAATGGACCTCGCTAAGACAGAATATTCGCCAACGAAAAGAAGCACACAATGCCATTTGCAGCACCGTAGATGAGTCTAGAGGTAATCACGTGACTTGGAGTAAGTCAGAAAGTGAAAGACACATATCATATCATATCACTTATAGGTGTTACCTATAAATTGATACCAGGGCAGATATTTCCACGGAGAAGGGCAATCACAGATTCATTAAACAAACTTATGGTTCACCAAAGGAAAGGTGTGAGGATTGAATTCATTATGATATTGGGGTTAACAGACATATACAAACACAGTAGACGTATATAATCACCAAAGACCTACGGAGTACCAAGAGAAGACTACTCAACATTCTGTCATAACGAACATGGGAAAAGGATCCCAGGAAGAACAGACATATGTATATGTGTAAAAGAACCACCTCTTGCACACCTACAACAAGCTAAACGTTGTACTCAAACTTGCTGTAATAAAAAATAAAAACTTAAATTAAAAACACGAACAAGAATTAGTGAGAAAAACTTGAGGGGCTTTCTCCTGGTACATTCCGTTCTACATTCCAATCTAGAACGCGACTTCCATTGAGGCTCTGCTGCCCTAGTAACCAGATTTGGTAAGGGAGAACTGCTGCCACCTTGTGGCCGTTTCACACAACAGCAGCTTTAATCCCAGCGCTAATGGTCAGTGGATATTCCAAATCATTACAGGCCTGTAAATGACCCCTGCCCTGAAAACCAATCCTGGGGTCATTTATCGACCAAAAAATTCAAAAGACGTCCATATTTCAAAACGACAGTTTCAAGAGGCATATTTCATGCACATTAGTGTTCTGCTTCTTTTGATTTCTTTCTTTCTTTGTTAAAAAAACGGGAATGGAAAAAGGCAACCCTCATAATGGGCGAAAACTTTCACAAACGAATCAATGGACAAAGGTTTAATCTCCAATATATATAAACAGCTCATGCAGCTTAATATTAATACAACAAACAACCCAATACAAAAATGGGCAGAAGATCTAAATAGACGTTTCTTCAAAGAAGACACAGAGATGGCCAAGACGCACATGAAAAGCTGCTCAACATCACTAATTATTAGAGAAATGCAAATCAAAACTACAATGAGGTAAGACCTCACACCTGTTAGAATCGGCATCATCAGATAATCTACAAACAACAAATTCTGGGGAGGGTGTGGACAAAAGGAACCCTCTTCCGCTCTTGGTGGGAATGTAAATTGATACAGTCACTATGGAGAACAGTATGGAGGTTCCCTTAAAAAACTAAAAAGAGAATTACCATAGGATCCAGCAATCCCACTTCTGGGCATATACCCAGAGAAAATCATAAATCACAAAGACACATTCACCACAATGTTCATTGCAGCACTATTTACAATAGCCAGGTAATGGAAGCAACCTAAATGGCCACAGACAGACGAATGGATAAAGATGTGGTACATATATAAAATGGAATATTACTCAGCCATAAAAAGGAATGAAACTGGGTCATTTGTAGAGAAGTTGATGGATCTAGAGACTGTCATACAGAGTGAAGTAAGTCAGAAAGAGAAAAACAAATATTGTATATTAATGCCTATATGTGGAACCTAGAAAAATGCTACAGATGAACTGGTTTGCAGGGCAGAAATAGAGACACAGAGGTAGAGAACAAACGTATGGACACAAAGTGGGGGAAGCCATGGGGTGGTGGTGGTGGGATGAGTTGGGAGATTGGGATTGACCTGTATACATGTCTATGCATAAAATAGATAACTAATAATAACCTACTGTATAAAAAAAATAAATAAAATTAAATTTCAAAAATTTTAAAAATAAAATGTAAAAATAAAACAGAAAATATGTTCTTCCATTCACACTGATGTATTTATAAGAATGAATTATTTCCATGCTTATATCCATAAATACATAAAAGAGGAATAAAATCTAACTTGAACCAAAAAAGCAAAAAAAAAAACTAAACCTAACAGTTATACAGAGGAAAACACTACCAAGGCACTTGCTCCAGTGGTAAACAATTCTGAAATTGGTCAGAGGTGGGGAATCATCTCCCATAGAGCCAGCAGCCCCACCCGCCCACGCAAGGAGCGTCCTTATTGCAAAGCTGGGGGACCGTGCCCAGGCCTCTGTGAGTAAACGTGAGCTGAGCCCCAGGCCAGCTGCTGCTGAACTGTTCCCACCCTTCCCAGGTGAAACACCTGAATATGTACAAGGGCTTGAAAGCCTAGAGGAAGGGCCGTGGAGCCACACCAGCAACAGCACGCAGGCCACCTTGGTGCCTGCAGGTCAGCCAGGATGGTCCTGGCCACGGGCGCTCTTCTGGAAGCTTTCCATTGCCCTGCCTGAGATACCCCTCCTGTCCCGGCCCCCACTCCTTTTTTTCCTTCCTCACCTCAGCCCAGAGAGATATTCCAGTGGAAGTTATGGGTGACACATCCTCTTCTTTACAGGTGGCAGCCTGGCAACTCCTGCAGAAAGTCCAGCAGAGCCCCACTCACACCGGGCCACCCACAAAGCCGTGGACCCTCACACCCTCCCACCAGCACAGCCCCGAGACTGCTGACGGGGCAGAGAATATGGAGTCAGGCACAGCTGCAGGGGCTATTGCTGCCTGGAGTGCTGTTTATATTGACCTCAACCCAGGCACACCTGGGGAGGGCTTGCCGGCAGGGTCAGGCTGCCCAGGTCAGCTAATCCTCAGCCCTCGGGGAATCACATTGCAGAAAATGGACCTCGCTAAGACAGAATATTCGCCAAGGAAAAGAAGCACACAATGCCATTTGCAGCACCGTAGATGAGTCTAGAGGTAATCACGTGACTTGGAGTAAGTCAGAAAGTGAAAGACACATATCATATCATATCACTTATAGGTGTTACCTATAAATTGATACCAGGGCAGATATTTCCACGGAGAAGGGCAATCACAGATTCATTAAACAAACTTATGGTTCACCAAAGGAAAGGTGTGAGGATTGAATTCATTATGATATTGGGGTTAACAGACATATACAAACACAGTAGACGTATATAATCACCAAAGACCTACGGAGTACCAAGAGAAGACTACTCAACATTCTGTCATAACGAACATGGGAAAAGGATCCCAGGAAGAACAGACATATGTATATGTGTAAAAGAACCACCTCTTGCACACCTACAACAAGCTAAACGTTGTACTCAAACTTGCTGTAATAAAAAATAAAAAATTAAATTAAAAACACGAACAAGAATTAGTGAGAAAAACTTGAGGGGCTTTCTCCTGGTACATTCCGTTCTACATTCCAATCTAGAACGCGACTTCCATTGAGGCTCTGCTGCCCTAGTAACCAGATTAGGTAAGGGAGAACTGCTGCCACCTTGTGGCCGTTTCACACAACAGCAGCTTTAATCCCAGCGCTAATGGTCAGTGGATATTCCAAATCATTACAGGCCTGTAAATGACCCCTGCCCTGAAAACCAATCCTGGGGTCATTTATCGACCAAAAAATTCAAAAGACGTCCATATTTCAAAACGACAGTTTCAAGAGGCATATTTCACGCACATTAGTGTTCTGCTTCTTTTGATTTCATTCCTTCTTTGTTAAAAAAACGGGAATGGAAAAAGGCAACCCTCAGAATGGGCGAAAACTTTCACAAACGAATCAATGGACAAAGGTTTAATCTCCAATATATATGAACAGCTCATGCAGCTTAATATTAATACAACAAACAACCCAATACAAAAATGGGCAGAAGATCTAAATAGACGTTTCTTCAAAGAAGACACAGAGATGGCCAAGACGCACATGAAAAGCTGCTCAACATCACTAATTATTAGAGAAATGCAAATCAAAACTACAATGAGGTAAGACCTCACACCTGTTAGAATCGGCATCATCAGATAATCTACAAACAACAAATTCTGGGGAGGGTGTGGACAAAAGGAACCCTCTTCCGCTCTTGGTGGGAATGTAAATTGATACAGTCACTATGGAGAACAGTATGGAGGTTCCTTTAAAAAACTAAAAAGAGAATTACCATAGGATCCAGCAATCCCACTTCTGGGCATATACCCAGAGAAAACCATAAATCACAGAGACACATTCACCACAATGTTCATTGCAGCACTATTTACAATAGCCAGGTAATTGAAGCAACCTAAATGCCCACAGACAGACGAATGGATAAAGATGTGGTACATATATAAAATGGAATATTACTCAGCCATAAAAAGGAATGAAACTGGGTCATTTGTAGAGAAGTTGATGGATCTAGAGACTGTCATACAGAGTGAAGTAAGTCAGAAAGAGAAAAACAAATATTGTATATTAATGCCTATATGTGGAACCTAGAAAAATGCTACAGATGAACTGGTTTGCAGGGCAGAAATAGAGACACAGAGGTAGAGAACAAAGTATGGACACAAAGTGGGGGAAGCCATGGGGTGGTGGTGGTGGGATGAGTTGGGAGATTGGGATTGACCTGTATACATGTCTATGCATAAAATAGATAACTAATAATAACCTACTGTATAAAAAAAATAAATAAAATTAAATTTCAAAAATTTTAAAAATAAAATGTAAAAATAAAACAGAAAAAATGTTCTTCCATTCACACTGATGTATTTATAAGAATGAATTATTTCCATGCTTATATCCATAAATACATAAAAGAGGAATAAAATCTAACTTGAACCAAAAAAGAAAAAATAAAACTGAACCTAACAGTTATACAGAGGAAAACACTACCAAGGCACTTGCTCCAGTGGTAAACAATTCTAAAATTGGTCAGAGGTGGGGAATCATCTCCCATAGAGCCAGCAGCCCCGCCCGCCCACGCAAGGAGCGTCCTTATTGCAAAGCTGGGGGACCGTGCCGAGGCCTCTGTGAGTAAACGTGAGCTGAGCCCCAGGCCAGCTGCTGCTGCACTGTTCCCACCCTTCCCAGGTGAAACACCTGAATATGTACAAGGGCTTGAAAGCCTAGAGGAAGGGCCGTGGAGCCACACCAGCGACAGCACGCAGGCCACCTTGGTGCCTGCAGGTCAGCCAGGATGGTCCTGGCCACGGGCGCTCTTCTGGAAGCTTTCCATTGCCCTGCCTGAGATACCCCTCCTGTCCCGGCCCCCACTCCTTTTTTTCCTTCCTCACCTCAGCCCGGAGAGATATTCCAGTGGAAGTTATGGGTGACACATCCTCTTCTTTACAGGTGGCAGCCTGGCAACTCCTGCAGAAAGTCCAGCAGAGCCCCACTCACACCGGGCCACCCACAAAGCCGTGGACCCTCACACCCTCCCACCAGCACAGCCCCGAGACTGCTGACGGGGCAGAGAATATGGAGTCAGGCACAGCTGCAGGGGCTATTGCTGCCTGGAGTGCTGTTTATATTGACCTCAACCCAGGCACACCTGGGGAGGGCTTGCCGGCAGGGTCAGGCTGCCCAGGTCAGCTAATCCTCAGCCCTCGGGGAATCACATTGCAGAAAATGGACCTCGCTAAGACAGAATATTCGCCAAGGAAAAGAAGCACACAATGCCATTTGCAGCACCGTAGATGAGTCTAGAGGTAATCACGTGACTTGGAGTAAGTCAGAAAGTGAAAGACACATATCATATCATATCACTTATAGGTGTTACCTATAAATTGATACCAGGGCAGATATTTCCACGGAGAAGGGCAATCACAGATTCATTAAACAAACTTATGGTTCACCAAAGGAAAGGTGTGAGGATTGAATTCATTATGATATTGGGGTTAACAGACATATACAAACACAGTAGACGTATATAATCACCAAAGACCTACGGAGTACCAAGAGAAGACTACTCAACATTCTGTCATAACGAACATGGGAAAAGGATCCCAGGAAGAACAGACATATGTATATGTGTAAAAGAACCACCTCTTGCACACCTACAACAAGCTAAACGTTGTACTCAAACTTGCTGTAATAAAAAATAAAAAATTAAATTAAAAACACGAACAAGAATTAGTGAGAAAAACTTGAGGGGCTTTCTCCTGGTACATTCCGTTCTACATTCCAATCTAGAACGCGACTTCCATTGAGGCTCTGCTGCCCTAGTAACCAGATTTGGTAAGGGAGAACTGCTGCCACCTTGTGGCCGTTTCACACAACAGCAGCTTTAATCCCAGCGCTAATGGTCAGTGGATATTCCAAATCATTACAGGCCTGTAAATGACCCCTGCCCTGAAAACCAATCCTGGGGTCATTTATCGACCAAAAAATTCAAAAGACGTCCATATTTCAAAACGACAGTTTCAAGAGGCATATTTCACGCACATTAGTGTTCTGCTTCTTTTGATTTCTTTCTTTCTTTGTTAAAAAAACGGGAATGGAAAAAGGCAACCCTCAGAATGGGCGAAAACTTTCACAAACGAATCAATGGACAAAGGTTTAATCTCCAATACATATAAACAGCTCATGCAGCTTAATATTAATAAAACAAACAACCCAATACAAAAATGGGCAGAAGATCTAAATAGACGTTTCTTCAAAGAAGACACAGAGATGGCCAAGACGCACATGAAAAGCTGCTCAACATCACTAATTATTAGAGAAATGCAAATCAAAACTACAATGAGGTAAGACCTCACACCTGTTAGAATCGGCATCATCAGATAATCTACAAACAACAAATTCTGGGGAGGGTGTGGACAAAAGGAACCCTCTTCCGCTCTTGGTGGGAATGTAAATTGATACAGTCACTATGGAGAACAGTATGGAGGTTCCCTTAAAAAACTAAAAAGAGAATTACCATAGGATCCAGCAATCCCACTTCTGGGCATATACCCAGAGAAAATCATAAATCACAAAGACACATTCACCACAATGTTCATTGCAGCACTATTTACAATAGCCAGGTAATGGAAGCAACCTAAATGGCCACAGACAGACGAATGGATAAAGATGTGGTACATGTATAAAATGGAATATTACTCAGCCATAAAAAGGAATGAAACTGGGTCATTTGTAGAGAAGTTGATGGATCTAGAGACTGTCATACAGAGTGAAGTAAGTCAGAAAGAGAAAAACAAATATTGTATATTAATGCCTATATGTGGAACCTAGAAAAATGCTACAGATGAACTGGTTTGCAGGGCAGAAATAGAGACACAGAGGTAGAGAACAAACGTATGGACACAAAGTGGGGGAAGCCATGGGGTGGTGGTGGTGGGATGAGTTGGGAGATTGGGATTGACCTGTATACATGTCTATGCATAAAATAGATAACTAATAATAACCTACTGTATAAAAAAAATAAATAAAATTAAATTTCAAAAATTTTAAAAATAAAATGTAAAAATAAAACAGAAAATATGTTCTTCCATTCACACTGATGTATTTATAAGAATGAATTATTTCCATGCTTATATCCATAAATACATAAAAGAGGAATAAAATCTAACTTGAACCAAAAAAGCAAAAAAAAAAACTATACCTAACAGTTATACAGAGGAAAACACTACCAAGGCACTTGCTCCAGTGGTAAACAATTCTGAAATTGGTCAGAGGTGGGGAATCATCTCCCATAGAGCCAGCAGCCCCACCCGCCCACGCAAGGAGCGTCCTTATTGCAAAGCTGGGGGACCGTGCCCAGGCCTCTGTGAGTAAACGTGAGCTGAGCCCCAGGCCAGCTGCTGCTGAACTGTTCCCACCCTTCCCAGGTGAAACACCTGAATATGTACAAGGGCTTGAAAGCCTAGAGGAAGGGCCGTGGAGCCACACCAGCAACAGCACGCAGGCCACCTTGGTGCCTGCAGGTCAGCCAGGATGGTCCTGGCCCCGGGCGCTCTTCTGGAAGCTTTCCATTGCCCTGCCTGAGATACCCCTCCTGTCCCGGCCCCCACTCCTTTTTTTCCTTCCTCACCTCAGCCCGGAGAGATATTCCAGTGGAAGTTATGGGTGACACATCCTCTTCTTTACAGGTGGCAGCCTGGCAACTCCTGCAGAAAGTCCAGCAGAGCCCCACTCACACCGGGCCACCCACAAAGCCGTGGACCCTCACACCCTCCCACCAGCACAGCCCCGAGACTGCTGACGGGGCAGAGAATATGGAGTCAGGCACAGCTGCAGGGGCTATTGCTGCCTGGAGTGCTGTTTACATTGACCTCAACCCAGGCACACCTGGGGAGGGATTGCCGGCTGGGTCAGGCTGCCCAGGTCAGCTAATCCTCAGCCCTCGGGGAATCACATTGCAGAAAATGGACCTCGCTAAGACAGAATATTCGCCAACGAAAAGAAGCACACAATGCCATTTGCAGCACCGTAGATGAGTCTAGAGGTAATCACGTGACTTGGAGTAAGTCAGAAAGTGAAAGACACATATCATATCATATCACTTATAGGTGTTACCTATAAATTGATACCAGGGCAGATATTTCCACGGAGAAGGGCAATCACAGATTCATTAAACAAACTTATGGTTCACCAAAGGAAAGGTGTGAGGATTGAATTCATTATGATATTGGGGTTAACAGACATATACAAACACAGTAGACGTATATAATCACCAAAGACCTACGGAGTACCAAGAGAAGACTACTCAACATTCTGTCATAACGAACATGGGAAAAGGATCCCAGGAAGAACAGACATATGTATATGTGTAAAAGAACCACCTCTTGCACACCTACAACAAGCTAAACGTTGTACTCAAACTTGCTGTAATAAAAAATAAAAACTTAAATTAAAAACACGAACAAGAATTAGTGAGAAAAACTTGAGGGGCTTTCTCCTGGTACATTCCGTTCTACATTCCAATCTAGAACGCGACTTCCATTGAGGCTCTGCTGCCCTAGTAACCAGATTTGGTAAGGGAGAACTGCTGCCACCTTGTGGCCGTTTCACACAACAGCAGCTTTAATCCCAGCGCTAATGGTCAGTGGATATTCCAAATCATTACAGGCCTGTAAATGACCCCTGCCCTGAAAACCAATCCTGGGGTCATTTATCGACCAAAAAATTCAAAAGACGTCCATATTTCAAAACGACAGTTTCAAGAGGCATATTTCACGCACATTAGTGTTCTGCTTCTTTTGATTTCATTCCTTCTTTGTTAAAAAAACGGGAATGGAAAAAGGCAACCCTCAGAATGGGCGAAAACTTTCACAAACGAATCAATGGACAAAGGTTTAATCTCCAATATATATGAACAGCTCATGCAGCTTAATATTAATACAACAAACAACCCAATACAAAAATGGGCAGAAGATCTAAATAGACGTTTCTTCAAAGAAGACACAGAGATGGCCAAGACGCACATGAAAAGCTGCTCAACATCACTAATTATTAGAGAAATGCAAATCAAAACTACAATGAGGTAAGACCTCACACCTGTTAGAATCGGCATCATCAGATAATCTACAAACAACAAATTCTGGGGAGGGTGTGGACAAAAGGAACCCTCTTCCGCTCTTGGTGGGAATGTAAATTGATACAGTCACTATGGAGAACAGTATGGAGGTTCCTTTAAAAAACTAAAAAGAGAATTACCATAGGATCCAGCAATCCCACTTCTGGGCATATACCCAGAGAAAACCATAAATCACAGAGACACATTCACCACAATGTTCATTGCAGCACTATTTACAATAGCCAGGTAATTGAAGCAACCTAAATGCCCACAGACAGACGAATGGATAAAGATGTGGTACATATATAAAATGGAATACTACTCAGCCATAAAAAGGAATGAAACTGGGTCATTTGTAGAGAAGTTGATGGATCTAGAGACTGTCATACAGAGTGAAGTAAGTCAGAAAGAGAAAAACAAATATTGTATATTAATGCCTATATGTGGAACCTAGAAAAATGCTACAGATGAACTGGTTTGCAGGGCAGAAATAGAGACACAGAGGTACAGAACAAAGTATGGACACAAAGTGGGGGAAGCCATGGGGTGTTGGTGGTGGGATGAGTTGGGAGATTGGGATTGACCTGTATACATGTCTATGCATAAAATAGATAACTAATAATAACGTACTGTATAAAAAAATAAATAAAATTAAATTTCAAAAATTTTAAAAATAAAATGTAAAAATAAAACAGAAAAAATGTTCTTCCATTCACACTGATGTATTTATAAGAATGAATTATTTCCATGCTTATATCCATAAATACATAAAAGAGGAATAAAATCTAACTTGAACCAAAAAAGAAAAAATAAAACTGAACCTAACAGTTATACAGAGGAAAACACTACCAAGGCACTTGCTCCAGTGGTAAACAATTCTAAAATTGGTCAGAGGTGGGGAATCATCTCCCATAGAGCCAGCAGCCCCGCCCGCCCACGCAAGGAGCGTCCTTATTGCAAAGCTGGGGGACCGTGCCGAGGCCTCTGTGAGTAAACGTGAGCTGAGCCCCAGGCCAGCTGCTGCTGCACTGTTCCCACCCTTCCCAGGTGAAACACCTGAATATGTACAAGGGCTTGAAAGCCTAGAGGAAGGGCCGTGGAGCCACACCAGCGACAGCACGCAGGCCACCTTGGTGCCTGCAGGTCAGCCAGGATGGTCCTGGCCACGGGCGCTCTTCTGGAAGCTTTCCATTGCCCTGCCTGAGATACCCCTCCTGTCCCGGCCCCCACTCCTTTTTTTCCTTCCTCACCTCAGCCCGGAGAGATATTCCAGTGGAAGTTATGGGTGACACATCCTCTTCTTTACAGGTGGCAGCCTGGCAACTCCTGCAGAAAGTCCAGCAGAGCCCCACTCACACCGGGCCACCCACAAAGCCGTGGACCCTCACACCCTCCCACCAGCACAGCCCCGAGACTGCTGACGGGGCAGAGAATATGGAGTCAGGCACAGCTGCAGGGGCTATTGCTGCCTGGAGTGCTGTTTATATTGACCTCAACCCAGGCACACCTGGGGAGGGCTTGCCGGCAGGGTCAGGCTGCCCAGGTCAGCTAATCCTCAGCCCTCGGGGAATCACATTGCAGAAAATGGACCTCGCTAAGACAGAATATTCGCCAACGAAAAGAAGCACACAATGCCATTTGCAGCACCGTAGATGAGTCTAGAGGTAATCACGTGACTTGGAGTAAGTCAGAAAGTGAAAGACACATATCATATCATATCACTTATAGGTGTTACCTATAAATTGATACCAGGGCAGATATTTCCACGGAGAAGGGCAATCACAGATTCATTAAACAAACTTATGGTTCACCAAAGGAAAGGTGTGAGGATTGAATTCATTATGATATTGGGGTTAACAGACATATACAAACACAGTAGACGTATATAATCACCAAAGACCTACGGAGTACCAAGAGAAGACTACTCAACATTCTGTCATAACGAACATGGGAAAAGGATCCCAGGAAGAACAGACATATGTATATGTGTAAAAGAACCACCTCTTGCACACCTACAACAAGCTAAACGTTGTACTCAAACTTGCTGTAATAAAAAATAAAAAATTAAATTAAAAACACGAACAAGAATTAGTGAGAAAAACTTGAGGGGCTTTCTCCTGGTACATTCCGTTCTACATTCCAATCTAGAACGTGAATTCCATTGAGGCTCTGCTGCCCTAGTAACCAGATTAGGTAAGGGAGAACTGCTGCCACCTTGTGGCCGTTTCACACAACAGCAGCTTTAATCCCAGCGCTAATGGTCAGTGGATATTCCAAATCATTACAGGCCTGTAAATGACCCCTGCCCTGAAAACCAATCCTGGGGTCATTTATCGACCAAAAAATTCAAAAGACGTCCATATTTCAAAACGACAGTTTCAAGAGGCATATTTCACGCACATTAGTGTTCTGCTTCTTTTGATTTCATTCCTTCTTTGTTAAAAAAACGGGAATGGAAAAAGGCAACCCTCAGAATGGGCGAAAACTTTCACAAACGAATCAATGGACAAAGGTTTAATCTCCAATATATATGAACAGCTCATGCAGCTTAATATTAATACAACAAACAACCCAATACAAAAATGGGCAGAAGATCTAAATAGACGTTTCTTCAAAGAAGACACAGAGATGGCCAAGACGCACATGAAAAGCTGCTCAACATCACTAATTATTAGAGAAATGCAAATCAAAACTACAATGAGGTAAGACCTCACACCTGTTAGAATCGGCATCATCAGATAATCTACAAACAACAAATTCTGGGGAGGGTGTGGACAAAAGGAACCCTCTTCCGCTATTGGTGGGAATGTAAATTGATACAGTCACTATGGAGAACAGTATGGAGGTTCCTTTAAAAAACTAAAAAGAGAATTACCATAGGATCCAGCAATCCCACTTCTGGGCATATACCCAGAGAAAACCATAAATCACAGAGACACATTCACCACAATGTTCATTGCAGCACTATTTACAATAGCCAGGTAATTGAAGCAACCTAAATGCCCACAGACAGACGAATGGATAAAGATGTGGTACATATATAAAATGGAATATTACTCAGCCATAAAAAGGAATGAAACTGGGTCATTTGTAGAGAAGTTGATGGATCTAGAGACTGTCATACAGAGTGAAGTAAGTCAGAAAGAGAAAAACAAATATTGTATATTAATGCCTATATGTGGAACCTAGAAAAATGCTACAGATGAACTGGTTTGCAGGGCAGAAATAGAGACACAGAGGTAGAGAACAAAGTATGGACACAAAGTGGGGGAAGCCATGGGGTGGTGGTGGTGGGATGAGTTGGGAGATTGGGATTGACCTGTATACATGTCTATGCATAAAATAGATAACTAATAATAACGTACTGTATAAAAAAATAAATAAAATTAAATTTCAAAAATTTTAAAAATAAAATGTAAAAATAAAACAGAAAAAATGTTCTTCCATTCACACTGATGTATTTATAAGAATGAATTATTTCCATGCTTATATCCATAAATACATAAAAGAGGAATAAAATCTAACTTGAACCAAAAAAGAAAAAATAAAACTGAACCTAACAGTTATACAGAGGAAAACACAACCAAGGCACTTGCTCCAGTGGTAAACAATTCTAAAATTGGTCAGAGGTGGGGAATCATCTCCCATAGAGCCAGCAGCCCCGCCCGCCCACGCAAGGAGCGTCCTTATTGCAAAGCTGGGGGACCGTGCCGAGGCCTCTGTGAGTAAACGTGAGCTGAGCCCCAGGCCAGCTGCTGCTGCACTGTTCCCACCCTTCCCAGGTGAAACACCTGAATATGTACAAGGGCTTGAAAGCCTAGAGGAAGGGCCGTGGAGCCACACCAGCGACAGCACGCAGGCCACCTTGGTGCCTGCAGGTCAGCCAGGATGGTCCTGGCCACGGGCGCTCTTCTGGAAGCTTTCCATTGCCCTGCCTGAGATACCCCTCCTGTCCCGGCCCCCACTCCTTTTTTTCCTTCCTCACCTCAGCCCGGAGAGATATTCCAGTGGAAGTTATGGGTGACACATCCTCTTCTTTACAGGTGGCAGCCTGGCAACTCCTGCAGAAAGTCCAGCAGAGCCCCACTCACACCGGGCCACCCACAAAGCCGTGGACCCTCACACCCTCCCACCAGCACAGCCCCGAGACTGCTGACGGGGCAGAGAATATGGAGTCAGGCACAGCTGCAGGGGCTATTGCTGCCTGGAGTGCTGTTTATATTGACCTCAACCCAGGCACACCTGGGGAGGGCTTGCCGGCAGGGTCAGGCTGCCCAGGTCAGCTAATCCTCAGCCCTCGGGGAATCACATTGCAGAAAATGGACCTCGCTAAGACAGAATATTCGCCAAGGAAAAGAAGCACACAATGCCATTTGCAGCACCGTAGATGAGTCTAGAGGTAATCACGTGACTTGGAGTAAGTCAGAAAGTGAAAGACACATATCATATCATATCACTTATAGGTGTTACCTATAAATTGATACCAGGGCAGATATTTCCACGGAGAAGGGCAATCACAGATTCATTAAACAAACTTATGGTTCACCAAAGGAAAGGTGTGAGGATTGAATTCATTATGATATTGGGGTTAACAGACATATACAAACACAGTAGACGTATATAATCACCAAAGACCTACGGAGTACCAAGAGAAGACTACTCAACATTCTGTCATAACGAACATGGGAAAAGGATCCCAGGAAGAACAGACATATGTATATGTGTAAAAGAACCACCTCTTGCACACCTACAACAAGCTAAACGTTGTACTCAAACTTGCTGTAATAAAAAATAAAAAATTAAATTAAAAACACGAACAAGAATTAGTGAGAAAAACTTGAGGGGCTTTCTCCTGGTACATTCCGTTCTACATTCCAATCTAGAACGCGACTTCCATTGAGGCTCTGCTGCCCTAGTAACCAGATTTGGTAAGGGAGAACTGCTGCCACCTTGTGGCCGTTTCACACAACAGCAGATTTATTCCCAGCGCTAATGGTCAGTGGATATTCCAAATCATTACAGGCCTGTAAATGACCCCTGCCCTGAAAACCAATCCTGGGGTCATTTATCGACCAAAAAATTCAAAAGACGTCCATATTTCAAAACGACAGTTTCAAGAGGCATATTTCACGCACATTAGTGTTCTGCTTCTTTTGATTTCTTTCTTTCTTTGTTAAAAAAACGGGAATGGAAAAAGGCAACCCTCAGAATGGGCGAAAACTTTCACAAACGAATCAATGGACAAAGGTTTAATCTCCAATACATATAAACAGCTCATGCAGCTTAATATTAATAAAACAAACAACCCAATACAAAAATGGGCAGAAGATCTAAATAGACGTTTCTTCAAAGAAGACACAGAGATGGCCAAGACGCACATGAAAAGCTGCTCAACATCACTAATTATTAGAGAAATGCAAATCAAAACTACAATGAGGTAAGACCTCACACCTGTTAGAATCGGCATCATCAGATAATCTACAAACAACAAATTCTGGGGAGGGTGTGGACAAAAGGAACCCTCTTCCGCTCTTGGTGGGAATGTAAATTGATACAGTCACTATGGAGAACAGTATGGAGGTTCCCTTAAAAAACTAAAAAGAGAATTACCATAGGATCCAGCAATCCCACTTCTGGGCATATACCCAGAGAAAATCATAAATCACAAAGACACATTCACCACAATGTTCATTGCAGCACTATTTACAATAGCCAGGTAATGGAAGCAACCTAAATGGCCACAGACAGACGAATGGATAAAGATGTGGTACATATATAAAATGGAATATTACTCAGCCATAAAAAGGAATGAAACTGGGTCATTTGTAGAGAAGTTGATGGATCTAGAGACTGTCATACAGAGTGAAGTAAGTCAGAAAGAGAAAAACAAATATTGTATATTAATGCCTATATGTGGAACCTAGAAAAATGCTACAGATGAACTGGTTTGCAGGGCAGAAATAGAGACACAGAGGTAGAGAACAAACGTATGGACACAAAGTGGGGGAAGCCATGGGGTGGTGGTGGTGGGATGAGTTGGGAGATTGGGATTGACCTGTATACATGTCTATGCATAAAATAGATAACTAATAATAACCTACTGTATAAAAAAAATAAATAAAATTAAATTTCAAAAATTTTAAAAATAAAATGTAAAAATAAAACAGAAAATATGTTCTTCCATTCACACTGATGTATTTATAAGAATGAATTATTTCCATGCTTATATCCATAAATACATAAAAGAGGAATAAAATCTAACTTGAACCAAAAAAGCAAAAAAAAAAACTAAACCTAACAGTTATACAGAGGAAAACACTACCAAGGCACTTGCTCCAGTGGTAAACAATTCTGAAATTGGTCAGAGGTGGGGAATCATCTCCCATAGAGCCAGCAGCCCCACCCGCCCACGCAAGGAGCGTCCTTATTGCAAAGCTGGGGGACCGTGCCGAGGCCTCTGTGAGTAAACGTGAGCTGAGCCCCAGGCCAGCTGCTGCTGAACTGTTCCCACCCTTCCCAGGTGAAACACCTGAATATGTACAAGGGCTTGAAAGCCTAGAGGAAGGGCCGTGGAGCCACACCAGCAACAGCACGCAGGCCACCTTGGTGCCTGCAGGTCAGCCAGGATGGTCCTGGCCACGGGCGCTCTTCTGGAAGCTTTCCATTGCCCTGCCTGAGATACCCCTCCTGTCCCGGCCCCCACTCCTTTTTTTCCTTCCTCACCTCAGCCCGGAGAGATATTCCAGTGGAAGTTATGGGTGACACATCCTCTTCTTTACAGGTGGCAGCCTGGCAACTCCTGCAGAAAGTCCAGCAGAGACCCACTCACACCGGGCCACCCACAAAGCCGTGGACCCTCACACCCTCCCACCAGCACAGCCCCGAGACTGCTGACGGGGCAGAGAATATGGAGTCAGGCACAGCTGCAGGGGCTATTGCTGCCTGGAGTGCTGTTTACATTGACCTCAACCCAGGCACACCTGGGGAGGGCTTGCCGGCTGGGTCAGGCTGCCCAGGTCAGCTAATCCTCAGCCCTCGGGGAATCACATTGCAGAAAATGGACCTCGCTAAGACAGAATATTCGCCAACGAAAAGAAGCACACAATGCCATTTGCAGCACCGTAGATGAGTCTAGAGGTAATCACGTGACTTGGAGTAAGTCAGAAAGTGAAAGACACATATCATATCATATCACTTATAGGTGTTACCTATAAATTGATACCAGGGCAGATATTTCCACGGAGAAGGGCAATCACAGATTCATTAAACAAACTTATGGTTCACCAAAGGAAAGGTGTGAGGATTGAATTCATTATGATATTGGGGTTAACAGACATATACAAACACAGTAGACGTATATAATCACCAAAGACCTACGGAGTACCAAGAGAAGACTACTCAACATTCTGTCATAACGAACATGGGAAAAGGATCCCAGGAAGAACAGACATATGTATATGTGTAAAAGAACCACCTCTTGCACACCTACAACAAGCTAAACGTTGTACTCAAACTTGCTGTAATAAAAAATAAAAAATTAAATTAAAAACACGAACAAGAATTAGTGAGAAAAACTTGAGGGGCTTTCTCCTGGTACATTCCGTTCTACATTCCAATCTAGAACGTGAATTCCATTGAGGCTCTGCTGCCCTAGTAACCAGATTAGGTAAGGGAGAACTGCTGCCACCTTGTGGCCGTTTCACACAACAGCAGCTTTAATCCCAGCGCTAATGGTCAGTGGATATTCCAAATCATTACAGGCCTGTAAATGACCCCTGCCCTGAAAACCAATCCTGGGGTCATTTATCGACCAAAAAATTCAAAAGACGTCCATATTTCAAAACGACAGTTTCAAGAGGCATATTTCACGCACATTAGTGTTCTGCTTCTTTTGATTTCATTCCTTCTTTGTTAAAAAAACGGGAATGGAAAAAGGCAACCCTCAGAATGGGCGAAAACTTTCACAAACGAATCAATGGACAAAGGTTTAATCTCCAATATATATGAACAGCTCATGCAGCTTAATATTAATACAACAAACAACCCAATACAAAAATGGGCAGAAGATCTAAATAGACGTTTCTTCAAAGAAGACACAGAGATGGCCAAGACGCACATGAAAAGCTGCTCAACATCACTAATTATTAGAGAAATGCAAATCAAAACTACAATGAGGTAAGACCTCACACCTGTTAGAATCGGCATCATCAGATAATCTACAAACAACAAATTCTGGGGAGGGTGTGGACAAAAGGAACCCTCTTCCGCTCTTGGTGGGAATGTAAATTGATACAGTCACTATGGAGAACAGTATGGAGGTTCCTTTAAAAAACTAAAAAGAGAGTTACCATAGGATCCAGCAATCCCACTTCTGGGCATATACCCAGAGAAAACCATAAATCACAGAGACACATTCACCACAATGTTCATTGCAGCACTATTTACAATAGCCAGGTAATTGAAGCAACCTAAATGCCCACAGACAGACGAATGGATAAAGATGTGGTACATATATAAAATGGAATATTACTCAGCCATAAAAAGGAATGAAACTGGGTCATTTGTAGAGAAGTTGATGGATCTAGAGACTGTCATACAGAGTGAAGTAAGTCAGAAAGAGAAAAACAAATATTGTATATTAATGCCTATATGTGGAACCTAGAAAAATGCTACAGATGAACTGGTTTGCAGGGCAGAAATAGAGACACAGAGGTAGAGAACAAACGTATGGACACAAAGTGGGGGAAGCCATGGGGTGGTGGTGGTGGGATGAGTTGGGAGATTGGGATTGACCTGTATACATGTCTATGCATAAAATAGATAACTAATAATAACGTACTGTATAAAAAAATAAATAAAATTAAATTTCAAAAATTTTAAAAATAAAATGTAAAAATAAAACAGAAAAAATGTTCTTCCATTCACACTGATGTATTTATAAGAATGAATTATTTCCATGCTTATATCCATAAATACATAAAAGAGGAATAAAATCTAACTTGAACCAAAAAAGAAAAAATAAAACTGAACCTAACAGTTATACAGAGGAAAACACAACCAAGGCACTTGCTCCAGTGGTAAACAATTCTAAAATTGGTCAGAGGTGGGGAATCATCTCCCATAGAGCCAGCAGCCCCGCCCGCCCACGCAAGGAGCGTCCTTATTGCAAAGCTGGGGGACCGTGCCGAGGCCTCTGTGAGTAAACGTGAGCTGAGCCCCAGGCCAGCTGCTGCTGCACTGTTCCCACCCTTCCCAGGTGAAACACCTGAATATGTACAAGGGCTTGAAAGCCTAGAGGAAGGGCCGTGGAGCCACACCAGCGACAGCACGCAGGCCACCTTGGTGCCTGCAGGTCAGCCAGGATGGTCCTGGCCACGGGCGCTCTTCTGGAAGCTTTCCATTGCCCTGCCTGAGATACCCCTCCTGTCCCGGCCCCCACTCCTTTTTTTCCTTCCTCACCTCAGCCCGGAGAGATATTCCAGTGGAAGTTATGGGTGACACATCCTCTTCTTTACAGGTGGCAGCCTGGCAACTCCTGCAGAAAGTCCAGCAGAGCCCCACTCACACCGGGCCACCCACAAAGCCGTGGACCCTCACACCCTCCCACCAGCACAGCCCCGAGACTGCTGACGGGGCAGAGAATATGGAGTCAGGCACAGCTGCAGGGGCTATTGCTGCCTGGAGTGCTGTTTATATTGACCTCAACCCAGGCACACCTGGGGAGGGCTTGCCGGCAGGGTCAGGCTGCCCAGGTCAGCTAATCCTCAGCCCTCGGGGAATCACATTGCAGAAAATGGACCTCGCTAAGACAGAATATTCGCCAAGGAAAAGAAGCACACAATGCCATTTGCAGCACCGTAGATGAGTCTAGAGGTAATCACGTGACTTGGAGTAAGTCAGAAAGTGAAAGACACATATCATATCATATCACTTATAGGTGTTACCTATAAATTGATACCAGGGCAGATATTTCCACGGAGAAGGGCAATCACAGATTCATTAAACAAACTTATGGTTCACCAAAGGAAAGGTGTGAGGATTGAATTCATTATGATATTGGGGTTAACAGACATATACAAACACAGTAGACGTATATAATCACCAAAGACCTACGGAGTACCAAGAGAAGACTACTCAACATTCTGTCATAACGAACATGGGAAAAGGATCCCAGGAAGAACAGACATATGTATATGTGTAAAAGAACCACCTCTTGCACACCTACAACAAGCTAAACGTTGTACTCAAACTTGCTGTAATAAAAAATAAAAAATTAAATTAAAAACACGAACAAGAATTAGTGAGAAAAACTTGAGGGGCTTTCTCCTGGTACATTCCGTTCTACATTCCAATCTAGAACGCGACTTCCATTGAGGCTCTGCTGCCCTAGTAACCAGATTTGGTAAGGGAGAACTGCTGCCACCTTGTGGCCGTTTCACACAACAGCAGCTTTAATCCCAGCGCTAATGGTCAGTGGATATTCCAAATCATTACAGGCCTGTAAATGACCCCTGCCCTGAAAACCAATCCTGGGGTCATTTATCGACCAAAAAATTCAAAAGACGTCCATATTTCAAAACGACAGTTTCAAGAGGCATATTTCACGCACATTAGTGTTCTGCTTCTTTTGATTTCTTTCTTTCTTTGTTAAAAAAACGGGAATGGAAAAAGGCAACCCTCAGAATGGGCGAAAACTTTCACAAACGAATCAATGGACAAAGGTTTAATCTCCAATACATATAAACAGCTCATGCAGCTTAATATTAATAAAACAAACAACCCAATACAAAAATGGGCAGAAGATCTAAATAGACGTTTCTTCAAAGAAGACACAGAGATGGCCAAGACGCACATGAAAAGCTGCTCAACATCACTAATTATTAGAGAAATGCAAATCAAAACTACAATGAGGTAAGACCTCACACCTGTTAGAATCGGCATCATCAGATAATCTACAAACAACAAATTCTGGGGAGGGTGTGGACAAAAGGAACCCTCTTCCGCTCTTGGTGGGAATGTAAATTGATACAGTCACTATGGAGAACAGTATGGAGGTTCCCTTAAAAAACTAAAAAGAGAATTACCATAGGATCCAGCAATCCCACTTCTGGGCATATACCCAGAGAAAATCATAAATCACAAAGACACATTCACCACAATGTTCATTGCAGCACTATTTACAATAGCCAGGTAATGGAAGCAACCTAAATGGCCACAGACAGACGAATGGATAAAGATGTGGTACATATATAAAATGGAATATTACTCAGCCATAAAAAGGAATGAAACTGGGTCATTTGTAGAGAAGTTGATGGATCTAGAGACTGTCATACAGAGTGAAGTAAGTCAGAAAGAGAAAAACAAATATTGTATATTAATGCCTATATGTGGAACCTAGAAAAATGCTACAGATGAACTGGTTTGCAGGGCAGAAATAGAGACACAGAGGTAGAGAACAAACGTATGGACACAAAGTGGGGGAAGCCATGGGGTGGTGGTGGTGGGATGAGTTGGGAGATTGGGATTGACCTGTATACATGTCTATGCATAAAATAGATAACTAATAATAACGTACTGTATAAAAAAATAAATAAAATTAAATTTCAAAAATTTTAAAAATAAAATGTAAAAATAAAACAGAAAAAATGTTCTTCCATTCACACTGATGTATTTATAAGAATGAATTATTTCCATGCTTATATCCATAAATACATAAAAGAGGAATAAAATCTAACTTGAACCAAAAAAGAAAAAATAAAACTGAACCTAACAGTTATACAGAGGAAAACACAACCAAAGCACTTGCTCCAGTGGTAAACAATTCTAAAATTGGTCAGAGGTGGGGAATCATCTCCCATAGAGCCAGCAGCCCCGCCCGCCCACGCAAGGAGCGTCCTTATTGCAAAGCTGGGGGACCGTGCCGAGGCCTCTGTGAGTAAACGTGAGCTGAGCCCCAGGCCAGCTGCTGCTGAACTGTTCCCACCCTTCCCAGGTGAAACACCTGAATATGTACAAGGGCTTGAAAGCCTAGAGGAAGGGCCGTGGAGCCACACCAGCAACAGCACGCAGGCCACCTTGGTGCCTGCAGGTCAGCCAGGATGGTCCTGGCCACGGGCGCTCTTCTGGAAGCTTTCCATTGCCCTGCCTGAGATACCCCTCCTGTCCCGGCCCCCACTCCTTTTTTTCCTTCCTCACCTCAGCCCGGAGAGATATTCCAGTGGAAGTTATGGGTGACACATCCTCTTCTTTACAGGTGGCAGCCTGGCAACTCCTGCAGAAAGTCCAGCAGAGACCCACTCACACCGGGCCACCCACAAAGCCGTGGACCCTCACACCCTCCCACCAGCACAGCCCCGAGACTGCTGACGGGGCAGAGAATATGGAGTCAGGCACAGCTGCAGGGGCTATTGCTGCCTGGATTGCTGTTTACATTGACCTCAACCCAGGCACACCTGGGGAGGGCTTGCCGGCTGGGTCAGGCTGCCCAGGTCAGCTAATCCTCAGCCCTCGGGGAATCACATTGCAGAAAATGGACCTCGCTAAGACAGAATATTCGCCAACGAAAAGAAGCACACAATGCCATTTGCAGCACCGTAGATGAGTCTAGAGGTAATCACGTGACTTGGAGTAAGTCAGAAAGTGAAAGACACATATCATATCATATCACTTATAGGTGTTACCTATAAATTGATACCAGGGCAGATATTTCCACGGAGAAGGGCAATCACAGATTCATTAAACAAACTTATGGTTCACCAAAGGAAAGGTGTGAGGATTGAATTCATTATGATATTTGGGTTAACAGACATATACAAACACAGTAGACGTATATAATCACCAAAGACCTACGGAGTACCAAGAGAAGACTACTCAACATTCTGTTATAACGAACATGGGAAAAGGATCCCAGGAAGAACAGACATATGTATATGTGTAAAAGAACCACCTCTTGCACACCTACAACAAGCTAAACGTTGTACTCAAACTTGCTGTAATAAAAAATAAAAAATTAAATTAAAAACACGAACAAGAATTAGTGAGAAAAACTTGAGGGGCTTTCTCCTGGTACATTCCGTTCTACATTCCAATCTAGAACGTGAATTCCATTGAGGCTCTGCTGCCCTAGTAACCAGATTAGGTAAGGGAGAACTGCTGCCACCTTGTGGCCGTTTCACACAACAGCAGCTTTAATCCCAGCGCTAATGGTCAGTGGATATTCCAAATCATTACAGGCCTGTAAATGACCCCTGCCCTGAAAACCAATCCTGGGGTCATTTATCGACCAAAAAATTCAAAAGACGTCCATATTTCAAAACGACAGTTTCAAGAGGCATATTTCACGCACATTAGTGTTCTGCTTCTTTTGATTTCATTCCTTCTTTGTTAAAAAAACGGGAATGGAAAAAGGCAACCCTCAGAATGGGCGAAAACTTTCACAAACGAATCAATGGACAAAGGTTTAATCTCCAATATATATGAACAGCTCATGCAGCTTAATATTAATACAACAAACAACCCAATACAAAAATGGGCAGAAGATCTAAATAGACGTTTCTTCAAAGAAGACACAGAGATGGCCAAGACGCACATGAAAAGCTGCTCAACATCACTAATTATTAGAGAAATGCAAATCAAAACTACAATGAGGTAAGACCTCACACCTGTTAGAATCGGCATCATCAGATAATCTACAAACAACAAATTCTGGGGAGGGTGTGGACAAAAGGAACCCTCTTCCGCTCTTGGTGGGAATGTAAATTGATACAGTCACTATGGAGAACAGTATGGAGGTTCCTTTAAAAAACTAAAAAGAGAGTTACCATAGGATCCAGCAATCCCACTTCTGGGCATATACCCAGAGAAAACCATAAATCACAGAGACACATTCACCACAATGTTCATTGCAGCACTATTTACAATAGCCAGGTAATTGAAGCAACCTAAATGCCCACAGACAGACGAATGGATAAAGATGTGGTACATATATAAAATGGAATATTACTCAGCCATAAAAAGGAATGAAACTGGGTCATTTGTAGAGAAGTTGATGGATCTAGAGACTGTCATACAGAGTGAAGTAAGTCAGAAAGAGAAAAACAAATATTGTATATTAATGCCTATATGTGGAACCTAGAAAAATGCTACAGATGAACTGGTTTGCAGGGCAGAAATAGAGACACAGAGGTAGAGAACAAACGTATGGACACAAAGTGGGGGAAGCCATGGGGTGGTGGTGGTGGGATGAGTTGGGAGATTGGGATTGACCTGTATACATGTCTATGCATAAAATAGATAACTAATAATAACGTACTGTATAAAAAAATAAATAAAATTAAATTTCAAAAATTTTAAAAATAAAATGTAAAAATAAAACAGAAAAAATGTTCTTCCATTCACACTGATGTATTTATAAGAATGAATTATTTCCATGCTTATATCCATAAATACATAAAAGAGGAATAAAATCTAACTTGAACCAAAAAAGAAAAAATAAAACTGAACCTAACAGTTATACAGAGGAAAACACAACCAAGGCACTTGCTCCAGTGGTAAACAATTCTAAAATTGGTCAGAGGTGGGGAATCATCTCCCATAGAGCCAGCAGCCCCGCCCGCCCACGCAAGGAGCGTCCTTATTGCAAAGCTGGGGGACCGTGCCGAGGCCTCTGTGAGTAAACGTGAGCTGAGCCCCAGGCCAGCTGCTGCTGCACTGTTCCCACCCTTCCCAGGTGAAACACCTGAATATGTACAAGGGCTTGAAAGCCTAGAGGAAGGGCCGTGGAGCCACACCAGCGACAGCACGCAGGCCACCTTGGTGCCTGCAGGTCAGCCAGGATGGTCCTGGCCACGGGCGCTCTTCTGGAAGCTTTCCATTGCCCTGCCTGAGATACCCCTCCTGTCCCGGCCCCCACTCCTTTTTTTCCTTCCTCACCTCAGCCCGGAGAGATATTCCAGTGGAAGTTATGGGTGACACATCCTCTTCTTTACAGGTGGCAGCCTGGCAACTCCTGCAGAAAGTCCAGCAGAGCCCCACTCACACCGGGCCACCCACAAAGCCGTGGACCCTCACACCCTCCCACCAGCACAGCCCCGAGACTGCTGACGGGGCAGAGAATATGGAGTCAGGCACAGCTGCAGGGGCTATTGCTGCCTGGAGTGCTGTTTATATTGACCTCAACCCAGGCACACCTGGGGAGGGCTTGCCGGCAGGGTCAGGCTGCCCAGGTCAGCTAATCCTCAGCCCTCGGGGAATCACATTGCAGAAAATGGACCTCGCTAAGACAGAATATTCGCCAAGGAAAAGAAGCACACAATGCCATTTGCAGCACCGTAGATGAGTCTAGAGGTAATCACGTGACTTGGAGTAAGTCAGAAAGTGAAAGACACATATCATATCATATCACTTATAGGTGTTACCTATAAATTGATACCAGGGCAGATATTTCCACGGAGAAGGGCAATCACAGATTCATTAAACAAACTTATGGTTCACCAAAGGAAAGGTGTGAGGATTGAATTCATTATGATATTGGGGTTAACAGACATATACAAACACAGTAGACGTATATAATCACCAAAGACCTACGGAGTACCAAGAGAAGACTACTCAACATTCTGTCATAACGAACATGGGAAAAGGATCCCAGGAAGAACAGACATATGTATATGTGTAAAAGAACCACCTCTTGCACACCTACAACAAGCTAAACGTTGTACTCAAACTTGCTGTAATAAAAAATAAAAAATTAAATTAAAAACACGAAGAAGAATTAGTGAGAAAAACTTGAGGGGCTTTCTCCTGGTACATTCCGTTCTACATTCCAATCTAGAACGCGACTTCCATTGAGGCTCTGCTGCCCTAGTAACCAGATTTGGTAAGGGAGAACTGCTGCCACCTTGTGGCCGTTTCACACAACAGCAGCTTTAATCCCAGCGCTAATGGTCAGTGGATATTCCAAATCATTACAGGCCTGTAAATGACCCCTGCCCTGAAAACCAATCCTGGGGTCATTTATCGACCAAAAAATTCAAAAGACGTCCATATTTCAAAACGACAGTTTCAAGAGGCATATTTCACGCACATTAGTGTTCTGCTTCTTTTGATTTCTTTCTTTCTTTGTTAAAAAAACGGGAATGGAAAAAGGCAACCCTCAGAATGGGCGAAAACTTTCACAAACGAATCAATGGACAAAGGTTTAATCTCCAATACATATAAACAGCTCATGCAGCTTAATATTAATAAAACAAACAACCCAATACAAAAATGGGCAGAAGATCTAAATAGACGTTTCTTCAAAGAAGACACAGAGATGGCCAAGACGCACATGAAAAGCTGCTCAACATCACTAATTATTAGAGAAATGCAAATCAAAACTACAATGAGGTAAGACCTCACACCTGTTAGAATCGGCATCATCAGATAATCTACAAACAACAAATTCTGGGGAGGGTGTGGACAAAAGGAACCCTCTTCCGCTCTTGGTGGGAATGTAAATTGATACAGTCACTATGGAGAACAGTATGGAGGTTCCCTTAAAAAACTAAAAAGAGAATTACCATAGGATCCAGCAATCCCACTTCTGGGCATATACCCAGAGAAAATCATAAATCACAAAGACACATTCACCACAATGTTCATTGCAGCACTATTTACAATAGCCAGGTAATGGAAGCAACCTAAATGGCCACAGACAGACGAATGGATAAAGATGTGGTACATATATAAAATGGAATATTACTCAGCCATAAAAAGGAATGAAACTGGGTCATTTGTAGAGAAGTTGATGGATCTAGAGACTGTCATACAGAGTGAAGTAAGTCAGAAAGAGAAAAACAAATATTGTATATTAATGCCTATATGTGGAACCTAGAAAAATGCTACAGATGAACTGGTTTGCAGGGCAGAAATAGAGACACAGAGGTAGAGAACAAACGTATGGACACAAAGTGGGGGAAGCCATGGGGTGGTGGTGGTGGGATGAGTTGGGAGATTGGGATTGACCTGTATACATGTCTATGCATAAAATAGATAACTAATAATAACCTACTGTATAAAAAAAATAAATAAAATTAAATTTCAAAAATTTTAAAAATAAAATGTAAAAATAAAACAGAAAATATGTTCTTCCATTCACACTGATGTATTTATAAGAATGAATTATTTCCATGCTTATATCCATAAATACATAAAAGAGGAATAAAATCTAACTTGAACCAAAAAAGCAAAAAAAAAAACTAAACCTAACAGTTATACAGAGGAAAACACTACCAAGGCACTTGCTCCAGTGGTAAACAATTCTGAAATTGGTCAGAGGTGGGGAATCATCTCCCATAGAGCCAGCAGCCCCACCCGCCCACGCAAGGAGCGTCCTTATTGCAAAGCTGGGGGACCGTGCCCAGGCCTCTGTGAGTAAACGTGAGCTGAGCCCCAGGCCAGCTGCTGCTGAACTGTTCCCACCCTTCCCAGGTGAAACACCTGAATATGTACAAGGGCTTGAAAGCCTAGAGGAAGGGCCGTGGAGCCACACCAGCAACAGCACGCAGGCCACCTTGGTGCCTGCAGGTCAGCCAGGATGGTCCTGGCCACGGGCGCTCTTCTGGAAGCTTTCCATTGCCCTGCCTGAGATACCCCTCCTGTCCCGGCCCCCACTCCTTTTTTTCCTTCCTCACCTCAGCCCGGAGAGATATTCCAGTGGAAGTTATGGGTGACACATCCTCTTCTTTACAGGTGGCAGCCTGGCAACTCCTGCAGAAAGTCCAGCAGAGCCCCACTCACACCGGGCCACCCACAAAGCCGTGGACCCTCACACCCTCCCACCAGCACAGCCCCGAGACTGCTGACGGGGCAGAGAATATGGAGTCAGGCACAGCTGCAGGGGCTATTGCTGCCTGGAGTGCTGTTTACATTGACCTCAACCCAGGCACACCTGGGGAGGGCTTGCCGGCTGGGTCAGGCTGCCCAGGTCAGCTAATCCTCAGCCCTCGGGGAATCACATTGCAGAAAATGGACCTCGCTAAGACAGAATATTCGCCAACGAAAAGAAGCACACAATGCCATTTGCAGCACCGTAGATGAGTCTAGAGGTAATCACGTGACTTGGAGTAAGTCAGAAAGTGAAAGACACATATCATATCATATCACTTATAGGTGTTACCTATAAATTGATACCAGGGCAGATATTTCCACGGAGAAGGGCAATCACAGATTCATTAAACAAACTTATGGTTCACCAAAGGAAAGGTGTGAGGATTGAATTCATTATGATATTGGGGTTAACAGACATATACAAACACAGTAGACGTATATAATCACCAAAGACCTACGGAGTACCAAGAGAAGACTACTCAACATTCTGTCATAACGAACATGGGAAAAGGATCCCAGGAAGAACAGACATATGTATATGTGTAAAAGAACCACCTCTTGCACACCTACAACAAGCTAAACGTTGTACTCAAACTTGCTGTAATAAAAAATAAAAAATTAAATTAAAAACACGAACAAGAATTAGTGAGAAAAACTTGAGGGGCTTTCTCCTGGTACATTCCGTTCTACATTCCAATCTAGAACGTGAATTCCATTGAGGCTCTGCTGCCCTAGTAACCAGATTAGGTAAGGGAGAACTGCTGCCACCTTGTGGCCGTTTCACACAACAGCAGCTTTAATCCCAGCGCTAATGGTCAGTGGATATTCCAAATCATTACAGGCCTGTAAATGACCCCTGCCCTGAAAACCAATCCTGGGGTCATTTATCGACCAAAAAATTCAAAAGACGTCCATATTTCAAAACGACAGTTTCAAGAGGCATATTTCACGCACATTAGTGTTCTGCTTCTTTTGATTTCATTCCTTCTTTGTTAAAAAAACGGGAATGGAAAAAGGCAACCCTCAGAATGGGCGAAAACTTTCACAAACGAATCAATGGACAAAGGTTTAATCTCCAATATATATGAACAGCTCATGCAGCTTAATATTAATACAACAAACAACCCAATACAAAAATGGGCAGAAGATCTAAATAGACGTTTCTTCAAAGAAGACACAGAGATGGCCAAGACGCACATGAAAAGCTGCTCAACATCACTAATTATTAGAGAAATGCAAATCAAAACTACAATGAGGTAAGACCTCACACCTGTTAGAATCGGCATCATCAGATAATCTACAAACAACAAATTCTGGGGAGGGTGTGGACAAAAGGAACCCTCTTCCGCTATTGGTGGGAATGTAAATTGATACAGTCACTATGGAGAACAGTATGGAGGTTCCTTTAAAAAACTAAAAAGAGAATTACCATAGGATCCAGCAATCCCACTTCTGGGCATATACCCAGAGAAAACCATAAATCACAGAGACACATTCACCACAATGTTCATTGCAGCACTATTTACAATAGCCAGGTAATTGAAGCAACCTAAATGCCCACAGACAGACGAATGGATAAAGATGTGGTACATATATAAAATGGAATATTACTCAGCCATAAAAAGGAATGAAACTGGGTCATTTGTAGAGAAGTTGATGGATCTAGAGACTGTCATACAGAGTGAAGTAAGTCAGAAAGAGAAAAACAAATATTGTATATTAATGCCTATATGTGGAACCTAGAAAAATGCTACAGATGAACTGGTTTGCAGGGCAGAAATAGAGACACAGAGGTAGAGAACAAAGTATGGACACAAAGTGGGGGAAGCCATGGGGTGGTGGTGGTGGGATGAGTTGGGAGATTGGGATTGACCTGTATACATGTCTATGCATAAAATAGATAATTAATAATAACCTACTGTATAAAAAAAATAAATAAAATTAAATTTCAAAAATTTTAAAAATAAAATGTAAAAATAAAACAGAAAAAATGTTCTTCCATTCACACTGATGTATTTATAAGAATGAATTATTTCCATGCTTATATCCATAATACATAAAAGAGGAATAAAATCTAACTTGAACCAAAAAAGAAAAAAAAAAACTAAACCTAACAGTTATACAGAGGAAAACACTACCAAGGCACTTGCTCCAGTGGTAAACAATTCTGAAATTGGTCAGAGGTGGGGAATCATCTCCCATAGAGCCAGCAGCCCCGCCCGCCCACGCAAGGAGCGTCCTTATTGCAAAGCTGGGGGACCGTGCCGAGGCCTCTGTGAGTAAACGTGAGCTGAGCCCCAGGCCAGCTGCTGCTGAACTGTTCCCACCCTTCCCAGGTGAAACACCTGAATATGTACAAGGGCTTGAAAGCCTAGAGGAAGGGCCGTGGAGCCACACCAGCGACAGCACGCAGGCCACCTTGGTGCCTGCAGGTCAGCCAGGATGGTCCTGGCCACGGGCGCTCTTCTGGAAGCTTTCCATTGCCCTGACTGAGATACCCCTCCTGTCCCGGCCCCCACTCCTTTTTTTCCTTCCTCACCTCAGCCCGGAGAGATATTCCAGTGGAAGTTATGGGTGACACATCCTCTTCTTTACAGGTGGCAGCCTGGCAACTCCTGCAGAAAGTCCAGCAGAGCCCCACTCACACCGGGCCACCCACAAAGCCGTGGACCCTCACACCCTCCCACCAGCACAGCCCCGAGACTGCTGACGGGGCAGAGAATATGGAGTCAGGCACAGCTGCAGGGGCTATTGCTGCCTGGAGTGCTGTTTATATTGACCTCAACCCAGGCACACCTGGGGAGGGCTTGCCGGCAGGGTCAGGCTGCCCAGGTCAGCTAATCCTCAGCCCTCGGGGAATCACATTGCAGAAAATGGACCTCGCTAAGACAGAATATTCGCCAAGGAAAAGAAGCACACAATGCCATTTGCAGCACCGTAGATGAGTCTAGAGGTAATCACGTGACTTGGAGTAAGTCAGAAAGTGAAAGACACATATCATATCATATCACTTATAGGTGTTACCTATAAATTGATACCAGGGCAGATATTTCCACGGAGAAGGGCAATCACAGATTCATTAAACAAACTTATGGTTCACCAAAGGAAAGGTGTGAGGATTGAATTCATTATGATATTGGGGTTAACAGACATATACAAACACAGTAGACGTATATAATCACCAAAGACCTACGGAGTACCAAGAGAAGACTACTCAACATTCTGTCATAACGAACATGGGAAAAGGATCCCAGGAAGAACAGACATATGTATATGTGTAAAAGAACCACCTCTTGCACACCTACAACAAGCTAAACGTTGTACTCAAACTTGCTGTAATAAAAAATAAAAACTTAAATTAAAAACACGAACAAGAATTAGTGAGAAAAACTTGAGGGGCTTTCTCCTGGTACATTCCGTTCTACATTCCAATCTAGAACGCGACTTCCATTGAGGCTCTGCTGCCCTAGTAACCAGATTTGGTAAGGGAGAACTGCTGCCACCTTGTGGCCGTTTCACACAACAGCAGCTTTAATCCCAGCGCTAATGGTCAGTGGATATTCCAAATCATTACAGGCCTGTAAATGACCCCTGCCCTGAAAACCAATCCTGGGGTCATTTATCGACCAAAAAATTCAAAAGACGTCCATATTTCAAAACGACAGTTTCAAGAGGCATATTTCATGCACATTAGTGTTCTGCTTCTTTTGATTTCTTTCTTTCTTTGTTAAAAAAACGGGAATGGAAAAAGGCAACCCTCATAATGGGCGAAAACTTTCACAAACGAATCAATGGACAAAGGTTTAATCTCCAATATATATAAACAGCTCATGCAGCTTAATATTAATACAACAAACAACCCAATACAAAAATGGGCAGAAGATCTAAATAGACGTTTCTTCAAAGAAGACACAGAGATGGCCAAGACGCACATGAAAAGCTGCTCAACATCACTAATTATTAGAGAAATGCAAATCAAAACTACAATGAGGTAAGACCTCACACCTGTTAGAATCGGCATCATCAGATAATCTACAAACAACAAATTCTGGGGAGGGTGTGGACAAAAGGAACCCTCTTCCGCTCTTGGTGGGAATGTAAATTGATACAGTCACTATGGAGAACAGTATGGAGGTTCCCTTAAAAAACTAAAAAGAGAATTACCATAGGATCCAGCAATCCCACTTCTGGGCATATACCCAGAGAAAATCATAAATCACAAAGACACATTCACCACAATGTTCATTGCAGCACTATTTACAATAGCCAGGTAATGGAAGCAACCTAAATGGCCACAGACAGACGAATGGATAAAGATGTGGTACATATATAAAATGGAATATTACTCAGCCATAAAAAGGAATGAAACTGGGTCATTTGTAGAGAAGTTGATGGATCTAGAGACTGTCATACAGAGTGAAGTAAGTCAGAAAGAGAAAAACAAATATTGTATATTAATGCCTATATGTGGAACCTAGAAAAATGCTACAGATGAACTGGTTTGCAGGGCAGAAATAGAGACACAGAGGTAGAGAACAAACGTATGGACACAAAGTGGGGGAAGCCATGGGGTGGTGGTGGTGGGATGAGTTGGGAGATTGGGATTGACCTGTATACATGTCTATGCATAAAATAGATAACTAATAATAACCTACTGTATAAAAAAAATAAATAAAATTAAATTTCAAAAATTTTAAAAATAAAATGTAAAAATAAAACAGAAAAAATGTTCTTCCATTCACACTGATGTATTTATAAGAATGAATTATTTCCATGCTTATATCCATAAATACATAAAAGAGGAATAAAATCTAACTTGAACCAAAAAAGCAAAAAAAAAAACTAAACCTAACAGTTATACAGAGGAAAACACTACCAAGGCACTTGCTCCAGTGGTAAACAATTCTGAAATTGGTCAGAGGTGGGGAATCATCTCCCATAGAGCCAGCAGCCCCGCCCGCCCACGCAAGGAGCGTCCTTATTGCAAAGCTGGGGGACCGTGCCGAGGCCTCTGTGAGTAAACGTGAGCTGAGCCCCAGGCCAGCTGCGTCTGAACTGTTCCCACCCTTCCCAGGTGAAACACCTGAATATGTACAAGGGCTTGAAAGCCTAGAGGAAGGGCCGTGGAGCCACACCAGCGACAGCACGCAGGCCACCTTGGTGCCTGCAGGTCAGCCAGGATGGTCCTGGCCACGGGCGCTCTTCTGGAAGCTTTCCATTGCCCTGACTGAGATACCCCTCCTGTCCCGGCCCCCACTCCTTTTTTTCCTTCCTCACCTCAGCCCGGAGAGATATTCCAGTGGAAGTTATGGGTGACACATCCTCTTCTTTACAGGTGGCAGCCTGGCAACTCCTGCAGAAAGTCCAGCAGAGCCCCACTCACACCGGGCCACCCACAAAGCCGTGGACCCTCACACCCTCCCACCAGCACAGCCCCGAGACTGCTGACGGGGCAGAGAATATGGAGTCAGGCACAGCTGCAGGGGCTATTGCTGCCTGGAGTGCTGTTTATATTGACCTCAACCCAGGCACACCTGGGGAGGGCTTGCCGGCAGGGTCAGGCTGCCCAGGTCAGCTAATCCTCAGCCCTCGGGGAATCACATTGCAGAAAATGGACCTCGCTAAGACAGAATATTCGCCAAGGAAAAGAAGCACACAATGCCATTTGCAGCACCGTAGATGAGTCTAGAGGTAATCACGTGACTTGGAGTAAGTCAGAAAGTGAAAGACACATATCATATCATATCACTTATAGGTGTTACCTATAAATTGATACCAGGGCAGATATTTCCACGGAGAAGGGCAATCACAGATTCATTAAACAAACTTATGGTTCACCAAAGGAAAGGTGTGAGGATTGAATTCATTATGATATTGGGGTTAACAGACATATACAAACACAGTAGACGTATATAATCACCAAAGACCTACGGAGTACCAAGAGAAGACTACTCAACATTCTGTCATAACGAACATGGGAAAAGGATCCCAGGAAGAACAGACATATGTATATGTGTAAAAGAACCACCTCTTGCACACCTACAACAAGCTAAACGTTGTACTCAAACTTGCTGTAATAAAAAATAAAAAATTAAATTAAAAACACGAACAAGAATTAGTGAGAAAAACTTGAGGGGCTTTCTCCTGGTACATTCCGTTCTACATTCCAATCTAGAACGTGAATTCCATTGAGGCTCTGCTGCCCTAGTAACCAGATTAGGTAAGGGAGAACTGCTGCCACCTTGTGGCCGTTTCACACAACAGCAGCTTTAATCCCAGCGCTAATGGTCAGTGGATATTCCAAATCATTACAGGCCTGTAAATGACCCCTGCCCTGAAAACCAATCCTGGGGTCATTTATCGACCAAAAAATTCAAAAGACGTCCATATTTCAAAACGACAGTTTCAAGAGGCATATTTCACGCACATTAGTGTTCTGCTTCTTTTGATTTCTTTCTTTCTTTGTTAAAAAAACGGGAATGGAAAAAGGCAACCCTCAGAATGGGCGAAAACTTTCACAAACGAATCAATGGACAAAGGTTTAATCTCCAATATATATAAACAGCTCATGCAGCTTAATATTAATACAACAAACAACCCAATACAAAAATGGGCAGAAGATCTAAATAGACGTTTCTTCAAAGAAGACACAGAGATGGCCAAGACGCACATGAAAAGCTGCTCAACATCACTAATTATTAGAGAAATGCAAATCAAAACTACAATGAGGTAAGACCTCACACCTGTTAGAATCGGCATCATCAGATAATCTACAAACAACAAATTCTGGGGAGGGTGTGGACAAAAGGAAACCTCTTCCGCTCTTGGTGGGAATGTAAATTGATACAGTCACTATGGAGAACAGTATGGAGGTTCCCTTAAAAAACTAAAAAGAGAATTACCATAGGATCCAGCAATCCCACTTCTGGGCATATACCCAGAGAAAATCATAAATCACAAAGACACATTCACCACAATGTTCATTGCAGCACTATTTACAATAGCCAGGTAATGGAAGCAACCTAAATGGCCACAGACAGACGAATGGATAAAGATGTGGTACATATATAAAATGGAATATTACTCAGCCATAAAAAGGAATGAAACTGGGTCATTTGTAGAGAAGTTGATGGATCTAGAGACTGTCATACAGAGTGAAGTAAGTCAGAAAGAGAAAAACAAATATTGTATATTAATGCCTATATGTGGAACCTAGAAAAATGCTACAGATGAACTGGTTTGCAGGGCAGAAATAGAGACACAGAGGTAGAGAACAAACGTATGGACACAAAGTGGGGGAAGCCATGGGGTGGTGGTGGTGGGATGAGTTGGGAGATTGGGATTGACCTGTATACATGTCTATGCATAAAATAGATAACTAATAATAACCTACTGTATAAAAAAAATAAATAAAATTAAATTTCAAAAATTTTAAAAATAAAATGTAAAAATAAAACAGAAAATATGTTCTTCCATTCACACTGATGTATTTATGAGAATGAATTATTTCCATGCTTATATCCATAAATACATAAAAGAGGAATAAAATCTAACTTGAACCAAAAAAGCAAAAAAAAAAAACTAAACCTAACAGTTATACAGAGGAAAACACTACCAAGGCACTTGCTCCAGTGGTAAACAATTCTGAAATTGGTCAGAGGTGGGGAATCATCTCCCTTAGAGCCAGCAGCCCCGCCCGCCCACGCAAGGAGCGTCCTTATTGCAAAGCTGGGGGACCGTGCCGAGGCCTCTGTGAGTAAACGTGAGCTGAGCCCCAGGCCAGCTGCTGCTGAACTGTTCCCACCCTTCCCAGGTGAAACACCTGAATATGTACAAGGGCTTGAAAGCCTAGAGGAAGGGCCGTGGAGCCACACCAGCGACAGCACGCAGGCCACCTTGGTGCCTGCAGGTCAGCCAGGATGGTCCTGGCCACGGGCGCTCTTCTGGAAGCTTTCCATTGCCCTGCCTGAGATACCCCTCCTGTCCCGGCCCCCACTCCTTTTTTTCCTTCCTCACCTCAGCCCGGAGAGATATTCCAGTCGAAGTTATGGGTGACACATCCTCTTCTTTACAGGTGGCAGCCTGGCAACTCCTGCAGAAAGTCCAGCAGAGCCCCACTCACACCGGGCCACCCACAAAGCCGTGGACCCTCACACCCTCCCACCAGCACAGCCCCGAGACTGCTGACGGGGCAGAGAATATGGAGTCAGGCACAGCTGCAGGGGCTATTGCTGCCTGGAGTGCTGTTTATATTGACCTCAACCCAGGCACACCTGGGGAGGGCTTGCCGGCAGGGTCAGGCTGCCCAGGTCAGCTAATCCTCAGCCCTCGGGGAATCACATTGCAGAAAATGGACCTCGCTAAGACAGAATATTCGCCAACGAAAAGAAGCACACAATGCCATTTGCAGCACCGTAGATGAGTCTAGAGGTAATCACGTGACTTGGAGTAAGTCAGAAAGTGAAAGACACATATCATATCATATCACTTATAGGTGTTACCTATAAATTGATACCAGGGCAGATATTTCCACGGAGAAGGGCAATCACAGATTCATTAAACAAACTTATGGTTCACCAAAGGAAAGGTGTGAGGATTGAATTCATTATGATATTGGGGTTAACAGACATATACAAACACAGTAGACGTATATAATCACCAAAGACCTACGGAGTACCAAGAGAAGACTACTCAACATTCTGTCATAACGAACATGGGAAAAGGATCCCAGGAAGAACAGACATATGTATATGTGTAAAAGAACCACCTCTTGCACACCTACAACAAGCTAAACGTTGTACTCAAACTTGCTGTAATAAAAAATAAAAAATTAAATTAAAAACACGAACAAGAATTACTGAGAAAAACTTGAGGGGCTTTCTCCTGGTACATTCCGTTCTACATTCCAATCTAGAACGTGAATTCCATTGAGGCTCTGCTGCCCTAGTAACCAGATTAGGTAAGGGAGAACTGCTGCCACCTTGTGGCCGTTTCACACAACAGCAGCTTTAATCCCAGCGCTAATGGTCAGTGGATATTCCAAATCATTACAGGCCTGTAAATGACCCCTGCCCTGAAATCCAATCCTGGGGTCATTTATCGACCAAAAAATTCAAAAGACGTCCATATTTCAAAACGACAGTTTCAAGAGGCATATTTCACGCACATTAGTGTTCTGCTTCTTTTGATTTCATTCCTTCTTTGTTAAAAAAACGGGAATGGAAAAAGGCAACCCTCAGAATGGGCGAAAACTTTCACAAACGAATCAATGGACAAAGGTTTAATCTCCAATATATATGAACAGCTCATGCAGCTTAATATTAATACAACAAACAACCCAATACAAAAATGGGCAGAAGATCTAAATAGACGTTTCTTCAAAGAAGACACAGAGATGGCCAAGACGCACATGAAAAGCTGCTCAACATCACTAATTATTAGAGAAATGCAAATCAAAACTACAATGAGGTAAGACCTCACACCTGTTAGAATCGGCATCATCAGATAATCTACAAACAACAAATTCTGGGGAGGGTGTGGACAAAAGGAACCCTCTTCCGCTATTGGTGGGAATGTAAATTGATACAGTCACTATGGAGAACAGTATGGAGGTTCCTTTAAAAAACTAAAAAGAGAATTACCATAGGATCCAGCAATCCCACTTCTGGGCATATACCCAGAGAAAACCATAAATCACAGAGACACATTCACCACAATGTTCATTGCAGCACTATTTACAATAGCCAGGTAATGGAAGCAACCTAAATCCCCACAGACAGACGAATGGATAAAGATGTGGTACATATATAAAATGGAATATTACTCAGCCATAAAAAGGAATGAAACTGGGTCATTTGTAGAGAAGTTGATGGATCTAGAGACTGTCATACAGAGTGAAGTAAGTCAGAAAGTGAAAAACAAATATTGTATATTAATGCCTATATGTGGAACCTAGAAAAATGCTACAGATGAACTGGTTTGCAGGGCAGAAATAGAGACACAGAGGTAGAGAACAAACGTATGGACACAAAGTGGGGGAAGCCACGGGGTGGTGGTGGTGGGATGAGTTGGGAGATTGGGATTGACCTGTATACATGTCTATGCATAAAATAGATAACTAATAATAACCTACTGTATAAAAAAAATAAATAAAATTAAATTTCAAAAATTTTAAAAATAAAATGTAAAAATAAAACAGAAAAAATGTTCTTCCATTCACACTGATGTATTTATAAGAATGAATTATTTCCATGCTTATATCTATAAATACATAAAAGAGGAATAAAATCTAACTTGAAGCAAAAAAGAAAAAATAAAACTGAACCTAACAGTTATACAGAGGCAAACACTACCAAGGCACTTGCTCCAGTGGTAAAGAATTCTGAAATTGGTCAGAGGTGGGGAATCATCTCCCATAGAGCCAGCAGCCCCGCCCGCCCACGCAAGGAGCGTCCTTATTGCAAAGCTGGGGGACCGTGCCGAGGCCTCTGTGAGTAAACGTGAGCTGAGCCCCAGGCCAGCTGCTGCTGAACTGTTCCCACCCTTCCCACGTGAAACACCTGAATATGTACAAGGGCTTGAAAGCCTAGAGGAAGGGCCGTGGAGCCACACCAGCGACAGCACGCAGGCCACCTTGGTGCCTGCAGGTCAGCCAGGATGGTCCTGGCCACGGGCGCTCTTCTGGAAGCTTTCCATTGCCCTGCCTGAGATACCCCTCCTGTCCCGGCCCCCACTCCTTTTTTTCCTTCCTCACCTCAGCCCGGAGAGATATTCCAGTGGAAGTTATGGGTGACACATCCTCTTCTTTACAGGTGGCAGCCTGGCAACTCCTGCAGAAAGTCCAGCAGAGCCCCACTCACACCGGGCCACCCACAAAGCCGTGGACCCTCACACCCTCCCACCAGCACAGCCCCGAGACTGCTGACGGGGCAGAGAATATGGAGTCAGGCACAGCTGCAGGGGCTATTGCTGCCTGGAGTGCTGTTTATATTGACCTCAACCCAGGCACACCTGGGGAGGGCTTGCCGGCAGGGTCAGGCTGCCCAGGTCAGCTAATCCTCAGCCCTCGGGGAATCACATTGCAGAAAATGGACCTCGCTAAGACAGAATATTCGCCAACGAAAAGAAGCACACAATGCCATTTGCAGCACCGTAGATGAGTCTAGAGGTAATCACGTGACTTGGAGTAAGTCAGAAAGTGAAAGACACATATCATATCATATCACTTATAGGTGTTACCTATAAATTGATACCAGGGCAGATATTTCCACGGAGAAGGGCAATCACAGATTCATTAAACAAACTTATGGTTCACCAAAGGAAAGGTGTGAGGATTGAATTCATTATGATATTGGGGTTAACAGACATATACAAACACAGTAGACGTATATAATCACCAAAGACCTACGGAGTACCAAGAGAAGACTACTCAACATTCTGTCATAACGAACATGGGAAAAGGATCCCAGGAAGAACAGACATATGTATATGTGTAAAAGAACCACCTCTTGCACACCTACAACAAGCTAAACGTTGTACTCAAACTTGCTGTAATAAAAAATAAAAAACTAAATTAAATACACGAACAAGAATTAGTGAGAAAAACTTGAGGGGCTTTCTCCTGGTACATTCCGTTCTACATTCCAATCTAGAACGCGACTTCCATTGAGGCTCTGCTGCCCTAGTAACCAGATTTGGTAAGGGAGAACTGCTGCCACCTTGTGGCCGTTTCACACAACAGCAGCTTTAATCCCAGCGCTAATGGTCAGTGGATATTCCAAATCATTACAGGCCTGTAAATGACCCCTGCCCTGAAAACCAATCCTGGGGTCATTTATCGACCAAAAAATTCAAAAGACGTCCATATTTCAAAACGACAGTTTCAAGAGGCATATTTCACGCACATTAGTGTTCTGCTTCTTTTGATTTCATTCCTTCTTTGTTAAAAAAACGGGAATGGAAAAAGGCAACCCTCAGAATGGGCGAAAACTTTCACAAACGAATCAATGGACAAAGGTTTAATCTCCAATATATATGAACAGCTCATGCAGCTTAATATTAATACAACAAACAACCCAATACAAAAATGGGCAGAAGATCTAAATAGACGTTTCTTCAAAGAAGACACAGAGATGGCCAAGACGCACATGAAAAGCTGCTCAACATCACTAATTATTAGAGAAATGCAAATCAAAACTACAATGAGGTAAGACCTCACACCTGTTAGAATCGGCATCATCAGATAATCTACAAACAACAAATTCTGGGGAGGGTGTGGACAAAAGGAACCCTCTTCCGCTATTGGTGGGAATGTAAATTGATACAGTCACTATGGAGAACAGTATGGAGGTTCCTTTAAAAAACTAAAAAGAGAATTACCATAGGATCCAGCAATCCCACTTCTGGGCATATACCCAGAGAAAACCATAAATCACAAGGACACATTCACCACAATGTTCATTGCAGCACTATTTACAATAGCCAGGTAATGGAAGCAACCTAAATGCCCACAGACAGACGAATGGATAAAGATGTGGTACATATATAAAATGGAATATTACTCAGCCATAAAAAGGAATGAAACTGGGTCATTTGTAGAGAAGTTGATGGATCTAGAGATTGTCATACAGAGTGAAGTAAGTCAGAAAGAGAAAAACAAATATTGTATATTAATGCCTATATGTGGAACCTAGAAAAATGCTACAGATGAACTGGTTTGCAGGGCAGAAATAGAGACACAGAGGTAGAGAACAAACGTATGGACACAAAGTGGGGGAAGCCATGGGGTGGTGGTGGTGGGATGAGTTGGGAGATTGGGATTGACCTGTATACATGTCTATGCATAAAATAGATAACTAATAATAACCTACTGTATAAAAAAAATAAATAAAATTAAATTTCAAAAATTTTGAAATAAAATGTAAAAATAAAACAGAAAATATGTTCTTCCATTCACACTGATGTATTTATAAGAATGAATTATTTCCATGCTTATATCCATAAATACATAAAAGAGGAATAAAATCTAACTTGAACCAAAAAAGAAAAAATAAAACTGAACCTAACAGTTATACAGAGGAAAACACTACCAAGGCACTTGCTCCAGTGGTAAACAATTCTGAAATTGGTCAGAGGTGGGGAATCATCTCCCATAGAGCCAGCAGCCCCGCCCGCCCACGCAAGGAGCGTCCTTATTGCAAAGCTGGGGGACCGTGCCGAGGCCTCTGTGAGTAAACGTGAGCTGAGCCCCAGGCCAGCTGCTGCTGAACTGTTCCCACCCTTCCCAGGTGAAACACCTGAATATGTACAAGGGCTTGAAAGCCTAGAGGAAGGGCCGTGGAGCCACACCAGCGACAGCACGCAGGCCACCTTGGTGCCTGCAGGTCAGCCAGGATGGTCCTGGCCACGGGCGCTCTTCTGGAAGCTTTCCATTGCCCTGCCTGAGATACCCCTCCTGTCCCGGCCCCCACTCCTTTTTTTCCTTCCTCACCTCAGCCCGGAGAGATATTCCAGTGGAAGTTATGGGTGACACATCCTCTTCTTTACAGGTGGCAGCCTGGCAACTCCTGGAGAAAGTCCAGCAGAGCCCCACTCACACCGGGCCACCCACAAAGCCGTGGAACCTCACACCCTCCCACCAGCACAGCCCCGAGGCTGCTGACGGGGCAGAGAATATGGAGTCAGGCACAGCTGCAGGGGCTATTGCTGCCTGGAGTGCTGTTTATATTGACCTCAAACCAGGCACACCTGGGGAGGGCTTGCCGGCAGGGTCAGGCTGCCCAGGTCAGCTAATCCTCAGCCCTCAGGGAATCACATTGCAGAAAATGGACCTCGCTAACACAGAATATTCGCCAACGAAAAGAAGCACACAATGCCATTTGCAGCACCGTAGATGAGTCTAGAGGTAATCACGTGACTTGGAGTAAGTCAGAAAGTGAAAGACACATATCATATCATATCACTTATAGGTGTTACCTATAAATTGATACCAGGGCAGATATTTCCACGGAGAAGGGCTATCACAGATTCATTAAACAAACTTATGGTTCACCAAAGGAAAGGTGTGAGGATTGAATTCATTACGATATTGGGGTTAACAGACATATACAAACACAGTAGACATATATAATCACCAAAGACCTACGGAGTACCAAGAGAAGACTACTCAACATTCTGTCATAACGTACATGGGAAAAGGATCCCAGGAAGAACAGACATATGTATATGTGTAAAAGAACGACCTCTTGCACACCTACAACAAGCTAAAGGTTGTACTCAAACTTGCTGTAATAAAAAATAAAAAATTAAATTAAAAACACGAACAGGAAGTAGTGAGACAAACTTGAGGGGCTTTCTCCTGGCACATTCCTTTCTAAATTCCAATCTAGAACGCGACTTCCATTGAGGCTCTGCTGCCCTAGTAACCAGATTTGGTAAGGGAGAACTGATGCCACCTTGTGGCCGTTTCACACAACAGCAGCTTTAATCCCAGCGCTAATGGTCAGTGGATATTCCAAATCATTACAGGCCTGTAAATGACACCTAACCTGAAAACAATTCCTGGGGTCATATATCGACCAAAAAATTCAAAAGACGTCCATATTTCAAAACGACAGTTTCACGAGGCATATTTCACGCACATTAGTGTTCTGATTCTTTTGCTTTCTTTCTTTCTTTGTTAAAAAAACGGGAATGGAAAAAGGCAACCCTCAGAAGGGGCGAAAACGTTCACAAACGAATCAATGGACAAAGGTTTAATCTCCAATATATATATACAGCTCATGCAGCTTAATATTAATACAACAAACAACCCAATACAAAAATGGGCAGAAGATCTAAATAGACGTTTCTTCAAAGAAGACACACAGATGGCCAAGACGCACATGAAAAGCTGCTCAACATCACTACTTATTAGAGAAATGCAAATCAAAACTACAATGAGGTAAGACCTCACACCTGTTAGAATCGGCATCATCAGATAATCTACAAACAACAAATTCTGGGGAGGGTGTGGACAAAAGGAACCCTCTTCCGCTATTGGTGGGAATGTAAATTGATACAGTCACTATGGAGAACAGTATGGAGGTTCCTTTAAAAAACTAAAAAGCGAATTACCATAGGATCCAGCAATCCCACTTCTGGGCATATACCCAGAGAAAACCATAAATCACAAGGACACATTCACCACAATGTTCATTGCAGCACTATTTACAATAGCCAGGTAATGGAAGCAACCTAAATGCCCACAGACAGACGAATGGATAAAGATGTGGTACATATATAAAATGGAATATTACTCAGCCATAAAAAGGAATGAAACTGGGTCATTTGTAGAGAAGTTGATGGATCTAGAGATTGTCATACAGAGTGAAGTAAGTCAGAAAGAGAAAAACAAATATTGTATATTAATGCCTATATGTGGAACCTAGAAAAATGCTACAGATGAACTGGTTTGCAGGGCAGAAATAGAGACACAGAGGTAGAGAACAAACGTATGGACACAAAGTGGGGGAAGCCATGGGGTGGTGGTGGTGGGATGAGTTGGGAGATTGGGATTGACCTGTATACATGTCTATGCATAAAATAGATAACTAATAATAACCTACTGTATAAAAAAAATAAATAAAATTAAATTTCAAAAATTTTGAAATAAAATGTAAAAATAAAACAGAAAATATGTTCTTCCATTCACACTGATGTATTTATAAGAATGAATTATTTCCATGCTTATATCCATAAATACATAAAAGAGGAATAAAATCTAACTTGAACCAAAAAAGAAAAAATAAAACTGAACCTAACAGTTATACAGAGGAAAACACTACCAAGGCACTTGCTCCAGTGGTAAAGAATTCTGAAATTGGTCAGAGGTGGGGAATCATCTCCCATAGAGCCAGCAGCCCCACCCGCCCACGCAAGGAGCGTCCTTATTGCAAAGCTGGGGGACCGTGCCGAGGCCTCTGTGAGTAAACGTGAGCTGAGCCCCAGGCCAGCTGCTGCTGAACTGTTCCCACCCTTCCCAGGTGAAACACCTGAATATGTACAAGGGCTTGAAAGCCTAGAGGAAGGGCCGTGGAGCCACACCAGCGACAGCACGCAGGCCACCTTGGTGCCTGCAGGTCAGCCAGGATGGTCCTGGCCACGGGCGCTCTTCTGGAAGCTTTCCATTGCCCTGCCTGAGATACCCCTCCTGTCCCGGCCCCCACTCCTTTTTTTCCTTCCTCACCTCAGCCCGGAGAGATATTCCAGTGGAAGTTATGGGTGACACATCCTCTTCTTTACAGGTGGCAGCCTGGCAACTCCTGCAGAAAGTCCAGCAGAGCCCCACTCACACCGGGCCACCCACAAAGCCGTGGAACCTCACACCCTCCCACCAGCACAGCCCCGAGGCTGCTGACGGGGCAGAGAATATGGAGTCAGGCACAGCTGCAGGGGCTATTGCTGCCTGGAGTGCTGTTTATATTGACCTCAAACCAGGCACACCTGGGGAGGGCTTGCCGGCAGGGTCAGGCTGCCCAGGTCAGCTAATCCTCAGCCCTCAGGGAATCACATTGCAGAAAATGGACCTCGCTAACACAGAATATTCGCCAACGAAAAGAAGCACACAATGCCATTTGCAGCACCGTAGATGAGTCTAGAGGTAATCACGTGACTTGGAGTAAGTCAGAAAGTGAAAGACACATATCATATCATATCACTTATAGGTGTTACCTATAAATTGATACCAGGGCAGATATTTCCACGGAGAAGGGCTATCACAGATTCATTAAACAAACTTATGGTTCACCAAAGGAAAGGTGTGAGGATTGAATTCATTACGATATTGGGGTTAACAGACATATACAAACACAGTAGACATATATAATCACCAAAGACCTACGGAGTACCAAGAGAAGACTACTCAACATTCTGTCATAACGTACATGGGAAAAGGATCCCAGGAAGAACAGACATATGTATATGTGTAAAAGAACGACCTCTTGCACACCTACAACAAGCTAAAGGTTGTACTCAAACTTGCTGTAATAAAAAATAAAAAATTAAATTAAAAACACGAACAGGAAGTAGTGAGACAAACTTGAGGGGCTTTCTCCTGGCACATTCCTTTCTAAATTCCAATCTAGAACGCGACTTCCATTGAGGCTCTGCTGCCCTAGTAACCAGATTTGGTAAGGGAGAACTGATGCCACCTTGTGGCCGTTTCACACAACAGCAGCTTTAATCCCAGCGCTAATGGTCAGTGGATATTCCAAATCATTACAGGCCTGTAAATGACACCTAACCTGAAAACAATTCCTGGGGTCATATATCGACCAAAAAATTCAAAAGACGTCCATATTTCAAAACGACAGTTTCACGAGGCATATTTCACGCACATTAGTGTTCTGATTCTTTTGCTTTCTTTCTTTCTTTGTTAAAAAAACGGGAATGGAAAAAGGCAACCCTCAGAAGGGGCGAAAACGTTCACAAACGAATCAATGGACAAAGGTTTAATCTCCAATATATATATACAGCTCATGCAGCTTAATATTAATACAACAAACAACCCAATACAAAAATGGGCAGAAGATCTAAATAGACGTTTCTTCAAAGAAGACACACAGATGGCCAAGACGCACATGAAAAGCTGCTCAACATCACTAATTATTAGAGAAATGCAAATCAAAACTACAATGAGGTAAGACCTCACACCTGTTAGAATCGGCATCATCAGATAATCTACAAACAACAAATTCTGGGGAGGGTGTGGACAAAAGGAACCCTCTTCCGCTATTGGTGGGAATGTAAATTGATACAGTCACTATGGAGAACAGTATGGAGGTTCCTTTAAAATACTAAAAAGCGAATTACCATAGGATCCAGCAATCCCACTTCTGGGCATATACCCAGAGAAAACCATAAATCACAGAGACACATTCACCACAATGTTCATTGCAGCACTATTTACAATAGCCAGGTAATGGAAGCAACCTAAATGCCCACAGACAGACGAATGGATAAAGATGTGGTACATATATAAAATGGAATATTACTCAGCCATAAAAAGGAATGAAACTGAGTCATTTGTAGAGAAGTTGATGGATCTAGAGACTGTCATACAGAGTGAAGTAAGTCAGAAAGAGAAAAACAAATATTGTATATTAATGCCTATATGTGGAACCTAGAAAAATGCTACAGATGAACTGGTTTGCAGGGCAGAAATAGAGACACAGAGGTAGAGAACAAACGTATGGACACAAAGTGGGGGAAGCCATGGGATGGTGGTGGTGGGATGAGTTGGGAGATTGGGATTGACCTGTATACATGTCTATGCATAAAATAGATAACTAATAATAACCTACTGTATAAAAAAAATAAATAAAATTAAATTTCAAAAATTTTAAAAATAAAATGTAAAAATAAAACAGAAAAAATGTTCTTCCATTCACACTGATGTATTTATAAGAATGAATTATTTCCATGCTTATATCCATAAATACATAAAAGAGGAATAAAATCTAACTTGAACCAAAAAAGAAAAAATAAAACTGAACCTAACAGTTATACAGAGGAAAACACTACCAAGGCACTTGCTCCAGTGGTAAACAATTCTGAAATTGGTCAGAGGTGGGGAATCATCTCCCTTAGAGCCAACAGCCCCGCCCGCCCACGCAAGGAGCGTCCTTATTGCAAAGCTGGGGGACCGTGCCGAGGCCTCTGTGAGTAAACGTGAGCTGAGCCCCAGGCCAGCTGCTGCTGAACTGTTCCCACCCTTCCCAGGTGAAACACCTGAATATGTACAAGGGCTTGAAAGCCTAGAGGAAGGGCCGTGGAGCCACACCAGCGACAGCACGCAGGCCACCTTGGTGCCTGCAGGTCAGCCAGGATGGTCCTGGCCACGGGCGCTCTTCTGGAAGCTTTCCATTGCCCTGCCTGAGATACCCCTCCTGTCCCGGCCCCCACTCCTTTTTTTCCTTACTCACCTCAGCCCGGAGAGATACTCCAGTGGAAGTTATGGGTGACACATCCTCTTCTTTACAGGTGGCAGCCTGGCAACTCCTGCAGAAAGTCCAGCAGAGCCCCACTCACACCGGGCCACCCACAAAGCCGTTGACCCTCACACCCTCCCAACAGCACAGCCCCGAGACTGCTGACGGGGCAGAGAATATGGAGTCAGGCACAGCTGCAGGGGCTATTGCTGCCTGGAGTGCTGTTTATATTGACCTCAACCCAGACACACCTGGGGAGGGCTTGCCGGCAGGGTCAGGCTGCCCAGGTCAGCAAATCCTCAGCCCTCAGGGAATCATATTGCAGAAAATGGACCTCGCTAAGACAGAATATTAGCCAAGGAAAAAAGCACACAATGCCATTTGCAGCACCGTAGATGAGTCTAGAGGTAATCACGTGACTTGGAGTAAGTCAGAAAGTGAAAGACACATATCATATCATATCACTTATAGGTGTTACCTATAAATTGATACCAGGGCAGATATTTCCACGGAGAAGGGCAATCAAAGATTCATTAAACAAACTTATGGTTCACCAAAGGAAAGGTGTGAGGATTGAATTCATTATGATATTGGGGTTAACAGACATATACAAACACAGTAGACGTATATAATCACCAAAGACCTACGGAGTACCAAGAGAAGACTACTCAACATTCTGTCATAACGTACATGGGAAAAGGATCCCAGGAAGAACAGACATATGAATATGTGTAAAAGAACCACCTCTTGCACACCTACAACAAGCTAAACGTTGTACTCAAACTTGCTGTAATAAAAAATAAAAAATTAAATTAAAAACACGAACAAGAATTAGTGAGAAAAACTTGAGGGGCTTTCTCCTGGTACATTCCGTTCTACATTCCAATCTAGAAAGCGACTTCCATTGAGGCTCTGCTGCCCTAGTAACCAGATTTGGTAAGGGAGAACTGCTGCCACCTTGTGGCCGTTTCACACAACAGCAGCTTTAATCCCAGCGCTAATGGTCAGTGGATATTCCAAATCATTACAGGCCTGTAAATGACCCCTGCCCTGAAAACCAATCCTGGGGTCATTTATCGACCAAAAAATTCAAAAGACGTCCATATTTCAAAACGACAGTTTCAAGAGGCATATTTCACGCACATTAGTGTTCTGCTTCTTTTGATTTCTTTCTTTCTTTGTTAAAAAAACGGGAATGGAAAAAGGCAACCCTCAGAATGGGCGAAAACTTTCACAAACGAATCAATGGACAAAGGTTTAATCTCCAATATATATAAACAGCTCATGCAGCTTAATATTAATAAAACAAACAACCCAATACAAAAATGGGCAGAAGATCTAAATAGACGTTTCTTCAAAGAAGACACAGAGATGGCCAAGACGCACATGAAAAGCTGCTCAACATCACTAATTATTAGAGAAATGCAAATCAAAACTACAATGAGGTAAGACCTCACACCTGTTAGAATCGGCATCATCTGATAATCTACAAACAACAAATTCTGGGGAGGGTGTGGACAAAAGGAACCCTCTTCCGCTACTAGTGGGAATGTAAATTGATACAGTCACTATGGAGAACAGCATGGAGGTTCCTTTAAAAAACTAAAAAGAGAATTACCTTAGGATCCAGCAATCCCACTTCTGGGCATATACCCAGAGAAAACCAAAAATCACAAAGACACATTCACCACAATGTTCATTGCAGCACTATTTACAATAGCCAGGTAATGGAAGCAACCTAAATGCCCACAGACAGACGAATGGATAAAGATGTGGTACATATATAAAATGGAATATTACTCAGCCATAAAAAGGAATGAAACTGGGTCATTTGTAGAGAAGTTGATGGATCTAGAGACTGTCATACAGAGTGAAGTAAGTCAGAAAGAGAAAAACAAATATTGTATATTAATGCCTATATGTGGAACCTAGAAAAATGCTACAGATGAACTGGTTTGCAGGGCAGAAATAGAGACACAGAGGTAGAGAACAAAGTATGGACACAAAGTGGGGGAAGCCATGGGGTGGTGGTGGTGGGATGAGTTGGGAGATTGGGATTGACCTGTATACATGTCTATGCATAAAATAGATAACTAATAATAACCTACTGTATAAAAAAAATAAATAAAATTAAATTTCAAAAATTTTAAAAATAAAATGTAAAAATAAAACAGAAAAAATGTTCTTCCATTCACACTGATGTATTTATAAGAATGAATTATTTCCATGCTTATATCCATAAATACATAAAAGAGGAATAAAATCTAACTTGAACCAAAAAAGAAAAAATAAAACTGAACCTAACAGTTATACAGAGGAAAACACTACCAAGGCACTTGCTCCAGTGGTAAACAATTCTGAAATTGGTCAGAGGTGGGGAATCATCTCCCATAGAGCCAGCAGCCCCGACTGCCCACGCAAGGAGCGTCCTTATTGCAAAGCTGGGGGACCGTGCCCAGGCCTCTGTGAGTAAACGTGAGCTGAGCCCCAGGCCAGCTGCTGCTGAACTGTTCCCACCCTTCCCAGGTGAAACACCTGAATATGTACAAGGGCTTGAAAGCCTAGAGGAAGGGCCGTGGAGCCACACCAGCGACAGCACGCAGGCCACCTTGGTGCCTGCAGGTCAGCCAGGATGGTCCTGGCCCCGGGCACTCTTCTGGAAGCTTTCCATTGCCCTGCCTGAGATACCCCTCCTGTCCCGGCCCCCACTCCTTTTTTTCCTTCCTCACCTCAGCCCGGAGAGATATTCCAGTGGAAGTTATGGGTGACACATCCTCTTCTTTACAGGTGGCAGCCTGGCAACTCCTGCAGAAAGTCCAGCAGAGCCCCACTCACACCGGGCCACCCACAAAGCCGTGGACCCTCACACCCTCCCACCAGCACAGCCCCGAGACTGCTGACGGGGCAGAGAATATGGAGTCAGGCACAGCTGCAGGGGCTATTGCTGCCTGGAGTGCTGTTTATATTGACCTCAACCCAGGCACACCTGGGGAGGGCTTGCCGGCAGGGTCAGGCTGCCCAGGTCAGCTAATCCTCAGCCCTCGGGGAATCACATTGCAGAAAATGGACCTCGCTAAGACAGAATATTCGCCAAGGAAAAGAAGCACACAATGCCATTTGCAGCACCGTAGATGAGTCTAGAGGTAATCACGTGACTTGGAGTAAGTCAGAAAGTGAAAGACACATATCATATCATATCACTTATAGGTGTTACCTATAAATTGATACCAGGGCAGATATTTCCACGGAGAAGGGCAATCACAGATTCATTAAACAAACTTATGGTTCACCAAAGGAAAGGTGTGAGGATTGAATTCATTATGATTTTGGGGTTAACAGACATATACAAACACAGTAGACGTATATAATCACCAAAGACCTACGGAGTACCAAGAGAAGACTACTCAACATTCTGTCATAACGTACATGGGAAAAGGATCCCAGGAAGAACAGACATATGAATATGTGTAAAAGAACCACCTCTTGCACACCTACAACAAGCTAAACGTTGTACTCAAACTTGCTGTAATAAAAAATAAAAAATTAAATTAAAAACACGAACAAGAATTAGTGAGAAAAACTTGAGGGGCTTTCTCCTGGTACATTCCGTTCTACATTCCAATCTAGAACGCGACTTCCATTGAGGCTCTGCTGCCCTAGTAACCAGATTTGGTAAGGGAGAACTGCTGCCACCTTGTGGCCGTTTCACACAACAGCAGCTTTAATCCCAGCGCTAATGGTCAGTGGATATTCCAAATCATTACAGGCCTGTAAATGACCCCTGCCCTGAAAACCAATCCTGGGGTCATTTATCGACCAAAAAATTCAAAAGACGTCCATATTTCAAAACGACAGTTTCAAGAGGCATATTTCACGCACATTAGTGTTCTGCTTCTTTTGATTTCTTTCTTTCTTTGTTAAAAAAACGGGAATGGAAAAAGGCAACCCTCAGAATGGGCGAAAACTTTCACAAACGAATCAATGGACAAAGGTTTAATCTCCAATATATATAAACAGCTCATGCAGCTTAATATTAATAAAACAAACAACCCAATACAAAAATGGGCAGAAGATCTAAATAGACGTTTCTTCAAAGAAGACACAGAGATGGCCAAGACGCACATGAAAAGCTGCTCAACATCACTAATTATTAGAGAAATGCAAATCAAAACTACAATGAGGTAAGACCTCACACCTGTTAGAATCGGCGTCATCTGATAATCTACAAACAACAAATTCTGGGGAGGGTGTGGACAAAAGGAACCCTCTTCCGCTACTAGTGGGAATGTAAATTGATACAGTCACTATGGAGAACAGCATGGAGGTTCCTTTAAAAAACTAAAAAGAGAATTACGTTAGCATCCAGCAATCCCACTTCTGGGCATATACCCAGAGAAAACCAAAAATCACAAAGACACATTCACCACAATGTTCATTGCAGCACTATTTACAATAGCCAGGTAATGGAAGCAACCTAAATGCCCTCAGACAGACGAATGGATAAAGATGTGGTACATATATAAAATGGAATATTACTCAGCCATAAAAAGGAATGAAACTGGGTCATTTGTAGAGAAGTTGATGGATCTAGAGACTGTCATACAGAGTGAAGTAAGTCAGAAAGAGAAAAACAAATATTGTATATTAATGTCTATATGTGGAACCTAGAAAAATGCTACAGATGAACTGGTTTGCAGGGCAGAAATAGAGACACAGAGGTAGAGAACAAAGTATGGACACAAAGTGGGGGAAGCCATGGGGTGGTGGTGGTGGGATGAGTTGGGAGATTGGGATTGACCTGTATACATGTCTATGCATAAAATAGATAACTAATAATAACCTACTGTATAAAAAAAATAAATAAAATTAAATTTCAAAAGTTTTAAAAATAAAATGTAAAAATAAAACAGAAAAAATGTTCTTCCATTCACACTGATGTATTTATAAGAATGAATTATTTCCATGCTTATATCCATAAATACATAAAAGAGGAATAAAATCTAACTTGAACCAAAAAAGAAAAAATAAAACTGAACCTAACAGTTATAGAGAGGAAAACACTACCAAGGCACTTGCTCCAGTGGTAAACAATTCTGAAATTGGTCAGAGGTGGGGAATCATCTCCCATAGAGCCAGCAGCCCCGACCGCCCACGCAAGGAGCGTCCTTATTGCAAAGCTGGGGGACCGTGCCCAGGCCTCTGTGAGTAAACGTGAGCTGAGCCCCAGGCCAGCTGCTGCTGAACTGTTCCCACCCTTCCCAGGTGAAACACCTGAATATGTACAAGGGCTTGAAAGCCTAGAGGAAGGGCCGTGGAGCCACACCAGCGACAGCACGCAGGCCACCTTGGTGCCTGCAGGTCAGCCAGGATGGTCCTGGCCCCGGGCACTCTTCTGGAAGCTTTCCATTGCCCTGCCTGAGATACCCCTCCTGTCCCGGCCCCCACTCCTTTTTTTCCTTCCTCACCTCAGCCCGGAGAGATATTCCAGTGGAAGTTATGGGTGACACATCCTCTTCTTTACAGGTGGCAGCCTGGCAACTCCTGCAGAAAGTCCAGCAGAGCCCCACTCACACCGGGCCACCCACAAAGCCGTGGACCCTCACACCCTCCCACCAGCACAGCCCCGAGACTGCTGACGGGGCAGAGAATATGGAGTCAGGCACAGCTGCAGGGGCTATTGCTGCCTGGAGTGCTGTTTATATTGACCTCAACCCAGGCACACCTGGGGAGGGCTTGCCGGCAGGGTCAGGCTGCCCAGGTCAGCTAATCCTCAGCCCTCGGGGAATCACATTGCAGAAAATGGACCTCGCTAAGACAGAATATTCGCCAAGGAAAAGAAGCACACAATGCCATTTGCAGCACCGTAGATGAGTCTAGAGGTAATCACGTGACTTGGAGTAAGTCAGAAAGTGAAAGACACATATCATATCATATCACTTATAGGTGTTACCTATAAATTGATACCAGGGCAGATATTTCCACGGAGAAGGGCACTCACAGATTCATTAAACAAACTTATGGTTCACCAAAGGAAAGGTGTGAGGATTGAATTCATTATGATATTGGGGTTAACAGACATATACAAACACAGTAGACGTATATAATCACCAAAGACCTACGGAGTACCAAGAGAAGACTACTCAACATTCTGTCATAACGTACATGGGAAAAGGATCCCAGGAAGAACAGACATATGTATATGTGTAAAAGAACCACCTCTTGCACACCTACAACAAGCTAAACGTTGTACTCAAACTTGCTGTAATAAAAAATAAAAAATTAAATTAAAAACACGAACAAGAATTAGTGAGAAAAACTTGAGGGGCTTTCTCCTGGTACATTGCGTTCTACATTCCAATCTAGAACGCGACTTCCATTGAGGCTCTGCTGCCCTAGTAACCAGATTTGGTAAGGGAGAACTGCTGCCACCTTGTGGCCGTTTCACACAACAGCAGCTTTAATCCCAGCGCTAATGGTCAGTGGATATTCCAAATCATTACAGGCCTGTAAATGACCCCTGCCCTGAAAACCAATCCTGGGGTCATTTATCGACCAAAAAATTCAAAAGACGTCCATATTTCAAAACGACAGTTTCAAGAGGCATATTTCACGCACATTAGTGTTCTGCTTCTTTTGATTTCATTCCTTCTTTGTTAAAAAAACGGGAATGGAAAAAGGCAACCCTCAGAATGGGCGAAAACTTTCACAAACGAATCAATGGACAAAGGTTTAATCTCCAATATATATGAACAGCTCATGCAGCTTAATATTAATACAACAAACAACCCAATACAAAAATGGGCAGAAGATCTAAATAGACGTTTCTTCAAAGAAGACACAGAGATGGCCAAGACGCACATGAAAAGCTGCTCAACATCACTAATTATTAGAGAAATGCAAATCAAAACTACAATGAGGTAAGACCTCACACCTGTTAGAATCGGCATCATCAGATAATCTACAAACAACAAATTCTGGGGAGGGTGTGGACAAAAGGAACCCTCTTCCGCTATTGGTGGGAATGTAAATTGATACAGTCACTATGGAGAACAGTATGGAGGTTCCCTTAAAAAACTAAAAAGAGAATTACCATAGGATCCAGCAATCCCACTTCTGGGCATATACCCAGAGAAAACCATAAATCACAAAGACACATTCACCACAATGTTCATTGCAGCACTATTTACAATAGCCAGGTAATGGAAGCAACCTAAATGCCCACAGACAGACGAATGGATAAAGATGTGGTACATATATAAAATGGAATATTACTCAGCCATAAAAAGGAATGAAACTGGGTCATTTGTAGAGAAGTTGATGGATCTAGAGACTGTCATACAGAGTGAAGTAAGTCAGAAAGAGAAAAACAAATATTGTATATTAATGCCTATATGTGGAACCTAGAAAAATGCTACAGATGAACTGGTTTGCAGGGCAGAAATAGAGACACAGAGGTAGAGAACAAACGTATGGACACAAAGTGGGGGAAGCCATGGGGTGGTGGTGGTGGGATGAGTTGGGAGATTGGGATTGACCTGTATACATGTCTATGCATAAAATAGATAACTAATAATAACCTACTGTATAAAATAAATAAATAAAATTAAATTTCAAAAATTTTAAAAATAAAATGTAAAAATAAAACAGAAAAAATGTTCTTCCATTCACACTGATGTATTTATAAGAATGAATTATTTCCATGCTTATATCCATAAATACATAAAAGAGGAATAAAATCTAACTTGAAGCAAAAAAGAAAAAATAAAACTGAACCTAACAGTTATACAGAGGAAAACACTACGAAGGCACTTGCTCCAGTGGTAAACAATTCTGAAATTGGTCAGAGGTGGGGAATCATCTCCCATAGAGCCAGCAGCCCCGCCCGCCCACGCAAGGAGCGTCCTTATTGCAAAGCTGGGGGACCGTGCCGAGGCCTCTGTGAGTAAACATGAGCTGAGCCCCAGGCCAGCTGCTGCTGAACTGTTCCCACCCTTCCCAGGTGAAACACCTGAATATGTACAAGGGCTTGAAAGCCTAGAGGAAGGGCCGTGGAGCCACACCAGCGAAAGCACGCAGGCCAACTTGGTGCCTGCAGGTCAGCCAGGATGGTCCTGGCCACGGGCGCTCTTCTGGAAGCTTTCCATTGCCCTGCCTGAGATACCCCTCCTGTCCCGGCCCCCACTCCTTTTTTTCCTTACTCACCTCAGCCCGGAGAGATACTCCAGTGGAAGTTATGGGTGACACATCCTCTTCTTTACAGGTGGCAGCCTGGCAACTCCTGCAGAAAGTCCAGCAGAGCCCCACTCACACTGGGCCACCCACAAAGCCGTGGACCCTCACACCCTCCCACCAGCACAGCCCCGAGACTGCTGACGGGGCAGAGAATATGGAGTCAGGCACAGCTGCAGGGGCTATTGCTGCCTGGAGAGCTGTTTATATTGACCTCAACCCAGGCACACCTGGGGAGGGCTTGCCGGCAAGGTCAGGCTGCCCAGGTCAGCTAATCCTCAGCCCTCAGGGAATCACATTGCAGAAAATGGACCTCGCTAAGACAGAATATTCGCCAACGAAAAGAAGCACACAATGCCATTTGCAGCACCGTAGATGAGTCTAGAGGTAATCACGTGACTTGGAGTAAGTCAGAAAGTGAAAGACACATATCATATCATATCACTTATAGGTGTTACCTATAAATTGATACCAGGGCAGATATTTCCACGGAGAAGGGCAATCACAGATTCATTAAACAAACTTATGGTTCACCAAAGGAAAGGTGTGAGGATTGAATTCATTATGATATTGGGGTTAACAGACATATACAAACACAGTAGACGTATATAATCACCAAAGACCTACGGACTACCAAGAGAAGACTACTCAACATTATGTCATAACGTACATGGGAAAAGGATCCCAGGAAGAACAGACATATGTATATGTGTAAAAGAACCACCTCTTGCACACCTACAACAAGCTAAACGTTGTACTCAAACTTGCTGTAATAAAAAATAAAAAATTAAATTAAAAACACGAACAAGAATTAGTGAGAAAAACTTGAGGGGCTTTCTCCTGGTACATTGCGTTCTACATTCCAATCTAGAACGCGACTTCCATTGAGGCTCTGCTGCCCTAGTAACCAGATTTGGTAAGGGAGAACTGCTGCCACCTTGTGGCCGTTTCACACAACAGCAGCTTTAATCCCAGCGCTAATGGTCAGTGGATATTCCAAATCATTACAGGCCTGTAAATGACACCTGCCCTGAAAACAAATCCTGGGGTCATATATCGAACAAAAAATTCAAAAGACGTCCATATTTCAAAACGACAGTTTCAAGAGGCATATTTCACGCACATTAGTGTTCTGCTTCTTTTGATTTCTTTCTTTCTTTGTTAAAAATACGGGAATGGAAAAAGGTAACCCTCAGAAGGGGCGAAAACGTTCACAAACGAATCAATGGACAAAGGTTTAATCTCCAATATATATAAACAGCTCATGCAGCTTAATATTAATACAACAAACAACCCAATACAAAAATGGGTAGAAGATCTAAATAGACGTTTCTTCAAAGAAGACACAGAGATGGCCAAGACGCACATGAAAAGCTGCTCAACATCACTAATTATTAGAGAAATGCAAATCAAAACTACAATTAGGTAAGACCTCACACCTGTTAGAATCGGCATCATCAGATAATCTACAAACAACAAATTCTGGGGAGGGTGTGGACAAAAGGAACCCTCTTCCGCTATTGGTGGGAATGTAAATTGATACAGTCACTATGGAGAACAGTATGGAGGTTCCCTTAAAAAACTAAAAAGAGAATTACCATAGGATCCAGCAATCCCACTTCTGGGCATATACCCAGAGAAAATCATAAATCACAAAGACACATTCACCACAATGTTCATTGCAGCACTATTTACAATAGCCAGGTAATGGAAGCAACCTAAATGCCCACAGACAGACGAATGGATAAAGATGTGGTACATATATAAAATGGAATATTACTCAGCCATAAAAAGGAATGAAACTGGGTCATTTGTAGAGAAGTTGATGGATCTAGAGACTGTCATACAGAGTGAAGTAAGTCAGAAAGAGAAAAACAAATATTGTATATTAATGCCTATATGTGGAACCTAGAAAAATGCTACAGATGAACTGGTTTGCAGGGCAGAAATAGAGACACAGAGGTAGAGAACAAACGTATGGACACAAAGTGGGGGAAGCCATGGGGTGGTGGTGGTGGGATGAGTTGGGAGATTGGGATTGACCTGTATACATGTCTATGCATAAAATAGATAACTAATAATAACCTACTGTATAAAAAAAATAAATAAAATTAAATTTCAAAAATTTTAAAAATAAAATGTAAAAATAAAACAGAAAAAATGTTCTTCCATTCACACTGATGTATTTATAAGAATGAATTATTTCCATGCTTATATCCATAAATACATAAAAGAGGAATAAAATCTAACTTGAACCAAAAAAGCAAAAAAAAAAACTAAACCTAACAGTTATACAGAGGAAAACACTACCAAGGCACTTGCTCCAGTGGTAAACAATTCTGAAATTGGTCAGAGGTGGGGAATCATCTCCCATAGAGCCAGCAGCCCCGCCCGCCCACGCAAGGAGCGTCCTTATTGCAAAGCTGGGGGACCGTGCCGAGGCCTCTGTGAGTAAACGTGAGCTGAGCCCCAGGCCAGCTGCTGCTGAACTGTCCCCACCCTTCCCAGGTGAAACACCTGAATATGTACAAGGGCTTGAAAGCCTAGAGGAAGGGCCGTGGAGCCACACCAGCGACAGCACGCAGGCCACCTTGGTGCCTGCAGGTCAGCCAGGATGGTCCTGGCCACGGGCGCTCTTCTGGAAGCTTTCCATTGCCCTGCCTGAGATACCCCTCCTGTCCCGGCCCCCACTCCTTTTTTTCCTTCCTCACCTCAGCCCGGAGAGATATTCCAGTGGAAGTTATGGGTGACACATCCTCTTCTTTACAGGTGGCAGCCTGGCAACTCCTGCAGAAAGTCCAGCAGAGCCCCACTCACACCGGGCCACCCACAAAGCCGTGGACCCTCACACCCTCCCACCAGCACAGCCCCGAGACTGCTGACGGGGCAGAGAATATGGAGTCAGGCACAGCTGCAGGGGCTATTGCTGCCTGGAGTGCTGTTTATATTGACCTCAACCCAGGCACACCTGGGGAGGGCTTGCCGGCAGGGTCAGGCTGCCCAGGTCAGCTAATCCTCAGCCTTCGGGGAATCACATTGCAGAAAATGGACCTCGCTAAGACAGAATATTCGCCAACGAAAAGAAGCACACAATGCCATTTGCAGCACCGTAGATGAGTCTAGAGGTAATCACGTGACTTGGAGTAAGTCAGAAAGTGAAAGACACATATCATATCATATCAGTTATAGGTGTTACCTATAAATTGATACCAGGGCAGATATTTCCACGGAGAAGGGCAATCACAGATTCATTAAACAAACTTATGGTTCACCAAAGGAAAGGTGTGAGGATTGAATTCATTATGATATTGGGGTTAACAGACATATACAAACACAGTAGACGTATATAATCACCAGAGACCTACGGAGTACCAAGAGAAGACTACTCAACATTCTGTCATAACGAACATGGGAAAAGGATCCCAGGAAGAACAGACATATGTATATGTGTAAAAGAACCACCTCTTGCACACCTACAACAAGCTAAACGTTGTACTCAAACTTACTGTAATAAAAAATAAAAAATTAAATTAAAAACACGAACAAGAATTAGTGAGAAAAACTTGAGGGGCTTTCTCCTGGTACATTCCGTTCTACATTCCAATCTAGAACGCGACTTCCATTGAGGCTCTGCTGCCCTAGTAACCAGATTTGGTAAGGGAGAACTGCTGCCACCTTGTGGCCGTTTCACACAACAGCAGCTTTAATCCCAGCGCTAATGGTCAGTGGATATTCCAAATCATTACAGGCCTGTAAATGACACCTGCCCTGAAAACAAATCCTGGGGTCATATATCGAACAAAAAATTCAAAAGACGTCCATATTTCAAAACGACAGTTTCAAGAGGCATATTTCACGCACATTAGTGTTCTGCTTCTTTTGATTTCTTTCTTTCTTTGTTAAAAATACGGGAATGGAAAAAGGCAACCCTCAGAATGGGCGAAAACTTTCACAAACGAATCAATGGACAAAGGTTTAATCTCCAATATATATAAACAGCTCATGCAGCTTAATATTAATAAAACAAACAACCCAATACAAAAATGGGCAGAAGATCTAAATAGACGTTTCTTCAAAGAAGACACAGAGATGGCCAAGACGCACATGAAAAGCTGCTCAACATCACTAATTATTAGAGAAATGCAAATCAAAACTACAATGAGGTAAGACCTCACACCTGTTAGAATCGGCATCATCAGATAATCTACAAACAACAAATTCTGGGGAGGGTGTGGACAAAAGGAACCCTCTTCCGCTCTTGGTGGGAATGTAAATTGATACAGTCACTATGGAGAACAGTATGGAGGTTCCCTTAAAAAACTAAAAAGAGAATTACCATAGGATCCAGCAATCCCACTTCTGGGCATATACCCAGAGAAAATCATAAATCACAAAGACACATTCACCACAATGTTCATTGCAGCACTATTTACAATAGCCAGGTAATGGAAGCAACCTAAATGGCCAAAGACAGACGAATGGATAAAGATGTGGTACATATATAAAATGGAATATTACTCAGCCATAAAAAGGAATGAGACTGGGTCATTTGTAGAGAAGTTGATGGATCTAGAGACTGTCATACAGAGTGAAGTAAGTCAGAAAGAGAAAAACAAATATTGTATATTAATGCCTATATGTGGAACCTAGAAAAATGCTACAGATGAACTGGTTTGCAGGGCAGAAATAGAGACACAGAGGTAGAGAACAAACGTATGGACACAAAGTGGGGGAAGCCATGGGGTGGTGGTGGTGGGATGAGTTGGGAGATTGGGATTGACCTGTATACATGTCTATGCATAAAATAGATAACTAATAATAACCTACTGTATAAAAAAAATAAATAAAATTAAATTTCAAAAATTTTAAAAATAAAATGTAAAAATAAAACAGAAAAAATGTTCTTCCATTCACACTGATGTATTTATAAGAATGAATTATTTCCATGCTTATATCCATAAATACATAAAAGAGGAATAAAATCTAACTTGAACCAAAAAAGAAAAAATAAAACTGAACCTAACAGTTATACAGAGGAAAACACTACCAAGGCACTTGCTCCAGTGGTAAACAATTCTGAAATTGGTCAGAGGTGGGGAATCATCTCCCATAGAGCCAGCAGCCCCGCCCGCCCACGCAAGGAGCGTCCTTATTGCAAAGCTGGGGGACCGTGCCGAGGCCTCTGTGAGTAAACGTGAGCTGAGCCCCAGGCCAGCTGCTGCTGAACTGTTCCCACCCTTCCCACGTGAAACACCTGAATATGTACAAGGGCTTGAAAGCCTAGAGGAAGGGCCGTGGAGCCACACCAGCGACAGCACGCAGGCCACCTTGGTGCCTGCAGGTCAGCCAGGATGGTCCTGGCCACGGGCGCTCTTCTGGAAGCTTTCCATTGCCCTGACTGAGATACCCCTCCTGTCCCGGCCCCCACTCCTTTTTTTCCTTCCTCACCTCAGCCCGGAGAGATATTCCAGTGGAAGTTATGGGTGACACATCCTCTTCTTTACAGGTGGCAGCCTGGCAACTCCTGCAGAAAGTCCAGCAGAGCCCCACTCACACCGGGCCACCCACAAAGCCGTGGACCCTCACACCCTCCCACCAGCACAGCCCCGAGACTGCTGACGGGGCAGAGAATATGGAGTCAGGCACAGCTGCAGGGGCTATTGCTGCCTGGAGTGCTGTTTATATTGACCTCAACCCAGGCACACCTGGGGAGGGCTTGCCGGCAGGGTCAGGCTGCCCAGGTCAGCTAATCCTCAGCCCTCGGGGAATCACATTGCAGAAAATGGACCTCGCTAAGACAGAATATTCGCCAAGGAAAAGAAGCACACAATGCCATTTGCAGCACCGTAGATGAGTCTAGAGGTAATCACGTGACTTGGAGTAAGTCAGAAAGTGAAAGACACATATCATATCATATCACTTATAGGTGTTACCTATAAATTGATACCAGGGCAGATATTTCCACGGAGAAGGGCAATCACAGATTCATTAAACAAACTTATGGTTCACCAAAGGAAAGGTGTGAGGATTGAATTCATTATGATATTGGGGTTAACAGACATATACAAACACAGTAGACGTATATAATCACCAAAGACCTACGGAGTACCAAGAGAAGACTACTCAACATTCTGTCATAACGAACATGGGAAAAGGATCCCAGGAAGAACAGACATATGTATATGTGTAAAAGAACCACCTCTTGCACACCTACAACAAGCTAAACGTTGTACTCAAACTTACTGTAATAAAAAATAAAAAATTAAATTAAAAACACGAACAAGAATTAGTGAGAAAAACTTGAGGGGCTTTCTCCTGGTACATTCCGTTCTACATTCCAATCTAGAACGCGACTTCCATTGAGGCTCTGCTGCCCTAGTAACCAGATTTGGTAAGGGAGAACTGCTGCCACCTTGTGGCCGTTTCACACAACAGCAGCTTTAATCCCAGCGCTAATGGTCAGTGGATATTCCAAATCATTACAGGCCTGTAAATGACACCTGCCCTGAAAACAAATCCTGGGGTCATATATCGAACAAAAAATTCAAAAGACGTCCATATTTCAAAACGACAGTTTCAAGAGGCATATTTCACGCACATTAGTGTTCTGCTTCTTTTGATTTCTTTCTTTCTTTGTTAAAAATACGGGAATGGAAAAAGGCAACCCTCAGAATGGGCGAAAACTTTCACAAACGAATCAATGGACAAAGGTTTAATCTCCAATATATATAAACAGCTCATGCAGCTTAATATTAATAAAACAAACAACCCAATACAAAAATGGGCAGAAGATCTAAATAGACGTTTCTTCAAAGAAGACACAGAGATGGCCAAGACGCACATGAAAAGCTGCTCAACATCACTAATTATTAGAGAAATGCAAATCAAAACTACAATGAGGTAAGACCTCACACCTGTTAGAATCGGCATCATCAGATAATCTACAAACAACAAATTCTGGGGAGGGTGTGGACAAAAGGAACCCTCTTCCGCTCTTGGTGGGAATGTAAATTGATACAGTCACTATGGAGAACAGTATGGAGGTTCCCTTAAAAAACTAAAAAGAGAATTACCATAGGATCCAGCAATCCCACTTCTGGGCATATACCCAGAGAAAATCATAAATCACAAAGACACATTCACCACAATGTTCATTGCAGCACTATTTACAATAGCCAGGTAATGGAAGCAACCTAAATGGCCAAAGACAGACGAATGGATAAAGATGTGGTACATATATAAAATGGAATATTACTCAGCCATAAAAAGGAATGAGACTGGGTCATTTGTAGAGAAGTTGATGGATCTAGAGACTGTCATACAGAGTGAAGTAAGTCAGAAAGAGAAAAACAAATATTGTATATTAATGCCTATATGTGGAACCTAGAAAAATGCTACAGATGAACTGGTTTGCAGGGCAGAAATAGAGACACAGAGGTAGAGAACAAACGTATGGACACAAAGTGGGGGAAGCCATGGGGTGGTGGTGGTGGGATGAGTTGGGAGATTGGGATTGACCTGTATACATGTCTATGCATAAAATAGATAACTAATAATAACCTACTGTATAAAAAAAATAAATAAAATTAAATTTCAAAAATTTTAAAAATAAAATGTAAAAATAAAACAGAAAATATGTTCTTCCATTCACACTGATGTATTTATAAGAATGAATTATTTCCATGCTTATATCCATAAATACATAAAAGAGGAATAAAATCTAACTTGAACCAAAAAAGCAAAAAAAAAAAACTAAACCTAACAGTTATACAGAGGAAAACACTACCAAGGCACTTGCTCCAGTGGTAAACAATTCTGAAATTGGTCAGAGGTGGGGAATCATCTCCCATAGAGCCAGCAGCCCCGCCCGCCCACGCAAGGAGCGTCCTTATTGCAAAGCTGGGGGACCGTGCCGAGGCCTCTGTGAGTAAACGTGAGCTGAGCCCCAGGCCAGCTGCTGCTGAACTGTTCCCACCCTTCCCACGTGAAACACCTGAATATGTACAAGGGCTTGAAAGCCTAGAGGAAGGGCCGTGGAGCCACACCAGCGACAGCACGCAGGCCACCTTGGTGCCTGCAGGTCAGCCAGGATGGTCCTGGCCACGGGCGCTCTTCTGGAAGCTTTCCATTGCCCTGCCTGAGATACCCCTCCTGTCCCGGCCCCCACTCCTTTTTTTCCTTCCTCACCTCAGCCCGGAGAGATATTCCAGTGGAAGTTATGGGTGACACATCCTCTTCTTTACAGGTGGCAGCCTGGCAACTGCTGCAGAAAGTCCAGCAGAGCCCCACTCACACCGGGCCACCCACAAAGCCGTGGACCCTCACACCCTCCCACCAGCACAGCCCCGAGACTGCTGACGGGGCAGAGAATATGGAGTCAGGCACAGCTGCAGGGGCTATTGCTGCCTGGAGTGCTGTTTATATTGACCTCAACCCAGGCACACCTGGGGAGGGCTTGCCGGCAGGGTCAGGCTGCCCAGGTCAGCTAATCCTCAGCCCTCGGGGAATCACATTGCAGAAAATGGACCTCGCTAAGACAGAATATTCGCCAAGGAAAAGAAGCACACAATGCCATTTGCAGCACCGTAGATGAGTCTAGAGGTAATCACGTGACTTGGAGTAAGTCAGAAAGTGAAAGACACATATCATATCATATCACTTATAGGTGTTACCTATAAATTGATACCAGGGCAGATATTTCCACGGAGAAGGGCAATCACAGATTCATTAAACAAACTTATGGTCCACCAAAGGAAAGGTGTGAGGATTGAATTCATTATGATATTGGGGTTAACAGACATATACAAACACAGTAGACGTATATAATCACCAAAGACCTACGGAGTACCAAGAGAAGACTACTCAACATTCTGTCATAACGAACATGGGAAAAGGATCCCAGGAGGAACAGACATATGTATATGTGTAAAAGAACCACCTCTTGCACACCTACAACAAGCTAAACGTTGTACTCAAACTTGCTGTAATAAAAAATAAAAAATTAAATTAAAAACACGAACAAGAATTAGTGAGAAAAACTTGAGGGGCTTTCTCCTGGTACATTCCGTTCTACATTCCAATCTAGAACGCGACTTCCATTGAGGCTCTGCTGCCCTAGTAACCAGATTTGGTAAGGGAGAACTGCTGCCACCTTGTGGCCGTTTCACACAACAGCAGCTTTAATCCCAGCGCTAATGGTCAGTGGATATTCCAAATCATTACAGGCCTGTAAATGACCCCTGCCCTGAAAACCAATCCTGGGGTCATTTATCGACCAAAAAATTCAAAAGACGTCCATATTTCAAAACGACAGTTTCAAGAGGCATATTTCACGCACATTAGTGTTCTGCTTCTTTTGATTTCATTCCTTCTTTGTTAAAAAAACGGGAATGGAAAAAGGCAACCCTCAGAATGGGCGAAAACTTTCACAAACGAATCAATGGACAAAGGTTTAATCTCCAATATATATGAACAGCTCATGCAGCTTAATATTAATACAACAAACAACCCAATACAAAAATGGGCAGAAGATCTAAATAGACGTTTCTTCAAAGAAGACACAGAGATGGCAAAGACGCACATGAAAAGCTGCTCAACATCACTAATTATTAGAGAAATGCAAATCAAAACTACAATGAGGTAAGACCTCACACCTGTTAGAATCGGCATCATCAGATAATCTACAAACAACAAATTCTGGGGAGGGTGTGGACAAAAGGAACCCTCTTCCGCTATTGGTGGGAATGTAAATTGATACAGTCACTATGGAGAACAGTATGGAGGTTCCTTTAAAAAACTAAAAAGAGAATTACCATAGGATCCAGCAATCCCACTTCTGGGCATATACCCAGAGAAAACAATAAATCACAGAGACACATTCACCACAATGTTCATTGCAGCACTATTTACAATAGCCAGGTAATGGAAGCAACCTAAATGCCCACAGACAGACGAATGGATAAAGATGTGGTACATATATAAAATGGAATATTACTCAGCCATAAAAAGGAATGAAACTGGGTCATTTGTAGAGAAGTTGATGGATCTAGAGACTGTCATACAGAGTGAAGTAAGTCAGAAAGAGAAAAACAAATATTGTATATTAATGCCTATATGTGGAACCTAGAAAAATGCTACAGATGAACTGGTTTGCAGGGCAGAAATAGAGACACAGAGGTAGAGAACAAACGTATGGACACAAAGTGGGGGAAGCCACGGGGTGGTGGTGGTGGGATGAGTTGGGAGATTGGGATTGACCTGTATACATGTCTATGCATAAAATAGATAACTAATAATAACCTACTGTATAAAAAAAATAAATAAAATTAAATTTCAAAAATTTTAAAAATAAAATGTAAAAATAAAACAGAAAAAATGTTCTTCCATTCACACTGATGTATTTATAAGAATGAATTATTTCCATGCTTATATCCATAAATACATAAAAGAGGAATAAAATCTAACTTGAAGCAAAAAAGAAAAAATAAAACTGAACCTAACAGTTATACAGAGGAAAACACTACCAAGGCACTTGCTCCAGTGGTAAACAATTCTGAAATTGGTCAGAGGTGGGGAATCATCTCCCATAGAGCCAGCAGCCCCGCCCGCCCACGCAAGGAGCGTCCTTATTGCAAAGCTGGGGGACCGTGCCGAGGCCTCTGTGAGTAAACGTGAGCTGAGCCCCAGGCCAGCTGCTGCTGAACTGTTCCCACCCTTCCCAGGTGAAACACCTGAATATGTACAAGGGCTTGAAAGCCTAGAGGAAGGGCCGTGGAGCCACACCAGCGACAGCACGCAGGCCACCTTGGTGCCTGCAGGTCAGCCAGGATGGTCCTGGCCACGGGCGCTCTTCTGGAAGCTTTCCATTGCCCTGCCTGAGATACCCCTCCTGGCCCGGCCCCCACTCCTTTTTTTCCTTCCTCACCTCAGCCCGGAGAGATATTCCAGTGGAAGTTATGGGTGACACATCCTCTTCTTTACAGGTGGCAGCCTGGCAACTCCTGCAGAAAGTCCAGCAGAGCCCCACTCACACCGGGCCACCCACAAAGCCGTGGACCCTCACACCCTCCCACCAGCACAGCCCTGAGACTGCTGACGGGGCAGAGAATATGGAGTCAGGCACAGCTGCAGGGGCTATTGCTGCCTGGAGTGCTGTTTATATTGACCTCAACCCAGGCACACCTGGGGAGGGCTTGCCGGCAGGGTCAGGCTGCCCAGGTCAGCTAATCCTCAGCCCTCGGGGAATCACATTGCAGAAAATGGACCTCGCTAAGACAGAATATTCGCCAAGGAAAAGAAGCACACAATGCCATTTGCAGCACCGTAGATGAGTCTAGAGGTAATCACGTGACTTGGAGTAAGTCAGAAAGTGAAAGACACATATCATATCATATCACTTATAGGTGTTACCTATAAATTGATACCAGGGCAGATATTTCCACGGAGAAGGGCAATCACAGATTCATTAAACAAACTTATGGTTCACCAAAGGAAAGGTGTGAGCATTGAATTCATTATGATATTGGGGTTAACAGACATATACAAACACAGTAGACGTATATAATCACCAAAGACCTACGGAGTACCAAGAGAAGACTACTCAACATTCTGTCATAACGAACATGGGAAAAGGATCCCAGGAAGAACAGACATATGTATATGTGTAAAAGAACCACCTCTTGCACACCTACAACAAGCTAAAGTTTATTACTCAAACTTGCTGTAATAAAAAATAAAAAATTAAATTAAAAACACGAACAAGAATTAGTGAGAAAAACTTGAGGGGCTTTCTCCTGGTACATTCCGTTCTACATTCCAATCTAGAACGCGACTTCCATTGAGGCTCTGCTGCCCTAGTAACCAGATTTGGTAAGGGAGAACTGCTGCCACCTTGTGGCCGTTTCACACAACAGCAGCTTTAATCCCAGCGCTAATGGTCAGTGGATATTCCAAATCATTACAGGCCTGTAAATGACCCCTGCCCTGAAAACCAATCCTGGGGTCATTTATCGACCAAAAAATTCAAAAGACGTCCATATTTCAAAACGACAGTTTCAAGAGGCATATTTCACGCACATTAGTGTTCTGCTTCTTTTGATTTCATTCCTTCTTTGTTAAAAAAACGGGAATGGAAAAAGGCAACCCTCAGAATGGGCGAAAACTTTCACAAACGAATCAATGGACAAAGGTTTAATCTCCAATATATATGAACAGCTCATGCAGCTTAATATTAATACAACAAACAACCCAATACAAAAATGGGCAGAAGATCTAAATAGACGTTTCTTCAAAGAAGACACACAGATGGCCAAGACGCACATGAAAAGCTGCTCAACATCACTAATTATTAGAGAAATGCAAACCAAAACTACAATGAGGTAAGACCTCACACCTGTTAGAATCGGCATCATCAGATAATCTACAAACAACAAATTCTGGGGAGGGTGTGGACAAAAGGAACCCTCTTCCGCTATTGGTGGGAATGTAAATTGATACAGTCACTATGGAGAACAGTATGGAGGTTCCTTTAAAAAACTAAAAAGAGGGCTTCCCTGGTGGCGCAGTGGTTGAGAGTCCGCCTGCCGATGCAGGGGACACGGTTTCGTGCCCCTATCCCGGAAGATCCCACATGCCGCGCAGCGGCTGGGCCCGCGAGCCATGGCCGCGGAGCCTGTGTGTCCGGAGCCTGTGCTCCGCAACGGGAGAGGCCACAGCAGTGAGAGGCCCGCGTACAGAAAAAAAAAAAAAAAAAAAAAAAAAAAAAAAAAAACTAAAAAGAGAATTACCATAGGATCCAGCAATCCCACTTCTGGGCATATACCCAGAGAAAACCATAAATCACAGAGACACATTCACCACAATGTTCATTGCAGCACTATTTACAATAGCCAGGTAATGGAAGCAACCTAAATGCCCACAGACAGACAAATGGATAAAGATGTGGTACATATATAAAATGGAATATTACTCAGCCATAAAAAGGAATGAAACTGGGTCATTTGTAGAGAAGTTGATGGATCTAGAGACTGTCATACAGAGTGAAGTAAGTCAGAAAGAGAAAAACAAATATTGTATATTAATGCCTATATGTGGAACCTAGAAAAATGCTACAGATGAACTGGTTTGCAGGGCAGAAATAGAGACACAGAGGTAGAGAACAAACCTATGGACACAAAGTGGGGGAAGCCACGGGGTGGTGGTGGTGGGATGAGTTGGGAGATTGGGATTGACCTGTATACATGTCTATGCATAAAATAGATAACTAATAATAACCTACTGTATAAAAAAATAAATAAAATTAAATTTCAAAAATTTTAAAAATAAAATATAAAAATAAAACAGAAAAAATGTTCTTCCATTCACACTGATGTATTTATAAGAATGAATTATTTCCATGCTTATATCCATAAATACATAAAAGAGGAATAAAATCTAACTTGAACCAAAAAAGAAAAAATAAAACTGAACCTAACAGTTATACAGAGGAAAACACTACCAAGGCACTTGCTCCAGTGGTAAAGAATTCTGAAATTGGTCAGAGGTGGGGAATCATCTCCCATAGAGCCAGCAGCCCCGCCCGCCCACGCAAGGAGCGTCCTTATTGCAAAGCTGGGGGACCGTGCCCAGGCCTCTGTGAGTAAACGTGAGCTGAGCCCCAGGCCAGCTGCTGGTGAACTGTTCCCACCCTTCCCAGGTGAAACACCTGAATATGTACAAGGGCTTGAAAGCCTAGAGGAAGGGCCGTGGAGCCACACCAGCGACAGCACGCAGGCCACCTTGGTGCCTGCAGGTCAGCCAGGATGGTCCTGGCCACGGGCGCTCTTCTGGAAGCTTTCCATTGCCCTGCCTGAGATACCCCTCCTGTCCCGGCCCCCACTCCTTTTTTTCCTTCCTCACCTCAGCCCGGAGAGATATTCCAGTGGAAGTTATGGGTGACACATCCTCTTCTTTACAGGTGGCAGCCTGGCAACTCCTGCAGAAAGTCCAGCAGAGCCCCACTCACACCGGGCCACCCACAAAGCCGTGGACCCTCACACCCTCCCACCAGCACAGCCCCGAGACTGCTGACGGGGCAGAGAATATGGAGTCAGGCACAGCTGCAGGGGCTATTGCTGCCTGGAGTGCTGTTTATATTGACCTCAACCCAGGCACACCTGGGGAGGGCTTGCCGGCAGGATCAGGCTGCCCAGGTCAGCTAATCCTCAGCCCTCGGGGAATCACATTGCAGAAAATGGACCTCGCTAAGACAGAATATTCGCCAAGGAAAAGAAGCACACAATGCCATTTGCAGCACCGTAGATGAGTCTAGAGGTAATCACGTGACTTGGAGTAAGTCAGAAAGTGAAAGACACATATCATATCATATCACTTATAGGTGTTACCTATAAATTGATACCAGGGCAGATATTTCCACGGAGAAGGGCAATCACAGATTCATTAAACAAACTTATGGTTCACCAAAGGAAAGGTGTGAGGATTGAATTCATTACGATATTGGGGTTAACAGGCATATACAAACACAGTAGACGTATATAATCACCAAAGACCTATGGAGTACAAAGAGAAGACTACTCAACATTCTGTCATAACGTACATGGGAAAAGGATCCCAGGAAGAACAGACATATGTATATGTGTAAAAGAACCACCTCTTGCACACCTACAACAAGCTAAACGTTGTACTCAAACTTGCTGTAATAAAAAATAAAAAATTAAATTAAAAACACGAGCAAGAAGCAGTGAGACAAACTTGAGGGGCTTTCTCCTGGCACATTCCGTTCTACATTACAATCTAGAACGCGACTTCCATTGAGGCTCTGCTGCCCTATTAACCAGATATGGTAAGGGAGAACTGCTGCCACCTTGTGGCCCTTTCACACAACAGCAGATTTAATGCCAGCGCTAATGGTCAGTGGATATTCAAAATCATTACAGGCCTGTAATGACACCTGCCCTGAAAACAAATCCTGGGGTCATATATCGACCAAAAATTTCAAAAGACGACCATATTTCAAAACGACAGTTTCAAGAGGCATATTTCACGCACATTAGTGTTCTGCTTCCTTTGCTTTCTTTCTTTGTTAAAAAAACGGGAATGGAAAAAGGCAACCCTCAGAATGGGCGAAAACGTTCACAAACGAATCAATGGACAAAGGTTTAATCTCCAATATATATAAACAGCTCATGCAGCTTAATATTAATAAAACAAACAACCCAATACAAAAATGGGCTGATGATCTAAAGAGACGTTTCTTCAAAGAAGACACAGAGATGGCCAAGACGCACATGAAAAGCTGCTCAACATCACTAATTATTAGAGAAATGCAAATCAAAACTACAATGAGGTAAGACCTCACACCTGTTAGAATCGGCATCATCAGATAATCTACAAACAACAAATTCTGGGGAGGGTGTGGACAAAAGGAACCCTCTTCCGCTATTGGTGGGAATGTAAATTGATACAGTCACTATGGAGAACAGTATGGACGTTCCTTTAAAAAACTAAAAACAGAATTACCATAGGATCCAGCAATCCCACTTCTGGGCATATACCCAGAGAAAACCACAAATCACAGAGACACATTCACCACAATGTTCATTGCAGCACTATTTACAATAGCCAGGTAATGGAAGCAACCTAAATGCCCACAGACAGACGAATGGATAAAGATGTGGTACATATATAAAATGGAATATTACTCAGCCATAAAAAGGAATGAAACTGAGTCATTTGTAGAGAAGTTGATGGATCTAAAGACTGTCATACAGAGTGAAGTAAGTCAGAAAGAGAAAAACAAATATTGTATATTAATGCCTATATGTGGAACCTAGAAAAATGCTACAGATGAACTGGTTTGCAGGGCAGAAATAGAGACACAGAGTTAGAGAACAAACGTATGGACACAAAGTGGGGGAAGCCATGGGGTGGTGGTGGTGGGATGAGTTGGGAGATTGGGATTGACCTGTATACATGTCTATGCATAAAATAGATAACTAATAATAACCTAGTGTATAAAAAAATAAATAAAATTAAAGTTCAAAATTTTTAAAAATAAAATGTAAAAATAAAACAGAAAAAAAGTTCTTCCATTCACACTGATGTATTTATAAGAATGAATTATTTCCATGCTTATATCTATAAATACATAAAAGAGGAATAAAATCTAACTTGAACCAAAAAAGAAAAAAAAAACTGAACCTAACAGTTATACAGAGGAAAACACTACCAAGGCACTTGCTCCAGTGGTAAACCATTCTGAAATTTGTCAGAGGTGGGGAATCATCTCCCATACAGCCAGCAGCCCCACCCGCCCACGCAAGGAGCGTCCTTATTGCAAAGCTGGGGGACCGTGCCGAGGCCTCTGTGAGTAAACGTGAGCTGAGCCCCAGGCCAGCTGCTGCTGAACTGTTCCCACCCTTCCCAGGTGAAACACCTGAATATGTACAAGGGCTTGAAAGCCTAGAGGAAGGGCCGTGGAGCCACACCAGCGAAAGCACGCAGGCCAACTTGGTGCCTGCAGGTCAGCCAGGATGGTCCTGGCCACGGGCGCTCTTCTGGAAGCTTTCCATTGCCCTGCCTGGGATACCCCTCCTGTCCCGGCCCCCACTCCTTTTTTTCCTTACTCACCTCAGCCCGGAGAGATACTCCCGTGGAAGTTAAGGGTGACACATCCTCTTCTTTACAGGTGGCAGCCTGGCAACTCCAGTAGAAACTCCAGCAGAGCCCCACTCACACCGGGCCACCCACAAAGCCGTGGACCCTCACACCCTCCCACCAGCACAGCCCCGAGACTGCTGACGGGGCAGAGAATATGGAGTCAGGCACAGCTGCAGGGGCTATTGCTGCCTGGAGTGCTGTTTATATTGACCTCAACCCAGGCACACCTGGGGAGGGCTTGCCCGCAGGGTCAGGCTGCCCAGGTCAGCTAATCCTCAGCCCTCAGGGAATCACATTGCAGAAAATGGACCTCGCTAAGACAGAATATTCGCCAAGGAAAAGAAGCACACAATGCCATTTGCAGCACCGTAGATGAGTCTAGAGGTAATCACGTGACTTGGAGTAAGTCAGAAAGTGAAAGACACATATCATATCATATCACTTATAGGTGTTACCTATAAATTGATACGAGGGCAGATATTTCCACGGAGAAGGGCAATCACAGATTCATTAAACAAACTTATGGTTCACCAAAGGAAAGGTGTGAGGATTGAATTCATTACGATATTGGGGTTAACAGACATATACAAACACAGTAGACGTATATAATCACCAAAGACCTATGGAGTACAAAGAGAAGACTACTCAACATTCTGTCATAACGTACATGGGAAAAGGATCCCAGGAAGAACAGACATATGTATATGTGTAAAAGAACCACCACTTGCACACCTACAACAAACTAAACGTTGTACTCAAACTTGCTGTAATAAAAAATAAAAAATTAAATTAAAAACACGAGCAAGAAGCAGTGAGACAAACATGAGGGGCTTTCTCCTGGCACATTCCGTTCTACATTACAATCTAGAACGCGACTTCCATTGAGGCTCTGCTGCCCTATTAACCAGATATGGTAAGGGAGAACTGCTGCCACCTTGTGGCCCTTTCACACAACAGCAGCTTTAATGCCAGCGCTAATGGTCAGTGGATATTCAAAATCATTACAGGCCTGTAATGACACCTGCCCTGAAAACAAATCCTGGGGTCATATATCGACCAAAAATTTCAGAAGACGTCCATATTTCAAAACGACAGTTTCAAGAGGCATATTTCACGCACATTAGTGTTCTGCTTCCTTTGCTTTCTTTCTTTGTTAAAAAAACGGGAATGGAAAAAGGCAACCCTCAGAATGGGCGAAAACGTTCACAAACGAATCAATGGACAAAGGTTTAATCTCCAATATATATAAACAGCTCATGCAGCTTAATATAAATAAAACAAACAACCCAATACAAAAATGGGCTGAAGATCTAAACAGACGTTTCTTCAAAGAAGACACAGAGATGGCCAAGACGCACATGAAAAGCTGCTCAACATCACTAATTATTAGACAAATGCAAATCAAAACTACAATGAGGTAAGACCTCACACCTGTTAGAATCGGCATCATCAGATAATCTACAAACAACAAATTCTGGGGAGGGTGTGGACAAAAGGAACCCTCTTCCGCTATTGGTGGGAATGTAAATTGATACAGTCACTATGGAGAACAGTATGGAGGTTCCTTTAAAAAACTAAAAAGAGAATTACCATAGGATCTAGCAATCCCACTTCTGGGCATATACCCAGAGAAAACCACAAATCACAGAGACACATTCACCACAATGTTCATTGCAGCACTATTTACAATAGCCAGGTAATGGAAGCAACCTAAATGCCCACAGACAGACGAATGGATAAAGATGTGGTACATATATAAAATGGAATATTACTCAGCCATAAAAAGGAATGAAACTGAGTCATTTGTAGAGAAGTTGATGGACCTAGAGACTGTCATACAGAGTGAAGTAAGTCAGAAAGAGAAAAACAAATATTGTATATTAATGCCTATATGTGGAACCTAGAAAATTGGTACAGATGAACTGGTTTGCAGGGCAGAAATAGAGACTCAGAGGTAGAGAACAAATGTATCGACACAAAGTGGGGGAAGCCATGGGGTGGTGGTGGTGGGATGAGTTGGGAGATTGGGATTGACCTGTATACATGTCTATGCATAAAATAGATAACTAATAATAACATAGTGTATAAAAAAATAAATAAAATTAAAGTTCAAAATTTTTAAAAATAAAATGTAAAAATAAAACAGAAAAAAAGTTCTTCCATTCACACTGATGTATTTATAAGAATGAATTATTTCCATGCTTATATCCATAAATACATAAAAGAGGAATAAAATCTAACTTGAACCAAAAAAGAAAAAAAAAACTGAACCTAACAGTTATACAGAGGAAAACACTACCAAGGCTCTTGCTCCAGTGGTAAACCATTCTGAAATTGGTCAGAGGTGGGGAATCATCTCCCATACAGCCAGCAGCCCCACCCGCCCACGCAAGGAGCGTCCTTATTGCAAAGCTGGGGGACCGTGCCGAGGCCTCTGTGAGTAAACGTGAGCTGAGCCCCAGGCCAGCTGCTGCTGAACTGTTCCCACCCTTCCCAGGTGAAACAACTGAATATGTACAAGGGCTTGAAAGCCTAGAGGAAGGGACGTGGAGCCACACTAGCGAAAGCACGCAGGCCACCTCGGTGCCTGCAGGTCAGCCAGGATGGTCCTGGCCACGGGCGCTCTTCTGGAAGCTTTCCATTGCCCTGCCTGAGATACCCCTCCTGTCCCGGCCCTCACTCCTTTTTTTCCTTACTCACCTCAGCCCGGAGAGATACTCCAGTGGAAGTTATGGGTGACACATCCTCTTCTTTACAGGTGGCATCCTGGCAACTCCTGTAGAAAGTCCAGCAGAGCCCCACTCACAGCGGGCCACCCACAAAGCCGTGGACCCTCACACCCTCCCACCAGCACAGCCCCGAGACTGCTGACGGGGCAGAGAATATGGAGTCAGGCACAGCTGCAGGGGCTATTGCTGCCTGGAGTGCTGTTTATATTGACCTCAACCCAGGCACACCTGTGGAGGGCTTGCCAGCAGGGTCAGGCTGCCCAGGTCAGCTAATCCTCAGCCCTCGGGGAATCACATTGCAGAAAATGGACCTCGCTAAGACAGAATATTCGCCAAGGAAAAAAAGGACACAATGCCATTTGCAGCACCGTAGATGAGTCTAGAGGTAATCACGTGACTTGGAGTAAGTCAGAAAGTGAAAGACACATATCATATCATATCACTTATAGGTGTTACCTATAAATTGATACCAGGGCAGATATTTCCACGGAGAAGGGCAATCACAGATTCATTAAACAAACTTATGGTTCACCAAAGGAAAGGTGTGAGGATTGAATTCATTACGATATTGGGGTTAACAGACATATACAAACACAGTAGACATATATAATCACCAAAGACCTACAGAGTACCAAGAGAAGACTACTCAACATTCTGTCATAACGTACATGGGAAAAGGATCCCAGGAAGAACAGACATATGTATATGTGTAAAAGAACCACCTCTTGCACACCTACAACAAGCTAAACGTTGTACTCAAACTTGCTGTAATAAAAAATAAAAAATTAAATTAAAAACACGAGCAAGAAGTAGTGAGACAAACTTGAGGGGCTTTCTCCTGGCACATTCCGTTCTAAATTCCAATCTAGAAGGCGACTTCCATTGAGGCTCTGCTGCCCTAGTAACCAGATTTGGTAAGGGAGAACTGCTGCCACCTTGTGGCCGTTTCACACAACAGCAGCTTTAATCCCAGCGCTAATGGTCAGTGGATATTCCAAATCATTACAGGCCTGTAAATGACACCTGCCCTGAAAACCAATCCTGGGGTCATATATCGACCAAAAAATTCAAAATACGTCCATATTTCAAAACGACAGTTTCAAGAGGCATATTTCACGCACATCAGTGTTCTGATTCTTTTGCTTTTTTTCTTTCTTTGTTAAAAAAACGGGATTGGAAAAAGGTAACCCTCAGAAGGGGCGACAACGTTCACAAACGAATCAAAGGACAAAGGTTTAATCTCCAATATATATATACAGCTCATGCAGCTTAATATTAATAAAACAAACAACCCAATACAAAAATGGGCAGAAGATCTAAATAGACGTTTCTTCAAAGAAGACACAGAGATGGCCAAGACGCACATGAAAAGCTGCTCAACATCACTAATTATTAGAGAAATGCAAATCCAAATTACAATGAGGTAAGACCTCACACCTGTTAGAATCGGCATCATCAGATAATCTACAAACAACAAATTCTGGGGAGGGTGTGGACAAAAGGAACCCTCTTCCGCTATTGGTGGGAATGTAAATTGATACAGTCACTATGGAGAACAGTATGGAGGTTCCTTTAAAAAACTAAAAAGAGAATTACCATAGGATCCAGCAATCCCACTTCTGGGCATATACCCAGAGAAATCCATAAATCACAGAGACACATTCACCACAATGTTCATTGCAGCACTATTTACAATAGCCAGGTAATGGAAGCAACCTAAATGCCCACAGACAGACGAATGGATAAAGATGTGGTACATATATAAAATGGAATATTACTCAGCCATAAAAAGGAATGAAACTGGGTCATTTGTAGAGAAGTTGATGGATCTAGAGACTGTCATACAGAGTGAAGTAAGTCAGAAAGAGAAAAACAAATATTGTATATTAATGCCTATATGTGGAACCTAGAAAAATGGTACAGATGAACTGGTTTGCAGGGCAGAAATAGAGACACAGAGGTAGAGAACAAACGTATGGACACAAAGTGGGGGAAGCCATGGGGTGGTGGTGGTGGGATGAGTTGGGAGATTGGGATTGACCTGTATACATGTCTATGCATAAAATAGATAACTAATAATAACCTAGTGTATAAAAAAATAAATAAAATTAAATTTCAAAAATTTTAAAAATAAAATGTAAAAATAAAACAGATAAAAAGTTCTTCCATTCACACTGATGTATTTATAAGAATGAATTATTTCCATGCTAATATCTATAAATACATAAAAGAGGAATAATATCAAACTTGAACCAAAAAAGAAAAAAAAAAACTGAACCTAACAGTTATACAGAGGAAAACCCTACCAAGGCACTTGCTCCAGTGGTAAACAATTCTGAAATTGGTCAGAGGTGGGGAATCATCTGCCATAGAGCCAGCAGCCACGCCCGCCCACGCAAGGAGCGTCCTTATTGCAAAGCTGGGGGACCGTGCCGAGGCCTCTGTGAGTAAACGTGAGCTGAGCCACAGGCCAGCTGCTGCTGAACTGTTCCCACCCTTCCCAGGTGAAACACCTGAATATGTACAAGGGCTTGAAAGCCTAGAGGAAGGTCCGTGGGGCCACACCAGCGAAAGCACGCAGGCCAACTTGGTGCCTGCAGGTCAGCCAGGATGGTCCTGGCCACGGGCGCTCTTCTGGAAGCTTTCCATTGCCCTGCCTGAGATACACCTCCTGTCCCGGCCCCCACTCCTTTTTTTCCTTACTCACCTCAGCCCGGAGAGATACTCCAGTGGAAGGTATGGTTGACACATCCTCTTCTTTACAGGTGGCAGCCTGGCAACTCCTGCAGAAAGTCCAGCAGAGCCCCACTCACACTGGGCCACCCACAAAGCCGTGGACCCTCACACCCTCCCACCAGCACAGCCCCGAGACTGCTGACGGGGCAGAGAATATGGAGTCAGGCACAGCTGCAGGGGCTATTGCTGCCTGGTGTGCTGTTTATATTGACCTCAACACAGGCACACCTGGGTAGGTCTTGCCGGCAGGGTCAGGCTGCCCAGGTCAGCTAATCCTCAGCCCTCAGGGAATCACATTGCAGAAAATGGACCTCGCTAAGACAAAATATTCGCCAAGGAAAAAAAGCACACAATGCCATTTGCAGCACCGTAGATGAGTCTAGAGGTAATCACGTGACTTGGAGTAAGTCAGAAAGTGAAAGACACATATCATATCATATCACTTATAGGTGTTACCTATAAATTGATACCAGGGCAGATATTTCCACGGAGAAGGGCTATCACAGATTCATTAAACAAACTTATGGTTCACCAAAGGAAAGGTGTGAGGATTGAATTCATTACGATATTGGGGTTAACAGACATATACAAACACAGTAGACATATATAATCACCAAAGACCTACGGAGTACCAAGAGAAGACTACTCAACATTCTGTCATAACGTACATGGGAAAAGGATCCCAGGAAGAACAGACATATGTATATGTGTAAAAGAACGACCTCTTGCACACCTACAACAAGCTAAAGGTTGTACTCAAACTTGCTGTAATAAAAAATAAAAAATTAAATTAAAAACACGAACAGGAAGTAGTGAGACAAACTTGAGGGGCTTTCTCCTGGCACATTCCTTTCTAAATTCCAATCTAGAACGCGACTTCCATTGAGGCTCTGCTGCCCTAGTAACCAGATTTGGTAAGGGAGAACTGATGCCACCTTGTGGCCGTTTCACACAACAGCAGCTTTAATCCCAGCGCTAATGGTCAGTGGATATTCCAAATCATTACAGGCCTGTAAATGACACCTAACCTGAAAACAAATCCTGGGGTCATATATCGACCAAAAAATTCAAAAGACGTCCATATTTCAAAACGACAGTTTCACGAGGCATATTTCACGCACATTAGTGTTCTGATTCTTTTGCTTTCTTTCTTTCTTTGTTAAAAAAACGGGAATGGAAAAAGGCAACCCTCAGAAGGGGCGAAAACGTTCACAAACGAATCAATGGACAAAGGTTTAATCTCCAATATATATATACAGCTCATGCAGCTTAATATTAATACAACAAACAACCCAATACAAAAATGGGCAGAAGATCTAAATAGACGTTTCTTCAAAGAAGACACACAGATGGCCAAGACGCACATGAAAAGCTGCTCAACATCACTAATTATTAGAGAAATGCAAATCAAAACTACAATGAGGTAAGACCTCACACCTGTTAGAATCGGCATCATCAGATAATCTACAAACAACAAATTCTGGGGAGGGTGTGGACAAAAGGAACCCTCTTCCGCTATTGGTGGGAATGTAAATTGATACAGTCACTATGGAGAACAGTATGGAGGTTCCTTTAAAATACTAAAAAGCGAATTACCATAGGATCCAGCAATCCCACTTCTGGGCATATACCCAGAGAAAACCATAAATCACAGAGACACATTCACCACAATGTTCATTGCAGCACTATTTACAATAGCCAGGTAATGGAAGCAACCTAAATGCCCACAGACAGACGAATGGATAAAGATGTGGTACATATATAAAATGGAATATTACTCAGCCATAAAAAGGAATGAAACTGAGTCATTTGTAGAGAAGTTGATGGATCTAGAGACTGTCATACAGAGTGAAGTAAGTCAGAAAGAGAAAAACAAATATTGTATATTAATGCCTATATGTGGAACCTAGAAAAATGCTACAGATGAACTGGTTTGCAGGGCAGAAATAGAGACACAGAGGTAGAGAACAAACGTATGGACACAAAGTGGGGGAAGCCATGGGATGGTGGTGGTGGGATGAGTTGGGAGATTGGGATTGACCTGTATACATGTCTATGCATAAAATAGATAACTAATAATAACCTACTGTATAAAAAAAATAAATAAAATTAAATTTCAAAAATTTTAAAAATAAAATGTAAAAATAAAACAGAAAAAATGTTCTTCCATTCACACTGATGTATTTATAAGAATGAATTATTTCCATGCTTATATCCATAAATACATAAAAGAGGAATAAAATCTAACTTGAACCAAAAAAGAAAAAATAAAACTGAACCTAACAGTTATACAGAGGAAAACACTACCAAGGCACTTGCTCCAGTGGTAAACAATTCTGAAATTGGTCAGAGGTGGGGAATCATCTCCCTTAGAGCCAACAGCCCCGCCCGCCCACGCAAGGAGCGTCCTTATTGCAAAGCTGGGGGACCGTGCCGAGGCCTCTGTGAGTAAACGTGAGCTGAGCCCCAGGCCAGCTGCTGCTGAACTGTTCCCACCCTTCCCAGGTGAAACACCTGAATATGTACAAGGGCTTGAAAGCCTAGAGGAAGGGCCGTGGAGCCACACCAGCGACAGCACGCAGGCCACCTTGGTGCCTGCAGGTCAGCCAGGATGGTCCTGGCCACGGGCGCTCTTCTGGAAGCTTTCCATTGCCCTGCCTGAGATACCCCTCCTGTCCCGGCCCCCACTCCTTTTTTTCCTTACTCACCTCAGCCCGGAGAGATACTCCAGTGGAAGTTATGGGTGACACATCCTCTTCTTTACAGGTGGCAGCCTGGCAACTCCTGCAGAAAGTCCAGCAGAGCCCCACTCACACCGGGCCACCCACAAAGCCGTTGACCCTCACACCCTCCCACCAGCACAGCCCCGAGACTGCTGACGGGGCAGAGAATATGGAGTCAGGCACAGCTGCAGGGGCTATTGCTGCCTGGAGTGCTGTTTATATTGACCTCAACCCAGACACACCTGGGGAGGGCTTGCCGGCAGGGTCAGGCTGCCCAGGTCAGCAAATCCTCAGCCCTCAGGGAATCATATTGCAGAAAATGGACCTCGCTAAGACAGAATATTAGCCAAGGAAAAAAGCACACAATGCCATTTGCAGCACCGTAGATGAGTCTAGAGGTAATCACGTGACTTGGAGTAAGTCAGAAAGTGAAAGACACATATCATATCATATCACTTATAGGTGTTACCTATAAATTGATACCAGGGCAGATATTTCCACGGAGAAGGGCAATCAAAGATTCATTAAACAAACTTATGGTTCACCAAAGGAAAGGTGTGAGGATTGAATTCATTATGATATTGGGGTTAACAGACATATACAAACACAGTAGACGTATATAATCACCAAAGACCTACGGAGTACCAAGAGAAGACTACTCAACATTCTGTCATAACGTACATGGGAAAAGGATCCCAGGAAGAACAGACATATGAATATGTGTAAAAGAACCACCTCTTGCACACCTACAACAAGCTAAACGTTGTACTCAAACTTGCTGTAATAAAAAATAAAAAATTAAATTAAAAACACGAACAAGAATTAGTGAGAAAAACTTGAGGGGCTTTCTCCTGGTACATTCCGTTCTACATTCCAATCTAGAAAGCGACTTCCATTGAGGCTCTGCTGCCCTAGTAACCAGATTTGGTAAGGGAGAACTGCTGCCACCTTGTGGCCGTTTCACACAACAGCAGCTTTAATCCCAGCGCTAATGGTCAGTGGATATTCCAAATCATTACAGGCCTGTAAATGACCCCTGCCCTGAAAACCAATCCTGGGGTCATTTATCGACCAAAAAATTCAAAAGACGTCCATATTTCAAAACGACAGTTTCAAGAGGCATATTTCACGCACATTAGTGTTCTGCTTCTTTTGATTTCTTTCTTTCTTTGTTAAAAAAACGGGAATGGAAAAAGGCAACCCTCAGAATGGGCGAAAACTTTCACAAACGAATCAATGGACAAAGGTTTAATCTCCAATATATATAAACAGCTCATGCAGCTTAATATTAATAAAACAAACAACCCAATACAAAAATGGGCAGAAGATCTAAATAGACGTTTCTTCAAAGAAGACACAGAGATGGCCAAGACGCACATGAAAAGCTGCTCAACATCACTAATTATTAGAGAAATGCAAATCAAAACTACAATGAGGTAAGACCTCACACCTGTTAGAATCGGCATCATCTGATAATCTACAAACAACAAATTCTGGGGAGGGTGTGGACAAAAGGAACCCTCTTCCGCTACTAGTGGGAATGTAAATTGATACAGTCACTATGGAGAACAGCATGGAGGTTCCTTTAAAAAACTAAAAAGAGAATTACCTTAGGATCCAGCAATCCCACTTCTGGGCATATACCCAGAGAAAACCAAAAATCACAAAGACACATTCACCACAATGTTCATTGCAGCACTATTTACAATAGCCAGGTAATGGAAGCAACCTAAATGCCCACAGACAGACGAATGGATAAAGATGTGGTACATATATAAAATGGAATATTACTCAGCCATAAAAAGGAATGAAACTGGGTCATTTGTAGAGAAGTTGATGGATCTAGAGACTGTCATACAGAGTGAAGTAAGTCAGAAAGAGAAAAACAAATATTGTATATTAATGCCTATATGTGGAACCTAGAAAAATGCTACAGATGAACTGGTTTGCAGGGCAGAAATAGAGACACAGAGGTAGAGAACAAAGTATGGACACAAAGTGGGGGAAGCCATGGGGTGGTGGTGGTGGGATGAGTTGGGAGATTGGGATTGACCTGTATACATGTCTATGCATAAAATAGATAACTAATAATAACCTACTGTATAAAAAAAATAAATAAAATTAAATTTCAAAAATTTTAAAAATAAAATGTAAAAATAAAACAGAAAAAATGTTCTTCCATTCACACTGATGTATTTATAAGAATGAATTATTTCCATGCTTATATCCATAAATACATAAAAGAGGAATAAAATCTAACTTGAAGCAAAAAAGAAAAAATAAAACTGAACCTAACAGTTATACAGAGGAAAACACTACCAAGGCACTTGCTCCAGTGGTAAACAATTCTGAAATTGGTCAGAGGTGGGGAATCATCTCCCATAGAGCCAGCAGCCCCGACTGCCCACGCAAGGAGCGTCCTTATTGCAAAGCTGGGGGACCGTGCCCAGGCCTCTGTGAGTAAACGTGAGCTGAGCCACAGGCCAGCTGCTGCTGAACTGTTCCCACCCTTCCCAGGTGAAACACCTGAATATGTACAAGGGCTTGAAAGCCTAGAGGAAGGGCCGTGGAGCCACACCAGCGACAGCACGCAGGCCACCTTGGTGCCTGCAGGTCAGCCAGGATGGTCCTGGCCCCGGGCACTCTTCTGGAAGCTTTCCATTGCCCTGCCTGAGATACCCCTCCTGTCCCGGCCCCCACTCCTTTTTTTCCTTCCTCACCTCAGCCCGGAGAGATATTCCAGTGGAAGTTATGGGTGACACATCCTCTTCTTTACAGGTGGCAGCCTGGCAACTCCTGCAGAAAGTCCAGCAGAGCCCCACTCACACCGGGCCACCCACAAAGCCGTGGACCCTCACACCCTCCCACCAGCACAGCCCCGAGACTGCTGACGGGGCAGAGAATATGGAGTCAGGCACAGCTGCAGGGGCTATTGCTGCCTGGAGTGCTGTTTATATTGACCTCAACCCAGGCACACCTGGGGAGGGCTTGCCGGCAGGGTCAGGCTGCCCAGGTCAGCTAATCCTCAGCCCTCGGGGAATCACATTGCAGAAAATGGACCTCGCTAAGACAGAATATTCGCCAAGGAAAAGAAGCACACAATGCCATTTGCAGCACCGTAGATGAGTCTAGAGGTAATCACGTGACTTGGAGTAAGTCAGAAAGTGAAAGACACATATCATATCATATCACTTATAGGTGTTACCTATAAATTGATACCAGGGCAGATATTTCCACGGAGAAGGGCAATCACAGATTCATTAAACAAACTTATGGTTCACCAAAGGAAAGGTGTGAGGATTGAATTCATTATGATATTGGGGTTAACAGACATATACAAACACAGTAGACGTATATAATCACCAAAGACCTACGGAGTACCAAGAGAAGACTACTCAACATTCTGTCATAACGAACATGGGAAAAGGATCCCAGGAAGAACAGACATATGTATATGTGTAAAAGAACCACCTCTTGCACACCTACAACAAGCTAAACGTTGTACTCAAACTTGCTGTAATAAAAAATAAAAAATTAAATTAAAAACACGAACAAGAATTAGTGAGAAAAACTTGAGGGGCTTTCTCCTGGTACATTGCGTTCTACATTCCAATCTAGAACGCGACTTCCATTGAGGCTCTGCTGCCCTAGTAACCAGATTTGGTAAGGGAGAACTGCTGCCACCTTGTGGCCGTTTCACACAACAGCAGCTTTAATCCCAGCGCTAATGGTCAGTGGATATTCCAAATCATTACAGGCCTGTAAATGACCCCTGCCCTGAAAACCAATCCTGGGGTCATTTATCGACCAAAAAATTCAAAAGACGTCCATATTTCAAAACGACAGTTTCAAGAGGCATATTTCACGCACATTAGTGTTCTGCTTCTTTTGATTTCTTTCTTTCTTTGTTAAAAATACGGGAATGGAAAAAGGTAACCCTCAGAAGGGGCGAAAACGTTCACAAACGAATCAATGGACAAAGGTTTAATCTCCAATATATATAAACAGCTCATGCAGCTTAATATTAATACAACAAACAACCCAATACAAAAATGGGTAGAAGATCTAAATAGACGTTTCTTCAAAGAAGACACAGAGATGGCCAAGACGCACATGAAAAGCTGCTCAACATCACTAATTATTAGAGAAATGCAAATCAAAACTACAATTAGGTAAGACCTCACACCTGTTAGAATCGGCATCATCAGATAATCTACAAACAACAAATTCTGGGGAGGGTGTGGACAAAAGGAACCCTCTTCCGCTATTGGTGGGAATGTAAATTGATACAGTCACTATGGAGAACAGTATGGAGGTTCCCTTAAAAAACTAAAAAGAGAATTACCATAGGATCCAGCAATCCCACTTCTGGGCATATACCCAGAGAAAATCATAAATCACAAAGACACATTCACCACAATGTTCATTGCAGCACTATTTACAATAGCCAGGTAATGGAAGCAACCTAAATGCCCACAGACAGACGAATGGATAAAGATGTGGTACATATATAAAATGGAATATTACTCAGCCATAAAAAGGAATGAAACTGGGTCATTTGTAGAGAAGTTGATGGATCTAGAGACTGTCATACAGAGTGAAGTAAGTCAGAAAGAGAAAAACAAATATTGTATATTAATGCCTATATGTGGAACCTAGAAAAATGCTACAGATGAACTGGTTTGCAGGGCAGAAATAGAGACACAGAGGTAGAGAACAAACGTATGGACACAAAGTGGGGGAAGCCATGGGGTGGTGGTGGTGGGATGAGTTGGGAGATTGGGATTGACCTGTATACATGTCTATGCATAAAATAGATAACTAATAATAACCTACTGTATAAAAAAAATAAATAAAATTAAATTTCAAAAATTTTAAAAATAAAATGTAAAAATAAAACAGAAAAAATGTTCTTCCATTCACACTGATGTATTTATAAGAATGAATTATTTCCATGCTTATATCCATAAATACATAAAAGAGGAATAAAATCTAACTTGAACCAAAAAAGCAAAAAAAAAAACTAAACCTAACAGTTATACAGAGGAAAACACTACCAAGGCACTTGCTCCAGTGGTAAACAATTCTGAAATTGGTCAGAGGTGGGGAATCATCTCCCATAGAGCCAGCAGCCCCGCCCGCCCACGCAAGGAGCGTCCTTATTGCAAAGCTGGGGGACCGTGCCGAGGCCTCTGTGAGTAAACGTGAGCTGAGCCCCAGGCCAGCTGCTGCTGAACTGTCCCCACCCTTCCCAGGTGAAACACCTGAATATGTACAAGGGCTTGAAAGCCTAGAGGAAGGGCCGTGGAGCCACACCAGCGACAGCACGCAGGCCACCTTGGTGCCTGCAGGTCAGCCAGGATGGTCCTGGCCACGGGCGCTCTTCTGGAAGCTTTCCATTGCCCTGCCTGAGATACCCCTCCTGTCCCGGCCCCCACTCCTTTTTTTCCTTCCTCACCTCAGCCCGGAGAGATATTCCAGTGGAAGTTATGGGTGACACATCCTCTTCTTTACAGGTGGCAGCCTGGCAACTCCTGCAGAAAGTCCAGCAGAGCCCCACTCACACCGGGCCACCCACAAAGCCGTGGACCCTCACACCCTCCCACCAGCACAGCCCCGAGACTGCTGACGGGGCAGAGAATATGGAGTCAGGCACAGCTGCAGGGGCTATTGCTGCCTGGAGTGCTGTTTATATTGACCTCAACCCAGGCACACCTGGGGAGGGCTTGCCGGCAGGGTCAGGCTGCCCAGGTCAGCTAATCCTCAGCCCTCGGGGAATCACATTGCAGAAAATGGACCTCGCTAAGACAGAATATTCGCCAAGGAAAAGAAGCACACAATGCCATTTGCAGCACCGTAGATGAGTCTAGAGGTAATCACGTGACTTGGAGTAAGTCAGAAAGTGAAAGACACATATCATATCATATCAGTTATAGGTGTTACCTATAAATTGATACCAGGGCAGATATTTCCACGGAGAAGGGCAATCACAGATTCATTAAACAAACTTATGGTTCACCAAAGGAAAGGTGTGAGGATTGAATTCATTATGATATTGGGGTTAACAGACATATACAAACACAGTAGACGTATATAATCACCAGAGACCTACGGAGTACCAAGAGAAGACTACTCAACATTCTGTCATAACGAACATGGGAAAAGGATCCCAGGAAGAACAGACATATGTATATGTGTAAAAGAACCACCTCTTGCACACCTACAACAAGCTAAACGTTGTACTCAAACTTGCTGTAATAAAAAATAAAAAATTAAATTAAAAACACGAAGAAGAATTAGTGAGAAAAACTTGAGGGGCTTTCTCCTGGTACATTCCGTTCTACATTCCAATCTAGAAAGCGACTTCCATTGAGGCTCTGCTGCCCTTGTAACCAGATTTGGTAAGGGAGAACTGCTGCCACCTTGTGGCCGTTTCACACAACAGCAGCTTTAATCCCAGCGCTAATGGTCAGTGGATATTCCAAATCATTACAGGCCTGTAAATGACCCCTGCCCTGAAAACCAATCCTGGGGTCATTTATCGACCAAAAAATTCAAAAGACGTCCATATTTCAAAACGACAGTTTCAAGAGGCATATTTCACGCACATTAGTGTTCTGCTTCTTTTGATTTCATTCCTTCTTTGTTAAAAAAACGGGAATGGAAAAAGGCAACCCTCAGAATGGGCGAAAACTTTCACAAACGAATCAATGGACAAAGGTTTAATCTCCAATATATATGATCAGCTCATGCAGCTTAATATTAATACAACAAACAACCCAATACAAAAATGGGCAGAAGATCTAAATAGACGTTTCTTCAAAGAAGACACAGAGATGGCCAAGACGCACATGAAAAGCTGCTCAACATCACTAATTATTAGAGAAATGCAAATCAAAACTACAATGAGGTAAGACCTCACACCTGTTAGAATCGGCATCATCAGATAATCTACAAACAACAAATTCTGGGGAGGGTGTGGACAAAAGGAACCCTCTTCCGCTCTTGGTGGGAATGTAAATTGATACAGTCACTATGGAGAACAGTATGGAGGTTCCTTTAAAAAACTAAAAAGAGAATTACCATAGGATCCAGCAATCCCAGTTCTGGGCATATACCCAGAGAAAACCATAAATCACAGAGACACATTCACCACAATGTTCATTGCAGCACTATTTACAATAGCCAGGTAATGGAAGCAACCTAAATGCCCACAGACAGACGAATGGATAAAGATGTGGTACATATATAAAATGGAATATTACTCAGCCATAAAAAGGAATGAAACTGGGTCATTTGTAGAGAAGTTGATGGATCTAGAGACTGTCATACAGAGTGAAGTAAGTCAGAAAGAGAAAAACAAATATTGTATATTAATGCCTATATGTGGAACCTAGAAAAATGCTACAGATGAACTGGTTTGCAGGGCAGAAATAGAGACACAGAGGTAGAGAACAAACGTATGGACACAAAGTGGGGGAAGCCATGGGGTGGTGGTGGTGGGATGAGTTGGGAGATTGGGATTGACCTGTATACATGTCTATGCATAAAATAGATAACTAATAATAACCTACTGTATAAAAAAAATAAATAAAATTAAATTTCAAAAATTTTAAAAATAAAATGTAAAAATAAAACAGAAAAAATGTTCTTCCATTCACACTGATGTATTTATAAGAATGAATTATTTCCATGCTTATATCCATAAATACATAAAAGAGGAATAAAATCTAACTTGAACCAAAAAAGAAAAAATAAAACTGAACCTAACAGTTATACAGAGGAAAACACTACCAAGGCACTTGCTCCAGTGGTAAACAATTCTGAAATTGGTCAGAGGTGGGGAATCATCTCCCATAGAGCCAGCAGCCCCGCCCGCCCACGCAAGGAGCGTCCTTATTGCAAAGCTGGGGGACCGTGCCGAGGCCTCTGTGAGTAAACGTGAGCTGAGCCCCAGGCCAGCTGCTGCTGAACTGTTCCCACCCTTCCCACGTGAAACACCTGAATATGTACAAGGGCTTGAAAGCCTAGAGGAAGGGCCGTGGAGCCACACCAGCGACAGCACGCAGGCCACCTTGGTGCCTGCAGGTCAGCCAGGATGGTCCTGGCCACGGGCGCTCTTCTGGAAGCTTTCCATTGCCCTGCCTGAGATACCCCTCCTGTCCCGGCCCCCACTCCTTTTTTTCCTTCCTCACCTCAGCCCGGAGAGATATTCCAGTGGAAGTTATGGGTGACACATCTTCTTCTTTACAGGTGGCAGCCTGGCAACTCCTGCAGAAAGTCCAGCAGAGCCCCACTCACACCGGGCCACCCACAAAGCCGTGGACCCTCACACCCTCCCACCAGCACAGCCCCGAGACTGCTGACGGGGCAGAGAATATGGAGTCAGGCACAGCTGCAGGGGCTATTGCTGCCTGGAGTGCTGTTTATATTGACCTCAACCCAGTCACACCTGGGGAGGGCTTGCCGGCAGGGTCAGGCTGCCCAGGTCAGCTAATCCTCAGCCCTCGGGGAATCACATTGCAGAAAATGGACCTCGCTAAGACAGAATATTCGCCAAGGAAAAGAAGCACACAATGCCATTTGCAGCACCGTAGATGAGTCTAGAGGTAATCACGTGACTTGGAGTAAGTCAGAAAGTGAAAGACACATATCATATCATATCACTTATAGGTGTTACCTATAAATTGATACCAGGGCAGATATTTCCACGGAGAAGGGCAATCACAGATTCATTAAACAAACTTATGGTTCACCAAAGGAAAGGTGTGAGGATTGAATTCATTATGATATTGGGGTTAACAGACATATACAAACACAGTAGACGTATATAATCTCCAAAGACCTACGGAGTACCAAGAGAAGACTACTCAACATTCTGTCATAACGAACATGGGAAAAGGATCCCAGGAAGAACAGACATATGTATATGTGTAAAAGAACCACCTCTTGCACACCTACAACAAGCTAAACGTTGTACTCAAACTTACTGTAATAAAAAATAAAAAATTAAATTAAAAACACGAACAAGAATTAGTGAGAAAAACTTGAGGGGCTTTCTCCTGGTACATTCCGTTCTACATTCCAATCTAGAACGCGACTTCCATTGAGGCTCTGCTGCCCTAGTAACCAGATTTGGTAAGGGAGAACTGCTGCCACCTTGTGGCCGTTTCACACAACAGCAGCTTTAATCCCAGCGCTAATGGTCAGTGGATATTCCAAATCATTACAGGCCTGTAAATGACACCTGCCCTGAAAACAAATCCTGGGGTCATATATCGAACAAAAAATTCAAAAGACGTCCATATTTCAAAACGACAGTTTCAAGAGGCATATTTCACGCACATTAGTGTTCTGCTTCTTTTGATTTCTTTCTTTCTTTGTTAAAAATACGGGAATGGAAAAAGGCAACCCTCAGAATGGGCGAAAACTTTCACAAACGAATCAATGGACAAAGGTTTAATCTCCAATATATATAAACAGCTCATGCAGCTTAATATTAATAAAACAAACAACCCAATACAAAAATGGGCAGAAGATCTAAATAGACGTTTCTTCAAAGAAGACACAGAGATGGCCAAGACGCACATGAAAAGCTGCTCAACATCACTAATTATTAGAGAAATGCAAATCAAAACTACAATGAGGTAAGACCTCACACCTGTTAGAATCGGCATCATCAGATAATCTACAAACAACAAATTCTGGGGAGGGTGTGGACAAAAGGAACCCTCTTCCGCTCTTGGTGGGAATGTAAATTGATACAGTCACTATGGAGAACAGTATGGAGGTTCCCTTAAAAAACTAAAAAGAGAATTACCATAGGATCCAGCAATCCCACTTCTGGGCATATACCCAGAGAAAATCATAAATCACAAAGACACATTCACCACAATGTTCATTGCAGCACTATTTACAATAGCCAGGTAATGGAAGCAACCTAAATGGCCAAAGACAGACGAATGGATAAAGATGTGGTACATATATAAAATGGAATATTACTCAGCCATAAAAAGGAATGAGACTGGGTCATTTGTAGAGAAGTTGATGGATCTAGAGACTGTCATACAGAGTGAAGTAAGTCAGAAAGAGAAAAACAAATATTGTATATTAATGCCTATATGTGGAACCTAGAAAAATGCTACAGATGAACTGGTTTGCAGGGCAGAAATAGAGACACAGAGGTAGAGAACAAACGTATGGACACAAAGTGGGGGAAGCCATGGGGTGGTGGTGGTGGGATGAGTTGGGAGATTGGGATTGACCTGTATACATGTCTATGCATAAAATAGATAACTAATAATAACCTACTGTATAAAAAAAATAAATAAAATTAAATTTCAAAAATTTTAAAAATAAAATGTAAAAATAAAACAGAAAATATGTTCTTCCATTCACACTGATGTATTTATAAGAATGAATTATTTCCATGCTTATATCCATAAATACATAAAAGAGGAATAAAATCTAACTTGAACCAAAAAAGCAAAAAAAAAAAACTAAACCTAACAGTTATACAGAGGAAAACACTACCAAGGCACTTGCTCCAGTGGTAAACAATTCTGAAATTGGTCAGAGGTGGGGAATCATCTCCCATAGAGCCAGCAGCCCCGCCCGCCCACGCAAGGAGCGTCCTTATTGCAAAGCTGGGGGACCGTGCCGAGGCCTCTGTGAGTAAACGTGAGCTGAGCCCCAGGCCAGCTGCTGCTGAACTGTTCCCACCCTTCCCAGGTGAAACACCTGAATATGTACAAGGGCTTGAAAGCCTAGAGGAAGGGCCGTGGAGCCACACCAGCGACAGCACGCAGGCCACCTTGGTGCCTGCAGGTCAGCCAGGATGGTCCTGGCCACGGGCGCTCTTCTGGAAGCTTTCCATTGCCCTGCCTGAGATACCCCTCCTGTCCCGGCCCCCACTCCTTTTTTTCCTTCCTCACCTCAGCCCGGAGAGATATTCCAGTGGAAGTTATGGGTGACACATCCTCTTCTTTACAGGTGGCAGCCTGGCAACTCCTGCAGAAAGTCCAGCAGAGCCCCACTCACACCGGGCCACCCACAAAGCCGTGGACCCTCACACCCTCCCACCAGCACAGCCCCGAGACTGCTGACGGGGCAGAGAATATGGAGTCAGGCACAGCTGCAGGGGCTATTGCTGCCTGGAGTGCTGTTTATATTGACCTCAACCCAGGCACACCTGGGGAGGGCTTGCCGGCAGGGTCAGGCTGCCCAGGTCAGCTAATCCTCAGCCCTCGGGGAATCACATTGCAGAAAATGGACCTCGCTAAGACAGAATATTCGCCAAGGAAAAGAAGCACACAATGCCATTTGCAGCACCGTAGATGAGTCTAGAGGTAATCACGTGACTTGGAGTAAGTCAGAAAGTGAAAGACACATATCATATCATATCACTTATAGGTGTTACCTATAAATTGATACCAGGGCAGATATTTCCACGGAGAAGGGCAATCACAGATTCATTAAACAAACTTATGGTTCACCAAAGGAAAGGTGTGAGGATTGAATTCATTATGATATTGGGGTTAACAGACATATACAAACACAGTAGACGTATATAATCACCAAAGACCTACGGAGTACCAAGAGAAGACTACTCAACATTCTGTCATAACGAACATGGGAAAAGGATCCCAGGAAGAACAGACATATGTATATGTGTAAAAGAACCACCTCTTGCACACCTACAACAAGCTAAACGTTGTACTCAAACTTGCTGTAATAAAAAATAAAAAATTAAATTAAAAACACGAACAAGAATTAGTGAGAAAAACTTGAGGGGCTTTCTCCTGGTACATTCCGTTCTACATTCCAATCTAGAACGCGACTTCCATTGAGGCTCTGCTGCCCTAGTAACCAGATTTGGTAAGGGAGAACTGCTGCCACCTTGTGGCCGTTTCACACAACAGCAGCTTTAATCCCAGCGCTAATGGTCAGTGGATATTCCAAATCATTACAGGCCTGTAAATGACACCTGCCCTGAAAACAAATCCTGGGGTCATATATCGACCAAAAAATTCAAAAGACGTCCATATTTCAAAACGACAGTTTCAAGAGGCATATTTCACGCACATTAGTGTTCTGCTTCTTTTGATTTCTTTCTTTCTTTGTTAAAAAAACGGGAATGGAAAAAGGCAACCCTCAGAATGGGCGAAAACTTTCACAAACGAATCAATGGACAAAGGTTTAATCTCCAATATATATAAACAGCTCATGCAGCTTAATATTAATAAAACAAACAACCCAATACAAAAATGGGCAGAAGATCTAAATAGACGTTTCTTCAAAGAAGACACAGAGATGGCCAAGACGCACATGAAAAGCTGCTCAACATCACTAATTATTAGAGAAATGCAAATCAAAACTACAATGAGGTAAGACCTCACACCTGTTAGAATCGGCATCATCAGATAATCTACAAACAACAAATTCTGGGGAGGGTGTGGACAAAAGGAACCCTCTTCCGCTCTTGGTGGGAATGTAAATTGATACAGTCACTATGGAGAACAGTATGCAGGTTCCCTTAAAAAACTAAAAAGAGAATTACCATAGGATCCAGCAATCCCACTTCTGGGCATATACCCAGAGAAAATCATAAATCACAAATACACATTCACCACAATGTTCATTGCAGCACTATTTACAATAGCCAGGTAATGGAAGCAACCTAAATGACCACAGACAGACGAATGGATAAAGATGTGGTACATATATAAAATGGAATATTACTCAGCCATAAAAAGGAATGAAACTGGGTCATTTGTAGAGAAGTTGATGGATCTAGAGACTGTCATACAGAGTGAAGTAAGTCAGAAAGAGAAAAACAAATATTGTATATTAATGCCTATATGTGGAACCTAGAAAAATGCTACAGATGAACTGGTTTGCAGGGCAGAAATAGAGACACAGAGGTAGAGAACAAACGTATGGACACAAAGTGGGGGAAGCCATGGGGTGGTGGTGGTGGGATGAGTTGGGAGATTGGGATTGACCTGTATACATGTCTATGCATAAAATAGATAACTAATAATAACCTACTGTATAAAAAAAATAAATAAAATTAAATTTCAAAAATTTTAAAAATAAAATGTAAAAATAAAACAGAAAAAATGTTCTTCCATTCACACTGATGTATTTATAAGAATGAATTATTTCCATGCTTATATCCATAAATACATAAAAGAGGAATAAAATCTAACTTGAACCAAAAAAGCAAAAAAAAACCTAAACCTAACAGTTATACAGAGGAAAACACTACCAAGGCACTTGCTCCAGTGGTAAACAATTCTGAAATTGGTCAGAGGTGGGGAATCATCTCCCATAGAGCCAGCAGCCCCGCCCGCCCACGCAAGGAGCGTCCTTATTGCAAAGCTGGGGGACCGTGCCGAGGCCTCTGTGAGTAAACGTGAGCTGAGCCCCAGGCCAGCTGCTGCTGAACTGTTCCCACCCTTCCCAGGTGAAACACCTGAATATGTACAAGGGCTTGAAAGCCTAGAGGAAGGGCCGTGGAGCCACACCAGCGACAGCACGCAGGCCACCTTGGTGCCTGCAGGTCAGCCAGGATGGTCCTGGCCACGGGCGCTCTTCTGGAAGCTTTCCATTGCCCTGCCTGAGATACCCCTCCTGTCCCGGCCCCCACTCCTTTTTTTCCTTCCTCACCTCAGCCCGGAGAGATATTCCAGTGGAAGTTATGGGTGACACATCCTCTTCTTTACAGGTGGCAGCCTGGCAACTGCTGCAGAATGTCCAGCAGAGCCCCACTCACACCGGGCCACCCACAAAGCCGTGGACCCTCACACCCTCCCACCAGCACAGCCCCGAGACTGCTGACGGGGCAGAGAATATGGAGTCAGGCACAGCTGCAGGGGCTATTGCTGCCTGGAGTGCTGTTTATATTGACCTCAACCCAGGCACACCTGGGGAGGGCTTGCCGGCAGGGTCAGGCTGCCCAGGTCAGCTAATCCTCAGCCCTCGGGGAATCACATTGCAGAAAATGGACCTCGCTAAGACAGAATATTCGCCAAGGAAAAGAAGCACACAATGCCATTTGCAGCACCGTAGATGAGTCTAGAGGTAATCACGTGACTTGGAGTAAGTCAGAAAGTGAAAGACACATATCATATCATATCACTTATAGGTGTTACCTATAAATTGATACCAGGGCAGATATTTCCACGGAGAAGGGCAATCACAGATTCATTAAACAAACTTATGGTCCACCAAAGGAAAGTTGTGAGGATTGAATTCATTATGATATTGGGGTTAACAGACATATACAAACACAGTAGACGTATATAATCACCAAAGACCTACGGAGTACCAAGAGAAGACTACTCAACATTCTGTCATAACGAACATGGGAAAAGGATCCCAGGAGGAACAGACATATGTATATGTGTAAAAGAACCACCTCTTGCACACCTACAACAAGCTAAACGTTGTACTCAAACTTGCTGTAATAAAAAATAAAAAATTAAATTAAAAACACGAACAAGAATTAGTGAGAAAAACTTGAGGGGCTTTCTCCTGGTACATTCCGTTCTACATTCCAATCTAGAACGCGACTTCCATTGAGGCTCTGCTGCCCTAGTAACCAGATTTGGTAAGGGAGAACTGCTGCCACCTTGTGGCCGTTTCACACAACAGCAGCTTCAATCCCAGCGCTAATGGTCAGTGGATATTCCAAATCATTACAGGCCTGTAAATGACCCCTGCCCTGAAAACCAATCCTGGGGTCATTTATCGACCAAAAAATTCAAAAGACGTCCATATTTCAAAACGACAGTTTCAAGAGGCATATTTCACGCACATTAGTGTTCTGCTTCTTTTGATTTCATTCCTTCTTTGTTAAAAAAACGGGAATGGAAAAAGGCAACCCTCAGAATGGGCGAAAACTTTCACAAACGAATCAATGGACAAAGGTTTAATCTCCAATATATATGAACAGCTCATGCAGCTTAATATTAATACAACAAACAACCCAATACAAAAATGGGCAGAAGATCTAAATAGACGTTTCTTCAAAGAAGACACAGAGATGGCCAAGACGCACATGAAAAGCTGCTCAACATCACTAATTATTAGAGAAATGCAAATCAAAACTACAATGAGGTAAGACCTCACACCTGTTAGAATCGGCATCATCAGATAATCTACAAACAACAAATTCTGGGGAGGGTGTGGACAAAAGGAACCCTCTTCCGCTATTGGTGGGAATGTAAATTGATACAGTCACTATGGAGAACAGTATGGACGTTCCTTTAAAAAACTAAAAACAGAATTACCATAGGATCCAGCAATCCCACTTCTGGGCATATACCCAGAGAAAACCACAAATCACAGAGACACATTCACCACAATGTTCATTGCAGCACTATTTACAATAGCCAGGTAATGGAAGCAACCTAAATGCCCACAGACAGACGAATGGATAAAGATGTGGTACATATATAAAATGGAATATTACTCAGCCATAAAAAGGAATGAAACTGAGTCATTTGTAGAGAAGTTGATGGATCTAAAGACTGTCATACAGAGTGAAGTAAGTCAGAAAGAGAAAAACAAATATTGTATATTAATGCCTATATGTGGAACCTAGAAAAATGCTACAGATGAACTGGTTTGCAGGGCAGAAATAGAGACACAGAGTTAGAGAACAAACGTATGGACACAAAGTGGGGGAAGCCATGGGGTGGTGGTGGTGGGATGAGTTGGGAGATTGGGATTGACCTGTATACATGTCTATGCATAAAATAGATAACTAATAATAACCTAGTGTATAAAAAAATAAATAAAATTAAAGTTCAAAATTTTTAAAAATAAAATGTAAAAATAAAACAGAAAAAAAGTTCTTCCATTCACACTGATGTATTTATAAGAATGAATTATTTCCATGCTTATATCTATAAATACATAAAAGAGGAATAAAATCTAACTTGAACCAAAAAAGAAAAAAAAAACTGAACCTAACAGTTATACAGAGGAAAACACTACCAAGGCACTTGCTCCAGTGGTAAACCATTCTGAAATTTGTCAGAGGTGGGGAATCATCTCCCATACAGCCAGCAGCCCCACCCGCCCACGCAAGGAGCGTCCTTATTGCAAAGCTGGGGGACCGTGCCGAGGCCTCTGTGAGTAAACGTGAGCTGAGCCCCAGGCCAGCTGCTGCTGAACTGTTCCCACCCTTCCCAGGTGAAACACCTGAATATGTACAAGGGCTTGAAAGCCTAGAGGAAGGGCCGTGGAGCCACACCAGCGAAAGCACGCAGGCCAACTTGGTGCCTGCAGGTCAGCCAGGATGGTCCTGGCCACGGGCGCTCTTCTGGAAGCTTTCCATTGCCCTGCCTGGGATACCCCTCCTGTCCCGGCCCCCACTCCTTTTTTTCCTTACTCACCTCAGCCCGGAGAGATACTCCCGTGGAAGTTAAGGGTGACACATCCTCTTCTTTACAGGTGGCAGCCTGGCAACTCCAGTAGAAACTCCAGCAGAGCCCCACTCACACCGGGCCACCCACAAAGCCGTGGACCCTCACACCCTCCCACCAGCACAGCCCCGAGACTGCTGACGGGGCAGAGAATATGGAGTCAGGCACAGCTGCAGGGGCTATTGCTGCCTGGAGTGCTGTTTATATTGACCTCAACCCAGGCACACCTGGGGAGGGCTTGCCGGCAGGGTCAGGCTGCCCAGGTCAGCTAATCCTCAGCCCTCAGGGAATCACATTGCAGAAAATGGACCTCGCTAAGACAGAATATTCGCCAAGGAAAAGAAGCACACAATGCCATTTGCAGCACCGTAGATGAGTCTAGAGGTAATCACGTGACTTGGAGTAAGTCAGAAAGTGAAAGACACATATCATATCATATCACTTATAGGTGTTACCTATAAATTGATACGAGGGCAGATATTTCCACGGAGAAGGGCAATCACAGATTCATTAAACAAACTTATGGTTCACCAAAGGAAAGGTGTGAGGATTGAATTCATTACGATATTGGGGTTAACAGACATATACAAACACAGTAGACGTATATAATCACCAAAGACCTATGGAGTACAAAGAGAAGACTACTCAACATTCTGTCATAACGTACATGGGAAAAGGATCCCAGGAAGAACAGACATATGTATATGTGTAAAAGAACCACCACTTGCACACCTACAACAAACTAAACGTTGTACTCAAAATTGCTGTAATAAAAAATAAAAAATTAAATTAAAAACACGAGCAAGAAGCAGTGAGACAAACATGAGGGGCTTTCTCCTGGCACATTCCGTTCTACATTACAATCTAGAACGCGACTTCCATTGAGGCTCTGCTGCCCTATTAACCAGATATGGTAAGGGAGAACTGCTGCCACCTTGTGGCCCTTTCACACAACAGCAGCTTTAATGCCAGCGCTAATGGTCAGTGGATATTCAAAATCATTACAGGCCTGTAATGACACCTGCCCTGAAAACAAATCCTGGGGTCATATATCGACCAAAAATTTCAGAAGACGTCCATATTTCAAAACGACAGTTTCAAGAGGCATATTTCACGCACATTAGTGTTCTGCTTCCTTTGCTTTCTTTCTTTGTTAAAAAAACGGGAATGGAAAAAGGCAACCCTCAGAATGGGCGAAAACGTTCACAAACGAATCAATGGACAAAGGTTTAATCTCCAATATATATAAACAGCTCATGCAGCTTAATATAAATAAAACAAACAACCCAATACAAAAATGGGCTGAAGATCTAAACAGACGTTTCTTCAAAGAAGACACAGAGATGGCCAAGACGCACATGAAAAGCTGCTCAACATCACTAATTATTAGACAAATGCAAATCAAAACTACAATGAGGTAAGACCTCACACCTGTTAGAATCGGCATCATCAGATAATCTACAAACAACAAATTCTGGGGAGGGTGTGGACAAAAGGAACCCTCTTCCGCTATTGGTGGGAATGTAAATTGATACAGTCACTATGGAGAACAGTATGGAGGTTCCTTTAAAAAACTAAAAAGAGAATTACCATAGGATCTAGCAATCCCACTTCTGGGCATATACCCAGAGAAAACCACAAATCACAGAGACACATTCACCACAATGTTCATTGCAGCACTATTTACAATAGCCAGGTAATGGAAGCAACCTAAATGCCCACAGACAGACGAATGGATAAAGATGTGGTACATATATAAAATGGAATATTACTCAGCCATAAAAAGGAATGAAACTGAGTCATTTGTAGAGAAGTTGATGGATCTAGAGACTGTCATACAGAGTGAAGTAAGTCAGAAAGAGAAAAACAAATATTGTATATTAATGCCTATATGTGGAACCTAGAAAATTGGTACAGATGAACTGGTTTGCAGGGCAGAAATAGAGACTCAGAGGTAGAGAACAAATGTATCGACACAAAGTGGGGGAAGCCATGGGGTGGTGGTGGTGGGATGAGTTGGGAGATTGGGATTGACCTGTATACATGTCTATGCATAAAATAGATAACTAATAATAACATAGTGTATAAAAAAATAAATAAAATTAAAGTTCAAAATTTTTAAAAATAAAATGTAAAAATAAAACAGAAAAAAAGTTCTTCCATTCACACTGATGTATTTATAAGAATGAATTATTTCCATGCTTATATCCATAAATACATAAAAGAGGAATAAAATCTAACTTGAACCAAAAAAGAAAAAAAAAACTGAACCTAACAGTTATACAGAGGAAAACACTACCAAGGCTCTTGCTCCAGTGGTAAACCATTCTGAAATTGGTCAGAGGTGGGGAATCATCTCCCATACAGCCAGCAGCCCCACCCGCCCACGCAAGGAGCGTCCTTATTGCAAAGCTGGGGGACCGTGCCGAGGCCTCTGTGAGTAAACGTGAGCTGAGCCCCAGGCCAGCTGCTGCTGAACTGTTCCCACCCTTCCCAGGTGAAACAACTGAATATGTACAAGGGCTTGAAAGCCTAGAGGAAGGGACGTGGAGCCACACTAGCGAAAGCACGCAGGCCACCTCGGTGCCTGCAGGTCAGCCAGGATGGTCCTGGCCACGGGCGCTCTTCTGGAAGCTTTCCATTGCCCTGCCTGAGATACCCCTCCTGTCCCGGCCCTCACTCCTTTTTTTCCTTACTCACCTCAGCCCGGAGAGATACTCCAGTGGAAGTTATGGGTGACACATCCTCTTCTTTACAGGTGGCATCCTGGCAACTCCTGTAGAAAGTCCAGCAGAGCCCCACTCACAGCGGGCCACCCACAAAGCCGTGGACCCTCACACCCTCCCACCAGCACAGCCCCGAGACTGCTGACGGGGCAGAGAATATGGAGTCAGGCACAGCTGCAGGGGCTATTGCTGCCTGGAGTGCTGTTTATATTGACCTCAACCCAGGCACACCTGTGGAGGGCTTGCCAGCAGGGTCAGGCTGCCCAGGTCAGCTAATCCTCAGCCCTCGGGGAATCACATTGCAGAAAATGGACCTCGCTAAGACAGAATATTCGCCAAGGAAAAAAAGGACACAATGCCATTTGCAGCACCGTAGATGAGTCTAGAGGTAATCACGTGACTTGGAGTAAGTCAGAAAGTGAAAGACACATATCATATCATATCACTTATAGGTGTTACCTATAAATTGATACCAGGGCAGATATTTCCACGGAGAAGGGCAATCACAGATTCATTAAACAAACTTATGGTTCACCAAAGGAAAGGTGTGAGGATTGAATTCATTACGATATTGGGGTTAACAGACATATACAAACACAGTAGACATATATAATCACCAAAGACCTACGGAGTACCAAGAGAAGACTACTCAACATTCTGTCATAACGTACATGGGAAAAGGATCCCAGGAAGAACAGACATATGTATATGTGTAAAAGAACCACCTCTTGCACACCTACAACAAGCTAAACGTTGTACTCAAACTTGCTGTAATAAAAAATAAAAAATTAAATTAAAAACACGAGCAAGAAGTAGTGAGACAAACTTGAGGGGCTTTCTCCTGGCACATTCCGTTCTAAATTCCAATCTAGAAGGCGACTTCCATTGAGGCTCTGCTGCCCTAGTAACCAGATTTGGTAAGGGAGAACTGCTGCCACCTTGTGGCCGTTTCACACAACAGCAGCTTTAATCCCAGCGCTAATGGTCAGTGGATATTCCAAATCATTACAGGCCTGTAAATGACACCTGCCCTGAAAACAAATCCTGGGGTCATATATCGACCAAAAAATTCAAAATACGTCCATATTTCAAAACGACAGTTTCAAGAGGCATATTTCACGCACATCAGTGTTCTGATTCTTTTGCTTTTTTTCTTTGTTAAAAAAACGGGAATGGAAAAAGGTAACCCTCAGAAGGGGCGACAACGTTCACAAACGAATCAAAGGACAAAGGTTTAATCTCCAATATATATATACAGCTCATGCAGCTTAATATTAATAAAACAAACAACCCAATACAAAAATGGGCAGAAGATCTAAATAGACGTTTCTTCAAAGAAGACACAGAGATGGCCAAGACGCACATGAAAAGCTGCTCAACATCACTAATTATTAGAGAAATGCAAATCCAAATTACAATGAGGTAAGACCTCACACCTGTTAGAATCGGCATCATCAGATAATCTACAAACAACAAATTCTGGGGAGGGTGTGGACAAAAGGAACCCTCTTCCGCTATTGGTGGGAATGTAAATTGATACAGTCACTATGGAGAACAGTATGGAGGTTCCTTTAAAAAACTAAAAAGAGAATTACCATAGGATCCAGCAATCCCACTTCTGGGCATATACCCAGAGAAATCCATAAATCACAGAGACACATTCACCACAATGTTCATTGCAGCACTATTTACAATAGCCAGGTAATGGAAGCAACCTAAATGCCCACAGACAGACGAATGGATAAAGATGTGGTACATATATAAAATGGAATATTACTCAGCCATAAAAAGGAATGAAACTGAGTCATTTGTAGAGAAGTTGATGGATCTAGAGACTGTCATACAGAGTGAAGTAAGTCAGAAAGAGAAAAACAAATATTGTATATTAATGCCTATATGTGGAACCTAGAAAAATGGTACAGATGAACTGGTTTGCAGGGCAGAAATAGAGACACAGAGGTAGAGAACAAACGTATGGACACAAAGTGGGGGAAGCCATGGGGTGGTGGTGGTGGGATGAGTTGGGAGATTGGGATTGACCTGTATACATGTCTATGCATAAAATAGATAACTAATAATAACCTAGTGTATAAAAAAATAAATAAAATTAAATTTCAAAAATTTTAAAAATAAAATGTAAAAATAAAACAGATAAAAAGTTCTTCCATTCACACTGATGTATTTATAAGAATGAATTATTTCCATGCTAATATCTATAAATACATAAAAGAGGAATAATATCAAACTTGAACCAAAAAAGAAAAAAAAAAACTGAACCTAACAGTTATACAGAGGAAAACCCTACCAAGGCACTTGCTCCAGTGGTAAACAATTCTGAAATTGGTCAGAGGTGGGGAATCATCTGCCATAGAGCCAGCAGCCACGCCCGCCCATGCAAGGAGCGTCCTTATTGCAAAGCTGGGTGACCGTGCCGAGGCCTCTGTGAGTAAACGTGAGCTGAGCCACAGGCCAGCTGCTGCTGAACTGTTCCCACCCTTCCCAGGTGAAACACCTGAATATGTACAAGGGCTTGAAAGCCTAGAGGAAGGTCCGTGGGGCCACACCAGCGAAAGCACGCAGGCCAACTTGGTGCCTGCAGGTCAGCCAGGATGGTCCTGGCCACGGGCGCTCTTCTGGAAGCTTTCCATTGCCCTGCCTGAGATACACCTCCTGTCCCGGCCCCCACTCCTTTTTTTCCTTACTCACCTCAGCCCGGAGAGATACTCCAGTGGAAGGTATGGTTGACACATCCTCTTCTTTACAGGTGGCAGCCTGGCAACTCCTGCAGAAAGTCCAGCAGAGCCCCACTCACACTGGGCCACCCACAAAGCCGTGGACCCTCACACCCTCCCACCAGCACAGCCCCGAGACTGCTGACGGGGCAGAGAATATGGAGTCAGGCACAGCTGCAGGGGCTATTGCTGCCTGGTGTGCTGTTTATATTGACCTCAACCCAGGCACACCTGGGTAGGTCTTGCCGGCAGGGTCAGGCTGCCCAGGTCAGCTAATCCTCAGCCCTCAGGGAATCACATTGCAGAAAATGGACCTCGCTAAGACAAAATATTCGCCAAGGAAAAAAAGCACACAATGCCATTTGCAGCACCGTAGATGAGTCTAGAGGTAATCACGTGACTTGGAGTAAGTCAGAAAGTGAAAGACACATATCATATCATATCACTTATAGGTGTTACCTATAAATTGATACCAGGGCAGACATTTCCACGGAGAAGGGCAATCACAGATTCATTAAACAAACTTATGGTTCACCAAAGGAAAGGTGTGAGGATTGAATTCATTATGATATTGGGGTTAACAGACATATACAAACACAGTAGACGTATATAATCACCAAAGACCTACGGAGTACCAAGAAAATACTACTCAACATTCTGTCATAACGAACATGGGAAAAGGATCCCAGGAAGAACAGACATATGTATATGTATAAAAGAACCACCTCTTGCACACCTACAACAAGCTAAACGTTGTACTCAAACTTGCTGTAATAAAAAATTAAATTAAAAACACGAACAAGAATTAGTGAGAAAAACTTGAGGGGCTTTCTCCTGGTACATTCCGTTCTACATTCCAATCTAGAATGCGACTTCCATTGAGGCTCTGCTGCCCTAGTAACCAGATTTGGTAAGGGAGAACTGCTGCCACCTTGTGGCCGTTTCTCACAACAGCAGCTTTAATCCCAGCGCTAATGGTCAGTGGATATTCCAAATCATTACAGGCCTGTAAATGACACCTGCCCTGAAAACAAATCCTGGGGTCATATATCGACCAAAAAATTCAAAAGACGTCCATATTTCAAAACGACAGTTTCAAGAGGCATATTTCACGCACATTAGTGTTCTGCTTCTTTGGATTTCTTTCTTTCTTTGTTAAAAAAACGGGAATGGAAAAAGGCAACCCTCAGAATGGGCGAAAACGTTCACAAACGAATCAATGGACAAAGGTTTCATCTCCAATATATATAAACATCTCATGCAGCTTAATATTAATAAAACAAACAACCCAATACAAAAATGGGCAGAAGATCTAAATAGACGTTTCTTCAAAGAAGACACAGAGATGGCCAAGACGCACATGAAAAGCTGCTCAACATCACTAATTATTAGAGAAATGCAAATCAAAACTACAATGAGGTAAGACCTCACACCTGTTAGAATCGGCATCATCAGATAATCTACAAACAACAAATTCTGGGGAGGGTGTGGACAAAAGGAACCCTCTTCCGCTCTTGGTGGGAATGTAAATTGATACAGTCACTATGGAGAACAGTATGGAGGTTCCTTTAAAAAACTAAAAAGAGAATTACCATAGGATCCAGCAATCCCACTTCTGGGCATATACCCAGAGAAAACCATAAATCACAGAGACACATTCACCACAATGTTCATTGCAGCACTGTTTACAATAGCCAGGTAATGGAAGCAAACTAAATGCCCACAGACAGACGAATGGATAAAGATGTGGTACATATATAAAATGGAATATTACTCAGCCATAAAAAGGAATGAAACTGAGTCATTTGTAGAGAAGTTGATGTATCTAGAGACTGTCATACAGAGTGAAGTAAGTCAGAAAGAGAAAAACAAATATTGTATATAAATGCCTATATGTGGAACCTAGAAAAATGCTACAGATGAACTGGTTTGCAGGGCAGAAATAGAGACACAGAGGTAGAGAACAAACCTATGGACACAAAGTAGGGGAAGCCATGGGGTGGTGGTGGTGGGATGAGTTGGGAGATTGGGATTGACCTGTATACATGTCTATGCATAAAATAGATAACTAATAATAACCTACTGTATAAAAAAAATAAATAAAATTAAATTTCAAAAATTTTAAAAATAAAATGTAAAAATAAAACAGAAAAAATGTTCTTCCATTCACACTGATGTATTTATAAGAATGAATTATTTCCATGCTTATATCCATAAATACATAAAAGAGGAATAAAATCTAACTTTAACCAAAAAAGAAAAAAGAAACTGAACCTAACAGTTATACAGAGGAAAACACTACCAAGGCACTTGCTCCAGTGGTAAACAATTCTGAAATTGGTTAGAGGTGGGGAATCATCTCCCATAGAGCCAGCAGCCCCGCCCGCCCACGCAAGGAGCGTCCTTATTGCAAAGCTGGGGGACCGTGCCGAGGCCTCTGTGAGTAAACGTGAGCTGAGCCCCAGGCCAGCTGCTGCTGAACTGTTCCCACCCTTCCCAGGTGAAACACCTGAATATGTACAAGGGCTTGAAAGCCTAGAGGAAGGGCCGTGGAGCCACACCAGCGACAGCACGCAGGCCACCTTGGTGCCTGCAGGTCAGCCAGGATGGTCCTGGCCACGGGCACTCTTCTGGAAGCTTTCCATTGCCCTGCCTGAGATACCCCTCCTGTCCCGGCCCCCACTCCTTTTTTTCCTTCCTCACCTCAGCCCGGAGAGATATTCCAGTGGAAGTTATGGGTGACACATCCTCTTCTTTACAGGTGGCCGCCTGGCAACTCCTGCAGAAAGTCCAGCAGAGCCCCACTCACACCGGGCCACCCACAAAGCCGTGGACCCTCACACCCTCCCACCAGTACTGCCCCGAGAATGCTGACGGGGCAGAGAATATGGAGTCAGGCACAGCTGCAGGGGCTATTGCTGCCTGGAGTGCTGTTTATATTGACCTCAACCCAGGCACACCTGTGGAGGGCTTGCCGGCAGGGTCAGGCTGCCCAGGTCAGCTAATCCTCAGCCCTCAGGGAATCACATTGCAGAAAATGGACCTCACTAAGACAGAATATTCGCCAAGGAAAAGAAGCACACAATGCCATTTGCAGCACCGTAGATGAGTCTAGAGGTAATCACGTGACTTGGAGTAAGTCAGAAAGTGAAAGACACATATCATATCATATCACTTATAGGTGTTACCTATAAATTGATACCAGGGCAGATATTTCCACGGAGAAGGGCAATCACAGATTCATTAAACAAACTTATGGTTCACCAAAGGAAAGGTGTGAGGATTGAATTCATTACGATATTGGGGTTAACAGACATATACAAACACAGTAGACATATATAATCACCAAAGACCTACGGAGTACCAAGAGAAGACTACTCAACATTCTGTCATAACGTACATGGGAAAAGGATCCCAGGAAGAACAGACATATGTATATGTGTAAAAGAACCACCTCTTGCACACCTACAACAAGCTAAACGTTGTACTCAAACTTGCTGTAATAAAAAATAAAAAATTAAATTAAAAACACGAGCAAGAAGTAGTGAGACAAACTTGAGGGGCTTTCTCCTGGCACATTCCGTTCTAAATTCCAATCTAGAAGGCGACTTCCATTGAGGCTCTGCTGCCCTAGTAACCAGATTTGGTAAGGGAGAACTGCTGCCACCTTGTGGCCGTTTCACACAACAGCAGCTTTAATCCCAGCGCTAATGGTCAGTGGATATTCCAAATCATTACAGGCCTGTAAATGACACCTGCCCTGAAAACAAATCCTGGGGTCATATATCGACCAAAAAATTCAAAATACGTCCATATTTCAAAACGACAGTTTCAAGAGGCATATTTCACGCACATCAGTGTTCTGATTCTTTTGCTTTTTTTCTTTCTTTGTTAAAAAAACGGGAATGGAAAAAGGTAACCCTCAGAAGGGGCGACAACGTTCACAAACGAATCAAAGGACAAAGGTTTAATCTCCAATATATATATACAGCTCATGCAGCTTAATATTAATAAAACAAACAACCCAATACAAAAATGGGCAGAAGATCTAAATAGACGTTTCTTCAAAGAAGACACAGAGATGGCCAAGACGCACATGAAAAGCTGCTCAACATCACTAATTATTAGAGAAATGCAAATCCAAATTACAATGAGGTAAGACCTCACACCTGTTAGAATCGGCATCATCAGATAATCTACAAACAACAAATTCTGGGGAGGGTGTGGACAAAAGGAACCCTCTTCCGCTATTGGTGGGAATGTAAATTGATACAGTCACTATGGAGAACAGTATGGAGGTTCCTTTAAAAAACTAAAAAGAGAATTACCATAGGATCCAGCAATCCCACTTCTGGGCATATACCCAGAGAAATCCATAAATCACAGAGACACATTCACCACAATGTTCATTGCAGCACTATTTACAATAGCCAGGTAATGGAAGCAACCTAAATGCCCACAGACAGACGAATGGATAAAGATGTGGTACATATATAAAATGGAATATTACTCAGCCATAAAAAGGAATGAAACTGAGTCATTTGTAGAGAAGTTGATGGATCTAGAGACTGTCATACAGAGTGAAGTAAGTCAGAAAGAGAAAAACAAATATTGTATATTAATGCCTATATGTGGAACCTAGAAAAATGCTACAGATGAACTGGTTTGCAGGGCAGAAATAGAGACACAGAGGTAGAGAACAAACGTATGGACACAAAGTGGGGGAAGCCATGGGGTGGTGGTGGTGGGATGAGTTGGGAGATTGGGATTGACCTGTATACATGTCTATGCATAAAATAGATAACTAATAATAACCTAGTGTATAAAAAAATAAATAAAATTAAATTTCAAAAATTTTAAAAATAAAATGTAAAAATAAAACAGATAAAAAGTTCTTCCATTCACACTGATGTATTTATAAGAATGAATTATTTCCATGCTAATATCTATAAATACATAAAAGAGGAATAATATCAAACTTGAACCAAAAAAGAAAAAAAAAACTGAACCTAACAGTTATACAGAGGAAAACCCTACCAAGGCACTTGCTCCAGTGGTAAACAATTCTGAAATTGGTCAGAGGTGGGGAATCATCTTCCATAGAGCCAGCAGCCACGCCCGCCCATGCAAGGAGCGTCCTTATTGCAAAGCTGGGGGACCGTGCCGAGGCCTCTGTGAGTAAACGTGAGCTGAGCCACAGGCCAGCTGCTGCTGAACTATTCCCACCCTTCCCAGGTGAAACACCTGAATATGTACAAGGGCTTGAAAGCCTAGAGGAAGGTCCGTGGGGCCACACCAGCGAAAGCACGCAGGCCAACTTGGTGCCTGCAGGTCAGCCAGGATGGTCCTGGCCACGGGCGCTCTTCTGGAAGCTTTCCATTGCCCTGCCTGAGATACACGTCCTGTCCCGGCCCCCACTCCTTTTTTTCCTTACTCACCTCAGCCCGGAGAGATACTCCAGTGGAAGGTATGGTTGACACATCCTCTTCTTTACAGGTGGCAGCCTGGCAACTCCTGCAGAAAGTCCAGCAGAGCCCCACTCACCCCGGGCCGCCCACAAAGCCCTGGACCCACACAAGCTCCCACCAGCACAGCCCCGAGACTGCTGACGGGGCAGAGAATATGGAGTCAGGCACAGCTGCAGGGGCTATTGCTGCCTGGAGTGCTGTTTATATTGACCTCAACCCAGGCACACCTGGGGAGGGCTTGCTGGCAGGGTCAGGCTGCCCAGGTCAGCTAATCCTCAGCCCTCGGGGAATCACATTGCAGAAAATGGACCTCGCTAAGACAGAATATTCGCCAAGGAAAAGAAGCACACAATGCCATTTGCAGCACCGTAGATGTGTCTAGAGGTAATCACGTGACTTGGAGTAAGTCAGAAACTGAAAGACACATATCATATCATATCACTTATAGGTGTTACCTATAAATTGATACCAGGGCAGATATTTCCACGGAGAAGGGCTATCACAGATTCATTAAACAAACTTATGGTTCACCAAAGGAAAGGTGTGAGGATTGCATTCATTACGATATTGGGGTTAACAGACATATACAAACACAGTAGACATATATAATCACCAAAGACCTACGGAGTACCAAGAGAAGACTACTCAACATTCTGTCATAACGTACATGGGAAAAGGATCCCAGGAAGAACAGACATATGTATATGTGTCAAAGAACCACCTCTTGCACACCTACAACAAGCTAAACGTTGTACTCAAACTTGCTGTAATAAAAAATAAAAAATTAAATTAAAAACACGAACAAGAATTAGTGAGAAAAACTTGAGGGGCTTTCTCCTGGTACATTCCGTTCTACATTCCAATCTAGAACGCGACTTCCATTGAGGCTCTGCTGCCCTAGTAACCAGATTTGGTAAGGGAGAACTGCTGCCACCTTGTGGCCGTTTCACACAAGAGCAGCTTTAATCCCAGCGCTAATGGTCAGTGGATATTCCAAATCATTACAGGCCTGTAAATGACACCTGCCCTGTAAACAAATCCTGGGGTCATATATCGACCAAAAAATTCAAAAGACGTCCATATTTCAAAACGACAGTTTCAAGAGGCATATTTCACGCACATTAGTGTTCTGATTCTTTTGCTTTCTTTCTTTCTTTGTTAAAAAAACGGGAATGGAAAAAGGTAACCCTCAGAAGGGGCGAAAACGTTCACAAACGAATCAATGGACAAAGGTTTAATCTCCAATATATATATACAGCTCATGCAGCTTAATATTAATACAACAAACAACCCAATACGAAAATGGGCAGAAGATCTAAATAGACGTTTCTTCAAAGAAGACACAGAGATGGCCAAGACGCACATGAAAAGCTGCTCAACATCACTAATTATTAGAGAAATGCAAATCAAAACTACAATGAGGTAAGACCTCACACCTGTTAGAATCGGCATCATCAGATAATCTACAAACAACAAATTCTGGGGAGGGTGTGGACAAAAGGAACCCTCTTCCGCTATTGGTGGGAATGTAAATTGATACAGTCACTATGGAGAACAGTATGGAGGTTCCTTTAAAAAACTAAAAAGAGAATTACCATAGGATCCAGCAATCCCACTTCTGGGCATATACCCAGAGAAAACCATAAATCACAGAGACACATTCACCACAATGTTCATTGCAGCACTATTTACAATAGCCAGGTAATGGAAGCAACCTAAATGCCCACAGACAGACGAATGGATAAAGATGTGGTACATATATAAAATGGAATATTACTCAGCCATAAAAAGGAATGAAACTGAGTCATTTGTAGAGAAGTTGATGGATCTAGAGACTGTCATACAGAGTGAAGTAAGTCAGAAAGAGAAAAACAAATATTGTATATTAATGCCTATATGTGGAACCTAGAAAAATGCTACAGATGAACTGGTTTGCAGGGCAGAAATAGAGACACAGAGGTAGAGAACAAACGTATGGACACAAAGTGGGGGAAGCCATGGGGTGGTGGTGGTGGGATGAGTTGGGAGATTGAGATTGAACTGTATACATGTCTATGCATAAAATAGATAACTAATAATAACCTACTGTATAACAATAAATAAATAAAATTAAATTTCAAGAATTTTAAAAATAAAATGTAAAAATAAAACAGAAAAAATGATCTTCCATTCACACTGATGTATTTATAAGAATGAATTATTTCCATGCTTATATCCATAAATACATAAAAGAGGAATAAAATCTAACTTGAACCAAAAAAGAAAAAAAAACTGAACCTAACAGTTATACAGAGGAAAACACTACCAAGGCACTTGCTCCAGTGGTAAACAATTCTTAAATTGGTCAGAGGTGGGGAATCATCTCCCATAGAGCCAGCAGCCCCGCCCGCCCACGCAAGGAGCGTCCTTATTGCAAAGCTGGGGGACCGTGCCAAGGCCTCTGTGAGTAAACGTGAGCTGAGCCCCAGGCCAGCTGCTGCTGAACTGTTCCCACCCTTCCCAGGTGAAACACCTGTATATGTACAAGGGCTTGAAAGCCTAGAGGAGGGGCCGTGGAGCCACACCAGCGACAGCACGCAGGCCAACTTGGTGCCTGCAGGTCAGCCAGGATGGTCCTGGCCACGGGCGCTCTTCTGGAAGCTTTCCATTGCCCTGCCTGAGATACCCCTCCAGTCCCGGCCCCCACTCCTTTTTTTCCTTCCTCACCTCAGCCCGGAGACATATTTCAGTGGAAGTTATGGGTGACACATCCTCTTCTTTACATGTGGCCGCCTGGCAACTCCTGCAGAAAGTCCAGCAGAGCCCCACTCACACCGGGCCACCCACAAAGCCGTGGACCCTCACACCCTCACACCAGCACAGCCCCGAGACTGCTGACGGGGCAGAGAATATGGAGTCAGGCACAGCTGCAGGGGCTATTGCTGCCTGGAGTGCTGTTTATATTGACCTCAACACGGGCACACCTGGAGAGGGCTTGCCGGCAGGGTCAGGCTGCCCAGGTCAGCTAATCCTCAGCCCTCAGGGAATCACATTGCAGAAAATGGACCTCGCTAACACAGAATATTCGCCAAGGAAAAGAAGCACACAATGCCATTTGCAGCACCGTAGATGAGTCTAGATGTAATCACGTGACTTGGAGTAAGTCAGAAAGTGAAAGACACATATCATATCATATCACTTATAGGTGTTACCTATAAATTGATACCAGGGCAGATATTTCCACGGAGAAGGGCAATCACAGATTCATTAAACAAACTTATGGTTCACCAAAGGAAAGGTGTGAGGATTGAATTCATTACGATATTGGGGTTAACAGACATATTCAAACACAGTAGACATATATAATCACCAAAGACCTACGGAGTACCAAGAGAAGACTACTCAAAATTCTGTCATAACGTACATGGGAAAAGGATCCCAGGAAGAACAGACATATGTATATGTGTAAAAGAACCACCTCTTGCACACCTACAACAAGCTAAACGTTGTACTCAAACTTGCTGTAATAAAAAATAAAAAATTAAATTAAAAACACGAACAAGAAGTAGTGAGACAAACTTGAGGGGCTTTCTCCTGGCACATTCCGTTCTAAATTCCAATCTAGAAGGCGACTTCCATTGAGGCTCTGCTGCCCTAGTAACCAGATTTGGTAAGGGAGAACTGATGCCACCTTGTGGCCGTTTCACACAACAGCAGCTTTAATCCCAGCGCTAATGGTCAGTGGATATTCCAAATCATTACAGGCCTGTAAATGACGCCTGCCCTGAAAACAAATCCTGGGGTCATATATCGACCAAAAAATTCAAAAGACGTCCATATTTCAAAACGACAGTTTCAAGAGGCATATTTCACGCACATTAGTGTTCTGATTCTTTTGCTTTCTTTCTTTCTTTGTTAAAAAAACGGGAATGGAAAAAGGTAACCCTCAGAAGGGGCGAAAACGTTCACAAACGAAACAATGGACAAAGGTTTAATCTCCAATATATATATACAGTTCATGCAGCTTAATATTAATACAACAAACAACCCAATACAAAAATGGGAGAAGATCTAAATAGATGTTTCTTCAAAGAAGACACAGAGATGGCCAAGACACACATGAAAAGCTGCTCAACATCACTAATTATTAGAGAAATGCAAATCAAAACTACAATGAGGTAAGACCTCACACCTGTTAGAATCGGCATCATCAGATAATCTACAAACAACAAATTCTGGGGAGGGTGTGGACAAAAGGAACCCTCTTCCGCTATTGGTGGGAATGTAAATTGATACAGTCACTATGGAGAACAGTATGGAGGTTCCTTTAAAAAACTAGAAAGAGAATTACCATAGGATCCAGCAATCCCACTTCTAGGCATTTACCCAGGGAAAACCATAAATGACAGAGACACATTCACCACAATGTTCATTGCAGCACTATTTACAATAGCCAGGTAATGGAAGCAACCTAAATGGCCACAGACAGACGAATGGATAAAGATGTGGTACATATATAAAATGGAATATTACTCAGCCATAAAAAGGAATGAAACTGGGTCATTTGTAGAGAAGTTGACGGATCTAGAGACTGTCATACAGAGTGAAATATGTCAGAAAGTGAAAAACAAATATTGTATATTAATGCCTATATGTGGAACCTAGAAAAAATGGTACAGATGAACTGGTTTTCAGGGCAGAAATAGAGACACAGAGGTAGAGAACAAGCGAATGGACACAAAGTGGGGGAAGCCATGGGGTGGTGGTGGTGGGATGAGTTGGGAGATTGGGATTGACCTGTATACATGTCTATGCATAAAATAGATAACAAATAATAACCTACTGTATAAAAAATAACTAATATTATATTTCAAAATTTTTAAAAATAAAATGTAAAAATAAAACAGAAAAAATATTCTTCCATTCACACTGATGTATTTATAAGAATGAATTATTTCCATGCTTATATCCATAAATACATAAAAGAGGAATAAAATCTAACTTGAACCAAAAAGAAAAAAAAACTGAACCTAACAGTTATACAGAGGAAAACACTACCAAGGCACTTGCTCCAGTGGTAAACAATTCTGAAATTGGTCAGAGGTGGGGAATCATCTCCCATACAGCCAGCAGCCCCACCCACCCACGCAAGGAGCGTCCTTATTGCAAAGCTTGGGGACCGTGCAGAGGCATCTGTGAGTAAACGTGAGCTGAGCCCCAGGCCAGCTGCTGCTGAACTGTTCCCACCCTTCCCAGGTGAAACACCTGAATATGTACAAGGGCTTGAAAGCCTAGAGGAAGGGCCGTGGAGCCACACCAGCGAAAGCACGCAGGCCAACTTGGTGCCTGCAGGTCAGCCAGGATGGTCCTGGCCACGGGCGCTCTTCTGGAAGATTTCCATTGCCCTGCCAGAGATACCCCTCCTCTCCCGGCCCCCACTCCTTTTTTTCCTTACTCACCTCAGCCCGGAGAGATACTCCAGTGGAAGTTATGGGTGACACATCCTCTTCTTTACAGGTGGCAGCCTGGCAACTCCTGCAGAAAGTCCAGCAGAGCCCCACTCACAGCGGGCCACCCACAAAGCCGTGGACCCTCACACCCTCCCACCAGCACAGCCCCGAGACTGCTGACGGGGCAGAGAATATGGAGTCAGGCACAGCTGCAGGGGCTATTGCTGCCTGGAGTGCTGTTTATATTGACCTCAACCCAGGCACACCTGGGGAGGGCTTGCCGGCAGGGTCAGGCTGCCCAGGTCAGCTAATCCTCAGCCCTCAGGGAATCACATTGCAGAAAATGGACCTCGCTAAGACAGAATATTACCCAAGGAAAAAAAGCACACAATGCCATTTGCAGCACCGTAGATGAGTCTAGAGGTAATCACGTGACTTGGAGTAAGTCAGAAAGTGAAAGACACATATCATATCATATCACTTATAGGTGTTACCTATAAATTGATACCAGGGCAGATATTTCCACGGAGAAGGGCAATCAAAGATTCATTAAACAAACTTATGGTTCACCAAAGGAAAGGTGTGAGGATTGAATTCATTACGATATTGGGGTTAAGAGACATATACAAACACAGTAGACGTATATAATCACCAAAGACCTACGGAGTACCAAGAGAAGACTACTCAACATTCTGTCATAACGAACATGGGAAAAGGATCCCAGGAAGAACAGACATATGTATATGTGTAAAAGAACCTCATCTTCCACACCTACAACAAGCTAAACGTTGTACTCATACTTGCTGTAATAAAAAATAAAAAAATAAATTAAAAACACGAACAAGAAGTAGTGAGACAAACTTGAGGGGCTTTCTCCTGGCACATTCCGTTCTACATTCCAATCTAGAACGCGACTTCCATTGAGGCTCTGCTGCCCTAGTAACCAGATTTGGTAAGGGAGAACTGCTGCCACCTTGTGGCCGTTTCACACAACAGCAGCTTTAATCCCAGCGCTAATAGTCAGTGGATATTCCAAATCATTACAGGCCTGTAAATGACACCTGCCCTGAAAACAAATCCTGGGGTTATATATCGACCAAAATATTCAAAAGACGTCCATATTTCAAAACGACAGTTTCAAGAGGCATATTTCACGCACATTAGTGTTCTGATTCTTTTGCTTTCTTTCTTTCTTTGTTAAAAAAACGGGAATGGAAAAAGGTAACCCTCAGAAGGGGCGAAAACGATCACAAACGAATCAATGGACAAAGGTTTAATCTCCAATATATATATACAGCTCATGCAGCTTAATATTAATACAACAAACAACCCAATACAAAAATGGGAAGAAGATCTAAATAGACGGTTCTTCAAAGAAGACACAGAGATCGCCAAGACGCACATGAAAAGCTGCTCAACATCACTAATTATTAGAGAAATGCAAATCAAAACTACAATGAGGTAAGACCTCACACCTGTTAGAATCGGCATCATCAGATAATCTACAAACAACAAATTCTGGGGAGGGTGTGGACAAAAGGAACCCTCTTCCACTATTGGTGGGAATGTAAATTGATACAGTCACTATGGAGAACAGTATGGAGGTTCCTTTAAAAAACTAAAAAGAGAATTACCATAGGATCCAGCAATCACACTTCTGGGCATATACCCAGACAAAACCATAAATCAGAGACACATTCACCACAATGTTCATTGCAGCACTATTTACAATAGCCAGGTAATGGAAGCAACCTAAATGCCCACAGACAGACGAATGGATAAAGATGTGGTACATATATAAAATGGAATATTACTCAGCCATAAAATGGAATGAAATGAGTCATTTGTAGAGAAGTTGATGGATCTAGAGACTGTCATACAGAGTGAAGTAAGTCAGAAAGAGAAAAACAAATATTGTATATTAATGCCTATATGTGGAACCTAGAAAAATGGTACAGATGAACTGGTTTGCAGGGCAGTAATACAGACACAGAGGTAGAGAACAAACGTATGGACACAAAGTGGGGGAAGCCATGGGTTGGTGGTGGTGGGATGAGTTGGGTCATTGGGATTGGCCTGTATACATGTATATGCATAAAATAGATAACTAATAATAACCTAGTGTATAAAAAAATAAATAAAATTAAATTTCAAAATTTTTAAAAATAAAATGTAAAAATAAAACAGAAAAATAGTTCTTCCATTCACACAGATGTATTTATAAGAATGAATTATTTCCATGCTTATATCTATAAATACATAAAAGAGGAATAAAATCTAACTTGAACCAAAAAAGAAAAAAAAAACTGAACCTAACAGTTATACAGAGGAAAACACTACCAAGGCACTTGCTCCAGTGGTAAACAATTCTGAAATTGGTCAGAGGTGGGGAATCATCTCCCAAACAGCCAGCAGCCCCACCCACCCACGCAAGGAGCGTCCTTATTGCAAAGCTGGGGGACCGTGCAGAGGCATCTGTGAGTAAACGTGAGCTGAGCCCCAGGCCAGCTGCTGCTGAACTGTTCCCACCCTTCCCAGGTGAAACACCTGAATATGTACAAGGGCTTGATAGCCTAGAGGAAGGGCCGTGGAGCCACACCAGTGAAAGCACGCAGGCCAACTTGGTGCCTGCAGGTCAGCCAGGATGGTCCTGGCCACGGGCGCTCTTCTGGAAGCTTTCCATTGCCCTGCCTGAGATACCCCTCCTGTCCCGGCCCCCACTCCTTTTTTTCCTTACTCACCTCAGCCCGGAGAGATACTCCAGGGGAAGTTATGGGTGACACATCCTCTTCTTTACAGGTGGCAGCCTGGCAACTCCTGCAGAAAGTCCAGCAGAGCCCCACTCACACCGGGCCACCCACAAAGCCGTGGACCCTCACACCCTCACACCAGCACAGCCCCGAGACTGCTGACGGGGCAGAGAATATGGAGTCAGGCACAGCAGCAGGGGCTATTGCTGCCTGGAGTGCTGTTTATATTGACCTCAACCCAGGCACACCTGGGGAGGGCTTGCCGGCAGGGTCAGGCTGCCCAGGTCAGCTAATCCTCAGCCCTCAGGGAATCACATTGCAGAAAATGGACCTCGCTAAGACAGAATATTCGCCAAGGAAAAAAAGGACACAATGCCATTTGCAGCACCGTAGATGATTCTAGAGGTAATCACGTGACTTGGAGTAAGTCAGAAAGTGAAAGACACATATCATATCATATCACTTATAGGTGTTACCTATAAATTGATACCAGGGCAGATATTTCCACGGAGAAGGGCAATCACAGATTCATTAAACAAACTTATGGTTCACCAAAGGAAAGGTGTGAGGATTGCATTCATTACGATATTGGGGTTAACAGACATATACAAACACAGTAGACATATATAATCAACAAAAACCTATGGAGTACCAAGAGAAGACTACTCAACATTCTGTCCTAACGTACATGGGAAAAGGATCCCAGGAAGAACAGAAGTATGTATATGTGTAAAAGAACCACCTCTTGCACACCTACAACAAGCTAAACGTTGTACTCAAACTTGCTGTAATAAAAAATTAAATTAAAAACACGAACAAGAAGTAGTGAGACAAACTTGAGGGGCTTTCTCCTGGCACATTCCGTTCTACATTCCAATCTAGAACGCGACTTCCATTGAGGCTCTGCTGCCCTAGTAACCAGATTTGGTAAGGGAGAACTGCTGCCACCTTGTGGCCGTTTCACACAACAGCAGATTTAATCCCAGCGCTAATGGTCAGTGTATATTCCAAATCATTACAGGCCTGTAAATGACACCTGCCCTGAAAACAAATCCTGGGGTCATATATCGACCAAAAAATTCAAAAGATGTCCATATTTCAAAACGACAGTTTCAAGAGGCATATTTCACGCACATTAGTGTTCTGCTTCTTTTGATTTCTTTCTTTCTTTGTTAAAAAAACGGGAATGGAAAAAGGCAACCCTCAGAATGGGCGAAAACTTTCACAAACGAATCAATGGACAAAGGTTTAAACTCCAATATATATAAACAGCTCATGCAGCTTAATATTAATAAAACAAACAACCCAATACAAAAATGGGCAGAAGATCTAAATAGACGTTTCTTCAAAGAAGACACAGAGATGGCCAAGACGCACATTGAAAGCTGCTCAACATCACTAATTATTAGAGAAATGCAAATCAAAACTACAATGAGGTAAGACCTCACACCTGTTAGAATCGGCATCATCAGATAATCTACAAACAACAAATTCTGGGTAGGGTGTGGACAAAAGGAACCCTCTTCCGCTATTGGTGGGAATGTAAATTGATTCATTCACTATGGAGAACAGTATGGAGGTTCCTTTAAAAAACTAAAAAGAGAATTACCATAGGATCCAGCAATCCCACTTCTGGGCATATACCCAGAGAAAACCATAAATCACAAAGACACATTCACCACAATGTTCATTGCAGCACTATTTACAATAGCCAGGTAATGGAAGCAACCTAAATGCCCACAGACAGACGAATGGATAAAGATGTGGTACATATATAAAATGGAATATTACTCAGCCATAAAAAGGAATGAAACTGGGTCATTTGTAGAGAAGTTGATGGATCTAGAGACTGTCATACAGAGTGAAGTAAGTCAGAAAGAGAAAAACAAATATTGTATATTAATGCCTAAATGTGGAACCTAGAAAAATGCTACAGATGAACTGGTTTGCAGGGCAGAAATAGAGACACAGAGGTAGAGAACAAACGGATCGACACAAAGTGGGGGAAGCCATGGGGTGGTGGTGGTGGGATGAGTTGGGAGATTGGGATTGACCTGTATACATGTCTATGCATAAAATAGATAACTAATAATAACCTAGTGTATAAAAAAAAATAAAATTAAATTTCAAAAATTTTAAAAATGAAATGTAAAAATAAAACAGAAAAAATATTCTTCCATTCACACTGATGTATTTATAAGAATGAATTATTTCCATGCTTATATCCATAAATACATAAAAGAGGAATAAAATCTAACTTGAACCAAAAAGAAAAAAAAAACTGAACCTAACAGTTATACAGAGGAAAACACTACCAAGGCACTTGCTCCAGTGGTAAACAATTCTGAAATTGGTCAGAGGTGGGGAATCATCTCCCATAGAGCCAGCAGCCCCACCCGCCCACGCAAGGAGCGTCCTTATTGCAAAGCTGGGGGACCGTGCCGAGGCCTCTGTGAGTAAACGTGAGCTGAGCCCCAGGCCAGCTGCTGCAGAACTGTTCGCACCCTTCCCAGGTGAAACACCTGAATATGTACAAGGGCTTGAAAGCCTAGAGGAAGGGCCGTGGAGCCACACCAGTGAAAGCACGCAGGCCAACTTGGTGCCTGCAGGTCAGCTAGGATGGTCCTGGCAACGGGCGCTCTTCTGGAAGCTTTCCATTGCCCGGCCTGAGATACCCCTCCTGTCCAGGCCCCCACTCCTTTTTTTCCTTCCTCAGCTCAGCCCGGAGAGATATTCCAGTACAAGTTATGGGTGCCACATCCTCTTCTTTACAGGTGGCAGCCTGGCAACTCCTGCAGAAAGTCCAGCAGAGCCCCACTCACACCGGGCCACCCACAAAGCCGTGGACCCTCACACCCTCCCACCAGCACAGCCCCGAGACTGCTGACGGGGCAGAGAATATGGAGTCAGGCACAGCTGCAGGGGCTATTGCTGCCTGGAGTGCTGTTTATATTGACCTCAACCCAGGCACTCCTGGGGAGGGTTTGCCGGCAGGGTCAGGCTGCCCAGGTCAGCTAATCCTCAGCCCTCAGGGAATCACATTGCAGAAAATGGACCTCGCTAAGACAGAATATTCGCCAAGGAAAAGAAGCACACAATGACATTTGCAGCACCGTAGATGAGTCTAGAGGTAATCACGTGACTTGGAGTAAGTCAGAAAGTGAAAGACACATATCGTATCATATCACTTATAGGTGTTACCTATAAATTGATACCAGGGCAGATATTTCCACGGGGAAGGACAATCACAGATTCATTAAACAAACTTATGGTTCACCAAAGGAAAGGTGTGAGGATTGAATTCATTACGATATTGGGGTTAACAGACATATACAAACACAGTAGACATATATAATCACCAAAGACCTACGGAGTACCAAGAGAAGACTACTCAACATTCTGTCATAACGTACATTGGAAAAGTATCCCAGGAAGAACAGACATAGGTATATGTGTAAAAGAACCACCTCTTGCACACCTACAACAAGCTAAACGTTGTACTGAAACTTGCTGTAATAAAATATAAAAAATTAAATTAAAAACACGAACAAGAAGTAGTGAGACAAACTTGAGGGTCTTTCTCCTGGCACATTCCGTTTTAAATTCCAATCTAGAACGCGACTTCCATTGAGGCTCTGCTGCCCTAGTAACCAGATTTGGTAAGGGAGAACTGCTGCCACCTTGTGGCCGTTTCACACAACAGCAGCTTTAATCCCAGCGCTAATGGTCAGTGGATATTCCAAATCATTACAGGCCTGTAAATGACACCTGCCCTGAAAACAAATCCTGGGGTCATATATCGACCAAAAAATTCAAAAGACGTCCATATTTCAAAACGACAGTTTCAAGAGGCATATTTCACGCACATTAGTGTTCTGATTCTTTTGCTTTCTTTCTCTCTTTGTTCAAAAAACGGGAATGGAAAAAGGTAACCCTCAGAAGGGGCGAAAACGTTCACAAACGAATCAATGGACAAAGGTTTAATCTCCAATATATATATACTGCGCATGCAGCTTAATATTAATACAACAAACAACCCAATACAAAAATGGGCAGAAGATCTAAATAGACGTTTCTTCAAAGAAGATACAGAGATGGCCAAGACGCACATGAAAAGCTGCTCAACATCACTAATTATTAGAGAAATGCAAATCAAAACTACAATGAGGTAAGACCTCACACCTGTTAGAATCGGCATCATCAGATAATCTACAAACAACAAATTCTGGGGAGGGTGTGGACAAAAGGAACCCTCTTCCGCTATTGGTGGGAATGTAAATTGATACAGTCACTATGGAGAACAGTATGGAGGTTCCTTTAAAAAACTAAAAAGAGAATTACCATAGGATCCAGCAATCCCACTTCTGGGCATATACCCAGAGAAAACCATAAATCACAGAGACACATTCACCACAATGTTCATTGCAGCACTATTTACAATAGCCAGGTAATGGAAGCAACCTAAATGCCCACAGACAGACGAATGGATAAAGATGTGGTACATATATAAAATGGAATATTTCTCAGCCATAAAAAGGAATGAAACTGAGTTATTTGTAGAGAAGTTGATGGATCTAGAGACTGTCATACAGAGTGAAGTAAGTCAGAAAGAGAAAAACAAATATTGTATATTAATGCCTATATGTGGAACCTAGAAAAATGGTACAGATGAACTGGTTTGCAGGGCAGAAATAGAGACACAGAGGTAGAGAACAAACGTATGGACACAAAGTGGGGGAAGCCATGGGTTGGTGGTGGTGGGATGAGTTGGGAGACTGGGATTGACCTGTGTACATGTATATGCATAAAATAGATAACTAATAATAACCTAGTGTATAAAAAAATAAATAAAATTAAATTTCAAAAACGTTAAAAATAAAATGTAAAAATAAAACAGAAAAATAGTTCTTCCATTCACACTGATGTATTTATAAGAATGAATTATTTCCATGCTTATATCTATAAATACATAAAAGAGGAATAAAATCTAACTTGAACCAAAAAAGAAAAAAAAAAACTGAACCTAACAGTTATACAGAGGAAAACACTACCAAGGCATTTGCTCCAGTGGTAAACAATTCTGAAATTGGTCAGAGGTGGGGAATCATCTCCCATACAGCCAGGAGCCCCACCCACCCACGCAAGGAGCGTCCTTATTGCAAAGCTGGGGGACCGTGCCGAGGCCTCTGTGAGTAAACGTGAGCTGAGCCCCAGGCCAGCTGCTGCTGAACTGTTCCCGCCCTTCCAGGTGAAACACCTGAATATGTACAAGGGCTTGAAAGCCTAGAGGAAGGGCCGTGGAGCCACACCAGCGAAAGCACGAAGGCCAACTTGGTGCCTGCAGGTCAGCCAGGATGGTCCTGGCCACGGGCGCTCTTCTGGAAGCTTTCCATTGCCCTGCCTGAGATACCCCTCCTGTCCCGGCCCCCACTCCTTTTTTTCCTTACTCACCTCAGCCCGGAGAGATACTCCAGTGGAAGTTATGGGTGACACATCCTCTTCTTTACAGGTGGCAGCCTGGCAACTCCTGTGGAAAGTCCAGCAGAGCCCCACTCACACCGGGCCACACACAAAGCCGTGGACCCTCACACCCTCCCACCAGCACAGCCCCGAGACTGCTGACGGGGCAGAGAATATGGAGTCAGGCACAGCTGCAGGGGCTATTGCTGCCTGGAGTGCTGTTTATATTGACCTCCACCCAGGCACACCTGGGGAGGGCTTGCCGGCAGGGTCAGGCTGCCCAGGTCAGCTAATCCTCAGCCCTCGGGGAATCACATTGCAGAAAATGGACCTCGCTAAGACAGAATATTCGCCAAGGAAAAAAAGGACACAATGCCTTTTGCAGCACCGTAGATGAGTCTAGAGGTAATCACGTGACTTGGAGTAAGTCAGAAAGTGAAAGACACATATCATATCATATCACTTATAGGTGTTACCTATAAATTGATACCAGGGCAGATATTTCCACGGAGAAGGGCAATCACAGATTCATTAAACAAACTTATGGTTCACCAAAGGAAAGGTGTGAGGATTGAATTCATTACGATATTGGGGTTAATAGACATATACAAACACAGTAGACGTATATAATCACCAAAGTCCTACGGAGTACCAAGAGAAGACTACTCAACATTCTGTCATAACGAACATGGGAAAAGGATCCCAGGAAGAAGAGACATATGTATATGTGTAAAAGAACCACATCTTCCACACCTACAACAAGCTAAACGTTGTACTCAAACTTGCTGTAATAAAAAATAAAAAATTAAATTAAAAACACGAACAAGAAGTAGTGAGACAAACTTGAGGGGCTTTCTCCTGGCACATTCCATTCTACATTCCAATCTAGAACGTGACTTCCATTGAGGCTCTGCTGCCCTAGTAACCAGAATTGGTAAGGGAGAACTGCTGCCACCTTGTGGCCGTTTCACACAACAGCAGCTTTAATCCCAGCGCTAATGGTCAGTGGATATTCCAAATCATTGCAGGCCTGTAAATGACACCTGCCCTGAAAATAAATCCTGGGGTTATATATCGACCAAAAAATTCAAAAGACGTCCATATTTCAAAACGACTGTTTCAAGAGGCATATTTCACGCACATTAGTGTTCTGATTCTTTTGCTTTCTTTCTTTCTTTGTTAAAAAAACGGGAATGGAAAAAGGTAACCCTCAGAAGGGGCAAAAACGTTCACAAACGAATCAATGGACAAAGCTTTAATCTCCTATATATACAGCTCATGCAGCTTAATATTAATACAACAAACAACCCAATACAAAAATGGGCAGAAGATCTAAATAGACGTTTTTTCAAAGAAGACACAGAGATGGCCAAGACGCACATGAAAAGCTGCTCAACATCACTAATTATTAGAGAAATGCAAATCAAAACTACAATGAGGTAAGACCTCACACCTGTAAGAATCGGCATCATCAGATAATCTACAAACAACAAATTCTGGGGCGGGTGTGGACAAAAGGAACCCTCTTCCACTATTGGTGGGAATGTAAATTGATACAGTCACTATGGACAACAGTATGGAGGTTCCTTTAAAAAACTAAAAAGAGAATTACCATAGGATCCAGCAATCCCACTTCTGGGCATATACCCAGAGAAAACCATAAATCACAGAGACACATTCACCACAATGTTCATTGCAGCACTATTTACAATAGCCAGGTAATGGAAGCAACCTAAATGCCCACAGACAGACGAATGGATAAAGATGTGGTACATATATAAAATGGAATATTTCTCAGCCATAAAAAGGAATGAAACTGAGTTATTTGTAGAGAAGTTGATGGATCTAGAGACTGTCATACAGAGTGAAGTAAGTCAGAAAGAGAAAAACAAATATTGTATATTAATGCCTATATGTGGAACCTAGAAAAATGCTACAGATGAAATGGTTTGCAGGGCAGAAATAGAGACACAGAGGTAGAGAACAAACGTATCGACACAAAGTGGGGGAAGCCATGGGGTGGTGGTGGTGGGATGAGTTGGGAGATTGGGATTGACCTGTATACATGTCTATGCATAAAATAGATAACTAATAATAACCTAGTGTATAAAAAAATAAATAAAAATAAATTTCAAAATTTTTAAAAATAAAATGTAAAAATAAAACAGAAAAAAAGGTCTTCCATTCACACTGATGTATTTATAAGAATGAATTATTTCCATGCTTATATCTATAAATACATAAAAGAGGAATAAAATCTAACTTGAACTAAAAAAGAAAAAAAAAAACTGAACCTAACAGTTATACAGAGGAAAACACTACCAAGGCACTTGCTCCAGTGGTAAACAATTCTGAAATTGGTCAGAGGTGGGGAATCATCTCCCATACAGCCAGCAGCCCCACCCGCCCACGCAAGGAGCGTCCTTATTGCAAAGCTGGGGGACCGTGCCGAGGCCTCTGTGAGTGAACGTGAGCTAAGCCGCAGGCCAGCTGCGGCTGAACTGTTCCCACCCTTCCCAGGTGAAACACCTGAATATGTACAAGGGCTTGAAAGCCTAGAGGAAGGGCCGTGGAGCCACACTAGCGAAAGCACGAAGGCCAACTTGGTGCCTGCAGGTCAGCCAGGATGGTCCTGGCCACGGGCGCTCTTCTGGAAGCTTTCCATTGCCCTGCCTGAGATACCCCACCTGTCCCGGCCCCCACTCCTTTTTTTCCTTACTCACCTCAGCCCGGATAGATACTCCAGTGGAAGTTATGGGTGACACATCCTCTTCGTAACAGGTGGCAGCCTGGCAACTCCTGCAGAATGTCCAGCAGAGCCCCCCTCACACCGGGCCAACCACAAAGCCGTGGACCCTCACACCCTCCCACCAGCACAGCCCCGAGACTGCTGACGGGGCAGAGAATATGGAGTCAGGCACAGCTGCAGGGGCTATTGCTGCCTGGAGTGCTGTTTATATTGACCTCAACCCAGGCACACCTGGGGAGGGCTTGCCGGCAGGGTCAGGCTGCCCAGGTCAGCTAATCCTCAGCCCTCAGGGAATCACATTGCAGAAAATGGACCTCGCTAAGACAGAATATTCGCAAAGGAAAAAAAGGACACAGTGCCATTTGCAGCACCGTAGATGAGTCTAGAGGTAATCACGTGACTTGGAGTAAGTCAGAAAGTGAAAGACACATATCATATCATATCACTTATAGGTGTTACCTATAAATTGATACCAGGGCAGATATTTCCACGGAGAAGGGCAATCAAAGATTCATTAAACAAACTTATGGTTCACCAAAGGAAAGGTGTGAGGATTGAATTCATTACGATATTGGGGTTAACAGACATATACAAACACAGTAGACGTATATAATCACCAAAGAGCTACGGAGTACCAAGAGAAGACTACTCAACATTATGTCATAACGAACATGGGAAAAGGATCCCAGGAAGAACAGACATATGTATATGTGTAAAAGAACCTCATCTTCCACACCTACAACAAGCTAAACGTTGTACTCAAACTTGCTGTAATAAAAAATAAAAAAATTAAATTAAAAACACGAACAAGAAGTAGTGAGACAAACTTGAGGTGCTTTCTCCTGGCACATTCCGTTCTACATTCCAATCTAGAACGCGACTTCCATTGAGGCTCTGCTCCCCTAGTAACCAGATTTGGTAAGGGAGAACTGCTGCCACCTTGTGGCCGTTTCACACAACAGCAGCTTTAATCCCAGCGCTAATAGTCAGTGGATATTCCAAATCATTACAGGCCTGTAAATGACACCTGCCCTGAAAACAAATCCTGGGGTTATATATCGACCAAAAAATTCAAAAGACGTCCATATTTCAAAACGACAGTTTCAAGAGGCATATTTCACGCACATTAGTGTTCTGATTCTTTTGCTTTCTTTCTTTCTTTGTTAAAAAAACGGGAATGGAAAAAGGTAACCCTCAGAAGGGGCGAAAACGATCACAAACGAATCAATAGACAAAGGTTTAATCTCCAATATATATATACAGCTCATGCAGCTTAATATTAATACAACAAACAACCCAATACAAAAATGGGCAGAAGATCTAAATAGACGTTTCTTCAAAGAAGACACAGAGATGGCCAAGACGCACATGAAAAGCTGCTCAACATCACTAATTATTAGAGAAATGCAAATCAAAACTACAATGAGGTAAGACCTCACACCTGTTAGAATCGGCATCATCAGATAATCTACAAACAACAAATTCTGGGGAGGGTGTGGACAAAAGGAACCCTCTTCTGCTATTGGTGGGAATGTAAATTGATACAGTCACTATGGAGAACAGTATGGAGGTTCCTTTAAAAAACTAAAAAGAGAATTACCATAGGATCCAGCAATCCCACTTCTGGGCATATACCCAGAGAAAACCATAAATCACAGAGACACATTCACCACAATGTTCATTGCAGCACTATTTACAATAGCCAGGTAATGGAAGCAACCTAAATGCCCACAGACAGACGAATGGATAAAGATGTGGTACATATATAAAATGGAATATTACTCAGCCATAAAATGGAATGAAACTGAGTCATTTGTAGAGCAGTTGATGGATCTAGAGACTGTCATACAGAGTGAAGTAAGTCAGAAAGACAAAAACAAATATTGTATATTAATGCCTATATGTGGAACCTATAAAAATGCTACAGATGAACTGGTTTGCAGGGCAGTAATAGAGACACAGAGGTAGAGAACAAACGTATCGACACAAAGTGGGGGAAGCCATGGGTTGGTGGTGGTGGGATGAGTTGGGAGATTGGGATTGACCTGTATACATGTATATGCATAAAATAGATAACTAATAATATCCTAGTGTATAAAAAATTAAATAAAATTAAATTTCAAAATTTTTAAAAATAAAATGTAAAAATAAAACAGAAAAATAGTTCTTCCATTCACACTGATGTATTTATAAGAATGAATTATTTCCATGCTTATATCAATAAATACATAAAAGAGGAATAAAATCTAACTTGAACCAAAAAAGAAAAAAAAAACTGAACCTAACAGTTATACAGAGGAAAACACTACCAAGGCACTTGCTCCAGTGGTAAACAATTCTGAAATTGGTCAGAGGTGGGGAATCATCTCCCATACAGCCAGCAGCCCCACCCACCCATGCAAGGAGCGTCCGTATTGCAAAGCTGGGGGACCGTGCAGAGGCATCTGTGAGTAAACGTGAGCTGAGCCCCAGGCCAGCTGCTGCTGAACTGTTCCCACCCTTCCCAGGTGAAACACCTGAATATGTACAAGGGCTTGAAAGCCTAGAGGAAGGGCCGTGGAGCCACACCAGTGAAAGCACGCAGGCCAACTTGGTGCCTGCAGGTCAGCCAGGATGGTCCTGGCCACGGGCGCTCTTCTGGAAGCTTTCCATTGCCCTGCCTGAGATACCCCTCCTGTCCCGGCCCCCACTCCTTTTTTTCCTTACTCACCTCAGCCCGGAGAGATACTCCAGTGGAAGTTATGGGTGACACATCCTCTTCGTAACAGGTGGCAGCCTGGCAACTCCTGCAGAAAGTCCAGCAGAGCCCCACTCACACCGGGCCACCCACAAAGCCGTGGACCCTCACAACCTCCCACCAGCACAGCCCCGAGACTGCTGACGGGGCAGAAAATATGGAGTCAGGCACAGCTGCAGGGGCTATTGCTGCCTGGAGTGCTGTTTATATTGACATCAACACAGGCACACCTGGGGAGGGCTTGCCGGCAGGGTCAGGCTGCCCAGGTCAGCTTATCCTCAGCCCTCAGGGAATCACATTGCAGAAAATGGACCTCGCTAAGACAGAATATTCGCCAAGGAAAAAAAGCACACAATGCCATTTGCAGCACCGTAGATGAGTCTAGAGGTAATCACGTGACTTGGAGTAAGTCAGAAAGTGAAAGACACATATCATATCATATCACTTATAGGTGTTACCTATAAATTGATACCAGGGCAGATATTTCCACGGAGAAGGGCAATCAAAGATTCATTAAACAAACTTATGGTTCACCAAAGGAAAGGTGTGAGGATTGAATTCATTATGATATTGGGGTTAACAGACATATACAAACACAGTAGACGTATATAATCACCAAAGACCTACGGAGTACCAAGAGAAGACTACTCAACATTCTGTCATAACGTACATGGGAAAAGGATCCCAGGAAGAACAGACATATGTATATGTGTAAAAGAACCACCTCTTGCACACCTACAACAAGCTAAACGTTGTACTCAAACTTGCTGTAATAAAAAATAAAAAAATAAATTAAAAACACGAACAAGAAGTAGTGAGACAAACTTGAGGTGCTTTCTCCTGGCACATTCCGTTCTACATTCCAATCTAGAATGCTACTTCCATTGAGGCTCTGCTGCCCTAGTAACCAGATTTGGTAAGGGAGAACTGCTGCCACCTTGTGGCCGTTTCACACAACAGCAGCTTTAATCCCAGCGCTAATGATCAGTGGATATTCCAAATCATTACAGGCCTGTAAATGACACCTGCCCTGAAAACAAATCCTGGGGTTATATATCGACCAAAAAATTCAAAAGACGTCCATATTTCAAAACGACAGTTTCAAGAGGCATATTTCACGCACATTAGTGTTCTGATTCTTTTGCTTTCTTTCTTTCTTTGTTAAAAAAACGGGAATGGAAAAAGGTAACCCTCAGAACGGGCAAAAACGTTCACAAACGAATCAATGGACAAAGGTTTAATCTCCTATATATACAGCTCATGCAGCTTAATATTAATACAACAAACAACCCAATACAAAAATGGGCAGAAGATCTAAATAGACGTTTCTTCAAAGAAGACACAGAGATGGCCAAGACGCAGATGAAAAGCTGCTCAACATCACTAATTATTAGAGAAATGCAAATCAAAACTACAATGAGGTAAGACCTCACACCTGTTAGAATCGGCATCATCAGATAATCTACAAACAACAAATTCTGGGGAGGGTGTGGACAAAAGGAACCCTCTTCCGCTATTGGTGGGAATGTAAATTGATACAGTCACTATGGAGAACAGTATGGAGGTTCCTTTAAAAAACTAAAAAGAGAATTACCATAGGATCCAGCAATCCCACTTCTGGGCATATACCCAGAGAAAACCATAAATCAGAGAGACACATTCACCACAATGTTCATTGCAGCACTATTTACAATAGCCAGGTAATGGAAGCAACCTAAATGCCCACAGACAGACGAATGGATAAAGATGTGGTACATATATAAAATGGAATATTTCTCAGCCATAAAAAGGAATGAAACTGAGTTATTTGTAGAGAAGTTGATGGATCTAGAGACTGTCATACAGAGTGAAGTAAGTCAGAAAGAGAAAAACAAATATTGTATATTAATGCCTATATGTGGAACCTAGAAAAATGCTACAGATGAAATGGTTTGCAGGGCAGAAATAGAGACACAGAGGTAGAGAACAAACGTATCGACACAAAGTGGGGGAAGCCATGGGGTGGTGGTGGTGGGATGAGTTGGGAGATTGGGATTGACCTGTATACATGTCTATGCATAAAATAGATAACTAATAATAACCTAGTGTATAAAAAAATAAATAAAAATAAATTTCAAAATTTTTAAAAATAAAATGTAAAAATAAAACAGAAAAAAAGGTCTTCCATTCACACTGATGTATTTATAAGAATGAATTATTTCCATGCTTATATCTATAAATACATTAAAGAGGAATAAAATCTAACTTGAACTAAAAAAGAAATAAAAAACTGACCCTAACAGTTATACAGAGGAAAACACAACCAAGGCACTTGCTCCAGTGGTAAACAATTCTGAAATTAGTCAGAGGTGGGGAATCATCTCCCATACAGCCAGCAGCCCCACCCGCCCACGCAAGGAGCGTCCTTATTGCAAAGCTGGGGGACCGTGCCGAGGCCTCTGTGAGTAAACGTGAGCTGAGCCCCAGGCCAGCTGCTGCTGAACTGTTCCCACCCTTCCCAGGTGAAACACCTGAATATGTACAAGGGCTTGAAAGCCTAGAGGAAGGGCCGTGGAGCCACACCAGCGAAAGCACGAAGGCCAACTTGGTCCCTGCATGTCAGCCAGGATGGTCCTGGCCACGGGCGCTCTTCTGGAAGCTTTCCATTGCCCTGCCTGTGATACCCCTCCTGTCCCGGCCCCCACTCCTTTTTTTCCTTACTCACCACAGCCCGGAGAGATACTCCAGTGGAAGTTATGGGTGACACATCCTCTTCTTTACAGGTGGCAGCCTCGCAACTCCTGCAGAAAGTCCAGCAGAGCCCCACTCACACCGGGCCAACCACAAAGCCGTGGACCCTCACACCCTCCCACCAGCACAGCCCCGAGACTGCTGACGGGGCAGAGAATATGGAGTCAGGCACAGCTGCAGGGGCTATTGCTGCCTGGAGTGCTGTTTATATTGACCTCAACCCAGGCACACCTGGGGAGGGCTTGCCGGCAGGGTCAGGCTGCCCAGGTCAGCTAATCCTCAGCCCTCAGGGAATCACATTGCAGAAAATGGACCTCGCTAAGACAGAATATTAGCCAAGGAAAAAAAGCACACAATGCCATTTGCAGCACCGTAGATGAGTCTAGAGGTAATCACGTGACTTGGAGTAAGTCAGAAAGTGAAAGACACATATCATATCATATCACTTATAGGTGTTACCTATAAATTGATACCAGGGCAGATATTTCCACGGAGAAGGGCAATCAAAGATTCATTAAACAAACTTATGGTTCACCAAAGGAAAGGTGTGAGGATTGCATTCATTATGATATTGGGGTTAACAGACATATACAAACACAGTAGACGTATATAATCACCAAAGACCTACGGAGTACCAAGAGAAGACTACTCAACATTCTGTCATAACGAACATGGGAAAAGGATCCCAGGAAGAACAGACATATGTATATGTTTAAAAGAACCACCTCTTGCACACCTACAACAAGCTAAACGTTGTACTCAAACTTGCTGTAATAAAAAATAAAAAATTAAATTAAAAACACGAACAAGAATTAGTGAGAAAAACTTGAGGGGCTTTCTCCTGGTACATTCCGTTCTACATTCCAATCTAGAACGCGACTTCCATTGAGGCTCTGCTGCCCTAGTAACCAGATTTGGTAAGGGAGAACTGCTGCCACCTTGTGGCCGTTTCACTCAACAGCAGCTTTAATCCCAGCGCTAATGGTCAGTGGATATTCCAAATCATTACAGGCCTGTAAATGACACCTGCCCTGAAAACCAATCCTGAGGTCATATATCGACCAAAAAATTCAAAAGACGTCCATATTTCAAAATGACAGTTTCAAGAGGCATATTTCACGCACATTAGTGTTCTGATTCTTTTGCTTTCTTTCTTTCTTTGTTAAAAAAACGGGAATGGAAAAAGGTAACCCTCAGAAGGGGCGAAAACGTTCACAAACGAATCAATGGACAAAAGTTTAATCTCCAATATATATATACAGCTCATGCAGCTTAATATTAATACAACAAACAACCCAATACAAAAATGGGCAGAAGATCTAAATAGACGTTTCTTCAAAGAAGACACAGAGATGGCCAAGACGCACATGAAAAGCTGCTCAACATCACTAATTATTAGAGAAATGCAAATCAAAACTACAATGAGGTAAGACCTCACACCTGTTAGAATCGGCATCATCAGATAATCTACAAACAACAAATTCTGGGGAGGGTGTGGACAAAAGGAACCCTCTTCCGCTATTGGTGGGAATGTAAATTGATACAGTCACTATGGAGAACTGTATGGAGGTTCCTTTAAAAAACTAAAAAGAGAATTACCATAGGATCCAGCAATCCCACTTCTGGGCATATACCCAGAGAAAACCATAAATCACAGAGACACATTCACCACAATGTTCATTGCAGCACTATTTACAATAGCCAGGTAATGGAAGCAACCTAAATGCCCACAGACAGACGAATGGATAAAGATGTGGTACATATATAAAATGGAATATTACTCAGCCATAAAAAGGAATGAAACTGAGTCATTTGTAGAGAAGTTGATGGATCTAGAGACTGTCATACAGAGTGAAGTAAGTCAGAAAGAGAAAAACAAATATTGTATATTAATGCCTATATGTGGAACCTAGAAAAATGCTACAGATGAACTGGTTTGCAGGGCAGAAATAGAGACACAGAGGTAGAGAACAAACGTATGGACACAAAGTGGGGGAAGCCATGGGCTTGTGGTGGTGGGATGAGTTGGAAGATTGGGATTGACCTGTATACATGTATATGCATAAGATAGATAACTAATAATAACCTAGTGTATAAAAAAATAAATAAAATTAAATTTCAAAATTTTTAAAAATAAAATGTAAAAATAAAACAGAAAAAAAGTACTTCCATCACACTGATGTATTTATAACAATGAATTATTTCCATGCTTATATCTATAAATACATAAAAGAGGAATAAAATCTAACTTGAACCAAAAAAGAAAAAAAAAAAACTGAACCTAACAGTTATACAGAGGAAAACACTACCAAGGCACTTGCTCCAGTGGTAAACAATTCTGAAATTGGTCAGAGGTGGGGAATCATCTCCCATACATCCAGCAGCCCCACCCGCCCACGCAAGGAGCGTCCTTATTGCAAAGCTGGGGGACCGTGCCGAGGCCTCTGTGAGTAAACGTGAGCTGAGCCCCAGGTCAGCTGCTGCTGAACTGTTCCCACCCTTCCCAGGTGAAACACCTGAATATGTACAAGGGCTTGAAAGCCTAGAGGAAGGGCCGTGGAGCCACACCAGCGACAGCACGCAGGCCACCTTGGTGCCAGCAGGTCAGCCAGGATGGTCCTGGCCACGGGCGGTCTTCTGGAAGCTTTCCATTGCCCTGCCTGAGATACCCCTCCTGTCCCGGACCCCACTCCTTTATTTCCTTACTCACCTCAGCCCGGAGAGATACTCCAGTGGAAGTTATGGGTGACACATCCTCTTCTTTACAGGTGGCAGCCTGGCAACTCCTGCAGAAAGTCCAGCAGAGCCCCACTCACACCGGGCCACCCACAAAGCCGTGGACCCTCACAACCTCCCACCAGCACAGCCCCGAGACTGCTGACGGGGCAGAGAATATGGAGTCAGGCACAGCTGCAGGGGCTATTGCTGCCTGGAGTGCTGTTTATATTGACCTCAACCCAGGCACACCTGGGGAGGGCTTGCCGGCAGGGTCAGGCTGCCCAGGTCAGCTAATCCTCAGCCCTCAGGGAATCACATTGCAGAAAATGGACCTCGCTAAGACAGAATATTAGCCAAGGAAAAAAAGCACACAATGCCATTTGCAGCACCGTAGATGAGTCTAGAGGTAATCACATGACTTGGAGTAAGTCAGAAAGTGAAAGACACATATCATATTATACCACTTATAGGTGTTACTTATAAATTGATACCAGGGCAGATATTTCCATGGAGAAGGGCAATCAAAGATTCATTAAACAAACTTATGGTTCACCAAAGGAAAGGTGTGAGGATTGAATTCATTATGATATTGGGGTTAACAGACATATACAAACATAGTAGACGTATATAATCACCAAAGACCTACGGAGTACCAAGAGAAGACTACTCAACATTCTGTCATAACGAACATGGGAAAAGGATCCCAGGAATAACAGACATATGTATATGTGTAAAAGAACCACCTCTTGCACACCTACAACAAGCTAAACGTTGTACTCAAACTTGCTGTAATAAAAAATAAAAAATTAAATTAAAAACACGAACAAGAATTAGTGAGAAAAACTTGAGGGGCTTTCTCCTGGTACATTCCGTTCTACATTCCAATCTAGAACGCGACTTCCATTGAGGCTCTGCTGCCCTAGTAACCAGATATGGTAAGGGAGAACTGCTGCCACCTTGTGGCCGTTTCACACAACAGCAGCTTTAATCCCAGCGCTAATGGTCAGTGGATATTCCAAATCATTACAGGCCTGTAAATGACACCTGCCCTGTAAACAAATCCTGGGGTCATATATCGACCAAATAATTCAAGAGACGTCCATATTTCAAAACGACAGTTTCAAGAGGCATATTTCACGCACATTAGTGTTCTGATTCTTTTGCTTTCTTTCTTTCTTTGTTAAAAAAACGGGAATGGAAAAAGGTAACCCTCAGAAGGGGCGAAAACGTTCACAAACGAATCAATGGACAAAGGTTTAATCTCCAATATATATATACAGCTCATGCAGCTTAATATTAATACAACAAACAACCCAATACAAAAATGGGCAGAAGATCTAAATAGACGTTTCTTCAAAGAAGACACAGAGATGGCCAAGATGCACATGAAAAGCTGCTCAACATCACTAATTATTGGAGAAATGCAAATCAAAACTACAATGAGGTAAGACCTCACACCTGTTAGAATCGGCATCATCAGATAATCTACAAACAACAAATTCTGGGGAGGGTGTGGACAAAAGGAACCCTCTTCCGCTATTGGTGGGAATGTAAATTGATACAGTCACTATGGAGAACAGTATGGAGGTTCCTTTAAAAAACTAAAAAGAGAATTACCATAGGATCCAACAATCCAACTTCTGGGCATACACCCAGAGAAAACCATAAATCACAGAGACACATTCACCACAATGTTCATTGCAGCACTATTTACAATAGCCAGGTAATGGAAGCCACCTAAATGCCCACAGACAGACGAATGGATAAAGATGTGGTACATATATAAAATGGAATATTACTCAGCCATAAAAAGGAATGAAACTGAGTCATTTGTAGAGTAGTTGATGGATCTAGAGACTGTCATACAGAGTGAAGTAAGTCAGAAAGAGAAAAACAAATATTGTATATTAATGCCTAAATGTGGAACCGAGAAAAATGCTACAGATGAACTGGTTTGCAGGGCAGAAATAGGGACACAGAGGTAGAGAACAAACGTATGGACACAAAGTGGGGGAAGCCATGGGTTGGTGGTGGTGGGATGAGTTGGGAGATTGGGATTGACCTGTATACATGTATATGCATAAAATAGATAACTAATAATAACCTAGTGTATAAAAAATAAATAAAATTAAATTTCAAAATTTTTAAATATAAAATGTAAAAATAAAACAGAAAAATAGTTCTTCCATTCCCACTGATGTATTTATAAGAATGAATTATTTCCATGCTTATATCTATAAATACATAAAAGAGGAATAAAATCTAACTTGAACCAAAAAAGAAAAAAAAAATAAACTGAACCAAACAGTTATACAGAGGAAAACACTACCAAGGCACTTGCTCCAGTGGTAAACAATTCTGAAATTGGTCAGAGGCGGGGAATCATCTCCCATACAGCCAGCAGCCCCACCCACCCACGCAAGGAGCGTCCTTATTGCAAAGCTGGGGGTCCGTGACGAGGCCTCTGTGAGTAAACGTGAGCTGAGCCCCAGGCCAGCTGCTGCTGAACTGTTCCCGCCCTTCCAGGTGAAACACCTGAATATGTACAAGGGCTTGAAAGCCTAGAAGAAGGGCCGTTGAGCCACACCAGCGAAAGCACGCAGGCCAACTTGGTGCCTGCAGCTCAGCCAGGATGCTCCTGGCCACGGGCGCTCTTCTGGAAGCTTTCCATTGCCCTGCCTGAGATACCCTATCCTGTCCCGGCCCCCACTCCTTTTTTTCCTTACTCACCTCAGCCCGGAGAGATACTCCAGTGGAAGTTATGGGTGACACATCCTCTTCTTTACAGGTGGCAGCCTGGCAACTCCTGCAGAAAGTCCAGCAGAGCCCCACACACAGCGGGCCACCCACAAAGCCGTGGAACCTCACACCCTCCCAGCAGCACAGCCCCGAGACTGCTGACGGGGCAGAGAATATGGAGTCAGGCACAGCTGCAGGGGCTATTGCTGCCTGGAGTGCTGTTTATATTGACCTCAACCCAGGCACACCTGGGGAGGGCTTGCCGGCAGGGTCAGGCTGCCCAGGTCAGCTAATCATCAGCCCTCAGGGAATCACATTGCAGAAAATGGACCTCGCTAAGACAGAATATTAGCCAAGGAAAAAAAGCACACAATGCCATTTGCAGCACCTTAGATGAGTCTAGAGGTAATCACGTGACTTGGAGTAAGTCAGAAAGTGAAAGACACATATCATATCATATCACTTATAGGTGTTACCTATAAATTGATACCAGGGCAGATATTTCCACGGAGAACGGCAATCAAAGATTCATTAAACAAACATATGGTTCACCAAAGGAAAGGTGTGAGGATTGAATTCATTACGATATTGGGGTTAACAGACATATACAAACACAGTAGACGTATATAATCACCAAAGTCCTACGGAGTACCAAGAGAAGACTACTCAACATTCTGTCATAACGAACATGGGAAAAGGATCCCAGGAAGAACAGACATATGTATATGTGTAAAAGAACCACATCTTCCACACCTACAACAAGCTAAACGTTGTACTCAAACTTGCTGTAATAAAAAATAAAAAATTAAATTAAAAACACGAACAAGAAGTAGTGAGACAAACTTGAGGGGCTTTCTCCTGGCACATTCCATTCTACATTCCATACTAGAACGCGACTTCCATTGAGGCTCTGCTGCCCTAGTAACCAGATTTGGTAAGGGAGAACTGCTGCCACCTTGTGGCCGTTTCACACAACAGCAGCTTTAATCCCAGCGCTAATGGTCAGTGGATATTCCAAATCATTACAGGCCTGTAAATGACACCTGCCCTGAAAACAAATCCTGGGGTTATATATCGACCAAAAAATTCAAAAGACGTCCATATTTCAAAACGACAGTTTCAAGAGGCATATTTCACGCACATTAGTGTTCTGATTCTTTTGCTTTCTTTCTTTCTTTGTTAAAAAAACGGGAATGGAAAAAGGTAACCCTCAGAAGGGGCAAAAACGTTCACAAACGAATCAATGGACAAAGGTTTAATCTCCTATATATACAGCTCATGCAGCTTAATATTAATACAACAAACAACCCAATACAAAAATGGGCAGCAGATCTAAATAGACGTTTCTTCAAAGAAGACACAGAGATGGCCATGACGCACATGAAAAGCTGCTCAACATCACTAATTATTAGAGAAATGCAAATCAAAACTACAATGAGGTAAGACCTCACACCTGTTAGAATCGGCAACATCAGATAATCTACAAACAACAAATTCTGGGGAGGGTGTGGACAAAAGGAACACTCTTCCACTATTGGTGGGAATGTAAATTGATACAGTCACTATGGAGAACAGTATGGAGGTTCCTTTAAAAAACTAAAAAGAGAATTACCATAGGATCCAACAATCCCACTTCTGGGCATATACCCAGAGAAAACCATAAATCACAGAGACACATTCACCACAATGTTCATTGCAGCACTATTTACAATAGCCAGGTAATGGAAGCAACCTAAATGCCCACAGACAGACGAATGGATAAAGATGTGGTACATATATAAAATGGAATATTTCTCAGCCATAAAAAGGAATGAAACTGAGTTATTTGTAGAGAAGTTGATGGATCTAGAGACTGTCATACAGAGTGAAGTAAGTCAGAAAGAGAAAAACAAATATTGTATATTAATGCATATGTGGAACCTAGAAAAATGGTACAGATGAACTGGTTTGCAGGGCAGAAATAGAGACACAGAGGTAGAGAACAAACGTATCGACACAAAGTGGGGGAAGCCATGGGGTTGTGGTGGTGGGATGAGTTAGGAGATTGGGTTGACCTGTATACATGTCTATGCATAAAATAGATAACTAATAATAACCTAGTGTATAAAAAAATAAATAAAAATAAATTTCAAAATTTTTAAAAATAAAATGTAAAAATAAAACAGAAAAAAAGGTCTTCCATTCACACTGATGTATTTATAAGAATGAATTATTTCCATGCTTATATCTATAAAGACATAAAAGAGGAATAAAATCTAACTTGAACTAAAAAAGAATAAAAAAAAAACTGAACCTAACAGTTATACAGAGGAAAACACTACCAAGGCACTTGCTCCAGTGGTAAACAATTCTGAAATTGGTCAGAGGTGGGGAATCATCTCCCATACAGCCAGCAGCCCCACCCGCCCACGCAAGGAGCGTCCTTATTGCAAAGCTGGGGGACCGTGCCGAGGCCTCTGTGAGTGAACGTGAGCTAAGCCCCAGGCCAGCTGCGGCTGAACTGTTCCCACCCTTCCCAGGTGAAACACCTGAATATGTACAAGGGCTTGAAAGCCTAGAGGAAGGGCCGTGGAGCCACACCAGCGAAAGCACGAAGGCCAACTTGGTGCCTGCAGGTCAGCCAGGATGGTCCTGGCCACGGGCGCTCTTCTGGAAGCTTTCCATTCCCCTGCCTGAGATACCCCTCCTGTCCCGGCCCCCACTCCTTTTTTTCCTTAATCACCTCAGCCCAGAGATACTCCAGTGGAAGTTATGGGTGACACATCCTCTTCTTTACAGGTGGCAGCCTGGCAACTCCTGCAGAATGTCCAGCAGAGCCCCACTCACACCGGGCCAACCACAAAGCCGTGGACCCTCACACCCTCCCACCAGCACAGCCCCGAGACTGCTGACGGGGTAGAGAATATGGAGTCAGGCACAGCTGCAGGGGCTATTGCTGCCTGGAGTGCAGTTTATATTGACCTCAACCCAGGCACACCTGGGGAGGGCTTGCCGGCAGGGTCAGGCTGCCCAGGTCAGCTAATCCTCAGCCCTCAGGGAATCACATTGCAGAAAATGGACCTCGCTAAGACAGAATATTCGCAAAGGAAAAAAAGGACACAGTGCCATTTGCAGCACCGTAGATGAGTCTAGAGGTAATCACGTGACTTGGAGTAAGTCAGAAAGTGAAAGACACATATCATATCATATCACTTATAGGTGTTACCTATAAATTGATACCAGGGCAGATATTTCCACGGAGAAGAGCAATCAAAGATTCATTAAACAAACTTATGGTTCACCAAAGGAAAGGTGTGAGGATTGAATTCATTACGATATTGGGGTTAACAGACATATACAAACACAGTAGACGTATATAATCACCAAAGACCTACGGAGTACCAAGAGAAGACTACTCAACATTCTGTCATAACGAACATGGGAAAAGGATCCCAGGAAGAACAGACATATGTATATTTGTAAAAGAACCTCATCTTCCACACCTACAACAAGCTAAACGTTGTACTCAAACTTGCTGTAATAAAAAATAAAAAATTAAATTAAAAACACGAACAAGAAGTAGTGAGGGAAACTTGAGGGGCTTTCTCCTGGCACATTCCGTTCTACATTCCAATCTAGAACGCGACTTCCATTGAGGCTCTGGTGCCCTAGTAACCAGATTTGGTAAGGGAGAACTGCTGCCACCTTGTGGCCGTTTCACACAACAGCAGCTTTAATCCCAGCGCTAATAGTCAGTGGATATTCCAAATCATTACAGGCCTGTAAATGACACCTGCCCTGAAAACAAATCCTGGGGTTATATATCGACCAAAAAATTCAAAAGACGTCCATATTTCAAAACGACAGTTTCAAGAGTCATATTTCACGCACATTAGTGTTCTGATTCTTTTGCTTTCTTTCTTTCTTTGTTAAAAAAACGGGAATGGAAAAAGGTAACCCTCAGAAGGGGCGAAAACGATCACAAACGAATCAATGGACAAAGGTTTAATCTCCAATATATATATACAGCTCATGCAGCTTAATATTAATACAACAAACAACCCAATACAAAAATGGGCAGAAGATCTGAATAGACGTTTCTTCAAAGAAGACACAGAGATGGCCAAGACGCACATGAAAAGCTGCTCAACATCACTAATTATTAGAGAAATGCAAATCAAAACTACAATGAGGTAAGACCTCACACCTGTTAGAATCGGCATCATCAGATAATCTACAAACAACAAATTCAGGGGAGGGTGTGGACAAAAGGAACCCTCTTCCACTATTGGTGGGAATGTAAATTGATACAGTCACTATGGAGAACAGTATGGAGGTTCCTTTAAAAAACTAAAAATAGAATTACCATAGGATCCAGCAATCCCACTTCTGGGCATATACCCAGAGAAAACCATTAATCACAGAGACACATTCACCACAATGTTCATTGCAGCACTATTTAGAATAGCCAGGTAATGGAAGCAACCTAAATGCCCACAGACAGACGAATGGATAAAGATGTGGTACATATATAAAATGGAATATTACTCAGCCATAAAATGGAATGAAACTGAGTCATTTGTAGAGAAGTTGATGGATCTAGAGACTGTCATACAGAGTGAAGTCAGTCAGAAAGAGAAAAGCAAATATTGTATATAAATGCCTATATGTGGAACCTAGAAAAATGGTACAGATGAACTCGTTTGCAGGGCAGAAATAGAGTCACAGATGTAGAGAACAAACGTATGGACACAAAGTGGGGGAAGCCATGGGGTGGTGGTCGTGGGATGAGTTGGTAGATTCGGATTGACCTATATACATGTCTATGCATAAAACAGATAACTAATAATAACCTACTGTATAAAAATAAATAAATAAAATTAAATTTCAAAATTTTTAAAAATAAAATGTAAAAATAAAACAGAAAAAAAGTTCATCGATTCACACTGATGTATTTATAAAAAGAATTATTTCCATGCTTATATCCATAAATACATAAAAGAGGAATAAAATCTAACTTGAACCAAAAAAGAAAAAAATAAATTAAGCTAACATTTATACAGAGGAAAACACTACCAAGGCACTTGCTCCACTTGTAAACAATTCAGAAATTGGTCAGAGGTGGGGAATCATCTCCCATACAGCCAGCAGCCCCGCCCGCCCACGCAAGGAGCGTCCTTATTGCAAAGCTGGGGGACCGTGCCGAGGCTTCTGTGAGTAAACGTGAACTGAGCCCCAGGCCAGCTGCTGCTGAACTGTTCCCACCCTTCACAGGTGAAACACCTGAATATGTACAAGGGCTTGAAAGCCTAGAGGAAGGGCCGTGGAGCCACACCAGCGACTGCACGCAAGCCAACTTGGTGCCTGCAGGTCTGCCAGTATGGTCCTGGCCACGGGCGCTCTTCTGGAAGCTTTCCATTGCGCTGCCTGAGATACCCCTCCTGTCCCGGCCCCCACTCCTTTTTTTCCTTCCTCACCTCAGCCCGGAGAGTTATTCCAGTGGAAGTTATGGGTGACACATCCTCTTCTTTACAGGTGGCAGCCTGGCAACTCCTGCAGAAAGTCCAGCAGAGCCCCACTCACACCGGGACACCCACAAAGCCGTGGACCCTCACACCCTCCCACCAGCACAGCCCCAAGACTGCTGACGGGGCAGAGAATATGGAGTCAGGCACACCTGCAGGGGCTATTGCTGCCTGGAGTGCTGTTTATATTGACCTCAACCCAGGCACACCTGGGGAGGGCTTGCCGGCAGGGTCAGGCTGCCCAGGTCAGCTAATCCTCAGCCCTCAGAGAATCACATTGCAGAAAAAGGACCTCGCTAAGACAGAATATTCGCCAAGGAAAAAAAGGACAAAATGCCATTTGCAGCACCGTAGATGAGTCTAGAGGTAATCACGTGACTTGGAGTAAGTCAGAAAGTGAAAGACACATATCATATCATATCACTTATAGGTGTTACCTATAAATTGATACCAGGGCAGATATTTCCACGGAGAAGGGCAATCACAGATTCATTAAAAAAACTTATGGTTCACCAAAGGAAAGTTGTGAGGATTGCATTCATTACGACATTGGTGTTAACACACATATACAAACACAGTAGACATATATAATCACCAAAAACCTACGGAGTACCAAGAGAAGACTACTCAACATTCTGTCATAACGTACATGGGAAAAGGATCCCAGGAAGAACAAACATATGTATATGTGTAAAAGAACCACCTCTTGCACACCTACAACAAGCTAAACGTTGTACTCAAACTTGCTGTAATAAAAAATAAAAAAATAAATTAAAAACACGAACAAGAAGTAGTGAGACAAACTTGAGGGGCTTTCTCCTGGCACATTCCGTTCTACATTCCAATCTAGAACGCGACTTCCATTGAGGCTCTGCTGCCCTAGTAACCAGATTTGGTAAGGGAGAACTGCTGCCACCTTGTGGCCGTTTCACACAACAGCAGCTTTAATCCCAGCGCTAATAGTCAGTGGATATTCCAAATCATTACAGGCCTGTAAATGACACCTGCCCTGAAAACAAATCCTGGGGTCATATATCGACCAAAAAATTCAAAAGACGTCCATATTTCAAAACGACAGTTTCAAGAGGCATATTTCACGCACATTAGTGTTCTGCTTCTTTTGCTTTCTTTCTTTCTTTGTTAAAAAAACGGGAATGGAAAAAGGCAACCCTAAGAATGGGCGAAAACGTTCACAAACGAATCAATGGACAAAGGTTTAATCTCCATTATATATAAACAGCTCATGCAGCTTTAAATTAATAAAACAAACAACCCAATACAAAAATGGGCAGAAGATCTAAATAGACGTTTCTTCAAAGAAGACACAGAGATGGCCAAGACGCACATGAAAAGCTGCTCAACATCACTAATTATTAGAGAAATGCAAATCAAAACTACAATGAGGTAAGACCTCACACCTGTTAGAATCGGCATCATCAGATAATCTACAAACAACAAATTCTGGGGAGGGTGTGGACAAAAGGAACCCTCTTCCGCTATTGGTGGGAATGTAAATTGATACAGTCACTATGGAGAACAGTATGGAGCTTCCTTTAAAAAACTAAAAAGAGAATTACCATAGGATCCAGCAATCCCACTTCTGGGCATATACCAAGAGAAAACCATAAATCACAGAGACACATTCACCACAATGTTCATTGCAGCACTATTTACAATAGCCAGGTAAAGGAAGCAACCTAAATGGCCACAGACAGATGAATGGATAAAGATGTTGTACATATATAAAATGGAATATTACTCAGCCATAAAAAGGAATGAAACTGGGTCATTTGTAGAGAAGTTGATGGATCTAGAGACTCTCATACAGAGTGAAGTCAGTCAGAAAGAGAAAAGCAAATATTGTATATAAATGCCTATATGTGGAACCTAGAAAAATGGTACAGATGAACTCGTTTGCAGGGCAGAAATAGAGACACAGAAGTAGAGAACAAACGTATGGACACAAAGTGGGGGAAGCCATGGGGTGGTGGTGGTGGGATGAGTTGGGAGATTGGGATTGACCTGTATACATGTCTATGCATAAAATAGATAACTAATAATAACCTACTGTATAAAAAAAATAAATAAAATTAAATTTCAAAATTTTCAAAAATAAAATGTAAAAATAAAACAGAAAAAAAGTTCTTCCATTCACACTGATGTATTTATAAGAATGAATTATTTCCATGCTTATATCCATAAATACATAAAAGAGGAATAAAATCTAACTTGAACCAAAAAAGAAAAAAAAAACTGAACCTAACAGTTATACAGAGGAAAACACTACCAAGGCACTTGCTCCAGTGGTAAACAATTCTGAAATTGGTCAGAGGTGGGGAACCATCTCCCATACAGCCAGCAGCCCCGCCCGCCCACGCAAGGAGCGTCCTTATTGCAAAGCTGGGGGACCGTGCCGAGGCCTCTGTGAGTAAACGTGAGCTGAGCCCCAGGCCAGCTGCTGCTGAACTGTTCCCACCCTTCACAGGTGAAACACCTGAATATGTACAAGGGCTTGAAAGCCTAGAGGAAGTGCCGTGGAGCCACACCAGCGACAGCACGCAGGCCAACATGGTGCCTGCAGGTCAGCCAGGATGGTCCTGGCCACGGGCGCTCTTCTGGAAGCTTTCCATTGCCCTGCCTGAGATACCCCTCCAGTCCCGTCCCCCACTCCTTTTTATCCTTCCTCACCTCAGCCCGGAGAGATATTCCAGTGGAAGTTATGTGTGACACATCCACTTCTTTACAGGTGGCAGCCTGGCAACTCCTGCAGAAAGTCCAGCAGAGCCCCACTCACACCGGGCCGCCCACAAAGCCGTTGACCCTCACACCCTCCCAGCAGCACAGCCCCGAGACTGCTGACGGGGCAGAGAATATGGAGTCAGGCACAGCTGCAGGGGCTATTGCTGCCTGGAGTGCTGTTTATATTGACCTCAACCCAGGCACACCTGGGGAGGGCTTGCAAGCCGGGTCAGGCTGCCCAGGTCAGCTAATCCTCAGCCCTCACGGAATCACATTGCAAAAAATGGACCTCGCTAAGACAGAATATTCGCCAAGGAAAAAATGACACAATGCCATTTGCAGCACCGTAGATGAGTCTAGAGGTAATCACGTGACTTGGAGTAAGTCAGAAAGTGAAAGACACATATCATATCATATCACTTATAGGTGTTACCTATAAATTGATACCAGGGCAGATATTTCCACGGAGAAGGGCAATCACAGATTCATTAAACAAACTTATGGTTCACCAAAGGAAAGGTGTGAGCAATGAATTCATTACGATATTGGGGTTAACAGACATATACAAACACAGTAGACGTATATAATCACCAAAGACCTACGGAGTACCAAGAGAAGACTACTCAACATTCTGTCATAACGTACATGGGAAAAGGATCCCAGGAAGAACAGACATATGTATATGTGTAAAAGAACCACCTCTTGCACACCTACAACAAGCTAAACGTTTTACTCAAATTTGCTGTAATAAAAAATAAAAAATTATATTAAAAACACGAACAAGAAGTAGTGAGACAAACTTGAGGGGCTTTCTCCTGGCACATTCCGTTCTACATTCCAATCTAGAACGCGACTTCCATTGAGGCTCTGCTGCCCTAGTAACCAGAATTGGTAAGGGAGAACTGCTGCCACCTTGTGGCCGTTTCACACAACAGCAGCTTTAATCCCAGCGCTAATGGTCAGTGGATATTCCAAATCATTACAGGCCTGTAAATGACACCTGCCCTGAAAACAAATCCTGGGGTCATATATCGACCAAAAAATTCAAAAGACGTCCATATTTCAAAACGACAGTTTCAAGAGGCATATTTCACGCACATTAGTGTTCTGCTTCTTTTGCTTTCTTTCTTTCTTTGTTAAAAAAACGGGAATGGAAAAAGGCAACCCTCAGAATGGGCGAAAACGTTCACAAACGAATCAATGGACAAAGGTTTAATCTCCAATATATATAAACAGCACATGCAGCTTAATATTAATAAAACAAACAACCCAATACAAAAATGGGCAGAAGATCTAAATAGACGTTTCTTCAAAGAAGACACAGAGATGGCCAAGACGCACATGAAAAGCTGCTCAACATCACTAATTATTAGAGAAATGCAAATCAAAACTACAATGAGGTAAGACCTCACACCTGTTAGAATCGGCATCATCAGATAATCTATAAACAACAAATTCTGGGGAGGCTGTGGACAAAAGGAACCCTCTTCCGCTATTGGTGGGAATGTAAATTGAAACAGTCACTATGGAGAACAGTATGGAGCTTCCTTTAAAAAACTAAAAAGAGAATTACCATAGGATCCAGCAATCCCACTTCTGGGCATTTACCCAGGGAAAACCATAAATCACAGAGAGACATTCACCACAATGTTCATTGCAGCACTATTTACAATAGCCAGGTAATTGAAGCAACCTAAATGGCCACAGACAGACGAATGGATAAAGATGTGGTACATATATAAAATGGAATATTACTCAGCCATAAAAAGGAATGAAACTGGGTCATTTGTAGAGAATTTGATGGATCTAGAGACTGTCATACAGAGTGAAGTAAGTCAGAAAAACAAATATTGTATATTAATGCCTATATGTGGAACCTAGAAAAATGGTACAGATGAACTGGTTTGCAGGGCAGAAATAGAGACACAGAGGCAGAGAACAAACGTATGGACACAAAGTGGGGGAAGCCATGGGGTGGTGGTGGTGGTATAGTTGTGAGATTGGGATTGACCTGTATACATGTCTATGCATAAAATAGATAACTAATAATAAACTACTGTATAAAAAAATAAATAAAATTAAATTTCAAAATTTTTAAAAATAAAATGTAAAAATAAAACAGAAAAAAATTTCTTCCATTCACCCTGATGTATTTATAAGAATGAAATATTTCCATGCTTATATCCTTAAATACATAAAAGAGGAATAAAATCTAACTTGAACCAAAAAAGAAAAAAAAAAGCTGAACCTAACATTTATACAGAGGGAAACACAACCAAGGCACTTGCTCCAGTGGTAAACAATTCTGAAATTGGTCACAGGTGGGGAATCATCCCCCATACAGCCAGCAGCCCCGCCCATCCACGCAAGGAGCGTCCTTATTGCAAAGCTGTGGGACCGTGCCGAGGCCTCTGTGAGTAAACGTGAGCTGAGCCCCAGGTCAGCTGCTGCTGAACTGTTCCCACCCTTCCCAGGTGAAACACCTGAATATGTACAAGGGCTTGAAAGCCTAGAGGAAGGGCCGTGGAGCCACACCAGCGACAGCATGCAGGCCAACTTGGTGCCTGCAGGTCAGCCAGGATGATCCTGGCCACGGGCGCTCTTCTGGAAGCTTTCCATTGCCCTGCCTGAGATACCCCTCCTATCCCGGCCCCCACTCCTTTTTTTCCTTCCTCACCTCAGCCCGGAGAGATATTCCAGTGGAAGATATGGGTGACACATCCTCTTCTTTACAGGTGGCAGCCTGGCAACTCCTGCAGAAAGTCCAGCAGAGCCCCACTCACCCCGGGCCGCCCACAAAGCCCTGGACCCACACAAGCTCCCACCAGCACAGCCCCGAGACTGCTGACGGGGCAGAGAATATGGAGTCAGGCACAGCTGCAGGGGCTATTGCTGCCTGGAGTGCTGTTTATATTGACCTCAACCCAGGCACACCTGGGGAGGGCTTGCCGGCAGGGTCAGGCTGCCCAGGTCAGCTAATCCTCTGCCCTCAGGGAATCACATTGCAGAAAATGGACCTCGCTAAGACAGAATATTCGCCAAGGGAAAAAAGGACACAATGCCATTTGCAGCACCGTAGATGAGTCTAGAGGTAATCACGTGACTTGGAGTAAGTCAGAAAGTGAAAGACACATATCATATCATATCACTTATAGGTGTTACCTATAAATTGATACCAGGGCAGATATTTCCAAGGAGAAGGGCAATCACAGATTCATTAAACAAACTTATGTTTCACCAAGGGAAAGGTGTGAGCATTGAATTCATTACGATATTGGGGTTAACAGACATATACAAACACAGTAGACGTACATAATCACCAAAGACCTACGGAGTACCAAGAGAAGACTACTCAACATTCTGTCATAACGTACATGGGAAAAGGATCCCAGGAAGAACAGACATATGTATATGTGTAAAAGAACCACCTCTTGCACACCTACAACAAGCTAAACGTTGTACTCAAACTTGCTGTAATAAAAAATAAAAAAATTAAATTAAAAACACGAACAAGAATTAGTGAGACAAACTTGAGGGGCTTTCTCCTGGCACATTCCGTTCTACATTCCAATCTAGAACGCGACTTCCATTGAGGCTCTGCTGCCCTAGTAACCAGATTTGGTAAGGGAGAACTGCTGCCACCTTGTGGCCGTTTCACACAACAGCAGCTTTAATCCCAGCGCTAATGGTCGGTGGATATTCCAAATCAATACAGGCCTGTAAATGACACCTGCCTTGAAAACAAATCCTGGTGTCATATATCGACCATAAAATTCAAAAGACGTCCATATTTCAAAACGACAGTTTCAAGAGGCATATTTCACGCACATTAGTGTTCTGATTCTTTTGCTTTCTTTCTTTCTTTGTTAAAAAAACGGGAATGGAAAAAGGCAACCCTCAGAATGGGCGAAAACGTTCACAAACGAATCAATGGACAAAGGTTTAATCTCCAATATATATAAACAGTTCATGCAGCTTAATATTAATAAAACAAACAACCCAATACAAAAATGGGCAGAAGATCTAAATAGACGTTTCTTCAAAGAAGACACAGAGATGGCCAAGACGCACATGAAAAGCTGCTCAACATCACTAATTATTAGAGAAATGCAAATCAAAACTACAATGAGGTAAGACCTCACACCTGTTAGAATCGGCATCATCAGATAATCTACAAACAACAAATTCTGGGGAGGGTGTGGACAAAAGGAACCCTCTTCCGCTATTGGTGGGAATGTAAATTGATACAGTCACTATGGAGAACAGTATGGAGGTTCCTTTAAAAAACTAAAAAGAGAATTACCATAGGATCCAGCAATCCCACTTCTGGGCATTTACCCAGGGAAAACCATAAATCACAGAGACACATTCACCACAATGTTCATTGCAGCACTATTTACAATAGCCAGGTAATGGAAGCAACCTAAATGGCCACAGACAGACGAATGGATAAAGATGTGGTACATATATAAAATGGAATATTACTCAGCCATAAAAAGGAATGAAACTGGGTCATTTGTAGAGAGGTTGACGGATCTAGAGACTGTCATACAGAGTGAAGTATGGCAGAAAGTGAAAAACAAATATTGTATATTAATGCCTATATGTGGAACCTAGAAAAAATGGTACAGATGAACTGGTTTTCAGGGCAGAAATAGAGACACAGAGGTAGAGAACAAGCGTATGGACACAAAGTGGGGGAAGCCATTGGGTGGTGGTGGTGGGATGAGTTGGGAGATTGGGATTGACCTGTATACATGTCTATGCATAAACTAGATAACTAATAATAACCTACTGTATAAAAAAATAACTAATATTATATTTCAAAATTTTTAAAAATAAAATGTAAAAATAAAACAGAAAAATAATTTCTTCCATTCACACTGATGTATTTATAAGAATGAATTATTTCCATGCTTATATCTATAAATACATAAAAGAGGAATAAAATCTAACTTGAACCAAACTTGTATCAGTGCTCTCCCTGACCCTGGGACTGTTCAAGTAAAGTGGAGTGGCCGTTTGACAGGGGTGCAGTAGATGCGGTCTTGCATCCAATGGGAGCTTAGACTGGGTGATTTCAAAGGTTATTCTAAGTATAAGGCCTTGAGTTGCTCAGCTCCAGGATGAGAGAGGAGCGGACAGTTCTGAGCTCACTTTCTGTCATCTCTATCTTACCTGTCTCTCCTCCCCTTGGCTCAGACCACAGAGCTCCACAGAGAAAGGGATCAGGATGAGGTTGGGCTTCACAAGCTTCCTGACGTGACTGGAGTCACGTCTTGTGCTTATGTGGGGGGAGAGGGAATCAATCATGCCCCCCGTGGGTCACCTGCAGCCCTGAAAGGCGCCGAAGGATCGGCAGCAGGGATGACTGTGGGCCTGGCGGGACCACCATCGAGGATCCAGGAGAAAGCGGATCCGTCCAGGCCACTGCAGGTGCTGCCAGCCTATCCCTGCAGGACACGAACCTGGTCTCGGCGGGTGTTGCCAGCACATCTTCGACGGGGGCAGATGGTCCATTGAGCAGCATGAGCATGGTGTTGCCAGCTGCAGTCACAACCAGCAAGCCTGCTGCTGGAAGAGCTGAAGGGAAGGTTGCAGCCCCCGTGGTCTCCATCTTGCAGAGCGAAGGCTACACGTCTGAACGGGATGGAAGCCAGAAGGTCTCCCACCCCAGGGATGAAGCCTGGAAGGAAAAAATAAAAGAAGGACACGTCTTCATCGAGGAAAAGTTCCCATCACCGCAGGACAGGTGAAGGTCACCACAGGACACGAGGGGACAAGACCCAGAAAGCATCCTCCCACTGGTCCTCATGCGGCCATGAAAACCCCAAAGTTGACCAAGGAGGGGAGGACAGCTCGCAGACGGAGGAAGAGCCAGCCCGCCACCAGTTCGGGGACTCTAAGTAAGACCTCCAGTGAGATCCGCTCCGTCTTTAGGCGCTTCAGTCATTCCCCATTCAGCACCAAGGCTCACACATGACCACTGGGAGGTAGACAAAGCCCCGGTTGGCTTGGATCCTTCCCTAGAGAGGCAATTCCTACTTTCTCTAATAAAGGAAACCATACAACTCCAAAAGAAATGCGATCTTGTGTTTTCTATGTCCCCTCGCCTGGTAGGGACTTGACAGTGACTTCTGTGGTGCGAATTGTGCTTTGGCCTGAGACCCCAGAATCAAAATTTTGTTGTACAAGATAGGTATTAAGTATCATTAAGCCATTCACTAGGGCTGGAAATAGATGCACCCTACAGAAATTTCCATTGCGAGGTTGCGAATCTTTTGAAATAAGATTTAATATGTAAATAGTTTGTGGAGAAGACAAGCTGGGGGAAGTGACTGTGTGATGTGTATACTTGCGTTGCTGAATTAATTACTTAACTCATCAAGTATTTATTGGGAGTCCGTGCTGTGCCTAGCACGAGGCTATGTTATTGAAAAACCATCCTTTTCTCAGCAAAGCACTTACTTTGGTTATGGGCACTCTGTAGAAGGCAAGGAAATAAGCACAGAAATAGGTTTCGTCGCTTGCTCGAAGGTCACATGTGCACAGCCACTGCCAGAAAGAGAAGCCTGTTTTCCCAGCAAGGCTTCTCCAGGGCACTTAGGGTGGAGGGAGGACAAGTCTGCAGCCGGGGCTGAGCTTCAGGCCATAGCTGGGGTCAGAGGTTCACCTTATGAAAACAGAAACTCTCTCTGGCTTGTAAGGAAATCAAACCATTGGGAGTTATTTTACTTTGTGTAGGATAAAACAGAACACGGGGGGATCAGGGTTGTCATTGGCTCAACAAAGGGACACAATCTTTATGGTAGAAGCAGCACCAACGAGGAGTCAGGAAATCTGAGTTCCTATCCTGTCTGGGCCACTGACTCTCTTGGGTCACTCTGCCTCTCTGTAATGGTACCTCGGTGGGCAGCCACGGGGTCCCCAAGTGTAAAACCAATGGATTGGACCGCTGCAGTGATTCTTACCCTTGGTTGTATGTTGGGAGTTCCCTGGGGAGCTTCAAAACAAACAAACAAACAAACAAAAAAACATTGATAGCCTGACCCCAATCCCAGAGATTCTGATGACATTTAAGTGGGGTAAGCCCTCCAGCACTGGGAGTTTTAAAAATCTCACCCAATAATTCTACTGTGCAGCAGCCAAGTTGGAAAACCACTGGGCTAGGAGGTCTGGGGGGCCTCTTTCAGCCCCAGTATGCCATAACTTTACAGTGGAAGACAGTAGTTCTCAAACATTCACATGCATAAGGATGACCTGGGAAGCCTATATAAAAAATAACATTTCTCACCATATGATAGCCCTTATACATGGACTCTAAAGTACGATGCAAATGAACATATCTGCAAAACAGAAACAGACTCCCAGACATAGAAGAGAGACTTGGGGTTTTCAGTGGGGTTGGGGGCAGGGAAGGATTGGGAGTTTGGGATTAGCAGATACAAACTACAGGGTGGATAAGCAGCAGGGTCCTACTGTAGAGCACAGAGAGCTATAGTCAGTATCCTGTGATCAACCATAATGGAAAAGAATAGGAAAAAGACTATACATGAAATATACAAAGAATACACATGAAACTGAATCAGAAATTAACAGAAGAAATTAACACAACAGAAAGGAACACAACATTGCAAATCAACTATACGTCAATAAAAAAGAAGGGGGGAAAGGAAAAAAATAGAAGCCAAGGTTGGGTTCCCTTTGTGGGGAGGGAGCACGCAGAAGAGGGGCTGGCAGGGTTCTATTCCTTGCTCTGGGTGGCAGCTACAAGGCTGCTCACTTTCTTGTTACTCATTAAGGTATATATTTATGGTTTGTGCACTTTCATGAATGTGTGTTATATTTCACAAGAAAAACAGTTTCTAAAACTGTAAAAAAATATAAATATAAAACGTTAGCCTCCTTGAAAAGAGAAAATGGGTGAGAAAATTCTCCATATCCTGGAAATGACAGTACCAATGGGACTCTGACAGGTAGCACTCTTTCTAAGTTCCTGCCAGCACTGTGCTATATATGCTGGGGGCACAGAGAACAGCAATCCCCATAGGATGCCTGCCCTTAGCAAGTACACGGTCCACTTCCAGGATTTTATCCCCAGGACATCATTCAGCAGAAGCGCCAAGATGATGGAGATTTGTAACAACAACAAGACTGGAAACCACCCAGATATTTACAAAAGCAGGAGGGTTTTCTCAACCTTTTGAGTAGAAAGACTATCCAGCCTACCCACACGTATACCCTGGCAGGGTCAGCCTGTTCCCTATGGACGTGGTGGTTGGTTTAGGGGGAGGCTGGTGAGCCTGCCCCAAGGGGGTGGGGGCTTGGAGGCTCAACAAAGGGGTGTGTGATGCGATGGTGACGGGTCACAAAGGGCTTGCGGTATAAATAGGGTCGGGTCAAGAGACTCTGGCAGAGTCCTGCAGGGAGGTGACGAGGTGCTTTCGTTCCCTCTCTCTCTCTCTCTCCGAGACTCAATTTGTGGCTGGTGGCTCTGTCTTGAACGAAGAGAGCCATGAGCAGTGAGAGTTTACCTCATTACACGGCCAATAGCTACTGTTCAGTGGGGGTGTCGAGGACCTCCATGGGGGTCCTGCAACGACAACTGTACGAGGGAGGAGAGTATGACATTTTCAAGTACGCTCCCATGTTTGAGAGCGACTTTATCCAGGTCAGCAAGGAAGGAGAACTGATTGACCTAGACAACCGCGTCCGAACGGTGACTGTGGGCGTCGCATCCACCAGCCCCCTCTTCCCACTACCTGACGTCATGCTGCTGGCCCGACCAAGGAAAGTCTGTGCCGGGATCACCAAGGGGAGAGGTTGCAAGCCCGTGAAGACCCTAGAGCTCACCAAGCTGCTCCCCTTGAAGTTTGTCAAGATCTCCATCCACAACCGGGAGAAACAGCAGCTGTGCCTGAATCTTGCTACCGGACGGACTTTCTATCTGCAGCTGTGCCCCTCTTCCGACGCACAAGAAGACCTCTTTTCCTATTGGGAAAAGCTTGTCTATATCCTGAGACCACCGGTAGACAGTTACAGCAGTATCCCGATGCTCCAAACTGGAGATGCAGCGACTACAGAGGATGCCAAAATCCTAGTGGTAAGCACCGACAGGGACTCAAGAACACGGGGCAGGGCGCTTCGGGAGAGCAGGGCAAAGCTGGTCCTTCATAGCCTTTGGTGCTCTCTGAGACTGGTCTGGGAAATACCTTCTAACGTTGAAAAGGGTCAGGGACAAACGAGCTATCACTACGGGAGTCACAACACTGGAGAGGTTCTGAGTGCTTCTCCACCTTGTCCCACGAGGCCGAGTTTCAGAGAGACCTTAGGTATCATCTCGGCTGCACTGGTCTCATCACCAGGGCTGTAATCCCTTCTACAGCATCCTGACTGTCTGGTCTCTTCCTGAACACTTACCCCAGCCCAGGTAGTCTCAGCAGGTGGGGAACATCATTCACAGTTAGGAAGTCCTTCCTTCATTGTGTCTCCCCGGGAGTCCGACACGCTGACTCAAATCAGCCCCACCCGTGGAGTCACCAAAATGTACAAGGTGTGCATCCCTTGACCCAGGAACCCCACTTCTAGGAATCTGTCCTGCAGAGAGAGAAGCACAAGGGTATAAAGTTAAAGTGTATATCATCATGGAGAATTGTATCAGGGCTCTCCCTGACCCTGGGACTGCTCAAGTACAGTGGAGTGGCCGTTTGACAGGGGTGCAGTAGATGGGGTCTTGCATCCAATGGGAGCTTAGACTGGGTGATTTCAAAGGTTATTCTAAGTATAAGGCCTTGAGTTGCTCAGCTCCAGGATGAGAGAGGAGCGGACAGTTCTGAGCTCACTTTCTGTCATCTCTATCTTACCTGTCTCTCCTCCCCTTGGCTCAGACCACAGAGCTCCACAGAGAAAGGGATCAGGATGAGGTTGGGCTTCACAAGCTTCGTGACGTGACTGGAGCCACGTCTTGTGCTTATGTGGGGGGAGAGGGAATCCATCATGCCCCCCGTGGGTCACCTGCAGCCCTGAAAGGCACCGAAGGATCGGCGGCAGGGATGACCGTGGGCCTGGCGGGAGCCACCATCGAGGATCCAGGAGAAAGCGGATCCGTCCAGGCCACTGCAGGTGCTGCCAGCCTATCCCTGCAGGACACGAACCTGGTCTCGGCGGGTGTTTACAGCATATCCTCGATGGGGGCAGATGGTCCAGAAAGCAGCATGAGCATGATGTTGCCAGCTGCAGTCACAACCAGCAAGCCTGCTGCTGGAAGAGCTGAAGGGAAGGTCGCAGCCCCCATGGTCTCCACCTTGCAGAGCGAAGGCTACAGGTCTGAACGGGATGGAAGCCAGAAGGTCTCCCACCCCAGGGATGAAGCCTGGAAGGAAAAAAAGGAAAGAAGGACACGTCTTCATCGAGGAAAAGTTCCCATCACCGCAGGACAGGTGAAGGTCACCACAGGACACGAGGGGACAAGACCCAGAAAGCATCCTCCCACTGGTCCTCATGCGGCCATGAAAACCCCAAAGTTGACAAAGGAGGGGAGGACAGCTCGCAGACGGAGGAAGAGCCAGCCCACCACCAGTTCGGGGACTCTAAGTAAGACCGCCTGTGAGATCCTCTCCGTCTTTAGGCGCTTCAGTCATTCCCCATTCAGCAACACGGCTCACACATGACCACTGGGAGGTAGACAAAGCCCCGGTTGGCTTGGATCCTTCCCTAGAGAGGCAATTCCTACTTTCTCTAATAAAGGAAACCATACAACTCCGAAAGAAATGCTATCTTGTGTTTTCTATGTCCCCTCGCCTGGTAGGGACTTGACAGTGACTTCTGTGGTGCGAATTGTGCTTTGGCCTGAGACCCCAGAATCAAAATTTTGTTGTACAAGATAGGTATTAAGTATCATTAAGCCATTCACTAGGGCTGGAAATAGATGCACTCTACAGAAATTTTCATTGCGAGGTTGGGAATCTTTTGAAATAAGATTTAATATGTAAATAGCTTGGGGAGAAGACAAGCTGGGGGAAGTGACTGTGTGATGTGTATACTTGCGTTGCTGAATTAATTACTTAACTCATCAAGTATTTATTGGCTGTCCGTTCTGTGCCTAGCACGAGGCTATGTTATTGAACAACCATCCTTTTCTCAGCAAAGCACTTTGCTTTGGTTATGGGCACTCTGTAGAAGGCAAGGAAATAAGCACAGAAAAAGGTTTTCGTCGCTTGCTCGAAGGTCACACGTGCATAGCCACTGCCAGAAAGAGAAGCCTGTTTTCCCAGCAAGGCTTCTCCAGGGCACTTAGGGTGGAGGGAGGACAAGTCTGCAGCCGGGGCTGAGCTTCAGGCCATAGCTGGGGTCAGAGGTTCACCTTATGAAAACAGAAACTCTCTCTGGCTTGTAAGGAAATCAAACCATTGGGAGTTATTTTACTTTGTGTAGGATAAAACAGAACACGGGGGGATCAGGGTTGTCATTGGCTCAACAAAGGGACACAATCTTTATGGTAGAAGCAGCACCAACGAGGAGTCAGGAAATCTGAGTTCCTATCCTGTCTGGGCCACTGACTCTCTTGGGTCACTCTGCCTCTCTGTAATGGTACCTCGGTGGGCAGCCACGGGGTCCCCAAGTGTAAAACCAATGGATTGGACCGCTGCAGTGATTCTTACCCTTGGTTGTATGTTGGGAGTTCCCTGGGGAGCTTCAAAACAAACAAACAAACAAACAAAAAAACATTGATAGCCTGACCCCAATCCCAGAGATTCTGATGACATTTAAGTGGGGTAAGCCCTCCAGCACTGGGAGTTTTAAAAATCTCACCCAATAATTCTACTGTGCAGCAGCCAAGTTGGAAAACCACTGGGCTAGGAGGTCTGGGGGGCCTCTTTCAGCCCCAGTATGCCATAACTTTACAGTGGAAGACAGTAGTTCTCAAACATTCACATGCATAAGGATGACCTGGGAAGCCTATATAAAAAATAACATTTCTCACCATATGATAGCCCTTATACATGGACTCTAAAGTACGATGCAAATGAACATATCTGCAAAACAGAAACAGACTCCCAGACATAGAAGAGAGACTTGGGGTTTTCAGTGGGGTTGGGGGCAGGGAAGGATTGGGAGTTTGGGATTAGCAGATACAAACTACAGGGTGGATAAACAGCAGGGTCCTACTGTAGAGCACAGAGAGCTATAGTCAGTATCCTGTGATCAACCATAATGGAAAAGAATAGGAAAAAGACTATACATGAAATATACAAAGAATACACATGAAACTGAATCAGAAATTAACAGAAGAAATTAACACAACAGAAAGGAACACAACATTGCAAATCAACTATACGTCAATAAAAAAGAAGGGGGGAAAGGAAAAAAATAGAAGCCAAGGTTGGGTTCCCTTTGTGGGGAGGGAGCACGCAGAAGAGGGGCTGGCAGGGTTCTATTCCTTGCTCTGGGTGGCAGCTACAAGGCTGCTCACTTTCTTGTTACTCATTAAGCTATATATTTATGGTTTGTGCACTTTCATGAATGTGTGTTATATTTCACAAGAAAAACAGTTTCTAAAACTGTAAAAAAATATAAATATAAAACGTTAGCCTCCTTGAAAAGAGAAAATGGGTGAGAAAATTCTCCATATCCTGGAAATGACAGTACCAACGGGACTCTGACAGGTAGCACTCTTTCTAAGTTCCTGCCAGCACTGTGCTATATACGCTGGGGGCACAGACAACAGCAATCCCCATAGGATGCCTGCCCTTAGCAAGTACACGGTCCACTTCCAGGATTTTATCCCCAGGACATCATTCAGCAGAAGCGCCAAGATGATGGAGATTTGTAACAACAACAAGACTGGAAACCACCCAGATATTTACAAAAGCAGGAGGGTTTTCTCAAACTTTTGAGTAGAAAGACTATCCAGCCTACCCACACGTATACCCTGGCAGGGTCAGCCTGTTCCCTATGGACGTGGTGGTTGGTTTAGGGGGAGGCTGGTGAGCCTGCCCCAAGGGGGTGGGGGCTTGGAGGCTCAACAAAGGGGTGTGTGATGCGATGGTGACGGGTCACAAAGGGCTTGCGGTATAAATAGGGTCGGGTCAAGAGACTCTGGCAGAGTCCTGCAGGGAGGTGACGAGGTGCTTTCGTTCCCTCTCTCTCTCTCTCTCCGAGACTCAATTTGTGGCTGGTGGCTCTGTCTTGAATGAAGAGAGCCATGAGCAGTGAGAGTTTACCTCATTACACGGCCAATAGCTACTGTTCAGTGGGGGTGTCGAGGACCTCCATGGGGGTCCTGCAATGACAACTGTACGAGGGAGGAGAGTATGACATTTTCAAGTACGCTCCCATGTTTGAGAGCGACTTTATCCAGGTCAGCAAGGAAGGAGAACTGATTGACCTAGACAACTGCGTCCGAACGGTGACTGTGGGCGTCGCATCCACCAGGCCCCTCTTCCCACTACCTGACGTCATGCTGCTGGCCCGACCAAGGAAAGTCTGTGCCGGGATCACCAAGGGGAGAGGTTGCAAGCCCGTGAAGACCCTAGAGCTCACCAAGCTGCTCCCCTTGAAATTGGTCAAGATCTCCATCCACAACCGGGAGAAACAGCAGCTGTGCCTGAATCTTGCTACCGGCCGGACTTTCTATCTGCAGCTGTGCCCCTCTTCCGACGCACAAGAAGACCTCTTTTCCTATTGGGAAAAGCTTGTCTATATCCTGAGACCACCGGTAGACAGTTACAGCAGTACCCCGATGCTCCAAACTGGAGATGCAGCGACTACAGAGGATGCCAAAATCCTAGTGGTAAGCACCGACAGGGACTCAAGAACACGGGGCAGGGTGCTTCGGGAGAGCAGGGCAAAGCTGGTCCTTCATAGCTTTGGTGCACTCTGAGACTCGCCTGGGAAATACCTTCTACCGTTGAAAAGGGTCAGGGACAAACGAGCTATCACTTCGGGAGTCACAACACTGGAGAGGTTCTGAGTGCTTCTCCACCTTGTCCCACGAGGCCGAGTTTCAGAGAGACCTTAGGTATCATCTCGGCTGCACTGGTCTCATCACCAGGGCTGTAATCCCTTCTACAGCATCCTGACTGTCTGGTCTCTTCCTGAACACTTACCCCAGCCCAGGTATTCTCAGCAGGTGGGGAACATCATTCACAGTTAGGAAGTCCTTCCTTCATTGTGTCTCCCCGGGAGTCCGACACGCTGACTCAAATCAGCCCCACCCGTGGAGTCACCAAAATGTACAAGGTGTGCATCCCTTGACCCAGGAACCCCACTTCTAGGAATCTGTCCTGCAGAGAGAGATGCACAAGGGTATAAAGTTAAAGTGTATATCATCATGGAGAATTGTATCAGTGCTCTCCCTGACCCTGGGACTGTTCAAGTACAGTGGAGTGGCCGTTTGACAGGGGTGCAGTAGATGGGGTCTTGCATCCAATGGGAGCTTAGACTGGGTGATTTCAAAGGTTATTCTAAGTATAAGGCCTTGAGTTGCTCAGCTCCAGGATGAGAGAGGAGCGGACAGTTCTGAGCTCACTTTCTGTCATCTCTATCTTACCTGTCTCTCCTCCCCTTGGCTCAGACCACAGAGCTCCACAGAGAAAGGGATCAGGATGAGGTTGGGCTTCACAAGCTTCGTGACGTTACTGGAGCCACGTCTTGTGCTTATGTGGGGGGAGAGGGAATCCATCATGCCCCCCGTGGGTCACCTGCAGCCCTGAAAGGCGCCGAAGGATCGGCGGCAGGGATGACCGTGGGCCTGGCGGGAGCCACCATCGAGGATCCAGGAGAAAGCGGATCCGTCCAGGCCACTGCAGGTGCTGCCACCCTATCCCTGCAGGACACGAACCTGGTCTCGGCGGGTGTTGCCAGCATATCCTCGACGGGGGCAGATGGTCCAGAGAGCAGCATGAGCATGGTGTTGCCAGCTGCAGTCACAACCAGCAAGCCTGCTGCTGGAAGAGCTGAAGGGAAGGTCGCAGCCCCCATGGTCTCCACCTTGCAGAGCGAAGGCTACACGTCTGAACGGGATGGAAGCCAGAAGGTCTCCCACCCCAGGGATGAAGCCTGGAAGGAAAAAAAGGAAAGAAGGACACGTCTTCATCGAGGAAAAGTTCCCATCACCGCAGGACAGGTGAAGGTCACCACAGGACACGAGGGGACAAGACCCAGAAAGCATCCTCCCACTGGTCCTCATGCGGCCATGAAAACCCCAAAGTTGACAAAGGAGGGGAGGACAGCTCGCAGACGGAGGAAGAGCCAGCCCGCCACCAGTTCGGGGACTCTAAGTAAGACCGCCAGTGAGATCCTCTCCGTCTTTAGGCGCTTCAGTCATTCCCCATTCAGCAACAAGGCTCACACATGACCACTGGGAGGTAGACAAAGCCCCGGTTGGCAGGGATCCTTCCCTAGAGAGGCAATTCCTACTTTCTCTAATAAAGGAAACCATACAACTCCGAAAGAAATGCGATCTTGTGTTTTCTATGTCCCCTCGCCTGGTAGTGACTTGACAGTGACTTCTGTGGTGCGAATTGTGCTTTGGCCTGAGACCCCAGAATCAAAATTTTGTTGTACAAGATAGGTATTAAGTATCATTAAGCCATACACTAGGGCTGGAAATAGATGCACTCTACAGAAATTTTCATTGCGAGGTTGGGAATCTTTTGAAATAAGATTTAATATGTAAATAGCTTGGGGAGAAGACAAGCTGGGGGAAGTGACTGTGTGATGTGTATACTTGCGTTGCTGAATTAATTACTTAACTCATCAAGTATTTATTGGCTGTCCGTGCTATGCCTAGCACGAGGCTATGTTATTGAACAACCATCCTTTTCTCAGCAAAGCACTTTGCTTTGGTTATGGGCACTCTGTAGAAGGCAAGGAAATAAGCACAGAAAAAGGTTTTCGTCGCTTGCTCGAAGGTCACACGTGCATAGCCACTGCCAGAAAGAGAAGCCTGTTTTCCCAGCAAGGCTTCTCCAGGGCACTTAGGGTGGAGGGAGGACAAGTCTGCAGCCGGGGCTGAGCTTCAGGCCATAGCTGGGGTCAGAGGTTCACCTTATGAAAACAGAAACTCTCTCTGGCTTGTAAGGAAATCAAACCATTGGGAGTTATTTTACTTTGTGTAGGATAAAACAGAACACGGGGGGATCAGGGTTGTCATTGGCTCAACAAAGGGACACAATCTTTATGGTAGAAGCAGCACCAACGAGGAGTCAGGAAATCTGAGTTCCTATCCTGTCTGGGCCACTGACTCTCTTGGGTCACTCTGCCTCTCTGTAATGGTACCTCGGTGGGCAGCCACGGGGTCCCCAACTGTAAAACCAATGGATTGGACCGCTGCAGTGATTCTTACACTTGGTTGTATGTTGGGAGTTCCCTGGGGAGCTTCAAAACAAACAAACAAACAAAGAAAAAAACATTGATAGCCTGACCCCAATCCCAGAGATTCTGATGTCATTTAAGTGGGGTAAGCCCTCCAGCACTGGGAGTTTTAAAAATCTCACCCAATAATTCTACTGTGCAGCAGCCAAGTTGGAAAACCACTGGGCTAGGAGGTCTGGGGGGCCTCTTTCAGCCCCAGTATGCCATAACTTTACAGTGGAAGACAGTAGTTCTCAAACATTCACATGCATAAGGATGACCTGGGAAGCCTATATAAAAAATAACATTTCTCACTATATGATAGCCCTTATACATGGACTCTAAAGTACGATGCAAATGAACATATCTGCAAAACAGAAACAGACTCCCAGACATAGAAGAGAGACTTGGGGTTTTCAGTGGGGTTGGGGGCAGGGAAGGATTGGGAGTTTGGGATTAGCAGATACAAACTACATGGTGGATAAACAGCAGGGTCCTACTGTAGAGCACAGAGAGCTATAGTCAGTATCCTGTGATCAACCATAATGGAAAAGAATAGGAAAAAGACTATACATGAAATATACAAAGAATACACATGAAACTGAATCAGAAATTAACAGAAGAAATTAACACAACAGAAAGGAACACAACATTGCAAATCAAGTATACGTCAATAAAAAAGAAGGGGGGAAAGGAAAAAAATAGAAACCAAGGTTGGGTTCCCTTTGTGGGGAGGGAGCACGCAGAAGAGGGGCTGGCAGGTTTCTATTCCTTGCTCTGGGTGGCAGCTACAAGGCTGCTCACTTTCTTGTTACTCATTAAGCTATATATTTATGGTTTGTGCACTTTCATGAATGTGTGTTATATTTCACAAGAAAAACAGTTTCTAAAACTGTAAAAAAATATAAATATAAAACGTTAGCCTCCTTGAAAAGAGAAAATGGGTGAGAAAATTCTCCGTATCCTGGAAATGACAGTACCAATGGGACTCTGACAGGTAGCACTCTTTCTAAGTTCCTGCCAGCACTGTGCTATATATGCTGGGGGCACAGAGAACAGCAATCCCCATAGGATGCCTGCCCTTAGCAAGTACACGGTCCACTTCCAGGATTTTATCCCCAGGACATCATTCAGCAGAAGCGCCAAGATGATGGAGATTTGTAACAACAACAAGACTGGAAACCACCCAGATATTTACAAAAGCAGGAGGGTTTTCTCAACCTTTTGAGTAGAAAGACTATCCAGCCTACCCACACGTATACCCTGGCAGGGTCAGTCTCTTCCCTATGGACGTGGTGGTTGGTTTAGGGGTAGGCTGGTGAGCCTGCCCCAAGGGGGTGGGGGCTTGGAGGCTCAACAAAGGGGTGTGTGATGCGATGGTGACGGGTCACAAAGGGCTTGCGGTATAAATAGGGTCGGGTCAAGAGACTCTGGCAGAGTCCTGCAGGGAGGTGACGAGGTGCTTTCGTTCCCTCTCTCTCTCTCTCTCCGAGACTCAATTTGTGGCTGGTGGCTCTGTCTTGAACGAAGAGAGCCATGAGCAGTGAGAGTTTACCTCATTACACGGCCAATAGCTACTGTTCAGTGGGGGTGTCGAGGACCTCCATGGGGGTCCTGCAACGACAACTGTACGAGGGAGGAGAGTATGACATTTTCAAGTACGCTCCCATGTTTGAGAGCGACTTTATCCAGGTCAGCAAGGAAGGAGAACTGATTGACCTAGACAACCGCGTCCGAACGGTGACTGTGGGCGTCGCATCCACCAGCACCCTCTTCCCACTACCTGACGTCATGCTGCTGGCCCGACCAAGGAAAGTCTGTGCCGGGATCACCAAGGGGAGAGGTTGCAAGCCCGTGAAGACCCTAGAGCTCACCAAGCTGCTCCCCTTGATGTTTGTCAAGATCTCCATCCACAACCGGGAGAAACAGCAGCTGTGCCTGAATCTTGCTACCGGCCGGACTTTCTATCTGCAGCTGTGCCCCTCTTCCGACGCACAAGAAGACCTCTTTTCCTATTGGGAAAAGCTTGTCTATATCCTGAGACCACCGGTAGACAGTTACAGCAGTACCCCGATGCTCCAAACTGGAGATGCAGCGACTACAGAGGATGCCAAAATCCTAGTGGTAAGCACAGACAGGGACTCAAGAACACGGGGCAGGGTGCTTCGGGAGAGCAGGGCAAAGCTGGTCCTTCATAGCCTTTGGTGCTCTCTGAGACTCGCCTGGGAAATACCTTCTACCTTTGAAAAGGGTCAGGGACAAATGAGCTATCACTACGGGAGTCACAACACTGGAGAGGTTCTGAGTGCTTCTCCACCTTGTCCCACGAGGCCGAGTTTCAGAGAGAACTTAGGTATCATCTCGGCTGCACTGGCCTCATCACCAGGGCTGTAATCCCTTCTACAGCATCCTGACTGTCTGGTCTCTTCCTGAACACTTACCCCAGCCCAGGTAGTCTCAGCAGGTGGGGAACATCATTCACAGTTAGGAAGTCCTTCCTTCATTGTGTCTCCCCGGGAGTCCGACACGCTGACTCAAATCAGCCCCACCCGTGGAGTCACCAAAATGTACAAGGTGTGCATCCCTTGACCCAGGAACCCCACTTCTAGGAATCTGTCCTGCAGAGAGAGAAGCACAAGGGTATAAAGTTAAAGTGTATATCATCATGGAGAATTGTATCAGTGCTCTCCCTGACCCTGGGACTGTTCAAGTACAGTGGAGTGGCCGTTTGACAGGGGTGCAGTAGATGGGGTCTTGCATCCAATGGGAGCTTAGACTGGGTGATTTCAAAGGTTATTCTAAGTATAAGGCCTTGAGTTGCTCAGCTCCAGGATGAGAGAGGAGCGGACAGTTCTGAGCTCACTTTCTGTCATCTCTATCTTACCTGTCTCTCCTCCCCTTGGCTCAGACCACAGAGCTCCACAGAGAAAGGGATCAGGATGAGGTTGGGCTTCACAAGCTTCGTGACGTGACTGGAGCCACGTCTTGTGCTTATGTGGGGGGAGAGGGAATCCATCATGCCCCCCGTGGGTCACCTGCAGCCCTGAAAGGCACCGAAGGATCGGCGGCAGGGATGACCGTGGGCCTGGCGGGAGCCACCATCGAGGATCCAGGAGAAAGCGGATCCGTCCAGGCCACTGCAGGTGCTGCCAGCCTATCCCTGCAGGACACGAACCTGGTCTCGGCGGGTGTTGCCAGCATATCCTCGACAGGGGCAGATGGTCCAGAGAGCAGCATGAGCATGGTGTTGCCAGCTGCAGTCACAACCAGCAAGCCTGCTGCTGGAAGAGCTGAAGGGAAGGTCGCAGCCCCCATGGTCTCCACCTTGCAGAGCGAAGGCTACACGTCTGAACGGGATGGAAGCCAGAAGGTCTCCCACCCCAGGGATGAAGCCTGGAAGGAAAAAAAGGAAAGAAGGACACGTCTTCATCGAGGAAAAGTTCCCATCACCGCAGGACAGGTGAAGGTCACCACAGGACACGAGGGGACAAGACCCAGAAAGCATCCTCCCACTGGTCCTCATGCGGCCATGAAAACCCCAAAGTTGACAAAGGAGGGGAGGACAGCTCGCAGACGGAGGAAGAGCCAGCCCGCCACCAGTTCGGGGACTCTAAGTAAGACCGCCAGTGAGATCCTCTCCGTCTTTAGGCGCTTCAGTCATTCCCCATTCAGCAACAAGGCTCACACATGACCACTGGGAGGTAGACAAAGCCCCGGTTGGCTTGGATCCTTCCCTAGAGAGGCAATTCCTACTTTCTCTAATAAAGGAAACCATACAACTCCGAAAGAAATGCGATCTTGTGTTTTCTATGTCCCCTCGCCTGGTAGGGACTTGACAGTGACTTCTGTGGTGCGAATTGTGCTTTGGCCTGAGACCCCAGAATCAAAATTTTGTTGTACAAGATAGGTATTAAGTATCATTAAGCCATACACTAGGGCTGGAAATAGATGCACTCTACAGAAATTTTCATTGCGAGGTTGGGAATCTTTTGAAATAAGATTTAATATGTAAATAGCTTGGGGAGAAGACAAGCTGGGGGAAGTGACTGTGTGATGTGTATACTTGCGTTGCTGAATTAATTACTTAACTCATCAAGTATTTATTGGCTGTCCGTTCTGTGCCTAGCACGAGGCTATGTTATTGAACAACCATCCTTTTCTCAGCAAAGCACTTTGCTTTGGTTATGGGCACTCTGTAGAAGGCAAGGAAATAAGCACAGAAAAAGGTTTTCGTCGCTTGCTCGAAGGTCACACGTGCATAGCCACTGCCAGAAAGAGAAGCCTGCTTTCCCAGCAAGGCTTCCCCAGGGCACTTAGGGTGGAGGGCGGACAAGTCTGCAGCCGGGGCTGAGCTTCAGGCCATAGCTGGGGTCAGAGGTTCACCTTATGAAAACAGAAACTCTCTCTGGCTTGTAAGGAAATCAAACCATTGGGAGTTATTTTACTTTGTGTAGGATAAAACAGAACACGGGGGGATCAGGGTTGTCATTGGCTCAACAAAGGGACACAATCTTTATGGTAGAAGCAGCACCAACGAGGAGTCAGGAAAACTGAGTTCCTATCCTGTCTGGGCCACTGACTCTCTTGGGTCACTCTGCCTCTCTGTAATGGTACCTCGGTGGGCAGCCACGGGGTCCCCAAGTGTAAAACCAATGGATTGGACCGCTGCAGTGATTCTTACCCTTGGTTGTATGTTGGGAGTTCCCTGGGGAGCTTCAAAACAAACAAACAAACAAACAAAAAAACATTGATAGCCTGACCCCAATCCCAGAGATTCTGATGACATTTAAGTGGGGTAAGCCCTCCAGCACTGGGAGTTTTAAAAATCTCACCCAATAATTCTACTGTGCAGCAGCCAAGTTGGAAAACCACTGGGCTAGGAGGTCTGGGGGGCTCTTTCAGCCCCAGTATGCCATAACTTTACAGTGGAAGACAGTAGTTCTCAAACATTCACATGCATAAGGATGACCTGGGAAGCCTATATAAAAAATAACATTTCTCACCATATGATAGCCCTTATACATGGACTCTAAAGTACGATGCAAATGAACATATCTGCAAAACAGAAACAGACTCCCAGACATAGAAGAGAGACTTGGGGTTTTCAGTGGGGTTGGGGGCAGGGAAGGATTGGGAGTTTGGGATTAGCAGATACAAACTACAGGGTGGATAAACAGCAGGGTCCTACTGTAGAGCACAGAGAGCTATAGTCAGTATCCTGTGATCAACCATAATGGAAAAGAATAGGAAAAAGACTATACATGAAATATACAAAGAATACACATGAAACTGAATCAGAAATTAACAGAAGAAATTAACACAACAGAAAGGAACACAACATTGCAAATCAAGTATACGTCAATAAAAAAGAAGGGGGGAAAGGAAAAAAATAGAAGCCAAGGTTGGGTTCCCTTTGTGGGGAGGGAGCACGCAGAAGAGGGGCTGGCAGGGTTCTATTCCTTGCTCTGGGTGGCAGCTACAAGGCTGCTCACTTTCTTGTTACTCATTAAGCTATATATTTATGGTTTGTGCACTTTCATGAATGTGTGTTATATTTCACAAGAAAAACAGTTTCTAAAACTGTAAAAAAATATAAATATAAAACGTTAGCCTCCTTGAAAAGAGAAAATGGGTGAGAAAATTCTCCGTATCCTGGAAATGACAGTACCAATGGGACTCTGACAGGTAGCACTCTTTCTAAGTTCCTGCCAGCACTGTGCTATATATGCTGGGGGCACAGAGAACAGCAATCCCCATAGGATGCCTGCCCTTAGCAAGTACACGGTCCACTTCCAGGATTTTATCCCCAGGACATCATTCAGCAGAAGCGCCAAGATGATGGAGATTTGTAACAACAACAAGACTGGAAACCACCCAGATATTTACAAAAGCAGGAGGGTTTTCTCAACCTTTTGAGTAGAAAGACTATCCAGCCTACCCACACGTATACCCTGGCAGGGTCAGCCTCTTCCCTATGGACGTGGTGGTTGGTTTAGGGGGAGGCTGGTGAGCCTGCCCCAAGGGGGTGGGGGCTTGGAGGCTCAACAAAGGGGTGTGTGATGCGATGGTGACGGGTCACAAAGGGCTTGCGGTATAAATAGGGTCGGGTCAAGAGACTCTGGCAGAGTCCTGCAGGGAGGTGACGAGGTGCTTTCGTTCCCTCTCTCTCTCTCTCTCCGAGACTCAATTTGTGGCTGGTGGCTCTGTCTTGAACGAAGAGAGCCATGAGCAGTGAGAGTTTACCTCATTACACGGCCAATAGCTACTGTTCAGTGGGGGTGTCGAGGACCTCCATGGGGGTCCTGCAACGACAACTGTACGAGGGAGGAGAGTATGACATTTTCAAGTACGCTCCCATGTTTGAGAGCGACTTTATCCAGGTCAGCAAGGAAGGAGAACTGATTGACCTAGACAACCGCGTCCGAACGGTGACTGTGGGCGTCGCATCCACCAGCCCCCTCTTCCCACTACCTGACGTCATGCTGCTGGCCCGACCAAGGAAAGTCTGTGCCGGGATCACCAAGGGGAGAGGTTGCAAGCCCGTGAAGACCCTAGAGCTCACCAAGCTGCTCCCCTTGAAGTTTGTCAAGATCTCCATCCACAACCGGGAGAAACAGCAGCTGTGCCTGAATCTTGCTACCGGCCGGACTTTCTATCTGCAGCTGTGCCCCTCTTCCGACGCACAAGAAGACCTCTTTTCCTATTGGGAAAAGCCTGTCTATATCCTGAGACCACCGGTAGACAGTTACAGCAGTACCCCGATGCTCCAAACTGGAGATGCAGCGACTACAGAGGATGCCAAAATCCTAGTGGTAAGCACAGACAGGGACTCAAGAACACGGGGCAGGGTGCTTCGGGAGAGCAGGGCAAAGCTGGTCCTTCATAGCCTTTGGTGCTCTCTGAGACTCGCCTGGGAAATACCTTCTACCGTTGAAAAGGGTCAGGGACAAATGAGCTATCACTACGGGAGTCACAACACTGGAGAGGTTCTGAGTGCTTCTCCACCTTGTCCCACGAGGCCGAGTTTCAGAGAGAACTTAGGTATCATCTCGGCTGCACTGGCCTCATCACCAGGGCTGTAATCCCTTCTACAGCATCCTGACTGTCTGGTCTCTTCCTGAACACTTACCCCAGCCCAGGTAGTCTCAGCAGGTGGGGAACATCATTCACAGTTAGGAAGTCCTTCCTTCATTGTGTCTCCCCGGGAGTCCGACACGCTGACTCAAATCAGCCCCACCCGTGGAGTCACCAAAATGTACAAGGTGTGCATCCCTTGACCCAGGAACCCCACTTCTAGGAATCTGTCCTGCAGAGAGAGAAGCACAAGGGTATAAAGTTAAAGTGTATATCATCATGGAGAATTGTATCAGGGCTCTCCCTGACCCTGGGACTGCTCAAGTACAGTGGAGTGGCCGTTTGACAGGGGTGCAGTAGATGGGGTCTTGCATCCAATGGGAGCTTAGACTGGGTGATTTCAAAGGTTATTCTAAGTATAAGGCCTTGAGTTGCTCAGCTCCAGGATGAGAGAGGAGCGGACAGTTCTGAGCTCACTTTCTGTCATCTCTATCTTACCTGTCTCTCCTCCCCTTGGCTCAGACCACAGAGCTCCACAGAGAAAGGGATCAGGATGAGGTTGGGCTTCACAAGCTTCGTGACGTGACTGGAGCCACGTCTTGTGCTTATGTGGGGGGAGAGGGAATCCATCATGCCCCCCGTGGGTCACCTGCAGCCCTGAAAGGCACCGAAGGATCGGCGGCAGGGATGACCGTGGGCCTGGCGGGAGCCACCATCGAGGATCCAGGAGAAAGCGGATCCGTCCAGGCCACTGCAGGTGCTGCCAGCCTATCCCTGCAGGACACGAACCTGGTCTCGGCGGGTGTTGCCAGCATATCCTCGACGGGGGCAGATGGTCCAGAGAGCAGCATGAGCATGGTGTTGCCAGCTGCAGTCACAACCAGCAAGCCTGCTGCTGGAAGAGCTGAAGGGAAGGTCGCAGCCCCCATGGTCTCCACCTTGCAGAGCGAAGGCTACACGTCTGAACGGGATGGAAGCCAGAAGGTCTCCCACCCCAGGGATGAAGCCTGGAAGGAAAAAAAGGAAAGAAGGACACGTCTTCATCGAGGAAAAGTTCCCATCACCGCAGGACAGGTGAAGGTCACCACAGGACACGAGGGGACAAGACCCAGAAAGCATCCTCCCACTGGTCCTCATGCGGCCATGAAAACCCCAAAGTTGACAAAGGAGGGGAGGACAGCTCGCAGACGGAGGAAGAGCCAGCCCGCCACCAGTTCGGGGACTCTAAGTAAGACCGCCAGTGAGATCCTCTCCGTCTTTAGGCGCTTCAGTCATTCCCCATTCAGCAACAAGGCTCACACATGACCACTGGGAGGTAGACAAAGCCCCGGTTGGCTTGGATCCTTCCCTAGAGAGGCAATTCCTACTTTCTCTAATAAAGGAAACCATACAACTCCGAAAGAAATGCGATCTTGTGTTTTCTATGTCCCCTCGCCTGGTAGGGACTTGACAGTGACTTCTGTGGTGCGAATTGTGCTTTGGCCTGAGACCCCAGAATCAAAATTTTGTTGTACAAGATAGGTATTAAGTATCATTAAGCCATACACTAGGGCTGGAAATAGATGCACTCTACAGAAATTTTCATTGCGAGGTTGGGAATCTTTTGAAATAAGATTTAATATGTAAATAGCTTGGGGAGAAGACAAGCTGGGGGAAGTGACTGTGTGATGTGTATACTTGCGTTGCTGAATTAATTACTTAACTCATCAAGTATTTATTGGCTGTCCGTTCTGTGCCTAGCACGAGGCTATGTTATTGAACAACCATCCTTTTCTCAGCAAAGCACTTTGCTTTGGTTATGGGCACTCTGTAGAAGGCAAGGAAATAAGCACAGAAAAAGGTTTTCGTCGCTTGCTCGAAGGTCACACGTGCATAGCCACTGCCAGAAAGAGAAGCCTGCTTTCCCAGCAAGGCTTCCCCAGGGCACTTAGGGTGGAGGGAGGACAAGTCTGCAGCCGGGGCTGAGCTTCAGGCCATAGCTGGGGTCAGAGGTTCACCTTATGAAAACAGAAACTCTCTCTGGCTTGTAAGGAAATCAAACCATTGGGAGTTATTTTACTTTGTGTAGGATAAAACAGAACACGGGGGGATCAGGGTTGTCATTGGCTCAACAAAGGGACACAATCTTTATGGTAGAAGCAGCACCAACGAGGAGTCAGGAAATCTGAGTTCCTATCCTGTCTGGGCCACTGACTCTCTTGGGTCACTCTGCCTCTCTGTAATGGTACCTCGGTGGGCAGCCACGGGGTCCCCAAGTGTAAAACCAATGGATTGGACCGCTGCAGTGATTCTTACCCTTGGTTGTATGTTGGGAGTTCCCTGGGGAGCTTCAAAACAAACAAACAAACAAACAAAAAAACATTGATAGCCTGACCCCAATCCCAGAGATTCTGATGACATTTAAGTGGGGTAAGCCCTCCAGCACTGGGAGTTTTAAAAATCTCACCCAATAATTCTACTGTGCAGCAGCCAAGTTGGAAAACCACTGGGCTAGGAGGTCTGGGGGGCCTCTTTCAGCCCCAGTATGCCATAACTTTACAGTGGAAGACAGTAGTTCTCAAACATTCACATGCATAAGGATGACCTGGGAAGCCTATATAAAAAATAACATTTCTCACCATATGATAGCCCTTATACATGGACTCTAAAGTACGATGCAAATGAACATATCTGCAAAACAGAAACAGACTCCCAGACATAGAAGAGAGACTTGGGGTTTTCAGTGGGGTTGGGGGCAGGGAAGGATTGGGAGTTTGGGATTAGCAGATACAAACTACAGGGTGGATAAACAGCAGGGTCCTACTGTAGAGCACAGAGAGCTATAGTCAGTATCCTGTGATCAACCATAATGGAAAAGAATAGGAAAAAGACTATACATGAAATATACAAAGAATACACATGAAACTGAATCAGAAATTAACAGAAGAAATTAACACAACAGAAAGGAACACAACATTGCAAATCAAGTATACGTCAATAAAAAAGAAGGGGGGAAAGGAAAAAAATAGAAGCCAAGGTTGGGTTCCCTTTGTGGGGAGGGAGCACGCAGAAGAGGGGCTGGCAGGTTTCTATTCCTTGCTCTGGGTGGCAGCTACAAGGCTGCTCACTTTCTTGTTACTCATTAAGCTATATATTTATGGTTTGTGCACTTTCATGAATGTGTGTTATATTTCACAAGAAAAACAGTTTCTAAAACTGTAAAAAAATATAAATATAAAACGTTAGCCTCCTTGAAAAGAGAAAATGGGTGAGAAAATTCTCCGTATCCTGGAAATGACAGTACCAATGGGACTCTGACAGGTAGCACTCTTTCTAAGTTCCTGCCAGCACTGTGCTATATATGCTGGGGGCACAGAGAACAGCAATCCCCATAGGATGCCTGCCCTTAGCAAGTACACGGTCCACTTCCAGGATTTTATCCCCAGGACATCATTCAGCAGAAGCGCCAAGATGATGGAGATTTGTAACAACAACAAGACTGGAAACCACCCAGATATTTACAAAAGCAGGAGGGTTTTCTCAACCTTTTGAGTAGAAAGACTATCCAGCCTACCCACACGTATACCCTGGCAGGGTCAGCCTCTTCCCTATGGACGTGGTGGTTGGTTTAGGGGGAGGCTGGTGAGCCTGCCCCAAGGGGGTGGGGGCTTGGAGGCTCAACAAAGGGGTGTGTGATGCGATGGTGACGGGTCACAAAGGGCTTGCGGTATAAATAGGGTCGGGTCAAGAGACTCTGGCAGAGTCCTGCAGGGAGGTGACGAGGTGCTTTCGTTCCCTCTCTCTCTCTCTCTCCGAGACTCAATTTGTGGCTGGTGGCTCTGTCTTGAACGAAGAGAGCCATGAGCAGTGAGAGTTTACCTCATTACACGGCCAATAGCTACTGTTCAGTGGGGGTGTCGAGGACCTCCATGGGGGTCCTGCAACGACAACTGTACGAGGGAGGAGAGTATGACATTTTCAAGTACGCTCCCATGTTTGAGAGCGACTTTATCCAGGTCAGCAAGGAAGGAGAACTGATTGACCTAGACAACCGCGTCCGAACGGTGACTGTGGGCGTCGCATCCACCAGCCCCCTCTTCCCACTACCTGACGTCATGCTGCTGGCCCGACCAAGGAAAGTCTGTGCCGGGATCACCAAGGGGAGAGGTTGCAAGCCCGTGAAGACCCTAGAGCTCACCAAGCTGCTCCCCTTGAAGTTTGTCAAGATCTCCATCCACAACCGGGAGAAACAGCAGCTGTGCCTGAATCTTGCTACCGGCCGGACTTTCTATCTGCAGCTGTGCCCCTCTTCCGACGCACAAGAAGACCTCTTTTCCTATTGGGAAAAGCTTGTCTATATCCTGAGACCACCGGTAGACAGTTACAGCAGTACCCCGATGCTCCAAACTGGAGATGCAGCGACTACAGAGGATGCCAAAATCCTAGTGGTAAGCACAGACAGGGACTCAAGAACACGGGGCAGGGTGCTTCGGGAGAGCAGGGCAAAGCTGGTCCTTCATAGCCTTTGGTGCTCTCTGAGACTCGCCTGGGAAATACCTTCTACCGTTGAAAAGGGTCAGGGACAAATGAGCTATCACTACGGGAGTCACAACACTGGAGAGGTTCTGAGTGCTTCTCCACCTTGTCCCACGAGGCCGAGTTTCAGAGAGAACTTAGGTATCATCTCGGCTGCACTGGCCTCATCACCAGGGCTGTAATCCCTTCTACAGCATCCTGACTGTCTGGTCTCTTCCTGAACACTTACCCCAGCCCAGGTAGTCTCAGCAGGTGGGGAACATCATTCACAGTTAGGAAGTCCTTCCTTCATTGTGTCTCCCCGGGAGTCCGACACGCTGACTCAAATCAGCCCCACCCGTGGAGTCACCAAAATGTACAAGGTGTGCATCCCTTGACCCAGGAACCCCACTTCTAGGAATCTGTCCTGCAGAGAGAGAAGCACAAGGGTATAAAGTTAAAGTGTATATCATCATGGAGAATTGTATCAGTGCTCTCCCTGACCCTGGGACTGTTCAAGTACAGTGGAGTGGCCGTTTGACAGGGGTGCAGTAGATGGGGTCTTGCATCCAATGGGAGCTTAGACTGGGTGATTTCAAAGGTTATTCTAAGTATAAGGCCTTGAGTTGCTCAGCTCCAGGATGAGAGAGGAGCGGACAGTTCTGAGCTCACTTTCTGTCATCTCTATCTTACCTGTCTCTCCTCCCCTTGGCTCAGACCACAGAGCTCCACAGAGAAAGGGATCAGGATGAGGTTGGGCTTCACAAGCTTCGTGACGTGACTGGAGCCACGTCTTGTGCTTATGTGGGGGGAGAGGGAATCCATCATGCCCCCCGTGGGTCACCTGCAGCCCTGAAAGGCACCGAAGGATCGGCGGCAGGGATGACCGTGGGCCTGGCGGGAGCCACCATCGAGGATCCAGGAGAAAGCGGATCCGTCCAGGCCACTGCAGGTGCTGCCAGCCTATCCCTGCAGGACACGAACCTGGTCTCGGCGGGTGTTGCCAGCATATCCTCGACGGGGGCAGATGGTCCAGAGAGCAGCATGAGCATGGTGTTGCCAGCTGCAGTCACAACCAGCAAGCCTGCTGCTGGAAGAGCTGAAGGGAAGGTCGCAGCCCCCATGGTCTCCACCTTGCAGAGCGAAGGCTACACGTCTGAACGGGATGGAAGCCAGAAGGTCTCCCACCCCAGGGATGAAGCCTGGAAGGAAAAAAAGGAAAGAAGGACACGTCTTCATCGAGGAAAAGTTCCCATCACCGCAGGACAGGTGAAGGTCACCACAGGACACGAGGGGACAAGACCCAGAAAGCATCCTCCCACTGGTCCTCATGCGGCCATGAAAACCCCAAAGTTGACAAAGGAGGGGAGGACAGCTCGCAGACGGAGGAAGAGCCAGCCCGCCACCAGTTCGGGGACTCTAAGTAAGACCGCCAGTGAGATCCTCTCCGTCTTTAGGCGCTTCAGTCATTCCCCATTCAGCAACAAGGCTCACACATGACCACTGGGAGGTAGACAAAGCCCCGGTTGGCTTGGATCCTTCCCTAGAGAGGCAATTCCTACTTTCTCTAATAAAGGAAACCATACAACTCCGAAAGAAATGCGATCTTGTGTTTTCTATGTCCCCTCGCCTGGTAGGGACTTGACAGTGACTTCTGTGGTGCGAATTGTGCTTTGGCCTGAGACCCCAGAATCAAAATTTTGTTGTACAAGATAGGTATTAAGTATCATTAAGCCATACACTAGGGCTGGAAATAGATGCACTCTACAGAAATTTTCATTGCGAGGTTGGGAATCTTTTGAAATAAGATTTAATATGTAAATAGCTTGGGGAGAAGACAAGCTGGGGGAAGTGACTGTGTGATGTGTATACTTGCGTTGCTGAATTAATTACTTAACTCATCAAGTATTTATTGGCTGTCCGTTCTGTGCCTAGCACGAGGCTATGTTATTGAACAACCATCCTTTTCTCAGCAAAGCACTTTGCTTTGGTTATGGGCACTCTGTAGAAGGCAAGGAAATAAGCACAGAAAAAGGTTTTCGTCGCTTGCTCGAAGGTCACACGTGCATAGCCACTGCCAGAAAGAGAAGCCTGCTTTCCCAGCAAGGCTTCCCCAGGGCACTTAGGGTGGAGGGAGGACAAGTCTGCAGCCGGGGCTGAGCTTCAGGCCATAGCTGGGGTCAGAGGTTCACCTTATGAAAACAGAAACTCTCTCTGGCTTGTAAGGAAATCAAACCATTGGGAGTTATTTTACTTTGTGTAGGATAAAACAGAACACGGGGGGATCAGGGTTGTCATTGGCTCAACAAAGGGACACAATCTTTATGGTAGAAGCAGCACCAACGAGGAGTCAGGAAATCTGAGTTCCTATCCTGTCTGGGCCACTGACTCTCTTGGGTCACTCTGCCTCTCTGTAATGGTACCTCGGTGGGCAGCCACGGGGTCCCCAAGTGTAAAACCAATGGATTGGACCGCTGCAGTGATTCTTACCCTTGGTTGTATGTTGGGAGTTCCCTGGGGAGCTTCAAAACAAACAAACAAACAAACAAAAAAACATTGATAGCCTGACCCCAATCCCAGAGATTCTGATGACATTTAAGTGGGGTAAGCCCTCCAGCACTGGGAGTTTTAAAAATCTCACCCAATAATTCTACTGTGCAGCAGCCAAGTTGGAAAACCACTGGGCTAGGAGGTCTGGGGGGCCTCTTTCAGCCCCAGTATGCCATAACTTTACAGTGGAAGACAGTAGTTCTCAAACATTCACATGCATAAGGATGACCTGGGAAGCCTATATAAAAAATAACATTTCTCACCATATGATAGCCCTTATACATGGACTCTAAAGTACGATGCAAATGAACATATCTGCAAAACAGAAACAGACTCCCAGACATAGAAGAGAGACTTGGGGTTTTCAGTGGGGTTGGGGGCAGGGAAGGATTGGGAGTTTGGGATTAGCAGATACAAACTACAGGGTGGATAAACAGCAGGGTCCTACTGTAGAGCACAGAGAGCTATAGTCAGTATCCTGTGATCAACCATAATGGAAAAGAATAGGAAAAAGACTATACATGAAATATACAAAGAATACACATGAAACTGAATCAGAAATTAACAGAAGAAATTAACACAACAGAAAGGAACACAACATTGCAAATCAAGTATACGTCAATAAAAAAGAAGGGGGGAAAGGAAAAAAATAGAAGCCAAGGTTGGGTTCCCTTTGTGGGGAGGGAGCACGCAGAAGAGGGGCTGGCAGGTTTCTATTCCTTGCTCTGGGTGGCAGCTACAAGGCTGCTCACTTTCTTGTTACTCATTAAGCTATATATTTATGGTTTGTGCACTTTCATGAATGTGTGTTATATTTCACAAGAAAAACAGTTTCTAAAACTGTAAAAAAATATAAATATAAAACGTTAGCCTCCTTGAAAAGAGAAAATGGGTGAGAAAATTCTCCGTATCCTGGAAATGACAGTACCAATGGGACTCTGACAGGTAGCACTCTTTCTAAGTTCCTGCCAGCACTGTGCTATATATGCTGGGGGCACAGAGAACAGCAATCCCCATAGGATGCCTGCCCTTAGCAAGTACACGGTCCACTTCCAGGATTTTATCCCCAGGACATCATTCAGCAGAAGCGCCAAGATGATGGAGATTTGTAACAACAACAAGACTGGAAACCACCCAGATATTTACAAAAGCAGGAGGGTTTTCTCAACCTTTTGAGTAGAAAGACTATCCAGCCTACCCACACGTATACCCTGGCAGGGTCAGCCTGTTCCCTATGGACGTGGTGGTTGGTTTAGGGGGAGGCTGGTGAGCCTGCCCCAAGGGGGTGGGGGCTTGGAGGCTCAACAAAGGGGTGTGTGATGCGATGGTGACGGGTCACAAAGGGCTTGCGGTATAAATAGGGTCGGGTCAAGAGACTCTGGCAGAGTCCTGCAGGGAGGTGACGAGGTGCTTTCGTTCCCTCTCTCTCTCTCTCTCCGAGACTCAATTTGTGGCTGGTGGCTCTGTCTTGAACGAAGAGAGCCATGAGCAGTGAGAGTTTACCTCATTACACGGCCAATAGCTACTGTTCAGTGGGGGTGTCGAGGACCTCCATGGGGGTCCTGCAACGACAACTGTACGAGGGAGGAGAGTATGACATTTTCAAGTACGCTCCCATGTTTGAGAGCGACTTTATCCAGGTCAGCAAGGAAGGAGAACTGATTGACCTAGACAACCGCGTCCGAACGGTGACTGTGGGCGTCGCATCCACCAGCCCCCTCTTCCCACTACCTGACGTCATGCTGCTGGCCCGACCAAGGAAAGTCTGTGCCGGGATCACCAAGGGGAGAGGTTGCAAGCCCGTGAAGACCCTAGAGCTCACCAAGCTGCTCCCCTTGAAGTTTGTCAAGATCTCCATCCACAACCGGGAGAAACAGCAGCTGTGCCTGAATCTTGCTACCGGCCGGACTTTCTATCTGCAGCTGTGCCCCTCTTCCGACGCACAAGAAGACCTCTTTTCCTATTGGGAAAAGCTTGTCTATATCCTGAGACCACCGGTAGACAGTTACAGCAGTACCCCGATGCTCCAAACTGGAGATGCAGCGACTACAGAGGATGCCAAAATCCTAGTGGTAAGCACAGACAGGGACTCAAGAACACGGGGCAGGGTGCTTCGGGAGAGCAGGGCAAAGCTGGTCCTTCATAGCCTTTGGTGCTCTCTGAGACTCGCCTGGGAAATACCTTCTACCGTTGAAAAGGGTCAGGGACAAATGAGCTATCACTACGGGAGTCACAACACTGGAGAGGTTCTGAGTGCTTCTCCACCTTGTCCCACGAGGCCGAGTTTCAGAGAGAACTTAGGTATCATCTCGGCTGCACTGGCCTCATCACCAGGGCTGTAATCCCTTCTACAGCATCCTGACTGTCTGGTCTCTTCCTGAACACTTACCCCAGCCCAGGTAGTCTCAGCAGGTGGGGAACATCATTCACAGTTAGGAAGTCCTTCCTTCATTGTGTCTCCCCGGGAGTCCGACACGCTGACTCAAATCAGCCCCACCCGTGGAGTCACCAAAATGTACAAGGTGTGCATCCCTTGACCCAGGAACCCCACTTCTAGGAATCTGTCCTGCAGAGAGAGAAGCACAAGGGTATAAAGTTAAAGTGTATATCATCATGGAGAATTGTATCAGTGCTCTCCCTGACCCTGGGACTGTTCAAGTACAGTGGAGTGGCCGTTTGACAGGGGTGCAGTAGATGGGGTCTTGCATCCAATGGGAGCTTAGACTGGGTGATTTCAAAGGTTATTCTAAGTATAAGGCCTTGAGTTGCTCAGCTCCAGGATGAGAGAGGAGCGGACAGTTCTGAGCTCACTTTCTGTCATCTCTATCTTACCTGTCTCTCCTCCCCTTGGCTCAGACCACAGAGCTCCACAGAGAAAGGGATCAGGATGAGGTTGGGCTTCACAAGCTTCGTGACGTGACTGGAGCCACGTCTTGTGCTTATGTGGGGGGAGAGGGAATCCATCATGCCCCCCGTGGGTCACCTGCAGCCCTGAAAGGCACCGAAGGATCGGCGGCAGGGATGACCGTGGGCCTGGCGGGAGCCACCATCGAGGATCCAGGAGAAAGCGGATCCGTCCAGGCCACTGCAGGTGCTGCCAGCCTATCCCTGCAGGACACGAACCTGGTCTCGGCGGGTGTTGCCAGCATATCCTCGATGGGGGCAGATGGTCCAGAGAGCAGCATGAGCATGGTGTTGCCAGCTGCAGTCACAACCAGCAAGCCTGCTGCTGGAAGAGCTGAAGGGAAGGTCGCAGCCCCCATGGTCTCCACCTTGCAGAGCGAAGGCTACACGTCTGAACGGGATGGAAGCCAGAAGGTCTCCCACCCCAGGGATGAAGCCTGGAAGGAAAAAAAGGAAAGAAGGACACGTCTTCATCGAGGAAAAGTTCCCATCACCGCAGGACAGGTGAAGGTCACCACAGGACACGAGGGGACAAGACCCAGAAAGCATCCTCCCACTGGTCCTCATGCGGCCATGAAAACCCCAAAGTTGACAAAGGAGGGGAGGACAGCTCGCAGACGGAGGAAGAGCCAGCCCGCCACCAGTTCGGGGACTCTAAGTAAGACCGCCAGTGAGATCCTCTCCGTCTTTAGGCGCTTCAGTCATTCCCCATTCAGCAACAAGGCTCACACATGACCACTGGGAGGTAGACAAAGCCCCGGTTGGCTTGGATCCTTCCCTAGAGAGGCAATTCCTACTTTCTCTAATAAAGGAAACCATACAACTCCGAAAGAAATGCGATCTTGTGTTTTCTATGTCCCCTCGCCTGGTAGGGACTTGACAGTGACTTCTGTGGTGCGAATTGTGCTTTGGCCTGAGACCCCAGAATCAAAATTTTGTTGTACAAGATAGGTATTAAGTATCATTAAGCCATACACTAGGGCTGGAAATAGATGCACTCTACAGAAATTTTCATTGCGAGGTTGGGAATCTTTTGAAATAAGATTTAATATGTAAATAGCTTGGGGAGAAGACAAGCTGGGGGAAGTGACTGTGTGATGTGTATACTTGCGTTGCTGAATTAATTACTTAACTCATCAAGTATTTATTGGCTGTCCGTTCTGTGCCTAGCACGAGGCTATGTTATTGAACAACCATCCTTTTCTCAGCAAAGCACTTTGCTTTGGTTATGGGCACTCTGTAGAAGGCAAGGAAATAAGCACAGAAAAAGGTTTTCGTCGCTTGCTCGAAGGTCACACGTGCATAGCCACTGCCAGAAAGAGAAGCCTGCTTTCCCAGCAAGGCTTCCCCAGGGCACTTAGGGTGGAGGGAGGACAAGTCTGCAGCCGGGGCTGAGCTTCAGGCCATAGCTGGGGTCAGAGGTTCACCTTATGAAAACAGAAACTCTCTCTGGCTTGTAAGGAAATCAAACCATTGGGAGTTATTTTACTTTGTGTAGGATAAAACAGAACACGGGGGGATCAGGGTTGTCATTGGCTCAACAAAGGGACACAATCTTTATGGTAGAAGCAGCACCAACGAGGAGTCAGGAAATCTGAGTTCCTATCCTGTCTGGGCCACTGACTCTCTTGGGTCACTCTGCCTCTCTGTAATGGTACCTCGGTGGGCAGCCACGGGGTCCCCAAGTGTAAAACCAATGGATTGGACCGCTGCAGTGATTCTTACCCTTGGTTGTATGTTGGGAGTTCCCTGGGGAGCTTCAAAACAAACAAACAAACAAACAAAAAAACATTGATAGCCTGACCCCAATCCCAGAGATTCTGATGACATTTAAGTGGGGTAAGCCCTCCAGCACTGGGAGTTTTAAAAATCTCACCCAATAATTCTACTGTGCAGCAGCCAAGTTGGAAAACCACTGGGCTAGGAGGTCTGGGGGGCCTCTTTCAGCCCCAGTATGCCATAACTTTACAGTGGAAGACAGTAGTTCTCAAACATTCACATGCATAAGGATGACCTGGGAAGCCTATATAAAAAATAACATTTCTCACCATATGATAGCCCTTATACATGGACTCTAAAGTACGATGCAAATGAACATATCTGCAAAACAGAAACAGACTCCCAGACATAGAAGAGAGACTTGGGGTTTTCAGTGGGGTTGGGGGCAGGGAAGGATTGGGAGTTTGGGATTAGCAGATACAAACTACAGGGTGGATAAACAGCAGGGTCCTACTGTAGAGCACAGAGAGCTATAGTCAGTATCCTGTGATCAACCATAATGGAAAAGAATAGGAAAAAGACTATACATGAAATATACAAAGAATACACACGAAACTGAATCAGAAATTAACAGAAGAAATTAACACAACAGAAAGGAACACAACATTGCAAATCAAGTATACGTCAATAAAAAAGAAGGGGGGAAAGGAAAAAAATAGAAGCCAAGGTTGGGTTCCCTTTGTGGGGAGGGAGCACGCAGAAGAGGGGCTGGCAGGTTTCTATTCCTTGCTCTGGGTGGCAGCTACAAGGCTGCTCACTTTCTTGTTACTCATTAAGCTATATATTTATGGTTTGTGCACTTTCATGAATGTGTGTTATATTTCACAAGAAAAACAGTTTCTAAAACTGTAAAAAAATATAAATATAAAACGTTAGCCTCCTTGAAAAGAGAAAATGGGTGAGAAAATTCTCCGTATCCTGGAAATGACAGTACCAATGGGACTCTGACAGGTAGCACTCTTTCTAAGTTCCTGCCAGCACTGTGCTATATATGCTGGGGGCACAGAGAACAGCAATCCCCATAGGATGCCTGCCCTTAGCAAGTACACGGTCCACTTCCAGGATTTTATCCCCAGGACATCATTCAGCAGAAGCGCCAAGATGATGGAGATTTGTAACAACAACAAGACTGGAAACCACCCAGATATTTACAAAAGCAGGAGGGTTTTCTCAACCTTTTGAGTAGAAAGACTATCCAGCCTACCCACACGTATACCCTGGCAGGGTCAGCCTCTTCCCTATGGACGTGGTGGTTGGTTTAGGGGGAGGCTGGTGAGCCTGCCCCAAGGGGGTGGGGGCTTGGAGGCTCAACAAAGGGGTGTGTGATGCGATGGTGACGGGTCACAAAGGGCTTGCGGTATAAATAGGGTCGGGTCAAGAGACTCTGGCAGAGTCCTGCAGGGAGGTGACGAGGTGCTTTCGTTCCCTCTCTCTCTCTCTCTCCGAGACTCAATTTGTGGCTGGTGGCTCTGTCTTGAACGAAGAGAGCCATGAGCAGTGAGAGTTTACCTCATTACACGGCCAATAGCTACTGTTCAGTGGGGGTGTCGAGGACCTCCATGGGGGTCCTGCAACGACAACTGTACGAGGGAGGAGAGTATGACATTTTCAAGTACGCTCCCATGTTTGAGAGCGACTTTATCCAGGTCAGCAAGGAAGGAGAACTGATTGACCTAGACAACCGCGTCCGAACGGTGACTGTGGGCGTCGCATCCACCAGCCCCCTCTTCCCACTACCTGACGTCATGCTGCTGGCCCGACCAAGGAAAGTCTGTGCCGGGATCACCAAGGGGAGAGGTTGCAAGCCCGTGAAGACCCTAGAGCTCACCAAGCTGCTCCCCTTGAAGTTTGTCAAGATCTCCATCCACAACCGGGAGAAACAGCAGCTGTGCCTGAATCTTGCTACCGGCCGGACTTTCTATCTGCAGCTGTGCCCCTCTTCCGACGCACAAGAAGACCTCTTTTCCTATTGGGAAAAGCTTGTCTATATCCTGAGACCACCGGTAGACAGTTACAGCAGTACCCCGATGCTCCAAACTGGAGATGCAGCGACTACAGAGGATGCCAAAATCCTAGTGGTAAGCACAGACAGGGACTCAAGAACACGGGGCAGGGTGCTTCGGGAGAGCAGGGCAAAGCTGGTCCTTCATAGCCTTTGGTGCTCTCTGAGACTCGCCTGGGAAATACCTTCTACCGTTGAAAAGGGTCAGGGACAAATGAGCTATCACTACGGGAGTCACAACACTGGAGAGGTTCTGAGTGCTTCTCCACCTTGTCCCACGAGGCCGAGTTTCAGAGAGAACTTAGGTATCATCTCGGCTGCACTGGCCTCATCACCAGGGCTGTAATCCCTTCTACAGCATCCTGACTGTCTGGTCTCTTCCTGAACACTTACCCCAGCCCAGGTAGTCTCAGCAGGTGGGGAACATCATTCACAGTTAGGAAGTCCTTCCTTCATTGTGTCTCCCCGGGAGTCCGACACGCTGACTCAAATCAGCCCCACCCGTGGAGTCACCAAAATGTACAAGGTGTGCATCCCTTGACCCAGGAACCCCACTTCTAGGAATCTGTCCTGCAGAGAGAGAAGCACAAGGGTATAAAGTTAAAGTGTATATCATCATGGAGAATTGTATCAGTGCTCTCCCTGACCCTGGGACTGTTCAAGTACAGTGGAGTGGCCGTTTGACAGGGGTGCAGTAGATGGGGTCTTGCATCCAATGGGAGCTTAGACTGGGTGATTTCAAAGGTTATTCTAAGTATAAGGCCTTGAGTTGCTCAGCTCCAGGATGAGAGAGGAGCGGACAGTTCTGAGCTCACTTTCTGTCATCTCTATCTTACCTGTCTCTCCTCCCCTTGGCTCAGACCACAGAGCTCCACAGAGAAAGGGATCAGGATGAGGTTGGGCTTCACAAGCTTCGTGACGTGACTGGAGCCACGTCTTGTGCTTATGTGGGGGGAGAGGGAATCCATCATGCCCCCCGTGGGTCACCTGCAGCCCTGAAAGGCACCGAAGGATCGGCGGCAGGGATGACCGTGGGCCTGGCGGGAGCCACCATCGAGGATCCAGGAGAAAGCGGATCCGTCCAGGCCACTGCAGGTGCTGCCAGCCTATCCCTGCAGGACACGAACCTGGTCTCGGCGGGTGTTGCCAGCATATCCTCGATGGGGGCAGATGGTCCAGAGAGCAGCATGAGCATGGTGTTGCCAGCTGCAGTCACAACCAGCAAGCCTGCTGCTGGAAGAGCTGAAGGGAAGGTCGCAGCCCCCATGGTCTCCACCTTGCAGAGCGAAGGCTACACGTCTGAACGGGATGGAAGCCAGAAGGTCTCCCACCCCAGGGATGAAGCCTGGAAGGAAAAAAAGGAAAGAAGGACACGTCTTCATCGAGGAAAAGTTCCCATCACCGCAGGACAGGTGAAGGTCACCACAGGACACGAGGGGACAAGACCCAGAAAGCATCCTCCCACTGGTCCTCATGCGGCCATGAAAACCCCAAAGTTGACAAAGGAGGGGAGGACAGCTCGCAGACGGAGGAAGAGCCAGCCCGCCACCAGTTCGGGGACTCTAAGTAAGACCGCCAGTGAGATCCTCTCCGTCTTTAGGCGCTTCAGTCATTCCCCATTCAGCAACAAGGCTCACACATGACCACTGGGAGGTAGACAAAGCCCCGGTTGGCTTGGATCCTTCCCTAGAGAGGCAATTCCTACTTTCTCTAATAAAGGAAACCATACAACTCCGAAAGAAATGCGATCTTGTGTTTTCTATGTCCCCTCGCCTGGTAGGGACTTGACAGTGACTTCTGTGGTGCGAATTGTGCTTTGGCCTGAGACCCCAGAATCAAAATTTTGTTGTACAAGATAGGTATTAAGTATCATTAAGCCATACACTAGGGCTGGAAATAGATGCACTCTACAGAAATTTTCATTGCGAGGTTGGGAATCTTTTGAAATAAGATTTAATATGTAAATAGCTTGGGGAGAAGACAAGCTGGGGGAAGTGACTGTGTGATGTGTATACTTGCGTTGCTGAATTAATTACTTAACTCATCAAGTATTTATTGGCTGTCCGTTCTGTGCCTAGCACGAGGCTATGTTATTGAACAACCATCCTTTTCTCAGCAAAGCACTTTGCTTTGGTTATGGGCACTCTGTAGAAGGCAAGGAAATAAGCACAGAAAAAGGTTTTCGTCGCTTGCTCGAAGGTCACACGTGCATAGCCACTGCCAGAAAGAGAAGCCTGCTTTCCCAGCAAGGCTTCCCCAGGGCACTTAGGGTGGAGGGAGGACAAGTCTGCAGCCGGGGCTGAGCTTCAGGCCATAGCTGGGGTCAGAGGTTCACCTTATGAAAACAGAAACTCTCTCTGGCTTGTAAGGAAATCAAACCATTGGGAGTTATTTTACTTTGTGTAGGATAAAACAGAACACGGGGGGATCAGGGTTGTCATTGGCTCAACAAAGGGACACAATCTTTATGGTAGAAGCAGCACCAACGAGGAGTCAGGAAATCTGAGTTCCTATCCTGTCTGGGCCACTGACTCTCTTGGGTCACTCTGCCTCTCTGTAATGGTACCTCGGTGGGCAGCCACGGGGTCCCCAACTGTAAAACCAATGGATTGGACCGCTGCAGTGATTCTTACCCTTGGTTGTATGTTGGGAGTTCCCTGGGGAGCTTCAAAACAAACAAACAAACAAACAAAAAAACATTGATAGCCTGACCCCAATCCCAGAGATTCTGATGACATTTAAGTGGGGTAAGCCCTCCAGCACTGGGAGTTTTAAAAATCTCACCCAATAATTCTACTGTGCAGCAGCCAAGTTGGAAAACCACTGGGCTAGGAGGTCTGGGGGGCCTCTTTCAGCCCCAGTATGCCATAACTTTACAGTGGAAGACAGTAGTTCTCAAACATTCACATGCATAAGGATGACCTGGGAAGCCTATATAAAAAATAACATTTCTCACCATATGATAGCCCTTATACATGGACTCTAAAGTACGATGCAAATGAACATATCTGCAAAACAGAAACAGACTCCCAGACATAGAAGAGAGACTTGGGGTTTTCAGTGGGGTTGGGGGCAGGGAAGGATTGGGAGTTTGGGATTAGCGGATACAAACTACAGGGTGGATAAACAGCAGGGTCCTACTGTAGAGCACAGAGAGCTATAGTCAGTATCCTGTGATCAACCATAATGGAAAAGAATAGGAAAAAGACTATACATGAAATATACAAAGAATACACATGAAACTGAATCAGAAATTAACAGAAGAAATTAACACAACAGAAAGGAACACAACATTGCAAATCAAGTATACGTCAATAAAAAAGAAGGGGGGAAAGGAAAAAAATAGAAGCCAAGGTTGGGTTCCCTTTGTGGGGAGGGAGCACGCAGAAGAGGGGCTGGCAGGTTTCTATTCCTTGCTCTGGGTGGCAGCTACAAGGCTGCTCACTTTCTTGTTACTCATTAAGCTATATATTTATGGTTTGTGCACTTTCATGAATGTGTGTTATATTTCACAAGAAAAACAGTTTCTAAAACTGTAAAAAAATATAAATATAAAACGTTAGCCTCCTTGAAAAGAGAAAATGGGTGAGAAAATTCTCCGTATCCTGGAAATGACAGTACCAATGGGACTCTGACAGGTAGCACTCTTTCTAAGTTCCTGCCAGCACTGTGCTATATATGCTGGGGGCACAGAGAACAGCAATCCCCATAGGATGCCTGCCCTTAGCAAGTACACGGTCCACTTCCAGGATTTTATCCCCAGGACATCATTCAGCAGAAGCGCCAAGATGATGGAGATTTGTAACAACAACAAGACTGGAAACCACCCAGATATTTACAAAAGCAGGAGGGTTTTCTCAACCTTTTGAGTAGAAAGACTATCCAGCCTACCCACACGTATACCCTGGCAGGGTCAGCCTCTTCCCTATGGACGTGGTGGTTGGTTTAGGGGGAGGCTGGTGAGCCTGCCCCAAGGGGGTGGGGGCTTGGAGGCTCAACAAAGGGGTGTGTGATGCGATGGTGACGGGTCACAAAGGGCTTGCGGTATAAATAGGGTCGGGTCAAGAGACTCTGGCAGAGTCCTGCAGGGAGGTGACGAGGTGCTTTCGTTCCCTCTCTCTCTCTCTCTCCGAGACTCAATTTGTGGCTGGTGGCTCTGTCTTGAACGAAGAGAGCCATGAGCAGTGAGAGTTTACCTCATTACACGGCCAATAGCTACTGTTCAGTGGGGGTGTCGAGGACCTCCATGGGGGTCCTGCAACGACAACTGTACGAGGGAGGAGAGTATGACATTTTCAAGTACGCTCCCATGTTTGAGAGCGACTTTATCCAGGTCAGCAAGGAAGGAGAACTGATTGACCTAGACAACCGCGTCCGAACGGTGACTGTGGGCGTCGCATCCACCAGCCCCCTCTTCCCACTACCTGACGTCATGCTGCTGGCCCGACCAAGGAAAGTCTGTGCCGGGATCACCAAGGGGAGAGGTTGCAAGCCCGTGAAGACCCTAGAGCTCACCAAGCTGCTCCCCTTGAAGTTTGTCAAGATCTCCATCCACAACCGGGAGAAACAGCAGCTGTGCCTGAATCTTGCTACCGGCCGGACTTTCTATCTGCAGCTGTGCCCCTCTTCCGACGCACAAGAAGACCTCTTTTCCTATTGGGAAAAGCTTGTCTATATCCTGAGACCACCGGTAGACAGTTACAGCAGTACCCCGATGCTCCAAACTGGAGATGCAGCGACTACAGAGGATGCCAAAATCCTAGTGGTAAGCACCGACAGGGACTCAAGAACACGGGGCAGGGCGCTTCGGGAGAGCAGGGCAAAGCTGGTCCTTCATAGCCTTTGGTGCTCTCTGAGACTCGCCTGGGAAATACCTTCTACCGTTGAAAAGGGTCAGGGACAAACGAGCTATCACTACGGGAGTCACAACACTGGAGAGGTTCTGAGTGCTTCTCCACCTTGTCCCACGAGGCCGAGTTTCAGAGAGACCTTAGGTATCATCTCGGCTGCACTGGTCTCATCACCAGGGCTGTAATCCCTTCTAGAGCATCCTGACTGTCTGGTCTCTTCCTGAACACTTACCCCAGCCCAGGTAGTCTCAGCAGGTGGGGAACATCATTCACAGTTAGGAAGTCCTTCCTTCATTGTGTCTCCCCGGGAGTCCGACACGCTGACTCAAATCAGCCCCACCCGTGGAGTCACCAAAATGTACAAGGTGTGCATCCCTTGACCCAGGAACCCCACTTCTAGGAATCTGTTCTGCAGAGAGAGAAGCACAAGGGTATAAAGTTAAAGTGTATATCATCATGGAGAATTGTATCAGTGCTCTCCCTGACCCTGGGACTGTTCAAGTACAGTGGAGTGGCCGTTTGACAGGGGTGCAGTAGATGGGGTCTTGCATCCAATGGGAGCTTAGACTGGGTGATTTCAAAGGTTATTCTAAGTATAAGGCCTTGAGTTGCTCAGCTCCAGGATGAGAGAGGAGCGGACAGTTCTGAGCTCACTTTCTGTCATCTCTATCTTACCTGTCTCTCCTCCCCTTGGCTCAGACCACAGAGCTCCACAGAGAAAGGGATCAGGATGAGGTTGGGCTTCACAAGCTTCGTGACGTGACTGGAGCCACGTCTTGTGCTTATGTGGGGGGAGAGGGAATCCATCATGCCCCCCGTGGGTCACCTGCAGCCCTGAAAGGCGCCGAAGGATCGGCGGCAGGGATGACCGTGGGCCTGGCGGGAGCCACCATCGAGGATCCAGGAGAAAGCGGATCCGTCCAGGCCACTGCAGGTGCTGCCAGCCTATCCCTGCAGGACACGAACCTGGTCTCGGCGGGTGTTGCCAGCATATCCTCGACGGGGGCAGATGGTCCAGAGAGCAGCATGAGCATGGTGTTGCCAGCTGCAGTCACAACCAGCAAGCCTGCTGCTGGAAGAGCTGAAGGGAAGGTCGCAGCCCCCATGGTCTCCACCTTGCAGAGCGAAGGCTACACGTCTGAACGGGATGGAAGCCAGAAGGTCTCCCACCCCAGGGATGAAGCCTGGAAGGAAAAAAAGGAAAGAAGGACACGTCTTCATCGAGGAAAAGTTCCCATCACCGCAGGACAGGTGAAGGTCACCACAGGACACGAGGGGACAAGACCCAGAAAGCATCCTCCCACTGGTCCTCATGCGGCCATGAAAACCCCAAAGTTGACAAAGGAGGGGAGGACAGCTCGCAGACGGAGGAAGAGCCAGCCCGCCACCAGTTCGGGGACTCTAAGTAAGACCGCCAGTGAGATCCTCTCCATCTTGAGGCGCTTCAGTCATTCCCCATTCAGCAACAAGGCTCACACATGACCACTGGGAGGTAGACAAAGCCCCGGTTGGCTTGGATCCTTCCCTAGAGAGGCAATTCCTACTTTCTCTAATAAAGGAAACCATACAACTCCGAAAGAAATGCGATCTTGTGTTTTCTATGTCCCCTCGCCTGGTAGTGACTTGACAGTGACTTCTGTGGTGCGAATTGTGCTTTGGCCTGAGACCCCAGAATCAAAATTTTGTTGTACAAGATAGGTATTAAGTATCATTAAGCCATTCACTAGGGCTGGAAATAGATGCACTCTACAGAAATTTTCATTGCGAGGTTGGGAATCTTTTGAAATAAGATTTAATATGTAAATAGCTTGGGGAGAAGACAAGCTGGGGGAAGTGACTGTGTGATGTGTATACTTGCGTTGCTGAATTAATTACTTAACTCATCAAGTATTTATTGGCTGTCCGTTCTGTGCCTAGCACGAGGCTATGTTATTGAACAACCATCCTTTTCTCAGCAAAGCACTTTGCTTTGGTTATGGGCACTCTGTAGAAGGCAAGGAAATAAGCACAGAAAAAGGTTTTCGTCGCTTGCTCGAAGGTCACACGTGCATAGCCACTGCCAGAAAGAGAAGCCTGTTTTCCCAGCAAGGCTTCTCCAGGGCACTTACGGTGGAGGGAGGACAAGTCTGCAGCCGGGGCTGAGCTTCAGGCCATAGCTGGGGTCAGAGGTTCACCTTATGAAAACAGAAACTCTCTCTGGCTTGTAAGGAAATCAAACCATTGGGAGTTATTTTACTTTGTGTAGGATAAAACAGAACACGGGGGGATCAGGGTTGTCATTGGCTCAACAAAGGGACACAATCTTTATGGTAGAAGCAGCACCAACGAGGAGTCAGGAAATCTGAGTTCCTATCCTGTCTGGGCCACTGACTCTCTTGGGTCACTCTGCCTCTCTGTAATGGTACCTCGGTGGGCAGCCACGGGGTCCCCAAGTGTAAAACCAATGGATTGGACCGCTGCAGTGATTCTTACCCTTGGTTGTATGTTGGGAGTTCCCTGGGGAGCTTCAAAACAAACAAACAAACAAACAAAAAAACATTGATAGCCTGACCCCAATCCCAGAGATTCTGATGACATTTAAGTGGGGTAAGCCCTCCAGCACTGGGAGTTTTAAAAATCTCACCCAATAATTCTACTGTGCAGCAGCCAAGTTGGAAAACCACTGGGCTAGGAGGTCTGGGGGGCCTCTTTCAGCCCCAGTATGCCATAACTTTACAGTGGAAGACAGTAGTTCTCAAACATTCACATGCATAAGGATGACCTGGGAAGCCTATATAAAAAATAACATTTCTCACCATATGATAGCCCTTATACATGGACTCTAAAGTACGATGCAAATGAACATATCTGCAAAACAGAAACAGACTCCCAGACATAGAAGAGAGACTTGGGGTTTTCAGTGGGGTTGGGGGCAGGGAAGGATTGGGAGTTTGGGATTAGCAGATACAAACTACAGGGTGGATAAACAGCAGGGTCCTACTGTAGAGCACAGAGAGCTATAGTCAGTATCCTGTGATCAACCATAATGGAAAAGAATAGGAAAAAGACTATACATGAAATATACAAAGAATACACATGAAACTGAATCAGAAATTAACAGAAGAAATTAACACAACAGAAAGGAACACAACATTGCAAATCAACTATACGTCAATAAAAAAGAAGGGGGGAAAGGAAAAAAATAGAAGCCAAGGTTGGGTTCCCTTTGTGGGGAGGGAGCACGCAGAAGAGGGGCTGGCAGGGTTCTATTCCTTGCTCTGGGTGGCAGCTACAAGGCTGCTCACTTTCTTGTTACTCATTAAGGTATATATTTATGGTTTGTGCACTTTCATGAATGTGTGTTATATTTCACAAGAAAAACAGTTTCTAAAACTGTAAAAAAATATAAATATAAAACGTTAGCCTCCTTGAAAAGAGAAAATGGGTGAGAAAATTCTCCATATCCTGGAAATGACAGTACCAATGGGACTCTGACAGGTAGCACTCTTTCTAAGTTCCTGCCAGCACTGTGCTATATATGCTGGGGGCACAGAGAACAGCAATCCCCATAGGATGCCTGCCCTTAGCAAGTACACGGTCCACTTCCAGGATTTTATCCCCAGGACATCATTCAGCAGAAGCGCCAAGATGATGGAGATTTGTAACAACAACAAGACTGGAAACCACCCAGATATTTACAAAAGCAGGAGGGTTTTCTCAACCTTTTGAGTAGAAAGACTATCCAGCCTACCCACACGTATACCCTGGCAGGGTCAGCCTGTTCCCTATGGACGTGGTGGTTGGTTTAGGGGGAGGCAGGTGAGCCTGCCCCAAGGGGGTGGGGGCTTGGAGGCTCAACAAAGGGGTGTGTGATGCGATGGTGACGGGTCACAAAGGGCTTGCGGTATAAATAGGGTCGGGTCAAGAGACTCTGGCAGAGTCCTGCAGGGAGGTGACGAGGTGCTTTCGTTCCCTCTCTCTCTCTCTCTCCGAGACTCAATTTGTGGCTGGTGGCTCTGTCTTGAACGAAGAGAGCCATGAGCAGTGAGAGTTTACCTCATTACACGGCCAATAGCTACTGTTCAGTGGGGGTGTCGAGGACCTCCATGGGGGTCCTGCAACGACAACTGTACGAGGGAGGAGAGTATGACATTTTCAAGTACGCTCCCATGTTTGAGAGCGACTTTATCCAGGTCAGCAAGGAAGGAGAACTGATTGACCTAGACAACCGCGTCCGAACGGTGACTGTGGGCGTCGCATCCACCAGCCCCCTCTTCCCACTACCTGACGTCATGCTGCTGGCCCGACCAAGGAAAGTCTGTGCCGGGATCACCAAGGGGAGTGGTTGCAAGCCCGTGAAGACCCTAGAGCTCACCAAGCTGCTCCCCTTGAAGTTTGTCAAGATCTCCATCCACAACCGGGAGAAACAGCAGCTGTGCCTGAATCTTGCTACCGGCCGGACTTTCTATCTGCAGCTGTGCCCCTCTTCCGACGCACAAGAAGACCTCTTTTCCTATTGGGAAAAGCTTGTCTATATCCTGAGACCACCGGTAGACAGTTACAGCAGTACCCCGATGCTCCAAACTGGAGATGCAGCGACTACAGAGGATGCCAAAATCCTAGTGGTAAGCACCGACAGGGACTCAAGAACACGGGGCAGGGCGCTTCGGGAGAGCAGGGCAAAGCTGGTCCTTCATAGCCTTTGGTGCTCTCTGAGACTCGCCTGGGAAATACCTTCTACCGTTGAAAAGGGTCAGGGACAAACGAGCTATCACTACGGGAGTCACAACACTGGAGAGGTTCTGAGTGCTTCTCCACCTTGTCCCACGAGGCCGAGTTTCAGAGAGACCTTAGGTATCATCTCGGCTGCACTGGTCTCATCACCAGGGCTGTAATCCCTTCTAGAGCATCCTGACTGTCTGGTCTCTTCCTGAACACTTACCCCAGCCCAGGTAGTCTCAGCAGGTGGGGAACATCATTCACAGTTAGGAAGTCCTTCCTTCATTGTGTCTCCCCGGGAGTCCGACACGCTGACTCAAATCAGCCCCACCCGTGGAGTCACCAAAATGTACAAGGTGTGCATCCCTTGACCCAGGAACCCCACTTCTAGGAATCTGTCCTGCAGAGAGAGAAGCACAAGGGTATAAAGTTAAAGTGTATATCATCATGGAGAATTGTATCAGTGCTCTCCCTGACCCTGGGACTGTTCAAGTACAGTGGAGTGGCCGTTTGACAGGGGTGCAGTAGATGGGGTCTTGCATCCAATGGGAGCTTAGACTGGGTGATTTCAAAGGTTATTCTAAGTATAAGGCCTTGAGTTGCTCAGCTCCAGGATGAGAGAGGAGCGGACAGTTCTGAGCTCACTTTCTGTCATCTCTATCTTACCTGTCTCTCCTCCCCTTGGCTCAGACCACAGAGCTCCACAGAGAAAGGGATCAGGATGAGGTTGGGCTTCACAAGCTTCGTGACGTGACTGGAGCCACGTCTTGTGCTTATGTGGGGGGAGAGGGAATCCATCATGCCCCCCGTGGGTCACCTGCAGCCCTGAAAGGCGCCGAAGGATCGGCGGCAGGGATGACCGTGGGCCTGGCGGGAGCCACCATCGAGGATCCAGGAGAAAGCGGATCCGTCCAGGCCACTGCAGGTGCTGCCAGCCTATCCCTGCAGGACACGAACCTGGTCTCGGCGGGTGTTGCCAGCATATCCTCGACGGGGGCAGATGGTCCAGAGAGCAGCATGAGCATGGTGTTGCCAGCTGCAGTCACAACCAGCAAGCCTGCTGCTGGAAGAGCTGAAGGGAAGGTCGCAGCCCCCATGGTCTCCACCTTGCAGAGCGAAGGCTACACGTCTGAACGGGATGGAAGCCAGAAGGTCTCCCACCCCAGGGATGAAGCCTGGAAGGAAAAAAAGGAAAGAAGGACACGTCTTCATCGAGGAAAAGTTCCCATCACCGCAGGACAGGTGAAGGTCACCACAGGACACGAGGGGACAAGACCCAGAAAGCATCCTCCCACTGGTCCTCATGCGGCCATGAAAACCCCAAAGTTGACAAAGGAAGGGAGGACAGCTCGCAGACAGAGGAAGAGCCAGCCCGCCACCAGTTCGGGGACTCTAAGTAAGACCGCCAGTGAGATCCTCTCCGTCTTTAGGCACTTCAGTCATTCCCCATTCAGAACCAAGGCTCACACATGACCACTGGGAGGTAGACAAAGCCCCGGTTGGCTGGGATCCTTCCCTAGAGAGGCAATTCCTACTTTCTCTAATAAAGGAAACAATACAACTCCGAAAGAAATGCGATCTTGTGTTTTCTATGTCCCCTCGCCTGGTAGGGACTTGACAGTGACTTCTGTGGTGTGAATTGTGCTTTGGCCTGACACCCCAGAATCAAAATTTTGTTGTACAAGATAGGTATTAAGTATCATTAAGCCATTCACTAGGGCTGGAAATAGATGCACTCTACAGAAATTTTCATTGCGAGGTTGGGAATCTTTTGAAATAAGATTTAATATGTAAATAGCTTGGGGAGAAGACAAGCTGGGGGGAGTGACTGTGTGATGTGTATACTTGCGTTGCTGAATTAATTACTTAACTCATCAAGTATTTATTGGCTGTCCGTTCTGTGCCTAGCACGAGGCTATGTTATTGAACAACCATCCTTTTCTCAGCAAAGCACTTTGCTTTGGTTATGGGCACTCTGTAGAAGGCAAGGAAATAAGCACAGAAAAAGGTTTTCGTCGCTTGCTCGAAGGTCACACGTGCATAGCCACTGCCAGAAAGAGAAGCCTGCTTTCCCAGCAAGGCTTCTCCAGGGCACTTAGGGTGGAGGGAGGACAAGTCTGCAGCCGGGGCTGAGCTTCAGGCCATAGCTGGGGTCAGAGGTTCACCTTATGAAAACAGAAACTCTCTCTGGCTTGTAAGGAAATCAAACCATTGGGAGTTATTTTACTTTGTGTAGGATAAAACAGAACACGGGGGGATCAGGGTTGTCATTGGCTCAACAAAGGGACACAATCTTTATGGTAGAAGCAGCACCAACGAGGAGTCAGGAAATCTGAGTTCCTATCCTGTCTGGGCCACTGACTCTCTTGGGTCACTCTGCCTCTCTGTAATGGTACCTCGGTGGGCAGCCACGGGGTCCCCAACTGTAAAACCAATGGATTGGACCGCTGCAGTGATTCTTACCCTTGGTTGTATGTTGGGAGTTCCCTGGGGAGCTTCAAAACAAACAAACAAACAAAAAAAAAACATTGATAGCCTGACCCCAATCCCAGAGATTCTGATGACATTTAAGTGGGGTAAGCCCTCCAGCACTGGGAGTTTTAAAAATCTCACCCAATAATTCTACTGTGCAGAAGCCAAGTTGGAAAACCACTGGGCTAGGAGGTCTGGGGGGCCTCTTTCAGCCCCAGTATGCCATAACTTTACAGTGGAAGACAGTAGTTCTCAAACATTCACATGCATAAGGATGACCTGGGAAGCCTATATAAAAAATAACATTTCTCACCATATGATAGCCCTTATACATGGACTCTAAAGTACGATGCAAATGAACATATCTGCAAAACAGAAACAGACTCCCAGACATAGAAGAGAGACTTGGGGTTTTCAGTGGGGTTGGGGGCAGGGAAGGATTGGGAGTTTGGGATTAGCAGATACAAACTACAGGGTGGATAAACAGCAGGGTCCTACTGTAGAGCACAGAGAGCTATAGTATCCTGTGATCAACCATAATGGAAAATAGGAAAAAGACTATACATGAAATATACAAAGAATACACATGAAACTGAATCAGAAATTAACAGAAGAAATTAACACAACAGAAAGGAACACAACATTGCAAATCAACTATACGTCAATAAAAAAGAAGGGGGGAAAGGAAAAAAATAGAAGCCAAGGATGGGTTCCCTTTGTGGGGAGGGAGCACGCAGAAGAGGGGCTGGCAGGGTTCTATTCCTTGCTCTGGGTGGCAGCTACAAGGCTGCTCACTTTCTTGTTACTCATTAAGCTATATATTTATGGTTTGTGCACTTTCATGAATGTGTGTTATATTTCACAAGAAAAACAGTTTCTAAAACTGTAAAAAAATATAAATATAAAACGTTAGCCTCCTTGAAAAGAGAAAATGGGTGAGAAAATTCTCCATATCCTGGAAATGACAGTGCCAATGGGACTCTGACAGGTAGCACTCTTTCTAAGTTCCTGCCAGCACTGTGCTATATATTCTGGGGGCACAGAGAACAGCAATCCCCATAGGATGCCTGCCCTTAGCAAGTACACGGTCCACTTCCAGGATTTTATCCCCAGGACATCATTCAGCAGAAGCGCCAAGATGATGGAGATTTGTAACAACAACAAGACTGGAAACCACCCAGATATTTACAAAAGCAGGAGGGTTTTCTCAACCTTTTGAGTAGAAAGACTATCCAGCCTACCCACACGTATACCCTGGCAGGGTCAGCCTCTTCCCTATGGACGTGGTGGTTGGTTTAGGGGGAGGCTGGTGAGCCTGCCCCAAGGGGGTGGGGGCTTGGAGGCTCAACAAAGGGGTGTGTGATGCGATGGTGACGGGTCACAAAGGGCTAGCGGTATAAATAGGGTCGGGTCAAGAGACTCTGGCAGAGTCCTGCAGGGAGGTGACGAGGTGCTTTCGTTCCCTCTCTCTCTCTCTCTCCGAGACTCAATTTGTGGCTGGTGGCTCTGTCTTGAACGAAGAGAGCCATGAGCAGTGAGAGTTTACCTCATTACACGGCCAATAGCTACTGTTCAGTGGGGGTGTCGAGGACCTCCATGGGGGTCCTGCAATGACAACTGTACGAGGGAGGAGAGTATGACATTTTCAAGTACGCTCCCATGTTTGAGAGCGACTTTATCCAGGTCAGCAAGGAAGGAGAACTGATTGACCTAGACAACCGCGTCCGAACGGTGACTGTGGGCGTCGCATCCACCAGCCCCCTCTTCCCACTACCTGACGTCATGCTGCTGGCCCGACCAAGGAAAGTCTGTGCCGGGATCACCAAGGGGAGAGGTTGCAAGCCCGTGAAGACCCTAGAGCTCACCAAGCTGCTCCCCTTGAAGTTTGTCAAGATCTCCATCCACAACCGGGAGAAACAGCAGCTGTGCCTGAATCTTGCTACCGGCCGGACTTTCTATCTGCAGCTGTGCCCCTCTTCCGACGCACAAGAAGACCTCTTTTCCTATTGGGAAAAGCTTGTCTATATCCTGAGACCACCGGTAGACAGTTACAGCAGTACCCCGATGCTCCAAACTGGAGATGCAGCGACTACAGAGGATGCCAAAATCCTAGTGGTAAGCACCGACAGGGACTCAAGAACACGGGGCAGGGCGCTTCGGGAGAGCAGGGCAAAGCTGGTCCTTCATAGCCTTTGGTGCTCTCTGAGACTCGCCTGGGAAATACCTTCTACCGTTGAAAAGGGTCAGGGACAAACGAGCTATCACTACGGGAGTCACAACACTGGAGAGGTTCTGAGTGCTTCTCCACCTTGTCCCACGAGGCCGAGTTTCAGAGAGACCTTAGGTATCATCTCGGCTGCACTGGTCTCATCTCCAGGGCTGTAATCCCTTCTACAGCATCCTGACTGTCTGGTCTCTTCCTGAACACTTACCCCAGCCCAGGTAGTCTCAGCAGGTGGGGAACATCATTCACAGTTAGGAAGTCCTTCCTTCATTGTGTCTCCCCGGGAGTCCGACACGCTGACTCAAATCAGCCCCACCCGTGGAGTCACCAAAATGTACAAGGTGTGCATCCCTTGACCCAGGAACCCCACTTCTAGGAATCTGTTCTGCAGAGAGAGAAGCACAAGGGTATAAAGTTAAAGTGTATATCATCATGGAGAATTGTATCAGTGCTCTCCCTGACCCTGGGACTGTTCAAGTACAGTGGAGTGGCCGTTTGACAGGGGTGCAGTAGATGGGGTCTTGCATCCAATGGGAGCTTAGACTGGGTGATTTCAAAGGTTATTCTAAGTATAAGGCCTTGAGTTGCTCAGCTCCAGGATGAGAGAGGAGCGGACAGTTCTGAGCTCACTTTCTGTCATCTCTATCTTACCTGTCTCTCCTCCCCTTGGCTCAGACCACAGAGCTCCACAGAGAAAGGGATCAGGATGAGGTTGGGCTTCACAAGCTTCGTGACGTGACTGGAGCCACGTCTTGTGCTTATGTGGGGGGAGAGGGAATCCATCATGCCCCCCGTGGGTCACCTGCAGCCCTGAAAGGCGCCGAAGGATCGGCAGCAGGGATGACCGTGGGCCTGGCGGGAGCCACCATCGAGGATCCAGGAGAAAGCGGATCCGTCCAGGCCACTGCAGGTGCTGCCAGCCTATCCCTGCAGGACACGAACCTGGTCTCGGCGGGTGTTGCCAGCATATCCTCGACGGGGGCAGATGGTCCAGAGAGCAGCATGAGCATGGTGTTGCCAGCTGCAGTCACAACCAGCAAGCCTGCTGCTGGAAGAGCTGAAGGGAAGGTCGCAGCCCCCATGGTCTCCACCTTGCAGAGGGAAGGCTACACGTCTGAACGGGATGGAAGCCAGAAGGTCTCCCACCCCAGGGATGAAGCCTGGAAGGAAAAAAAGGAAAGAAGGACACGTCTTCATCGAGGAAAAGTTCCCATCACAGCAGGACAGGTGAAGGTCACCACAGGACACGAGGGGACAAGACCCAGAAAGCATCCTCCCACTGGTCCTCATGCGGCCATGAAAACCCCGAAGTTGACAAAGGAGGGGAGGACAGCTCGCAGACGGAGGAAGAGCCAGCCCGCCACCAGTTCGGGGACTCTAAGTAAGACCGCCAGTGAGATCCTCTCCGTCTTTAGGCGCATCAGTCATTCCCCATTCAGCAACAAGGCTCACACATGACCAATGGGAGGTAGACAAAGCCCCGGTTGGCTTGGATCCTTCCCTAGAGAGGCAATTCCTACTTTCTCTAATAAAGGAAACCATACAACTCCGAAAGAAATGCGATCTTGTGTTTTCTATGTCCCCTCGCCTGGTAGGGACTTGACAGTGACTTCTGTGGTGCGAATTGTGCTTTGGCCTGAGACCCCAGAATCAAAATTTTGTTGTACAAGATAGGTATTAAGTATCATTAAGCCATTCACTAGGGCTGGAAATAGATGCACTCTACAGAAATTTTCATTGCGAGGTTGGGAATCTTTTGAAATAAGATTTAATATGTAAATAGCTTGGGGAGAAGACAAGCTGGGGGAAGTGACTGTGTGATGTGTATACTTGCGTTGCTGAATTAATTACTTAACTCATCAAGTATTTATTGGCTGTCCGTTCTGTGCCTAGCACGAGGCTATGTTATTGAACAACCATCCTTTTCTCAGCAAAGCACTTTGCTTTGGTTATGGGCACTCTGTAGAAGGCAAGGAAATAAGCACAGAAAAAGGTTTTCGTCGCTTGCTCGAAGGTCACACGTGCATAGCCACTGCCAGAAAGAGAAGCCTGTTTTCCCAGCAAGGCTTCTCCAGGGCACTTACGGTGGAGGGAGGACAAGTCTGCAGCCGGGGCTGAGCTTCAGGCCATAGCTGGGGTCAGAGGTTCACCTTATGAAAACAGAAACTCTCTCTGGCTTGTAAGGAAATCAAACCATTGGGAGTTATTTTACTTTGTGTAGGATAAAACAGAACACGGGGGGATCAGGGTTGTCATTGGCTCAACAAAGGGACACAATCTTTATGGTAGAAGCAGCACCAACGAGGAGTCAGGAAATCTGAGTTCCTATCCTGTCTGGGCCACTGACTCTCTTGGGTCACTCTGCCTCTCTGTAATGGTACCTCGGTGGGCAGCCACGGGGTCCCCAAGTGTAAAACCAATGGATTGGACCGCTGCAGTGATTCTTACCCTTGGTTGTATGTTGGGAGTTCCCTGGGGAGCTTCAAAACAAACAAACAAACAAACAAAAAAACATTGATAGCCTGACCCCAATCCCAGAGATTCTGATGACATTTAAGTGGGGTAAGCCCTCCAGCACTGGGAGTTTTAAAAATCTCACCCAATAATTCTACTGTGCAGCAGCCAAGTTGGAAAACCACTGGGCTAGGAGGTCTGGGGGGCCTCTTTCAGCCCCAGTATGCCATAACTTTACAGTGGAAGACAGTAGTTCTCAAACATTCACATGCATAAGGATGACCTGGGAAGCCTATATAAAAAATAACATTTCTCACCATATGATAGCCCTTATACATGGACTCTAAAGTACGATGCAAATGAACATATCTGCAAAACAGAAACAGACTCCCAGACATAGAAGAGAGACTTGGGGTTTTCAGTGGGGTTGGGGGCCGGGAAGGATTGGGAGTTTGGGATTAGCAGATACAAACTACAGGGTGGATAAACAGCAGGGTCCTACTGTAGAGCACAGAGAGCTATAGTCAGTATCCTGTGATCAACCATAATGGAAAAGAATAGGAAAAAGACTATACATGAAATATACAAAGAATACACATGAAACTGAATCAGAAATTAACAGAAGAAATTAACACAACAGAAAGGAACACAACATTGCAAATCAACTATACGTCAATAAAAAAGAAGGGGGGAAAGGAAAAAAATAGAAGCCAAGGTTGGGTTCCCTTTGTGGGGAGGGAGCACGCAGAAGAGGGGCTGGCAGGGTTCTATTCCTTGCTCTGGGTGGCAGCTACAAGGCTGCTCACTTTCTTGTTACTCATTAAGGTATATATTTATGGTTTGTGCACTTTCATGAATGTGTGTTATATTTCACAAGAAAAACAGTTTCTAAAACTGTAAAAAAATATAAATATAAAACGTTAGCCTCCTTGAAAAGAGAAAATGGGTGAGAAAATTCTCCATATCCTGGAAATGACAGTACCAATGGGACTCTGACAGGTAGCACTCTTTCTAAGTTCCTGCCAGCACTGTGCTATATATGCTGGGGGCACAGAGAACAGCAATCCCCATAGGATGCCTGCCCTTAGCAAGTACACGGTCCACTTCCAGGATTTTATCCCCAGGACATCATTCAGCAGAAGCGCCAAGATGATGGAGATTTGTAACAACAACAAGACTGGAAACCACCCAGATATTTACAAAAGCAGGAGGGTTTTCTCAACCTTTTGAGTAGAAAGACTATCCAGCCTACCCACACGTATACCCTGGCAGGGTCAGCCTGTTCCCTATGGACGTGGTGGTTGGTTTAGGGGGAGGCAGGTGAGCCTGCCCCAAGGGGGTGGGGGCTTGGAGGCTCAACAAAGGGGTGTGTGATGCGATGGTGACGGGTCACAAAGGGCTTGCGGTATAAATAGGGTCGGGTCAAGAGACTCTGGCAGAGTCCTGCAGGGAGGTGACGAGGTGCTTTCGTTCCCTCTCTCTCTCTCTCTCCGAGACTCAATTTGTGGCTGGTGGCTCTGTCTTGAACGAAGAGAGCCATGAGCAGTGAGAGTTTACCTCATTACACGGCCAATAGCTACTGTTCAGTGGGGGTGTCGAGGACCTCCATGGGGGTCCTGCAACGACAACTGTACGAGGGAGGAGAGTATGACATTTTCAAGTACGCTCCCATGTTTGAGAGCGACTTTATCCAGGTCAGCAAGGAAGGAGAACTGATTGACCTAGACAACCGCGTCCGAACGGTGACTGTGGGCGTCGCATCCACCAGCCCCCTCTTCCCACTACCTGACGTCATGCTGCTGGCCCGACCAAGGAAAGTCTGTGCCGGGATCACCAAGGGGAGTGGTTGCAAGCCCGTGAAGACCCTAGAGCTCACCAAGCTGCTCCCCTTGAAGTTTGTCAAGATCTCCATCCACAACCGGGAGAAACAGCAGCTGTGCCTGAATCTTGCTACCGGCCGGACTTTCTATCTGCAGCTGTGCCCCTCTTCCGACGCACAAGAAGACCTCTTTTCCTATTGGGAAAAGCTTGTCTATATCCTGAGACCACCGGTAGACAGTTACAGCAGTACCCCGATGCTCCAAACTGGAGATGCAGCGACTACAGAGGATGCCAAAATCCTAGTGGTAAGCACAGACAGGGACTCAAGAACACGGGGCAGGGTGCTTCGGGAGAGCAGGGCAAAGCTGGTCCTTCATAGCCTTTGGTGCTCTCTGAGACTCGCCTGGGAAATACCTTCTACCGTTGAAAAGGGTCAGGGACAAATGAGCTATCACTACGGGAGTCACAACACTGGAGAGGTTCTGAGTGCTTCTCCACCTTGTCCCACGAGGCCGAGTTTCAGAGAGAACTTAGGTATCATCTCGGCTGCACTGGCCTCATCACCAGGGCTGTAATCCCTTCTACAGCATCCTGACTGTCTGGTCTCTTCCTGAACACTTACCCCAGCCCAGGTAGTCTCAGCAGGTGGGGAACATCATTCACAGTTAGGAAGTCCTTCCTTCATTGTGTCTCCCCGGGAGTCCGACACGCTGACTCAAATCAGCCCCACCCGTGGAGTCACCAAAATGTACAAGGTGTGCATCCCTTGACCCAGGAACCCCACTTCTAGGAATCTGTCCTGCAGAGAGAGAAGCACAAGGGTATAAAGTTAAAGTGTATATCATCATGGAGAATTGTATCAGTGCTCTCCCTGACCCTGGGACTGTTCAAGTACAGTGGAGTGGCCGTTTGACAGGGGTGCAGTAGATGGGGTCTTGCATCCAATGGGAGCTTAGACTGGGTGATTTCAAAGGTTATTCTAAGTATAAGGCCTTGAGTTGCTCAGCTCCAGGATGAGAGAGGAGCGGACAGTTCTGAGCTCACTTTCTGTCATCTCTATCTTACCTGTCTCTCCTCCCCTTGGCTCAGACCACAGAGCTCCACAGAGAAAGGGATCAGGATGAGGTTGGGCTTCACAAGCTTCGTGACGTGACTGGAGCCACGTCTTGTGCTTATGTGGGGGGAGAGGGAATCCATCATGCCCCCCGTGGGTCACCTGCAGCCCTGAAAGGCACCGAAGGATCGGCGGCAGGGATGACCGTGGGCCTGGCGGGAGCCACCATCGAGGATCCAGGAGAAAGCGGATCCGTCCAGGCCACTGCAGGTGCTGCCAGCCTATCCCTGCAGGACACGAACCTGGTCTCGGCGGGTGTTGCCAGCATATCCTCGATGGGGGCAGATGGTCCAGAGAGCAGCATGAGCATGGTGTTGCCAGCTGCAGTCACAACCAGCAAGCCTGCTGCTGGAAGAGCTGAAGGGAAGGTCGCAGCCCCCATGGTCTCCACCTTGCAGAGCGAAGGCTACACGTCTGAACGGGATGGAAGCCAGAAGGTCTCCCACCCCAGGGATGAAGCCTGGAAGGAAAAAAAGGAAAGAAGGACACGTCTTCATCGAGGAAAAGTTCCCATCACCGCAGGACAGGTGAAGGTCACCACAGGACACGAGGGGACAAGACCCAGAAAGCATCCTCCCACTGGTCCTCATGCGGCCATGAAAACCCCAAAGTTGACAAAGGAGGGGAGGACAGCTCGCAGACGGAGGAAGAGCCAGCCCGCCACCAGTTCGGGGACTCTAAGTAAGACCGCCAGTGAGATCCTCTCCGTCTTTAGGCGCTTCAGTCATTCCCCATTCAGCAACAAGGCTCACACATGACCACTGGGAGGTAGACAAAGCCCCGGTTGGCTTGGATCCTTCCCTGGAGAGGCAATTCCTACTTTCTCTAATAAAGGAAACCATACAACTCCGAAAGAAATGCGATCTTGTGTTTTCTATGTCCCCTCGCCTGGTAGGGACTTGACAGTGACTTCTGTGGTGCGAATTGTGCTTTGGCCTGAGACCCCAGAATCAAAATTTTGTTGTACAAGATAGGTATTAAGTATCATTAAGCCATACACTAGGGCTGGAAATAGATGCACTCTACAGAAATTTTCATTGCGAGGTTGGGAATCTTTTGAAATAAGATTTAATATGTAAATAGCTTGGGGAGAAGACAAGCTGGGGGAAGTGACTGTGTGATGTGTATACTTGCGTTGCTGAATTAATTACTTAACTCATCAAGTATTTATTGGCTGTCCGTTCTGTGCCTAGCATGAGGCTATGTTATTGAACAACCATCCTTTTCTCAGCAAAGCACTTTGCTTTGGTTATGGGCACTCTGTAGAAGGCAAGGAAATAAGCACAGAAAAAGGTTTTCGTCGCTTGCTCGAAGGTCACACGTGCATAGCCACTGCCAGAAAGAGAAGCCTGCTTTCCCAGCAAGGCTTCCCCAGGGCACTTAGGGTGGAGGGAGGACAAGTCTGCAGCCGGGGCTGAGCTTCAGGCCATAGCTGGGGTCAGAGGTTCACCTTATGAAAACAGAAACTCTCTCTGGCTTGTAAGGAAATCAAACCATTGGGAGTTATTTTACTTTGTGTAGGATAAAACAGAACACGGGGGGATCAGGGTTTTCATTGGCTCAACAAAGGGACACAATCTTTATGGTAGAAGCAGCACCAACGAGGAGTCAGGAAATCTGAGTTCCTATCCTGTCTGGGCCACTGACTCTCTTGGGTCACTCTGCCTCTCTGTAATGGTACCTCGGTGGGCAGCCACGGGGTCCCCAAGTGTAAAACCAATGGATTGGACCGCTGCAGTGATTCTTACCCTTGGTTGTATGTTGGGAGTTCCCTGGGGAGCTTCAAAACAAACAAACAAACAAACAAAAAAACATTGATAGCCTGACCCCAATCCCAGAGATTCTGATGACATTTAAGTGGGGTAAGCCCTCCAGCACTGGGAGTTTTAAAAATCTCACCCAATAATTCTACTGTGCAGCAGCCAAGTTGGAAAACCACTGGGCTAGGAGGTCTGGGGGGCCTCTTTCAGCCCCAGTATGCCATAACTTTACAGTGGAAGACAGTAGTTCTCAAACATTCACATGCATAAGGATGACCTGGGAAGCCTATATAAAAAATAACATTTCTCACCATATGATAGCCCTTATACATGGACTCTAAAGTACGATGCAAATGAACATATCTGCAAAACAGAAACAGACTCCCAGACATAGAAGAGAGACTTGGGGTTTTCAGTGGGGTTGGGGGCAGGGAAGGATTGGGAGTTTGGGATTAGCGGATACAAACTACAGGGTGGATAAACAGCAGGGTCCTACTGTAGAGCACAGAGAGCTATAGTCAGTATCCTGTGATCAACCATAATGGAAAAGAATAGGAAAAAGACTATACATGAAATATACAAAGAATACACATGAAACTGAATCAGAAATTAACAGAAGAAATTAACACAACAGAAAGGAACACAACATTGCAAATCAACTATACGTCAATAAAAAAGAAGGGGGGAAAGGAAAAAAATAGAAGCCAAGGTTGGGTTCCCTTTGTGGGGAGGGAGCACGCAGAAGAGGGGCTGGCAGGTTTCTATTCCTTGCTCTGGGTGGCAGCTACAAGGCTGCTCACTTTCTTGTTACTCATTAAGCTATATATTTATGGTTTGTGCACTTTCATGAATGTGTGTTATATTTCACAAGAAAAACAGTTTCTAAAACTGTAAAAAAATATAAATATAAAACGTTAGCCTCCTTGAAAAGAGAAAATGGGTGAGAAAATTCTCCGTATCCTGGAAATGACAGTACCAATGGGACTCTGACAGGTAGCACTCTTTCTAAGTTCCTGCCAGCACTGTGCTATATATGCTGGGGGCACAGAGAACAGCAATCCCCATAGGATGCCTGCCCTTAGCAAGTACACGGTCCACTTCCAGGATTTTATCCCCAGGACATCATTCAGCAGAAGCGCCAAGATGATGGAGATTTGTAACAACAACAAGACTGGAAACCACCCAGATATTTACAAAAGCAGGAGGGTTTTCTCAACCTTTTGAGTAGAAAGACTATCCAGCCTACCCACACGTATACCCTGGCAGGGTCAGCCTCTTCCCTATGGACGTGGTGGTTGGTTTAGGGGGAGGCTGGTGAGCCTGCCCCAAGGGGGTGGGGGCTTGGAGGCTCAACAAAGGGGTGTGTGATGCGATGGTGACGGGTCACAAAGGGCTTGCGGTATAAATAGGGTCGGGTCAAGAGACTCTGGCAGAGTCCTGCAGGGAGGTGACGAGGTGCTTTCGTTCCCTCTCTCTCTCTCTCTCCGAGACTCAATTTGTGGCTGGTGGCTCTGTCTTGAACGAAGAGAGCCATGAGCAGTGAGAGTTTACCTCATTACACGGCCAATAGCTACTGTTCAGTGGGGGTGTCGAGGACCTCCATGGGGGTCCTGCAACGACAACTGTACGAGGGAGGAGAGTATGACATTTTCAAGTACGCTCCCATGTTTGAGAGCGACTTTATCCAGGTCAGCAAGGAAGGAGAACTGATTGACCTAGACAACCGCGTCCGAACGGTGACTGTGGGCGTCGCATCCACCAGCCCCCTCTTCCCACTACCTGACGTCATGCTGCTGGCCCGACCAAGGAAAGTCTGTGCCGGGATCACCAAGGGGAGAGGTTGCAAGCCCGTGAAGACCCTAGAGCTCACCAAGCTGCTCCCCTTGAAGTTTGTCAAGATCTCCATCCACAACCGGGAGAAACAGCAGCTGTGCCTGAATCTTGCTACCGGCCGGACTTTCTATCTGCAGCTGTGCCCCTCTTCCGACGCACAAGAAGACCTCTTTTCCTATTGGGAAAAGCTTGTCTATATCCTGAGACCACCGGTAGACAGTTACAGCAGTACCCCGATGCTCCAAACTGGAGATGCAGCGACTACAGAGGATGCCAAAATCCTAGTGGTAAGCACCGACAGGGACTCAAGAACACGGGGCAGGGCGCTTCGGGAGAGCAGGGCAAAGCTGGTCCTTCATAGCCTTTGGTGCTCTCTGAGACTCGCCTGGGAAATACCTTCTACCGTTGAAAAGGGTCAGGGACAAACGAGCTATCACTACGGGAGTCACAACACTGGAGAGGTTCTGAGTGCTTCTCCACCTTGTCCCACGAGGCCGAGTTTCAGAGAGACCTTAGGTATCATCTCGGCTGCACTGGTCTCATCACCAGGGCTGTAATCCCTTCTAGAGCATCCTGACTGTCTGGTCTCTTCCTGAACACTTACCCCAGCCCAGGTAGTCTCAGCAGGTGGGGAACATCATTCACAGTTAGGAAGTCCTTCCTTCATTGTGTCTCCCCGGGAGTCCGACACGCTGACTCAAATCAGCCCCACCCGTGGAGTCACCAAAATGTACAAGGTGTGCATCCCTTGACCCAGGAACCCCACTTCTAGGAATCTGTCCTGCAGAGAGAGAAGCACAAGGGTATAAAGTTAAAGTGTATATCATCATGGAGAATTGTATCAGTGCTCTCCCTGACCCTGGGACTGTTCAAGTACAGTGGAGTGGCCGTTTGACAGGGGTGCAGTAGATGGGGTCTTGCATCCAATGGGAGCTTAGACTGGGTGATTTCAAAGGTTATTCTAAGTATAAGGCCTTGAGTTGCTCAGCTCCAGGATGAGAGAGGAGCGGACAGTTCTGAGCTCACTTTCTGTCATCTCTATCTTACCTGTCTCTCCTCCCCTTGGCTCAGACCACAGAGCTCCACAGAGAAAGGGATCAGGATGAGGTTGGGCTTCACAAGCTTCGTGACGTGACTGGAGCCACGTCTTGTGCTTATGTGGGGGGAGAGGGAATCCATCATGCCCCCCGTGGGTCACCTGCAGCCCTGAAAGGCGCCGAAGGATCGGCGGCAGGGATGACCGTGGGCCTGGCGGGAGCCACCATCGAGGATCCAGGAGAAAGCGGATCCGTCCAGGCCACTGCAGGTGCTGCCAGCCTATCCCTGCAGGACACGAACCTGGTCTCGGCGGGTGTTGCCAGCATATCCTCGACGGGGGCAGATGGTCCAGAGAGCAGCATGAGCATGGTGTTGCCAGCTGCAGTCACAACCAGCAAGCCTGCTGCTGGAAGAGCTGAAGGGAAGGTCGCAGCCCCCATGGTCTCCACCTTGCAGAGCGAAGGCTACACGTCTGAACGGGATGGAAGCCAGAAGGTCTCCCACCCCAGGGATGAAGCCTGGAAGGAAAAAAAGGAAAGAAGGACACGTCTTCATCGAGGAAAAGTTCCCATCACCGCAGGACAGGTGAAGGTCACCACAGGACACGAGGGGACAAGACCCAGAAAGCATCCTCCCACTGGTCCTCATGCGGCCATGAAAACCCCAAAGTTGACAAAGGAAGGGAGGACAGCTCGCAGACAGAGGAAGAGCCAGCCCGCCACCAGTTCGGGGACTCTAAGTAAGACCGCCAGTGAGATCCTCTCCGTCTTTAGGCACTTCAGTCATTCCCCATTCAGAACCAAGGCTCACACATGACCACTGGGAGGTAGACAAAGCCCCGGTTGGCTTGGATCCTTCCCTAGAGAGGCAATTCCTACTTTCTCTAATAAAGGAAACAATACAACTCCGAAAGAAATGCGATCTTGTGTTTTCTATGTCCCCTCGCCTGGTAGGGACTTGACAGTGACTTCTGTGGTGTGAATTGTGCTTTGGCCTGACACCCCAGAATCAAAATTTTGTTGTACAAGATAGGTATTAAGTATCATTAAGCCATTCACTAGGGCTGGAAATAGATGCACTCTACAGAAATTTTCATTGCGAGGTTGGGAATCTTTTGAAATAAGATTTAATATGTAAATAGCTTGGGGAGAAGACAAGCTGGGGGGAGTGACTGTGTGATGTGTATACTTGCGTTGCTGAATTAATTACTTAACTCATCAAGTATTTATTGGCTGTCCGTTCTGTGCCTAGCACGAGGCTATGTTATTGAACAACCATCCTTTTCTCAGCAAAGCACTTTGCTTTGGTTATGGGCACTCTGTAGAAGGCAAGGAAATAAGCACAGAAAAAGGTTTTCGTCGCTTGCTCGAAGGTCACACGTGCATAGCCACTGCCAGAAAGAGAAGCCTGCTTTCCCAGCAAGGCTTCTCCAGGGCACTTAGGGTGGAGGGCGGACAAGTCTGCAGCCGGGGCTGAGCTTCAGGCCATAGCTGGGGTCAGAGGTTCACCTTATGAAAACAGAAACTCTCTCTGGCTTGTAAGGAAATCAAACCATTGGGAGCTATTTTACTTTGTGTAGGATAAAACAGAACACGGGGGGATCAGGGTTGTCATTGGCTCAACAAAGGGACACAATCTTTATGGTAGAAGCAGCACCAACGAGGAGTCAGGAAATCTGAGTTCCTATCCTGTCTGGGCCACTGACTCTCTTGGGTCACTCTGCCTCTCTGTAATGGTACCTCGGTGGGCAGCCACGGGGTCCCCAACTGTAAAACCAATGGATTGGACCGCTGCAGTGATTCTTACCCTTGGTTGTATGTTGGGAGTTCCCTGGGGAGCTTCAAAACAAACAAACAAACAAACAAAAAAACATTGATAGCCTGACCCCAATCCCAGAGATTCTGATGACATTTAAGTGGGGTAAGCCCTCCAGCACTGGGAGTTTTAAAAATCTCACCCAATAATTCTACTGTGCAGCAGCCAAGTTGGAAAACCACTGGGCTAGGAGGTCTGGGGGGCCTCTTTCAGCCCCAGTATGCCATAACTTTACAGTGGAAGACAGTAGTTCTCAAACATTCACATGCATAAGGATGACCTGGGAAGCCTATATAAAAATAACATTTCTCACCATATGATAGCCCTTATACATGGACTCTAAAGTACGATGCAAATGAACATATCTGCAAAACAGAAACAGACTCCCAGACATAGAAGAGAGACTTGGGGTTTTCAGTGGGGTTGGGGGCAGGGAAGGATTGGGAGTTTGGGATTAGCAGATACAAACTACAGGGTGGATAAACAGCAGGGTCCTACTGTAGAGCACAGAGAGCTATAGTCAGTATCCTGTGATCAACCATAATGGAAAAGAATAGGAAAAAGACTATACATGAAATATACAAAGAATACACATGAAACTGAATCAGAAATTAACAGAAGAAATTAACACAACAGAAAGGAACACAACATTGCAAATCAACTATACGTCAATAAAAAAGAAGGGGGGAAAGGAAAAAAATAGAAGCCAAGGTTGGGTTCCCTTTGTGGGGAGGGAGCACGCAGAAGAGGGGCTGGCAGGGTTCTATTCCTTGCTCTGGGTGGCAGCTACAAGGCTGCTCACTTTCTTGTTACTCATTAAGGTATATATTTATGGTTTGTGCACTTTCATGAATGTGTGTTATATTTCACAAGAAAAACAGTTTCTAAAACTGTAAAAAAATATAAATATAAAACGTTAGCCTCCTTGAAAAGAGAAAATGGGTGAGAAAATTCTCCATATCCTGGAAATGACAGTACCAATGGGACTCTGACAGGTAGCACTCTTTCTAAGTTCCTGCCAGCACTGTGCTATATATGCTGGGGGCACAGAGAACAGCAATCCCCATAGGATGCCTGCCCTTAGCAAGTACATGGTCCACTTCCAGGATTTTATCCCCAGGACATCATTCAGCAGAAGCGCCAAGATGATGGAGATTTGTAACAACAACAAGACTGGAAACCACCCAGATATTTACAAAAGCAGGAGGGTTTTCTCAACCTTTTGAGTAGAAAGACTATCCAGCCTACCCACACGTATACCCTGGCAGGGTCAGCCTGTTCCCTATGGACGTGGTGGTTGGTTTAGGGGGAGGCTGGTGAGCCTGCCCCAAGGGGGTGGGGGCTTGGAGGCTCAACAAAGGGGTGTGTGATGCGATGGTGACGGGTCCCAAAGGGCTTGCGGTATAAATAGGGTCGGGTCAAGAGACTCTGGCAGAGTCCTGCAGGGAGGTGACGAGGTGCTTTCGTTCCCTCTCTCTCTCTCTCTCTCCGAGACTCAATTTGTGGCTGGTGGCTCTGTCTTGAACGAAGAGAGCCATGAGCAGTGAGAGTTTACCTCATTACACGGCCAATAGCTACTGTTCAGTGGGGGTGTCGAGGACCTCCATGGGGGTCCTGCAACGACAACTGTACGAGGGAGGAGAGTATGACATTTTCAAGTACGCTCCCATGTTTGAGAGCGACTTTATCCAGGTCAGCAAGGAAGGAGAACTGATTGACCTAGACAACCGCGTCCGAACGGTGACTGTGGGCGTCGCATCCACCAGCCCCCTCTTCCCACTACCTGACGTCATGCTGCTGGCCCGACCAAGGAAAGTCTGTGCCGGGATCACCAAGGGGAGAGGTTGCAAGCCCGTGAAGACCCTAGAGCTCACCAAGCTGCTCCCCTTGAAGTTTGTCAAGATCTCCATCCACAACCGGGAGAAACAGCAGCTGTGCCTGAATCTTGCTACCGGCCGGACTTTCTATCTGCAGCTGTGCCCCTCTTCCGACACACAAGAAGACCTCTTTTCCTATTGGGAAAAGCTTGTCTATATCCTGAGACCACCGGTAGACAGTTACAGCAGTACCCCGATGCTCCAAACTGGAGATGCAGCGACTACAGAGGATGCCAAAATCCTAGTGGTAAGCACCGACAGGGACTCAAGAACACGGGGCAGGGCGCTTCGGGAGAGCAGGGCAAAGCTGGTCCTTCATAGCCTTTGGTGCTCTCTGAGACTCGCCTGGGAAATACCTTCTACCGTTGAAAAGGGTCAGGGACAAACGAGCTATCACTACGGGAGTCACAACACTGGAGAGGTTCTGAGTGCTTCTCCACCTTGTCCCACGAGGCCGAGTTTCAGAGAGACCTTAGGTATCATCTCGGCTGCACTGGTCTCATCACCAGGGCTGTAATCCCTTCTAGAGCATCCTGACTGTCTGGTCTCTTCCTGAACACTTACCCCAGCCCAGGTAGTCTCAGCAGGTGGGGAACATCATTCACAGTTAGGAAGTCCTTCCTTCATTGTGTCTCCCCGGGAGTCCGACACGCTGACTCAAATCAGCCCCACCCGTGGAGTCACCAAAATGTACAAGGTGTGCATCCCTTGACCCAGGAACCCCACTTCTAGGAATCTGTCCTGCAGAGAGAGAAGCACAAGGGTATAAAGTTAAAGTGTATATCATCATGGAGAATTGTATCAGTGCTCTCCCTGACCCTGGGACTGTTCAAGTACAGTGGAGTGGCCGTTTGACAGGGGTGCAGTAGATGGGGTCTTGCATCCAATGGGAGCTTAGACTGGGTGATTTCAAAGGTTATTCTAAGTATAAGGCCTTGAGTTGCTCAGCTCCAGGATGAGAGAGGAGCGGACAGTTCTGAGCTCACTTTCTGTCATCTCTATCTTACCTGTCTCTCCTCCCCTTGGCTCAGACCACAGAGCTCCACAGAGAAAGGGATCAGGATGAGGTTGGGCTTCACAAGCTTCGTGACGTGACTGGAGCCACGTCTTGTGCTTATGTGGGGGGAGAGGGAATCCATCATGCCCCCCGTGGGTCACCTGCAGCCCTGAAAGGCGCCGAAGGATCGGCGGCAGGGATGACCGTGGGCCTGGCGGGAGCCACCATCGAGGATCCAGGAGAAAGCGGATCCGTCCAGGCCACTGCAGGTGCTGCCAGCCTATCCCTGCAGGACACGAACCTGGTCTCGGCGGGTGTTGCCAGCATATCCTCGACGGGGGCAGATGGTCCAGAGAGCAGCATGAGCATGGTGTTGCCAGCTGCAGTCACAACCAGCAAGCCTGCTGCTGGAAGAGCTGAAGGGAAGGTCGCAGCCCCCATGGTCTCCACCTTGCAGAGGGAAGGCTACACGTCTGAACGGGATGGAAGCCAGAAGGTCTCCCACCCCAGGGATGAAGCCTGGAAGGAAAAAAAGGAAAGAAGGACACGTCTTCATCGAGGAAAAGTTCCCATCACCGCAGGACAGGTGAAGGTCACCACAGGACACGAGGGGACAAGACCCAGAAAGCATCCTCCCACTGGTCCTCATGCGGCCATGAAAACCCCAAAGTTGACAAAGGAAGGGAGGACAGCTCGCAGACAGAGGAAGAGCCAGCCCGCCACCAGTTCGGGGACTCTAAGTAAGACCGCCAGTGAGATCCTCTCCGTCTTTAGGCACTTCAGTCATTCCCCATTCAGAACCAAGGCTCACACATGACCACTGGGAGGTAGACAAAGCCCCGGTTGGCTGGGATCCTTCCCTAGAGAGGCAATTCCTACTTTCTCTAATAAAGGAAACAATACAACTCCGAAAGAAATGCGATCTTGTGTTTTCTATGTCCCCTCGCCTGGTAGGGACTTGACAGTGACTTCTGTGGTGCGAATTGTGCTTTGGCCTGACACCCCAGAATCAAAATTTTGTTGTACAAGATAGGTATTAAGTATCATTAAGCCATTCACTAGGGCTGGAAATAGATGCACTCTACAGAAATTTTCATTGCGAGGTTGGGAATCTTTTGAAATAAGATTTAATATGTAAATAGCTTGGGGAGAAGACAAGCTGGGGGGAGTGACTGTGTGATGTGTATACTTGCGTTGCTGAATTAATTACTTAACTCATCAAGTATTTATTGGCTGTCCGTTCTGTGCCTAGCACGAGGCTATGTTATTGAACAACCATCCTTTTCTCAGCAAAGCACTTTGCTTTGGTTATGGGCACTCTGTAGAAGGCAAGGAAATAAGCACAGAAAAAGGTTTTCGTCGCTTGCTCGAAGGTCACACGTGCATAGCCACTGCCAGAAAGAGAAGCCTGTTTTCCCAGCAAGGCTTCTCCAGGGCACTTACGGTGGAGGGAGGACAAGTCTGCAGCCGGGGCTGAGCTTCAGGCCATAGCTGGGGTCAGAGGTTCACCTTATGAAAACAGAAACTCTCTCTGGCTTGTAAGGAAATCAAACCATTGGGAGTTATTTTACTTTGTGTAGGATAAAACAGAACACGGGGGGATCAGGGTTGTCATTGGCTCAACAAAGGGACACAATCTTTATGGTAGAAGCAGCACCAACGAGGAGTCAGGAAATCTGAGTTCCTATCCTGTCTGGGCCACTGACTCTCTTGGGTCACTCTGCCTCTCTGTAATGGTACCTCGGTGGGCAGCCACGGGGTCCCCAAGTGTAAAACCAATGGATTGGACCGCTGCAGTGATTCTTACCCTTGGTTGTATGTTGGGAGTTCCCTGGGGAGCTTCAAAACAAACAAACATACAAACAAAAAAACATTGATAGCCTGACCCCAATCCCAGAGATTCTGATGACATTTAAGTGGGGTAAGCCCTCCAGCACTGGGAGTTTTAAAAATCTCACCCAATAATTCTACTGTGCAGCAGCCAAGTTGGAAAACCACTGGGCTAGGAGGTCTGGGGGGCCTCTTTCAGCCCCAGTATGCCATAACTTTACAGTGGAAGACAGTAGTTCTCAAACATTCACATGCATAAGGATGACCTGGGAAGCCTATATAAAAAATAACATTTCTCACCATATGATAGCCCTTATACATGGACTCTAAAGTACGATGCAAATGAACATATCTGCAAAACAGAAACAGACTCCCAGACATAGAAGAGAGACTTGGGGTTTTCAGTGGGGTTGGGGGCAGGGAAGGATTGGGAGTTTGGGATTAGCAGATACAAACTACAGGGTGGATAAACAGCAGGGTCCTACTGTAGAGCACAGAGAGCTATAGTCAGTATCCTGTGATCAACCATAATGGAAAAGAATAGGAAAAAGACTATACATGAAATATACAAAGAATACACATGAAACTGAATCAGAAATTAACAGAAGAAATTAACACAACAGAAAGGAACACAACATTGCAAATCAACTATACGTCAATAAAAAAGACGGGGGGAAAGGAAAAAAATAGAAGCCAAGGTTGGGTTCCCTTTGTGGGGAGGGAGCACGCAGAAGAGGGGCTGGCAGGGTTCTATTCCTTGCTCTGGGTGGCAGCTACAAGGCTGCTCACTTTCTTGTTACTCATTAAGGTATATATTTATGGTTTGTGCACTTTCATGAATGTGTGTTATATTTCACAAGAAAAACAGTTTCTAAAACTGTAAAAAAATATAAATATAAAACGTTAGCCTCCTTGAAAAGAGAAAATGGGTGAGAAAATTCTCCATATCCTGGAAATGACAGTGCCAATGGGACTCTGACAGGTAGCACTCTTTCTAAGTTCCTGCCAGCACTGTGCTATATATGCTGGGGGCACAGAGAACAGCAATCCCCATAGGATGCCTGCCCTTAGCAAGTACACGGTCCACTTCCAGGATTTTATCCCCAGGACATCATTCAGCAGAAGCGCCAAGATGATGGAGATTTGTAACAACAACAAGACTGGAAACCACCCAGATATTTACAAAAGCAGGAGGGTTTTCTCAACCTTTTGAGTAGAAAGACTATCCAGCCTACCCACACGTATACCCTGGCAGGGTCAGCCTCTTCCCTATGGACGTGGTGGTTGGTTTAGGGGGAGGCAGGTGAGCCTGCCCCAAGGGGGTGGGGGCTTGGAGGCTCAACAAAGGGGTGTGTGATGCGATGGTGACGGGTCACAAAGGGCTTGCGGTATAAATAGGGTCGGGTCAAGAGACTCTGGCAGAGTCCTGCAGGGAGGTGACGAGGTGCTTTCGTTCCCTCTCTCTCTCTCTCTCCGAGACTCAATTTGTGGCTGGTGGCTCTGTCTTGAACGAAGAGAGCCATGAGCAGTGAGAGTTTACCTCATTACACGGCCAATAGCTACTGTTCAGTGGGGGTGTCGAGGACCTCCATGGGGGTCCTGCAACGACAACTGTACGAGGGAGGAGAGTATGACATTTTCAAGTACGCTCCCATGTTTGAGAGCGACTTTATCCAGGTCAGCAAGGAAGGAGAACTGATTGACCTAGACAACCGCGTCCGAACGGTGACTGTGGGCGTCGCATCCACCAGCCCCCTCTTCCCACTACCTGACGTCATGCTGCTGGCCCGACCAAGGAAAGTCTGTGCCGGGATCACCAAGGGGAGTGGTTGCAAGCCCGTGAAGACCCTAGAGCTCACCAAGCTGCTCCCCTTGAAGTTTGTCAAGATCTCCATCCACAACCGGGAGAAACAGCAGCTGTGCCTGAATCTTGCTACCGGCCGGACTTTCTATCTGCAGCTGTGCCCCTCTTCCGACGCACAAGAAGACCTCTTTTCCTATTGGGAAAAGCTTGTCTATATCCTGAGACCACCGGTAGACAGTTACAGCAGTACCCCGATGCTCCAAACTGGAGATGCAGCGACTACAGAGGATGCCAAAATCCTAGTGGTAAGCACCGACAGGGACTCAAGAACACGGGGCAGGGCGCTTCGGGAGAGCAGGGCAAAGCTGGTCCTTCATAGCCTTTGGTGCTCTCTGAGACTCGCCTGGGAAATACCTTCTACCGTTGAAAAGGGTCAGGGACAAACGAGCTATCACTACGGGAGTCACAACACTGGAGAGGTTCTGAGTGCTTCTCCACCTTGTCCCACGAGGCCGAGTTTCAGAGAGACCTTAGGTATCATCTCGGCTGCACTGGTCTCATCACCAGGGCTGTAATCCCTTCTAGAGCATCCTGACTGTCTGGTCTCTTCCTGAACACTTACCCCAGCCCAGGTAGTCTCAGCAGGTGGGGAACATCATTCACAGTTAGGAAGTCCTTCCTTCATTGTGTCTCCCCGGGAGTCCGACACGCTGACTCAAATCAGCCCCACCCGTGGAGTCACCAAAATGTACAAGGTGTGCATCCCTTGACCCAGGAACCCCACTTCTAGGAATCTGTCCTGCAGAGAGAGAAGCACAAGGGTATAAAGTTAAAGTGTATATCATCATGGAGAATTGTATCAGTGCTCTCCCTGACCCTGGGACTGTTCAAGTACAGTGGAGTGGCCGTTTGACAGGGGTGTAGTAGATGGGGTCTTGCATCCAATGGGAGCTTAGACTGGGTGATTTCAAAGGTTATTCTAAGTATAAGGCCTTGAGTTGCTCAGCTCCAGGATGAGAGAGGAGCGGACAGTTCTGAGCTCACTTTCTGTCATCTCTATCTTACCTGTCTCTCCTCCCCTTGGCTCAGACCACAGAGCTCCACAGAGAAAGGGATCAGGATGAGGTTGGGCTTCACAAGCTTCGTGACGTGACTGGAGCCACGTCTTGTGCTTATGTGGGGGGAGAGGGAATCCATCATGCCCCCCGTGGGTCACCTGCAGCCCTGAAAGGCGCCGAAGGATCGGCGGCAGGGATGACCGTGGGCCTGGCGGGAGCCACCATCGAGGATCCAGGAGAAAGCGGATCCGTCCAGGCCACTGCAGGTGCTGCCAGCCTATCCCTGCAGGACACGAACCTGGTCTCGGCGGGTGTTGCCAGCATATCCTCGACGGGGGCAGATGGTCCAGAGAGCAGCATGAGCATGGTGTTGCCAGCTGCAGTCACAACCAGCAAGCCTGCTGCTGGAAGAGCTGAAGGGAAGGTCGCAGCCCCCATGGTCTCCACCTTGCAGAGCGAAGGCTACACGTCTGAACGGGATGGAAGCCAGAAGGTCTCCCACCCCAGGGATGAAGCCTGGAAGGAAAAAAAGGAAAGAAGGACACGTCTTCATCGAGGAAAAGTTCCCATCACCGCAGGACAGGTGAAGGTCACCACAGGACACGAGGGGACAAGACCCAGAAAGCATCCTCCCACTGGTCCTCATGCGGCCATGAAAACCCCAAAGTTGACAAAGGAAGGGAGGACAGCTCGCAGACAGAGGAAGAGCCAGCCCGCCACCAGTTCGGGGACTCTAAGTAAGACCGCCAGTGAGATCCTCTCCGTCTTTAGGCACTTCAGTCATTCCCCATTCAGAACCAAGGCTCACACATGACCACTGGGAGGTAGACAAAGCCCCGGTTGGCTGGGATCCTTCCCTAGAGAGGCAATTCCTACTTTCTCTAATAAAGGAAACAATACAACTCCGAAAGAAATGCGATCTTGTGTTTTCTATGTCCCCTCGCCTGGTAGGGACTTGACAGTGACTTCTGTGGTGTGAATTGTGCTTTGGCCTGACACCCCAGAATCAAAATTTTGTTGTACAAGATAGGTATTAAGTATCATTAAGCCATTCACTAGGGCTGGAAATAGATGCACTCTACAGAAATTTTCATTGCGAGGTTGGGAATCTTTTGAAATAAGATTTAATATGTAAATAGCTTGGGGAGAAGACAAGCTGGGGGGAGTGACTGTGTGATGTGTATACTTGCGTTGCTGAATTAATTACTTAACTCATCAAGTATTTATTGGCTGTCCGTTCTGTGCCTAGCACGAGGCTATGTTATTGAACAACCATCCTTTTCTCAGCAAAGCACTTTGCTTTGGTTATGGGCACTCTGTAGAAGGCAAGGAAATAAGCACAGAAAAAGGTTTTCGTCGCTTGCTCGAAGGTCACACGTGCATAGCCACTGCCAGAAAGAGAAGCCTGCTTTCCCAGCAAGGCTTCTCCAGGGCACTTAGGGTGGAGGGCGGACAAGTCTGCAGCCGGGGCTGAGCTTCAGGCCATAGCTGGGGTCAGAGGTTCACCTTATGAAAACAGAAACTCTCTCTGGCTTGTAAGGAAATCAAACCATTGGGAGCTATTTTACTTTGTGTAGGATAAAACAGAACACGGGGGGATCAGGGATGTCATTGGCTCAACAAAGGGACACAATCTTTATGGTAGAAGCAGCACCAACGAGGAGTCAGGAAATCTGAGTTCCTATCCTGTCTGGGCCACTGACTCTCTTGGGTCACTCTGCCTCTCTGTAATGGTACCTCGGTGGGCAGCCATGGGGTCCCCAACTGTAAAACCAATGGATTGGACCGCTGCAGTGATTCTTACCCTTGGTTGTATGTTGGGAGTTCCCTGGGGAGCTTCAAAACAAACAAACAAACAAAAAAAAAACATTGATAGCCTGACCCCAATCCCAGAGATTCTGATGACATTTAAGTGGGGTAAGCCCTCCAGCACTGGGAGTTTTAAAAATCTCACCCAATAATTCTACTGTGCAGCAGCCAAGTTGGAAAACCACTGGGCTAGGAGGTCTGGGGGGCCTCTTTCAGCCCCAGTATGCCATAACTTTACAGTGGAAGACAGTAGTTCTCAAACATTCACATGCATAAGGATGACCTGGGAAGCCTATATAAAAAATAACATTTCTCACCATATGATAGCCCTTATACATGGACTCTAAAGTACGATGCAAATGAACATATCTGCAAAACAGAAACAGACTCCCAGACATAGAAGAGAGACTTGGGGTTTTCAGTGGGGTTGGGGGCAGGGAAGGATTGGGAGTTTGGGATTAGCAGATACAAACTACAGGGTGGATAAACAGCAGGGTCCTACTGTAGAGCACAGAGAGCTATAGTCAGTATCCTGTGATCAACCATAATGGAAAAGAATAGGAAAAAGACTATACATGAAATATACAAAGAATACACATGAAACTGAATCAGAAATTAACAGAAGAAATTAACACAACAGAAAGGAACACAACATTGCAAATCAACTATACGTCAATAAAAAAGAAGGGGGGAAAGGAAAAAAATAGAAGCCAAGGTTGGGTTCCCTTTGTGGGGAGGGAGCACGCAGAAGAGGGGCTGGCAGGGTTCTATTCCTTGCTCTGGGTGGCAGCTACAAGGCTGCTCACTTTCTTGTTACTCATTAAGGTATATATTTATGGTTTGTGCACTTTCATGAATGTGTGTTATATTTCACAAGAAAAACAGTTTCTAAAACTGTAAAAAAATATAAATATAAAACGTTAGCCTCCTTGAAAAGAGAAAATGGGTGAGAAAATTCTCCATATCCTGGAAATGACAGTACCAATGGGACTCTGACAGGTAGCACTCTTTCTAAGTTCCTGCCAGCACTGTGCTATATATGCTGGGGGCACAGAGAACAGCAATCCCCATAGGATGCCTGCCCTTAGCAAGTACACGGTCCACTTCCAGGATTTTATCCCCAGGACATCATTCAGCAGAAGCGCCAAGATGATGGAGATTTGTAACAACAACAAGACTGGAAACCACCCAGATATTTACAAAAGCAGGAGGGTTTTCTCAACCTTTTGAGTAGAAAGACTATCCAGCCTACCCACACGTATACCCTGGCAGGGTCAGCCTGTTCCCTATGGACGTGGTGGTTGGTTTAGGGGGAGGCAGGTGAGCCTGCCCCAAGGGGGTGGGGGCTTGGAGGCTCAACAAAGGGGTGTGTGATGCGATGGTGACGGGTCACAAAGGGCTTGCGGTATAAATAGGGTCGGGTCAAGAGACTCTGGCAGAGTCCTGCAGGGAGGTGACGAGGTGCTTTCGTTCCCTCTCTCTCTCTCTCTCCGAGACTCAATTTGTGGCTGGTGGCTCTGTCTTGAACGAAGAGAGCCATGAGCAGTGAGAGTTTACCTCATTACACGGCCAATAGCTACTGTTCAGTGGGGGTGTCGAGGACCTCCATGGGGGTCCTGCAACGACAACTGTACGAGGGAGGAGAGTATGACATTTTCAAGTACGCTCCCATGTTTGAGAGCGACTTTATCCAGGTCAGCAAGGAAGGAGAACTGATTGACCTAGACAACCGCGTCCGAACGGTGACTGTGGGCGTCGCATCCACCAGCCCCCTCTTCCCACTACCTGACGTCATGCTGCTGGCCCGACCAAGGAAAGTCTGTGCCGGGATCACCAAGGGGAGTGGTTGCAAGCCCGTGAAGACCCTAGAGCTCACCAAGCTGCTCCCCTTGAAGTTTGTCAAGATCTCCATCCACAACCGGGAGAAACAGCAGCTGTGCCTGAATCTTGCTACCGGCCGGACTTTCTATCTGCAGCTGTGCCCCTCTTCCGACGCACAAGAAGACCTCTTTTCCTATTGGGAAAAGCTTGTCTATATCCTGAGACCACCGGTAGACAGTTACAGCAGTACCCCGATGCTCCAAACTGGAGATGCAGCGACTACAGAGGATGCCAAAATCCTAGTGGTAAGCACCGACAGGGACTCAAGAACACGGGGCAGGGCGCTTCGGGAGAGCAGGGCAAAGCTGGTCCTTCATAGCCTTTGGTGCTCTCTGAGACTCGCCTGGGAAATACCTTCTACCGTTGAAAAGGGTCAGGGACAAACGAGCTATCACTACGGGAGTCACAACACTGGAGAGGTTCTGAGTGCTTCTCCACCTTGTCCCACGAGGCCGAGTTTCAGAGAGACCTTAGGTATCATCTCGGCTGCACTGGTCTCATCACCAGGGCTGTAATCCCTTCTAGAGCATCCTGACTGTCTGGTCTCTTCCTGAACACTTACCCCAGCCCAGGTAGTCTCAGCAGGTGGGGAACATCATTCACAGTTAGGAAGTCCTTCCTTCATTGTGTCTCCCCGGGAGTCCGACACGCTGACTCAAATCAGCCCCACCCGTGGAGTCACCAAAATGTACAAGGTGTGCATCCCTTGACCCAGGAACCCCACTTCTAGGAATCTGTCCTGCAGAGAGAGAAGCACAAGGGTATAAAGTTAAAGTGTATATCATCATGGAGAATTGTATCAGTGCTCTCCCTGACCCTGGGACTGTTCAAGTACAGTGGAGTGGCCGTTTGACAGGGGTGCAGTAGATGGGGTCTTGCATCCAATGGGAGCTTAGACTGGGTGATTTCAAAGGTTATTCTAAGTATAAGGCCTTGAGTTGCTCAGCTCCAGGATGAGAGAGGAGCGGACAGTTCTGAGCTCACTTTCTGTCATCTCTATCTTACCTGTCTCTCCTCCCCTTGGCTCAGACCACAGAGCTCCACAGAGAAAGGGATCAGGATGAGGTTGGGCTTCACAAGCTTCGTGACGTGACTGGAGCCACGTCTTGTGCTTATGTGGGGGGAGAGGGAATCCATCATGCCCCCCGTGGGTCACCTGCAGCCCTGAAAGGCGCCGAAGGATCGGCGGCAGGGATGACCGTGGGCCTGGCGGGAGCCACCATCGAGGATCCAGGAGAAAGCGGATCCGTCCAGGCCACTGCAGGTGCTGCCAGCCTATCCCTGCAGGACACGAACCTGGTCTCGGCGGGTGTTGCCAGCATATCCTCGACGGGGGCAGATGGTCCAGAGAGCAGCATGAGCATGGTGTTGCCAGCTGCAGTCACAACCAGCAAGCCTGCTGCTGGAAGAGCTGAAGGGAAGGTCGCAGCCCCCATGGTCTCCACCTTGCAGAGGGAAGGCTACACGTCTGAACGGGATGGAAGCCAGAAGGTCTCCCACCCCAGGGATGAAGCCTGGAAGGAAAAAAAGGAAAGAAGGACACGTCTTCATCGAGGAAAAGTTCCCATCACCGCAGGACAGGTGAAGGTCACCACAGGACACGAGGGGACAAGACCCAGAAAGCATCCTCCCACTGGTCCTCATGCGGCCATGAAAACCCCAAAGTTGACAAAGGAAGGGAGGACAGCTCGCAGACAGAGGAAGAGCCAGCCCGCCACCAGTTCGGGGACTCTAAGTAAGACCGCCAGTGAGATCCTCTCCGTCTTTAGGCACTTCAGTCATTCCCCATTCAGAACCAAGGCTCACACATGACCACTGGGAGGTAGACAAAGCCCCGGTTGGCTGGGATCCTTCCCTAGAGAGGCAATTCCTACTTTCTCTAATAAAGGAAACAATACAACTCCGAAAGAAATGCGATCTTGTGTTTTCTATGTCCCCTCGCCTGGTAGGGACTTGACAGTGACTTCTGTGGTGCGAATTGTGCTTTGGCCTGACACCCCAGAATCAAAATTTTGTTGTACAAGATAGGTATTAAGTATCATTAAGCCATTCACTAGGGCTGGAAATAGATGCACTCTACAGAAATTTTCATTGCGAGGTTGGGAATCTTTTGAAATAAGATTTAATATGTAAATAGCTTGGGGAGAAGACAAGCTGGGGGGAGTGACTGTGTGATGTGTATACTTGCGTTGCTGAATTAATTACTTAACTCATCAAGTATTTATTGGCTGTCCGTTCTGTGCCTAGCACGAGGCTATGTTATTGAACAACCATCCTTTTCTCAGCAAAGCACTTTGCTTTGGTTATGGGCACTCTGTAGAAGGCAAGGAAATAAGCACAGAAAAAGGTTTTCGTCGCTTGCTCAAAGGTCACACGTGCATAGCCACTGCCAGAAAGAGAAGCCTGTTTTCCCAGCAAGGCTTCTCCAGGGCACTTACGGTGGAGGGAGGACAAGTCTGCAGCCGGGGCTGAGCTTCAGGCCATAGCTGGGGTCAGAGGTTCACCTTATGAAAACAGAAACTCTCTCTGGCTTGTAAGGAAATCAAACCATTGGGAGTTATTTTACTTTGTGTAGGATAAAACAGAACACGGGGGGATCAGGGTTGTCATTGGCTCAACAAAGGGACACAATCTTTATGGTAGAAGCAGCACCAACGAGGAGTCAGGAAATCTGAGTTCCTATCCTGTCTGGGCCACTGACTCTCTTGGGTCACTCTGCCTCTCTGTAATGGTACCTCGGTGGGCAGCCACGGGGTCCCCAAGTGTAAAACCAATGGATTGGACCGCTGCAGTGATTCTTACCCTTGGTTGTATGTTGGGAGTTCCCTGGGGAGCTTCAAAACAAACAAACAAACAAACAAAAAAACATTGATAGCCTGACCCCAATCCCAGAGATTCTGATGACATTTAAGTGGGGTAAGCCCTCCAGCACTGGGAGTTTTAAAAATCTCACCCAATAATTCTACTGTGCAGCAGCCAAGTTGGAAAACCACTGGGCTAGGAGGTCTGGGGGGCCTCTTTCAGCCCCAGTATGCCATAACTTTACAGTGGAAGACAGTAGTTCTCAAACATTCACATGCATAAGGATGACCTGGGAAGCCTATATAAAAAATAACATTTCTCACCATATGATAGCCCTTATACATGGACTCTAAAGTACGATGCAAATGAACATATCTGCAAAACAGAAACAGACTCCCAGACATAGAAGAGAGACTTGGGGTTTTCAGTGGGGTTGGGGGCAGGGAAGGATTGGGAGTTTGGGATTAGCAGATACAAACTACAGGGTGGATAAACAGCAGGGTCCTACTGTAGAGCACAGAGAGCTATAGTCAGTATCCTGTGATCAACCATAATGGAAAAGAATAGGAAAAAGACTATACATGAAATATACAAAGAATACACATGAAACTGAATCAGAAATTAACAGAAGAAATTAACACAACAGAAAGGAACACAACATTGCAAATCAACTATACGTCAATAAAAAAGACGGGGGGAAAGGAAAAAAATAGAAGCCAAGGTTGGGTTCCCTTTGTGGGGAGGGAGCACGCAGAAGAGGGGCTGGCAGGGTTCTATTCCTTGCTCTGGGTGGCAGCTACAAGGCTGCTCACTTTCTTGTTACTCATTAAGGTATATATTTATGGTTTGTGCACTTTCATGAATGTGTGTTATATTTCACAAGAAAAACAGTTTCTAAAACTGTAAAAAAATATAAATATAAAACGTTAGCCTCCTTGAAAAGAGAAAATGGGTGAGAAAATTCTCCATATCCTGGAAATGACAGTGCCAATGGGACTCTGACAGGTAGCACTCTTTCTAAGTTCCTGCCAGCACTGTGCTATATATGCTGGGGGCACAGAGAACAGCAATCCCCATAGGATGCCTGCCCTTAGCAAGTACACGGTCCACTTCCAGGATTTTATCCCCAGGACATCATTCAGCAGAAGCGCCAAGATGATGGAGATTTGTAACAACAACAAGACTGGAAACCACCCAGATATTTACAAAAGCAGGAGGGTTTTCTCAACCTTTTGAGTAGAAAGACTATCCAGCCTACCCACACGTATACCCTGGCAGGGTCAGCCTCTTCCCTATGGACGTGGTGGTTGGTTTAGGGGGAGGCAGGTGAGCCTGCCCCAAGGGGGTGGGGGCTTGGAGGCTCAACAAAGGGGTGTGTGATGCGATGGTGACGGGTCACAAAGGGCTTGCGGTATAAATAGGGTCGGGTCAAGAGACTCTGGCAGAGTCCTGCAGGGAGGTGACGAGGTGCTTTCGTTCCCTCTCTCTCTCTCTCTCCGAGACTCAATTTGTGGCTGGTGGCTCTGTCTTGAACGAAGAGAGCCATGAGCAGTGAGAGTTTACCTCATTACACGGCCAATAGCTACTGTTCAGTGGGGGTGTCGAGGACCTCCATGGGGGTCCTGCAACGACAACTGTACGAGGGAGGAGAGTATGACATTTTCAAGTACGCTCCCATGTTTGAGAGCGACTTTATCCAGGTCAGCAAGGAAGGAGAACTGATTGACCTAGACAACCGCGTCCGAACGGTGACTGTGGGCGTCGCATCCACCAGCCCCCTCTTCCCACTACCTGACGTCATGCTGCTGGCCCGACCAAGGAAAGTCTGTGCCGGGATCACCAAGGGGAGTGGTTGCAAGCCCGTGAAGACCCTAGAGCTCACCAAGCTGCTCCCCTTGAAGTTTGTCAAGATCTCCATCCACAACCGGGAGAAACAGCAGCTGTGCCTGAATCTTGCTACCGGCCGGACTTTCTATCTGCAGCTGTGCCCCTCTTCCGACGCACAAGAAGACCTCTTTTCCTATTGGGAAAAGCTTGTCTATATCCTGAGACCACCGGTAGACAGTTACAGCAGTACCCCGATGCTCCAAACTGGAGATGCAGCGACTACAGAGGATGCCAAAATCCTAGTGGTAAGCACCGACAGGGACTCAAGAACACGGGGCAGGGCGCTTCGGGAGAGCAGGGCAAAGCTGGTCCTTCATAGCCTTTGGTGCTCTCTGAGACTCGCCTGGGAAATACCTTCTACCGTTGAAAAGGGTCAGGGACAAACGAGCTATCACTACGGGAGTCACAACACTGGAGAGGTTCTGAGTGCTTCTCCACCTTGTCCCACGAGGCCGAGTTTCAGAGAGACCTTAGGTATCATCTCGGCTGCACTGGTCTCATCACCAGGGCTGTAATCCCTTCTAGAGCATCCTGACTGTCTGGTCTCTTCCTGAACACTTACCCCAGCCCAGGTAGTCTCAGCAGGTGGGGAACATCATTCACAGTTAGGAAGTCCTTCCTTCATTGTGTCTCCCCGGGAGTCCGACACGCTGACTCAAATCAGCCCCACCCGTGGAGTCACCAAAATGTACAAGGTGTGCATCCCTTGACCCAGGAACCCCACTTCTAGGAATCTGTCCTGCAGAGAGAGAAGCACAAGGGTATAAAGTTAAAGTGTATATCATCATGGAGAATTGTATCAGTGCTCTCCCTGACCCTGGGACTGTTCAAGTACAGTGGAGTGGCCGTTTGACAGGGGTGTAGTAGATGGGGTCTTGCATCCAATGGGAGCTTAGACTGGGTGATTTCAAAGGTTATTCTAAGTATAAGGCCTTGAGTTGCTCAGCTCCAGGATGAGAGAGGAGCGGACAGTTCTGAGCTCACTTTCTGTCATCTCTATCTTACCTGTCTCTCCTCCCCTTGGCTCAGACCACAGAGCTCCACAGAGAAAGGGATCAGGATGAGGTTGGGCTTCACAAGCTTCGTGACGTGACTGGAGCCACGTCTTGTGCTTATGTGGGGGGAGAGGGAATCCATCATGCCCCCCGTGGGTCACCTGCAGCCCTGAAAGGCGCCGAAGGATCGGCGGCAGGGATGACCGTGGGCCTGGCGGGAGCCACCATCGAGGATCCAGGAGAAAGCGGATCCGTCCAGGCCACTGCAGGTGCTGCCAGCCTATCCCTGCAGGACACGAACCTGGTCTCGGCGGGTGTTGCCAGCATATCCTCGACGGGGGCAGATGGTCCAGAGAGCAGCATGAGCATGGTGTTGCCAGCTGCAGTCACAACCAGCAAGCCTGCTGCTGGAAGAGCTGAAGGGAAGGTCGCAGCCCCCATGGTCTCCACCTTGCAGAGCGAAGGCTACACGTCTGAACGGGATGGAAGCCAGAAGGTCTCCCACCCCAGGGATGAAGCCTGGAAGGAAAAAAAGGAAAGAAGGACACGTCTTCATCGAGGAAAAGTTCCCATCACCGCAGGACAGGTGAAGGTCACCACAGGACACGAGGGGACAAGACCCAGAAAGCATCCTCCCACTGGTCCTCATGCGGCCATGAAAACCCCAAAGTTGACAAAGGAAGGGAGGACAGCTCGCAGACAGAGGAAGAGCCAGCCCGCCACCAGTTCGGGGACTCTAAGTAAGACCGCCAGTGAGATCCTCTCCGTCTTTAGGCACTTCAGTCATTCCCCATTCAGAACCAAGGCTCACACATGACCACTGGGAGGTAGACAAAGCCCCGGTTGGCTGGGATCCTTCCCTAGAGAGGCAATTCCTACTTTCTCTAATAAAGGAAACAATACAACTCCGAAAGAAATGCGATCTTGTGTTTTCTATGTCCCCTCGCCTGGTAGGGACTTGACAGTGACTTCTGTGGTGTGAATTGTGCTTTGGCCTGACACCCCAGAATCAAAATTTTGTTGTACAAGATAGGTATTAAGTATCATTAAGCCATTCACTAGGGCTGGAAATAGATGCACTCTACAGAAATTTTCATTGCGAGGTTGGGAATCTTTTGAAATAAGATTTAATATGTAAATAGCTTGGGGAGAAGACAAGCTGGGGGGAGTGACTGTGTGATGTGTATACTTGCGTTGCTGAATTAATTACTTAACTCATCAAGTATTTATTGGCTGTCCGTTCTGTGCCTAGCACGAGGCTATGTTATTGAACAACCATCCTTTTCTCAGCAAAGCACTTTGCTTTGGTTATGGGCACTCTGTAGAAGGCAAGGAAATAAGCACAGAAAAAGGTTTTCGTCGCTTGCTCGAAGGTCACACGTGCATAGCCACTGCCAGAAAGAGAAGCCTGCTTTCCCAGCAAGGCTTCTCCAGGGCACTTAGGGTGGAGGGCGGACAAGTCTGCAGCCGGGGCTGAGCTTCAGGCCATAGCTGGGGTCAGAGGTTCACCTTATGAAAACAGAAACTCTCTCTGGCTTGTAAGGAAATCAAACCATTGGGAGCTATTTTACTTTGTGTAGGATAAAACAGAACACGGGGGGATCAGGGATGTCATTGGCTCAACAAAGGGACACAATCTTTATGGTAGAAGCAGCACCAACGAGGAGTCAGGAAATCTGAGTTCCTATCCTGTCTGGGCCACTGACTCTCTTGGGTCACTCTGCCTCTCTGTAATGGTACCTCGGTGGGCAGCCATGGGGTCCCCAACTGTAAAACCAATGGATTGGACCGCTGCAGTGATTCTTACCCTTGGTTGTATGTTGGGAGTTCCCTGGGGAGCTTCAAAACAAACAAACAAACAAAAAAAAAACATTGATAGCCTGACCCCAATCCCAGAGATTCTGATGACATTTAAGTGGGGTAAGCCCTCCAGCACTGGGAGTTTTAAAAATCTCACCCAATAATTCTACTGTGCAGCAGCCAAGTTGGAAAACCACTGGGCTAGGAGGTCTGGGGGGCCTCTTTCAGCCCCAGTATGCCATAACTTTACAGTGGAAGACAGTAGTTCTCAAACATTCACATGCATAAGGATGACCTGGGAAGCCTATATAAAAAATAACATTTCTCACCATATGATAGCCCTTATACATGGACTCTAAAGTACGATGCAAATGAACATATCTGCAAAACAGAAACAGACTCCCAGACATAGAAGAGAGACTTGGGGTTTTCAGTGGGGTTGGGGGCAGGGAAGGATTGGGAGTTTGGGATTAGCAGATACAAACTACAGGGTGGATAAACAGCAGGGTCCTACTGTAGAGCACAGAGAGCTATAGTCAGTATCCTGTGATCAACCATAATGGAAAAGAATAGGAAAAAGACTATACATGAAATATACAAAGAATACACATGAAACTGAATCAGAAATTAACAGAAGAAATTAACACAACAGAAAGGAACACAACATTGCAAATCAACTATACGTCAATAAAAAAGAAGGGGGGAAAGGAAAAAAATAGAAGCCAAGGTTGGGTTCCCTTTGTGGGGAGGGAGCACGCAGAAGAGGGGCTGGCAGGGTTCTATTCCTTGCTCTGGGTGGCAGCTACAAGGCTGCTCACTTTCTTGTTACTCATTAAGGTATATATTTATGGTTTGTGCACTTTCATGAATGTGTGTTATATTTCACAAGAAAAACAGTTTCTAAAACTGTAAAAAAATATAAATATAAAACGTTAGCCTCCTTGAAAAGAGAAAATGGGTGAGAAAATTCTCCATATCCTGGAAATGACAGTACCAATGGGACTCTGACAGGTAGCACTCTTTCTAAGTTCCTGCCAGCACTGTGCTATATATGCTGGGGGCACAGAGAACAGCAATCCCCATAGGATGCCTGCCCTTAGCAAGTACACGGTCCACTTCCAGGATTTTATCCCCAGGACATCATTCAGCAGAAGCGCCAAGATGATGGAGATTTGTAACAACAACAAGACTGGAAACCACCCAGATATTTACAAAAGCAGGAGGGTTTTCTCAACCTTTTGAGTAGAAAGACTATCCAGCCTACCCACACGTATACCCTGGCAGGGTCAGCCTGTTCCCTATGGACGTGGTGGTTGGTTTAGGGGGAGGCAGGTGAGCCTGCCCCAAGGGGGTGGGGGCTTGGAGGCTCAACAAAGGGGTGTGTGATGCGATGGTGACGGGTCACAAAGGGCTTGCGGTATAAATAGGGTCGGGTCAAGAGACTCTGGCAGAGTCCTGCAGGGAGGTGACGAGGTGCTTTCGTTCCCTCTCTCTCTCTCTCTCCGAGACTCAATTTGTGGCTGGTGGCTCTGTCTTGAACGAAGAGAGCCATGAGCAGTGAGAGTTTACCTCATTACACGGCCAATAGCTACTGTTCAGTGGGGGTGTCGAGGACCTCCATGGGGGTCCTGCAACGACAACTGTACGAGGGAGGAGAGTATGACATTTTCAAGTACGCTCCCATGTTTGAGAGCGACTTTATCCAGGTCAGCAAGGAAGGAGAACTGATTGACCTAGACAACCGCGTCCGAACGGTGACTGTGGGCGTCGCATCCACCAGCCCCCTCTTCCCACTACCTGACGTCATGCTGCTGGCCCGACCAAGGAAAGTCTGTGCCGGGATCACCAAGGGGAGTGGTTGCAAGCCCGTGAAGACCCTAGAGCTCACCAAGCTGCTCCCCTTGAAGTTTGTCAAGATCTCCATCCACAACCGGGAGAAACAGCAGCTGTGCCTGAATCTTGCTACCGGCCGGACTTTCTATCTGCAGCTGTGCCCCTCTTCCGACGCACAAGAAGACCTCTTTTCCTATTGGGAAAAGCTTGTCTATATCCTGAGACCACCGGTAGACAGTTACAGCAGTACCCCGATGCTCCAAACTGGAGATGCAGCGACTACAGAGGATGCCAAAATCCTAGTGGTAAGCACCGACAGGGACTCAAGAACACGGGGCAGGGCGCTTCGGGAGAGCAGGGCAAAGCTGGTCCTTCATAGCCTTTGGTGCTCTCTGAGACTCGCCTGGGAAATACCTTCTACCGTTGAAAAGGGTCAGGGACAAACGAGCTATCACTACGGGAGTCACAACACTGGAGAGGTTCTGAGTGCTTCTCCACCTTGTCCCACGAGGCCGAGTTTCAGAGAGACCTTAGGTATCATCTCGGCTGCACTGGTCTCATCACCAGGGCTGTAATCCCTTCTAGAGCATCCTGACTGTCTGGTCTCTTCCTGAACACTTACCCCAGCCCAGGTAGTCTCAGCAGGTGGGGAACATCATTCACAGTTAGGAAGTCCTTCCTTCATTGTGTCTCCCCGGGAGTCCGACACGCTGACTCAAATCAGCCCCACCCGTGGAGTCACCAAAATGTACAAGGTGTGCATCCCTTGACCCAGGAACCCCACTTCTAGGAATCTGTCCTGCAGAGAGAGAAGCACAAGGGTATAAAGTTAAAGTGTATATCATCATGGAGAATTGTATCAGTGCTCTCCCTGACCCTGGGACTGTTCAAGTACAGTGGAGTGGCCGTTTGACAGGGGTGCAGTAGATGGGGTCTTGCATCCAATGGGAGCTTAGACTGGGTGATTTCAAAGGTTATTCTAAGTATAAGGCCTTGAGTTGCTCAGCTCCAGGATGAGAGAGGAGCGGACAGTTCTGAGCTCACTTTCTGTCATCTCTATCTTACCTGTCTCTCCTCCCCTTGGCTCAGACCACAGAGCTCCACAGAGAAAGGGATCAGGATGAGGTTGGGCTTCACAAGCTTCGTGACGTGACTGGAGCCACGTCTTGTGCTTATGTGGGGGGAGAGGGAATCCATCATGCCCCCCGTGGGTCACCTGCAGCCCTGAAAGGCGCCGAAGGATCGGCGGCAGGGATGACCGTGGGCCTGGCGGGAGCCACCATCGAGGATCCAGGAGAAAGCGGATCCGTCCAGGCCACTGCAGGTGCTGCCAGCCTATCCCTGCAGGACACGAACCTGGTCTCGGCGGGTGTTGCCAGCATATCCTCGACGGGGGCAGATGGTCCAGAGAGCAGCATGAGCATGGTGTTGCCAGCTGCAGTCACAACCAGCAAGCCTGCTGCTGGAAGAGCTGAAGGGAAGGTCGCAGCCCCCATGGTCTCCACCTTGCAGAGCGAAGGCTACACGTCTGAACGGGATGGAAGCCAGAAGGTCTCCCACCCCAGGGATGAAGCCTGGAAGGAAAAAAAGGAAAGAAGGACACGTCTTCATCGAGGAAAAGTTCCCATCACCGCAGGACAGGTGAAGGTCACCACAGGACACGAGGGGACAAGACCCAGAAAGCATCCTCCCACTGGTCCTCATGCGGCCATGAAAACCCCAAAGTTGACAAAGGAAGGGAGGACAGCTCGCAGACAGAGGAAGAGCCAGCCCGCCACCAGTTCGGGGACTCTAAGTAAGACCGCCAGTGAGATCCTCTCCGTCTTTAGGCACTTCAGTCATTCCCCATTCAGAACCAAGGCTCACACATGACCACTGGGAGGTAGACAAAGCCCCGGTTGGCTGGGATCCTTCCCTAGAGAGGCAATTCCTACTTTCTCTAATAAAGGAAACAATACAACTCCGAAAGAAATGCGATCTTGTGTTTTCTATGTCCCCTCGCCTGGTAGGGACTTGACAGTGACTTCTGTGGTGTGAATTGTGCTTTGGCCTGACACCCCAGAATCAAAATTTTGTTGTACAAGATAGGTATTAAGTATCATTAAGCCATTCACTAGGGCTGGAAATAGATGCACTCTACAGAAATTTTCATTGCGAGGTTGGGAATCTTTTGAAATAAGATTTAATATGTAAATAGCTTGGGGAGAAGACAAGCTGGGGGGAGTGACTGTGTGATGTGTATACTTGCGTTGCTGAATTAATTACTTAACTCATCAAGTATTTATTGGCTGTCCGTTCTGTGCCTAGCACGAGGCTATGTTATTGAACAACCATCCTTTTCTCAGCAAAGCACTTTGCTTTGGTTATGGGCACTCTGTAGAAGGCAAGGAAATAAGCACAGAAAAAGGTTTTCGTCGCTTGCTCGAAGGTCACACGTGCATAGCCACTGCCAGAAAGAGAAGCCTGCTTTCCCAGCAAGGCTTCTCCAGGGCACTTAGGGTGGAGGGCGGACAAGTCTGCAGCCGGGGCTGAGCTTCAGGCCATAGCTGGGGTCAGAGGTTCACCTTATGAAAACAGAAACTCTCTCTGGCTTGTAAGGAAATCAAACCATTGGGAGCTATTTTACTTTGTGTAGGATAAAACAGAACATGGGGGGATCAGGGTTGTCATTGGCTCAACAAAGGGACACAATCTTTATGGTAGAAGCAGCACCAACGAGGAGTCAGGAAATCTGAGTTCCTATCCTGTCTGGGCCACTGACTCTCTTGGGTCACTCTGCCTCTCTGTAATGGTACCTCGGTGGGCAGCCATGGGGTCCCCAACTGTAAAACCAATGGATTGGACCGCTGCAGTGATTCTTACCCTTGGTTGTATGTTGGGAGTTCCCTGGGGAGCTTCAAAACAAACAAACAAACAAAAAAAAAACATTGATAGCCTGACCCCAATCCCAGAGATTCTGATGACATTTAAGTGGGGTAAGCCCTCCAGCACTGGGAGTTTTAAAAATCTCACCCAATAATTCTACTGTGCAGCAGCCAAGTTGGAAAACCACTGGGCTAGGAGGTCTGGGGGGCCTCTTTCAGCCCCAGTATGCCATAACTTTACAGTGGAAGACAGTAGTTCTCAAACATTCACATGCATAAGGATGACCTGGGAAGCCTATATAAAAAATAACATTTCTCACCATATGATAGCCCTTATACATGGACTCTAAAGTACGATGCAAATGAACATATCTGCAAAACAGAAACAGACTCCCAGACATAGAAGAGAGACTTGGGGTTTTCAGTGGGGTTGGGGGCAGGGAAGGATTGGGAGTTTGGGATTAGCAGATACAAACTACAGGGTGGATAAACAGCAGGGTCCTACTGTAGAGCACAGAGAGCTATAGTCAGTATCCTGTGATCAACCATAATGGAAAAGAATAGGAAAAAGACTATACATGAAATATACAAAGAATACACATGAAACTGAATCAGAAATTAACAGAAGAAATTAACACAACAGAAAGGAACACAACATTGCAAATCAACTATACGTCAATAAAAAAGAAGGGGGGAAAGGAAAAAAATAGAAGCCAAGGTTGGGTTCCCTTTGTGGGGAGGGAGCACGCAGAAGAGGGGCTGGCAGGGTTCTATTCCTTGCTCTGGGTGGCAGCTACAAGGCTGCTCACTTTCTTGTTACTCATTAAGGTATATATTTATGGTTTGTGCACTTTCATGAATGTGTGTTATATTTCACAAGAAAAACAGTTTCTAAAACTGTAAAAAAATATAAATATAAAACGTTAGCCTCCTTGAAAAGAGAAAATGGGTGAGAAAATTCTCCATATCCTGGAAATGACAGTACCAATGGGACTCTGACAGGTAGCACTCTTTCTAAGTTCCTGCCAGCACTGTGCTATATATGCTGGGGGCACAGAGAACAGCAATCCCCATAGGATGCCTGCCCTTAGCAAGTACACGGTCCACTTCCAGGATTTTATCCCCAGGACATCATTCAGCAGAAGCGCCAAGATGATGGAGATTTGTAACAACAACAAGACTGGAAACCACCCAGATATTTACAAAAGCAGGAGGGTTTTCTCAACCTTTTGAGTAGAAAGACTATCCAGCCTACCCACACGTATACCCTGGCAGGGTCAGCCTGTTCCCTATGGACGTGGTGGTTGGTTTAGGGGGAGGCTGGTGAGCCTGCCCCAAGGGGGTGGGGGCTTGGAGGCTCAACAAAGGGGTGTGTGATGCGATGGTGACGGGTCCCAAAGGGCTTGCGGTATAAATAGGGTCGGGTCAAGAGACTCTGGCAGAGTCCTGCAGGGAGGTGACGAGGTGCTTTCGTTCCCTCTCTCTCTCTCTCTCTCCGAGACTCAATTTGTGGCTGGTGGCTCTGTCTTGAACGAAGAGAGCCATGAGCAGTGAGAGTTTACCTCATTACACGGCCAATAGCTACTGTTCAGTGGGGGTGTCGAGGACCTCCATGGGGGTCCTGCAACGACAACTGTACGAGGGAGGAGAGTATGACATTTTCAAGTACGCTCCCATGTTTGAGAGCGACTTTATCCAGGTCAGCAAGGAAGGAGAACTGATTGACCTAGACAACCGCGTCCGAACGGTGACTGTGGGCGTCGCATCCACCAGCCCCCTCTTCCCACTACCTGACGTCATGCTGCTGGCCCGACCAAGGAAAGTCTGTGCCGGGATCACCAAGGGGAGAGGTTGCAAGCCCGTGAAGACCCTAGAGCTCACCAAGCTGCTCCCCTTGAAGTTTGTCAAGATCTCCATCCACAACCGGGAGAAACAGCAGCTGTGCCTGAATCTTGCTACCGGCCGGACTTTCTATCTGCAGCTGTGCCCCTCTTCCGACGCACAAGAAGACCTCTTTTCCTATTGGGAAAAGCTTGTCTATATCCTGAGACCACCGGTAGACAGTTACAGCAGTACCCCGATGCTCCAAACTGGAGATGCAGCGACTACAGAGGATGCCAAAATCCTAGTGGTAAGCACCGACAGGGACTCAAGAACACGGGGCAGGGCGCTTCGGGAGAGCAGGGCAAAGCTGGTCCTTCATAGCCTTTGGTGCTCTCTGAGACTCGCCTGGGAAATACCTTCTACCGTTGAAAAGGGTCAGGGACAAACGAGCTATCACTACGGGAGTCACAACACTGGAGAGGTTCTGAGTGCTTCTCCACCTTGTCCCACGAGGCCGAGTTTCAGAGAGACCTTAGGTATCATCTCGGCTGCACTGGTCTCATCACCAGGGCTGTAATCCCTTCTACAGCATCCTGACTGTCTGGTCTCTTCCTGAACACTTACCCCAGCCCAGGTAGTCTCAGCAGGTGGGGAACATCATTCACAGTTAGGAAGTCCTTCCTTCATTGTGTCTCCCCGGGAGTCCGACACGCTGACTCAAATCAGCCCCACCCGTGGAGTCACCAAAATGTACAAGGTGTGCATCCCTTGACCCAGGAACCCCACTTCTAGGAATCTGTTCTGCAGAGAGAGAAGCACAAGGGTATAAAGTTAAAGTGTATATCATCATGGAGAATTGTATCAGTGCTCTCCCTGACCCTGGGACTGTTCAAGTACAGTGGAGTGGCCGTTTGACAGGGGTGCAGTAGATGGGGTCTTGCATCCAATGGGAGCTTAGACTGGGTGATTTCAAAGGTTATTCTAAGTATAAGGCCTTGAGTTGCTCAGCTCCAGGATGAGAGAGGAGCGGACAGTTCTGAGCTCACTTTCTGTCATCTCTATCTTACCTGTCTCTCCTCCCCTTGGCTCAGACCACAGAGCTCCACAGAGAAAGGGATCAGGATGAGGTTGGGCTTCACAAGCTTCGTGACGTGACTGGAGCCACGTCTTGTGCTTATGTGGGGGGAGAGGGAATCCATCATGCCCCCCGTGGGTCACCTGCAGCCCTGAAAGGCGCCGAAGGATCGGCGGCAGGGATGACCGTGGGCCTGGCGGGAGCCACCATCGAGGATCCAGGAGAAAGCGGATCCGTCCAGGCCACTGCAGGTGCTGCCAGCCTATCCCTGCAGGACACGAACCTGGTCTCGGCGGGTGTTGCCAGCATATCCTCGACGGGGGCAGATGGTCCAGAGAGCAGCATGAGCATGGTGTTGCCAGCTGCAGTCACAACCAGCAAGCCTGCTGCTGGAAGAGCTGAAGGGAAGGTCGCAGCCCCCATGGTCTCCACCTTGCAGAGGGAAGGCTACACGTCTGAACGGGATGGAAGCCAGAAGGTCTCCCACCCCAGGGATGAAGCCTGGAAGGAAAAAAAGGAAAGAAGGACACGTCTTCATCGAGGAAAAGTTCCCATCACCGCAGGACAGGTGAAGGTCACCACAGGACACGAGGGGACAAGACCCAGAAAGCATCCTCCCACTGGTCCTCATGCGGCCATGAAAACCCCAAAGTTGACAAAGGAGGGGAGGACAGCTCGCAGACGGAGGAAGAGCCAGCCCGCCACCAGTTCGGGGACTCTAAGTAAGACCGCCAGTGAGATCCGCTCCGTCTTTAGGCGCTTCAGTCATTCCCCATTCAGCACCAAGGCTCACACATGACCACTGGGAGGTAGACAAAGCCCCGGTTGGCTTGGATCCTTCCCTAGAGAGGCAATTCCTACTTTCTCTAATAAAGGAAACCATACAACTCCGAAGGAAATGCGATCTTGTGTTTTCTATGTCCCCTCGCCTGGTAGTGACTTGACAGTGACTTCTGTGGTGCGAATTGTGCTTTGGCCTGAGACCCCAGAATCAAAATTTTGTTGTACAAGATAGGTATTAAGTATCATTAAGCCATTCACTAGGGCTGGAAATAGATGCACCCTACAGAAATTTTCATTGCGAGGTTGCAAATCTTTTGAAATAAGATTTAATATGTAAATAGCTTGGGGAGAAGACAAGCTGGGGGAAGTGACTGTGTGATGTGTATACTTGCGTTGCTGAATTAATTACTTAACTCATCAAGTATTTATTGGCTGTCCGTTCTGTGCCTAGCACGAGGCTATGTTATTGAACAACCATCCTTTTCTCAGCAAAGCACTTTGCTTTGGTTATGGGCACTCTGTAGAAGGCAAGGAAATAAGCACAGAAAAAGGTTTTCGTCGCTTGCTCGAAGGTCACACGTGCATAGCCACTGCCAGAAAGAGAAGCCTGCTTTCCCAGCAAGGCTTCTCCAGGGCACTTAGGGTGGAGGGAGGACAAGTCTGCAGCCGGGGCTGAGCTTCAGGCCATAGCTGGGGTCAGAGGTTCACCTTATGAAAACAGAAACTCTCTCTGGCTTGTAAGGAAATCAAACCATTGGGAGTTATTTTACTTTGTGTAGGATAAAACAGAACACGGGGGGATCAGGGTTGTCATTGGCTCAACAAAGGGACACAATCTTTATGGTAGAAGCAGCACCAACGAGGAGTCAGGAAATCTGAGTTCCTATCCTGTCTGGGCCACTGACTCTCTTGGGTCACTCTGCCTCTCTGTAATGGTACCTCGGTGGGCAGCCACGGGGTCCCCAACTGTAAAACCAATGGATTGGACCGCTGCAGTGATTCTTACCCTTGGTTGTATGTTGGGAGTTCCCTGGGGAGCTTCAAAACAAACAAACAAACAAACAAAAAAACATTGATAGCCTGACCCCAATCCCAGAGATTCTGATGACATTTAAGTGGGGTAAGCCATCCAGCACTGGGAGTTTTAAAAATCTCACCCAATAATTCTACTGTGCAGCAGCCAAGTTGGAAAACCACTGGGCTAGGAGGTCTGGGGGGCCTCTTTCAGCCCCAGTATGCCATAACTTTACAGTGGAAGACAGTAGTTCTCAAACATTCACATGCATAAGGATGACCTGGGAAGCCTATATAAAAAATAACATTTCTCACCATATGATAGCCCTTATACATGAACTCTAAAGTACGATGCAAATGAACATATCTGCAAAACAGAAACAGACTCCCAGACATAGAAGAGAGACTTGGGGTTTTCAGTGGGGTTGGGGGCAGGGAAGGATTGGGAGTTTGGGATTAGCAGATACAAACTACAGGGTGGATAAACAGCAGGGTCCTACTGTAGAGCACAGAGTGCTATAGTCAGTATCCTGTGATCAACCATAATGGAAAAGAATAGGAAAAAGACTATACATGAAATATACAAAGAATACACATGAAACTGAATCAGAAATTAACAGAAGAAATTAACACAACAGAAAGGAACACAACATTGCAAATCAACTATACGTCAATAAAAAAGAAGGGGGGAAAGGAAAAAAATAGAAGCCAAGGTTGGGTTCCCTTTGTGGGGAGGGAGCACGCAGAAGAGGGGCTGGCAGGGTTCTATTCCTTGCTCTGGGTGGCAGCTACAAGGCTGCTCACTTTCTTGTTACTCATTAAGGTATATATTTATGGTTTGTGCACTTTCATGAATGTGTGTTATATTTCACAAGAAAAACAGTTTCTAAAACTGTAAAAAAATATAAATATAAAACGTTAGCCTCCTTGAAAAGAGAAAATGGGTGAGAAAATTCTCCATATCCTGGAAATGACAGTACCAATGGGACTCTGACAGGTAGCACTCTTTCTAAGTTCCTGCCAGCACTGTGCTATATATGCTGGGGGCACAGAGAACAGCAATCCCCATAGGATGCCTGCCCTTAGCAAGTACACGGTCCACTTCCAGGATTTTATCCCCAGGACATCATTCAGCAGAAGCGCCAAGATGATGGAGATTTGTAACAACAACAAGACTGGAAACCACCCAGATATTTACAAAAGCAGGAGGGTTTTCTCAACCTTTTGAGTAGAAAGACTATCCAGCCTACCCACACGTATACCCTGGCAGGGTCAGCCTCTTCCCTATGGACGTGGTGGTTGGTTTAGGGGGAGGCTGGTGAGCCTGCCCCAAGGGGGTGGGGGCTTGGAGGCTCAACAAAGGGGTGTGTGATGCGATGGTGACGGGTCCCAAAGGGCTTGCGGTATAAATAGGGTCGGGTCAAGAGACTCTGGCAGAGTCCTGCAGGGAGGTGACGAGGTGCTTTCGTTCCCTCTCTCTCTCTCTCTCCGAGACTCAATTTGTGGCTGGTGGCTCTGTCTTGAACGAAGAGAGCCATGAGCAGTGAGAGTTTACCTCATTACACGGCCAATAGCTACTGTTCAGTGGGGGTGTCGAGGACCTCCATGGGGGTCCTGCAAAGACAACTGTACGAGGGAGGAGAGTATGACATTTTCAAGTACGCTCCTATGTTTGAGAGCGACTTTATCCAGGTCAGCAAGGAAGGAGAACTGATTGACCTAGACAACCGCGTCCGAACGGTGACTGTGGGCGTCGCAGCCACCAGCCCCCTCTTCCCACTACCTGACGTCATGCTGCTGGCCCGACCAAGGAAAGTCTGTGCCGGGATCACCAAGGGGAGAGGTTGCAAGCCCGTGAAGACCCTAGAGCTCACCAAGCTGCTCCCCTTGAAGTTTGTCAAGATCTCCATCCACAACCGGGAGAAACAGCAGCTGTGGCTGAATCTTGCTACCAGCCGGACTTTCTATCTGCAGCTGTGCCCCTCTTCCGACGCACAAGAAGACCTCTTTTCCTATTGGGAAAAGCTTGTCTATATCCTGAGACCACCGGTAGACAGTTACAGCAGTACCCCGATGTTCCAAACTGGAGATGCAGCGACTACAGAGGATGCCAAAATCCTAGTGGTAAGCACCGACAGGGACTCAAGAACACGGGGCAGGGTGCTTCGGGAGAGCAGGGCAAAGCTGGTCCTTCATAGCCTTTGGTGCTCTCTGAGACTCGCCTGGGAAATACCTTCTACCGTTGAAAAGGGTCAGGGACAAACGAGCTATCACTACGGGAGTCACAACACTGGAGAGGTTCTGAGTGCTTCTCCACCTTGTCCCACGAGGCCGAGTTTCAGAGAGACCTTAGGTATCATCTCGGCTGCACTGGCCTCATCACCAGGGCTGTAATCCCTTCTACAGCATCCTGACTGTCTGGTCTCTTCCAGAACACTTACCCCAGCCCAGGTAGTCTCAGCAGGTGGGGAACATCATTCACAGTTAGGAAGTCCTTCCTTCATTGTGTCTCCCCGGGAGTCCGACACGCTGACTCAAATCAGCCCCACCCGTGGAGTCACCGAAATGTACAAGGTGTGCATCCCTTGACCCAGGAACCCCACTTCTAGGAATCTGTCCTGCAGAGAGAGAAGCACAAGGGTATAAAGTTAAAGTGTATATCATCATGGAGAATTGTATCAGTGCTCTCCCTGACCCTGGGACTGTTCAAGTACAGTGGAGTGGCCGTTTGACAGGGGTGCAGTAGATGGGGTCTTGCATCCAATGGGAGCTTAGACTGGGTGATTTCAAAGGTTATTCTAAGTATAAGGCCTTGAGTTGCTCAGCTCCAGGATGAGAGAGGAGCGGACAGTTCTGAGCTCACTTTCTGTCATCTCTATCTTACCTGTCTCTCCTCCCCTTGGCTCAGACCACAGAGCTCCACAGAGAAAGGGATCAGGATGAGGTTGGGCTTCACAAGCTTCGTGACGTGACTGGAGCCACGTCTTGTGCTTATGTGGGGGGGAGAGGGAATCCATCATGCCCCCCGTGGGTCACCTGCAGCCCTGAAAGGCGCCGAAGGATCGGCGGCAGGGATGACCGTGGGCCTGGCGGGAGCCACCATCGAGGATCCAGGAGAAAGCGGATCCGTCCAGGCCACTGCAGGTGCTGCCAGCCTATCCCTGCAGGACACGAACCTGGTCTCGGCGGGTGTTGCCAGCATATCCTCGACGGGGGCAGATGGTCCAGAGAGCAGCATGAGCATGGTGTTGCCAGCTGCAGTCACAACCAGCAAGCCTGCTGCTGGAAGAGCTGAAGGGAAGGTCGCAGCCCCCATGGTCTCCACCTTGCAGAGCGAAGGCTACACGTCTGAACGGGATGGAAGCCAGAAGGTCTCCCACCCCAGGGATGAAGCCTGGAAGGAAAAAAAGGAAAGAAGGACACGTCTTCATCGAGGAAAAGTTCCCATCACCGCAGGACAGGTGAAGGTCACCACAGGACACGAGGGGACAAGACCCAGAAAGCATCCTCCCACTGGTCCTCATGCGGCCATGAAAACCCCAAAGTTGACAAAGGAGGGGAGGACAGCTCGCAGACGGAGGAAGAGCCAGCCCGCCACCAGTTCGGGGACTCTAAGTAAGACCGCCAGTGAGATCCTCTCCGTCTTTAGGCGCTTCAGTCATTCCCCATTCAGCAACAAGGCTCACACATGACCACTGGGAGGTAGACAAAGCCCCGGTTGGCTGGGATCCTTCCCTAGAGAGGCAATTCCTACTTTCTCTAATAAAGGAAACCATACAACTCCGAAAGAAATGCTATCTTGTGTTTTCTATGTCCCCTCGCCTGGTAGTGACTTGACAGTGACTTCTGTGGTGCGAATTGTGCTTTGGCCTGAGACCCCAGAATCAAAATTTTGTTGTACAAGATAGGTATTAAGTATCATTAAGCCATACACTAGGGCTGGAAATAGATGCACTCTACAGAAATTTTCATTGCGAGGTTGGGAATCTTTTGAAATAAGATTTAATATGTAAATAGCTTGGGGAGAAGACAAGCTGGGGGAAGTGACTGTGTGATGTGTATACTTGCGTTGCTGAATTAATTACTTAACTCATCAAGTATTTATTGGCTGTCCGTTCTGTGCCTAGCACGAGGCTATGTTATTGAACAACCATCCTTTTCTCAGCAAAGCACTTTGCTTTGGTTATGGGCACTCTGTAGAAGGCAAGGAAATAAGCACAGAAAAAGGTTTTCGTCGCTTGCTCGAAGGTCACACGTGCATAGCCACTGCCAGAAAGAGAAGCCTGCTTTCCCAGCAAGGCTTCTCCAGGGCACTTAGGGTGGAGGGAGGACAAGTCTGCAGCCGGGGCTGAGCTTCAGGCCATAGCTGGGGTCAGAGGTTCACCTTATGAAAACAGAAACTCTCTCTGGCTTGTAAGGAAATCAAACCATTGGGAGTTATTTTACTTTGTGTAGGATAAAACAGAACACGGGGGGATCAGGGTTGTCATTGGCTCAACAAAGGGACACAATCTTTATGGTAGAAGCAGCACCCACGAGGAGTCAGGAAATCTGACTTCCTATCCTGTCTGGGCCACTGACTCTCTTGGGTCACTCTGCCTCTCTGTAATGGTACCTCGGTGGGCAGCCACGGGGTCCCCAAGTGTAAAACCAATGGATTGGACCGCTGCAGTGATTCTTACCCTTGGTTGTATGTTGGGAGTTCCCTGGGGAGCTTCAAAACAAACAAACAAACAAAAAAAAAAACATTGATAGCCTGACCCCAATCCCAGAGATTCTGATGACATTTAAGTGGGGTAAGCCCTCCAGCACTGGGAGTTTTAAAAATCTCACCCAATAATTCTACTGTGCAGCAGCCAAGTTGGAAAACCACTGGGCTAGGAGGTCTGGGGGGCCTCTTTCAGCCCCAGTATGCCATAACTTTACAGTGGAAGACAGTAGTTCTCAAACATTCACATGCATAAGGATCACCTGGGAAGCCTATTTAAAAAATAACATTTCTCACCATATGATAGCCCTTATACATGGACTCTAAAGTACGATGCAAATGACCATATCTGCAAAACAGAAACAGACTCCCAGACATAGAAGAGAGACTTGGGGTTTTCAGTGGGGTTGGGGGCAGGGAAGGATTGGGAGTTTGGGATTAGCAGATACAAACTACAGGGTGGATAAACAGCAGGGTGCTACTGTAGAGCACAGAGAACTATAGTCAGTATCCTGTGATCAACCATAATGGAAAAGAATAGGAAAAAGACTATACATGAAATATACAAAGAATACACACGAAACTGAATCAGAAATTAACAGAAGAAATTAACACAAGAGAAAGGAACACAACATTGTAAATCAACTATACGTCAATAAAAAAGAAGGGGGGAAAGGAAAAAAATAGAAGCCAAGGTTGGGTTCCCTTTGTGGGGAGGGAGCACGCAGAAGAGGGGCTGGCAGGGTTCTATTCCTTGCTCTGAGTGACAGCTACAAGGCTGCTCACTTTCTTGTTACTCATTAAGCTATATATTTATGGTTTGTGCACTTTCATGATTGTGTGTTATATTTCACAAGAAAAACAGTTTCTAAAACTGTAAAAAAATATAAATATAAAACGTTAGCCTCCTTGAAAAGAGAAAATGGGTGAGAAAATTCTCCATATCCTGGAAATGACAGTACCAATGGGACTCTGACAGGTAGCACTCTTTCTAAGTTCCTGCCAGCACTGTGCTATATACGCTGGGGGCACAGTAAACAGCAATCCCCATAGGATGCCTGCCCTTAGCAAGTACACGGTCCACTTCCAGGATTTCATCCCCAGGACATCATTCAGCAGAAGCGCCATGATGATGGAGATTTGTAACAACAACAAGACTGGAAACCACCCAGATATTTACAAAAGCAGGAGGGTTTCCTCAGCCTTTTGAGTAGAAAGACTATCCAGCCTACCCACACCTATACCCTGGCAGGGTCAGCCTGTTCCCTATGGACGTGGTGGTTGGTTTAGGGGGAGGCTGGTGAGCCTGCCCCAAGGGGGTGGGGGCTTGGAGGCTCAACAAAGGTGTGTGTGGTGCGATGGTGACGGGTCACAAAGGGCTTGCAGTATAAATAGGGTCGGGTCAAGAGACTCTGGCAGAGTCCTGCAGGGAGGTGACGAGGTGCTTTCGTTCCCTCTCTCTCTCTGTCTCCGAGACTCAATTTGTGGCTGGTGGCTCTGTCTTGAACGAAGAGAGCCATGAGCAGTGAGAGTTTACCTCATTACACGGCCAATAGCTACTGTTCAGTGGGGGTGTCGAGGACCTCCATGGGGGTCCTGCAACGACAACTGTACGAGGGAGGAGAGTATGACATTTTCAAGTATGCTCGCATGTTTCAGAGCGACTTTATCCAGGTCAGCAAGGACGGAGAACTGATTGACCTAGACAACCGCGTCCGAACGGTGACTGTGGGCATCGCATCCACCAGCCCCCTCTTCCCACTACCTGAGGTCATGCTGCTGGCCCGACCAAGGAAAGCCTGTGCCGGGATCACCAAGGGGAGAGGTTGCAAGCCCGTGAAGACCCTAGAGCTCACCAAGCTGCTCCCCTTGAAGTTTGTCAAGATCTCCATCCACAACCGGGAGAAACAGCAGCTGTGCCTGAATCTTGCTACCGGCCGGACTTTCTATCTGCAGCTGTGCCCCTCTTCCGACGCACAAGAAGACCTCTTTTCCTATTGGGAAAAGCTTGTCTATATCCTGAGACCACCGGTAGACAGTTACAGCAGTACCCCGATGCTCCAACCTGGAGACGCAGCGACTACAGAGGATGCCAAAATCCTAGTGGTAAGCACCGACAGGGACTCAAGAACATGGGGCAGGGCGCTTCGGGAGAGCAGGCCAAAGCTGGTCCTTCATAGCCTTTGGTGCTCTCTGAGACTCGCCTGGGAAATACCTTCTACCGTTGAAAAGGGTCAGGGACAAACGAGCTATCACTACGGGAGTCACCACACTGGAGAGGTTCCGAGGGCTTCTCCACCTTGTCCCACGAGGCCGAATTTCAGAGAGACCTTAGGTATCATCTCGGCTGCACTGGTCTCATCACCAGGGCTGTAATCCCTTCTACAGCATCCTGACTGTCTGGTCTCTTCCTGAACACTTACCCCAGCCCAGGTAGTCTCAGCAGGTGGGGAACATCATTCACAGTTAGGAAGTCCTTCCTTCATTGTGTCTCCCCGGGAGTCCGACACGCTGACTCAAATCAGCCCAACCCGTGGAGTCACCAAAATGTACAAGGTGTGCATCCCTTGACCCAGGAACCCCACTTCTAGGAATCTGTCCTGCAGAGAGAGAAGCACAAGGGTATAAAGTTAAAGTGTATATCATCATGGAGAATTGTATCAGTGCTCTCCCTGACCCTGGGACTCTTCAAGTAAAGTGGAGTGGCTGTTTGACAGGGGTGCAGTAGATGGGGTCTTGCATCCAATCGGAGCTTAGACTGGGTGATTTCAAAGGTTATTCTAAGTATAAGGCCTTGAGTTGCTCAGCTCCAGGATGAGAGAGGAGCGGACAGTTCTGAGCTCACTTTCTGTCATCTCTATCTTACCTGTCTCTCCTCCCCTTGGCTCAGACCACAGAGATCCACAGAGAAAGGGATCAGGATGAGGTTGGGCTTCACAAGCTTCGTGACGTGACTGGAGCCACGTCTTGTGCTTATGTGGGGGGAGAGGGAATCCATCATGCCCCCCGTGGGTCACCTGCAGCCCTGAAAGGCGCCGAAGGATCGGCGGCAGGGATGACCGTGGGCCTGGCGGGAGCCACCATCGAGGATCCAGGAGAAAGCGGATCCGTCCAGGCCACTGCAGGTGCTGCCAGCCTATCCCTGCAGGACACGAACCTGGTCTCGGCGGGTGTTGCCAGCACATCCTCGACTGGGGCAGATGGTCCAGAGAGCAGCATGAGCATGGTGTTGCCAGCTGCAGTCACAACCAGCAAGCCTGCTGCTGGAAGAGCTGAAGGGAAGGTCGCAGCCCCAATGGTCTCCACCTTGCAGAGCGAAGGCTACACGTCTGAACGGGATGGAAGCCAGAAGGTCTCCCACCCCAGGGATGAAGCCTGGAAGGAAAAAAAGGAAAGAAGGACACGTCTTCATCGAGGAAAAGTTCCCATCACCGCAGGACAGGTGAAGGTCACCACAGGACACGAGGGGACAAGACCCAGAAAGCATCCTCCCACTGGCCCTCATGCGGCCATGAATACCCCAAAGTTGACAAAGGAGGGGAGGACAGCTCACAGATGGAGGAAGAGCCAGCCCGCCACCAGTTCGGGGACTCTAAGTAAGACCGCCAGTGAGATCCTCTCCGTCTTTAGGCGCTTCAGTCATTCCCCATTCAGCAACAAGGCTCACACATGACCACTGGGAGGTAGACAAAGCCCCGGTTGGCTTGGATCCTTCCCTAGAGAGGCAATTCCTACTTTCTCAAATAAAGGAAACCATACAACTCCAAAAGAAATGCTATCTTGTGTTTTCTATGTCCCCTCGCCTGGTAGTGACTTGACAGTGACTTCTGTGGTGCGAATTGTGCTTTGGCCTGAGACCCCAGAATCAAAATTTTGTTGTACATATAGGTATTAATTATCATTAAGCCATTCACTAGGGCTGGAAATAGATGCACCCTACAGAAATTTTCATTGCGAGGTTGCGAATCTTTTGAAATAAGATTTAATATGTAAATAGTTTTGGGAGAAGACAAGCTGGGGGAAGTGACTGTGTGATGTGTATACTTGCGTTGCTGAATTAATTACTTAACTCATCAAGTATTTATTGGCTGTCCGTTCTGTGCCTAGCACGAGGCTATGTTATTGAACAACCATCCTTTTCTCAGCAAAGCACTTTGCTTTGGTTATGGGCACTCTGTAGAAGGCAAGGAAATAAGCACAGAAAAAGGTTTTCGTCGCTTGCTCGAAGGTCACACGTGCATAGCCACTGCCAGAAAGAGAAGCCTCTTTTCCCAGCAAGGCTTCTCCAGGGCACTTAGGGTGGAGGGAGGACAAGTCTGCAGCCGGGGCTGAGCTTCAGGCCATAGCTGGGGTCAGAGGTTCACCTTATGAAAACAGAAACTCTCTCTGGCTTGTAAGGAAATCAAACCATTGGGAGTTATTTTACTTTGTGTAGGATAAAACAGAACACGGGGGGATCAGGGTTGTCATTGGCTCAACAAAGGGACACAATCTTTATGGTAGAAGCAGCACCAACGAGGAGTCAGGAAATCTGAGTTCCTATCCTGTCTGGGCCACTGACTCTCTTGGGTCACTCTGCCTCTCTGTAATGGTACCTAGGTGGGCAGCCACGGGGTCCCCAACTGTAAAACCAATGGATTGGACCGCTGCAGTGATTCTTACCCTTGGTTGTATGTTGGGAGTTCCCTGGGGAGCTTCAAAACAAACAAACAAACAAAAAAAAAACATTGATAGCCTGACCCCAATCCCAGAGATTCTGATGACATTTAAGTGGGGTAAGCCCTCCAGCACTGGGAGTTTTAAAAATCTCACCCAATATTTCTACTGTGCAGCAGCCAAGTTGGAAAACAACTGGGCTAGGAGGTCTGGGGGGCCTCTTTCAGCCCCAGTATGCCATAACTTTACAGTGGAAGACAGTAGTTCTCAAACATTCACATGCATAAGGATCACCTGGGAAGCCTATTTAAAAAATAACATTTCTCACCATATGATAGCCCTTATGCATGGACTCTAAAGTACGATGCAAATGAACATATCTGCAAAACAGAAACAGACTCCCAGACATAGAAGAGAGACTTGGGGTTTTCAGTGGGGTTGTGGGCAGGGAAGGATTGGGAGTTTGGGATTAGCAGATACAAACTACAGGGTGGATAAACAGCAGGGTCCTACTGTAGAGCACAGAGAACTATAGTCAGTATCCTGTGATCAACCATAATGGAAAAGAATAGGAAAAAGACTATACATGAAATATACAAAGAATACACATGAAACTGAATCAGAAATTAACAGAAGAAAGTAACAGAAGAGAAAGGAACACAACATTGCAAATCAACTATACGTCAATAAAAAAGAAGGGGGGAAAGGAAAAAAATAGAAGCCAAGGTTGGGTTCCCTTTGTGGGGAGGGAGCACGCAGAAGAGGGGCTGGCAGGGTTCTATTCCTTGCTCTGGGTGGCAGCTACAAGGCTGCGCACTTTCTTGTTACTCATTAAGCTATATATTTATGGTTTGTACACTTTCATGAATGTGTGTTATATTTCACAAGAAAAACCGTTTCTAAAACTGTAAAAAAATATAAATATAAAACGTTAGCCTCCTTGAAAAGAGAAAATGGGTGAGAAAATTCTCCATATCCTGGAAATGACAGTACCAATGGGACTCTGACAGGTAGCACTCTTTCTAAGTTCCCGCCAGCACTGTGCTATATACGCTGGGGGCACAGAGAACAGCAATCCCCATAGGATGCCTGCCCTTAGCAAGTACACGGTCCACTTCCAGGATTTTATCCCCAGGACATCATTCAGCAGAAGCGCCAAGATGATGGAGATTTGTAACAACAACAAGACTGGAAACCACCCAGATATTTACAAAAGCACGAGGGTTTTCTCAACCTTTTGAGTAGAAAGACTATCCAGCCTACCCACACGTATACCCTGGCAGGGTCAGCCTGTTCCCTATGGACGTGGTGGTTGGTTTAGGAGGAGGCTGGTGAGCCTGCCCCAGGGGGGTGGGGGCTTGGAGGCTCAACAAAGGGGTGTGTGATGCGATGGTGACGGGTCCCAAAGGGCTTGCGGTATAAATAGGGTCGGGTCAAGAGACTCTGGCAGAGTCCTGCAGGGAGGTGACGAGGTGCTTTCGTTCCCTCTCTCTCTCTGTCTCCAAGACTCAATTTGTGGCTGGTGGCTCTGTCTTGAACGAAGAGAGCCATGAGCAGTGAGAGTTTACCTCATTACACGGCCAATAGCTACTGTTCAGTGGGGGTGTCGAGGACCTCCATGGGGGTCCTGCAACGACAACTGTACGAGGGAGGAGAGTATGACATTTTCAAGTACGCTCCCATGTTTGAGAGCGACTTTATCCAGGTCAGCAAGGAAGGAGAACTGATTGACCTAGACAACCGTGTCCGAACGGTGACTGTGGGCGTCGCATCCACCAGCCCCCTCTTCCCACTACCTGACGTCATGCTGCTGGCCCGACCAAGGAAAGTCTGTGCCGGGATCACCAAGGGGAGAGGTTGCAAGCCCGTGAAGACCCTAGAGCTCACCAAGCTTCTCCCCTTGAAGTTTGTCAAGATTTCCATCCACAACCGGGAGAAACAGCAGCTGTGCCTGAATCTTGCTACCGGCCGGACTTTCTATCTGCAGCTGTGCCCCTCTTCCGACGCACAAGAAGACCTCTTTTCCTATTGGGAAAAGCTTGTCTATATCCTGAGACCACCGGTAGACAGTTACAGCAGTACCCCGATGCTCCAAACTGGAGATGCAGCGACTACAGAGGATGCCAACATCCTAGTGGTAAGCAACGACAGGGACTCAAGAACACGGGGCAGGGTGCTTTGGGAGAGCAGGGCAAAGCTGGTCCTTCATAGCCTTTGGTGCTCTCTGAGACTCGCCTGGGAAATACCTTCTACCGTTGAAAAGGGTCAGGGACAAACGAGCTATCACTACGGGTGTCACCACACGGGAGAGGTTCCCAGTGCTTCTCCACCTTGTCCCACGAGGCCGAATTTGAGAGAGACCTTAGGTATCATCTCGGCTGCACTGGTCTCATCACCAGGGCTGTAATCCCTTCTAGAGCATCCTGACTGTCTGCTCTCATCCTGAACAGTTACCCCAGCCCAGGTAGTCTCAGCAGGTGGGGAACATCATTCTGCTAGGAAGTCCTTCCTTCATTGTGTCTCCCCAGGACTCCGACATGCTGACTCAAATCAGCCCAACCCGTGGAGTCACCAAAATGTACAAGGTGTGCATCCCTTGACCCAGGAACCCCAATTCTAGGAATCTGTCCTGCAGAGAGAGAAGCACAAGGGTATAAAGTTAAAGTGTATATCATCATGGAGAATTGTATCAGTGCTCTCCCTGGCCCTGGGACTGTTCAAGTACAGTGGAGTGGCCGTTTGACAGGGGTGCAGGAGATGGGGTCTTGCATCCAATGGGAGCTTAGACTGGGTGATTTCAAAGGTTATTCTAAGTATAAGGCCTTGAGTTGCTCAGCTCCAGGATAAGAGAAGAGCGGACAGTTCTGAGCTCACTTTCTGTCATCTCTATCTTACCTGTCTCTCCTCCCCTTGGCTCAGACCACAGAGCTCCACAGAGAAAGGGATCAGGATGAGGTTGGGCTTCACAAGCTTCGTGACGTGACTGGAGCCAAGTCTTGTGCTTATGTGGGGGGAGAGGGAATCCATCACGCCCCCCGTGGGTCACCTGCAGCCCTGAAAGGCGCCGAAGGATCGGCGGCAGGGATGACCGTGAGCCTGGCGGGAGCCACCATCGAGGACCCTGGAGAAAGCGGATGCGGCCAGGCCACTGCAGGTGCTGCCAGCCTATCCCTGCAGGACACGAGCCTGGTCTCGGCGGATGTTGCCAGCACATCCTCGACGGGGTCATATGGTCCAGAGAGCAGCATGAGCATGGTGTTGCCAGCTGCAGTCACAACCAGCAAGCCTGCTGCTGGAAGAGCTGAAGGGAATGTCGCAGCCCCCAGGGTCTCCACCTTGCAGAGCGAAGGCTACACGTCTGAACGGGATGGAAGCCAGAATGTCTCCCACTCCAGGGATGAAGCCTGGAAGGAAAAAAAGGAAAGAAGGACACGTCTTCATCGAGGAAAAGTTCCCATCACCGCAGGACAGGTGAAGGTCACCACAAGACACGAGGGGACAAGACGCAGATAGCATCCTCCCACTGGTCCTCATGCGGCCATGAAAACCCCAAAGTTGACCAAGGAGGGGAGGACAGCTCGCAGACGGAGGAAGAGCCAGCCCGCCACCAGTTCGGGGACTCTAAGTAAGACCGCCAGTGAGATCCTCTCCGTCTTTAGGCGCTTCAGTCATTCCCCATTCAGCAACAAGGCTCACACATGACCACTGGGAGGTAGACAAAGCCCCGGTTGGCTTGGGTCCTTCCCTAGAGAGGCAGTTCCTACTTTCTTTAATAAAGGAAACCGTACAACTCCAAAAGAAATGCTATGCTGTGTTTTCTATGTCCCCTCGCCTGGTAGGGACTTGACAGTGACTTCCGTGATGCGAATTGTGCTTTGGCCTGAGACACCAGAATCAAAATTTTGTTGTACAAGATAGGTATTAAGTATCATTAAGCCATTCACTAGGGATGGAAATAGATGCACTCTACAGAAATGTTCATTGCGAGGTTGCGAATCTTTGGAAATAAGATTTACTATGTAAATATAGTTTGGGGAGAAGATAAGCTGGGGGAGGTGACTGCGTGATGAGTAAACTTGCGTTGCTGAATTACTTACTGAATTAATCAAGTATTTATGGGGTGTCTCTGCCGTGCTGTGCCTAGCACGAGGCTATGTTATGGAAAACAAACAACCCAATACAAAAATGGGCAGAAGATCTAAATAGACGTTTCTTCCAAGAAGACACAGAGATGGCCAAGACGCACATGAAAAGCTGCTCAACATCACTAATTATTAGAGAAATGCAAATCAAAACTACAATGAGGTAAGACCTCACACCTGTTAGAATCGGCATCATCAGATAATCTACAAACAACAAATTCTGGGGAGGGTGTGGACAAAAGGAACCCTCTTCCGCTATTGGTGGGAATGTAAATTGATACAGTCACTATGGAGAACAGTATGGAGGTTCCTTTAAAAAACTAAAAAGATAATTACAATAGGATCCAGCAATCCCACTTCTGGGCATTTACCCAGGGAAAACCATAAATCACAGAGACACATTCACCACAATGTTCATTGCAGCACTATTTACATTAGCCAGGTAATGGAAGCAACCTAAATGGCCACAGACAGACGAATGGATAAAGATGTGGTACATATATAAAATGGAATATTCCTCAGCCATAAAAAGGAATGAAACTGGGTCATTTGTAGAGAAGTTGATGGATCTAGAGACTGTCATACAGAGTGAAGTAAGTCAGAAAGAGAAAAACAAATATTGTATATTAATGCTTATATGTGGAACCTAGAAAAATGGTACAGATGAACTGGTTTTCAGGGCAGAAATAGAGACACAGATGTAGAGAACAAACGTATGGACACAAAGTGGGGGAAGCCATGGTGTGGTGGTGGTGGGATGAGTTGGGAGATTGGGATTGACCTGTATACATCTCTATGCATAAAATAGATAACTAATAATAAACTACTGTATAAAAAAATAAATAAAATTAAATTTCAAAATTTTTAAAAATAAAACAGAAAAAAATGTTCTTCCATTCACACTGATGTATTTATAAGAATGAATTATTTCCATGCTTATATCTATAAATACATAAAAGAGGAATAAAATCTAACTTGAACCAAAAAAGAAAAAAAAAGCTGAACATAACATTTATAAAGAGGGAAACACAACCAAGGCACTTGCTCCAGTGGTAAACAATTCTGAAATTGGTCAGAGGTGGGGAATCATCCCCCATACAGCCAGAAGCCCCGCCCGCACACGCAAGGAGCGTCCTTATTGCAAAGCTGTGGGACCGTGCCGAGGCCTTTGTGAGTAAACGTGAGCTGAGCCCCAGGCCAGCTGCTGCTGAACTGTTCCCACCCTTCCCAGGTGAAACACCTGAATACGTACAAGGGCTTGAAAGCCTAGAGGAAGGGCCGTGGAGCTACACCAGCGACAGCACGCAGGCCAACTTGGTGCCTGCAGGTCAGCCAGGATGGTCCAGGCCACGGGCGCTCTTCTGGAAGATTTCCATTGCCCTGCCTGAGATACCCCTCCTGTTCCGGCCCCCACTCCTTTTTTTCCTTCCTCACCTCAGCCCGGAGAGATATTCCAGTGGAAGTTATGGGTGACACATCATCTTCTTTACAGGTGGCAGCCTGGCAACTCCTGCAGAAAGTCCAGCAGAGCCCCACTCACACTGGGCCACCCACAAAGCCGTGGACCCTCACACCCTCCCACCAGCACAGCCCCGAGACTGCTGACGGGGCAGAGAATATGGAGTCAGGCACAGCTGCAGGGGCTATTGCTGCCTGGAGTGCTGTTTATATTGACCTCAACCCAGGCACACATGGGGAGGGCTTGCCGGCAGGGTCAGGCTGCCCAGGTCAGCTAATCCTCAGCCCTCAGGGAATCACATTGCAGAAAATGGACCTCGCTAAGACAGAATATTCGCCAAGGGAAAAAAGGACACAATGCCATTTGCAGCACCGTCGATGAGTCTAGAGGTAATCACGTGACTTGGAGTAAGGCAGAAAGTGAAAGACACATATCATATCATATCACTTATAGGTGTTACCTATAAATTGATACCAGGGCAGATATTTCCACGGAGAAGGGCAATCACAGATTCATTAAACAAACTTATGGTTCACCAAAGGAAAGGTGTGAGCATTGAATTCATTACGATATTGGGGTTAACAGACATATACAAACACAGTAGACGTATATAATCACCAAAGACCTACAGAGTACCAAGAGAAGACTACTCAACATTCTGTCATAACGTTCATGGGAAAAGGATCCCAGGAAGAACAGACATATGTATATGTGTAAAAGAACCACCTCTTGCACACCTACAACAAGCTAAACGTTGTACTCAAACTTGCTGTAATAAAAAATAAAAAATTAAATTAAAAACACGAACAAGAAGTAGTGAGACAAACTTGAGGGGCTTTCTCCTGGCACATTCCGTTCTACATTCCAATCTAGAACGCGACTTCCATTGAGGCTCTGCTGCCCTAGTAACCAGATTTGGTAAGGGAGAACTGCTTCCACCTTGTGGCCGTTTCACACAACAGCAGCTTTAATCCCAGCGCTAATGGTCAGTGGATATTCCAAATCATTACAGGCCTGTAAATGACACCTGCCCTGAAAACAAATCCTGGGGTCATATATCGACCAAAAAATTCAAACGACGTCCATATTTCAAAACGACAGTTTCAAGAGGCATATTTCACGCACATTAGTGTTCTGCTTCTTTTGATTTATTTCTTTCTTTGTTAAAAAAACGGCAATGGAAAAAGGCAACCCTCAGAATGGGCGAAAACGTTCACAAACGAATCAATGGACAAAGGTTTAAACTCCAATATATATAAACAGCTCATGCAGCTTAATATTAATAAAACAAACAACCCAATACAAAAATGGGCAGAAGATCTAAATAGACGTTTCTTCAAAGAAGACACAGAGATGGCCAAGACGCACATGAAAAGCTGCTCAACATCACTAATTATTAGAGAAATGCAAATCAAAACTACAATGAGGTAAGACCTCACACCTGTTAGAATCGGCATCATCAGATAATCTACAAACAACAAATTCTGGGGAGGGTGTGGACAAAAGGAACCCTCTTCCGCTATTGGTGGGAATGTAAATTGATACAGTCACTATGGAGAACAGTATGGAGGTCCCTTTAAAAAACTAAAAAGAGAATTACCATAGGATCCAGCAATCCCACTTCTGGGCATTTACCCAGGGAAAACCATAAATCACAGAGACACATTCACCACAATGTTCATTGCAGCACTATTTACAATAGCCAGGTAATGGAAGCAACCTAAATGGCCACAGACAGACGAATGGATAAAGATATGGTACATATATAAAATGGAATATTCCTCAGCCATAAAAAGGAATGAAACTCGGTCATTTGTAGAGAAGTTGATGGATCTAGAGACTGTCATACAGAGTGAAGTAAGTCAGAAAGAGAAAAACAAATATTGTATAATAATGCCTATATGTGGAACATAGAAAATTGGTACAGATGAACTGGTTTTCAGGGCAGAAATAGAGACACAGATGTAGAGAACAAACGTATGGACACAAAGATGGGGAAGCCATGGGGTGGTGGTGGTGGGATGAGTTGGGAGATTGGGATTGACCTGTATACATGTCTATGCATAAAATAGATAACTAATAATAACCTAGTGTATAAAAAATAAATTAAATTAAATTTCAAAATTTTTAAAAATAAAATGTAAAAATAAAACAGAAAAAAGGTTCTTCCATTCACACTGATGTATTTATAAGAATGAATTATTTCCATGCTTATATCCATAAATACATAAAAGAGGAATAAAATCTAACTTGAACCAAAAAAGAAAAAAAAAAGCTGAACCTAACATTTATACAGAGGGAAACACAACCAAGGCACTTGCTCCAGTGGTAAACAATTCTGAAATTGGTCAGAGGTGGGGAATCATCCCCCATACAGCCAGCAGCCCCGCCCGCCCACGCAAGGAGCGTCCTTATTGCAAAGCTGTGGGACCGTGCCGAGGCCTCTGTGAGTAAACGTGAGCTGAGCCCCAGGCCAGCTGCTGCTGAACTGTTCCCACCCTTCCCAGGTGAAACACCTGAATATGTACAAGGGCTTGAAAGCCTAGAGGAAGGGCCGTGGAGCCACACCAGCGACAGCACGCAGGCCAACTTGGTGCCTGCAGGTCAGCCAGGATGGTCCTGACCACGGGCGCTCTTCTGGAAGCTTTCCATTGCCCTGCCTGAGATACCCCTCCTGTCCCGGTCCACACTCCTTTTTTTCTTTCCTCACCTCATCCCGGAGAGATATTCCAGTGGAAGTTATGGATGACACATCCTCTTCTTTACATGTGGCAGCCTGGCAACTCCTGCAGAAAGTGCAGCAGAGCCCCACTCACACCGGGCCACCCACAAAGCCGTGGACCATCACACCCTCCCAGCAGCATAGCCCCGAGACTGCTGACGGGGCAGAGAATATGGAGTCAGGCACAGCTGCAGGGGCTATTGCTGCCTGGAGTGCTGTTTATATTGACCTCAACCCAGGCACACCTGGGGAGGGCTTGCCAGCAGGGTCAGGCTGCCCAGGTCAGCTAATCCTCAGCCCTCAGGGAATCACATTGCAGAAAATGGACCTCGCTAAGACAGAATATTCGCCAAGGGAAAAAAGGACACAATGCCATTTGCAGCACCGTCGATGAGTCTACAGGTAATCACGTGACTTGGAGTAAGTCAGAAAGTGAAAGACACATATCATATCATATCACTTATAGGTGTTACGTATAAATTGATACCAGGGCAGATATTTCCATGGAGAAGGGCAATCACAGATTCATTAAACAAACTTATGGTTCACCAAAGGAAAGGTGTGAGGATTGAATTCATTACGATATTGGGGTTAACAGACATATACAAACACAGTAGACGTATATAGTCACCAAAGACCTACGGAGTACCAAGAGAAGACTACTCAACATTCTGTCATAACGTACATGGGAAAAGGATACCAGGAAGAACAGACATATGTATATGTGTAAAAGAACCACCTCTTGCACACCTACAACAAGCTAAACGTTGTACTCAAACTTGCTGTAATAAAAAATAAAAAAATTATATTGAAAACACGAACAAGAAGTAGTGAGCCAAACTTGAGGGGCTTTCTCCTGGCACATTCCGTTCTACATTCCAATCTAGAACACGACTTCCACTGAGGCTCTGCTGCCCTAGTAACCAGGTTTGGTAAGGGAGAACTGCTGCCACCTTGTGGCCGTTTCACACAACAGCAGCTTTAATCCCAGCGCTAAAGGTCAGTGGATATTCCAAATCATTACAGGCCTGTAAATGACACCTGCCCTGAAAACAAATCCTGGGGTCATATATCGACCAAAAAATTCAAAACACGTCCATATTTCAAAACGACAGTTTCAAGAGGCATATTTCACGCACATTAGTGTTCTGCTTCTTTTGCTTTCTTTCTTTCTTTGTTAAAAAAACGGGAATGGAAAAAGGCAACCCTCAGAATGGGCGAAAACCTTCACAAACGAATCAATGGACAAAGGTTTAATCTCCAATATATATAAACAGCTCATGCAGCTTAATATTAATAAAACAAACAACCCAATACAAAAATGGGCAGAAGATCTAAATAGACGTTTCTTCAAAGAAGACACAGAGATGGCCAAGACACACATGAAAAGCTGCTCAACATCACTAATTATTAGAGAAATGCAAATCAAAACTACAATGAGGTAAGACCTCACAACTGTTAGAATCGGCATCATCAGATAATCTACAAACAACAAATTCTGGGGAGGGTGTGGACAAAAGGAACCCTCTTCCGCTATTGGTGGGAATGTAAATTGATACAGTCACTATGGAGAACAGTATGGAGGTTCCTTTAAAAAACTAAAAAGAGAATTACCATAGGATCCAGCAATCCCACTTCTGGGCATTTACCCAGAGAAAACCATAAATCACAGAGACACATTCACCACAATGTTCATTGCAGCACTATTTATAATAGCCAGGTAATGGAAACAACATAAATGGCCACAGACAGACGAATGGATAAAGATGTGGTACATATATAAAATGGAATATTACTAAGTCATAAAAAGGAATGAAACTGGGTCATTTGTAGAGAAGTTGACGGATCTAGAGACTCTCATACAGAGTGAAGTAAGTCAGAAAGAGAAAAACAAATATTGTATATTAATGCCTATATGTGGAACCTAGAAATATGGTAGAGATGAACTGGTTTGCAGGGCAGAAATAGAGACACACAGGTAGAGAACAAACGTATGGACACAAAGTGGGGGAAGCCATGGGGTGGTGGTGGTGGGATGAGTTGGGAGATTGGGATTGACCTGTATACATGTCTATGCATAAAATAGATAACTAATAATAACCTACTGTATAAAAAAATAACTAAAATTAAATTTCAAAATTTAAAAAATAAAATGTAAAAATAAAACAGAAAAAAGTTCTTCCATTCACACTGATGTATTTCTAAGAATGAATTATTTCCATGCTTATATCTATAAATACATAAATGAGGAATAAAATCTAACTTGAACCAAAAAAGAAAAAAAAAATGAACCTAACAGTTATACAGAGGAAAACACTACCAAGGCAATTGCTCCAGTGGTAAACAATTCTGAAATTGGTCAGAGGTGGGGAATCATCTCCCATACAGCCAGCAGCCCCGCCCGCCCACGCAACGAGCGTCCTTATTGCAAAGCTGGGAGACCGTGCCGAGGCCTCTGTGAGTAAACGTAAGCTGAGCCCCAGGCCAGATGCTGCTGAACTGTTCCCAACCTTCCCAGGTGAAACACCTGAATATGTACAAGGGTTTGAAAGCCTAGAGGAAGGGCCGTGGAGCCACACCAGCGACAGCACGCAGGCCTACTTGGTGCCTGCAGGTCAGCCAGGATGGTACTGGCTACGGGCGCTCTTCTGGAAGCTTTCCATTGCCCTGCCTGAGATACCCCTCCTGTCCCGGTCCCCACTCCTATTTTTCCTTACTCACCTCAGCCCGCAGAGATATCCAGTGGAAGTTATGGGTGACACATCCTCTTCCTTACATGCGGCAGCCTGGCAACTCCTGCCGAAAGTCTAGCAGAGCCCCACTCACACCGGGCCACCCACAAAGCCGTGGACCCTCCCACCCTCCCACCAGCACAGCCCCGAGACTGCTGCCGGGGCAGAGAATATGGAGTCAGGCACAGCTGCAGGGGCTATTGCTGCCTGGAGTGCTGTTTATATTGACCTCAACCCAGGCACACCTGGGGAGGGCTTGCCGGCAGGGTCAGGCTGCCCAGGTCAGCTAATCCTCAGCCCTCAGGGAATCTCATTGCAGAAAATGGACCTCGCTAAGACAGAATATTCGCCAAGGAAAAAAAGGACACAATGCCATTTGCAGCACCGTAGATGAGTCTAGAGGTAATCACGTGACTTGGAGTAAGTCAGAAAGTGAAAGACACATATCATATCATATCACTTATAGGTGTTACCTATAAATTGATACCAGGGCAGATATTTCCACGGAGAAGGGCAATCACAGATTCATTAAACAAACGTATGGTTCAGCAAAGGAAAGGTGTGAGCATTGAATTCATTACGATATTGGGGTTAACAGACATATACAAACACAGTAGACGTATATAATCACCAAAGACCTACGGAGTACCAAGAGAAGACTACTCAACTTTCTGTCATAACGTACATGGGTAAAGGATCCCAGGAAGAACAGACATATGTATATGTGTAAAAGAACCACCTCTTGCACACCTACAACAAGCTAAACGTTGTACTCAAACTTGCTGTAATAAAAAATAAAAAATTAAATTAAAAACACGAACAAGAAGTAGTGAGACAAACTTGAGGGGCTTTCTCCTGGCACATTCCGTTCTACATTCCAATCTAGAACGCGACTTCCATTGAGGCTCTGCTGCCCTAGTAACCAGATTTGGTAAGGGAGAACTGCTGCCACCTTGTGGCCGTTTCACACAACAGCAGCTTTAATCCCAGCGCTAAAGGTTAGTGGATATTCCAAATCATTACAGGCCTGTAAATGACACCTGCCCTGAAAACAAATCCTGGTGTCATATATCGACCAAAAAATTCAAAAGACGTCCATATTTCAAAACGAGAGTTTCAAGAGGCATATTTCACGCACATTAGTTTTCTGCTTCTTTTGCTTTCTTTCTTTCTTTGTTAAAAGAACGGGAATGGAAAAAGGCAACCCTCAGAATGGGCGAAAACCTTCACAAACGAATCAATGGACAAAGGTTTAATCTCCAATATATATAAACAGCTCATGCAGCTTAATATTAATAAAACAAACAACCCAATACAAAAATGGGCAGAAGATCTAAATAGACGTTTCTTCAAAGAAGACACAGAGATGGCCAAGACGCACATGAAAAGCTGCTCAACATCACTAATTATTAGAGAAATGCAAATCAAAACTACAATGAGGTAAGACCTCACACCTGTTAGAATCGGCATCATCAGATAATCTACAAACAACAAATTCTGGGGAGGGTGTGGACAAAAGGAACCCTCTTCCGCTATTGGTGGGAATGTAAATTGATACAGTCACTATGGAGAACAGTATGGAGGTTCCTTTAAAAAACTAAAAAGAGAATTACCATAGGATCCAGCAATCCCACTTCTGGGCATTTACCCAGAGAAAACCATAAATCACAGAGACACATTCACCACAATGTTCATTGCAGCACTATTTACATTAGCTAGGTAAAGGAAACAACATAAATGGCCACAGACAGACGAATGGATAAAGATGTGGTACATATATAAAATGGAATATTACTCAGCCATAAAAAGGAATGAAACTGGGTCATTTGTAGAGAAGTTGATGGATCTAGAGACTGTCATACAGAGTGAAGTAAGTCAGAAAGAGAAAAACAAATATTGTATATTAATGCCTATATGTGGAACCTAGAAAAATGGTACAGATGAACTGGTTTGCAGGGCAGAAATAGAGACACAGAGGTAGAGAACAAACGTATGGACACAAAGTGGGGAAAGCCATGGGGTGGTGGTGGTGGGATGAGTTGGGAGATTGGGATTAACCTGTATACATGTCTATGCATAAAATAGATAACTAATAATAACCTACTGTATAAAAAAAATAACTAAAATTAAATTTCAAAATTTTTAAAAATAAAATGTAAAAATAAAACAGAAAAAAAGTTCTCCCATTCACACTGATGTATTTATAAGAATGAATTATTTCCATGCTTATATCTATAAATACATAAAAGAAGAATAAAATCTAACTTGAACCAAAAAAGAAAAAAAAAGCTGAACCTAACAGTTAAACAGAGGGAAACACAACCAGGGCACTTGCTCCAGTGGTAAACAATTCTGAAATTGGTCAGAGGTGGGGAATCATCCCCCATTCAGCCAGCAGCCCCGCCCGCCCACGCAAGGAGCGTCCTTATTGCAAAGCTCTGGGACCGTGGCGAGGCCTCTGTGAGTAAACGTGAGCTGAGCCCCAGGCCAGCTGCTGCTGAACTGTTCCCACCCTTCCCAGGTGAAACACCTGAATATGTACAAGGGCTTGAAAGCCTAGAGGAAGGGCCGTGGAGCCACACCAGCGACAGCACGCAGGCCAACTTGGTGCCTGCAGGTCAGCCAGGATGGTCCTGGCCACGGGCGCTCTTCTGGAAGCTTTCCATTGCCCTGCCGGAGATACCACTCCTGTCCCGCCCCCACTCCTTTTTTTGCTTACTCACCTCAGCCCGGAGATATATTCCAGTGGAAGTTATGGGTGACACATCCTCTTCTTTACAGGTGGCAGCCTGGCAACTCCTGCAGAAAGTCCAGCAGAGCCCCACTCACACCGGGCCGCCCACAAAGCCGTGGACCCTCACACCTTCCCACCAGCACAGCCCCGAGACTGCTGATGGGGCAGAGAATATGGAGTCAGGCACAGCTGCAGGGGCTATTGCTGCCTGGAGTGCTGTTTATATTGACCTCAACCCAGGCACACCTAGGGAGGGCTTGCCAGCAGGGTCAGGCTGCCCAGGTCAGCTAATCCTCAGCCCTCAGGGAATCACATTGCAGAAAATGGACCTCGCTAAGACAGAATATTCGCCAAGGAAAAAAAGGACACAATGCCATTTGCAGCACCGTCGATGAGTCTAGAGGTAATCACGTGACTTGGAGTAAGTCAGAAAGTGAAAGACACATATCATATCATATCACTTATAGGTGATACCTATAAATTGATACCAGGGCAGATATTTCCACAGAGAAGCGCAATCACAGATTCATTAAACAAACATATGGTTCACCAAAGGAAAGGTGTGAGGATTGAATTCATTACGATATTGGGGTTAACAGACAGATACAAACACAGTAGACGTATATAATCACCAAAGACCTACGGAGTACCAAGAGAAGACTACTCAACATTCTGTCATAACGTACATGGGAAAAGGATCCCAGGAAGAACAGACATATGTATATGTGTAAAAGAACCACCTCTTGGACACCTACAACATGCTAAACGTTGTACTCAAACTTGCTGTAATAAAAAATTAAAAATTAAATTAAAAACACGAACAAGAAGTAGTGAGACAAACTTGAGGGGCTTTCTCCTGGCACATTCCGTTCTACATTCCAATCTAGAACACGACTTCCATTGAGGCTCTGCTGCCCTAGTAACCAGATTTGGTAAGGGAGAACTGCTGCCACCTTGTGGCCGTTTCACACAACTGCAGATTTAATGCCAGCGCTAATGGTCAGTGGATATTCCAAATCATTACAGGCCTGTAAATGACACCTGCCCTGAAAACAAATCCTGGGGTCATATATCGACCAAAAAATTCAAAAGACGTCCATATTTCAAAACGACAGTTTCAAGAGGCATATTTCATGCACATTAGTGTTCTGCTTCTATTGCTTTCTTTCTTTCTTTGTTAAAAGAACGGGAATGGAAAAAGGCAACCCTCAGAATGGGCAAAAACGTTCACAAACGAATCAATGGACAAAGGTTTAATCTCCAATATATATAAACAGCTCATGCAGCTTAATATTAATAAAACAAACAACCCAATACAAAAATGGGCAGAAGATCTAAAGAGACGTTTCTTCAAAGAAGACACAGAGATGGCCAAGACGCACATGAAAAGCTGCTCAACATCACTAATTATTAGAGAAATGCAAATCAAAACTACAATGGGGTAAGACCTCACACCTGTTAGAATCGGCATCATCAGATAATCTACAAACAACAAATTCTGGGGAGGGTGTGGACAAAAGGAACCCTCTTCCGCTATTGGTGGGAATATAAATTGATACAGTCACTATGGAGAACAGTATGGAGGTTCCTTTAAAAAACTAAAAAGAGAATTACCATAGGATCCAGCAATCCCACTTCTAGGCATATACCCACAGAAAACCATAAATCACAAAGACACATTCACCACAATGTTCATTGCAGCACTATTTACAATAGCCAGGTAATGGAAGCAACCTAAATGCCCACAGACAGACGAATGGATAAAGATGTGGTACATATATAAAATGGAATATTACTCAGCCATAAAAAGGAATGAAACTGGGTCATTTGTAGAGAAGTTGATGGATCTAGAGACTGTCATACAGAGTGAAGTAAGTCAGAAAGAGAAAAACAAATATTGTATATTAATGCCTATATGTGGAACCTAGAAAAATGCTACAGATGAACTGATTTGCAGGGCAGAAATAGAGACACAGAGGTAGAGAACAAACGTATGGACACAAAGTGGGGTAAGCCATGGGGTGGTGGTGGTGGGATGAGTTGGGAGATTAGGATTGACCTGTATACATGTCTATGCATAAAATAGATAACTAATAATAACCTACTGTATAAAAACAATAACTAAAATTAAATTTCAAAATTTTAAAAAATAAAATGTAAAAGTAAAACAGAAAAAAAGTTCTTCCATTCACACTGATGTATTTATACGAATGAATTATTTCCATGCTTATATCTATAAATACATAAATGAGGAATAAAATCTAACTTGAACCAAAAAAGAAAAAAAAACTGAACCTAAGAATTATACAGAGGAAAACACTACCAAGGCACTTGCTCCAGTGGTAAACAATTCTGAAATTGGTCAGAGGTGGGGAATCATCTCCCATACAGCCAGCAGCCCCGCCCGCCCACGCAAGGAGCATCCTCATTGCAAAGCTGGGAGACCGTGCCGAGGCCTCTGTGAGTAAACATGAGCTGAGCCCCAGGCCAGATGCTGCTGAACTGTTCCCACCCTTCCCAGGTGAAACACCTGAATATGTACAAGGGCTTGAAAGCCTAGAGGAAGGGCCGTGGAGCCACACCAGCGACAGCACGCTGGCCAACTTGTTGCCTGCAGGTCAGCCAGGATGTTACTGGCCACGGGCGCTCTTCTGGAAGCTTTCTATTGCCCTGCCTGAGATACCCCTCCTGTCCCGGCCCCCACTCCTTTTTTTCCTTCCTCACCTCAGCCCGGAGAGATATTCCAGTGGAAGTTATGGGTGACACATCCTCTTCTTTACAGGTGGCAGCCTGGCAACTCCTGCCGAAAGTCCAGCAGAGCCCCACTCAAACCGGGCCACCCACAAAGCCGTGGACCCTCACACCCTCCCACCAGCACAGCCCCGAGACTGCTGACGGGGCAGAGAATATGGAGTAAGGCACAGCTGCAGGGGCTATTGCTGCCTGGAGTGCTGTTTATATTGACCTCAACCCAGGCACACCTGGGGAGGGCTTGCCGGCAGGGTCAGGCTGCCCAGGTCAGCTAATCCTCAGCCCTCAGGGAACCACATTGCAGAAAATGGACCTCGCTAAGACAGAATATTCGCCAAGGAGAAAAAGGACACAATGCCATTTGCAGCACCGTAGATGAGTCTCGAGGTAATCACGTGACTTGGAGTAAGTCAGAAAGTGAAAGACACATATCATATCATATCACTTATAGGTGTTACCTATAAATTGATACCAGGGCAGATATTTCCACGGAGAAGGGCAATCACAGATTCATTAAACAAACTTATGGTTCACCAAAGGAAAGGTGTGAGGATTGAATTCATTACGATATTGGGGTTAACAGACAGATTCAAACACAGTAGACGTATATAATCACCAAAGACCTACGGAGTACCAAGAGAAGACTACTCAACATTCTGTCATAACGTACATGGGAAAAGGATCCCAGGAAGAACAGACATATGTATATGTGTAAAAGAACCACCTCTTGCACACCTACAACAAGCTAAACGTTGTACTCAAACTTGCTGTAATAAAAAATAAAAAATTAAATTAAAAACACGAACAAGAAGTAGTGAGACAAACTTGAGGGGCTTTCTCCTGGCACATTCCGTTCTACATTCCAATCTAGAACACGACTTCCATTGAGGCTCTGCTGCCCTAGTAACCAGATTTGGTAAGGGAGAACTGCTGCCACCATGTGGCCGTTTCACACAACTGCAGGTTTAATGCCAGCGCTAATGGTCAGTGGATATTCCAAATCATTACAGGCCTGTAAATGACACCTGCCCTGAAAACAAATCCTGGGGTCATATATCGACCAAAAAATTCAAAAGACGTCCATATTTCAAAACGACAGTTTCAAGAGGCATATTTCACGCACATTAGTGTTCTGCTTCTTTTGCTTTCTTTCTTTCTTTGTTAAAAAAACGGGAATGGAAAAAGGCAACCCTCAGAATGGGCGAAAACGTTCACAAACGAATCAATTGACAAAGGTTTAATCTCCAATATATATAAACAGCACATGCAGCTTAATATTAATAAAACAAACAACCCAATACAAAAATGGGCAGAAGATCTAAATAGACGTTTCTTCAAAGAAGACACAGAGATGGCCAAGACGCACTTGAAAAGCTGCTCAACATCACTAATTATTAGAGAAATGCAAATCAAAACTACAATGAGGTAAGACCTCACACCTGTTAGAATCGGCATCATCAGATAATCCACAAACAACAAATTCTGGGGAGGGTGTGGACAAAAGAAACCCTCTTCCGCTATTGGTGGGAATGTAAATTGATACAGTCACTATGGAGAACAGTATGGAGGTTCCTTTAAAAAAACTAAAAAGAGAATTACCATAGGATCCAGCAATCCCACTTCTGGGCATATACCCAGAGAAAACCATAAATCACAAAGACACATTCACCACAATGTTCATTGCAGCACTATTTACAATAGCCAGGTAATGGAAGCAACCTAAATGCCCACAGACAGACGAATGGATAAAGATGTGGTACATATATAAAATGGAATATTACTCAGCCATAAAAAGGAATGAAACTGGGTCATTTGTAGAGAAGTTGATGGATCTAGAGACTGTCATACAGAGTGAAGTAAGTCAGAAAGAGAAAAACAAATATTGTATATTAATGCCTATATGTGGAACCTAGAAAAATGGTACAGATGAACAGGTTTGCAGGGCAGAAATAGAGACACAGAGGTAGAGAACAAACGTATGGACACAAAGTGGCGGAAGCCATGGGGTGGTGGTGGTGGGATGAGTTGGGAGATTGGGATTGACCTGTATACATGTCTATGCATAAAATAGATAACTAATAATAACCTACTGTATAAAAAAAATAACTAAAATTAAATTTCAAAATTTTTAAAAATAAAATGTAAAAATAAAACAGAAAAAAAGTTCTTCCATTCACACTGATGTATTTATAAGAATGAATTATTTCCATGCTTATATCTATAAATACATAAAAGAAGAATAAAATCTAACTTGAACCAAAAAAGAAAAAAAAAGCTGAACCTAACAGTTATACAGAGGGAAACACAACCAGGGCACTTGCTCCAGTGGTAAACAATTCTGAAATTGGTCAGATGTGGGGAATCATCCCCCATTCAGCCAGCAGCCCCGCCCGCCCACGCAAGGAGCGTCCTTATTGCAAAGCTCTGGGACCGTGGCGAGGCCTCTGTGAGTAAACGTGAGCTGAGCCCCAGGCCAGCTGCTGCTGAACTGTTCCCACCCTTCCCAGGTGAAACACCTGAATATGTACAAGGGCTTGAAAGCCTAGAGGAAGGGCCGTGGAGCCACACCAGCGACAGCACGCAGGTTGGGTTCCCTTTGTGGGGAGGGAGCACGCATAAGAGAGGCTGGCAGGGTTCTATTCCTTGCTCTGGGTGACAGCTACAAGGCTGCTCACTTTCTTGTTACTCATTAAGCTATATATTTATGGTTTGTGCACTTTCATGAATGTGTGTTATATTTCACAAGAAAAACAGTTTCTAAAACTGTAAAAAAATATAAATATAAAACGTTAGCCTCCTTAAAAAGAGAAAATGGGTGAGAAAATTCTCCATATCCTGGAAATGACAGTACCAATGGGACTCTGACAGGTAGCACTCTTTCTAAGTTCCTGCCAGCACTGTGCTATATACGCTGGGGGCACAGAGAACAGCAATCCCCATAGGATGCCTGCCCTTAGCAAGTACACGGTCCACTTCCAGGATTTTATCCCCAGGACATCATTCAGCAGAAGCGCCAAGATGATGGAGATTTGTAACAACAACAAGACTGGAAACCACCCAGATATTTACAAAAGCAGGAGGGTTTTCTCAGCCTTTTGAGTAGAAAGACTATCCAGCCTACCCACACGTATACCCTGGCAGGGTCAGCCTGTTCCCTATGGACGTGGTGGTTGGTTTAGGGGGAGGCTGGTGAGCCTGCCCCAAGGGGGTGGGGGCTTGGTGGCTCAACAAAGGGGTGTGTGATGCGATGGTGACGGGTCACAAAGGGCTTGCGGTATAAATAGGGTCGGGTCAAGAGACTCTGGCAGAGTCCTGCAGGGAGGTGACGAGGTGCTTTCGTTCCCTCTCTCTCTCTGTCTCCGAGACTCAATTTGTGGCTGGTGGCTCTGTCTTGAACGAAGAGAGCCATGAGCAGTGAGAGTTTACCTCATTACACGGCCAATAGCTACTGTTCAGTGGGGGTGTCGAGGACCTCCATGGGGGTCCTGCAACGACAACTGTACGAGGGAGGAGAGTATGACATTTTCAAGTACGCTCCCATGTTTCAGAGCGACTTTATCCAGGTCAGCAAGGAAGGAGAACTGATTGACCTAGACAACCGCGTCCGAACGGTGACTGTGGGCGTCGCATCCACCAGCCCCCTCTTCCCACTACCTGACGTCATGCTGCTGGCCCGACCAAGGAAAGCCTGTGCCGGGATCACCAAGGGGAGAGGTTGCAAGCCCGTGAAGACCCTAGAGATCACCAAGCTGCTCCCCTTGAAGTTTTTCAAGATCAACATCCACAACCGGGAGAAACAGCAGCTGTGCCTGAATCTTGCTTCCGGCCGGACTTTCTATCTGCAGCTGTGCCCCTCTTCCGACGCACAAGGAGACCTCTTTTCCTATTGGGAAAAGCTTGTCTATATCCTGAGACCACCGGTAGACAGTTACAGCAGTATCCCGATGCTCCAAACTGGAGATGCAGCGACTACAGAGGATGCCAAATTCCTAGTGTTAAGCACCGACAGGGACTCAAGAACACGGGGCAGGGCGCTTCGGGAGAGCAGGGCAAAGCTGGTCCTTCATAGCCTTTGGTGATCTCTGAGACTCTCCTGGGAAATACCTTCTACCGCTGAAAAGGGTCAGGGACAGACGAGGTATCACTACGGGAGTCACCACACGGGAGAGGTTCCGAGTGCTTCTCCACCTTGTCCCACGAGGCCGAATTTCAGAGAGACCTTAGGTATCATCTCGGCTGCACTGGTCTCATCACCAGGGCTGTAATCCCTTCTACAGCATCCTGACTGTCTGGTCTCTTCCTGAACACTTACCCCAGCCCAGGTAGTCTCAGCAGGTGGGGAACATCATTCACAGTTAGGAAGTCCTTCCTTCATTGTGTCTCCCCGGGACTCCGACACGCTGACTCAAATCAGCCCAACCCATAGAGTCACCAAAATGTACAAGGTGTGCATCCCTTGACCCAGGTACCCAACTTCTAGGAATCTGTCCTACAGAGAGAGAAGCACAAGGGTATAAAGTTAAAGTGTATATCATCATGGAGAATTGTATCAGTGCTCTCCCTGACCCTGGGACTGTTCAAGTAAAGTGGAGTGGCTGTTTGACAGGGGTGCAGTAGATGGGGTCTTGCATCCAATGGGAGCTTAGACTGGGTGATTTCAAAGGTTATTCTAAGTATAAGGCCTTGAGTTGCTCAGCTCCAGGATGAGAGAGGAGCGGACAGTTCTGAGCTCACATTCTGTCATCTCTATCTTACCTGTCTCTCCTCCCCTTGGCTCAGACCACAGAGCTCCACAGAGAAAGGGATCAGGATGAGGTTGGGCTTCACAAGCTTCGTGACGTGACTGGAGCCACGTCTTGTGCTTATGTGGGGGGAGAGGGAATCCATCATGCCCCCCGTGGGTCTCCTTCAGCCCTGAAAGGCGCCGAAGGATCGGCGGCAGGGATGACCGTGGGCCTGGCGGGAGCCACCATCGAGGATCCAGGAGAAAGCGGATCCGTCCAGGCCACTGCAGGTGCTGCCAGCCTATCCCTGCAGGACACGAACCTGGTCTCGGCGGGTGTTGCCAGCATATCCTCGACGGGGGCAGATGGTCCAGAGAGCAGCATGAGCATGGTGTTGCCAGCTGCAGTCACAACCAGCAAGCCTGCTGCTGGAAGAGCTGAAGGGAAGGTCGCAGCCCCCATGGTCTCCACCTTGCAGAGCGAAGGCTACACGTCTGAACGGGATGGAAGCCAGAAGGTCTCCCACCCCAGGGATGAAGCCTGGAAGGAAAAAAAGGAAAGAAGGACACGTCTTCATCGAGGAAAAGTTCCCATCACCGCAGGACAGGTGAAGGTCACCACAGGACACGAGGGACAAGACCCAGAAAGCATCGTCCCACTGGTCCTCATGCGGCCATGAAAACCCCAAAGTTGACAAAGGAGGGGAGGACAGCTCGCAGACAGAGGAAGAGCCAGCCCGCCACCAGTTCGGGGACTCTAAGTAAGACCGCCAGTGAGATCCTCTCCGTCTTTAGGCACTTCAGTCATTCCCCATTCAGCAACAAGGCTCACACATGACCACTGGGAGGTAGACAAAGCCCCGGTTGGCTTGGATCCTTCCCTAGAGAGGCAATTCCTACTTTCTCTAATAAAGAAAACCATACAACTCCAAAAGAAATGCGATCTTGTGTTTTCTATGTCCCCTCGCCTGGTAGGGACTTGACAGTGACTTCTGTGGTGCGAATTGTGCTTTGGCCTGAGACCCCAGAATCAAAATTTTGTTGTACATGATAGGTATTAAGTATCATTAAGCCATTCACTAGGGCTGGAAATAGATGCACCCTACAGAAATTTTCATTGCGAGGTTGCGAATCTTTTGAAATAAGATTTAATATGTAAATAGTTTGGGGAGAAGACAAGCTGGGGGGAGTGACTGTGTGATGTGTATACTTGCGTTGCTGAATTAATTACTTAACTCATCAAGTATTTATTGGCTGTCCGTTCTGTGCGTAGCACGAGGCTATGTTATTGAACAACCATCCTTTTCTCAGCAAAGCACTTTGCTTTGGTTATGGGCACTCTGTAGAAGGCAAGGAAATAAGCACAGAAAAAGGTTTTCGTCGCTTGCTCGAAGGTCACACGTGCATAGCCACTGCCAGAAAGAGAAGCCTGCTTTCCCAGCAAGGCTTCTCCAGGGCACTTAGGGTGGAGGGAGGACAAGTCTGCAGCCGGGGCTGAGCTTCAGGCCATAGCTGGGGTCAGAGGTTCACCTTATGAAAACAGAAACTCTCTCTGGCTTGTAAGGAAATCAAACCATTGGGAGTTATTTTACTTTGTGTAGGATAAAACAGAACACGGGGGGATCAGGGTTGTCATTGGCTCAACAAAGGGACACAATCTTTATGGTAGAAGCAGCACCAACGAGGAGTCAGGAAATCTGAGTTCCTATCCTGTCTGGGCCACTGACTCTCTTGGGTCACTCTGCCTCTCTGTAATGGTACCTCGGTGGGCAGCCACGGGGTCCCCAAGTGTAAAACCAATGGATTGGACCGCTGCAGTGATTCTTACCCTTGGTTGTATGTTGGGAGTTCCCTGGGGAGCTTCAAAACAAACAAACAAACAAACAAAAAAACATTGATAGCCTGACCGCAATCCCAGAGATTCTGATGACATTTAAGTGGGGTAAGCCCTCCAGCACTGGGAGTTTTAAAAATCTCACCCAATAATTCTACTGTGCAGCAGCCAAGTTGGAAAACAACTGGGCTAGGAGGTCTGGGGGGCCTCTTTCAGCCCCAGTATGCCATAACTTTACAGTGGAAGACAGTAGTTCTCAAACATTCACATGCATAAGGATGACCTGGGAAGCCTATTTAAAAAATAACATTTCTCACCATATGATAGCCCTTATACATGGACTCTTAATTACGATGCAAATGAACATATCTGCAAAACAGAAACAGACTCCCAGAGATAGAAGAGAGACTTGGGGTTTTCAGTGGGGTTGGGGGCAGGGAAGGATTGGGAGTTTGGGATTAGCAGATACAAACTACAGGGTGGATAAACAGCAGGGTCCTACTGTAGAGCACAGAGAACTATAGTCAGTATCCTGTGATCAACCACAATGGAAAAGAACAGGAAAAAGACTATACATGAAATATACAAAGAATACACATGAAACTGAATCAGAAATTAACAGAAGATATTAACACAAGAGAAATGAACACAACATTGCAAATCAACTATACGTCAATAAAAAAGAAGGGGGGAAAGGAAAAAAATAGAAGCCAAGGTTGGGTTCCCTTTGTGGGGAGGGAGCACGCAGAAGAGGGGCTGGCAGGGTTCTATTCCTTGCTCTAGGTGGCAGCTACAAGGCTGCTCACTTTCTTGTTACTCATTAAGCTATATATTTATGGTTTGTGCACTTTCATGAATGTGTGTTATATTTCACAAGAAAAACAGTTTCTACAACTTTAAAAAAATATAAATATAAAACGTTAGCCTCCTTGAAAAGAGAAAATGGGTGAGAAAATTCTCCATATCCTGGAAATGACAGTACCAATGGGACTCTGACAGGTAGCACTCTTTCTAAGTTCCTGCCAGCACTGTGCTATATACGCTGGGGGCACAGAGAACAGCAATCCCCATAGGATGCCTGCCCTTAGCAAGTACACGGTCCACTTCCAGGATTTTATCCCCAGGACATCATTCAGCAGAAGCGCCAAGATGATGGAGATTTGTAACAACAACAAGACTGGAAACCACCCAGATATTTACAAAAGCAGGAGGGTTTCCTCAGCCTTTTGAGTAGAAAGACTATACAGCCTACCCACACCTATACCCTGGCAGGGTCAGCCTGTTCCCTATGGACGTGGTGGTTGGTTTAGGGGGAGGCTGGTGAGCCTGCCCCAAGGGGGTGGGGGCTTGGAGGCTCAACAAAGGGGTGTGTGATGCGATGGTGATGGGTCACAAACGGCTTGCGGTATAAATAGGGTCGAGTCAAGAGACTCTGGCAGAGTCCTGCAGGGAGGTGATGAGGTGCTTTCGTTCCCTCTCTCTCTCTCTCTCCGAGACTCAATTTGTGGCTGGTGGCTCTGTCTTGAACGAAGAGAGCCATGAGTAGTGAGAGTTTACCTCACTACACGGCCAATAGCTACTGTTCAGTGGGGGTGTCGAGGACCTCCATGGGTGTCCTGCAACGACAACTGTACGAGGGAGGAGAGTATGACATTTTCAAGTACCCTCCCATGTTTGAGAGCGACTTTATCCAGGTCAGCAAGGAAGGAGAACTGATTGACCTAGACAACCTCGTCCGAACGGTGACTGTGGGCGTCGCATCCACCAGCCCCCTCTTCCCACTACCTGATGTCATGCTGCTGGCCCGACCAAGGAATGTCTGTGCCGGGATCACCAAGGGGAGAGGTTGCAAGCCCGTGAAGACCCTAGAGCTCACCAAGCTGCTCCCCTTGAAGTTTGTCAAGATCTCCATCCACAACCGGGAGAAACAGCAGCTGTGCCTGAATCTTGCTACCGGCCGGACTTTCTATCTGCAGCTGTGCCCCTCTTCCGACGCACAAGAAGACCTCTTTTCCTATTGGGAAAAGCTTGTCTATATCCTGAGACCACCGGTAGACAGTTACAGCAGTACCCCGATGCTCCAAACTGGAGATGCAGCGACTACAGAGGATGTCAAAATCCTAGTGGTAAGTACCGACAGGGACTCAAGAACACGTGGCAGGGCGCTTCGGGAGAGCAAGGCAAAGCTGGTCCTTCATAGCCTTTTGTGCTCTCTGAGACTCGCCTGAGAAATATATTCTACCGTTGAAAATGGTCAGGGACAAACGAGCTATCACTACGGGAGTCACCACACGGGAGAGGTTGGTTCCGAGTGCTTCTCCACCTTGTCCCACGAGGCCGAGTTTCAGAGAGACCTTAGGTATCATCTCGGCTGCACTGGTCTCATCACCAGGGCTGTAATCCCTTCTACAGCATCCTGACTGTCTGGTCTCTTCCTGAACACTTACCCCAGCCCAGGTAGTCTCAGCAGGTGGGGAACATCATTCACAGTTAGGAAGTCCTTCCTTCATTGTGTCTCCCCGGGACTCCGACACGCTGACTCAAATCAGCCCAACCCGTGGAGTCACCAAAATGTACAAGGTGTGCATCCCTTGACCCAGGAACCCCACTTCTCGGAATCTGTTCTGCAGAGAGAGAAGCACAAGGGTATAAAGTTAAAGTGTATATCATCATGGAGAATTGTATCAGTGCTCTCCCTGACCCTGGGACTGTTCAAGTAAAGTGGAGTGGCCGTTTGACAGGGGTGCAGTAGATGGGGTCTTGCATCCAATGGGAGCTTAGACTGGGTGATTTCAAAGGTTATTCTAAGTATAAGGCCTTGAGTTGCTCAGCTCCAGGATGAGAGAGGAGCGGACAGTTCTGAGCTCACTTTCTGTCATCTCTATCTTACCTGTCTCTCCTCCCCTTGGCTCAGACCACAGAGCTCCACAGAGAAAGGGATCAGGATGAGGTTGGGCTTCACAAGCTTCGTGACGTGACTGGAGCCACGTCTTGTGCTTATGTGGGGGTAGAGGGAATCCATCATGCCCCCATGGATCAACTGCAGCCCTGAAAGGCGCCGAAGGATCGGCGGCAGGGATGACCGTGGGCCTGGCGGGAGCCACCATCGAGGATCCAGGAGAAAGCGGATCCGTCCAGGCCACTGCAGGTGCTGCCAGCCTATCCCTGCAGGACACGAACCTGGTCTCGGCGGGTGTTGCCAGCACATCCTCGACGGGGGCAGATGGTCCAGAGAGCAGCATGAGCATGGTGTTGCCAGCTGCAGTCACAACCAGCAAGCCTGCTGCTGGAAAAGCTGAAGGGAAGGTCGCAGCCCCCGTGGTCTCCACCTTGCAGAGCAAAGGCTACACGTCTGAACGAGATGGAAGCCAGAAGGTCTCCCGCCCCAGGGATGAAGCCAGGAAGGAAAAAAAGGAAAGAAGGACACGTCTTCATCGAGGAAAAGTTCCCATCACCGCAGGACAGGTGAAGGTCACCACAGGACACGAGGGGACAAGACCCAGAAAGCATCCTCCCACTGGTCCTCATGCGGCCATGAAAACCCCAAAGTTGACCAAGGAGGTGAGGACAGCTCGCAGACGGAGGAAGAGCCAGCCCGCCACCAGTTCGGGGACTCTAAGTAAGACCGCCAGTGAGATCCGCTCCGTCTTTAGGCGCTTCAGTCATTCCCCATTCAGCAACAAGGCTCACACATGACCACTGGGAGGTAGACAAAGCCCCGGTTGGCTTGGATCCTTCCCTAGAGAGGCAATTCCTACTTTCTCTAATAAAGGAAACCATACAACACCAAAGGAAATGCGATCTTTTGTTTTCTATGTCCCCTCGCCTGGTAGGGACTTGACAGTGACTTCTGTGGTGCGAATTGTGCTTTGGCCTGAGATCACAGAATCAAAATTTTGTTGTACAAGATAGGTATTAAGTATCATTAAGCCATTCACTAGGGCTGGAAATAGATGCACTCTACAGAAATTTTCATTGCGAGGTTGTGAATCTTTTGAAATAAGATTTAATATGTAAATAGCTTGCGGAGAAGAAAAGCTGGGGGAAGTGACTGTGTGATGTGTATACTTGCGTTGCTGAATTAATTACTTAACTCATCAAGTATTTATTGGCTGTCCGTTCTGTGCCTAGCACGAGGCTATGTTATTGAACAACCATCCTTTTCTCAGCAAAGCACTTTGCTTTAGTTATGGGCACTCTGTAGAAGGCAAGGAAATAAGCACAGAAAAAGGTTTTCGTCGCTTGCTCGAAGGTCACACGTGCACAGCCACTGCCAGAAAGAGAAGCCTCTTTTCCCAGCAAGGCTTCTCCAGGGCACTTAGGGTGGAGGGAGGACAAGTCTGCAGCCGGGGCTGAGCTTCAGGCCATAGCTGGGGTCAGAGGTTCACCTTATGAAAACAGAAACTCTCTCTGGCTTGTAAGGAAATCAAACCATTGGGAGTTATTTTACTTTGTGTAGGATAAAACAGAACACGGGGGGATCAGGGTTGTCATTGGCTCAACAAAGGGACACAATCTTTATGGTAGAAGCAGCACCCACGAGGAGTCAGGAAATCTGAGTTCCTATCCTGTCTGGGCCACTGACTCTCTTGGGTCACTCTGCCTCTCTGTAATGGTACCTCGGTGGGCAGCCACGGGGTCCCCAACTGTAAAACCAATGGATTGGACCGCTGCAGTGATTCTTACCCTTGGTTGTATGTTGGGAGTTCCCTGGGGAGCTTCAAAACAAACAGACAAACAAAGAAAAAAACATTGATAGCCTGACCCCAATCCCAGAGATTCTGATGACATTTAAGTGGGGTAAGCCCTCCAGCACTGGGAGTTTTAAAAATCTCACCCAATAATTCTACTGTGCAGCAGCCAAGTTGGAAAACCACTGGGCTAGGAGGTCTGGGGGGCCTCTTTCAGCCCCAGTATGCCATAACTTTACAGTGGAAGACAGTAGTTCTCAAACATTCACATGCATAAGGATCACCTGGGAAGCCTATTTAAAAAATAACTTTTCTCACCATATGATAGCCCTTATACATGGACTCTAAAGTACGATGCAAATGAACATATCTGCAAAACAGAAACAGACTCCCAGACATAGAAGAGAGACTTGGGGTTTTCAGTGGGGTTGGGGGCAGGGAAGGATTGGGAGTTTGGGATTAGCAGATACAAACTACAGGGTGGATAAACAGCAGGGTGCTACTGTAGAGCACAGAGAACTATAGTCAGTATCCTGTGATCAACCATAATGGAAAAGAATAGGAAAAAGACTATACATGAAATATACAAAGAATACACACGAAACTGAATCAGAAATTAACAGAAGAAATTAACACAAGAGAAAGGAACACAACATTGTAAATCAACTATACGTCAATAAAAAAGAAGGGGGGAAAGGAAAAAAATAGAAGCCAAGGTTGGGTTCCCTTTGTGGGGAGGGAGCACGCAGAAGAGGGGCTGGCAGGGTTCTATTCCTTGCTCTGAGTGACAGCTACAAGGCTGCTCACTTTCTTGTTACTCATTAAGCTATATATTTATGGTTTGTGCACTTTCATGATTGTGTGTTATATTTCACAAGAAAAACAGTTTCTAAAACTGTAAAAAAATATAAATATAAAACGTTAGCCTCCTTGAAAAGAGAAAATGGGTGAGAAAATTCTCCATATCCTGGAAATGACAGTACCAATGGGACTCTGACAGGTAGCACTCTTTCTAAGTTCCTGCCAGCACTGTGCTATATACGCTGGGGGCACAGAGAACAGCAATCCCCATAGGATGCCTGCCCTTAGCAAGTACACGGTCCACTTCCAGGATTTCATCCCCAGGACATCATTCAGCAGAAGCGCCAAGATGATGGAGATTTGTAACAACAACAAGACTGGAAACCACCCAGATATTTACAAAAGCAGGAGGGTTTCCTCAACCTTTTGAGTAGAAAGACTATCCAGCCTACCCACACCTATACACTGGCAGGGTCAGCCTGTTCCCTATGGACGTGGTGGTTGGTTTAGGGGGAGGCTGGTGAGCCTGCCCCAAGGGGGTGGGGGCTTGGAGGCTCAACAAAGGTGTGTGTGGTGCGATGGTGACGGGTCACAAAGGGCTTGCAGTATAAATAGGGTCGGGTCAAGAGACTCTGGCAGAGTCCTGCACGGAGGTGACGAGGTGCTTTCGTTCCCTCTCTCTCTCTCTCTCCGAGACTCAATTTGTGGCTGGTGGCTCTGTCTTGAACGAAGAGAGCCATGAGCAGTGAGAGTTTACCTCATTACACGGCCAATAGCTACTGTTCAGCGGGGGTGTCAAGGACCTCCATGGGGGTCCTGCAACGACAACTGTACGAGGGAGGAGAGTATGACATTTTCAAGTATGCTCGCATGATTCAGAGCGACTTTATCCAGGTCAGCAAGGAAGGAGAACTGATTGACCTAGACAACCGCGTCCGAACGGTGACTGTGGGCGTCGCATCCACCAGCCCCCTCTTCCCACTACCTGACATCATGCTGCTGGCCCGACCAAGGAAAGTCTGTGCCGGGATCACCAAGGGGAGAGGTTGCAAGCCCGTGAAGACCCTAGAGCTCACCAAGCTGCTCCCCTTGAAGTTTGTCAAGATCTCCATCCACAACCGGGAGAAACAGCAGCTGTGCCTGAATCTTGCTACCGGCCGGACTTTCTATCTGCAGCTGTGCCCCTCTTCCGACGCACAAGAAGACCTCTTTTCCTATTGGGAAAAGCTTGTCTATATCCTGAGACCACCGGTAGACAGTTACAGCAGTACCCCGATGCTCCAAACTGGAGATGCAGCGACTACAGAGGATGCCAAAATCCTAGTGGTAAGCACCGACAGGGACTCAAGAACACGGGGCAGGGCGCTTCGGGAGAGCAGGGCAAAGCTGGTCCTTCATAGCCTTTGGTGCTCTCTGAGAGTCGCCTGGGAAATACCTTCTACCGTTGAAAAGGGTCAGGGACAAACGAGCTATCACTACGGGAGTCACCACACTGGAGAGGTTCCGAGTGCTTCTCCACCTTGTCCCACGAGGCCGAATTTCAGAGAGACCTTAGGTATCATCTCGGCTGCACTGGTCTCATCACCAGGGCTGTAATCCCTTCTACAGCATCCTGACTGTCTGGTCTCTTCCTGAACACTTACCCCAGCCCAGGTAGTCTCAGCAGGTGGGGAACATCATTCACAGTTAGGAAGTCCTTCCTTCATTGTGTCTCCCCGGGAGTCCGACACGCTGACTCAAATCAGCCCAACCCGTGGAGTCACCAAAATGTACAAGGTGTGCATCCCTTGACCCAGGAACCCCACTTCTAGGAATCTGTCCTGCAGAGAGAGAAGCACAAGGGTATAAAGTTAAAGTGTATATCATCATGGAGAATTGTATCAGTGCTCTCCCTGACCCTGGGACTCTTCAAGTAAAGTGGAGTGGCTGTTTGACAGGGGTGCAGTAGATGGGGTCTTGCATCCAATGGGAGCTTAGACTGGGTGATTTCAAAGGTTATTCTAAGTATAAGGCCTTGAGTTGCTCAGCTCCAGGATGAGAGAGGAGCGGACAGTTCTGAGCTCACTTTCTGTCATCTCTATCTTACCTGTCTCTCCTCCCCTTGGCTCAGACCACAGAGATCCACAGAGAAAGGGATCAGGATGAGGTTGGGCTTCACAAGCTTCGTGACGTGACTGGAGCCACGTCTTGTGCTTATGTGGGGGGAGAGGGAATCCATCATGCCCCCCGTGGGTCACCTGCAGCCCTGAAAGGCGCCGAAGGATCGGCGGCAGGGATGACCGTGGGCCTGGCGGGAGCCACCATCGAGGATCCAGGAGAAAGCGGATCCGTCCAGGCCACTGCAGGTGCTGCCAGCCTATCCCTGCAGGACACGAACCTGGTCTCGGCGGGTGTTGCCAGCACATCCTCGACTGGGGCAGATGGTCCAGAGAGCAGCATGAGCATGGTGTTGCCAGCTGCAGTCACAACCAGCAAGCCTGCTGCTGGAAGAGCTGAAGGGAAGGTCGCAGCCCCCATGGTCTCCACCTTGCAGAGCGAAGGCTACACGTCTGAACGGGATGGAAGCCAGAAGGTCTCCCGCCCCAGGGATGAAGCCTGGAAGGAAAAAAAGGAAAGAAGGACACGTCTTCATCGAGGAAAAGTTCCCATCACCGCAGGACAGGTGAAGGTCACCACAGGACACGAGGGGACAAGACCCAGAAAGCATCCTCCCACTGGTCCTCATGCGGCCATGAAAACCCCAAAGTTGACCAAGGAGGTGAGGACAGCTCGCAGACGGAGGAAGAGCCAGCCCGCCACCAGTTCGGGGACTCTAAGTAAGACCGCCAGTGAGATCCGCTCCGTCTTTAGGCGCTTCAGTCATTCCCCATTCAGCAACAAGGCTCACACATGACCACTGGGAGGTAGACAAAGCCCCGGTTGGCTTGGATCCTTCCCTAGAGAGGCAATTCCTACTTTCTCTAATAAAGGAAACCATACAACTCCAAAAGAAATGCGATCTTGTGTTTTCTATGTCCCCTCGCCTGGTAGGGACTTGACAGTGACTTCTGTGGTGCGAATTGTACTTTGGCCTGAGACCACAGAATCAAAATTTTGTTGTACAAGATAGGTATTAAGTATCAATAAGCCATTCACTAGGGCTGGAAATAGATGCACTCTACAGAAATTTTCATTGCGAGGTTGTGAATCTTTTGAAATAAGATTTAATATGTAAATAGCTTGCGGAGAAGAAAAGCTGGGGGAAGTGACTGTGTGATGTGTATACTTGCGTTGCTGAATTAATTACTTAACTCATCAAGTATTTATTGGCTGTCCGTTCTGTGCGTAGCACGAGGCTATGTTATTGAACAACCATCCTTTTCTCAGCAAAGCACTTTGCTTTGGTTATGGGCACTCTGTAGAAGGCAAGGAAATAAGCACAGAAAAAGGTTTTCGTCGCTTGCTCGAAGGTCACACGTGCACAGCCACTGCCAGAAAGAGAAACCTCTTTTCCCAGCAAGGCTTCTCCAGGGCACTTAGGGTGGAGGGAGGACAAGTCTGCAGCCGGGGCTGAGCTTCAGGCCATAGCTGGGGTCAGAGGTTCACCTTATGAAAACAGAAACTCTCTCTGGCTTGTAAGGAAATCAAACCATTGGGAGTTATTTTACTTTGTGTAGGATAAAACAGAACACGGGGGGATCAGGGTTGTCATTGGCTCAACAAAGGGACACAATCTTTATGGTAGAAGCAGCACCCACGAGGAGTCAGGAAATCTGACTTCCTATCCTGTCTGGGCCAATGACTCTCTTGGGTCACTCTGCCTCTCTGTAATGGTACCTCGGTGGGCAGCCACGGGGTCCCCAACTGTAAAACCAATGGATTGGACCGCTGCAGTGATTCTTACCCTTGGTTGTATGTTGGGAGTTCCCTGGGGAGCTTCAAAACAAACAAACAAACAAACAAAAAAACATTGATAGCCTGACCCCAATCCCAGAGATTCTGATGACATTTAAGTGGGGTAAGCCCTCCAGCACTGGGAGTTTTAAAAATCTCACCCAATAATTCTACTGTGCAGCAGCCAAGTTGGAAAACCACTGGGCTAGGAGGTCTGGGGGGCCTCTTTCAGCCCCAGTATGCCATAACTTTACAGTGGAAGACAGTAGTTCTCAAACATTCACATGCATAAGGATGACCTGGGAAGCCTATTTAAAAAATAACTTTTCTCACCATATGATAGCCCTTATACATGGACTCTAAAGTACGATGCAAATGAACATATCTGCAAAACAGAAACAGACTCCCAGACATAGAAGAGAGACTTGGGGTTTTCAGTGGGGTTGGGGGCAGGGAAGGATTGGGAGTTTGGGATTAGCAGATACAAACTACAGGGTGGATAAACAGCAGGGTCCTACTGTAGAGCACAGAGAACTATAGTCAGTATCCTGTGATCAACCATAATGGAAAAGAATAGGAAAAAGACTATACATGAAATATACAAAGAATACACACGAAACTGAATCAGAAATTAACAGAAGAAATTAACACAAGAGAAATGAACACAATATTGTAAATCAACTATACGTCAATAAAAAAGAAGGGGGGAAAGGAAAAAAATAGAAGCCAAGGTTGGGTTCCCTTTGTGGGGAGGGAGCACGCAGAAGAGGGGCTGGCAGGGTTCTATTCCTTGCTCTGGGTGACAGCTACAAGGCTGCTCACTTTCTTGTTACTCATTAAGCTATATATTTATGGTTTGTGCACTTTCATGATTGTGTGTTATATTTCACAAGAAAAACAGTTTCTAAAACTGTAAAAAAATATAAATATAAAACGTTAGCCTCCTTGAAAAGAGAAAATGGGTGAGAAAATTCTCCATATCCTGGAAATGACAGTACCAATGGGACTCTGACAGGTAGCACTCTTTCTAAGTTCCTGCCAGCACTGTGCTATATACGCTGGGGGCACAGAGAACAGCAATCCCCATAGGATGCCTGCCCTTAGCAAGTACACGGTCCACTTCCAGGATTTTATCCCCAGGACATCATTCAGCAGAAGCGCCAAGATGATGGAGATTTGTAACAACAACAAGACTGGAAACCACCCAGATATTTACAAAAGCAGGAGGGTTTTCTCAGCCTTTTGAGTAGAAAGACTATCCAGCCTACCCACACCTATACCCTGGCAGGGTCAGCCTGTTCCCTATGGACGTGGTGGTTGGTTTAGGGGGAGGCTGGTGAGCCTGCCCCAAGGGGGTGGGGGCTTGGAGGCTCAACAAAGGTGTGTGTGGTGCGATGGTGACGGGTCACAAAGGGCTTGCAGTATAAATAGGGTCGGGTCAAGAGACTCTGGCAGAGTCCTGCACGGAGGTGACGAGGTGCTTTCGTTCCCTCTCTCTCTCTCTCTCCGAGACTCAATTTGTGGCTGGTGGCTCTGTCTTGAACGAAGAGAGCCATGAGCAGTGAGAGTTTACCTCATTACACGGCCAATAGCTACTGTTCAGTGGGGGTGTCGAGGACCTCCATGGGGGTCCTGCAACGACAACTGTACGAGGGAGGAGAGTATGACATTTTCAAGTATGCTCGCATGTTTCAGAGCGACTTTATCCAGGTCAGCAAGGACGGAGAACTGATTGACCTAGACAACCGCGTCCGAACGGTGACTGTGGGCGTCGCATCCACCAGCCCCCTCTTCCCACTACCTGACGTCATGCTGCTGGCCCGACCAAGGAAAGCCTGTGCCGGGATCACCAAGGGGAGAGGTTGCAAGCCCGTGAAGACCCTAGAGCTCACCAAGCTGCTCCCCTTGAAGTTTGTCAAGATCTCCATCCACAACCGGGAGAAACAGCAGCTGTGCCTGAATCTTGCTACCGGCCGGACTTTCTATCTGCAGCTGTGCCCCTCTTCCGACGCACAAGAAGACCTCTTTTCCTATTGGGAAAAGCTTGTCTATATCCTGAGACCACCGGTAGACAGTTACAGCAGTACCCCGATGCTCCAACCTGGAGACGCAGCGACTACAGAGGATGCCAAAATCCTAGTGGTAAGCACCGACAGGGACTCAAGAACACGGGGCAGGGCGCTTCGGGAGAGCAGGGCAAAGCTGGTCCTTCATAGCCTTTGGTGCTCTCTGAGAGTCGCCTGGGAAATACCTTCTACCGTTGAAAAGGGTCAGGGACAAACGAGCTATCACTACGGGAGTCACCACACTGGAGAGGTTCCGAGTGCTTCTCCACCTTGTCCCACGAGGCCGAATTTCAGAGAGACCTTAGGTATCATCTCGGCTGCACTGGTCTCATCACCAGGGCTGTAATCCCTTCTACAGCATCCTGACTGTCTGGTCTCTTCCTGAACACTTACCCCAGCCCAGGTAGTCTCAGCAGGTGGGGAACATCATTCACAGTTAGGAAGTCCTTCCTTCATTGTGTCTCCCCGGGAGTCCGACACGCTGACTCAAATCAGCCCAACCCGTGGAGTCACCAAAATGTACAAGGTGTGCATCCCTTGACCCAGGAACCCCACTTCTAGGAATCTGTCCTGCAGAGAGAGAAGCACAAGGGTATAAAGTTAAAGTGTATATCATCATGGAGAATTGTATCAGTGCTCTCCCTGACCCTGGGACTCTTCAAGTAAAGTGGAGTGGCTGTTTGACAGGGGTGCAGTAGATGGGGTCTTGCATCCAATGGGAGCTTAGACTGGGTGATTTCAAAGGTTATTCTAAGTATAAGGCCTTGAGTTGCTCAGCTCCAGGATGAGAGAGGAGCGGACAGTTCTGAGCTCACTTTCTGTCATCTCTATCTTACCTGTCTCTCCTCCCCTTGGCTCAGACCACAGAGATCCACAGAGAAAGGGATCAGGATGAGGTTGGGCTTCACAAGCTTCGTGACGTGACTGGAGCCACGTCTTGTGCTTATGTGGGGGGAGAGGGAATCCATCATGCCCCCCGTGGGTCACCTGCAGCCCTGAAAGGCGCCGAAGGATCGGCGGCAGGGATGACCGTGGGCCTGGCGGGAGCCACCATCGAGGATCCAGGAGAAAGCGGATCCGTCCAGGCCACTGCAGGTGCTGCCAGCCTATCCCTGCAGGACACGAACCTGGTCTCGGCGGGTGTTGCCAGCACATCCTCGACTGGGGCAGATGGTCCAGAGAGCAGCATGAGCATGGTGTTGCCAGCTGCAGTCACAACCAGCAAGCCTGCTGCTGGAAGAGCTGAAGGGAAGGTCGCAGCCCCAATGGTCTCCACCTTGCAGAGCGAAGGCTACACGTCTGAACGGGATGGAAGCCAGAAGGTCTCCCACCCCAGGGATGAAGCCTGGAAGGAAAAAAAGGAAAGAAGGACACGTCTTCATCGAGGAAAAGTTCCCATCACCGCAGGACAGGTGAAGGTCACCACAGGACACGAGGGGACAAGACCCAGAAAGCATCCTCCCACTGGCCCTCATGCGGCCATGAATACCCCAAAGTTGACAAAGGAGGGGAGGACAGCTCACAGATGGAGGAAGAGCCAGCCCGCCACCAGTTCGGGGACTCTAAGTAAGACCGCCAGTGAGATCCTCTCCGTCTTTAGGCGCTTCAGTCATTCCCCATTCAGCAACAAGGCTCACACATGACCACTGGGAGGTAGACAAAGCCCCGGTTGGCTTGGATCCTTCCCTAGAGAGGCAATTCCTACTTTCTCAAATAAAGGAAACCATACAACTCCAAAAGAAATGCTATCTTGTGTTTTCTATGTCCCCTCGCCTGGTAGTGACTTGACAGTGACTTCTGTGGTGCGAATTGTGCTTTGGCCTGAGACCCCAGAATCAAAATTTTGTTGTACATATAGGTATTAATTATCATTAAGCCATTCACTAGGGCTGGAAATAGATGCACCCTACAGAAATTTTCATTGCGAGGTTGCGAATCTTTTGAAATAAGATTTAATATGTAAATAGTTTTGGGAGAAGACAAGCTGGGGGAAGTGACTGTGTGATGTGTATACTTGCGTTGCTGAATTAATTACTTAACTCATCAAGTATTTATTGGCTGTCCGTTCTGTGCCTAGCACGAGGCTATGTTATTGAACAACCATCCTTTTCTCAGCAAAGCACTTTGCTTTGGTTATGGGCACTCTGTAGAAGGCAAGGAAATAAGCACAGAAAAAGGTTTTCGTCGCTTGCTCGAAGGTCACACGTGCATAGCCACTGCCAGAAAGAGAAGCCTCTTTTCCCAGCAAGGCTTCTCCAGGGCACTTAGGGTGGAGGGAGGACAAGTCTGCAGCCGGGGCTGAGCTTCAGGCCATAGCTGGGGTCAGAGGTTCACCTTATGAAAACAGAAACTCTCTCTGGCTTGTAAGGAAATCAAACCATTGGGAGTTATTTTACTTTGTGTAGGATAAAACAGAACACGGGGGGATCAGGGTTGTCATTGGCTCAACAAAGGGACACAATCTTTATGGTAGAAGCAGCACCAACGAGGAGTCAGGAAATCTGAGTTCCTATCCTGTCTGGGCCACTGACTCTCTTGGGTCACTCTGCCTCTCTGTAATGGTACCTAGGTGGGCAGCCACGGGGTCCCCAACTGTAAAACCAATGGATTGGACCGCTGCAGTGATTCTTACCCTTGGTTGTATGTTGGGAGTTCCCTGGGGAGCTTCAAAACAAACAAACAAACAAACAAAAAAACATTGATAGCCTGACCCCAATCCCAGAGATTCTGATGACATTTAAGTGGGGTAAGCCCTCCAGCACTGGGAGTTTTAAAAATCTCACCCAATATTTCTACTGTGCAGCAGCCAAGTTGGAAAACAACTGGGCTAGGAGGTCTGGGGGGCCTCTTTCAGCCCCAGTATGCCATAACTTTACAGTGGAAGACAGTAGTTCTCAAACATTCACATGCATAAGGATGACCTGGGAAGCCTATATAAAAAATAACATTTCTCACCATATGATAGCCCTTATACATGGACTCTAAATAACGATGCAAATGAACATATCTGCAAAACAGAAACAGACTCCCAGACATAGAAGAGAGACTTGGGATTTTCAGTGGGGTTGGGGGCAGGGAAGGATTGGGAGTTTGGGATTAGCAGATACAAACTACAGGGTGGATAAACAGCAGGGTCCTACTGTAGAGCACAGAGAGCTATAGTCAGTATCCTGTGATCAACCATAATGGAAAAGAATAGGAAAAAGACTATACATGAAATATACAAAGAATACACATGAAACTGAATCAGAAATTAACAGAAGAAATTAACACAACAGAAAGGAACACAACATTGCAAATCAACTATACGTCAATAAAAAAGAAGGGGGGAAAGGAAAAAAATAGAAGCCAAGGTTGGGTTCCCTTTGTGGGGAGGGAGCACGCAGAAGAGGGGCTGGCAGGGTTCTATTCCTTGCTCTGGGTGACAGCTACAAGGCTCCTCACTTTCTTGTTACTCATTAAGCTATATATTTATGGTTTGTGCACTTTCATGAATGTGTGTTATATTTCACAAGAAAAACAGTTTCTAAAACTGTAAAAAAATATAAATATAAAACGTTAGCCTCCTTGAAAAGAGAAAATGGGTGAGAAAATTCTCCATATCCTGGAAATGACAGTACCAATGGGACTCTGACAGGTAGCACTCTTTCTAAGTTCCTGCCAGCACTGTGCTATATACGCTGGCGGCACAGAGAACAGCAATCCCCATAGGATGCCTGCCCTTAGCAAGTACACGGTCCACTTCCAGGATTTTATCCCCAGGACATCATTCAGCAGAAGCACCAAGATGATGGAGATTTGTAACAACAACAAGACTGGAAACCACCCAGATATTTACAAAAGCAGGAGGGTTTTCTCAGCCTTTTGAGTAGAAAGACTATCCAGCCTACCCATACCTATACCCTGGCAGGGTCATCCTGTTCCCTATGGACGTGGTGGTTGGTTTAGGGGGAGGCTGGTGAGCCTGCCCCAAGGGGGTGGGGGCTTGGAGGCTCAACAAAGGGGTGTGTGATGCGATGGTGACGGGTCCCAAAGGGCTTGCGGTATAAATAGGGTCGGGTCAAGAGACTCTGGCAGAGTCCTGCAGGGAGGTGACGAGGTGCTTTCGTTCCCTCTCTCTCTCTCTCTCCGAGACTCAATTTGTGGCTGGTGGCTCTGTCTTGAACGAAGAGAGCCATGAGCAGTGAGAGTTTACCTCATTACACGGCCAATAGCTACTGTTCAGCGGGGGTGTCGAGGACCTCCATGGGGGTCCTGCAACGACAACTGTACGAGGGACGAGAGTATGACATTTTCAAGTATGCTCGCATGTTTCAGAGCGACTTTATCCAGGTCAGCAAGGAAGGAGAACTGATTGACCTAGACAACCGCGTCCGAACGGTGACTGTGGGCGTCGCATCCACCAGCCCCCTCTTCCCACTACCTGACATCATGCTGCTGGCCCGACCAAGGAAAGTCTGTGCCGGGATCACCAAGGGGAGAGGTTGCAAGCCCGTGAAGACCCTAGAGCTCACCAAGCTGCTCCCCTTGAAGTTTGTCAAGATTTCCATCCACAACCGGGAGAAACAGCAGCTGTGCCTGAATCTTGCTACCGGCCGGACTTTCTATCTGCAGCTGTGCCCCTCTTCCGACGCACAAGAAGACCTCTTTTCCTATTGGGAAAAGCTTGTCTATATCCTGAGACCACCGGTAGACAGTTACAGCAGTACCCCGATGCTCCAAACTGGAGATGCAGCGACTACAGAGGATGCCAAAATCCTAGTGGTAAGCACCGACAGGGACTCAAGAACACGGGGCAGGGCGCTTCGGGAGAGCAGGGCAAAGCTGGTCCTTCATAGCCTTTGGTGCTCTCTGAGACTCGCCTGGGAAATACCTTCTACCGTTGAAAAGGGTGAGGGACAAACGAGCTATCACTAAGGGAGTCACCACACGGGAGAGGTTCCGAGTGCTTCTCCACCTTGTCCCACGAGGCCGAGTTTCAGAGAGACCTTAGGTATCATCTCGGCTGCACTGGTCTCATCACCAGGGCTGTAATCCCTTCTACAGCATCCTGACTGTCTGGTCTCTTCCTGAACACTTACCCCAGCCCAGGTAGTCTCAGCAGGTGGGGAACATCATTCACAGTTAGGAAGTCCTTCCTTCATTGTGTCTCCCCGGGACTCCGACACGCTGACTCAAATCAGCCCAACCCGTGGAGTCACCAAAATGTACAAGGTGTGCATCCCTTGACCCAGGAACCCCACTTCTAGGAATCTGTCCTGCAGAGAGAGAAGCACAAGGGTATAAAGTTAAAGTGTATATCATCATGGAGAATTGTATCAGTGCTCTCCCTGACCCTGGGACTGCTCAAGTATAGTGGAGTGGCCGTTTGACAGGGGTGCAGTAGATGGGGTCTTGCATCCAATCGGAGCTTAGACTGGGTGATTTCAAAGGTTATTCTAAGTATAAGGCCTTGAGTTGCTCAGCTCCAGGATGAGAGAGGAGCGGACAGTTCTGAGCTCACTTTCTTTCATCTCTATCTTACCTGTCTCTCCTCCCCTTGGCTCAGACCACAGAGCTCCACAGAGAAAGGGATCAGGATGAGGTTGGGCTTCACAAGCTTCGTGACGTGACTGGAGCCACATCTTGTGCTTATGTGGTGGGAGAGGGAATCCATCATGCCCCCCGTGGGTCACCTGCAGCCCTGAAAGGCGCCGAAGGATGGCGGCAGGGATGACCGTGGGCCTGGCGGGAGCCACCATCGAGGATCCAGGAGAAAGCGGATCCGTCCAGGCCACTGCAGGTGCTGCCAGCCTATCCCTGCAGGACACGAACCTGGTATCGGCGGGTGTTGCCAGCACATCCTCGACGGGGGCAGATGGTCCAGAGAGCAGCATGAGCATGGTGTTGCCAGCTGCAGTCACAACCAGCAAGCCTGCTGCTGGAAGAGCTGAAGGGAAGGTCGCAGCCCCCATGGTCTCCACCTTGCAGAGCGAAGGCTACACGTCTGAACGGGATGGAAGCCAGAAGGTCTCCCACTTCAGGGATGAAGCCTGGAAGGAAAAAAAGGAAAGAAGGACACGTCTTCATCGAGGAAAAGTTCCCATCACCGCAGGACAGGTGAAGGTCACCACAGGACACGAGGGGACAAGACCCAGAAAGCATCCTCCCACTGGTCCTCATGCGGCCATGAAAACCCCAAAGTTGACAAAGGAGGGGAGGACAGCTCGCAGACGGAGGAAGAGCCAGCCCGCAACCAGTTCGGGGACTCTAAGTAAGACCGCCAGTGAGATCCGCTCCGTCTTTAGGCGCTTCAGTCATTCCCCATTCAGCACCAAGGCTCACACATGACCACTGGGAGGTAGACAAAGCCCCGGTTGGCTTGGATCCTTCCCTAGAGAGGCAATTCCTACTTTCTCTAATAAAGGAAACCATACAACTCTAAAAGAAATGCGATCTTGTGTTTTCTATGTCCCCTCGCCTGGTAGTGACTTGACAGTGACTTCTGTGGTGCGAATTGTGCTTTGGCCAGAGACCCCAGAATCAAAATTTTGTTGTACAAGATAGGTATTAAGTATCATTAAGCCATTCACTAGGGCTGGAAATAGATGCACTCTACAGAAATTTTCATTGCGAGGTTGTGAATCTTTTGAAATAAGATTTAATATGTAAATAGTTAGGGGAGAAGACAAGCTGGGGGAAGTGACTGTGTGATGTGTATACTTGCGTTGCTGAATTAATTACTTAACTCATCAAGTATTTATTGGCTGTCCGTTCTGTGCCTAGCACGAGGCTATGTTATTGAACAACCATCCTTTTCTCAGCAAAGCACTTTGCTTTGGTTATGGGCACTCTGTAGAAGGCAAGGAAATAAGCACAGAAAAAGGTTTTCGTCGCTTGCTCGAAGGTCACACGTGCATAGCCACTGCCAGAAAGAGAAGCCTGTTTTCCCAGCAAGGCTTCTCCAGGGCACTTAGGGTGGAGGGAGGACAAGTCTGCAGCCGGGGCTGAGCTTCAGGCCATAGCTGGGGTCAGAGGTTCACCTTATGAAAACAGAAACTCTCTCTGGCTTGTAAGGAAATCAAACCATTGGGAGTTATTTTACTTTGTGTAGGATAAAACAGAACACGGGGGGATCAGGGTTGTCATTGGCTCAACAAAGGGACACAATCTTTATGGTAGAAGCAGCACCAACGAGGAGTCAGGAAATCTGAGTTCCTATCCTGTCTGGGCCACTGACTCTCTTGGGTCACTCTGCTAGAGCCAGCAGCCCCGCCCGCCCACGCAAGGAGCGTCCTTATTGCAAAGCTGGGGGACCGTGCCGAGGCCTCTGTGAGTAAACGTGAGCTGAGCCCCAGGCCAGCTGCTGCTGAACTGTTCCCACCCTTCCCAGGTGAAACACCTGAATATGTACAAGGGCTGGAAAGCCTAGAGGAAGGGCCGTGGAGCCACACCAGCGACAGCACGCAGGCCACCTTGGTGCCTGCAGGTCAGCCAGGATGGTCCTGGCCACGGGCGCTCTTCTGGAAGCTTTCCATTGCCCTGCCTGAGATACCCCTCCTGTCCCGGCCCCCACTCCTTTTTTTCCTTCCTCACCTCAGCCCGGAGAGATACTCCAGTGGAAGTTATGGGTGACACATCCTCTTCTTTACAGGTGGCAGCCTGGCAACTCCTGCAGAAAGTCCAGCAGAGCCCCACTCACACCGGGCCACCCACAAAGCCGTGGACCCTCACACCCTCCCACCAGCACAGCACCGAGACTGCTGACGGGGCAGAGAATATGGAGTCAGGCACAGCTGCAGGGGCTATTGCTGCCTGGAGTTCTGTTTATATTGACCTCAACCCAGACACACCTGGGGAGGGCTTGCCGGCAGGGTCTGGCTGCCCAGGTCAGCAAATCCTCAGCCCTCAGGGAATCATATTGCAGAAAATGGACCTCGCTAAGACAGAATATTAGCCAAGGAAAAAAGCACACAATGCCATTTGCAGCACCGTAGATGAGTCTAGAGGTAATCACGTGACTTGGAGTAAGTCAGAAAGTGAAAGACACATATCATATCATATCACTTATAGGTGTTACCTATAAATTGATACCAGGGCAGATATTTCCACAGAGAAGGGCAATCACAGATTCATTAAACAAACTTATGGTTCACCAAAGGAAAGGTGTGAGGATTGAATTCATTATGATATTGGGGTTAACAGACATATACAAACACAGTAGACGTATATAATCACCAAAGACCTACGGAGTACCAAGAGAAGACTACTCAACATTCTGTCATAACGAACATGGGAAAAGGATCCCAGGAAGAACAGACATATGTATATGTGTAAAAGAGCAACCTCTTGCACACCTACAACAAGCTAAACGTTGTACTCAAAGTTGCTGTAATAAAAAATAAAAAATTAAATTAAAAACACGAACAAGAATTAGTGAGAAAAACTTGAGGGGCTTTCTCCTGGTACATTCCGTTCTACATTCCAATCTAGAACGCGACTTCCATTGCGGCTCTGCTGCCCTAGTAACCAGATTTGGTAAGGGAGAACTGCTGCCACCTTGTGGCCGTTTCACACAACAGCAGCTTTAATCCCAGCGCTAATGGTCAGTGGATATTCCAAATCATCACAGGCCTGTAAATGACCCCTGCCCTGAAAACCAATCCTGGGGTCATTTATCGACCAAAAAATTCAAAAGACGTCCATATTTCAAAACGACAGTTTCAAGAGGCATATTTCACGCACATTAGTGTTCTGCTTCTTTTGATTTCATTCCTTCTTTGTTAAAAAAACGGGAATGGAAAAAGGCAACCCTCAGAATGGGCGAAAACTTTCACAAACGAATCAATGGACAAAGGTTTAATCTCCAATATATATGAACAGCTCATGCAGTTTAATATTAATACAACAAACAACCCAATAAAAAAATGGGCAGAAGATCTAAATAGACGTTTCTTCAAAGAAGACATAGAGATGGCCAAGACGCACATGAAAAGCTGCTCAACATCACTAATTATTAGAGAAATGCAAATCAAAACTACAATGAGGTAAGACCTCACACCTGTTAGAATCGGCATCATCAGATAATCTACAAACAACAAATTCTGGGGAGGGTGTGGACAAAAGGAACCCTCTTCCGCTCTTGGTGGGAATGTAAATTGATACAGTCACTATGGAGAACAGTATGGAGGTTCCTTTAAAAAACTAAAAAGAGAATTACCATAGGATCCAGCAATCCCACTTCTGGGCATATACCCAGAGAAAACCATAAATCACAGAGACACATTCACCACAATGTTCATTGCAGCACTATTTACAATAGCCAGGTAATGGAAGCAACCTAAATGCCCACAGACAGACGAATGGATAAAGATGTGGTACATATATAAAATGGAATATTACTCAGCCATAAAAAGGAATGAAACTGGGTCATTTGTAGAGAAGTTGATGGATCTAGAGACTGTCATACAGAGTGAAGTAAGTCAGAAAGAGAAAAACAAATATTGTATATTAATGCCTATATGTGGAACCTAGAAAAATGCTACAGATGAACTGGTTTGCAGGGCAGAAATAGAGACACAGAGGTAGAGAACAAACGTATGGACACAAAGTGGGGGAAGCCATGGGGTGGTGTTGGTCGGATGAGTTGGGAGATTGGGATTGACCTGTATATATGTCTATGCATAAAATAGATAACTAATAATAACCTAGTGTATAAAAAAATAAATAAAATTAAATTTCAAAATTTTTAAAAATAAAATGTAAAAATAAAACAGAAAAAATGTTCTTCCATTCACACTGATGTATTTATAAGAATGAATTATTTCCATGCTTATATCTATAAATACATAAAAGAGGAATAAAACCTAACTTGAACCAAAAAAGAAAAAAAAAACTGAACCTAACAGTTATACAGAGTAAAACACTACCAAGGCACTTGCTCCAGTGGTAAACAATTCTGAAATTGGTCAGAGGTGGGGAATCATCTCCCATACAGCCAGTAGCCCCACCCGCCCACGCAAAGAGTGTCCTTATTGCAAAGCTGGGGGACCGTGCCGAGGCCTCTGTGCGTAAACGTGAGTTGAGCCCCAGGCCAGCTGCTGCTGAACTTTTCCCACCCTTCCCAGGTGAAACACCTGAATATGTACAAGGGCTTGAAAGCCTAGAGGAAGGGCCGTGGAGCCACACCAGCGACAGCACGCAGGCCACCTTGTTGCCTGCAGGTCAGCCAGGATGGTCCTTTCCACGGGCGCTCTTCTGGAAGCTTTCCATTGCCCTGCCTGAGATACCCCTCCTGTCCCGGCCCCCACTCCTTTTTTTCCTTCCTCACCTCAGCCCGGAGAGATACTCCAGTGGAAGTTATGGGTGACACATCCTCTTCTTTACAGGTGGCAGCCTGGCAACTCCTGCAGAAAGTCCAGCAGAGCCCCACTCACACTGGGCCACCCACAAAGCCGTGGACCCTCACACCCTCCCACCAGCACCGCCCCGAGACTGCTGACGGGGCAGAGAATATGGAGTCAGGCACAGCTGCAGGGGCTATTGCTGCCTGGAGTGCTGTTTATATTGACCTCAACCCAGGCACACCTGGGGAGGGCTTGCCGGCAGGGTCAGGCTGCCCAGGTCAGCTAATCCTCAGCCCTCAGGGAATCACATTGCAGAAAATGGACCTCGCTAAGACAGAATATTAGCCAAGGAAAAAAAGCACACAATGCCATTTGCAGCACCGTAGATGAGTCTAGAGGTAATCACGTGACTTGGAGTAAGTCAGAAAGTGAAAGACACATATCATATCATATCACTTATAGGTGTTACCTATAAATTGATACCAGGGCAGATATTTCCACGGAGAAAGGCAATCACAGATTCATTAAACAAACTTATGGTTCACCAAAGGAAATGTGTGAGGATTGAATTCATTATGATATTGGGATTAACAGACATATACAAACACAGTAGACGTATATAATCACCAAAGACCTACGGAGTACCAAGAGAAGACTACTCAACATTCTGTCATAACGAACATGGGAAAAGGATCCCAGGAAGAACAGACCTATGTATATGTGTAAAAGAACCACCTCTTGCACACCTACAACAAGCTAAACCTTGTACTCTAACTTGCTGTAATAAAAAATAAAAAATTAAATTAAAAACACGAACAAGAAGTAGTGAGACAAACTTGAGGGGCTTTCTCCTGGTACATTCCGTTCTAAATTCCAATCTAGAACGCGACTTCCATTGAGGCTCTGCTGCCCTAGTAACCAGATTTGGTAAGGGAGAACTGCTGCCACCTTGTGGCCGTTTCACACAACAGCAGCTTTAATCCCAGCGCTAATGGTCAGTGGATATTCCAAATCATTACAGGCCTGTAAATGACACCTGCCCTGAAAACAAATCCTGGGGTCATATATCGACCAAAAAATTCAAAAGACGTCCATATTTCAAAACGACAGTTTCAAGAGGCACATTTCACGCACATTAGTGTTCTGCTTCTTTTGATTTCTTTCTTTCTTTGTTAAAAAAACGGGAATGGAAAAAGGCAACCCTCAGAATGGGCGAAAACTTTCACAAACGAATCAATGGACAAAGGTTTAATCTCCAATATATATAAACAGCTCATGCAGCTTAATATTAATAAAACAAACAACCCAATACAAAAATGGGCAGAAGATCTAAATAGACGTTTCTTCAAAGAAGACACAGAGATGGCCAAGACGCACATGAAAAGCTGCTCAACATCACTAATTATTAGAGAAATGCAAATCAAAACTACAATGAGGTAAGACCTCACACCTGTTAGAATCGGCATCATCAGATAATCTACAAACAACAAATTCTGGGGAGGGTGTGGACAAAAGGAACCCTCTTCCGCTATTGGTGGGAATGTAAATTGATACAGTCACTATGGAGAACAGTATGGAGGTTCCTTTAAAAAACTAAAAACAGAATTACAATAGGATCCAGCAATCCCACTTCTGGGCATATACCCAGAGAAAACCAAAAATCACAAAGACACATTCACCACAATGTTCATTGCAGCACTATTTACAATAGCCAGGTAATGGAAGCAACCTAAATGCCCACAGAGAGATGAATGGATAAAGATGTGGTACATATATAAAATGGAATACTACTCAGCCATAAAAAGGAATGAAACTGGGTCATTTGTAGAGAAGTTGATGGATCTAGAGACTGTCATACAGAGTGAAGTAAGTCAGAAAGAGAAAAACAAATATTGTATATTAATGCCTATATGTGGAACCTAGAAAAATGCTACAGATGAACTGGTTTGCAGGGCAGAAATAGAGACACAGAGGTAGAGAACAAACGTATGGACACAAAGTGGGGGAAGCCATGGGCTGGTGGTGGTGGGATGAGTTGGGAGATTGGGATTGACCTGTATACATGTCTATGCATAAAATAGATAACTAATAATAACCTACTGTATAAAAAAATAAATAAAATTAAATTTCAAAAATTTTAAAAATAAAATGTAAAAATAAAACAGAAAAAATGTTCTTCCATTCACACTGATGTATTTATAAGAATGAATTATTTCCATGCTTATATCCATAAATACATAAAAGAGGAATAAAATCTAGCTTGAACCAAAAAAGAAAAAATAAAAAACTAAACCTAACAGTTATACAGTGGAAAACACTACCAAGGCACTTGCTCCATTGGTAAACAATTCTGAAATTGGTCAGAGGTGGGGAATCATCTCCCATAGAGCCAGCAGCCCATCCCGCCCACGCAAGGAGCGTCCTTATTGCAAAGCTGGGTGACCTTGCCGAGGCCTCTGTGAGTAAACGTGAGCTGAGCCCCAGGCCAGGTGCTGCTGAACTGTTCCCACCCTACCCACGTGAAACACCTGAATATGTACAAGGGCTTGAAAGCCTAGAGGAAGGGCCGTGGAGCCACACCAGCGACAGCACGCAGGCCACATTGGTGCCTGCAGGTCAGCCAGGATGGTCCTGGCCACGCGTGCTCTTCTGGAAGCTTTCCATTGCCCTGCCTGAGATACCCCTCCTGTCTCGGCCCCCAATCCTTTTTTTCCTTACTCACCTCAGCCCGGAGAGATATTCCAGTGGAAGTTATGGGTGACACATCCTCTTCTTTACAGGTGGCAGCCTGGCAACTCCTGCAGAAAGTCCAGCAGAGCCCCACTCACACCGGGCCACGCACAAAGCCGTGGACCCTCACACCCTCCCACCAGCACAGCCCCGAGACTGCTGACGGGGCAGAGAATATGGAGTCAGGCACAGCTGCAGGGGCTATTGCTGCCTGGAGTGCTGTTTATATTGACCTCAACCCAGGCACACCTGGGGAGGGCTTGCCGGCAGGGTCAGGCTGCCCAGGTCAGCTAATCCTCAGCCCTCGGGGAATCACATTGCAGAAAATGGACCTCGCTAAGACAGAATATTCGCCAAGGAAAAGAAGCACACAATGCCATTTGCAGCACCGTAGATGAGTCTAGAGGTAATCACGTGACTTGGAGTAAGTCAGAAAGTGAAAGACACATATCATATCACTTATAGGTGTTACCTATAAATTGATACCAGGGCAGATATTTCCACGGAGAAGGGCAATCACAGATTCATTAAACAAACTTATGGTTCACCAAAGGAAAGGTGTGAGGATTGAATTCATTACGATATTGGGGTTAACAGACATATACAAACACAGTAGACATATATAATCACCAAAGACCTACAGAGTACCAAGAGAAGACTACTCAACATTCTGTCATAACGTACATGGGAAAAGGATCCCAGGAAGAACAGACATATGTATATGTGTAAAAGAACCACCTCTTGCACACCTACAACAAGCTAAACGTTGTACTCAAACTTGCTGTAATAAAAAATAAAAAATTAAATTAAAAACACGAACAAGAAGTAGTGAGACAAACTTGAGGGGCTTTCTCCTGGCACATTCTGTTCTAAATTCCAATCTAGAACGCCACTTCCATTGAGGCTCTGCTGCCCTAGTAACCAGATTCGGTAAGGGAGAACTGCTGCCACCTTGTGGCCGTTTCACACAACAGCAGCTTTAATCCCAGCGCTAATGGTCAGTGGATATTCCAAATCATTACAGGCCTGTAAATGACCCCTGCCCTGAAAACCAATCCTGGGGTCATTTATCGACCAAAAAATTCAAAAGACGTCCATATTTCAAAACGACAGTTTCAAGAGGCATATTTCACGCACATTAGTGTTCTGATTCTTTTGCTTTCTTTCTTTCTTTGTTAAAAAAACGGGAATGGAAAAAGGTAACCCTCAGAAGGGGCGAAAACGTTCACAAACGAATCAATGGACAAAGGTTTTATCTCCAATATATATATACAGCTCATGCAGCTTAATATTAATACAACAAACAACCCAATACAAAAATGGGCAGAAGATCTAAATAGACGTTTCTTCAAAGAAGACACAGAGATGGCCAAGACGCACATGAAAAGCTGCTCAACATCACTAATTATTAGAGAAATGCAAATCAAAACTACAATGAGGTAAGACCTCACACCTGTTAGAATCGGCATCATCAGATAATCTACAAACAACAAATTCTGGGGAGGGTGTGGACAAAAGGAACCCTCTTCCGCTCTTGGTGGGAATGTAAATTGATACAGTCACTATGGAGAACAGTATGGAGGTTCCTTTCAAAAAACAAAAAAGAGAATGACCATAGGATCCAGCAATCCCACTTCTGGGCATTTACCCAGGGAAAACCATAAATCACAGAGACACATTCACCACAATGTTCATTGCAGCACTATTTACAATAGCCAGGTAATGGAAGCAACCTAAATGCCCACAGACAGACGAATGGATAAAGATGTGGTACATATATAAAATGGAATATTACTCAGCCATAAAAAGGAATGAAACTGGGTCATTTGTAGAGAAGTTGATGGATCTAGAGACTGTCATACAGAGTGAAGTAAGTCAGAAAGAGAAAAACAAATATTGTATATTAATGCCTATATGTGGAAGCTAGAAAAATGCTACAGATGAACTGGTTTGCAGGGCAGAAATAGAGACACAGAGGTAGAGAACAAACGTATGGACACAAAGTGGGGGAAGCCATGGGGTGGTGGTGGTGGGATGAGTTGCCAGATTGCGATTGACCTGTATACATGTCTATGCATAAAATAGATAACTAATAATAACCTAGTGTATAAAAAAATAAATAAAATTAAATTTCAAAAATTTAAAAATAAAATGTAAAAATAAAACAGAAAAAATGTTCTTCCATTCACACTGATGTATTTATAAGAATGAATTATTTCCATGCTTATATCTATAAATACATAAAAGAGGAATAAAATCTAACTTGAACCAAAAAAGAAAAAAAAACTGAACCTAACAGTTATACAGAGGAAAACACTACCAAGGCACTTGCTCCAGTGGTAAACAATTCTGAAATTGGTCAGAGGTGGGGAATCATCTCCCATACAGCCAGCAGCCCCACCCGCCCACGCAAAGAGCGTCCTTATTGCAAAGCTGGGGGACCGTGCCGAGGCCTCTGTGAGTAAACGTGAGCTGAGCCCCAGGCCAGCTGCTGCTGAACTGTTCCCACCCTTCCCAGGTGAAACACCTGAATATGTACAAGGGCTTGAAAGCCTAGAGGAAGGGCCGTGGAGCCACACCAGCGACAGCACGCCGGCCACCTTGGTGCCTGCAGGGCAGCCAGGATGGTCCTGGCCACGGGCGCTCTTCTGGAAGCTTTCCATTGCCCTGCCTGAGATACCCCTCCTGTCCCGGCCCCCACTCCGTTTTTTCCTTCCTCACCTCAGCCCGGAGAGATATTCCAGTGGAAGTTATGGGTGACACATCCTCTTCTTTACAGGTGGCAGCCCGGCAACTCCTGCAGAAAGTCCAGCAGAGCCCCACTCACACCGGGCCACCCACAAAGCCGTGAACCCTCACACCCTCCCACCAGCACAGCCCCGAGACTGCTGACGGGGCAGAGAATATGGAGTCAGGCACAGCTGCAGGGGCTACTGCTGCCTGGAGTGCTGTTTATATTGACGTCCACCAAGGCACACCTGGGGAGGGCTTGCCGGCAGGGTCAGGCTGCCCAGGTCAGCTAATCCTCAGCCCTCAGGGAATCACATTGCAGAAAATGGACCTCGCTAAGACAGAATATTAGCCAAGGAAAAAAAGCACACAATGCCATTTGCAGCACCGTAGATGAGTCTAGAGGTAATCACGTGAATTGGAGTAAGTCAGAAAGTGAAAGACACATATCATTACATATCAGTTATAGGTGTTACCTATAAATTGATACCAGGGCAGATATTTCCACGGAGAAGGGCAATCACAGATTCATTAAACAAACTTATGGTTCACCAAAGGAAAGGTGTGAGGATTGAATTCATTATGATATTGGGGTTAACAGACATATACAAACACAGTAGACGTATATAATCACCAAAGAACTACGGAGTACCAAGAGAAGACTACTCAACATTCTGTCATCACCAACATGGGAAAAGGATCCCAGGAAGAACAGACATATGTATATGTGTAAAAGAACCACCTCTTGCACACCTACAACAAGGTAAACGTTGTACTCTAACTTGCTGTAATAAAAAATAAAAAAATTAAATTAAAAACACGAACAAGAAGTAGTGAGACAAACTTGAGGGGCTTTCTCCTGGCACATTCCGTTCTAAATTCCAATCTAGAACGCGACTTCCATTGCGGCTCTGCTGCCCTAGTAACCAGATTTGGTAAGGGAGAACTGCGGCCACCTTGTGGCCGTTTCACACAACAGCAGCTTTAATCCCAGCGCTAATGGTCAGTGGATATTCCAAATCATTTCAGGCCTGTAAATGACACCTGCCCTGAAAACAAATCCTGGGGTCATATATCGACCAAAAAATTCAAAAGACGTCCATATTTCAAAACGACAGTTTCAAGAGGCATATTTCACGCACATTAGTGTTCTGCTTCTTTTGATTTCTTTCTTTCTTTGTTAAAAAAACGGGAATGGAAAAAGGCAACCCTCAGAATGGGCGAAAACTTTCACAAACGAATCAATGGACAAAGGTTTAATCTCCAATATATATAAACAGCTCATGCAGCTTAATATTAATAAAACAAACAACCCAATACAAAAATGGGCAGAAGATCTAAATAGACGTTTCTTCAAAGAAGACACAGAGATGGCCAAGACGCACATGAAAAGCTGCTCAACATCACTAATTATTAGAGAAATGCAAATCAAAACTACAATGAGGTAAGACCTCACACCTGTTAGAATCGGCATCATCAGATAATCTACAAACAACAAATTCTGGGGAGGGTGTGGACAAAAGGAACCCTCTTCCGCTCTTGGTGGGAATGTAAATTGATACAGTCACTATGGAGAACAGTATGGAGGTTCCTTTAAAAAACTAAAAACAGAATTACAATAGGATCCAGCAATCCCACTTCCGGGCATATACCCAGAGAAAACCAAAAATCACAAAGACACATTCACCACAATGTTCATTGCAGCACTATTTACAAGAGCCAGGTAATGGAAGCAACCTAAATGCCCACAGACAGATGAATGGATAAAGATGTGGTACATATATAAAATGGAATATTACTCAGCCATAAAAAGGAATGAAACTGGGTCATTTGTAGAGAAGTTGATGGATCTAGAGACTGTCATACAGAGTGAAGTAAGTCAGAAAGAGAAAAACAAATATTGTATATTATAGCCTATATGTGGAACCTAGAAAAATGCTACAGATGAACTGGTTTGCAGGGCAGAAATAGAGACACAGAGGTAGAGAACAAACGTATGGACACAAAGTGCGGGAAGCCATGGGGTGGTGGTGGTGGGATGAGTTGGGAGATTGGGATTGACCTGTATACATGTCTATGCATAAAATAGATAACTAATAATAACCTACTGTATAAAAAAATAAATTAAATTAAATTTCAAAAATTTTAAAAATAAAATGTAAAAATAAAACAGAAAAAATGTTCTTCCATTCACACTGATGTATTTATAAGAATGAATTATTTCCATGCTTATATCCATAAATACATAAAAGAGGAATAAAATCTAACTTGAACCAAAAAAGAAAAAAAAAAAACTAAACCTAACAGTTATACAGAGTAAAACACTACCAAGGCACTTGCTCCAGTTGTAAACAATTCTGAAATTGGTCAGAGGTGGGGAATCATCTCCCATAGAGCCAGCAGCCCCGCCCGCCCACGCAAGGAGCGTCCTTATTGCAAAGCTGGGGGACCGTGCCGAGGCCTCTGTGAGTAAACGTGAGCTGAGCCCCAGGCCAGCTGATGCTGAACTGTTCCCACCCTTCCCAGGTGAAACACCTGAATATGTACAAGGGCTTGAAAGCCTAGAGGAAGGGCCGTGGAGCCACACCAGCGAAAGCACGCAGGCCAACTTGGTGCCTGCAGGTCAGCCAGGATGGTCCTGGCCACGGGCGCTCTTCTGGAAGCTTTCCATTGCCCTGCCTGAGATTCCCCTCCTGTCCCGGCCCCCACTCCTTTTTTTCCTTCCTCACCTCAGCCCGGAGAGATACTCCAGTGGAAGTTATGGGTGACACATCCTCTTCTTTACAGGTGGCAGCCTGGCAACTCCTGCAGAAAGTCCAGCAGAGCCCCACTCACACTGGGCCACCCACAAAGCCGTGGACCCTCACACCCTCCCACCAGCACAGCCCCGAGACTGCTGACGGGGCAGAGAATATGGAGTCAGGCACAGCTGCAGGGGCTATTGCTGCCTGGAGTGCTCTTTATATTGACCTCAACCCAGGCACACCTGGGGAGGGCTTGCCGGCAGGGTCAGGCTGCCCAGGTCAGCTAATCCTCAGCCCTCAGGGAATCACATTGCAGAAAATGGACCTCGCTAAGACAGAATATTAGCCAAGGAAAAATAGCACACAATGCCATTTGCAGCACCGTAGATGAGTCTAGAGGTAATCACGTGACTTGGAGTAAGTCAGAAAGTGAAAGACACATATCATATCATATCACATATAGGTGTTACCTATAAATTGATACCAGGGCAGATATTTCCACGGAGAAGGGCAATCACAGATTCATTAAACAAACTTATGGTTCACCAAAGGAAAGGTGTGAGGATTGAATTCATTATGATATTGGGGTTAACAGACATATACAAACACAGTAGACGTATATAATCACCAAAGACCTACGGAGTACCAAGAGAAGACTACTCAACATTCTGTCATAACCAACATGGGAAAAGGATCCCAGGAAGAACAGACATATGTATATGTGTAAAAGAACCACCTCTTGCACACCTACAACAAGCTAAACGTTGTACTCAAACTTGCTGTAATAAAAAATAAAAAATTAAATTAAAAACACGAACAAGAATTAGTGAGAAAAACTTGAGGGGCTTTCTCCTGGTACATTCCGTTCTACATTCCAATCTAGAACGCGACTTCCATTGAGGCTCTGCTGCCCAATAACCAGATTTGGTAAGGGAGAACTGCTGCCACCTTGTGGCCGTTTCACACAACAGCAGCTTTAATCCCAGCGCTAATGGTCAGTGGATATTCCAAATCATTACAGGCCTGTAAATGACACCTGCCCTGAAAACAAATCCTGGGGTCATATATCGACCAAAAAATTCAAAAGACGTCCATATTTCAAAACGACAGTTTCAAGAGGCATATTTCACGCACATTAGTGTTCTGATTCTTTTGCTTTCTTTCTTTCTTTGTTAAAAAAACGGGAATGGAAAAAGGTAACCCTCAGAAGGGGCGAAAACGTTCACAAACGAATCAATGGACAAAGGTTTAATCTCCAATATATATATACAGCTCATGCAGCTTAATATTAATACAACAAACAACCCAATACAAAAATGGGCAGAAGATCTAAATAGACGTTTCTTCAAAGAAGATACAGAGATGGCCAAGACGCACATGAAAAGCTGCTCAACATCACTAATTATTAGAGAAATGCAAATCAAAACTACAATGAGGTAAGACCTCACACCTGTTAGAATCGGCATCATCAGATAATCTACAAACAACAAATTCTGGGGAGGGTGTGGACAAAAGGAACCCTCTTCCGCTATTGGTGAGAATGTATATTGATACAGTCACTATGGAGAACAGTATGGAGGTTCCTTTAAAAAACTAAAAAGAGAAATACCATAGGATCCAGCAATCCCACTTCTGGGCATATACCCAGAGAAAACCATAAATCACAGAGACACATTCACCACAATGTTCATTGCAGCACTATTTACAATAGCCAGGTAATGGAAGCAACCTAAATGCCCACAGACAGACGAATGGATAAAGATGTGGTACATATATAAAATGGAATATTACTCAGCCATAAAAAGGAATGAAACTGGGTCATTTGTAGAGAAGTTGATGGATCTAGAGACTGTCATACAGAGTGAAGTAAGTCAGAAAGAGAAAAACAAATATTGTATATTAATGCCTATATGTGGAACCTAGAAAAATGCTACAGATGAACTGGTTTGCAGGGCAGAAATAGAGACACAGAGGTAGAGAACAAACGTATGGACACAAAGTGGGGGAAGCCATGGGGTGGTGGTGGTGGGATGAGTTGGGAGATTGGGATTGACCTGTATACATCTCTATGCATAAAATAGATAACTAATAATAACCTAGTGTATAAAAAAATAAATAAAATTAAATTTCAAAATTTTAAAAATAAAATGTAAAAATAAAACAGAAAAAATGTTCTTCCATTCACACTGATGTATTTATAAGAATGAATTATTTCCATGCTTATATCTATAAATACATAAAAGAGGAATAAAACCTAACTTGAACCAAAAAAGAAAAAAAAAAACTGAACCTAACAGTTATACAGAGGAAAACACTACCAAGGCACTTGCTCCAGTGGTAAACAATTCTGAAATTGGTCAGAGGTGGGGAATCATCTCCATACAGCCAGCCGCCCCACCCGCCCACGCAAAGAGCGTCCTTATTGCAAAGCTGGGGGACCGTGCCGAGGCCTCTGTGAGTAAACGTGAGCTGAGCCCCAGGCCAGCTGCTGCTGAACTGTTCCCACCCTTCCCAGGTGAAACACCTGAATATGTACAAGGGCTTGAAAGCCTAGAGGAAGGGCCGTGGAGCCACACCAGCGAAAGCACGCAGGCCAACTTGGTGCCTGCAGGTCAGCCAGGATGGTCCTGGCCACGGGCGCTCTTCTGGAAGCTTTCCATTGCCCTGCCTGAGATACCCCTCCTGTCCCGGCCCCCACTCCTTTTTTTCCTTCCTCACCTCAGCCCGGAGAGATACTCCAGTGGAAGTTATGGGTGACACATCCTCTTCTTTACAGGTGGCAGCCTGGCAACTCCTGCAGAAAGTCCAGCAGAGCCCCACTCACACTGGGCCACCCACAAAGCCGTGGACCCTCACACCCTCCCACCAGCACAGCCCCGAGACTGCTGACGGGGCAGAGAATATGGAGTCAGGCACAGCTGCAGGGGCTATTGCTGCCTGGAGTGCTGTTTATATTGACCTCAACCCAGGCACACCTGGGGAGGGCTTGCCGGCAGGGTCAGGCTGCCCAGGTCAGCTAATCCTCAGCCCTCAGGGAATCACATTGCAGAAAATGGACCTCGCTAAGACAGAATATTCGCCAAGGAAAAGAAGCACACAATGCCATTTGCAGCACCGTAGATGAGTCTAGAGGTAATCACGTGACTTGGAGTAAGTCAGAAAGTGAAAGACACATATCATATCATATCACTTATAGGTGTTACCTATAAATTGATACCAGGGCAGATATTTCCACGGAGAAGGGCAATCACAGATTCATTAAACAAACGTATGGTTCACCAAAGGAAAGGTGTGAGGATTGAATTCATTACGATATTGGGCTTAACAGACATATACAAACACAGTAGACATATATAATCACCAAAGACCTACGGAGTACCAAGAGCAGACTACTCAACATTCTGTCATAACGTACATGGGAAAAGGATCCCAGGAAGAACAGACATATGTATATGTGTAAAAGAACCACCTCTTGCACACCTACAACAAGCTAAACGTTGTACTCAAACTTGCTGTAATAAAAAATAAAAAATTAAATTAAAAACACAAACAAGAAGTAGTGAGACAAACTTGAGGGGCTTTCTCCTGGCACATTCCGTTCTAAATTCCAATCTAGAACGTGACTTCCATTGAGGCTCTGCTGCCCAATAACCAGATTTGGTAAGGGAGAACTGCTGCCACCTTGTGGCCGTTTCACACAACAGCAGCTTTAATCCCAGCGCTAATGGTCAGTGGATATTCCAAATCATTACAGGCCTGTAAATGACACCTGCCCTGAAAACAAATCCTGGGGTCATATATCGACCAAAAAATTCAAAAGACGTCCATATTTCAAAACGACAGTTTCAAGAGGCATATTTCACGCACATTAGTGTTCTGATTCTTTTGCTTTCTTTCTTTCTTTGTTAAAAAAACGGGAATGGAAAAAGGTAACCCTCAGAAGGGGCGAAAACGTTCACAAACGAATCAATGGACAAAGGTTTAATCTCCAATATATATATACAGCTCATGCAGCTTAATATTAATACAACAAACAACCCAATACAAAAATGGGCAGAAGATCTAAATAGACGTTTCTTCAAAGAAGATACAGAGATGGCCAAGACGCACATGAAAAGCTGCTCAACATCACTAATTATTAGAGAAATGCAAATCAAAACTACAATGAGGTAAGACCTCACACCTGTTAGAATCGGCATCATCAGATAATCTACAAACAACAAATTCTGGGGAGGGTGTGGACAAAAGGAACCCTCTTCCGCTATTGGTGGGAATGTATATTGATACAGTCACTATGGAGAACAGTATGGAGGTTCCTTTAAAAAACTAAAAAGAGAAATACCATAGGATCCAGCAATCCCACTTCTGGGCATATACCCAGAGAAAACCATAAATCACAGAGACACATTCACCACAATGTTCATTGCAGCACTATTTACAATAGCCAGGTAATGGAAGCAACCTAAATGCCCACAGACAGATGAATGGATAAAGATGTGGTACATATATAAAATGGAATATTACTCAGCCATAAAAAGGAATGAAACTGGGTCATTTGTAGAGAAGTTGATGGATCTAGATACTGTCATACAGAGTGAAGTAAGTCAGAAAGAGAAAAACAAATATTGTATATTAATGCCTATATGTGGAACCTAGAAAAATGCTACAGATGAACTGGTTTGCAGGGCAGAAATAGAGACACAGAGGTAGAGAACAAACGTATGGACACAAAGTGGGGGAAGCCATGGGGTGGTGGTGGTGGGATGAGTTGGGAGATTGGGATTGACCTGTATACATGTCTATGCATAAAATAGATAACTAATAATAACCTAGTGTATAAAAAAATAAATAAAATTAAATTTCAAAATTTTAAAAAATAAAATGTAAAAATAAAACAGAAAAAATGTTCTTCCATTCACACTGATGTATTTATAAGAATGAATTATTTCCATGCTTATATCTATAAATACATAAAAGAGGAATAAAACCTAACTTGAACCAAAAAAGAAAAAAAAAAAACTGAACCTAACAGTTATACAGAGGAAAACACTACCAAGGCACTTGCTCCAGTGGTAAACAATTCTGAAATTGGTCAGAGGTGGGGAATCATCTCCATACAGCCAGCCGCCCCACCCGCCCACGCAAAGAGCGTCCTTATTGCAAAGCTGGGGGACCGTGCCGAGGCCTCTGTGAGTAAACGTGAGCTGAGCCCCAGGCCAGCTGCTGCTGAACTGTTCCCACCCTTCCCAGGTGAAACACCTGAATATGTACAAGGGCTTGAAAGCCTAGAGGAAGGGCCGTGGAGCCACACCAGCGACAGCACGCAGGCCACCTTGGTGCCTGCAGGTCAGCCAGGATGGTCCTGGCCACGGGCGCTCTTCTGGAAGCTTTCCATTGCCCTGCCTGAGATACCCCTCCTGTCCCGGCCCCCACTCCTTTTTTTCCTTCCTCACCTCAGCCCGGAGAGATACTCCAGTGGAAGTTATGGGTGACACATCCTCTTCTTTACAGGTGGCAGCCTGGCAACTCCTGCAGAAAGTCCAGCAGAGCCCCACTCACACTGGGCCACCCACAAAGCCGTGGACCCTCACACCCTCCCACCAGCACAGCCCCGAGACTGCTGACGGGGCAGAGAATATGGAGTCAGGCACAGCTGCAGGGGCTATTGCTGCCTGGAGTGCTGTTTATATTGACCTCAACCCAGGCACACCTGGGGAGGGCTTGCCGGCAGGGTCAGGCTGCCCAGGTCAGCTAATCCTCAGCCCTCAGGGAATCACATTGCAGAAAATGGACCTCGCTAAGACAGAATATTAGCCAAGGAAAAATAGCACACAATGCCATTTAGAGCACCTTAGATGAGTCTAGAGGTAATCACGTGACTTGGAGTAAGTCAGAAAGTGAAAGACACATATCATATCATATCACATATAGGTGTTACCTATAAATTGATACCAGGGCAGATATTTCCACGGAGAAGGGCAATCACAGATTCATTAAACAAACTTATGGTTCACCAAAGGAAAGGTGTGAGGATTGAATTCATTATGATATTGGGGTTAACAGACATATACAAACACAGTAGACGTATATAATCACCAAAGACCTACGGAGTACCAAGAGAAGACTACTCAACATTCTGTCATAACCAACATGGGAAAAGGATCCCAGGAAGAACAGACATATGTATATGTGTAAAAGAACCACCTCTTGCACACCTACAACAAGCTAAACGTTGTACTCAAACTTGCTGTAATAAAAAATAAAAAATTAAATTAAAAACACGAACAAGAATTAGTGAGAAAAACTTGAGGGGCTTTCTCCTGGTACATTCCGTTCTACATTCCAATCTAGAACGCGACTTCCATTGAGGCTCTGCTGCCCTAGTAACAAGATTTGGTAAGGGAGAACTGCTGCCACCTTGTGGCCGTTTCACACAACAGCAGCTTTAATCCCAGCGCTAATGGTCAGTGGATATTCCAAATCATTACAGGCCTGTAAATGACACCTGCCCTGAAAACAAATCCTGGGGTCATATATGGACCAAAAAATTCAAAAGACGTCCATATTTCAAAACGACAGTTTCAAGAGGCATATTTCACGCACATTAGTGTTCTGCTTCTTTTGATTTCTTTCTTTCTTTGTTAAAAAAACGGGAATGGAAAAAGGCAACCCTCAGAATGGGCGAAAACTTTCACAAACGAATCAATGGACAAAGGTTTAATCTCCAATATATATAAACAGCTCATGCAGCTTAATATTAATAAAACAAACAACCCAATACAAAAATGGGCAGAAGATCTAAATAGACGTTTCTTCAAAGAAGACACAGAGATGGCCAAGACGCACATGAAAAGCTGCTCAACATCACTAATTATTAGAGAAATGCAAATCAAAACTACAATGAGGTAAGACCTCACACCTGTTAGAATCGGCATCATCAGATAATCTACAAACAACAAATTCTGGGGAGGGTGTGGACAAAAGGAACCCTCTTCCGCTATTGGTGGGAATGTAAATTGATACAGTCACTATGGAGAACAGTATGGAGGTTCCTTTAAAAAACTAAAAAGAGAATTACCATAGGATCCAGCAATCCCACTTCTGGGCATATACCCAGAGAAAACCATAAATCACAGAGACACATTCACCACAATGTTCATTGCAGCACTATTTACAATAGCCAGGTAATGGAAGCAACCTAAATGCCCACAGACAGACGAATGGATAAAGATGTGGTACATATATAACATGGAATACTACTCAGCCATAAAAAGGAATGAAACTGAGTCATTTGTAGAGAAGTTGATGGATCTAGAGACTGTCATACAGAGTGAAGTAAGTCAGAAAGAGAAAAACAAATATTGTATATTAATGCCTATATGTGGAACCTAGAAAAATGCTACAGATGAACTGGTTTGCAGGGCAGAAATAGAGACACAGAGGTAGAGAACAAACGTATCGACACAAAGTGGGGGAAGCCATGGGGTGGTGGTGGTGGGATGAGTTGGGAGATTGGGATTGACCTGTATACATGTCTATGCATAAAATAGATAACTAATAATAACCTAGTGTATAAAAAAATAAATAAAATTAAATTTCAAAATTTTAAAAAATAAAATGTAAAAATAAAACAGAAAAAATGTTCTTCCATTCACACTGATGTATTTATAAGAATGAATTATTTCCATGCTTATATCTATAAATACATAAAAGAGGAATAAAACCTAACTTGAACCAAAAAAGAAAAAAAACACTGAACCTAACAGTTATACAGAGGAAAACACTACCAAGGCACTTGCTCCAGTGGTAAACAATTCTGAAATTGGTCAGAGGTGGGGAATCATCTCCATACAGCCAGCAGCCCCACCCGCCCACGCAAAGAGCGTCCTTATTGCAAAGCTGGGGGACCGTGCCGAGGCCTCTGTGAGTAAACGTGAGCTGAGCCCCAGGCCAGCTGCTGCTGAACTGTTCCCACCCTTCCCAGGTGAAACACCTGAATATGTACAAGGGCTTGAAAGCCTAGAGGAAGGGCCGTGGAGCCACACCAGCGACAGCACGCAGGCCACCTTGGTGCCTGCAGGTCAGCCAGGATGGTCCTGGCCACGGGCGCTCTTCTGGAAGCTTTCCATTGCCCTGCCTGAGATACCCCTCCTGTCCCGGCCCCCACTCCTTTTTTTCCTTCCTCACCTCAGCCCGGAGAGATATTCCAGTGGAAGTTATGGGTGACACATCCTCTTCTTTACAGGTGGCAGCCTGGCAACTCCTGCAGAAAGTCCAGCAGAGCCCCACTCACACCGGGCCACCCACAAAGCCGTGGACCCTCACACCCTCCCACCAGCACAGCCCCGAGACTGCTGACGGGGCAGAGAATATGGAGTCAGGCACAGCTGCAGGGGCTATTGCTGCCTGGAGTGCTGTTTATATTGACCTCAACCCAGGCACACCTGGGGAGGGCTTGCCGGCAGAGTCAGGCTGCCCAGGTCAGCTAATCCTCAGCCCTCGGGGAATCACATTGCAGAAAATGGACCTCGCTAAGACAGAATATTCGCCAACGAAAAGAAGCACACAATGCCATTTGCAGCACCGTAGATGAGTCTAGAGGTAATCACGTGACTTGGAGTAAGTCAGAAAGTGAAAGACACATATCATATCATATCACTTATAGGTGTTACCTATAAATTGATACCAGGGCAGATATTTCCACGGAGAAGGGCAATCACAGATTCATTAAACAAACGTATGGTTCACCAAAGGAAAGGTGTGAGGATTGAATTCATTACGATATTGGGGTTAACAGACATATACAAACACAGTAGACATATATAATCACCAAAGACCTACGGAGTACCAAGTGAAGACTACTCAACATTCTGTCATAACGAACATGGGAAAAGGATCCCAGGAAGAACAGACATATGTATATGTGTAAAAGAACCACCTCTTGCACACCTACAACAAGCTAAACGTTGTACTCAAACTTGCTGTAATAAAAAATAAAAAATTAAATTAAAAACACGAACAAGAATTAGTGAGAAAAACTTGAGGGGCTTTCTCCTGGTACATTCCGTTCTACATTCCAATCTAGAACGCGACTTCCATTGAGGCTCTGCTGCCCTAGTAACCAGATTTGGTAAGGGAGAACTGCTGCCACCTTGTGGCCGTTTCACACAACAGCAGCTTTAATCCCAGCGCTAATGGTCAGTGGATATTCCAAATCATTACAGGCCTGTAAATGACCCCTGCCCTGAAAACCAATCCTGGGGTCATTTATCGACCAAAAAATTCAAAAGACGTCCATATTTCAAAACGACAGTTTCAAGAGGCATATTTCACGCACATTAGTGTTCTGCTTCTTTTGATTTCATTCCTTCTTTGTTAAAAAAACGGGAATGGAAAAAGGCAACCCTCAGAATGGGCGAAAACTTTCACAAACGAATCAATGGACAAAGGTTTAATCTCCAATATATATGAACAGCTCATGCAGCTTAATATTAATACAACAAACAACCCAATACAAAAATGGGCAGAAGATCTAAATAGACGTTTCTTCAAAGAAGACACAGAGATGGCCAAGACGCACATGAAAAGCTGCTCAACATCACTAATTATTAGAGAAATGCAAATCAAAACTACAATGAGGTAAGACCTCACACCTGTTAGAATCGGCATCATCAGATAATCTACAAACAACAAATTCTGGGGAGGGTGTGGACAAAAGGAACCCTCTTCCGCTATTGGTGGGAATGTAAATTGATACAGTCACTATGGAGAACAGTATGGAGGTTCCTTTAAAAAACTAAAAAGAGAATTACCATAGGATCCAGCAATCCCACTTCTGGGCATATACCCAGAGAAAACCATAAATCACAGAGACACATTCACCACAATGTTCATTGCAGCACTATTTACAATAGCCAGGTAATGGAAGCAACCTAAATGCCCACAGACAGACGAATGGATAAAGATGTGGTACATATATAAAATGGAATATTACTCAGCCATAAAAAGGAATGAAACTGGGTCATTTGTAGAGAAGTTGATGGATCAAGAGACTGTCATACAGAGTGAAGTAAGTCAGAAAGAGAAAAACAAATATTGTATATTAATGCCTATATGTGGAACCTAGAAAAATGCTACAGATGAACTGGTTTGCAGGGCAGAAATAGAGACACAGAGGTAGAGAACAAACGTATGGACACAAAGTGGGGGAAGCCATGGGGTGGTGGTGGTGGGATGAGTTGGGAGATTGGGATTGACCTGTATACATGTCTATGCATAAAATAGATAACTAATAATAACCTACTGTATAAAAAAAATAAATAAAATTAAATTTCAAAAATTTTAAAAATAAAATGTAAAAATAAAACAGAAAAAATGTTCTTCCATTCACACTGATGTATTTATAAGAATGAATTATTTCCATGATTATATCCATAAATACATAAAAGAGGAATAAAATCTAACTTGAACCAAAAAAGAAAAAATAAAACTGAACCTAACAGTTATACAGAGGAAAACACTACCAAGGCACTTGCTCCAGTGGTAAACAATTCTGAAATTGGTCAGAGGTGGGGAATCTTCTCCCATAGAGCCAGCAGCCCCGCCCGCCCACGCAAGGAGCGTCCTTATTGCAAAGCTGGGGGACCATGCCGAGGCCTCTGTGAGTAAACGTGAGTTGAGCCCCAGGCCAGCTGCTGCTGAACTGTTCCCACCCTTCCCAGGTGAAACACCTGAATATGTACAAGGGCTTGAAAGCCTAGAGGAGGGCCGTGGAGCCACACCAGCGACAGCACGCAGGCCACCTTGGTGCCTGCAGGTCAGCCAGGATGGTCCTGGCCACGGGCGCTCTTCTGGAAGCTTTCCATTGCCCTGCCTGAGATACCCCTCCTGTCCCGGCCCCCACTCCTTTTTTTCCTTCCTCACCTCAGCCCGGAGAGATATTCCAGTGGAAGTTATGGGTGACACATCCTCTTCTTTACAGGTGGCAGCCTGGCAACTCCTGCAGAAAGTCCAGCAGAGCCCCACTCACACCGGGCCACCCACAAAGCCGTGGACCCTCACACCCTCCCACCAGCACAGCCCCGAGACTGCTGACGGGGCAGAGAATATGGAGTCAGGCACAGCTGCAGGGGCTATTGCTGCCTGGAGTGCTGTTTATATTGACCTCAACCCAGGCACACCTGGGGAGGGCTTGCCGGCAGGGTCAGGGTGCCCAGGTCAGCTAATCCTCAGCCCTCGGGGAATCACATTGCAGAAAATGGACCTCGCTAAGACAGAATATTCGCCAACGAAAAGAAGCACACAATGCCATTTGCAGCACCGTAGATGAGTCTAGAGGTAATCACGTGACTTGGAGTAATTCAGAAAGTGAAAGACACATATCATATCATATCACTTATAGGTGTTACCTATAAATTGATACCAGGGCAGATATTTCCACGGAGAAGGGCAATCACAGATTCATTAAACAAACTTATGGTTCACCAAAGGAAAGGTGTGAGGATTGAATTCATTATGATATTGGGGTTAACAGACATATACAAACACAGTAGACGTATATAATCACCAAAGACCTACGGAGTACCAAGAGAAGACTACTCAACATTCTGTCATAACGAACATGGGAAAAGGATCCCAGGAAGAACAGACATATGTATATGTGTAAAAGAACCACCTCTTGCACACCTACAACAAGCTAAACGTTGTACTCAAACTTGCTGTAATAAAAAATAAAAAATTAAATTAAAAACACGAACAAGAATTAGTGAGAAAAACTTGAGGGGCTTTCTCCTGGTACATTCCGTTCTACATTCCAATCTAGAACGCGACTTCCATTGAGGCTCTGCTGCCCTAGTAACCAGATTTGGTAAGGGAGAACTGCTGCCACCTTGTGGCCGTTTCACACAACAGCAGCTTTAATCCCAGCGCTAATGGTCAGTGGATATTCCAAATCATTACAGGCCTGTAAATGACCCCTGCCCTGAAAACCAATCCTGGGGTCATTTATCGACCAAAAAATTCAAAAGACGTCCATATTTCAAAACGACAGTTTCAAGAGGCATATTTCACGCACATTAGTGTTCTGCTTCTTTTGATTTCATTCCTTCTTTGTTAAAAAAACGGGAATGGAAAAAGGCAACCCTCAGAATGGGCGAAAACTTTCACAAACGAATCAATGGACAAAGGTTTAATCTCCAATATATATGAACAGCTCATGCAGCTTAATATTAATACAACAAACAACCCAATACAAAAATGGGCAGAAGATCTAAATAGACGTTTCTTCAAAGAAGACACAGAGATGGCCAAGACGCACATGAAAAGCTGCTCAACATCACTAATTATTAGAGAAATGCAAATCAAAACTACAATGAGGTAAGACCTCACACCTGTTAGAATCGGCATCATCAGATAATCTACAAACAACAAATTCTGGGGAGGGTGTGGACAAAAGGAACCCTCTTCCGCTCTTGGTGGGAATGTAAATTGATACAGTCACTATGGAGAACAGTATGGAGGTTCCCTTAAAAAACTAAAAAGAGAATTACCATAGGATCCAGCAATCCCACTTCTGGGCATATACCCAGAGAAAACCATAAATCACAGAGACACATTCACCACAATGTTCATTGCAGCACTATTTACAATAGCCAGGTAATGGAAGCAACCTAAATGCCCACAGACAGACGAATGGATAAAGATGTGGTACATATATAAAATGGAATATTACTCAGCCATAAAAAGGAATGAAACTGGGTCATTTGTAGAGAAGTTGATGGATCTAGAGACTGTCATACAGAGTGAAGTAAGTCAGAAAGAGAAAAACAAATATTGTATATTAATGCCTATATGTGGAAGCTAGAAAAATGCTACAGATGAACTGGTTTGCAGGGCAGAAATAGAGACACAGAGGTAGAGAACAAACGTATGGACACAAAGTGGGGGAAGCCATGGGGTGGTGGTGGTGGGATGAGTTGGGAGATTGGGATTGACCTGTATACATGTCTATGCATAAAATAGATAACTAATAATAACCTACTGTATAAAAAAAATAAATAAAATTAAATTTCAAAAATTTTAAAAATAAAATGTAAAAATAAAACAGAAAAAATGTTCTTCCATTCACACTGATGTATTTATAAGAATGAATTATTTCCATGCTTATATCCATAAATACATAAAAGAGGAATAAAATCTAACTTGAACCAAAAAAGAAAAAATAAAACTGAACCTAACAGTTATACAGAGGAAAACACTACCAAGGCACTTGCTCCAGTGGTAAACAATTCTGAAATTGGTCAGAGGTGGGGAATCATCTCCCATAGAGCCAGCAGCCCCGCCCGCCCACGAAAGGAGCGTCCTTATTGCAAAGCTGGGGGACCGTGCCGAGGCCTCTCTGAGTAAACGTGAGCTGAGCCCCAGGCCAGCTGCTGCTGAACTGTTCCCACCCTTCCCAGGTGAAACACCTGAATATGTACAAGGGCTTGAAAGCCTAGAGGAAGGGCCGTGGAGCCACACCAGCGACAGCACGCAGGCCACCTTGGTGCCTGCAGGTCAGCCAGGATGGTCCTGGCCACGGGCGCTCTTCTGGAAGCTTTCCATTGCCCTGCCTGAGATACCCCTCCTGTCCCGGCCCCCACTCCTTTTTTTCCTTCCTCACCTCAGCCCGGAGAGATATTCCAGTGGAAGTTATGGGTGACACATCCTCTTCTTTACAGGTGGCAGCCTGGCAACTCCTGCAGAAAGTCCAGCAGAGCCCCACTCACACCGGGCCACCCACAAAGCCGTGGACCCTCACACCCTCCCACCAGCACAGCCCCGAGACTGCTGACGGGGCAGAGAATATGGAGTCAGGCACAGCTGCAGGGGCTATTGCTGCCTGGAGTGCTGTTTATATTGACCTCAACCCAGGCACACCTGGGGAGGGCTTGCCGGCAGGGTCAGGCTGCCCAGGTCAGCTAATCCTCAGCCCTCGGGGAATCACATTGCAGAAAATGGACCTCGCTAAGACAGAATATACGCCAACGAAAAGAAGCACACAATGCCATTTGCAGCACCGTAGATGAGTCTAGAGGTAATCACGTGACTTGGAGTAAGTCAGAAAGTGAAAGACACATATCATATCACTTATAGGTGTTACCTATAAATTGATACCAGGGCAGATATTTCCACGGAGAAGGGCAATCACAGATTCATTAAACAAACTTATGGTTCACCAAAGGAAAGGTGTGAGGATTGAATTCATTACGATATTGGGGTTAAAAGACATATACAAACACAGTAGACATATATAATCACCAAAGACCTACAGAATACCAAGAGAAGACTACTCAACATTCTGTCATAACGTATATGGGAAAAGGATCCCAGGAAGAACAGACATATGTATATGTGTAAAAGAACCACCTCTTGCACACCTACAACAAGCTAAACGTTGTACTCAAACTTGCTGTAATAAAAAATAAAAAATTAAATTAAAAACACGAACAAGAAGTAGTGAGACAAACTTGAGGGGCTTTCTCCTGGCACATTCTGTTCTAAATTCCAATCTAGAACGCGACTTCCATTGAGGCTCTGCTGCCCTAGTAACCAGATTGGGTAAGGGAGAACTGCTGCCACCTTGTGGCCGTTTCACACAACAGCAGCTTTAATCCCAGCGCTAATGGTCAGTGGATATTCCAAATCATTACAGGCCTGTAAATGACACCTGCCCTGAAAACAAATCCTGGGGTCATATATCGACCAAAAAATTCAAAAGACGTCCATAATTCAAAACGACAGTTTCAAGAGGCATATTTCACGCACATTAGTGTTCTGATTCTTTTGCTTTCTTTCTTTCTTTGTTAAAAAAACGGGAATGGAAAAAGGTAACCCTCAGAAGGGGCGAAAACGTTCACAAACGAATCAATGGACAAAGGTTTAATCTCCAATATATATATACAGCTCATGCAGCTTAATATTAATACAACAAACAACCCAATACAAAAATGGGCAGAAGATCTAAATAGACGTTTCTTCAAAGAAGACACACAGATGGCCAAGACGCACATGAAAAGCTGCTCAACATCACTAATTATTAGAGAAATGCAAATCAAAACTATAATGAGGTAAGACCTCACACCTGTTAGAATCGGCATCATCAGATAATCTACAAACAACAAATTCTGGGGAGGGTGTGGACAAAAGGAACCCTCTTCCGCTATTGGTGGGAATGTAAATTGATACAGTCACTATGGAGAACAGTATGGAGGTTCCTTTAAAAAACTAAAAAGAGAATTACCATAGGATCCAGCAATCCCACTTCTGGGCATATACCCAGAGAAAACCATAAATCACAGAGACACATTCACCACAATGTTCATTGCAGCACTATTTACAATAGCCAGGTAATGGAAGCAACCTAAATGCCCACAGACAGACGAATGGATAAAGATGTGGTACATATATAACATGGAATATTACTCAGCCATAAAAAGGAATGAAACTGGGTCATTTGTAGAGAAGTTGATGGATCTAGAGACTGTCATACAGAGTGAAGTAAGTCAGAAAGAGAAAAACAAATATTGTATATTAATGCCTATATGTGGAACCTAGAAAAATGCTACAGATGAACTCTGTTTGCAGGGCAGAAATAGAGACACAGAGGTAGAGAACAAACGTATGGACACAAAGTGGGGGAAGCCATGGGGTGGTGGTGGTGGGATGAGTTGCCAGATTGCGATTGACCTGTATACATGTCTATGCATAAAATAGATAACTAATAATAACCTAGTGTATAAAAAAATAAATAAAATTAAATTTCAAAAATTTAAAAATAAAATGTAAAAATAAAACAGAAAAAATGTTCTTCCATTCACACTGATGTATTTATAAGAATGAATTATTTCCATGCTTATATCTATAAATACATAAAAGAGGAATAAAATCTAACTTGAACCAAAAAAGAAAAAAAAACTGAACCTAACAGTTATACAGAAGAAAACACTACCAAGGCACTTGCTCCAGTGGTAAACAATTCTGAAATTGGTCAGAGGTGGGGAATCATCTCCCATACAGCCAGCAGCCCCACCCGCCCACGCAAAGAGCGTCCTTATTGCAAAGCTGGGGGACCGTGCCGAGGCCTCTGTGAGTAAACGTGAGCTGAGCCCCAGGCCAGCTGCTGCTGAACTGTTCCCACCCTTCCCAGGTGAAACACCTGAATATGTACAAGGGCTTGAAAGCCTAGAGGAAGGGCCGTGGAGCCACACCAGCGAAAGCACGCAGGCCAACTTGGTGCCTGCAGGTCAGCCAGGATGGTCCTGGCCACGGGCGCTCTTCTGGAAGCTTTCCATTGCCCTGCCTGAGATACCCCTCCTGTCCCGGCCCCCACTCCTTTTTTTCCTTCCTCACCTCAGCCCGGAGAGATACTCCAGTGGAAGTTATGGGTGACACATGCTCTTCTTTACAGGTGGCAGCCTGGCAACTACTGCAGAAAGTCCAGCAGAGCCCCACTCACACTGGGCCACCCACAAAGCCGTGGACCCTCGCACCCTCCCACCAGCACAGCCCCGAGACTGCTGACGGGGCAGAGAATATGGAGTCAGGCACAGCTGCAGGGGCTACTGCTGCCTGGAGTGCTGTTTATATTGACGTCCACCAAGGCACACCTGGGGAGGGCTTGCCGGCAGGGTCAGGCTGCCCAGGTCAGCTAATCCTCAGCCCTCAGGGAATCACATTGCAGAAAATGGACCTCGCTAAGACAGAATATTAGCCAAGGAAAAAAAGCACACAATGCCATTTGCAGCACCGTAGATGAGTCTAGAGGTAATCACGTGACTTGGAGTAAGTCAGAAAGTGAAAGACACATATCATATCATATCAGTTATAGGTGTTAACTATAAATTGATACCAGGGCAGATATTTCCACGGAGAAGGGCAATCACAGATTCATTAAACAAACTTATGGTTCACCAAAGGAAAGGTGTGAGGATTGAATTCATTATGATATTGGGGTTAACAGACATATACAAACACAGTAGACGTATATAATCACCAAAGACCTACGGAGTACCAAGAGAAGACTACTCAACATTCTGTCATAACCAACATGGGAAAAAGGATCCCAGGAAGAACAGACATATGTATATGTGTAAAAGAACCACCTCTTGCACACCTACAGCAAGGTAAACGTTGTACTCAAACTTGCTGTAATAAAAAATAAAAAAATTAAATTAAAAACACGAACAAGATGTAGTGAGACAAACTTGAGGGGCTTTCTCCTGGCACATTCCGTTCTAAATTCCAATCTAGAACGCGACTTCCATTGCGGCTCTGCTGCCCTAGTAACCAGATTTGGTAAGGGAGAACTGCGGCCACCTTGTGGCCGTTTCACACAACAGCAGCTTTAATCCCAGCGCTAATGGTCAGTGGATATTCCAAATCATTTCAGGCCTGTAAATGACACCTGCCCTGAAAACAAATCCTGGGGTCATATATCGACCAAAAAATTCAAAAGACGTCCATATTTCAAAACGACAGTTTCAAGAGGCATATTTCACGCACATTAGTGTTCTGCTTCTTTTGATTTCTTTCTTTCTTTGTTAAAAAAACGGGAATGGAAAAAGGCAACCCTCAGAATGGGCGAAAACTTTCACAAACGAATCAATGGACAAAGGTTTAATCTCCAATATATATAAACAGCTCATGCAGCTTAATATTAATAAAACAAACAACCCAATACAAAAATGGGCAGAAGATCTAAATAGACGTTTCTTCAAAGAAGACACAGAGATGGCCAAGACGCACATGAAAAGCTGCTCAACATCACTAATTATTAGAGAAATGCAAATCAAAACTACAATGAGGTAAGACCTCACACCTGTTAGAATCGGCATCATCAGATAATCTACAAACAACAAATTCTGGGGAGGGTGTGGACAAAAGGAACCCTCTTCCACTCTTGGTGGGAATGTAAATTGATACAGTCACTATGGAGAACAGTATGGAGGTTCCTTTAAAAAACTAAAAACAGAATTACAATAGGATCCAGCCATCCCACTTCCGGGCATATACCCAGAGAAAACCAAAAATCACAAAGACACATTCACCACAATGTTCATTGCAGCACTATTTACAAGAGCCAGGTAATGGAAGCAACCTAAATGCCCACAGACAGATGAATGGATAAAGATGTGGTACATATATAAAATGGAATATTACTCAGCCATAAAAAGGAATGAAACTGGGTCATTTGTAGAGAAGTTGATGGATCTAGAGACTGTCATACAGAGTGAAGTAAGTCAGAAAGAGAAAAACAAATATTGTATATTATAGCCTATATGTGGAACCTAGAAAAATGCTACAGATGAACTGGTTTGCAGGGGAGAAATAGAGACACAGAGGTAGAGAACAAACGTATGGACACAAAGTGCGGGAAGCCATGGGGTGGTGGTGGTGGGATGAGTTGGGAGATTGGGATTGACCTGTATACATGTCTATGCATAAAATAGATAACTAATAATAACCTAGTGTATAAAAAAATAAATTAAATTAAATTTCAAAAATTTTACAAATAAAATGTAAAAATAAAACAGAAAAAATGTTCTTCCATTCACACTGATGTATTTATAAGAATGAATTATTTCCATGCTTATATCCATAAATACATAAAAGAGGAATAAAATCTAACTTGAACCAAAAAAGAAAAAAAAAAAACTAAACCTAACAGTTATACAGAGTAAAACACTACCAAGGCACTTGCTCCAGTTGTAAACAATTCTGAAATTGGTCAGAGGTGGGGAATCATCTCCCATAGAGCCAGCAGCCCCGCCCGCCCACGCAAGGAGCGTCCTTATTGCAAAGCTGGGGGACCGTGCCGAGGCCTCTGTGAGTAAACGTGAGCTGAGCCCCAGGCCAGCTGATGCTGAACTGTTCCCACCCTTCCCAGGTGAAACACCTGAATATGTACAAGGGCTTGAAAGCCTAGAGGAAGGGCCGTGGAGCCACACCAGCGACAGCACGCCGGCCACCTTGGTGCCTGCAGGGCAGCCAGGATGGTCCTGGCCACGGGCGCTCTTCTGGAAGCTTTCCATTGCCCTGCCTGAGATACCCCTCCTGTCCCGGCCCCCACTCCTTTTTTTCCTTCCTCACCTCAGCCCGGAGAGATATTCCAGTGGAAGTTATGGGTGACACATCCTCTTCTTTACAGGTGGCAGCCCGGCAACTCCTGCAGAAAGTCCAGCAGAGCCCCACTCACACCGGGCCACCCACAAAGCCGTGAACCCTCACACCCTCCCACCAGCACAGCCCCGAAACTGCTGACGGGGCAGAGAATATGGAGTCAGGCACAGCTGCAGGGGCTATTGCTGCCTGGAGTGCTGTTTATATTGACCTCAAACCAGGCACACCTGGGGAGGGCTTGCCGGCAGGGTCAGGCTGCCCAGGTCAGCTAATCCTCAGCCCTCAGGGAATCACATTGCAGAAAATGGACCTCGCTAAGACAGAATATTCGCCAAGGAAAAGAAGCACACAATGCCATTTGCAGCACCGTAGATGAGTCTAGAGGTAATCACGTGACTTGGAGTAAGTCAGAAAGTGAAAGACACATATCATATCATATCACTTATAGGTGTTACCTATAAATTGATACCAGGGCAGATATTTCCACGGAGAAGGGCAATCACAGATTCATTAAACAAACGTATGGTTCACCAAAGGAAAGGTGTGAGGATTGAATTCATTACGATATTGGGGTTAACAGACATATACAAACACAGTAGACATATATAATCACCAAAGACCTACGGAGTACCAAGAGCAGACTACTCAACATTCTGTCATAACGTACATGGGAAAAGGATCCCAGGAAGAACAGACATATGTATATGTGTAAAAGAACCACCTCTTGCACACCTACAACAAGCTAAACGTTGTACTCAAACTTGCTGTAATAAAAAATAAAAAATTAAATTAAAAACACGAACAAGAAGTAGTGAGACAAACTTGAGGGGCTTTCTCCTGGCACATTCCGTTCTAAATTCCAATCTAGAACGTGACTTCCATTGAGGCTCTGCTGCCCAATAACCAGATTTGGTAAGGGAGAACTGCTGCCACCTTGTGGCCGTTTCACACAACAGCAGCTTTAATCCCAGCGCTAATGGTCAGTGGATATTCCAAATCATTACAGGCCTGTAAATGACACCTGCCCTGAAAACAAATCCTGGGGTCATATATCGACCAAAAAATTCCAAAGACGTCCATATTTCAAAACGACAGTTTCAAGAGGCATATTTCATGCACATTAGTGTTCTGCTTCTTTTGCTTTCTTTCTTTCTTTGTTAAAAAAACGGCAATGGAAAAAGGCAACCCTCAGAATGGGTGAAAACGTTCACATACGAATCAATGGACAAAGGTTTAATCTCCAATATATATAAACAGCTGATGCAGCTTAATATTAATAAAACAAACAACCCAAAACAAAAATGGGCAGAAGATCTAAATAGACGTTTCTTCAAAGAAGACACAGAGATGGCCAAGACGCACATGAAAAGCGGCTCAACATCACTAATTATTAGAGAAATGCAAATCAAAACTACAATGAGGTAAGACCTCACACCTGTTAGAATCGGCATCATCAGATAATCTACAAACAAATTCTGGGGAGGGTGTGGACAAAAGGAACCCTCTTCCGCTATTGGTGGGAATGTAAATTGATACAGTCACTATGGAGAACAGTATGGAGGTTCCTTTAAAAAACTAAAAAGAGAATTACCATAGGATCCAGCAATCCCACTTCTGGGCATTTACCCAGGGAAAACCATAAATCACAGAGACACATTCACCACAATGTTCATTGCAGCACTATTTACAATAGCCAGGTAATGGAAGCAACCTAAATGCCCACAGACAGACGAATGGATAAAGATGTGGTACATATATAAAATGGAATATTCCTCAGCCATAAAAAGGAATGAAACTGGGTCATTTGTAGAGAAGTTGATGGATCTAGAGACTGTCATACAGAGTGAAGTAAGTCAGAAAGAGAAAAACAAATATTGTATATTAATGCCTATATGTGGAACCTAGAAAAATGGTACAGATGAACTGGTTTTCAGGGTAGAAATAGAGACACAGAGGTAGAGAATTAACGTATGGACACAAAGTTGGGGAAGCCATGGGTTGGTGGTGGTGGGATGAGTTGGGAGATTGTCATTGACCTGTATACATGTCTATGCATAAAATAGATAACTAATAATAACCTACTGTATAAAAAATAAATTAAATTAAATTTCAAAATTTTTAAAATAAAATGTAAAAATAAAACAGAAAAAAGGTTCTTCCATTCACACTGATGTATTTATAAGAATGAATTATTTCCATGCTTATATCTATAAATACATAAAAGAGGAATAAAATCTATCTTGAACCAAAAAAGAAAAAAAAAAGCTGAACCTAACAGTTATACAGAGGGAAACACAACCAAGGCACTTGCTCCAGTGGTAAACAATTCTGAAATTGGTCAGAGGTGGGGAATCATCCCCCATACAGCCAGCAGCCCCGCCCGCCCACGCAAGGAGCGTCCTTACTGCAAAACTATGGGACCGTGCCGAGGCCTCTGTGAGTAAACGTAAGCTGAGCCCCAGGCCAGCTGCTGCTGAACTGTTCCCACCCTTCCCAGGTGAAACACCTGAATATGTACAAGGGCTTGAAAGCCTAGAGGAAGGGCCGTGGAGCCACACCAGCGACAGCACGCAGGCCAACTTGGTGCCTGCAGGTCAGCCAGGATTGTCCAGGCCACGGGCGCTTTTCTGGAAACTTTCCATTGCCCTGCCTGAGATACCCCTCCTGTCCCGGCCCCCACTCCTTTTTTTCCTTCCTCACCTCAGCCCGGAGAGATATTCCAGTGGAAGTTATGGGTGACACATCCTCTTCTTTACAGGTGGCAGCCTGGCAACTCCTGCAGAAAGTCCAGCAGAGCCCCACTCACACCGGGCCGCCCACAAAGCCGTGGACCCTCACACCCTCCCACCAGCACAGCCCCGAGACTGCTGACGGGGCAGAGAATATGGAGTCAGGCACAGCTGCAGGGGCTATTGCTGCCTGGAGTGCTGTTTATATTGACCTCAACCCAGGCACACCTGGGGAGGGCTTGCCGGCAGGGTCAGGCTGCCCATATCAGCTAATCCTCAGCCCTCAGGCAATCACATTGCAGAAAATGGACCTCGCTAAGACAGAATATTCGCCAAGGAAAAAAAGGACACAATGCCATTTGCAGCACCGTAGATGAGTCTAGACGTAATCACGTGACTTGGAGTAAGTCAGAAAGTGAAACTCACATATCATATCATATCACTTATAGGTGTTACGTATAAATTGATACCAGGGCAGATATTTCCACGGAGAAGGGCGATCACAGATTCAATAAACAAACTTATGTTTCACCAAAGGAAAGGTGTGAGGATTGAATTCATTACGATATTGGGGTTAACAGACATATACAAACACAGTAGACGTATATAATCACCAATGACCTACGGAGTACCAAGAGAAGACTATTCAACATTCTGTGATAACGTACATGGGAAAAGGATCCCAGGAAGAACAGACATATGTATATGAGTAAAAGAACCACCTCTTGCACACCTACAACAAGCTAAACGTTGTACTCAAACTTGCTGTAATAAAAAATAAAAAATTAAATTAAAAACACGAACAAGAAGTAGTGAGACAAACTTGAGGGGATTTCTCCTGGCACATTCCGTTCTAAATTCTAATCTAGAACGTGACATCCATTGAGGCTCTGCTGCCCTAGTAACCAGATTTGGTAAGGGAGAACTGCTGCCACCTTGTGGCCGTTTCACACAACAGCAGCTTTAATCCCAGCGCTAATGGTCAGTGGATATTCCTAATCATTACATGCCTGTAAATGACACCTGCCCTGAAACAAATCCTGGGGTCATATATCGACCAAAAAATTCAAAAGACGTCCATATTTCAAAACGACAGTTTCAAGAGGCATATTTCACGCACATTAGTGTTCTGCTTCTTTTGCTTTCTTTCTTTCTTTGTTAAAAAAACTGGAATGGAAAAAGGCAACCCTCAGAATGGGCGAAAACGTTCACAAACGAATCAATGGACAAAAGTTTAAACTCCAATATATATAAACAGCTCATGCAGCTTAATATTAATAAAACAAACAACCCAATACAAAAATGGGCAGAAGATCTAAATAGACGTTTCTTCAAAGAAGACACAGAGATGGCCAAGACGCACATGAAAAGCTGCTCAACATCACTAATTATTAGAGAAATGCAAATCAAAACTACAATGAGGTAAGACCTCACACCTGTTAGAATCGGCATCATCAGATAATCTACAAACAACAAATTCTGGGGAGGGTGTGGACAAAAGGAACCCTCTTCCGCTATTGGTGGGAATGTAAATTGATACAGTCACTATGGAGAACAGTATGGAGGTTCCTTTCAAAAAACAAAAAAGAGAATGACCATAGGATCCAGCAATCCCACTTCTGGGCATTTACCCAGGGAAAACCATAAATCACAGAGACACATTCACCACAATGTTCATTGCAGCACTATTTACAATAGCCAGGTAATGGAAGCAACCTAAATGGCCACAGACAGACGAATGGATAAAGATGTGGTACATATATAAAATGGAATATTCCTCAGCCATAAAAAGGAATGAAACTGGGTCATTTGTAGAGAAGTTGATGGATCTAGAGACTGTCATACAGAGTGAAGTAAGTCAGAAAGAGAAAAACAAATATTGTATATTAATGCCTATATGTGGAACCTAGAAAAATGGTACAGATGAACTGGTTTTCAGGGCAGAAATAGAGACACAGATGCAGAGAACAAACGTTTGGACACAAAGTTGGGGAAGCCATGGGTTGGTGGTGGTGGGATGAGTTGGGAGATTGTGATTGACCAGTATACATGTCTATGCATAAAATAGATAACTAGTAATAACCTACTGTATAAAAAATAAATTAAATTAAATTTCAAAATTTTTAAAAATAAAATGTAAAAATAAAACAGAAAAAAGGTTCTTCCATTCACACTGATGTATTTATAAGAATGAATTATTTCCATGCTTATATCTATAAATACATAAAAGAGGAATAAAATGTATCTTGAACCAAAAAAGAAAAAAAAAAGCTGAACCTAACAGTTATACAGAGGGAAACACAACCAAGGCAGTTGCTCCAGTGGTAAACAATTCTGAAATTGGTCAGAGGTGGGGAATCATCCCCCATACAGCCAGCAGCCCCGCCCGCCCACGCAAGGAGCGTCCTTATTGCAAAACTATGGGACCGTGCCGAGGCCTCTGTGAGTAAACGTAAGCTGAGCCCCAGGCCAGCTGCTGCTGAACTGTTCCCACCCTTCCCAGGTGAAACACCTGAATATGTACAAGGGCTTGAAAGCCTAGAGGAAGGGCCGTGGAGCCACACCAGCGACAGCACGCAGGCCAACTTGGTGCCTGCAGGTCAGCCAGGATTGTCCAGGCCACGGGCGCTCTTCTGGAAACTTTCCATTGCCCTGCCTGAGATACCCCTCCTGTCCCGGCCCCCACTCCTTTTTTTCCTTCCTCACCTCAGCCCGGAGAGATATTCCAGTGGAAGTTATGGGTGACACATCCTCTTCTTTACAGGTGGCAGCCTGGCAACTCCTGCAGAAAGTCCAGCAGAGCCCCACTCACACCGGGCCGCCCACAAAGCCGTGGACCCTCACACCCTCCCACCAGCACAGCCCCGAGACTGCTGACGGGGCAGAGAATATGGAGTCAGGCACAGCTGCAGGGGCTATTGCTGCCTGGAGTGCTGTTTATATTGACCTCAACCCAGGCACACCTGGGGAGGGCTTGCCGGCAGGGTCAGGCTGCCCATGTCAGCTAATCCTCAGCCCTCAGGCAATCACATTGCAGAAAATGGACCTCGCTAAGACAGAATATTCGCCAAGGAAAAAAAGGACACAATGCCATTTGCAGCACCGTAGATGAGTCTAGACGTAATCACGTGACTTGGAGTAAGTCAGAAAGTGAAACTCACATATCATATCATATCACTTATAGGTGTTACGTATAAATTGATACCAGGGCAGATATTTCCACGGAGAAGGGCAATCACAGATTCAATAAACAAACTTATGTTTCACCAAAGGAAAGGTGTGAGGATTGAATTCATTACGATATTGGGGTTAACAGACATATACAAACACAGTAGACGTATATAATCACCAATGACCTACGGAGTACCAAGAGAAGACTATTCAACATTCTGTGATAACGTACATGGGAAAAGGATCCCAGGAAGAACAGACATATGTATATGTGTAAAAGAACCACCTCTTGCACACCTACAACAAGCTAAACGTTGTACTCAAACTTGCTGTAATAAAAAATAAAAAATTAAATTAAAAACACGAACAAGAAGTAGTGAGACAAACTTGAGGGGATTTCTCCTGGCACATTCAGTTCTAAATTCTAATCTAGAACGTGACATCCATTGAGGCTCTGCTGCCCTAGTAACCAGATTTGGTAAGGGAGAACTGCTGCCACCTTGTGGCCGTTTCACACAACAGCAGCTTTAATCCCAGCGCTAATGGTCAGTGGATATTCCTAATCATTACATGCCTGTAAATGACACCTGCCCTGAAACAAATCCTGGGGTCATATATCGACCAAAAAATTCAAAAGACGTCCATATTTCAAAACGACAGTTTCAAGAGGCATATTTCACGCACATTAGTGTTCTGCTTCTTTTGCTTTCTTTCTTTCTTTGTTAAAAAAACTGGAATGGAAAAAGGCAACCCTCAGAATGGGCGAAAACGTTCACAAACGAATCAATGGACAAAGGTTTAAACTCCAATATATATAAACAGCTCATGCAGCTTAATATTAATAAAACAAACAACCCAATACAAAAATGGGCAGAAGATCTAAATAGACGTTTCTTCAAAGAAGACACAGAGATGGCCAAGACGCACATGAAAAGCTGCTCAACATCACTAATTATTAGAGAAATTCAAATCAAAACTACAATGAGTTAAGACCTCACACCTGTTAGAATCGGCATCATCAGATAATCTACAAACAACAAATTCTGGGGAGGGTGTGGACAAAAGGAACCCTCTTCCGCTATTGGTGGGAATGTAAATTGATACAGTCACTATGGAGAACAGTATGGAGGTTCCTTTCAAAAAACAAAAAAGAGAATTACCATAGGATCCGGCAATCCCACTTCTGGGCATTTACCCAGGGAAAACCATAAATCACAGAGACACATTCACCACAATGTTCATTGCAGCACTATTTACAATAGCCAGGTAATGGAAGCAACCTAAATGGCCACAGACAGACGAATGGATAAAGATGTGGTACATATATAAAATGGAATATTCCTCAGCCATAAAAAGGAATGAAACTGGGTCATTTGTAGAGAAGTTGATGGATCTAGAGACTGTCATACAGAGTGAAGTAAGTCAGAAAGAGAAAAACAAATATTGTATATTAATGCCTATATGTGGAACCTAGAAAAATGGTACAGATGAACTGGTTTTCAGGGCAGAAATAGAGACACAGATGCAGAGAACAAACGTATGGACACAAAGTTGGGGAAGCCATGGGTTGGTGGTGGTGGGATGAGTTGGGAGATTGTGATTGACCAGTATACATGTCTATGCATAAAATAGATAACTAATAATAACCTACTGTATAAAAAATAAATTAAATTAAATTTCAAAATTTTTAAAAATAAAATGTAAAAATAAAACAGAAAAAAGGTTCTTCCATTCACACTGATGTATTTATAAGAATGAATTATTTCCATGCTTATATCTATAAATACATAAAAGAGGAATAAAATCTATCTTGAACCAAAAAAGAAAAAAAAAAAGCTGAACCTAACAGTTATACAGAGGGAAACACAACCAAGGCACTTGCTCCAGTGGTAAACAATTCTGAAATTGGTCAGAGGTGGGGAATCATCCCCCATACAGCCAGCAGCCCCGCCGGCCCACGCAAGGAGCGTCCTTATTGCAAAACTATGGGACCGTGCCGAGGCCTCTGTGAGTAAACGTAAGCTGAGCCCCAGGCCAGCTGCTGCTGAACTGTTCCCACCCTTCCCAGGTGAAACACCTGAATATGTACAAGGGCTTGAAAGCCTAGAGGAAGGGCCGTGGAGCCACACCAGCGACAGCACGCAGGCCAACTTGGTGCCTGCAGGTCAGACAGGATTGTCCAGGCCACGGGCGCTTTTCTGGAAACTTTCCATTGCCCTGCCTGAGATACCCCTCCTGTCCCGGCCCCCACTCCTTTTTTTCCTTCCTCACCTCAGCCCGGAGAGATATTCCAGTGGAAGTTATGGGTGACACATCCTCTTCTTTACAGGTGGTAGCCTGGCAACTCCTGCAGAAAGTCCAGCAGAGCCCCACTCACACCGGGCCGCCCACAAAGCCATGGACCCTCACACCCTCCCACCAGCACAGCCCCGAGACTGCTGACGGGGCAGAGAATATGGAGTCAGGCACAGCTGCAGGGGCTATTGCTGCCTGGAGTGCTGTTTATATTGACCTCAACCCAGGCACACCTGGGGAGGGCTTGCCGGCAGGGTCAGGCTGCCCAGGTCAGCTAATCCTCAGCCCTCGGGGAATCACATTGCAGAAAATGGACCTCGCTAAGACAGAATATTCGCCAACGAAAAGAAGCACACAATGCCATTTGTAGCACCGTAGATGAGTCTAGAGGTAATCACGTGACTTGGAGTAAGTCAGAAAGTGAAAGACACATATCATATCATATCACTTATAGGTGTTACCTATAAATTGATACCAGGGCAGATATTTCCACAGAGAAGGGCAATCACAGATTCATTAAACAAAATTATGGTTCACCAAAGGAAAGGTGTGAGGATTGAATTCATTATGATATTGGGTTTAACAGACATATACAAACACAGTAGACGTATATAATCACCAAAGACCTACGGAGTACCAAGAGAAGACTACTCAACATTCTGTCATAACGAACATGGGAAAAGGATCCCAGGAAGAACAGACATATGTATATGTGTAAAAGAACCACCTCTTGCACACCTACAACAAGCTAAACGTTGTACTCAAACTTGCTGTAATAAAAAATAAAAAATTAAATTAAAAACACGAACAAGAATTAGTGAGAAAAACTTGAGGGGCTTTCTCCTGGTACATTCCGTTCTACATTCCAATCTAGAACGCGACTTCCATTGAGGCTCTGCTGCCCTAGTAACCAGATTTGGTAAGGGAGAACTGCTGCCACCTTGTGGCCGTTTCACACAACAGCAGCTTTAATCCCAGCGCTAATGGTCAGTGGATATTCCAAATCATTACAGGCCTGTAAATGACCCCTGCCCTGAAAACCAATCCTGGGGTCATTTATCGACCAAAAAATTCAAAAGACGTCCATATTTCAAAACGACAGTTTCAAGAGGCATATTTCACGCACATTAGTGTTCTGCTTCTTTTGATTTCATTCCTTCTTTGTTAAAAAAACGGGAATGGAAAAAGGCAACCCTCAGAATGGGCGAAAACGTTCACAAACGAATCAATGGACAAAGGTTTAATCTCCAATATATATGAACAGCTCATGCAGCTTAATATTAATACAACAAACAACCCAATACAAAAATGGGCAGAAGATCTAAATAGACGTTTCTTCAAAGAAGACACACAGATGGCCAAGACGCACATGAAAAGCTGCTCAACATCACTAATTATTAGAGAAATGCAAATCAAAACTACAATGAGGTAAGACCTCACACCTGTTAGAATCGGCATCATCAGATAATCTACAAACAACAAATTCTGGGGAGGGTGTGGACAAAAGGAACCCTCTTCCGCTATTGGTGGGAATGTAAATTGATACAGTCACTATGGAGAACAGTATGGAGGTTCCTTTAAAAAACTAAAAAGAGAATTACCATAGGATCCAGCAATCCCTCTTCTGGGCATATACCCAGAGAAAACCATAAATCACAGAGACACATTCACCACAATGTTCATTGCAGCACTATTTACAATACCCAGGTAATGGAAGCAACCTAAATGCCCACAGACAGACGAATGGATAAAGATGTGGTACATATATAAAATGGAATATTACTCAGCCATAAAAAGGAATGAAACTGGGTCATTTGTAGAGAAGTTGATGGATCTAGAGACTGTCATACAGAGTGAAGTAAGTCAGAAAGAGAAAAACAAATATTGTATATTAATGCCTATATGTGGAACCTAGAAAAATGCTACAGATGAACTGGTTTGCAGGGCAGAAATAGAGACACAGAGGTAGAGAACAAACGTATGGACACAAAGTGGGGGAAGCCATGGGGTGGTGGTGGTGGGATGAGTTGGGAGATTGGGATTGACCTGTATACATGTCTATGCATAAAATAGATAACTAATAATAACCTACTGTATAAAAAAATAAATAAAATTAAATTTCAAAATTTTAAAAATAAAATGTAAAAATAAAACAGAAAAAATGTTCTTCCATTCACACTGATGTATTTATAAGAATGAATTATTTCCATGCTTATATCCATAAATACATAAAAGAGAAATAAAATCTAACTTGAAGCAAAAAAGAAAAAATAAAACTGAACCTAACAGTTATACAGAGGAAAACACTACCAAGGCACTTGCTCCAGTGGTAAACAATTCTGAAATTGGTCAGAGGTGGGGAATCATCTCCCATAGAGCCAGCAGCCCCGCCCGCCCACGCAAGGAACGTCCTTATTGCAAAGCTGGGGGACCGTGCCGAGGCCTCTGTGAGTAAACGTGAGCTGAGCCCCAGGCCAGCTGCTGCTGAACTGTTCCCACCCTTCCCAGGTGAAACACCTGAATATGTACAAGGGCTTGAAAGCCTAGAGGAAGGGCCGTGGAGCCACACCAGCGACAGCACGCAGGCCACCTTGCTGCCTGCAGGTCAGCCAGGATGGTCCTGGCCACGGGCGCTCTTCTGGAAGCTTTCCATTGCCCTGCCTGAGATACCCCTCCTGTCCCGGCCCCCACTCCTTTTTTTCCTTCCTCACCTCAGCCCGGAGAGATATTCCAGTGGAAGTTATGGGTGACACATCCTCTTCTTTACAGGTGGCAGCCTGGCAACTCCTGCAGAAAGTCCAGCAGAGCCCCACTCACACCGGGCCACCCACAAAGCCGTGGACCCTCACACCCTCCCACCAGCACAGCCCCGAGACTGCTGACGGGGCAGAGAATATGGAGTCAGGCACAGCTGCAGGGGCTATTGCTGCCTGGAGTGCTGTTTATATTGACCTCAACCCAGGCACACCTGGGGAGGGCTTGCCGGCAGAGTCAGGCTGCCCAGGTCAGCTAATCCTCAGCCCTCGGGGAATCACATTGCAGAAAATGGACCTCGCTAAGACAGAATATTCGCCAACGAAAAGAAGCACACAATGCCATTTGCAGCACCGTAGATGAGTCTAGAGGTAATCACGTGACTTGGAGTAAGTCAGAAAGTGAAAGACACATATCATATCATATCACTTATAGGTGTTACCTATAAATTGATACCAGGGCAGATATTTCCACGGAGAAGGGCAATCACAGATTCATTAAACAAAATTATGGTTCACCAAAGGAAAGGTGTGAGGATTGAATTCATTATGATATTGGGGTTAACAGACATATACAAACACAGTAGACGTATATAATCACCAAAGACCTACGGAGTACCAAGAGAAGACTACTCAACATTCTGTCATAACGAACATGGGAAAAGGATCCCAGGAAGAACAGACATATGTATATGTGTAAAAGAACCACCTCTTGCACACCTACAACAAGCTAAACGTTGTACTCAAACTTGCTGTAATAAAAAATAAAAAATTAAATTAAAAACACGAACAAGAATTAGTGAGAAAAACTTGAGGGGCTTTCTCCTGGTACATTCCGTTCTACATTCCAATCTAGAACGCGACTTCCATTGAGGCTCTGCTGCCCTAGTAACCAGATTTGGTAAGGGAGAACTGCTGCCACCTTGTGGCCGTTTCACACAACAGCAGCTTTAATCCCAGCGCTAATGGTCAGTGGATATTCCAAATCATTACAGGCCTGTAAATGACCCCTGCCCTGAAAACCAATCCTGGGGTCATTTATCGACCAAAAAATTCAAAAGACGTCCATATTTCAAAACGACAGTTTCAAGAGGCATATTTCACGCACATTAGTGTTCTGCTTCTTTTGATTTCATTCCTTCTTTGTTAAAAAAACGGGAATGGAAAAAGGCAACCCTCAGAATGGGCGAAAACTTTCACAAACGAATCAATGGACAAAGGTTTAATCTCCAATATATATGAACAGCTCATGCAGCTTAATATTAATACAACAAACAACCCAATACAAAAATGGGCAGAAGATCTAAATAGACGTTTCTTCAAAGAAGACACAGAGATGGCCAAGACGCACTTGAAAAGCTGCTCAACATCACTAATTATTAGAGAAATGCAAATCAAAACTACAATGAGGTAAGACCTCACACCTGTTAGAATCGGCATCATCAGATAATCTACAAACAACAAATTCTGGGGAGGGTGTGGACAAAAGGAACCCTCTTCCGCTATTGGTGGGAATGTAAATTGATACAGTCACTATGGAGAACAGTATGGAGGTTCCTTTAAAAAACTAAAAAGAGAATTACCATAGGATCCAGCAATCCCTCTTCTGGGCATATACCCAGAGAAAACCATAAATCACAGAGACACATTCACCACAATGTTCATTGCAGCACTATTTACAATAGCCAGGTAATGGAAGCAACCTAAATGCCCACAGACAGACGAATGGATAAAGATGTGGTACATATATAAAATGGAATATTACTCAGCCATAAAAAGGAATGAAACTGGGTCATTTGTAGAGAAGTTGATGGACCTAGAGACTGTCATACAGAGTGAAGTAAGTCAGAAAGAGAAAAACAAATATTGTATATTAATGCCTATATGTGGAACCTAGAAAAATGCTACAGATGAACTGGTTTGCAGGGCAGAAATAGAGACACAGAGGTAGAGAACAAACGTATGGACACAAAGTGGGGGAAGCCATGGGGTGGTGGTGGTGGGATGAGTTGGGAGATTGGGATTGACCTGTATACATGTCTATGCATAAAATAGATAACTAATAATAACCTACTGTATAAAAAAAATAAATAAAATTAAATTTCAAAAATTTTAAAAATAAAATGTAAAAATAAAACAGAAAAAATGTTCTTCCATTCACACTGATGTATTTATAAGAATGAATTATTTCCATGCTTATATCCATAAATACATAAAAGAGGAATAAAATCTAACTTGAACCCAAAAAGCAAAAAAAAAAACTAAACCTAACAGTTATACAGAGGAAAACACTACCAAGGCACTTGCTCCAGTGGTAAACCATTCTGAAATTGGTCAGAGGTGGGGAATCATCTCCCATAGAGCCAGCAGCCCCGCCCGCCCACGCAAGGAGCGTTCTTATTGCAAAGCTGGGGGACCGTGCCGAGGCCTCTGTGAGTAAACGTGAGCTGAGCCCCAGGCCAGCTGCTGCTGAACTGTTCCCACCCTTCCCAGGTGAAACACCTGAATATGTACAAGGGCTTGAAAGCCTAGAGGAAGGGCCGTGGAGCCACACCAGCGACAGCACGAAGGCCACCTTGGTGCCTGCAGGTCAGCCAGGATGGTCCTGGCCACGGGCGCTCTTCTGGAAGCTTTCCATTGCCCTGCCTGAGATACCCCTCCTGTCCCGGCCCCCACTCCTTTTTTTCCTTCCTCACCTCAGCCCGGAGAGATATTCCAGTGGAAGTTATGGGTGACACATCCTCTTCTTTACAGGTGGCAGCCTGGCAACTCCTGCAGAAAGTCCAGCAGAGCCCCACTCACACCGGGCAACCCACAAAGCCGTGGACCCTCACACCCTCCCACCAGCACAGCCCCGAGACTGCTGACGGGGCAGAGAATATGGAGTCAGGCACAGCTGCAGGGGCTATTGCTGCCTGGAGTGCTGTTTATATTGACCTCAACCCAGGCACACCTGGGGAGGGCTTGCCGGCAGGGTCAGGCTGCCCAGGTCAGCTAATCCTCAGCCCTCGGGGAATCACATTGCAGAAAATGGACCTCGATAAGACAGAATATTCGCCAACGAAAAGAAGCACACAATGCCATTTGCAGCACCGTAGATGAGTCTAGAGGTAATCACGTGACTTGGAGTAAGTCAGAAAGTGAAAGACACATATCATATCATATCACTTATAGGTGTTACCTATAAATTGATACCAGGGCAGATATTTCCACGGAGAAGGGCAATCAAAGATTCATTAAAGAAACTTATGGTTCACCAAAGGAAAGGTGTGAGGATTGAATTCATTATGATATTGGGGTTAACAGACATATACAAACACAGTAGACGTATATAATCACCAAAGACCTACGCAGTACCAAGAGAAGACTACTCAACATTCTGTCATAACGAACATGGGAAAAGGATCCCAGGAAGAACAGACATATGTATATGTGTAAAAGAGCAACCTCTTGCACACCTACAACAAGCTAAACGTTGTACTCAAAGTTGCTGTAATAAAAAATAAAAAATTAAATTAAAAACACGAACAAGAATTAGTGAGAAAAACTTGAGGGGCTTTCTCCTGGTACATTCCGTTCTACATTCCAATCTAGAACGCGACTTCCATTGCGGCTCTGCTGCCCTAGTAACCAGATTTGGTAAGGGAGAACTGCTGCCACCTTGTGGCCGTTTCACACAACAGCAGCTTTAATCCCAGCGCTAATGGTCAGTGGATATTCCAAATCATTACAGGCCTGTAAATGACCCCTGCCCTGAAAACCAATCCTGGGGTCATTTATCAACCAAAAAATTCAAAAGACGTCCATATTTCAAAACGACAGTTTCAAGAGGCATATTTCACGCACATTAGTGTTCTGCTTCTTTTGATTTCATTCCTTCTTTGTTAAAAAAACGGGAATGGAAAAAGGCAACCCTCAGAATGGGCGAAAACTTTCACAAACGAATCAATGGACAAAGGTTTAATCTCCAATATATATGAACAGCTCATGCAGCTTAATATAAATACAACAAACAACCCAATACAAAAATGGGCAGAAGATCTAAATAGACGTTTCTTCAAAGAAGACACAGAGATGGCCAAGACGCACATGAAAAGCTGCTCAACATCACTAATTATTAGAGAAATGCAAATCAAAACTACAATGAGGTAAGACCTCACACCTGTTAGAATCGGCATCATCAGATAATCTACAAACAACAAATTCTGGGGAGGGTGTGGACAAAAGGAACCCTCTTCCGCTATTGGTGGGAATGTAAATTGATACAGTCACTATGGAGAACAGTATGGAGGTTCCTTTAAAAAACTAAAAAGAGAATTACCATAGGATCCAGCAATCCCACTTCTGGGCATATACCCAGAGAAAACCATAAATCACAGAGACACATTCACCACAATGTTCATTGCAGCACTATTTACAATAGCCTGGTAATGGAAGCAACCTAAATGGCCACAGACAGACGAATGGATAAATATGTGGTACATATATAAAATGGAATATTCCTCAGCCATAAAAAGGAATGAAACTGGGTCATTTGTAGAGAAGTTGATGGATCTAGAGACTGTCATACAGAGTGAAGTAAGTCAGAAAGAGAAAAACAAATATTGTATATTAATGCCTATATGTGGAACCTAGAAAAATGCTACAGATGAACTGGTTTGCAGGGCAGAAATAGAGACACAGAGGTAGAGAACAAACGTATGGACACAAAGTGGGGGAAGCCATGGGGTGGTGGTGGTGGGATGAGTTGGGAGATTGGGATTGACCTGTATACATGTCTATGCATAAAATAGATAACTAATAATAACCTACTGTATAAAAAAAATAAATAAAATTAAATTTCAAAAATTTTAAAAATAAAATGTAAAAATAAAACAGAAAAAATGTTCTTCCATTCACACTGATGTATTTATAAGAATGAATTATTTCCATGCTTATATCCATAAATACATAAAAGAGGAATAAAATCTAACTTGAACCAAAAAAGAAAAAATAAAACTGAACCTAACAGTTATACAGAGGAAAACACTACCAAGGCACTTGCTCCAGTGGTAAACAATTCTGAAATTGGTCAGAGGTGGGGAATCATCTCCCATAGAGCCAGCAGCCCCGCCCGCCCACGCAAGGAGTGTCCTTATTGCAAAGCTGGGGGACCGTGCCGAGGCCTCTGTGAGTAAACGTGAGCTGAGCCCCAGGCCAGCTGCTGCTGAACTGTTCCCACCCTTCCCAGGTGAAACACCTGAATAAGTACAAGGGCTTGAAAGCCTAGAGGAAGGGCCGTGGAGCCACACCAGCGACAGCACGCAGGCCACCTTGGTGCCTGCAGGTCAGCCAGGATGGTCCTGGCCATGGGCGCTCTTCTGGAAGCTTTCCATTGCCCTGCCTGAGATACCCCTCCTGTCCCGGCCCCCACTCCTTTTTTTCCTTCCTCACCTCAGCCCGGAGAGATATTCCAGTGGAAGTTATGGGTGACACATCCTCTTCTTTACAGGTGGCAGCCTGGCAACTCCTCCCGAAATTCCAGCAGAGCCCCACTCACACCGGGCCAGCCACAAAGCCATGGACCCTCACACCCTCCCACTAGCACAGCCCGGAGACTACTGACGGGGCAGATAATATGGAGTCAGGCAGAGCTGCAGGGGCTATTGCTGCCTGGAGTGCTGTTTATATTGACCTCAACCCAGGCACACCTGGGGAGGGCTTGCCGGCAGGGTCAGGCTGCCCAGGTCAGCTAATCCTCAGCCCTCGGGGAATCACTTTGCAGAAAATGGACCTCGCTAAGACAGAATATTCGCCAACGAAAAGAAGCACACAATGCCATTTGCAGCACCGTAGATGAGTCTAGAGGTAATCACGTGACTTGGAGTAAGCCAGAAAGTGAAAGACACATATCATATCATATCACTTATAGGTGTTACCTATAAATTGATACCAGGGCAGATATTTCCACGGAGAAGGGCAATCAAAGATTCATTAAAGAAACTTATGGTTCACCAAAGGAAAGGTGTGAGGATTGAATTCATTATGATATTGGGGTTAACAGACATATACAAACACAGTAGACGTATATAATCACCAAAGACCTACGGAGTACCAAGAGAAGACTACTCAACATTCTGTCATAACGAACATGGGAAAAGGATCCCAGGAAGAACAGACATATGTATATGTGTAAAAGAGCAACCTCTTGCACACCTACAACAAGCTAAACGTTGTACTCAAACTTGCTGTAATAAAAAATAAAAAATTAAATTAAAAACACGAACAAGAATTAGTGAGAAAAACTTGAGGGGCTTTCTCCTGGTACATTCCGTTCTACATTCCAATCTAGAACGCGACTTCCATTGAGGCTCTGCTGCCCTAGTAACCAGATTTGGTAAGGGAGAACTGCTGCCACCTTGTGGCCGTTTTACACAACAGCAGCTTTAATCCCAGCGCTAATGGTCAGTGGATATTCCAAATCATTACAGGCCTGTAAATGACCCCTGCCCTGAAAACCAATCCTGGGGTCATTTATCGACCAAAAAATTCAAAAGACGTCCATATTTCAAAACGACAGTTTCAAGAGGCATATTTCACGCACATTAGTGTTCTGCTTCTTTAGATTTCATTCCTTCTTTGTTAAAAAAACGGGAATGGAAAAAGGCAACCCTCAGAATGGGCGAAAACTTTCACAAACGAATCAATGGACAAAGGTTTAATCTCCAATATATATGAACAGCTCATGCAGTTTTATATTAATACAACAAACAACCCAATAAAAAAATGGGCAGAAGATCTAAATAGACGTTTCTTCAAAGAAGACATAGAGATGGCCAAGACGCACATGAAAAGCTGCTCAACATCACTAATTATTAGAGAAATGCAAATCAAAACTACAATGAGGTAAGACCTCACACCTGTTAGAATCGGCATCATCAGATAATCTACAAACAACAAATTCTGGGGAGGGTGTGGACAAAAGGAACCCTCTTCCGCTATTGGTGGGAATGTAAATTGATACAGTCACTATGGAGAACAGTATGGAGGTTCCTTTAAAAAACTAAAAAGAGAATTACCATAGGATCCAGCAATCCCACTTCTGGGCATATACCCAGAGAAAACCATAAATCACAGAGACACATTCACCACAATGTTCATTGCAGCACTATTTACAATAGCCAGGTAATGGAAGCAACCTAAATGCCCACAGACAGACGAATGGATAAAGATGTGGTACATATATAAAATGGAATATTACTCAGCCATAAAAAGGAATGAAACTGGGTCATTTGTAGAGAAGTTGATGGATCTAGAGACTGTCATACAGAGTGAAGTAAGTCAGAAAGAGAAAAACAAATATTGTATATTAATGCCTATATGTGGAACCTAGAAAAATGCTACAGATGAACTGGTTTGCAGGGCAGAAATAGAGACACAGAGGTAGAGAACAAACGTATGGACACAAAGTGGGGGAAGCCATGGGGTGGTGGTGGTGGGATGAGTTGGGAGATTGGGATTGACCTGTATACATGTCTATGCATAAAATAGATAACTAATAATAACCTACTGTATAAAAAAAATAAATAAAATTAAATTTCAAAAATTTTAAAAATAAAATGTAAAAATAAAACAGAAAAAATGTTCTTCCATTCACACTGATGTATTTATAAGAATGAATTATTTCCATGCTTATATCCATAAATACATAAAAGAGGAATAAAATCTAACTTGAACCAAAAAAGAAAAAATAAAACTGAACCTAACAGTTATACAGAGGAAAACACTACCAAGGCACTTGCTCCAGTGGTAAACAATTCTGAAATTGGTCAGAGGTGGGGAATCATCTCCCATAGAGCCAGCAGCCCCGCCCGCCCACGCAAGGAGCGTCCTTATTGCAAAGCTGGGGGACCGTGCCGAGGCCTCTGTGAGTAAACGTGAGCTGAGCCCCAGGCCAGCTGCTGCTGAACTGTTCCCACCCTTCCCAGGTGAAACACCTGAATATGTACAAGGGCTTGAAAGCCTAGAGGAAGGGCCGTGGAGCCACACCAGCGACAGCACGCAGGCCACCTTGGTGCCTGCAGGTCAGCCAGGATGGTCCTGGCCACGGGCGCTCTTCTGGAAGCTTTCCATTGCCCTGCCTGAGATACCCCTCCTGTCCCGGCCCCCACTCCTTTTTTTCCTTCCTCACCTCAGCCCGGAGAGATATTCCAGTGGAAGTTATGGGTGACACATCCTCTTCTTTACAGGTGGCAGCCTGGCAACTCCTGCAGAAAGTCCAGCAGAGCCCCACTCACACCGGGCCACCCACAAAGCCGTGGACCCTCACACCCTCCCACCAGCACAGCCCCGAGACTGCTGACGGGGCAGAGAATATGGAGTCAGGCACAGCTGCAGGGGCTATTGCTGCCTGGAGTGCTGTTTATATTGACCTCAACCCAGGCACACCTGGGGAGGGCTTGCCGGCAGGGTCAGGCTGCCCAGGTCAGCTAATCCTCAGCCCTCGGGGAATCACATTGCAGAAAATGGACCTCGCTAAGACAGAATATTCGCCAACGAAAAGAAGCACACAATGCCATTTGCAGCACCGTAGATGAGTCTAGAGGTAATCGCGTCACTTGGAGTAAGTCAGAAAGTGAAAGACACATATCATATCATATCACTTATAGGTGTTACCTATAAATTGATACCAGGGCAGATATTTCCACGGAGAAGGGCAATCACAGATTCATTAAACAAACTTATGGTTCACCAAAGGAAAGGTGTGAGGATTGAATTCATTATGATATTGGGGTTAACAGACATATACAAACACAGTAGACGTATATAATCACCAAAGACCTACGGAGTACCAAGAGAAGACTACTCAACATTCTGTCATAACGAACATGGGAAAAGGATCCCAGGAAGAACAGACATATGTATATGTGTAAAAGAACCACCTCTTGCACACCTACAACAAGCTAAACGTTGTACTCAAACTTGCTGTAATAAAAAATAAAAAATTAAATTAAAAACACGAACAAGAATTAGTGAGAAAAACTTGAGGGGCTTTCTCCTGGTACATTCCGTTCTACATTCCAATCTAGAACGCGACTTCCATTGAGGCTCTGCTGCCCTAGTAACCAGATTTGGTAAGGGAGAACTGCTGCCACCTTGTGGCCGTTTCACACAACAGCAGCTTTAATCCCAGCGCTAATGGTCAGTGGATATTCCAAATCATTACAGGCCTGTAAATGACCCCTGCCCTGAAAACCAATCCTGGGGTCATTTATCGACCAAAAAATTCAAAAGACGTCCATATTTCAAAACGACAGTTTCAAGAGGCATATTTCACGCACATTAGTGTTCTGCTTCTTTTGATTTCATTCCTTCTTTGTTAAAAAAACGGGAATGGAAAAAGGCAACCCTCAGAATGGGCGAAAACTTTCACAAACGAATCAATGGACAAAGGTTTAATCTCCAATATATATGAACAGCTCATGCAGCTTAATATTAATACAACAAACAACCCAATACAAAAATGGGCAGAAGATCTAAATAGACGTTTCTTCAAAGAAGACACAGAGATGGCCAAGACGCACATGAAAAGCTGCTCAACATCACTAATTATTAGAGAAATGCAAATCAAAACTACAATGAGGTAAGACCTCACACCTGTTAGAATCGGCATCATCAGATAATCTACAAACAACAAATTCTGGGGAGGGTGTGGACAAAAGGAACCCTCTTCCGCTATTGGTGGGAATGTAAATGGATACAGTCACTATGGAGAACAGTATGGAGGTTCCTTTAAAAAACTAAAAAGAGAATTACCATAGGATCCAGCAATCCCACTTCTGGGCATATACCCAGAGAAAACCATAAATCACAGAGACACATTCACCACAATGTTCATTGCAGCACTATTTACAATAGCCAGGTAATGGAAGCAACCTAAATGCCCACAGACAGACGAATGGATAAAGATGTGGTACATATATAAAATGGAATATTACTCAGCCATAAAAAGGAATGAAACTGGGTCATTTGTAGAGAAGTTGATGGATCTAGAGACTGTCATACAGAGTGAAGTAAGTCAGAAAGAGAAAAACAAATATTGTATATTAATGCCTATATGTGGAACCTAGAAAAATGCTACAGATGAACTGGTTTGCAGGGCAGAAATAGAGACACAGAGGTAGAGAACAAACGTATGGACACAAAGTGGGGGAAGCCATGGGGTGGTGGTGGTGGGATGAGTTGGGAGATTGGGATTGACCTGTATACATGTCTATGCATAAAATAGATAACTAATAATAACCTACTGTATAAAAAAAATAAATAAAATTAAATTTCAAAAATTTTAAAAATAAAATGTAAAAATAAAACAGAAAAAATGTTCTTCCATTCACACTGATGTATTTATAAGAATGAATTATTTCCATGCTTATATCCATAAATACATAAAAGAGGAATAAAATCTAACTTGAACCAAAAAAGAAAAAATAAAACTGAACCTAACAGTTATACAGAGGAAAACACTACCAAGGCACTTGCTCCAGTGGTAAACAATTCTGAAATTGGTCAGAGGTGGGGAATCATCTCCCATAGAGCCAGCAGCCCCGCCCGCCCACGCAAGGAGCGTCCTTATTGCAAAGCTGGGGGACCGTGCCGAGGCCTCTGTGAGTAAACGTGAGCTGAGCCCCAGGCCAGCTGCTGCTGAACTGTTCCCACCCTTCCCAGGTGAAACACCTGAATATGTACAAGGGCTTGAAAGCCTAGAGGAAGGGCCGTGGAGCCACACCAGCGACAGCACGCAGGCCACCTTGGTGCCTGCAGGTCAGCCAGGATGGTCCTGGCCACGGGCGCTCTTCTGGAAGCTTTCCATTGCCCTGCCTGAGATACCCCTCCTGTCCCGGCCCCCACTCCTTTTTTTCCTTCCTCACCTCAGCCCGGAGAGATACTCCAGTGGAAGTTATGGGTGACACATCCTCTTCTTTACAGGTGGCAGCCTGGCAACTCCTGCAGAAAGTCCAGCAGAGCCCCACTCACACCGGGCCACCCACAAAGCCGTGGACCCTCACACCCTCCCACCAGCACAGCACCGAGATTGCTGACGGGGCAGAGAATATGGAGTCAGGCACAGCTGCAGGGGCTATTGCTGCCTGGAGTTCTGTTTATATTGACCTCAACCCAGACACACCTGGGGAGGGCTTGCCGGCAGGGTCTGGCTGCCCAGGTCAGCAAATCCTCAGCCCTCAGGGAATCATATTGCAGAAAATGGACCTCGCTAAGACAGAATATTAGCCAAGGAAAAAAGCACACAATGCCATTTGCAGCACCGTAGATGAGTCTAGAGGTAATCACGTGACTTGGAGTAAGTCAGAAAGTGAAAGACACATATCATATCATATCACTTATAGGTGTTACCTATAAATTGATACCAGGGCAGATATTTCCACGGAGAAGGGCAATCAAAGATTCATTAAACAAACTTATGGTTCACCAAAGGAAAGGTGTGAGGATTGAATTCATTATGATATTGGGGTTAACAGACATATACAAACACAGTAGACGTATATAATCACCAAAGACCTACGCAGTACCAAGAGAAGACTACTCAACATTCTGTCATAACGAACATGGGAAAAGGATCCCAGGAAGAACAGACATATGTATATGTGTAAAAGAGCAACCTCTTGCACACCTACAACAAGCTAAACGTTGTACTCAAAGTTGCTGTAATAAAAAATAAAAAATTAAATTAAAAACACGAACAAGAATTAGTGAGAAAAACTTGAGGGGCTTTCTCCTGGTACATTCCGTTCTACATTCCAATCTAGAATGCGACTTCCATTGAGGCTCTGCTGCCCTAGTAACCAGATTTGGTAAGGGAGAACTGCTGCCACCTTTTGGCCGTTTCACACAACAGCAGCTTTAATCCCAGCGCTAATGGTCAGTGGATATTCCAAATCATTACAGGCCTGTAAATGACCCCTGCCCTGAAAACCAATCCTGGGGTCATTTATCAACCAAAAAATTCAAAAGACGTCCATATTTCAAAACGACAGTTTCAAGAGGCATATTTCACGCACATTAGTGTTCTGCTTCTTTTGATTTCATTCCTTCTTTGTTAAAAAAACGGGAATGGAAAAAGGCAACCCTCAGAATGGGCGAAAACTTTCACAAACGAATCAATGGACAAAGGTTTAATCTCCAATATATATGAACAGCTCATGCAGCTTAATATTAATACAACAAACAACCCAATACAAAAATGGGCAGAAGATCTAAATAGACGTTTCTTCAAAGAAGATACAGAGATGGCCAAGACGCACATGAAAAGCTGCTCAACATCACTAATTATTAGAGAAATGCAAATCAAAACTACAATGAGGTAAGACCTCACACCTGTTAGAATCGGCATCATCAGATAATCTACAAACAACAAATTCTGGGGAGGGTGTGGACAAAAGGAACCCTCTTCCGCTCTTGGTGGGAATGTAAATTGATACAGTCACTATGGAGAACAGTATGGAGGTTCCCTTAAAAAACTAAAAAGAGAATTACCATAGGATCCAGCAATCCCACTTCTGGGCATATACCCAGAGAAAACCATAAATCACAGAGACACATTCACCACAATGTTCATTGCAGCACTATTTACAATAGCCAGGTAATGGAAGCAACCTAAATGCCCACAGACAGACGAATGGATAAAGATGTGGTACATATATAAAATGGAATATTACTCAGCCATAAAAAGGAATGAAACTGGGTCATTTGTAGAGAAGTTGATGGATCTAGAGACTGTCATACAGAGTGAAGTAAGTCAGAAAGAGAAAAACAAATATTGTATATTAATGCCTATATGTGGAACCTAGAAAAATGCTACAGATGAACTGGTTTGCAGGGCAGAAATAGAGACACAGAGGTAGAGAACAAACGTATGGACACAAAGTGAGGGAAGCCATGGGGTGGTGGTGGTGGGATGAGTTGCCAGATTGCGATTGACCTGTATACATGTCTATGCATAAAATAGATAACTAATAATAACCTACTGTATAAAAAAATAAATAAAATTAAATTTCAAAAATTTTAAAAATAAAATGTAAAAATAAAACAGAAAAAATGTTCTTCCATTCACACTGATGTATTTATAAGAATGAATTATTTCCATGCTTATATCCATAAATACATAAAAGAGGAATAAAATCTAACTTGAAGCAAAAAAGAAAAAATAAAACTGAACCTAACAGTTATACAGAGGAAAACACTACCAAGGCACTTGCTCCAGTGGTAAACAATTCTGAAATTGGTCAGAGGTGGGGAATCATCTCCCATAGAGCCAGCAGCCCCGCCCGCCCACGCAAGGAGCGTCCTTATTGCAAAGCTGGGGGACCGTGCCGAGGCCTCTGTGAGTAAACATGAGCTGAGCCCCAGGCCAGCTGCTGCTGAACTGTTCTCACCCTTCCCAGGTGAAACACCTGAATATGTACAAGGGCTTGAAAGCCTAGAGGAAGGGCCGTGGAGCCACACCAGCGACAGCACGCAGGCCACCTTGGTGCCTGCAGGTCAGCCAGGATGGTCCTGGCCACGGGCGCTCTTCTGGAAGCTTTCCATTGCCCTGCCTGAGATACCCCTCCTGTCCCGGCCCCCACTCCTTTTTTTCCTTCCTCACCTCAGCCCGGAGAGATATTCCAGTGGAAGTTATGGGTGACACATCCTCTTCTTTACAGGTGGCAGCCTGGCAACTCCTGCAGAAAGTCCAGCAGAGCCCCACTCACACCGGGCCACCCACAAAGCCGTGGACCCTCACACCCTCCCACCAGCACAGCCCCGAGGCTGCTGACGGGGCAGAGAATATGGAGTCAGGCACAGCTGCAGGGGCTATTGCTGCCTGGAGTGCTGTTTATATTGACCTCAACCCAGGCACACCTGGGGAGGGCTTGCCGGCAGGGTCAGGCTGCCCAGGTCAGCTAATCCTCAGCCCTCAGGGAATCACATTGCAGAAAATGGACCTCGCTAAGACAGAATATTCGCCAACGAAAAGAAGCACACAATGCCATTTGCAGCACCGTAGATGAGTCTAGAGGTAATCACGTGACTTGGAGTAAGTAAGAAAGTGAAAGACACATATCATATCATATCACTTATAGGTGTTACCTATAAATTGATACCAGGTCAGATATTTCCACAGAGAAGGGCAATCACAGATTCATTAAACAAACTTATGGTTCACCAAAGGAAAGGTGTGAGGATTGAATTCATTACGATATTGGGGTTAACAGACATATACAAACACAGTAGACATATATAATCACCAAAGACCTACGGAGTACCAAGAGAAGACTACTCAACATTCTGTCATAACGTACATGGGAAAAGGATCCCAGGAAGAACAGACATATGTATATGTGTAAAAGAGCAACCTCTTGCACACCTACAACAAGCTAAACGTTGTACTCAAAGTTGCTGTAATAAAAAATAAAAAATTAAATTAAAAACACGAACAAGAATTAGTGAGAAAAACTTGAGGGGCTTTCTCCTGGTACATTCCGTTCTACATTCCAATCTAGAACGCGACTTCCATTGAGGCTCTGCTGCCCTAGTAACCAGATTTGGTAAGGGAGAACTGCTGCCACCTTGTGGCCGTTTCACACAACAGCAGCTTTAATCCCAGCGCTAATGGTCAGTGGATATTCCAAATCATTACAGGCCTGTAAATGACCCCTGCCCTGAAAACCAATCCTGGGGTCATTTATCGACCAAAAAATTCAAAAGACGTCCATATTTCAAAACGACAGTTTCAAGAGGCATATTTCACGCACATTAGTGTTCTGCTTCTTTTGATTTCATTCCTTCTTTGTTAAAAAAACGGGAATGGAAAAAGGCAACCCTCAGAATGGGCGAAAACTTTCACAAACGAATCAATGGACAAAGGTTTAATCTCCAATATATATGAACAGCTCATGCAGCTTAATATTAATACAACAAACAACCCAATACAAAAATGGGCAGAAGATCTAAATAGACGTTTCTTCAAAGAAGACACAGAGATGGCCAAGACGCACTTGAAAAGCTGCTCAATATCACTAATTATTAGAGAAATGCAAATCAAAACTACAATGAGGTAAGACCTCACACCTGTTAGAATCGGCATCATCAGATAATCTACAAACAACAAATTCTGGGGAGGGTGTGGACAAAAGGAACCCTCTTCCGCTATTGGTGGGAATGTAAATTGATACAGTCACTATGGAGAACAGTATGGAGGTTCCTTTAAAAAACTAAAAAGAGAATTACCATAGGATCCAGCAATCCCACTTCTGGGCATATACCCAGAGAAAACCATAAATCACAGAGACACATTCACCACAATGTTCATTGCAGCACTATTTACAATAGCCAGGTAATGGAAGCAACCTAAATGCCCACAGACAGACGAATGGATAAAGATGTGGTACATATATAAAATGGAATATTACTCAGCCATAAAAAGGAATGAAACTGGGTCATTTGTAGAGAAGTTGATGGATCTAGAGACTGTCATACAGAGTGAAGTAAGTCAGAAAGAGAAAAACAAATATTGTATATTAATGCCTATATGTGGAACCTAGAAAAATGCTACAGATGAACTGGTTTGCAGGGCAGAAATAGAGACACAGAGGTAGAGAACAAACGTATGGACACAAAGTGGGGGAAGCCATGGGGTGGTGGTGGTGGGATGAGTTGGGAGATTGGGATTGACCTGTATACATGTCTATGCATAAAATAGATAACTAATAATAACCTACTGTATAAAAAAAATAAATAAAATTAAATTTCAAAAATTTTAAAAATAAAATGTAAAAATAAAACAGAAAATATGTTCTTCCATTCACACTGATGTATTTATAAGAATGAATTATTTCCATGCTTATATCCATAAATACATAAAAGAGGAATAAAATCAAACTTGAACCCAAAAAGCAAAAAAAAAAACTAAACCTAACAGTTATACAGAGGAAAACACTACCAAGGCACTTGCTCCAGTGGTAAACCATTCTGAAATTGGTCAGAGGTGGGGAATCATCTCCCATAGAGCCAGCAGCCCCGCCCGCCCACGCAAGGAGCGTCCTTATTGCAAAGCTGGGGGACCGTGCCGAGGCCTCTGTGAGTAAACGTGAGCTGAGCCCCAGGCCAGCTGCTGCTGAACTGTTCCCACCCTTCCCAGGTGAAACACCTGAATATGTACAAGGGCTTGAAAGCCTAGAGGAAGGGCCGTGGAGCCACACCAGCGACAGCACGCAGGCCACCTTGGTGCCTGCAGGTCAGCCAGGATGGTCCTGGCCACGGGCGCTCTTCTGGAAGCTTTCCATTGCCCTGCCTGAGATACCCCTCCTGTCCCGGCCCCCACTCCTTTTTTTCCTTCCTCACCTCAGCCCGGAGAGATATTCCAGTGGAAGTTATGGGTGACACATCCTCTTCTTTACAGGTGGCAGCCTGGCAACTCCTGCAGAAAGTCCAGCAGAGCCCCACTCACACCGGGCCACCCACAAAGCCGTGGACCCTCACACCCTCCCACCAGCACAGCCCCGAGACTGCTGACGGGGCAGAGAATATGGAGTCAGGCACAGCTGCAGGGGCTATTGCTGCCTGGAGTGCTGTTTATATTGACCTCAACCCAGGCACACCTGGGGAGGGCTTGCCGGCAGGGTCAGGCTGCCCAGGTCAGCTAATCCTCAGCCCTCGGGGAATCACATTGCAGAAAATGGACCTCGATAAGACAGAATATTCGCCAACGAAAAGAAGCACACAATGCCATTTGCAGCACCGTAGATGAGTCTAGAGGTAATCACGTGACTTGGAGTAAGTCAGAAAGTGAAAGACACATATCATATCATATCACTTATAGGTGTTACCTATAAATTGATACCAGGGCAGATATTTCCACGGAGAAGGGCAATCAAAGATTCATTAAACAAACTTATGGTTCACCAAAGGAAAGGTGTGAGGATTGAATTCATTATGATATTGGGGTTAACAGACATATACAAACACAGTAGACGTATATAATCACCAAAGACCTACGGAGTACCAAGAGAAGACTACTCAACATTCTGTCATAACGAACATGGGAAAAGGATCCCAGGAAGAACAGACATATGTATATGTGTAAAAGAGCAACCTCTTGCACACCTACAACAAGCTAAACGTTGTACTCAAAGTTGCTGTAATAAAAAATAAAAAATTAAATTAAAAACACGAACAAGAATTAGTGAGAAAAACTTGAGGGGCTTTCTCCTGGTACATTCCGTTCTACATTCCAATCTAGAACGCGACTTCCATTGCGGCTCTGCTGCCCTAGTAACCAGATTTGGTAAGGGAGAACTGCTGCCACCTTGTGGCCGTTTCACACAACAGCAGCTTTAATCCCAGCGCTAATGGTCAGTGGATATTCCAAATCATCACAGGCCTGTAAATGACCCCTGCCCTGAAAACCAATCCTGGGGTCATTTATCGACCAAAAAATTCAAAAGACGTCCATATTTCAAAACGACAGTTTCAAGAGGCATATTTCACGCACATTAGTGTTCTGCTTCTTTTGATTTCATTCCTTCTTTGTTAAAAAAACGGGAATGGAAAAAGGCAACCCTCAGAATGGGCGAAAACTTTCACAAACGAATCAATGGACAAAGGTTTAATCTCCAATATATATGAACAGCTCATGTAGTTTAATATTAATACAACAAACAACCCAATAAAAAAATGGGCAGAGGATCTAAATAGACGTTTCTTCAAAGAAGACATAGAGATGGCCAAGACGCACATGAAAAGCTGCTCAACATCACTAATTATTAGAGAAATGCAAATCAAAACTACAATGAGGTAAGACCTCACACCTGTTAGAATCGGCATCATCAGATAATCTACAAACAACAAATTCTGGGGAGGGTGTGGACAAAAGGAACCCTCTTCCGCTATTGGTGGGAATGTAAATTGATACAGTCACTATGGAGAACAGTATGGAGGTTCCTTTAAAAAACTAAAAAGAGAATTACCATAGGATCCAGCAATCCCACTTCTGGGCATATACCCAGAGAAAACCATAAATCACAGAGACACATTCACCACAATGTTCATTGCAGCACTATTTACAATAGCCAGGTAATGGAAGCAACCTAAATGCCCACAGACAGACGAATGGATAAAGATGTGGTACATATATAAAATGGAATATTACTCAGCCATAAAAAGGAATGAAACTGGGTCATTTGTAGAGAAGTTGATGGATCTAGAGACTGTCATACAGAGTGAAGTAAGTCAGAAAGAGAAAAACAAATATTGTATATTAATGCCTATATGTGGAACCTAGAAAAATGCTACAGATGAACTGGTTTGCAGGGCAGAAATAGAGACACAGAGGTAGAGAACAAACGTATGGACACAAAGTGGGGGAAGCCATGGGGTGGTGGTGGTGGGATGAGTTGGGAGATTGGGATTGACCTGTATACATGTCTATGCATAAAATAGATAACTAATAATAACCTACTGTATAAAAAAAATAAATAAAATTAAATTTCAAAAATTTTAAAAATAAAATGTAAAAATAAAACAGAAAAAATGTTCTTCCATTCACACTGATGTATTTATAAGAATGAATTATTTCCATGCTTATATCCATAAATACATAAAAGAGGAATAAAATCTAACTTGAACCAAAAAAGAAAAAATAAAAAACTAAACCTAACAGTTATACAGAGGAAAACACTACCAAGGCACTTGCTCCAGTGGTAAACAATTCTGAAATTGGTCAGAGGTGGGGAATCATCTCCCATAGAGCCAGCAGCCCCGCCCGCCCACGCAAGGAGCGTCCTTATTGCAAAGCTGGGGGACCGTGCCGAGGCCTCTGTGAGTAAACGTGAGCTGAGCCCCAGGCCAGCTGCTGCTGAACTGTTCCCACCCTTCCCACGTGAAACACCTGAATATGTACAAGGGCTTGAAAGCCTAGAGGAAGGGCCGTGGAGCCACACCAGCGACAGCACGCAGGCCACCTTGGTGCCTGCAGGTCAGCCAGGATGTTCCTGGCCACGGGCGCTCTTCTGGGAGATTTACATTGCCCTGCCTGAGATACCCCTCCTGTCCCGGCCCCCACTCCTTTTTTTCCTTCCTCACCTCAGCCCGGAGAGATATTCCAGTGGAAGTTATGGGTGACACATCCTCTTCTTTACAGGTGGCAGCCTGGCAACTCCTGCAGAAAGTCCAGCAGAGCCCCACTCACACCGGGCCACCCACAAAGCCGTGGACCCTCACACCCTCCCACCAGCACAGCCCCGAGACTGCTGACGGGGCAGAGAATATGGAGTCAGGCACAGCTGCAGGGGCTATTGCTGCCTGGAGTGCTGTTTATATTGACCTCAACCCAGGCACACCTGGGGAGGGCTTGCCCGGAGGGTCAGGCTGCCCTGGTCAGCTAATCCTCAGCCCTCAGGGAATCACATTGCAGAAAATGGACCTCGCTAAGACAGAATATTCGCCAACGAAAAGAAGCACACAATGCCATTTGCAGCACCGTAGATGAGTCTAGAGGTAATCACGTGACTTGGAGTAAGTCAGAAAGTGAAAGACACATATCATATCATATCACTTATAGGTGTTACCTATAAATTGATACCAGGGCAGATATTTCCACGGAGAAGGGCAATCAAAGATTCATTAAACAAACTTATGGTTCACCAAAGGAAAGGTGTGAGGATTGAATTCATTATGATATTGGGGTTAACAGACATATACAAACACAGTAGACGTATATAATCACCAAAGACCTACGGAGTACCAAGAGAAGACTACTCAACATTCTGTCATAACGAACATGGGAAAAGGATCCCAGGAAGAACAGACATATGTATATGTGTAAAAGAGCAACCTCTTGCACACCTACAACAAGCTAAACGTTGTACTCAAAGTTGCTGTAATAAAAAATAAAAAACTAAATTAAAAACACGAACAAGAATTAGTGAGAAAAACTTGAGGGGCTTTCTCCTGGTACATTCCGTTCTACATTCCAATCTAGAACGCGACTTCCATTGCGGCTCTGCTGCCCTAGTAACCAGATTTGGTAAGGGAGAACTGCTGCCACCTTGTGGCAGTTTCACACAACAGCAGCTTTAATCCCAGCGCTAATGGTCAGTGGATATTCCAAATCATTACAGGCCTGTAAATGACCCCTGCCCTGAAAACCAATCCTGGGGTCATTTATCAACCAAAAAATTTAAAAGACGTCCATATTTCAAAACGACAGTTTCAAGAGGCATATTTCACGCACATTAGTGTTCTGATTCTTTTGATTTCATTCCTTCTTTGTTAAAAAAACGGGAATGGAAAAAGGCAACCCTCAGAATGGGCGAAAACTTTCACAAACGAATCAATGGACAAAGGTTTAATCTCCAATATATATGAACAGCTCATGCAGCTTAATATTAATACAACAAACAACCCAATACAAAAATGGGCAGAAGATCTAAATAGACGTTTCTTCAAAGAAGACACAGAGATGGCCAAGACGCACATGAAAAGCTGCTCAACATCACTAATTATTAGAGAAATGCAAATCAAAACTACAATGAGGTAAGACCTCACACCTGTTAGAATCGGCATCATCAGATAATCTACAAACAACAAATTCTGGGGAGGGTGTGGACAAAAGGAACCCTCTTCCGCTCTTGGTGGGAATGTAAATTGATACAGTCACTATGGAGAACAGTATGGAGGTTCCTTTAAAAAACTAAAAAGAGAATTACCATAGGATCCAGCAATCCCACTTCTGGGCATATACCCAGAGAAAACCATAAATCACAGAGACACATTCACCACAATGTTCATTGCAGCACTATTTGCAATAGCCAGGTAATGGAAGCAACCTAAATGCCCACAGACAGACGAATGGATAACGATGTGGTACATATATAAAATGGAATATTACTCAGCCATAAAAAGGAATGAAACTGGGTCATTTGTAGAGAAGTTGATGGATCTAGAGACTGTCATACAGAGTGAGGTAAGTCAGAAAGAGAAAAACAAATATTGTATATTAATGCCTATATGTGGAACCTAGAAAAATGCTACAGATGAACTGGTTTGCAGGGCAGAAATAGAGACACAGAGGTAGAGAACAAACGTATGGACACAAAGTGGGGGAAGCCATGGGGTGGTGGTGGTGGGATGAGTTGGGAGATTGGGATTGACCTGTATACATGTCTATGCATAAAATAGATAACTAATAATAACCTACTGTATAAAAAAATAAATAAAATTAAATTTCAAAAATTTTAAAAATAAAATGTAAAAATAAAACAGAAAAAATGTTCTTCCATTCACACTGATGTATTTATAAGAATGAATTATTTCCATGCTTATATCCATAAATACATAAAAGAGGAATAAAATCTAACTTGAACCAAAAAAGAAAAAAGAAAACTGAACCTAACAGTTATACAGAGGAAAACACTACCAAGGCACTTGCTCCAGTGGTAAACAATTCTGAAATTGGTCAGAGGTGGGGAATCATCTCCCATAGAGCCAGCAGCCCCGCCCGCCCACGCAAGGAGCGTCCTTATTGCAAAGCTGGGGGACCGTGCCGAGGCCTCTGTGAGTAAACGTGAGCTGAGCCCCAGGCCAGCTGCTGCTGAACTGTTCCCACCCTTCCCAGGTGAAACACCTGAATAAGTACAAGGGCTTGAAAGCCTAGAGGAAGGGCCGTGGAGCCACACCAGCGACAGCACGCAGGCCACCTTGGTGCCTGCAGGTCAGCCAGGATGGTCCTGGCCACGGGCGCTCTTCTGGAAGCTTTCCATTGCCCTGCCTGAGATACCCCTCCTGTCCCGGCCCCCACTCCTTTTTTTCCTTAGTCACCTCAGCCCGGAGAGATACTCCAGTGGAAGTTATGGGTGACACATCCTCTTCTTTACAGGTGGCAGCCTGGCAACTCCTGCAGAAAGTCCAGCAGAGCCCCACTCACACTGGGCCACCCACAAAGCCGTGGACCCTCACACCCTCCCACCAGCACCGCCCCGAGACTGCTGACGGGGCAGAGAATATGGAGTCAGGCACAGCTGCAGGGGCTATTGCTGCCTGGAGTGCTGTTTATATTGACCTCAACCCAGGCACACCTGGGGAGGGCTTGCCGGCAGGGTCAGGCTGCCCAGGTCAGCTAATCCTCAGCCCTCAGGGAATCACATTGCAGAAAATGGACCTCGCTAAGACAGAATATTAGCCAAGGAAAAAAAGCACACAATGCCATTTGCAGCACCGTAGATGAGTCTAGAGGTAATCACGTGACTTGGAGTAAGTCAGAAAGTGAAAGACACATATCATATCATATCACTTATAGGTGTTACCTATAAATTGATACCAGGGCAGATATTTCCACGGAGAAAGGCAATCACAGATTCATTAAACAAACTTATGGTTCACCAAAGGAAAGGTGTGAGGATTGAATTCATTATGATATTGGGATTAACAGACATATACAAACACAGTAGACGTATATAATCACCAAAGACCTACGGAGTACCAAGAGAAGACTACTCAACATTCTGTCATAACGAACATGGGAAAAGGATCCCAGGAAGAACAGACCTATGTATATGTGTAAAAGAACCACCTCTTGCACACCTACAACAAGCTAAACGTTGTACTCTAACTTGCTGTAATAAAAAATAAAAAATTAAATTAAAAACACGAACAAGAAGTAGTGAGACAAACTTGAGGGGCTTTCTCCTGGTACATTCCGTTCTAAATTCCAATCTAGAACGCGACTTCCATTGAGGCTCTGCTGCCCTAGTAACCAGATTTGGTAAGGGAGAACTGCTGCCACCTTGTGGCCGTTTCACACAAGAGCAGCTTTAATCCCAGCGCTAATGGTCAGTGGATATTCCAAATCATTACAGGCCTGTAAATGACACCTGCCCTGAAAACAAATCCTGGGGTCATATATCGACCAAAAAATTCAAAAGACGTCCATATTTCAAAACGACAGTTTCAAGAGGCACATTTCACGCACATTAGTGTTCTGCTTCTTTTGATTTCTTTCTTTCTTTGTTAAAAAAACGGGAATGGAAAAAGGCAACCCTCAGAATGGGCGAAAACTTTCACAAACGAATCAATGGACAAAGGTTTAATCTCCAAAATATATAAACAGCTCATGCAGCTTAATATTAATAAAACAAACAACCCAATACAAAAATGGGCAGAAGATCTAAATAGACGTTTCTTCAAAGAAGACACAGAGATGGCCAAGACGCACATGAAAAGCTGCTCAACATCACTAATTATTAGAGAAATGCAAATCAAAACTACAATGAGGTAAGACCTCACACCTGTTAGAATCGGCATCATCAGATAATCTACAAACAACAAATTCTGGGGAGGTTGTGGACAAAAGGAACCCTCTTCCGCTATTGGTGGGAATTTAAATTGATACAGTCACTATGGAGAACAGTATGGAGGTTCCTTTAAAAAACTAAAAACAGAATTACAATAGGATCCAGCAATCCCACTTCTGGGCATATACCCAGAGAAAACCAAAAATCACAAAGACACATTCACCACAATGTTCATTGCAGCACTATTTACAATAGCCAGGTAATGGATGCAACCTAAATGCCCACAGACAGATGAATGGATAAAGATGTGGTACATATATAAAATGGAATATTACTCAGCCATAAAAAGGAATGAAACTGGGTCATTTGTAGAGAAGTTGATGGATCTAGAGACTGTCATACAGAGTGAAGTAAGTCAGAAAGAGAAAAACAAATATTGTATATTAATGCCTATATGTGGAACCTAGAAAAATGCTACAGATGAACTGGTTTGCAGGGCAGAAATAGAGACACAGAGGTAGAGAACAAACGTATGGACACAAAGTGGGGGAAGCCATGGGGTGGTGGTGGTGGGATGAGTTGGGAGATTGGGATTGACCTGTATACATGTCTATACATAAAATAGATAACTAATAATAACCTACTGTATAAAAAAATAAATAAAATTAAATTTCAAAAATTTTAAAAATAAAATGTAAAAATAAAACAGAAAAAATGTTCTTCCATTCACACTGATGTATTTATAAGAATGAAATATTTCCATGCTTATATCCATAAATACATAAAAGAGGAATAAAATCTAGCTTGAACCAAAAAAGAAAAAATAAAAAACTAAACCTAACAGTTATACAGTGGAAAACACTACCAAGGCACTTGCTCCATTGGTAAACAATTCTGAAATTGGTCAGAGGTGGGGAATCATCTCCCATAGAGCCAGCAGCCCATCCCGCCCACGCAAGGAGCGTCCTTATTGCAAAGCTGGGTGACCGTGCCGAGGCCTCTGTGAGTAAACGTGAGCTGAGCCCCAGGCCAGGTGCTGCTGAACTGTTCCCACCCTACCCACGTGAAACACCTGAATATGTACAAGGGCTTGAAAGCCTAGAGGAAGGGCCGTGGAGCCACACCAGCGACAGCACGCAGGCCACATTGGTGCCTGCAGGTCAGCCAGGATGGTCCTGGCCACGCGTGCTCTTCTGGAAGCTTTCCATTGCCCTGCCTGAGATACCCCTCCTGTCTCGGCACCCAATCCTTTTTTTCCTTACTCACCTCAGCCAGGAGAGATATTCCAGTGGAAGTTATGGGTGACACATCCTCTTCTTTACAGGTGGCAGCCTGGCAACTCCTTCAGAAAGTCCAGCAGAGCCCCACTCACACCGGGCCACGCACAAAGCCGTGGACCCTCACACCCTCCCACCAGCACAGCCCCGAGACTGCTGACGGGGCAGAGAATATGGAGTCAGGCACAGCTGCAGGGGCTATTGCTGCCTGGAGTGCTGTTTATATTGACCTCAACCCAGGCACACCTGGGGAGGGCTTGCCGGCAGGGTCAGGCTGCCCAGGTCAGCTAATCCTCAGCCCTCGGGGAATCACATTGCAGAAAATGGACCTCGCTAAGACAGAATATTCGCCAAGGAAAAGAAGCACACAATGCCATTTGCAGCACCGTAGATGAGTCTAGAGGTAATCACGTGACTTGGAGTAAGTCAGAAAGTGAAAGACACATATCATATAACTTATAGGTGTTACCTATAAATTGATACCAGGGCAGATATTTCCACGGAGAAGGGCAATCACAGATTCATTAAACAAACTTATGGTTCACCAAAGGAAAGGTGTGAGGATTGAATTCATTACGATATTGGGGTTAACAGACATATACAAACACAGTAGACATATATAATCACCAAAGACCTACAGAGTACCAAGAGAAGACTACTCAACATTCTGTCATAACGTACATGGGAAAAGGATCCCAGGAAGAACAGACATATGTATATGTGTAAAAGAACCACCTCTTGCACACCTACAACAAGCTAAACGTTGTACTCAAACTTGCTGTAATAAAAAATAAAAAATTAAATTAAAAACACGAACAAGAAGTAGTGAGACAAACTTGAGGGGCTTTCTCCTGGCACATTCTGTTCTAAATTCCAATCTAGAACGCCACTTCCATTGAGGCTCTGCTGCCCTAGTAACCAGATTGGGTAAGGGAGAACTGCTGCCACCTTGTGGCCGTTTCACACAACAGCAGCTTTAATCCCAGCGCTAATGGTCAGTGGATATTCCAAATCATTACAGGCCTGTAAATGACCCCTGCCCTGAAAACCAATCCTGGGGTCATTTATCGACCAAAAAATTCAAAAGACGTCCATATTTCAAAACGACAGTTTCAAGAGGCATATTTCACGCACATTAGTGTTCTGATTCTTTTGCTTTCTTTCTTTCTTTGTTAAAAAAACGGGAATGGAAAAAGGTAACCCTCAGAATGGGCGAAAACGTTCACAAACGAATCAATGGACAAAGGTTTAATTTCCAATATATATATACAGCTCATGCAGCTTAATATTAATACAACAAACAACCCAATACAAAAATGGGCAGAAGATCTAAATAGACGTTTCTTCAAAGAAGACACAGAGATGGCCAAGACGCACATGAAAAGCTGCTCAACATCACTAATTATTAGAGAAATGCAAATCAAAACTACAATGAGGTAAGACCTCACACCTGTTAGAATCGGCATCATCAGATAATCTACAAACAACAAATTCTGGGGAGGGTGTGGACAAAAGGAACCCTCTTCCGCTCTTGGTGGGAATGTAAATTGATACAGTCACTATGGAGAACAGTATGGAGGTTCCTTTAAAAAACTAAAAAGAGAATTACCATAGGATCCAGCAATCCCACTTCTGGGCATATACCCAGAGAAAACCATAAATCACAGAGACACATTCACCACAATGTTCATTGCAGCACTATTTACAATAGCCAGGTAATGGAAGCAACCTAAATGCCCACAGACAGATGAATGGATAAAGATGTGGTACATATATAAAATGGAATATTACTCAGCCATAAAAAGGAATGAAACTGGGTCATTTGTAGAGAAGTTGATGGATCTAGAGACTGTCATACAGAGTGAAGTAAGTCAGAAAGAGAAAAACAAATATTGTATATTAATGCCTATATGTGGAACCTAGAAAAATGCTACAGATGAACTGGTTTGCAGGGCAGAAATAGAGACACAGAGGTAGAGAACAAACGTATGGACACAAAGTGGGGGAAGCCATGGGGTGGTGGTGGTGGGATGAGTTGGGAGATTGGGATTGACCTGTATACATGTCTATGCATAAAATAGATAACTAATAATAACCTACTGTATAAAAAAATAAATAAAATTAAATTTCAAAAATTTTAAAAATAAAATGTAAAAATAAAACAGAAAAAATGTTCTTCCATTCACACTGATGTATTTATAAGAATGAATTATTTCCATGCTTATATCCATAAATACATAAAAGAGGAATAAAATCTAGCTTGAACCAAAAAAGAAAAAATAAAAAACTAAACCTAACAGTTATACAGTGGAAAACACTACCAAGGCACTTGCTCCATTGGTAAACAATTCTGAAATTGGTCAGAGGTGGGGAATCATCTCCCATAGAGCCAGCAGCCCATCCCGCCCACGCAAGGAGCGTCCTTATTGCAAAGCTGGGTGACCGTGCCGAGGCCTCTGTGAGTAAACGTGAGCTGAGCCCCAGGCCAGGTGCTGCTGAACTGTTCCCACCCTACCCACGTGAAACACCTGAATATGTACAAGGGCTTGAAAGCCTAGAGGAAGGGCCGTGGAGCCACATCAGCGACAGCACGCAGGCCACATTGGTGCCTGCAGGTCAGCCAGGATGGTCCTGGCCACGCGTGCTCTTCTGGAAGCTTTCCATTGCCCTGCCTGAGATACCCCTCCTGTCTCGGCACCCAATCCTTTTTTTCCTTACTCACCTCAGCCCGGAGAGATATTCCAGTGGAAGTTATGGGTGACACATCCTCTTCTTTACAGGTGGCAGCCTGGCAACTCCTTCAGAAAGTCCAGCAGAGCCCCACTCACACCGGGCCACGCACAAAGCCGTGGACCCTCACACCCTCCCACCAGCACAGCCCCGAGACTGCTGACGGGGCAGAGAATATGGAGTCAGGCACAGCTGCAGGGGCTATTGCTGCCTGGAGTGCTGTTTATATTGACCTCAACCCAGGCACACCTGGGGAGGGCTTGCCGGCAGGGTCAGGCTGCCCAGGTCAGCTAATCCTCAGCCCTCGGGGAATCACATTGCAGAAAATGGACCTCGCTAAGACAGAATATTCGCCAAGGAAAAGAAGCACACAATGCCATTTGCAGCACCGTAGATGAGTCTAGAGGTAATCACGTGACTTGGAGTAAGTCAGAAAGTGAAAGACACATATCATATAACTTATAGGTGTTACCTATAAATTGATACCAGGGCAGATATTTCCACGGAGAAGGGCAATCACAGATTCATTAAACAAACTTATGGTTCACCAAAGGAAAGGTGTGAGGATTGAATTCATTACGATATTGGGGTTAACAGACATATACAAACACAGTAGACATATATAATCACCAAAGACCTACAGAGTACCAAGAGAAGACTACTCAACATTCTGTCATAACGTACATGGGAAAAGGATCCCAGGAAGAACAGACATATGTATATGTGTAAAAGAACCACCTCTTGCACACCTACAACAAGCTAAACGTTGTACTCAAACTTGCTGTAATAAAAAATAAAAAATTAAATTAAAAACACGAACAAGAAGTAGTGAGACAAACTTGAGGGGCTTTCTCCTGGCACATTCTGTTCTAAATTCCAATCTAGAACGCCACTTCCATTGAGGCTCTGCTGCCCTAGTAACCAGATTGGGTAAGGGAGAACTGCTGCCACCTTGTGGCCGTTTCACACAACAGCAGCTTTAATCCCAGCGCTAATGGTCAGTGGATATTCCAAATCATTACAGGCCTGTAAATGACCCCTGCCCTGAAAACCAATCCTGGGGTCATTTATCGACCAAAAAATTCAAAAGACGTCCATATTTCAAAACGACAGTTTCAAGAGGCATATTTCACGCACATTAGTGTTCTGATTCTTTTGCTTTCTTTCTTTCTTTGTTAACAAAACGGGAATGGAAAAAGGTAACCCTCAGAAGGGGCGAAAACGTTCACAAACGAATCAATGGACAAAGGTTTAATTTCCAATATATATATACAGCTCATGCAGCTTAATATTAATACAACAAACAACCCAATACAAAAATGGGCAGAAGATCTAAATAGACGTTTCTTCAAAGAAGACACAGAGATGGCCAAGACGCACATGAAAAGCTGCTCAACATCACTAATTATTAGAGAAATGCAAATCAAAACTACAATGAGGTAAGACCTCACACCTGTTAGAATCGGCATCATCAGATAATCTACAAACAACAAATTCTGGGGAGGGTGTGGACAAAAGGAACCCTCTTCCGCTCTTGGTGGGAATGTAAATTGATACAGTCACTATGGAGAACAGTATGGAGGTTCCTTTAAAAAACTAAAAAGAGAATTACCATAGGATCCAGCAATCCCACTTCTGGGCATATACCCAGAGAAAACCATAAATCACAGAGACACATTCACCACAATGTTCATTGCAGCACTATTTACAATAGCCAGGTAATGGAAGCAACCTAAATGCCCACAGACAGACGAATGGATAAAGATGTGGTACATATATAAAATGGAATATTACTCAGCCATAAAAAGGAATGAAACTGAGTCATTTGTAGAGAAGTTGATGGATCTAGAGACTGTCATACAGAGTGAAGTAAGTCAGAAAGAGAAAAACAAATATTGTATATTAATGCCTATATGTGGAAGCTAGAAAAATGCTACAGATGAACTGGTTTGCAGGGCAGAAATAGAGACACAGAGGTAGAGAACAAACGTATGGACACAAAGTGGGGGAAGCCAAGGGGTGGTGGTGGTGGGATGAGTTGCCAGATTGCGATTGACCTGTATACATGTCTATGCATAAAATAGATAACTAATAATAACCTAGTGTATAAAAAAATAAATAAAATTAAATTTCAAAAATTTAAAAATAAAATGTAAAAATAAAACAGAAAAAATGTTCTTCCATTCACACTGATGTATTTATAAGAATGAATTATTTCCATGCTTATATCTATAAATACATAAAAGAGGAATAAAATCTAACTTGAACCAAAAAAGAAAAAAAAACTGAACCTAACAGTTATACAGAGGAAAACACTACCAAGGCACTTGCTCCAGTGGTAAACAATTCTGAAATTGGTCAGAGGTGGGGAATCATCTCCCATACAGCCAGCAGCCCCACCCGCCCACGCAAAGAGCGTCCTTATTGCAAAGCTGGGGGACCGTGCCGAGGCCTCTGTGAGTAAACGTGAGCTGAGCCCCAGGCCAGCTGCTGCTGAACTGTTCCCACCCTTCCCAGGTGAAACACCTGAATATGTACAAGGGCTTGAAAGCCTAGAGGAAGGGCCGTGGAGCCACACCAGCGACAGCACGCCGGCCACCTTGGTGCCTGCAGGGCAGCCAGGATGGTCCTGGCCACGGGCGCTCTTCTGGAAGCTTTCCATTGCCCTGCCTGAGATACCCCTCCTGTCCCGGCCCCCACTCCTTTTTTTCCTTCCTCACCTCAGCCCGGAGAGATATTCCAGTGGAAGTTATGGGTGACACATCCTCTTCTTTACAGGTGGCAGCCTGGCAACTCCTGCAGAAAGTCCAGCAGAGCCCCACTCACACCGGGCCACCCACAAAGCCGTGAACCCTCACACCCTCCCACCAGCACAGCCCCGAGACTGCTGACGGGGCAGAGAATATGGAGTCAGGCACAGCTGCAGGGGCTACTGCTGCCTGGAGTGCTGTTTATATTGACGTCCACCAAGGCACACCTGGGGAGGGCTTGCCGGCAGGGTCAGGCTGCCCAGGTCAGCTAATCCTCAGCCCTCAGGGAATCACATTGCAGAAAATGGACCTCGCTAAGACAGAATATTAGCCAAGGAAAAAAAGCACACAATGCCATTTGCAGCACCGTAGATGAGTCTAGAGGTAATCACGTGACTTGGAGTAAGTCAGAAAGTGAAAGACACATATCATATCATATCACTTATAGGTGTTACCTATAAATTGATACCAGGGCAGATATTTCCACGGAGAAGGGCAATCACAGATTCATTAAACAAACTTATGGTTCACCAAAGGAAAGGTGTGAGGATTGAATTCATTATGATATTGGGGTTAACAGACATATACAAACACAGTAGACGTATATAATCACCAAAGACCTATGGAGTACCAAGAGAAGACTACTCAACATTCTGTCATAACCAACATGGGAAAAGGATCCCAGGAAGAACAGACATATGTATATGTGTAAAAGAACCACCTCTTGCACACCTACAACAAGGTAAACGTTGTACTCTAACTTGCTGTAATAAAAAATAAAAAAATTAAATTAAAAACACGAACAAGAAGTAGTGAGACAAACTTGAGGGGCTTTCTCCTGGCACATTCCGTTCTAAATTCCAATCTAGAACGCGACTTCCATTGCGGCTCTGCTGCCCTAGTAACCAGATTTGGTAAGGGAGAACTGCGGCCACCTTGTGGCCGTTTCACACAACAGCAGCTTTAATCCCAGCGCTAATGGTCAGTGGATATTCCAAATCATTTCAGGCCTGTAAATGACACCTGCCCTGAAAACAAATCCTGGGGTCATATATCGACCAAAAAATTCAAAAGACGTCCATATTTCAAAACGACAGTTTCAAGAGGCATATTTCACGCACATTAGTGTTCTGCTTCTTTTGATTTCTTTCTTTCTTTGTTAAAAAAACGGGAATGGAAAAAGGCAACCCTCAGAATGGGCGAAAACTTTCACAAACGAATCAATGGACAAAGGTTTAATCTCCAATATATATAAACAGCTCATGCAGCTTAATATTAATAAAACAAACAACCCAATACAAAAATGGGCAGAAGATCTAAATAGACGTTTCTTCAAAGAAGACACAGAGATGGCCAAGACGCACATGAAAAGCTGCTCAACATCACTAATTATTAGAGAAATGCAAATCAAAACTACAATGAGGTAAGACCTCACACCTGTTAGAATCGGCATCATCAGATAATCTACAAACAACAAATTCTGGGGAGGGTGTGGACAAAAGGAACCCTCTTCCGCTCTTGGTGGGAATGTAAATTGATACAGTCACTATGGAGAACTGTATGGAGGTTCCTTTAAAAAACTAAAAACAGAATTACAATAGGATCCAGCAATCCCACTTCCGGGCATATACCCAGAGAAAACCAAAAATCACAAAGACACATTCACCACAATGTTCATTGCAGCACTATTTACAAGAGCCAGGTAATGGAAGCAACCTAAATGCCCACAGACAGATGAATGGATAAAGATGTGGTACATATATAAAATGGAATATTACTCAGCCATAAAAAGGAATGAAACTGGGTCATTTGTAGAGAAGTTGATGGATCTAGAGACTGTCATACAGAGTGAAGTAAGTCAGAAAGAGAAAAACAAATATTGTATATTATAGCCTATATGTGGAACCTAGAAAAATGCTACAGATGAACTGGTTTGCAGGGCAGAAATAGAGACACAGAGGTAGAGAACAAACGTATGGACACAAAGTGCGGGAAGCCATGGGGTGGTGGTGGTGGGATGAGTTGGGAGATTGGGATTGACCTGTATACATGTCTATGCATAAAATAGATAACTAATAATAACCTACTGTATAAAAAAATAAATTAAATTAAATTTCAAAAATTTTAAAAATAAAATGTAAAAATAAAACAGAAAAAATGTTCTTCCATTCACACTGATGTATTTATAAGAATGAATTATTTCCATGCCTATATCCATAAATACATAAAAGAGGAATAAAATCTAACTTGAACCAAAAAAGAAAAAAAAAAAACTAAACCTAACAGTTATACAGAGTAAAACACTACCAAGGCACTTGCTCCAGTTGTAAACAATTCTGAAATTGGTCAGAGGTGGGGAATCATCTCCCATAGAGCCAGCAGCCCCGCCCGCCCACGCAAGGAGCGTCCTTATTGCAAAGCTGGGGGACCGTGCCGAGGCCTCTGTGAGTAAACGTGAGCTGAGCCCCAGGCCAGCTGCTGCTGAACTGTTCCCACCCTTCCCAGGTGAAACACCTGAATATGTACAAGGGCTTGAAAGCCTAGAGGAAGGGCCGTGGAGCCACACCAGCGAAATCACGCAGGCCAACTTGGTGCCTGCAGGTCAGCCAGGATGGTCCTGGCCACGGGCGCTCTTCTGGAAGCTTTCCATTGCCCTGCCTGAGATTCCCCTCCTGTCCCGGCCCCCACTCCTTTTTTTCCTTCCTCACCTCAGCCCGGAGAGATACTCCAGTGGAAGTTATGGGTGACACATCCTCTTCTTTACAGGTGGCAGCCTGGCAACTCCTGCAGAAAGTCCAGCAGAGCCCCACTCACACTGGGCCACACACAAAGCCGTGGACCCTCACACCCTCCCACCAGCACAGCCCCGAGACTGCTGACGGGGCAGAGAATATGGAGTCAGGCACAGCTGCAGGGGCTATTGCTGCCTGGAGTGCTGTTTATATTGACCTCAACCCAGGCACACCTGGGGAGGGCTTGCCGGCAGGGTCAGGCTGCCCAGGTCAGCTAATCCTCAGCCCTCAGGGAATCACATTGCAGAAAATGGACCTCGCTAAGACAGAATATTCGCCAAGGAAAAGAAGCACACAATGCCATTTGCAGCACCGTAGATGAGTCTAGAGGTAATCACGTGACTTGGAGTAAGTCAGAAAGTGAAAGACACATATCATATCATATCACATATAGGTGTTACCTATAAATTGATACCAGGGCAGATATTTCCACGGAGAAGGGCAATCACAGATTCATTAAACAAACTTATGGTTCACCAAAGGAAAGGTGTGAGGATTGAATTCATTATGATATTGGGGTTAACAGACATATACAAACACAGTAGACGTATATAATCACCAAAGACCTACGGAGTACCAAGAGAAGACTACTCAACATTCTGTCATAACCAACATGGGAAAAGGATCCCAGGAAGAACAGACATATGTATATGTGTAAAAGAACCACCTCTTGCACACCTACAACAAGCTAAACGTTGTACTCAAACTTGCTGTAATAAAAAATAAAAAATTAAATTAAAAACACGAACAAGAATTAGTGAGAAAAACTTGAGGGGCTTTCTCCTGGTACATTCCGTTCTACATTCCAATCTAGAACACGACTTCCATTGAGGCTCTGCTGCCCTAGTAACAAGATTTGGTAAGGGAGAACTGCTGCCACCTTGTGGCCGTTTCACACAACAGCAGCTTTAATCCCAGCGCTAATGGTCAGTGGATATTCCAAATCATTACAGGCCTGTAAATGACACCTGCCCTGAAAACAAATCCTGGGGTCATATATCGACCAAAAAATTCAAAAGACGTCCATATTTCAAAACGACAGTTTCAAGAGGCATATTTCACGCACATTAGTGTTCTGCTTCTTTTGATTTCTTTCTTTCTTTGTTAAAAAAACGGGAATGGAAAAAGGCAACCCTCAGAATGGGCGAAAACTTTCACAAACGAATCAATGGACAAAGGTTTAATCTCCAATATATATAAACAGCTCATGCAGCTTAATATTAATAAAACAAACAACCCAATACAAAAATGGGCAGAAGATCTAAATAGACGTTTCTTCAAAGAAGACACAGAGATGGCCAAGACGCACATGAAAAGCTGCTCAACATCACTAATTATTAGAGAAATGCAAATCAAAACTACAATGAGGTAAGACCTCACACCTGTTAGAATCGGCATCATCAGATAATCTACAAACAACAAATTCTGGGGAGGGTGTGGACAAAAGGAACCCTCTTCCGCTATTGGTGGGAATGTAAATTGATACAGTCACTATGGAGAACAGTATGGAGGTTCCTTTAAAAAACTAAAAAGAGAATTACCATAGGATCCAGCAATCCCACTTCTGGGCATATACCCAGAGAAAACCATAAATCACAGAGACACATTCACCACAATGTTCATTGCAGCACTATTTACAATAGCCAGGTAATGGAAGCAACCTAAATGCCCACAGACAGACGAATGGATAAAGATGTGGTACATATATAAAATGGAATATTACTCAGCCATAAAAAGGAATGAAACTGGGTCATTTGTAGAGAAGTTGATGGATCTAGAGACTGTCATACAGAGTGAAGTAAGTCAGAAAGCGAAAAACAAATATTGTATATTAATGCCTATATGTGGAAGCTAGAAAAATGCAACAGATGAACTGGTTTGCAGGGCAGAAATAGAGACACAGAGGTAGAGAACAAACGTATGGACACAAAGTGGGGGAAGCCATGGGGTGGTGGTGGTGGGATGAGTTGGGAGATTGGGATTGACCTGTATACATGTCTATGCATAAAATAGATAACTAATAATAACCTACTGTATAAAAAAATAAATTAAATTAAATTTCAAAAATTTTAAAAATAAAATGTAAAAATAAAACAGAAAAAATGTTCTTCCATTCACACTGATGTATTTATAAGAATGAATTATTTCCATGCTTATATCCATAAATACATAAAAGAGGAATAAAATCTAACTTGAACCAAAAAAGAAAAAAAAAAAACTAAACCTAACAGTTATACAGAGTAAAACACTACCAAGGCACTTGCTCCAGTTGTAAACAATTCTGAAATTGGTCAGAGGTGGGGAATCATCTCCCATAGAGCCAGCAGCCCCGCCCGCCCACGCAAGGAGCGTCCTTATTGCAAAGCTGGGGGACCGTGCCGAGGCCTCTGTGAGTAAACGTGAGCTGAGCCCCAGGCCAGCTGATGCTGAACTGTTCCCACCCTTCCCAGGTGAAACACCTGAATATGTACAAGGGCTTGAAAGCCTAGAGGAAGGGCCGTGGAGCCACACCAGCGAAAGCACGCAGGCCAACTTGGTGCCTGCAGGTCAGCCAGGATGGTCCTGGCCACGGGCGCTCTTCTGGAAGCTTTCCATTGCCCTGCCTGAGATACCCCTCCTGTCCCGGCCCCCACTCCTTTTTTTCCTTCCTCACCTCAGCCCGGAGAGATACTCCAGTGGAAGTTATGGGTGACACATCCTCTTCTTTACAGGTGGCAGCCTGGCAACTCCTGCAGAAAGTCCAGCAGAGCCCCACTCACACTGGGCCACCCACAAAGCCGTGGACCCTCACACCCTCCCACCAGCACAGCCCCGAGACTGCTGACGGGGCAGAGAATATGGAGTCAGGCACAGCTGCAGGGGCTATTGCTGCCTGGAGTGCTGTTTATATTGACCTCAACCCAGGCACACCTGGGGAGGGCTTGCCGGCAGGGTCAGGCTGCCCAGGTCAGCTAATCCTCAGCCCTCAGGGAATCACATTGCAGAAAATGGACCTCGCTAAGACAGAATATTAGCCAAGGAAAAATAGCACACAATGCCATTTGCAGCACCGTAGATGAGTCTAGAGGTAATCACGTGACTTGGAGTAAGTCAGAAAGTGAAAGACACATATCATATCATATCACATATAGGTGTTACCTATAAATTGATACCAGGGCAGATATTTCCACGGAGAAGGGCAATCACAGATTCATTAAACAAACTTATGGTTCACCAAAGGAAAGGTGTGAGGATTGAATTCATTATGATATTGGGGTTAACAGACATATACAAACACAGTAGACGTATATAATCACCAAAGACCTACGGAGTACCAAGAGAAGACTACTCAACATTCTGTCATAACCAACATGGGAAAAGGATCCCAGGAAGAACAGACATATGTATATGTGTAAAAGAACCACCTCTTGCACACCTACAACAAGCTAAACGTTGTACTCAAACTTGCTGTAATAAAAAATAAAAAATTAAATTAAAAACACGAACAAGAATTAGTGAGAAAAACTTGAGGGGCTTTCTCCTGGTACATTCCGTTCTACATTCCAATCTAGAACGCGACTTCCATTGAGGCTCTGCTGCCCTAGTAACAAGATTTGGTAAGGGAGAACTGCTGCCACCTTGTGGCCGTTTCACACAACAGCAGCTTTAATCCCAGCGCTAATGGTCAGTGGATATTCCAAATCATTACAGGCCTGTAAATGACACCTGCCCTGAAAACAAATCCTGGGGTCATATATCGACCAAAAAATTCAAAAGACGTCCATATTGCAAAACGACAGTTTCAAGAGGCATATTTCACGCACATTAGTGTTCTGCTTCTTTTGATTTCTTTCTTTCTTTGTTAAAAAAACGGGAATGGAAAAAGGCAACCCTCAGAATGGGCGAAAACTTTCACAAACGAATCAATGGACAAAGGTTTAATCTCCAATATATATAAACAGCTCATGCAGCTTAATATTAATAAAACAAACAACCCAATACAAAAATGGGCAGAAGATCTAAATAGACGTTTCTTCAAAGAAGACACAGAGATGGCCAAGACGCACATGAAAAGCTGCTCAACATCACTAATTATTAGAGAAATGCAAATCAAAACTACAATGAGGTAAGACCTCACACCTGTTAGAATCGGCATCATCAGATAATCTACAAACAACAAATTCTGGGGAGGGTGTGGACAAAAGGAACCCTCTTCCGCTATTGGTGGGAATGTAAATTGATACAGTCACTATGGAGAACAGTATGGAGGTTCCTTTAAAAAACTAAAAAGAGAATTACCATAGGATCCAGCAATCCCACTTCTGGGCATATACCCAGAGAAAACCATAAATCACAGAGACACATTCACCACAATGTTCATTGCAGCACTATTTACAATAGCCAGGTAATGGAAGCAACCTAAATGCCCACAGACAGACGAATGGATAAAGATGTGGTACATATATAAAATGGAATATTACTCAGCCATAAAAAGGAATGAAACTGGGTCATTTGTAGAGAAGTTGATGGATCTAGAGACTGTCATACAGAGTGAAGTAAGTCAGAAAGAGAAAAACAAATATTGTATATTAATGCCTATATGTGGAAGCTAGAAAAATGCTACAGATGAACTGGTTTGCAGGGCAGAAATAGAGACACAGAGGTAGAGAACAAACGTATGGACACAAAGTGGGGGAAGCCATGGGGTGGTGGTGGTGGGATGAGTTGCCAGATTGCGATTGACCTGTATACATGTCTATGCATAAAATAGATAACTAATAATAACCTAGTGTATAAAAAAATAAATAAAATTAAATTTCAAAAATTTAAAAATAAAATGTAAAAATAAAACAGAAAAAATGTTCTTCCATTCACACTGATGTATTTATAAGAATGAATTATTTCCATGCTTATATCTATAAATACATAAAAGAGGAATAAAATCTAACTTGAACCAAAAAAGAAAAAAAAACTGAACCTAACAGTTATACAGAGGAAAACACTACCAAGGCACTTGCTCCAGTGGTAAACAATTCTGAAATTGGTCAGAGGTGGGGAATCATCTCCCATACAGCCAGCAGCCCCACCCGCCCACGTAAAGAGCGTCCTTATTGCAAAGCTGGGGGACCGTGCCGAGGCCTCTGTGAGTAAACGTGAGCTGAGCCCCAGGCCAGCTGCTGCTGAACTGTTCCCACCCTTCCCAGGTGAAACACCTGAATATGTACAAGGGCTTGAAAGCCTAGAGGAAGGGCCGTGGAGCCACACCAGCGAAAGCACGCAGGCCAACTTGGTGCCTGCAGGTCAGCCAGGATGGTCCTGGCCACGGGCGCTCTTCTGGAAGCTTTCCATTGCCCTGCCTGAGATACCCCTCCTGTCCCGGCCCCCACTCCTTTTTTTCCTTACTCACCTCAGCCCGGAGAGATACTCCAGTGGAAGTTATGGGTGACACATCCTCTTCTTTACAGGTGGCAGCCTGGCAACTACTGCAGAAAGACCAGCAGAGCCCCACTCACACTGGGCCACCCACAAAGCCGTGGACCCTAACACCCTCCCACCAGCACAGCCCCGAGACTGCTGACGGGGCAGAGAATATGGAGTCAGGCACAGCTGCAGGGGCTACTGCTGCCTGTAGTGCTGTTTATATTGACGTCCACCAAGGCACACCTGGGGAGGGCTTGCCGGCAGGGTCAGGCTGCCCAGGTCAGCTAATCCTCAGCCCTCAGGGAATCACATTGCAGAAAATGGACCTCGCTAAGACAGAATATTAGCCAAGGAAAAAAAGCACACAATGCCATTTGCAGCACCGTAGATGAGTCTAGAGGTAATCACGTGACTTGGAGTAAGTCAGAAAGTGAAAGACACATATCATATCATATCAGTTATAGGTGTTACCTATAAATTGATACCAGGGCAGATATTTCCACGGAGAAGGGCAATCACAGATTCATTAAACAAACTTATGGTTCACCAAAGGAAAGGTGTGAGGATTGAATTCATTATGATATTGGGGTTAACAGACATATACAAACACAGTAGACGTATATAATCACCAAAGACCTACGGAGTACCAAGAGAAGACTACTCAACATTCTGTCATAACCAACATGGGAAAAGGATCCCAGGAAGAACAGACATATGTATATGTGTAAAAGAACCACCTCTTGCACACCTACAACAAGGTAAACGTTGTACTCTAACTTGCTGTAATAAAAAATAAAAAAATTAAATTAAAAACACGAACAAGAAGTAGTGAGACAAACTTGAGGGGCTTTCTCCTGGCACATTCCGTTCTAAATTCCAATCTAGAACGCGACTTCCATTGCGGCTCTGCTGCCCTAGTAACCAGATTTGGTAAGGGAGAACTGCGGCCACCTTGTGGCCGTTTCACACAACAGCAGCTTTAATCCCAGCGCTAATGGTCAGTGGATATTCCAAATCATTTCAGGCCTGTAAATGACACCTGCCCTGAAAACAAATCCTGGGGTCATATATCGACCAAAAAATTCAAAAGACGTCCATATTTCAAAACGACAGTTTCAAGAGGCATATTTCACGCACATTAGTGTTCTGCTTCTTTTGATTTCTTTCTTTCTTTGTTAAAAAAACGGGAATGGAAAAAGGCAACCCTCAGAATGGGCGAAAACTTTCACAAACGAATCAATGGACAAAGGTTTAATCTCCAATATATATAAACAGCTCATGCAGCTTAATATTAATAAAACAAACAACCCAATACAAAAATGGGCAGAAGATCTAAATAGACGTTTCTTCAAAGAAGACACAGAGATGGCAAAGACGCACATGAAAAGCTGCTCAACATCACTAATTATTAGAGAAATGCAAATCAAAACTACAATGAGGTAAGACCTCACACCTGTTAGAATCGGCATCATCAGATAATCTACAAACAACAAATTCTGGGGAGGGTGTGGACAAAAGGAACCCTCTTCCACTCTTGGTGGGAATGTAAATTGATACAGTCACTATGGAGAACAGTATGGAGGTTCCTTTAAAAAACTAAAAACAGAATTACAATAGGATCCAGCCATCCCACTTCCGGGCATATACCCAGAGAAAACCAAAAATCACAAAGACACATTCACCACAATGTTCATTGCAGCACTATTTACAAGAGCCAGGTAATGGAAGCAACCTAAATGCCCACAGACAGATGAATGGATAAAGATGTGGTACATATATAAAATGGAATATTACTCAGCCATAAAAAGGAATGAAACTGGGTCATTTGTAGAGAAGTTGATGGATCTAGAGACTGTCATACAGAGTGAAGTAAGTCAGAAAGAGAAAAACAAATATTGTATATTATAGCCTATATGTGGAACCTAGAAAAATGCTACAGATGAACTGGTTTGCAGGGGAGAAATAGAGACACAGAGGTAGAGAACAAACGTATGGACACAAAGTGCGGGAAGCCATGGGGTGGTGGTGGTGGGATGAGTTGGGAGATTGGGATTGACCTGTATACATGTCTATGCATAAAATAGATAACTAATAATAACCTAGTGTATAAAAAAATAAATTAAATTAAATTTCAAAAATTTTACAAATAAAATGTAAAAATAAAACAGAAAAAATGTTCTTCCATTCACACTGATGTATTTATAAGAATGAATTATTTCCATGCTTATATCCATAAATACATAAAAGAGGAATAAAATCTAACTTGAACCAAAAAAGAAAAAAAAAAAACTAAACCTAACAGTTATACAGAGTAAAACACTACCAAGGCACTTGCTCCAGTTGTAAACAATTCTGAAATTGGTCAGAGGTGGGGAATCATCTCCCATAGAGCCAGCAGCCCCGCCCGCCCACGCAAGGAGCGTCCTTATTGCAAAGCTGGGGGACCGTGCCGAGGCCTCTGTGAGTAAACGTGAGCTGAGCCCCAGGCCAGCTGATGCTGAACTGTTCCCACCCTTCCCAGGTGAAACACCTGAATATGTACAAGGGCTTGAAAGCCTAGAGGAAGGGCCGTGGAGCCACACCAGCGACAGCACGCAGGCCACCTTGGTGCCTGCAGGGCAGCCAGGATGGTCCTGGCCACGGGCGCTCTTCTGGAAGCTTTCCATTGCCCTGCCTGAGATACCCCTCCTGTCCCGGCCCCCACTCCTTTTTTTCCTTCCTCACCTCAGCCCGGAGAGATATTCCAGTGGAAGTTATGGGTGACACATCCTCTTCTTTACAGGTGGCAGCCCGGCAACTCCTGCAGAAAGTCCAGCAGAGCCCCACTCACACCGGGCCACCCACAAAGCCGTGAACCCTCACACCCTCCCACCAGCACAGCCCCGAAACTGCTGACGGGGCAGAGAATATGGAGTCAGGCACAGCTGCAGGGGCTATTGCTGCCTGGAGTGCTGTTTATATTGACCTCAAACCAGGCACACCTGGGGAGGGCTTGCCGGCAGGGTCAGGCTGCCCAGGTCAGCTAATCCTCAGCCCTCAGGGAATCACATTGCAGAAAATGGACCTCGCTAAGACAGAATATTCGCCAAGGAAAAGAAGCACACAATGCCATTTGCAGCACCGTAGATGAGTCTAGAGGTAATCACGTGACTTGGAGTAAGTCAGAAAGTGAAAGACACATATCATATCATATCACTTATAGGTGTTACCTATAAATTGATACCAGGGCAGATATTTCCACGGAGAAGGGCAATCACAGATTCATTAAACAAACGTATGGTTCACCAAAGGAAAGGTGTGAGGATTGAATTCATTACGATATTGGGGTTAACAGACATATACAAACACAGTAGACATATATAATCACCAAAGACCTACGGAGTACCAAGAGCAGACTACTCAACATTCTGTCATAACGTACATGGGAAAAGGATCCCAGGAAGAACAGACATATGTATATGTGTAAAAGAACCACCTCTTGAACACCTACAACAAGCTAAACGTTGTACTCAAACTTGCTGTAATAAAAAATAAAAAATTAAATTAAAAACACGAACAAGAAGTAGTGAGACAAACTTGAGGGGCTTTCTCCTGGCACATTCCGTTCTAAATTCCAATCTAGAACGTGACTTCCATTGAGGCTCTGCTGCCCAATAACCAGATTTGGTAAGGGAGAACTGCTGCCACCTTGTGGCCGTTTCACACAACAGCAGCTTTAATCCCAGCGCTAATGGTCAGTGGATATTCCAAATCATTACAGGCCTGTAAATGACACCTGCCCTGAAAACAAATCCTGGGGTCATATATCGACCAAAAAATTCAAAAGACGTCCATATTTCAAAACGACAGTTTCAAGAGGCATATTTCACGCACATTAGTGTTCTGATTCTTTTGCTTTCTTTCTTTCTTTGTTAAAAAAACGGGAATGGAAAAAGGTAACCCTCAGAAGGGGCGAAAACGTTCACAAACGAATCAATGGACAAAGGTTTAATCTCCAATATATATATACAGCTCATGCAGCTTAATATTAATACAACAAACAACCCAATACAAAAATGGGCAGAAGATCTAAATAGACGTTTCTTCAAAGAAGATACAGAGATGGCCAAGACGCACATGAAAAGCTGCTCAACATCACTAATTATTAGAGAAATGCAAATCAAAACTACAATGAGGTAAGACCTCACACCTGTTAGAATCGGCATCATCAGATAATCTACAAACAACAAATTCTGGGGAGGGTGTGGACAAAAGGAACCCTCTTCCGCTATTGGTGGGAATGTATATTGATACAGTCACTATGGAGAACAGTATGGAGGTTCCTTTAAAAAACTAAAAAGAGAAATACCATAGGATCCAGCAATCCCACTTCTGGGCATATACCCAGAGAAAACCATAAATCACAGAGACACATTCACCACAATGTTCATTGCAGCACTATTTACAATAGCCAGGTAATGGAAGCAACCTAAATGCCCACAGACAGATGAATGGATAAAGATGTGGTACATATATAAAATGGAATATTACTCAGCCATAAAAAGGAATGAAACTGGGTCATTTGTAGAGAAGTTGATGGATCTAGAGACTGTCATACAGAGTGAAGTAAGTCAGAAAGAGAAAAACAAATATTGTATATTAATGCCTATATGTGGAACCTAGAAAAATGCTACAGATGAACTGGTTTGCAGGGCAGAAATAGAGACACAGAGGTAGAGAACAAACGTATGGACACAAAGTGGGGGAAGCCATGGGGTGGTGGTGGTGGGATGAGTTGGGAGATTGGGATTGACCTGTATACATGTCTATGCATAAAATAGGTAACTAATAATAACCTAGTGTATAAAAAAATAAATAAAATTAAATTTCAAAATTTTAAAAAATAAAATGTAAAAATAAAACAGAAAAAATGTTCTTCCATTCACACTGATGTATTTATAAGAATGAATTATTTCCATGCTTATATCTATAAATACATAAAAGAGGAATAAAACCTAACTTGAACCAAAAAAGAAAAAAAAAAACTGAACCTAACAGTTATACAGAGGAAAACACTACCAAGGCACTTGCTCCAGTGGTAAACAATTCTGAAATTGGTCAGAGGTGGGGAATCATCTCCATACAGCCAGCCGCCCCACCCGCCCACGCAAAGAGCGTCCTTATTGCAAAGCTGGGGGACCGTGCCGAGGCCTCTGTGAGTAAACGTGAGCTGAGCCCCAGGCCAGCTGCTGCTGAACTGTTCCCACCCTTCCCAGGTGAAACACCTGAATATGTACAAGGGCTTGAAAGCCTAGAGGAAGGGCCGTGGAGCCACACCAGCGACAGCACGCAGGCCACCTTGGTGCCTGCAGGTCAGCCAGGATGGTCCTGGCCACGGGCGCTCTTCTGGAAGCTTTCCATTGCCCTGCCTGAGATACCCCTCCTGTCCCGGCCCCCACTCCTTTTTTTCCTTCCTCACCTCAGCCCGGAGAGATACTCCAGTGGAAGTTATGGGTGACACATCCTCTTCTTTACAGGTGGCAGCCTGGCAACTCCTGCAGAAAGTCCAGCAGAGCCCCACTCACACTGGGCCACCCACAAAGCCGTGGACCCTCTCACCCTCCCACCAGCACAGCCCCGAGACTGCTGACGGGGCAGAGAATATGGAGTCAGGCACAGCTCCAGGGGCTATTGCTGCCTGGAGTGCTGTTTATATTGACCTCAACCCAGGCACACCTGGGGAGGGCTTGCCGGCAGGGTCAGGCTGCCCAGGTCAGCTAATCCTCAGCCCTCAGGGAATCACATTGCAGAAAATGGACCTCGCTAAGACAGAATATTAGCCAAGGAAAAATAGCACACAATGCCATTTGCAGCACCGTAGATGAGTCTAGAGGTAATCACGTGACTTGGAGTAAGTCAGAAAGTGAAAGACACATATCATATCATATCACATATAGGTGTTACCTATAAATTGATACCAGGGCAGATATTTCCACGGAGAAGGGCAATCACAGATTCATTAAACAAACTTATGGTTCACCAAAGGAAAGGTGTGAGGATTGAATTCATTATGATATTGGGGTTAACAGACATATACAAACACAGTAGACGTATATAATCACCAAAGACCTACGGAGTACCAAGAGAAGACTACTCAACATTCTGTCATAACCAACATGGGAAAAGGATCCCAGGAAGAACAGACATATGTATATGTGTAAAAGAACCACCTCTTGCACACCTACAACAAGCTAAACGTTGTACTCAAACTTGCTGTAATAAAAAATAAAAAATTAAATTAAAAACACGAACAAGAATTAGTGAGAAAAACTTGAGGGGCTTTCTCCTGGTACATTCCGTTCTACATTCCAATCTAGAACGCGACTTCCATTGAGGCTCTGCTGCCCTAGTAACAAGATTTGGTAAGGGAGAACTGCTGCCACCTTGTGGCCGTTTCACACAACAGCAGCTTTAATCCCAGCGCTAATGGTCAGTGGATATTCCAAATCATTACAGGCCTGTAAATGACACCTGCCCTGAAAACAAATCCTGGGGTCATATATCGACCAAAAAATTCAAAAGACGTCCATATTGCAAAACGACAGTTTCAAGAGGCATATTTCACGCACATTAGTGTTCTGCTTCTTTTGATTTCTTTCTTTCTTTGTTAAAAAAACGGGAATGGAAAAAGGCAACCCTCAGAATGGGCGAAAACTTTCACAAACGAATCAATGGACAAAGGTTTAATCTCCAATATATATAAACAGCTCATGCAGCTTAATATTAATAAAACAAACAACCCAATACAAAAATGGGCAGAAGATCTAAATAGACGTTTCTTCAAAGAAGACACAGAGATGGCCAAGACGCACATGAAAAGCTGCTCAACATCACTAATTATTAGAGAAATGCAAATCAAAACTACAATGAGGTAAGACCTCACACCTGTTAGAATCGGCATCATCAGATAATCTACAAACAACAAATTCTGGGGAGGGTGTGGACAAAAGGAACCCTCTTCCACTCTTGGTGGGAATGTAAATTGATACAGTCACTATGGAGAACAGTATGGAGGTTCCTTTAAAAAACTAAAAACAGAATTACAATAGGATCCAGCCATCCCACTTCCGGGCATATACCCAGAGAAAACCAAAAATCACAAAGACACATTCACCACAATGTTCATTGCAGCACTATTTACAAGAGCCAGGTAATGGAAGCAACCTAAATGCCCACAGACAGATGAATGGATAAAGATGTGGTACATATATAAAATGGAATATTACTCAGCCATAAAAAGGAATGAAACTGGGTCATTTGTAGAGAAGTTGATGGATCTAGAGACTGTCATACAGAGTGAAGTAAGTCAGAAAGAGAAAAACAAATATTGTATATTATAGCCTATATGTGGAACCTAGAAAAATGCTACAGATGAACTGGTTTGCAGGGGAGAAATAGAGACACAGAGGTAGAGAACAAACGTATGGACACAAAGTGCGGGAAGCCATGGGGTGGTGGTGGTGGGATGAGTTGGGAGATTGGGATTGACCTGTATACATGTCTATGCATAAAATAGATAACTAATAATAACCTAGTGTATAAAAAAATAAATTAAATTAAATTTCAAAAATTTTACAAATAAAATGTAAAAATAAAACAGAAAAAATGTTCTTCCATTCACACTGATGTATTTATAAGAATGAATTATTTCCATGCTTATATCCATAAATACATAAAAGAGGAATAAAATCTAACTTGAACCAAAAAAGAAAAAAAAAAAACTAAACCTAACAGTTATACAGAGTAAAACACTACCAAGGCACTTGCTCCAGTTGTAAACAATTCTGAAATTGGTCAGAGGTGGGGAATCATCTCCCATAGAGCCAGCAGCCCCGCCCGCCCACGCAAGGAGCGTCCTTATTGCAAAGCTGGGGGACCGTGCCGAGGCCTCTGTGAGTAAACGTGAGCTGAGCCCCAGGCCAGCTGATGCTGAACTGTTCCCACCCTTCCCAGGTGAAACACCTGAATATGTACAAGGGCTTGAAAGCCTAGAGGAAGGGCCGTGGAGCCACACCAGCGACAGCACGCAGGCCACCTTGGTGCCTGCAGGGCAGCCAGGATGGTCCTGGCCACGGGCGCTCTTCTGGAAGCTTTCCATTGCCCTGCCTGAGATACCCCTCCTGTCCCGGCCCCCACTCCTTTTTTTCCTTCCTCACCTCAGCCCGGAGAGATATTCCAGTGGAAGTTATGGGTGACACATCCTCTTCTTTACAGGTGGCAGCCCGGCAACTCCTGCAGAAAGTCCAGCAGAGCCCCACTCACACCGGGCCACCCACAAAGCCGTGAACCCTCACACCCTCCCACCAGCACAGCCCCGAAACTGCTGACGGGGCAGAGAATATGGAGTCAGGCACAGCTGCAGGGGCTATTGCTGCCTGGAGTGCTGTTTATATTGACCTCAAACCAGGCACACCTGGGGAGGGCTTGCCGGCAGGGTCAGGCTGCCCAGGTCAGCTAATCCTCAGCCCTCAGGGAATCACATTGCAGAAAATGGACCTCGCTAAGACAGAATATTCGCCAAGGAAAAGAAGCACACAATGCCATTTGCAGCACCGTAGATGAGTCTAGAGGTAATCACGTGACTTGGAGTAAGTCAGAAAGTGAAAGACACATATCATATCATATCACTTATAGGTGTTACCTATAAATTGATACCAGGGCAGATATTTCCACGGAGAAGGGCAATCACAGATTCATTAAACAAACGTATGGTTCACCAAAGGAAAGGTGTGAGGATTGAATTCATTACGATATTGGGGTTAACAGACATATACAAACACAGTAGACATATATAATCACCAAAGACCTACGGAGTACCAAGAGCAGACTACTCAACATTCTGTCATAACGTACATGGGAAAAGGATCCCAGGAAGAACAGACATATGTATATGTGTAAAAGAACCACCTCTTGAACACCTACAACAAGCTAAACGTTGTACTCAAACTTGCTGTAATAAAAAATAAAAAATTAAATTAAAAACACGAACAAGAAGTAGTGAGACAAACTTGAGGGGCTTTCTCCTGGCACATTCCGTTCTAAATTCCAATCTAGAACGTGACTTCCATTGAGGCTCTGCTGCCCAATAACCAGATTTGGTAAGGGAGAACTGCTGCCACCTTGTGGCCGTTTCACACAACAGCAGCTTTAATCCCAGCGCTAATGGTCAGTGGATATTCCAAATCATTACAGGCCTGTAAATGACACCTGCCCTGAAAACAAATCCTGGGGTCATATATCGACCAAAAAATTCAAAAGACGTCCATATTTCAAAACGACAGTTTCAAGAGGCATATTTCACGCACATTAGTGTTCTGATTCTTTTGCTTTCTTTCTTTCTTTGTTAAAAAAACGGGAATGGAAAAAGGTAACCCTCAGAAGGGGCGAAAACGTTCACAAACGAATCAATGGACAAAGGTTTAATCTCCAATATATATATACAGCTCATGCAGCTTAATATTAATACAACAAACAACCCAATACAAAAATGGGCAGAAGATCTAAATAGACGTTTCTTCAAAGAAGATACAGAGATGGCCAAGACGCACATGAAAAGCTGCTCAACATCACTAATTATTAGAGAAATGCAAATCAAAACTACAATGAGGTAAGACCTCACACCTGTTAGAATCGGCATCATCAGATAATCTACAAACAACAAATTCTGGGGAGGGTGTGGACAAAAGGAACCCTCTTCCGCTATTGGTGGGAATGTATATTGATACAGTCACTATGGAGAACAGTATGGAGGTTCCTTTAAAAAACTAAAAAGAGAAATACCATAGGATCCAGCAATCCCACTTCTGGGCATATACCCAGAGAAAACCATAAATCACAGAGACACATTCACCACAATGTTCATTGCAGCACTATTTACAATAGCCAGGTAATGGAAGCAACCTAAATGCCCACAGACAGATGAATGGATAAAGATGTGGTACATATATAAAATGGAATATTCCTCAGCCATAAAAAGGAATGAAACTGGGTCATTTGTAGAGAAGTTGATGGATCTAGAGACTGTCATACAGAGTGAAGTAAGTCAGAAAGAGAAAAACAAATATTGTATATTAATGCCTATATGTGGAACCTAGAAAAATGCTACAGATGAACTGGTTTGCAGGGCAGAAATAGAGACACAGAGGTAGAGAACAAACGTATGGACACAAAGTGGGGGAAGCCATGGGGTGGTGGTGGTGGGATGAGTTGGGAGATTGGGATTGACCTGTATACATGTCTATGCATAAAATAGGTAACTAATAATAACCTAGTGTATAAAAAAATAAATAAAATTAAATTTCAAAATTTTAAAAAATAAAATGTAAAAATAAAACAGAAAAAATGTTCTTCCATTCACACTGATGTATTTATAAGAATGAATTATTTCCATGCTTATATCTATAAATACATAAAAGAGGAATAAAACCTAACTTGAACCAAAAAAGAAAAAAAAAAACTGAACCTAACAGTTATACAGAGGAAAACACTACCAAGGCACTTGCTCCAGTGGTAAACAATTCTGAAATTGGTCAGAGGTGGGGAATCATCTCCATACAGCCAGCCGCCCCACCCGCCCACGCAAAGAGCGTCCTTATTGCAAAGCTGGGGGACCGTGCCGAGGCCTCTGTGAGTAAACGTGAGCTGAGCCCCAGGCCAGCTGCTGCTGAACTGTTCCCACCCTTCCCAGGTGAAACACCTGAATATGTACAAGGGCTTGAAAGCCTAGAGGAAGGGCCGTGGAGCCACACCAGCGACAGCACGCAGGCCACCTTGGTGCCTGCAGGTCAGCCAGGATGGTCCTGGCCACGGGCGCTCTTCTGGAAGCTTTCCATTGCCCTGCCTGAGATACCCCTCCTGTCCCGGCCCCCACTCCTTTTTTTCCTTCCTCACCTCAGCCCGGAGAGATACTCCAGTGGAAGTTATGGGTGACACATCCTCTTCTTTACAGGTGGCAGCCTGGCAACTCCTGCAGAAAGTCCAGCAGAGCCCCACTCACACTGGGCCACCCACAAAGCCGTGGACCCTCTCACCCTCCCACCAGCACAGCCCCGAGACTGCTGACGGGGCAGAGAATATGGAGTCAGGCACAGCTGCAGGGGCTATTGCTGCCTGGAGTGCTGTTTATATTGACCTCAACCCAGGCACACCTGGGGAGGGCTTGCCGGCAGGGTCAGGCTGCCCAGGTCAGCTAATCCTCAGCCCTCAGGGAATCACATTGCAGAAAATGGACCTCGCTAAGACAGAATATTAGCCAAGGAAAAATAGCACACAATGCCATTTGCAGCACCTTAGATGAGTCTAGAGGTAATCACGTGACTTGGAGTAAGTCAGAAAGTGAAAGACACATATCATATCATATCACATATAGGTGTTACCTATAAATTGATACCAGGGCAGATATTTCCACGGAGAAGGGCAATCACAGATTCATTAAACAAACTTATGGTTCACCAAAGGAAAGGTGTGAGGATTGAATTCATTATGATATTGGGGTTAACAGACATATACAAACACAGTAGACGTATATAATCACCAAAGACCTACGGAGTACCAAGAGAAGACTACTCAACATTCTGTCATAACCAACATGGGAAAAGGATCCCAGGAAGAACAGACATATGTATATGTGTAAAAGAACCACCTCTTGCACACCTACAACAAGCTAAACGTTGTACTCAAACTTGCTGTAATAAAAAATAAAAAATTAAATTAAAAACACGAACAAGAATTAGTGAGAAAAACTTGAGGGGCTTTCTCCTGGTACATTCCGTTCTACATTCCAATCTAGAACGCGACTTCCATTGAGGCTCTGCTGCCCTAGTAACCAGATTTGGTAAGGGAGAACTGCTGCCACCTTGTGGCCGTTTCACACAACAGCAGCTTTAATCCCAGCGCTAATGGTCAGTGGATATTCCAAATCATTACAGGCCTGTAAATGACACCTGCCCTGAAAACAAATCCTGGGGTCATATATCGACCAAAAAATTCAAAAGACGTCCATATTTCAAAACGACAGTTTCAAGAGGCATATTTCACGCACATTAGTGTTCTGCTTCTTTTGATTTCTTTCTTTCTTTGTTAAAAAAACGGGAATGGAAAAAGGCAACCCTCAGAATGGGCGAAAACTTTCACAAACGAATCAATGGACAAAGGTTTAATCTCCAATATATATAAACAGCTCATGCAGCTTAATATTAATAAAACAAACAACCCAATACAAAAATGGGCAGAAGATCTAAATAGACGTTTCTTCAAAGAAGACACAGAGATGGCCAAGACGCACATGAAAAGCTGCTCAACATCACTAATTATTAGAGAAATGCAAATCAAAACTACAATGAGGTAAGACCTCACACCTGTTAGAATCGGCATCATCAGATAATCTACAAACAACAAATTCTGGGGAGGGTGTGGACAAAAGGAACCCTCTTCCGCTATTGGTGGGAATGTAAATTGATACAGTCACTATGGAGAACAGTATGGAGGTTCCTTTAAAAAACTAAAAAGAGAATTACCATAGGATCCAGCAATCCCACTTCTGGGCATATACCCAGAGAAAACCATAAATCACAGAGACACATTCACCACAATGTTCATTGCAGCACTATTTACAATAGCCAGGTAATGGAAGCAACCTAAATGCCCACAGACAGACGAATGGATAAAGATGTGGTACATATATAAAATGGAATATTACTCAGCCATAAAAAGGAATGAAACTGAGTCATTTGTAGAGAAGTTGATGGATCTAGAGACTGTCATACAGAGTGAAGTAAGTCAGAAAGAGAAAAACAAATATTGTATATTAATGCCTATATGTGGAACCTAGAAAAATGCTACAGATGAACTGGTTTGCAGGGCAGAAATAGAGACACAGAGGTAGAGAACAAACGTATCGACACAAAGTGGGGGAAGCCATGGGGTGGTGGTGGTGGGATGAGTTGGGAGATTGGGATTGACCTGTATACATGTCTATGCATAAAATAGATAACTAATAATAACCTAGTGTATAAAAAATAAATAAAATTAAATTTCAAAATTTTAAAAAATAAAATGTAAAAATAAAACAGAAAAAATGTTCTTCCATTCACATTGATGTATTTATAAGAATGAATTATTTCCATGCTTATATCTATAAATACATAAAAGAGGAATAAAACCTAACTTGAACCAAAAAAGAAAAAAAACACTGAACCTAACAGTTATACAGAGGAAAACACTACCAAGGCACTTGCTCCAGTGGTAAACAATACTGAAATTGGTCAGAGGTGGGGAATCATCTCCATACAGCCAGCAGCCCCACCCGCCCACGCAAAGAGCGTCCTTATTGCAAAGCTGGGGGACCGTGCCGAGGCCTCTGTGAGTAAACGTGAGCTGAGCCCCAGGCCAGCTGCTGCTGAACTGTTCCCACCCTTCCCAGGTGAAACACCTGAATATGTACAAGGGCTTGAAAGCCTAGAGGAAGGGCCGTGGAGCCACACCAGCGACAGCACGCAGGCCACCTTGGTGCCTGCAGGTCAGCCAGGATGGTCCTGGCCACGGGCGCTCTTCTGGAAGCTTTCCATTGCCCTGCCTGAGATACCCCTCCTGTCCCGGCCCCCACTCCTTTTTTTCCTTCCTCACCTCAGCCCGGAGAGATATTCCAGTGGAAGTTATGGGTGACACATCCTCTTCTTTACAGGTGGCAGCCTGGCAACTCCTGCAGAAAGTCCAGCAGAGCCCCACTCACACCGGGCCACCCACAAAGCCGTGGACCCTCACAGCCTCCCACCAGCACAGCCCCGAGACTTCTGACGGGGCAGAGAATATGGAGTCAGGCACAGCTGCAGGGGCTATTGCTGCCTGGAGTGCTGTTTATATTGACCTCAACCCAGGCACACCTGGGGAGGGCTTGCCGGCAGAGTCAGGCTGCCCAGGTCAGCTAATCCTCAGCCCTCGGGGAATCACATTGCAGAAAATGGACCTCGCTAAGACAGAATATTCGCCAACGAAAAGAAGCACACAATGCCATTTGCAGCACCGTAGATGAGTCTAGAGGTAATCACGTGACTTGGAGTAAGTCAGAAAGTGAAAGACACATATCATATCATATCACTTATAGGTGTTACCTATAAATTGATACCAGGGCAGATATTTCCACGGAGAAGGGCAATCACAGATTCATTAAACAAAATTATGGTTCACCAAAGGAAAGGTGTGAGGATTGAATTCATTATGATATTGGGGTTAACAGACATATACAAACACAGTAGACGTATATAATCACCAAAGACCTACGGAGTACCAAGAGAAGACTACTCAACATTCTGTCATAACGAACATGGGAAAAGGATCCCAGGAAGAACAGACATATGTATATGTGTAAAAGAACCACCTCTTGCACACCTACAAGCTAAACGTTGTACTCAAACTTGCTGTAATAAAAAATAAAAAATTAAATTAAAAACACGAACAAGAATTAGTGAGAAAAACTTGAGGGGCTTTCTCCTGGTACATTCCGTTCTACATTCCAATCTAGAACGCGACTTCCATTGAGGCTCTGCTGCCCTAGTAACCAGATTTGGTAAGGGAGAACTGCTGCCACCTTGTGGCCGTTTCACACAACAGCAGCTTTAATCCCAGCGCTAATGGTCAGTGGATATTCCAAATCATTACAGGCCTGTAAATGACCCCTGCCCTGAAAACCAATCCTGGGGTCATTTATCGACCAAAAAATTCAAAAGACGTCCATATTTCAAAACGACAGTTTCAAGAGGCATATTTCACGCACATTAGTGTTCTGCTTCTTTTGATTTCATTCCTTCTTTGTTAAAAAAACGGGAATGGAAAAAGGCAACCCTCAGAATGGGCGAAAACTTTCACAAACGAATCAATGGACAAAGGTTTAATCTCCAATATATATGAACAGCTCATGCAGCTTAATATTAATACAACAAACAACCCAATACAAAAATGGGCAGAAGATCTAAATAGACGTTTCTTCAAAGAAGACACAGAGATGGCCAAGACGCACATGAAAAGCTGCTCAACATCACTAATTATTAGAGAAATGCAAATCAAAACTACAATGAGGTAAGACCTCACACCTGTTAGAATCGGCATCATCAGATAATCTACAAACAACAAATTCTGGGGAGGGTGTGGACAAAAGGAACCCTCTTCCGCTATTGGTGGGAATGTAAATTGATACAGTCACTATGGAGAACAGTATGGAGGTTCCTTTAAAAAACTAAAAAGAGAATTACCATAGGATCCAGCAATCCCACTTCTGGGCATATACCCAGAGAAAACCATAAATCACAGAGACACATTCACCACAATGTTCATTGCAGCACTATTTACAATAGCCAGGTAATGGAAGCAACCTAAATGCCCACAGACAGACGAATGGATAAAGATGTGGTACATATATAAAATGGAATATTACTCAGCCATAAAAAGGAATGAAACTGGGTCATTTGTAGAGAAGTTGATGGATCAAGAGACTGTCATACAGAGTGAAGTAAGTCAGAAAGAGAAAAACAAATATTGTATATTAATGCCTATATGTGGAACCTAGAAAAATGCTACAGATGAACTGGTTTGCAGGGCAGAAATAGAGACACAGAGGTAGAGAACAAACGTATGGACACAAAGTGGGGGAAGCCATGGGGTGGTGGTGGTGGGATGAGTTGGGAGATTGGGATTGACCTGTATACATGTCTATGCATAAAATAGATAACTAATAATAACCTACTGTATAAAAAAAATAAATAAAATTTAATTTCAAAAATTTTAAAAATAAAATGTAAAAATAAAACAGAAAAAATGTTCTTCCATTCACACTGATGTATTTATAAGAATGAATTATTTCCATGATTATATCCATAAATACATAAAAGAGGAATAAAATCTAACTTGAACCAAAAAAGAAAAAATAAAACTGAACCTAACAGTTATACAGAGGAAAACACTACCAAGGCACTTGCTCCAGTGGTAAACAATTCTGAAATTGGTCAGAGGTGGGGAATCATCTCCCATAGAGCCAGCAGCCCCGCCCGCCCACGCAAGGAGCGTCCTTATTGCAAAGCTGGGGGACCATGCCGAGGCCTCTGTGAGTAAAGGTGAGCTGAGCCCCAGGCCAGCTGCTGCTGAACTGTTCCCACCCTTCCCAGGTGAAACACATGAATATGTACAAGGGCTTGAAAGCCTAGAGGAGGGCCGTGGAGCCACACCAGCGACAGCACGCAGGCCACCTTGGTGCCTGCAGGTCAGCCAGGATGGTCCTGGCCACGGGCGCTCTTCTGGAAGCTTTCCATTGCCCTGCCTGAGATACCCCTCCTGTCCCGGCCCCCACTCCTTTTTTTCCTTCCTCACCTCAGCCCGGAGAGATACTCCAGTGGAAGTTATGGGTGACACATCCTCTTCTTTACAGGTGGCAGCCTGGCAACTCCTGCAGAAAGTCCAGCAGATCCCCACTCACACCGGGCCACCCACAAAGCCGTGGACCCTCACACCCTCCCACCAGCACAGCCCCGAGACTGCTGACGGGGCAGAGAATATGGAGTCAGGCACAGCTGCAGGGGCTATTGCTGCCTGGAGTGCTGTTTATATTGACCTCAACCCAGGCACACCTGGGGAGGGCTTGCCGGCAGGGTCAGGCTGCCCAGGTCAGCTAATCCTCAGCCCTCGGGGAATCACATTGCAGAAAATGGACGTCGCTAAGACAGAATATTCGCCAAGGAAAAGAAGCACACAATGCCATTTGCAGCACCGTAGATGAGTCTAGAGGTAATCACGTGACTTGGAGTAAGTCAGAAAGTGAAAGACACATATCATATCATATCACCTATAGGTGTTACCTATAAATTGATACCAGGGCAGATATTTCCACGGAGAAGGGCAATCACAGATTCATTAAACAAACTTATGGTTCACCAAAGGAAAGGTGTGAGGATTGAATTCATTATGATATTGGGGTTAACAGACATATACAAACCCAGTAGACGTATATAATCACCAAAGACCTACGGAGTACCAAGAGAAGACTACTCAACATTCTGTCATAACGAACATGGGAAAAGGATCCCAGGAAGAACAGACATATGTATATGTGTAAAAGAACCACCTCTTGCACACCTACAACAAGCTAAACGTTGTACTCAAACTTGCTGTAATAAAAAATAAAAAATTAAATTAAAAACACGAACAAGAATTAGTGAGAAAAACTTGAGGGGCTTTCTCCTGGTACATTCCGTTCTACATTCCAATCTAGAACGCGACTTCCATTGAGGCTCTGCTGCCCTAGTAACCAGATTTGGTAAGGGAGAACTGCTGCCACCTTGTGGCCGTTTCACACAACAGCAGCTTTAATCCCAGCGCTAATGGTCAGTGGATATTACAAATCATTACAGGCCTGTAAATGACACCTGCCCTGAAAACCAATCCTGGGGTCATTTATCGACCAAAAAATTCAAAAGACGTCCATATTTCAAAACGACAGTTTCAAGAGGCATATTTCACGCACATTAGTGTTCTGCTTCTTTTGATTTCATTCCTTCTTTGTTAAAAAAACGGGAATGGAAAAAGGCAACCCTCAGAATGGGCGAAAACTTTCACAAACGAATCAATGGACAAAGCTTTAATCTCCAATATATATGAACAGCTCATGCAGCTTAATATTAATACAACAAACAACCCAATACAAAAATGGGCAGAAGATCTAAATAGACGTTTCTTCAAAGAAGACACAGAGATGGCCAAGACGCACATGAAAAGCTGCTCAACATCACTAATTATTAGAGAAATGCAAATCAAAACTACAATGAGGTAAGACCTCACACCTGTTAGAATCGGCATCATCAGATAATCTACAAACAACAAATTCTGGGGAGGGTGTGGACAAAAGGAACCCTCTTCCGCTATTGGTGGGAATGTAAATTGATACAGTCACTATGGAGAACAGTATGGAGGTTCCTTTAAAAAACTAAAAAGAGAATTACCATAGGATCCTGCAATCCCACTTCTGGGCATATACCCAGAGAAAACCATAAATCACAGAGACACATTCACCACAATGTTCATTGCAGCACTATTTACAATAGCCAGGTAATGGAAGCAACCTAAATGTCCACAGACAGACGAATGGATAAAGATGTGGTACATATATAAAATGGAATATTACTCAGCCATAAAAAGGAATGAAACTGGGTCATTTGTAGAGAAGTTGATGGATCTAGAGACTGTCATACAGAGTGAAGTAAGTCAGAAAGAGAAAAACAAATATTGTATATTAATGCCTATATGTGGAACCTAGAAAAATGCTACAGATGAACTGGTTTGCAGGGCAGAAATAGAGACACAGAGGTAGAGAACAAACGTATGGACACAAAGTGGGGGAAGCCATGGGGTGGTGGTGGTGGGATGAGTTGGGAGATTGGGATTGACCTGTATACATGTCTATGCATAAAATAGATAACTAATAATAACCTACTGTATAAAAAAAATAAATAAAATTAAATTTCAAAAATTTTAAAAATAAAATGTAAAAATAAAACAGAAAAAATGTTCTTCCATTCACACTGATGTATTTATAAGAATGAATTATTTCCATGCTTATATCCATAAATACATAAAAGAGGAATAAAATCTAACTTGAACCAAAAAAGAAAAAATAAAACTGAACCTAACAGTTATACAGAGGAAAACACTACCAAGGCACTTGCTCCAGTGGTAAACAATTCTGAAATTGGTCAGAGGTGGGGAATCATCTCCCATAGAGCCAGCAGCCCCGCCCGCCCACGCAAGGAGCGTCCTTATTGCAAAGCTGGGGGACCGTGCCGAGGCCTCTGTGAGTAAACGTGAGCTGAGCCCCAGGCCAGCTGCTGCTGAACTGTTCCCACCCTTCCCAGGTGAAACACCTGAATATGTACAAGGGCTTGAAAGCCTAGAGGAAGGGCCGTGGAGCCACACCAGCGACAGCACGCAGGCCACCTTGGTGCCTGCAGGTCAGCCAGGATGGTCCTGGCCACGGGCGCTCTTCTGGAAGCTTTCCATTGCCCTGCCTGAGATACCCCTCCTGTCCCGGCCCCCACTCCTTTTTTTCCTTCCTCACCTCAGCCCGGAGAGATATTC